>NC_143163.1:17505000-18755000 GCF_047325235.1 Durio zibethinus
TAAGATCAGACTGGACCAAGGGTTACGACAGCACATGCTGGGCTCGGGCACGTGTTGGTACCGCATTTTTCTTCGCCAGGGCACCATCGTCGGAGCATCGTCGGAGAACCTGACCAGCGGCATTAGGGTTCCGATGATCGGGGAGGCCGGGGGGTGTGCACACATGATGTGCGATGGGTGCTGGTACTTGGCCCTTATATTGGCCCCTTTTCCCTCATCAAACCTCGAGAACTCACACCCCCTTGAAGAGCATTTGAGATTTTATAGGTTTGCTGCCAGTAGCGATTAAAGTGTCTGAAATGGGGACACTTTTTTCAAATGGTCACAAAATCTCGTACACTTCGAGTTTTTAGCTGAATTTTTTTGTGCGTGCCAACAAAAATACAAGGATCACGTCTACCAAGTTTGTGGCCAAAACTCCTTTCGAAAAAACTTTTAGAAAATCCCGAACCGCATAAAGTTTCAAAAATCATGAAAAATAGAAAACAAGTCGTCTTGCCATGAAACTTCACATGAAGGCTTAAGGGACCATTGTATGAATTTACAAGCCATAAAAATGGCATTGGCACGCAGAAATATGAAGATGTGCCTAAACCCACCTATCACCCTATCGATCTACGGCTTGCGCATCCCGTCTCTCTGACTGGCGTAGTGCCCGCCCGTCCGCCCGCTCGTTTCGTCGGTTGGCTTAAGCATACGGAGTTCATTCCCAGTCTAAGATTAGATTGGACCGAGGGTTACGGTAGTAGGATCGGTAGCACACAAAGTGGGACCCGACCGATCCCCAGCTTGCGCATCCCACCCCTCTAGCCGGTTGAGCACCCGCACGCTCGTTTCGTGGGTTTACTTAGGCATACGGAGTTCATTCCCAGTCTAAGATCAGACTGGACCAAGGGTTGCGGTAGCACAGGCTGGGCTCGGGCATGTGCTAGTGCCGCATTTTTCTTTGCCAGGGCACCATCGTCGGAGCATCGTCGGAGAACCTGATCGGTGGCATTGGGGTCCCGGTGATCGGGAGGGCCGGGGGGGTGTGCGCACTTGATGTGCGATGGGTGCTGGTACTTGGCCCTTATATTGGCCCCCTATCGCTCATCAAACCTCGAGAACTCACACCCCCTTGAAGAGCATTTGAGGTTTTATAGGTTTGCTGCCAGTAGCCATTAAAGTGTCTGAAATGGGGACACTTTTTTCAAATGGTCACAAAATCTTGTACACTTCGCGTTTTTAGCTGAATTTTTTTTTGCATGCCAGCAAAAATACAAGGATCACGTCTACCAATTTTGCAGCCAAAACTCCTTCCGAAAAAATTTTAAAAAATCTCGAACCACAAAAAGTTTCGAAAATCGTGAAAAATAGAGAACGACTCATCTTGCCATGAAACTTCACGTGAAGGCTTAAGGGACCATTGTATGAATTTACAAGCCATAAAAATGGCATTGGCATGCAGAAATATGAAGATGTGCCTAAACCCACCTACCACCCTATCGATCCACGGCTTGCGCATCCCGTCTCTCTCGCTAGAGTAGTGCTCGCCCGCCCGCCCACTCGTTTCGTCGGTTGGCATAGGCATACGAAGTTCATTCCCAATCCAAGATCGGACCGGACTGAGGGTTGCGACAGTAGGATCGACAGCACGCAGAGGGGGACTCGATCGATCCCCGACTTGCGCATCCCGCCCCTCTGGCCGGCTGAGCGCCCGCACGCTCGTTTCGTGGGTTGACTTAGGCATACAGAGTTCATTCCCAGTCTAAGCATACGGCATTCTTTCCCAATCTAAGATCGGACTGGACCAAGGTTTGCGGCAGCACATGTTGGCCTCGGGCATGTGCTGGTGATGCATTTTTCTTTGCTGGGGCATCATCACCGGAGAACCTGACCGGTGAAATTAAGGTTCCGACGATCGGGGGGCCGGGCGGGGTGTGCCCACATGATGTGTGATGGGCGCTGGTACTTGGCCCTTATATTGGCCCCCTATCCCTCATCAAACCTCAAGAACTCATACCCCCTTAAAGAGCATTTGAGCTTTTACAGGTTTGCTGCCAGTAGCCATTAAAGTGTCTAAAATGGGGACACTTTTTCAAATGGTCACAGAATCTTGTACACTTCGAGTTTTTAGCTGAATTTTTTTGTGCTAGCCAACAAAAATACAAGGATCACGTCTACCATGTTTGGGGTTAAAACTCCTTCTAAAAAAATTTTAAAAAATCCCAAACCAGAAAAAGTTTTAAAATTGTGAAAAATAGAAAACGAGTCATGTTGCCATGAAACTTCAGAAGAAGGCTTAAGGTGGCCGTTGTATGAATTTACAGGCCTTAAAAATGGCATTAGCACAAAAAAATATGAAGATGTGCCTAAACCCACCTACCCCCCTATCGATCCACACTTGAGCATCCCGTCTCTCCGGTCAGTGTAGTGCCCGCCCGCCCGCTCATTTCGTCGGTTGGCTTAGGCATACGGAGTTCATTCCCAGTCTAACATCAGACCGGACCGAGGGTTACGGCAACAGGATCGATAGCACATAAAGGGGGACCCGACTGATCCTTGACTTACGCATCCCACCCCTCTGGCCGGCTGAGCGCCCGCGTGCTCGTTTCATGGGTTGACTTAAGCATACGGAGTTCATTCGCAGTCTAAGCATACGGAGTTCATTCCCAATCTAAGAGCGGACTGGACTGAGGGTTGCGACAGCACATGGCGGGCTTGGGCATGTGCTGGTGCTGCATTTTTCTTCGTCGGGGCACCATCGTCGGAGCATCGTCGGAAAACCTGACCGACGGCATTGGGGTTCCGGCGATCGGGGGGGCCGGGGGGGGTTTGCGCACATGATGTGCGATGTGTGCTGGTACTTGGCCCTTATATTCACCCCCTATCCCTCATTAAACCTCAGGAACTCACACCCCCTTAAAAAGCATTTGATATTTTACAGGTTTGCTGCCAGTAGCCAATAAACTATTTGAAATGGGGACACTTTTTTCAAATGGTCACAAAATCTTGTACACTTCAAGTTTTTAGCCGAATTTTTTTGTGCACGCCAACAAAAATACAAGGATCACATCTACCAAGTTTAGGGTCAGAACTCCTTTCGAAAAAATTTTAAAAAATCCTGAACCGTAAAAAGTTTTGAAAATCGTGAAAAATAGAAAACGAGACGTCTTGCCATGAAACTTCACGTGAAGGCTTAAGGGAGCATTGTATGAATTTACAAGCCATAAAAATGGCTTTGGCACATAGAAATATGAAGATGTGCCTAAACCCACCTACAACCTTATCGATCCACGGCTTACGCATCCCGTCTCTCTAGGCGATGTAGTGCCCGCCAGCTCATTTTATCAGTTGGCTTAGGCATATGGAGTTCATTCCTAGTCTAAGATCAGACCGAATCGAGGGTTGTGACAGCAGAATCGGCAGCATGTAGAGGGGGACCCGTCCGATCCCCGGCTTACGCATCCCACCCGTCTGGCCGACTGAGTGCCCGTAAGCTCGTTTCGTGGGTTGACTTAGGCATACGGAGTTCATTCCCAGTCTAAGCGTCCGGTGTTCATTCCCAGTCAAAGATCAGAACGGACCGAGGGTTGGGGCAGCACATTCTGGGCTTGGGCATGTGCTAGTGCTGCATTTTTCGTCGCAGTGGCACCATTGCCGGAGAACCTAACCGACGGCATTAGGGTTCCGACGATCGGGGGGGCCGAGGGGGTTTGCGCACATGATGTGCGATGTGTGCTGGTACTTGGCCATTATATTTGCCCCCTATCCCTCATTAAACCTCAGGAACTCACACCCCCTTAAAGAGCATTTGATATTTTACAGGTTTGCTGCCAGTAGCCAATAAACTGTTTGAAATGGGGACACTTTTTTCAAATGGTCACAAAATCTTGTACACTTCGAGTTTTTAGCTGAATTTTTTTGTGCACACCAACAAAAATAGAAGGATCACATCTACCAAGTTTAAGGCCAGAACTCCTTTCGAAAAAATTTTAAAAAATCTTGAACCGTAAAAGGTCTTGAAAATCATGAAAAATAGAAAACGAGACGTCTTGCCATGAAACTTCATGTGAAGGCTTAAGGCAGCACTATATGAATTTACAAGCCATAAAAATGGCTTTGGCACGTAGAAATATGAAGATGTACCTAAACCCACCTACCACCCTATCGATCCACGGCTTACGCATCCCGTCTCTCTGGGCGATGTAGTGCTCGCCCGCTCGTTTTATCGGTTGGCTTAGGCATACGGAGTTCATTCCCAGTCTAAGATCAGACCGAATTGAGGGTTGTGACAGTAGGATCGGCAGCATGTAGAGGGGGACCCGTCCGATCCCCGGTTTGCACATCCCACCTGTCTGGCTGACTTAGCGCCCGCACGCTCGTTTCGTGGGTTGACTTAGGCATACGGAGTTCATTCCCAGTCTAAGCATACGGAGTTCATTCCAGTCTAAGATTGGACCGGACCGAGGGTTGGGGCAGCACATGCTGGGCTTGGGCATGTGCTAGTGCTGCATTTTTCTTCATAGTGGCACCATCACCGGAGAACCTAACCGGCGGCATTAGGGTTCCAACGATCGAGGGGGCCGAGGGGGTTTGCGCACATGATGTGCGATGTGTGCTGGTACTTGGCCCTTATATTCGCCCCCTATTCCTCATTAAACCTTGGGAACTCACACCCCCTTAAAGAGCATTTGATATTTTATAGGTTTGCTGCAAGTAGCCAATAAACTGTTTGAAATGGGGACACTTTTTTCAAATGGTCACAAAATCTTGTACACTTCGAGTTTTTAGCCGAACTTTTTTTTGCATGCCAACAAAAATACAAGGATCACGTCTACGAAGTTTGGGGTGAAAAATCCTTCTGAAAAAATTTTAAAAAATCCCGAACTGCAAAAAGTTTCAAAAATCATGGAAAATAGAAAACGAGTTGTCTTGCCATGAAACTTCACGTGAAGGCTTAAGGGACCATTGTATTAATTTACAAGCCATAAAAATGGCATTGGCACATAGAAATATGAAGATGTGCCTAAACCCACTTACCACCCTATCGATCCACGGCTTGCGCATCCTGTCTCTCTGGTCGGGGTAGTGCTCGCTGCCCGCCCGCTCGTTTCGCCAATTGGCTTAGGCATAAGGAGTTCATTCCCAGTCTAAGATCAGACCGGACTGAGTGTTGCGGCAGCAGGATCGGCAGCACACAGTGGGAAACTCGGTCGATCCCCGGCTTACGCATCCTACCCCTCTTACCGGCTGAGCACCCGCACGCTCGTTTTGTGGGTTCACTTAGGCATACGAAGTTCATTCCCAGTCTAAGATCGGATTGGACCGGACCGAGGGTTACGGTAGCACATGCTGGCTCGGGCATGTGCTGGTGCCGCATTTTTCTTTGTCGGGGCACCATCGCCGGAACATCGCTGGAAAACCTGACCGACGGCATTGGGGTTCCGACGACTGGGGGGGTCGGGGGGTGTACGCACATGATGTGCAATGGGTGCTGGTACTTACCCATTATATTGGCCCCCTATCCCTCATCAAACCTCAAGAATTCACACCACCTTAAAGAGCATTTGAGATTTTACAGGTTTGCTGCCAGTAGCCATTAAAGTGTTTGAATTGGGGACACTTTTTTTAAATGGTCACAAAATCTTGTACACTTCACGTTTTTAGCTGAATTTTTTGTGCATGCCAACAAAAATACAAGGATCACGTCTACCTAGTTTAGGGCAAAAAATCCTTTCGAAAAAATTTTAAAAAATCTCGAACCGTAAAAAGTTTCGAAAATCGTGAAAAATAGCAAATGAGTTGTCTTGCCATGAAACTTCACGTGAAGGCTTAAGGGACCATTGTATGAATTTACAAGCCATAAAAATGGCATTGGCACGTAGAAATATGAAGATGTGCCTAAACCCACCTACCACCCTATCGATCCACAGCTTACGCATCCCGTCTCTCTAGCCGACGTAGTGCCCGCCCGCCCGCCCTCCCGTTTGTTTCGTTGGTTGCCTTAGGCATACGGAGTTCATTCCCAGTCTAAGATCAGACCGGACCGAGGGTTGCGGCAGCAAGATCGGTAGCACGCAGAGGGGGACCCGGTCGATCCCCGACTTGCGCATCCCGCCCCTCTGGCTGGTTGAGCTCCTGCACGCTTGTTTTATGAGTTGACTTAGGCATATGGAGTTCATTCCCAGTCTAAGATCAGACCGGGCCGAGGGTTGTGACAGCACATGCTGGGCTCGGGCATGTGCTGTGCCGCATTTTTCTTCGCCGGGGAACCATCACCGGAGCATCATCGGAGAACCTGACCGACAGCGTTGGGGTTCCGGCGATCGGGGGGGTCGGGGGGTGTGCGCACATGATGTGTGATGGGTGCGGCTACTTGGCCTTTATATTGGCCCCCTATCCCTCATCAAACCTCGAGAACTCACACCCCCTTAAAGAGCATTTGAGATTTTACAGGTTTGCTGCCAGTAGCCATTAAAGTGTCAGAAATGGGGACACTTTTTTCAAATGGTTACAAAATCTTGTACACTTCGAGTTTTTAGCTGAATTTTTTTATGCATGCCAACAAAAATACAAGGATCACGTCTACCAAGTTTGGGCAAAAATCCTTCCAAAAAAATTTTAAAAAATCTGGAATTGCAAAAAGTTTTAAAAATCGTGAAAAATAAAAAACGAGTCATCTTGCCATGAAACTTCACGTGAAGGCTTAAGGGACCATTGCATGAATTTACAAGCCGTAAAAATGGCATTGGCACATAGAAATATAAAGATGTGCCTAAACCCACCTACCACACTATCGATCCAAGGCTTGCGCATCCCGTCTCTCTAGCCGACACAGTGCCCAACCGCCCGCCCGCTCGTTTCATCGGTTGGCTTAGGCATACGGAGCTCATTCCCAGTCTAAGATCAGACCGGAATGACGGTTGCGGCAGCAGGATCAGCAGCACGCAGAGGGGGACCCTACTTGCACATCCCGTCCCTTGGGCCGGCATGCACATCCCGCCCCTTCGACTGGTTGAGCGGCGGTACGCTTATTTTGTGCGTTGACTCAGGCATACGGAGTTCATTCCCAGTCTAAGCATACAGAGTTCATTCCCAGTCTAAGATCGGACTGGATCGAGGGTTGCGGCAACACATGTTGGGCTCGGGCATGTGCTGGTGCCACATTTTTCTTCATCGGGGCACCATCGTCGGAGCATCACCGGAGAACATGATGTGCGATGGGTACTAGTACTTGGCCCTTATATTGGCCCCCTATCCCTTATCAAACCTCGAGAACTCACACCCCCTTAAAGAGCATTTGAGATTTTACAGGTTTGCTGCCAGTAGCCATTAAAGTGTTTGAAATGGGGACACTTTTTTCAAATGGTCACAAAATCTTGTACCCTCCGAGTTTTTAGCTGAATTTTTTGTGCATGCCAACAAAAATACAAGCATCACGTCTACCAAGTTTGGGGCCAAAACTCCTTTCGAAAAAATTTTAAAAAATCTTGAACCGTAAAAAGTTTTGAAGATCGTGAAAAATAGAAAACGAGTCGTCTTGCCATGAAACTTCACGTGAAGGCTTAAGGGACCATTGTATGAATTTACAAGCCATAAAAATGGCATTGGCACACAGAAATATAAAGATGTGCCTAAACCCACCTACCACCATATCGATCCACGGCTTGCACATCCTGTCTCTCTGGTCGACGTAGTGCCTGGCCGCCTGCCTGCCCGCTCATTTTCTCGGTTGGCTTAGGCATACGGAGTTCATTCCCAGTATAAGATCAGACCGGACCGAGGGTTGTGGCAGCAGGATCGGCAGTATGCAGAGGGGGACCCGACCGATCCTCGAATTGTGCATCCCGCCCCTCTGGCTGGCTGAGTGCCCGCACGCTCGTTTCATGGGTTGACTTAGGCATACGGAGTTCATTGCCAGTCTAAGCATACGGAGTTCATTCCCAGTCTAAGATCAGACCAGACCGAGGGTTACGGTAGCACATGCTTGGCTCGGGCATGTGTTGGTGCCGTATTTTTCTTCGCCGGGGCACCATCGTTGGAGCATCGTCGGAGAACCTGACCGGCGGCATTGGCGTTTCGATGATCGGGGGGGCCAGGGGGTGTGCGCACATGATGTACGATGGTTGCTGGTACTTGGCCCTTATATTAGCCTCTTATCCCTCATCAAACCTCGAGAACTCACACCCCCTGAAAGAGCATTTGAAATTTTACAGGTTTGCTGCCAGTAGCCATTAAAGTGTCTGAAATGGGGACACTTTTTTCAAATGGTCATAAAATCTTGTACTCTTTGAGTTTTTAGCTGAATTTTTTTGTGCATGCCAAAAAAAATACAAGGATAACGTCTACCAACTTTGGGGCAAAATCTCATTCTAAAAAAATTTTAAAAAATCCCAAACCGCAAAAAGTTTTGAAAATCGTGAAAAATAGAACACGAGTCGTCTTGCCATGAAACTTCACGTGAAGGCTTAAAGGACTATTGTATGAATTTACAAGCTACACTGGCGACGCAGTCTAAGATCGGATCAGATCGAGGGTTGCGACAGCAGGATTGACAGCACGCAGAGGGGGACTTGCCTGATCCCCTGCTTGCGCATCCCGCCCCTCTGCCTGGCTGAGCACCTGCACGCTCGTTTTGTGTGTTGTCTTAGGCATAAGGAGTTCATTCCCAGTCTAAGCATACGGAGTTCATTCCTAGTCTAAGATCGGACCGTATCGAGGGTTGCGGTAGCACATGCAGGGCTCGGGCATGTGTTGGTGATGCATTTTTCTTCATCGGGGCACCATCGTCAGAGCATCGTCGTAAAACCAGACCGACGGCATTGGGGTTCCGACGATCGGGGGGTTGGGGGGGTGTGCGCACATGATGTGCGATGGGTGCTGGTACTTGGCCCTTATATTGGCCCCTTATCCCTCATCAAACCTTGAGAACTCACACCCCCTTAAAGAGCATTTGAGATTTTACATGTTTGCTGCCAGTAGCAATTAAGGTGTCTGAAAATGGGGACACTTTTTTCAAATGCTCACAAAATCTTGTACACTTTGAGTTTTTAGCTGAATTTTTTTGTGCATGCCAAAAAAAAAAATACAAGGATAATGTCTACCAACTTTGGGGAAAAAAATCCTTCCAAAAAAATTTTAAAAAATCCCAAACCATAAAAAGTTTTGAAAATCGTGAAAAATAGAACACGAGTCGTCTTGCCTTGAAACTTCACGTGAAGGCTTAAGGGACCATTGTATGAATTTACAAGCTAGACCGGTGGCATTGGCACATAGAAATATGAAGATGTGCCTAAACCCACCTACCACCCTATCGATCCACGGCTTGCACATCCCGTAACTCTGCCCGACGTAGTGCCCGCCCACCTGCCCGCTCGTTTCGTCGGTTGGCTTAGGCGTACGGAGTTCATTCCCAGTCTAATATCAGATCAGACCGAGGGTTGTGGCAGCAGGATCAACAGCATGCAGAGGGGGACCCGACCGATCCCCAGCTTACGCATCTGGCGCCTCTGGCTGGCTGAGCGCCCGCACGCTCGTTTCGTGGGTTGACTTATGCATACGGAGTTCATTCCCAATCTAAGCATACGGAGTTCATTCCTAGTATAAGATCAGAAAGGACCAAGGGTTGCAGCAGCACATGCTGGGCTCGAACATGTGCTAGTGCCACATTTTTCTTCGTCGGGGCACCATCGTCGGAACATCACCGAAGAACCTGATCGGCGGCATTGGGGTTCCGACGATCGGGGGCCCGGGGGGGTGTGTGCACATGATGTGCGATGGGTGCTGGTACTTGGCCCTTATATTGGCCCCCTATCCCTCATCAAACCTTGAGAACTCACACCCCCTTAAAGAGCATTTGAGATTTTACAGGTTTGCTGCCAGTAGCCATTAAAGTGTCTGAAATGGGGACACTTTTCAAATGGTCACAAAATCTTGTACACTTCGTGTTTTTAGCTGAATTTTTTTATGCATGCCAGCAAAAATACAAGGATCACGTCTACCAAGTTTAGAGCCAAAACCCCTTCCGAAAAAATTTTAAAAAATCCCAAACCGTAAAAAGTTTTGAAAATCATGAAAAATAGAAAAGGAGTCGTCTTCCCGTGAAACTTCACGTGAAGGCTTAAGGGACCATTGTATGATCTTACAAGCCATAAAAAAGGAATTGGCATGCAGAAATATGAAGATGTGCCTAAACCTACATACCACCCTATCGATCCACGGCTTGCGTATCCTGTCTCTCTGGCCAGCGTAGTGCCACCCCCTTGCCCACCCGTTCGTTTCGTCAGTTGGCTTAGGCGTACGGAGTTCATTCCCAGTCTAAGATCAGACCAGACCGAGGGTTATGGTAGCAAGATCAGTAGCACGCAGAGGGGGACCCGGTCGATCCCTGGCTTGCGCATCCCGCCCTTCTGGCCAGCTGAGCGCCTACACGCTCGTTTCATGGGTTGACTTAGGCATACAGAGTTCATTCCCAGTCTAAGCATACGAAGTTCATTCCCAGTCTAAGATTGTACGGGACCGAGGGTTGTGGCAGCACATGCTGGGCTCGGGCATGTGCTGGTGTCGCATTTTTCTTCGTCGGGGCACCATCACTGGAGCGTCATCGGAGAACCTGACCGACGACATTGGGGTTTCGACGATGGGGGGGCCGGGGGGTGTGCACATGATGTGCGATGGGTGCTGGTACTTGTCCCTTATATTGGCCAGCTATCCGTCATCAAACTTTGAGAACTCACACCCCCTTAAAGAGCATTTAAGATTTTACAGGTTTGCTACCAGTAGCCATTAAAGTGTCTGAAATGGGGATACTTTTTTTAAATGGTCACAAAATCTTGTACGCTTCGAGTTTTTAGCTGAATTTGTTTGTGCATGCTAACATAAATACAAGGATCATGTCTACCAAGTTTGGGGCCAAAACTCCTTTCGAAAAAATTTTAAAAAATCCCAAACCGTAAAAAGTTTTGAAATTTTTGAAAAATAAAAAACGAGTCGTCTTGCCATGAAACCTTACGTGAAGGCTCAAGGGACCATTGTATGAATTTACAAACCATAAAAATGGCATTCGCACGCAAAAATATGAAGATGTGCCTAAACCCACCTACCACCCTATCGATCCACGGCTTGTGCATTCCGTCTCTCTGGCCGGCGTAGTGCCTGCCCGCCCGCTCATTTCGTCGGTTGGCTTAGGCATACGGAGTTCATTCCCTGTCTAACATCAGACCAGACTGAGGGTTGTGGCAGTAGATCGACAGCATGTAGAAGAAGACCTGACCGATCCCCGGCTTGGGCATCCCGCCCCTCTGGCCGGCTGAGCGCCCGCACGCTCGTTTCGTGAGTTGACTTACGCATACGGAGTTCATTCCCAGTCTAAGCATACGGAGCTCATTCCCAGTCTAAGATTGGACCAGGCCGAGGGTTACGGCAGCACATGCTGGGCTCGGGTATGTGCTGGTGCCGTATTTTCCTTCGTCGGGGCACCATCGTCTGAGCATCGTCGGTGAACCTGACCGGTAGCATTGGGGTTCCGACGATCGAGGGGCCCGGCCGAGTGTGCGCACATGATGTGAGATGGGTGCTGGTACTTGGCCCTTATCTTGGCCCCCTATCCCTCATCAAACCTCGAAAACTCACACCCCTTTAAAGAGCATTTGAGATTTTACAAGTTTGCTGCCAGTAGCCATTAAAGTGTCTGAAATGGGGACACTTTTTTCAAATGGTCACAAAATCTTGTACACTTCGAGTTTTTAGCTGAATTTTTTTGTGCATGCCAAAAAAAATACAAGGATCACGTCTACCAACTTTGGGGCCAAAACTCCTTCTGAAAAAATTTTAAAAAATCTTGAACTGCAAGAAGTTTCAAAAATCGTGAAAAATAGAAAACGAGTCGTCTTGCCATGAAACTTCACTTGAAGGTTAGGGGACCATTGTATGAATTTACAAGCCATAAAAATGGCATTGGCACACAGAAATATGAAGATGTGCCTAAACCCACCTGCCACCCTATTGATCCATGGCTTGCGCATCCCATCTCTCTGGTCGACGTAGTGCCCGCCCGCTCATTTCGTCGGTTGGCTTAGGCATACGGAGTTCATTCCCAGTCTAAGATCGGACGGGATCGAGGGTTGTGACAGAAGGATTGGCAGCACGCAGAGGGGGACCCGGCTGATCTCTGGCTTGCGTATCCCAGCCCTCTGCCCAGCTAAGCACCTGCACGCTCGTTTCGTGTGTTATCTTAGGCATACGGAGTTCATTCCCAGTCTAAGAATACGGAGTTCTTTCCTAGTCTAAGATCGGATTGGAGTAGATCGAGGGTTGCGATAGTACATGCTGGGCTCGGGCTTGTGTTGGTGACGGATTTTTCTTCGTCGGGGCACCATCGCAGAGCATCGCCGCAGAACCTGACCGGCGGCATTGGGGTTCCGACGATCGGGGGGGCCAGGGGGGGTGTGCGCACATGATGTGCGATAGGTGCTGGTACTTGGCCTTTATATTGGCCCCCCATCCCTCATCAAACCTCAAGAACTCACACCCCCTTAAAGAACATTTGAGATTTTACAGGTTTGCTGCCAGTAGCCATTAAAGTGTCTGAAATGGGGACATTTTTTCAAATGGTCACAAAATCTTGTACACCTCGAGTTTTTGGCTGAATTTTTTTTTGTATGCCAACAAAAATAGAAGGATCACGTCTACCAAGTTTGGGGCCAAAACTCTTTTCAAAAAAATTTTAAAAAATCTCGAACCGTAAAAAGTTTTGAAAATTGTGAAAAATAAAACACGAGTCGTCTTGCCATGAAACCTCACGTGAAGTATTAAGGGACCATTGTATGAATTTACAAGCTAGACCGGTGGCATTGGCACGCAGAAATATGAAGATGTGCGTAAACCCACCTACCACCCTATCGATCCACGGCTTGTCATCCCGTCACTCTGCCCAGTGTAGTGCCCGCCCGCCCACTAGCTCGCTTCTTCGGTTGGCTTAGGCATACGGAGTTCATTCCTAGTCTAAGATCAGACCGAATCGAGGGTTGCGTTAGTAGGATCACAGCACGTAGAGGGGGACCCGGCCGATCCTCGGCTTACGCATCCCACCCCTCTGGCCGGCTGAGCGCTTATACGCTCATTTCGTGGGTTGACTTAGGCATACGGAGTTCATTCCCAGTCTAAGCTTACGGAGTTCATTCCCAGTCTAAGATCAGACCGGACCGAGGGTTACGGCAGCACATGCTAGGCTCGAACATGTGCTGCTGCTGCATTTTTCTTCGTCGGGCCACCATCGTTGGAGCATCACCGGAGAACCTGACCGACGGCATTGGGGTTCCGACTATCGGGGGCCCGGGGGTTGTGCGCACATGATGTGCGATGGGTGCTGGTACTTGGCCCTTATATTGGCACCCTATCCCTCATTAAACCTCAAGAACTCACACCCCCTTGAAGAGCATTTGAGATTTTACAGGTTTGCTGCCAGTCGCCATTAAAGTGTCTGAAATGGGGACACTTTTTTTAAATGGTCACAAAATCTTGTACACTTCGTGTTTTTAGCTGAATTTTTTTATGCATGACAAAAAAAAGTACAAGGATCACGTCTACCAAGTTTGGGGCAAAACCCCTTCCGAAAAAATTTTAAAAAATCTCAAACCATAAAAAGTTTCGAAAATCATGAAAAATAGAAAACGAGTCGTCTTGCCATGAAACTTCACATGAAGGCTTAAGGGACAATTGTATGATCTTACAAGCCATAAAAAAGGAATTGGCATGCAGAAATATGAAGATGTGCCTAAACCCACCTATCACCCGATTGATCCACGGCTTGCGCATGCTGTGTCTCTGGCCAGCATAGTGCCCACCCCCCGCCCACACGCTCATTTCGTTGGTTGGCTTAGGCGTACGGAGTTCATTCCCAGTCTAAGATCGAACCAGATCGAGGGTTATGGTAGCAAGATCAGTAGCACTTAGAGAGGGACCCGACCGATCCCTGGCTTGCGCATCCTGCCCTTCTGGCCGGCTGAGCGCCTGCACGCTCGTTTTATGGGTTGACTTAGGCATATGGAGTTCATTCCCAGTGTAAGCATACGGAGTTCATTGCCAATGTAAGATTGTACTAGACTGAGGGTTGTGGCAGCACATGCTGGCCTCGGGCATGTGCTGGTGCCGCATTTTCCTTCGTCGGGGCACCATGTCGGAGCATCGTTGGAGAACCTGACGACGACATTGGGGTTTCGGCGATCGAGGGAACCGGGGTGGTGTGTGCACATGATGTGCGATGGGTGCTGGTACTTGGCCCTTATATTGGCCCCTTATCCCTCATCAAACCATGAGAACTCACACCCCCTTAAAGAGCATTTGAGATTTTACAGGTTTGCTGCCAGTAGCCATTACAGTGTCTGAAATGGGGACACGTTTTTCAAATGGTCACAAAATCTTGTACACTTTGAGTTTTAAGCTGAATTTTTTTGTACATGCCATCAAAAAGACAAGGATCACGTCTACCCAGTTTGGGACCAAAACTCCTTCTGAAAAAATTTTAAAAAATCCCGAACCGTGAAAATTTTCAAAAAACGTGAAAAATAGAAAATGAGTCGTCTTGCCATGAAACTTCACGTGAAGGCTTAAGGGACCATTGTATGAATTTACAAGATATAAAAATGGCATTGGCACATAGAAATATGAAGATGTGCCTAAACCCACCTTCCACCCTATCGATCCACGGCTTGCGCATCCCGTCACTCTGCCAGGCGTAGTGCCCGCCTGCCCGCCCGCCTGCTCGTTTCATCGGTTGGCTTAGGCATACAGAGTTCATTCCCAGTCTAAGATCGGACCGGATCGAGGGTTGCGGCAGCAGGATTGGCAGCACACAGAAGGGGACCCGACCGATCCCCGGCTTGCGCATCCCGCCCCTCTGGCCGGTTAAGCGTCCGCACGTTCGTTTCGTGGGTTGACTTAGGCATACGGAGTTCATTCCTAGTCTAACCATACGGAGTTCATTCCCAATCTAAGATCAGACCGAACCAAGGGTGGCAGCAGCACATGCTGGGCTCGAGCATGTGCTGGTACCGCATTTTTCTTCGTCGGGGCACCATCGCCGAAGAACCTGACCGGCGACATTGGGGTTCTGGCAATCGGGGGGGCCGGGGGGTGTGCGCACATGATGTGTGATGGGTGTTGGTCCTTGGCCCTTATATTGGCGCCCTATCCCTCATCAAACCTCGAGAACTCACACCCCTTTAAAGAGCATTTGAGATTTTACAGGTTTACTGCCAGTACCAATTAAAGTGTCTGGAATGGGGACACTTTTTTCAAATGGTCTCAAAATCTTGTACACTTCGAGTTTTTAGATGAATTGTTTTGTACATGCCAACAAAAATACAAGGATCACGTCTACCAAGTTTGGGGCGAAAACTCATTCCGAAAAAATTTTAAAAAATCCCATACCGCAAAAAGTTTTGAAAATCGAGAAAAATAGAAAACGAGTCGTCTTGCCATGAAACTTCACGTGAAAGCTTAAGGGACCATTGTATGAATTTTCAAGCAATAAAAATGGCATTGGCACACAGAAATATAAAGATGTGCCTAATCCCACCTACCACACTATCGATCCAGGGCTTGCGCATCCCGTCTCTCTAACCGGCGTAGAGCCCGCCCGCCCGCTCGTTTCGTCGGTTAGCTTAGGCATATGGAGCTCATTCCTAGTCTAAGATCAGATCGGACCGAGGGTTGTGGCAGCAGGATCAGCAGCATGCAGAGGAGGACCTAGCCGATCCCAGGCTTGCGCATCCTGCCCTTCTGGCCGGCTGAGCGCCCCTATGCTTGTTTCGTGGGTTGACATAGGCATACGGAGTTCATTCCTAGTCTAAGCATACGAAGTTCATTCCCAATCTCAGATTGGATCGGTCGAGGGTTATAGCAGCACATGCTAGGCTCAGGCATGTGCTGGTGCCGCATTTTTCTTCGTCGGGGCACTATCGCCGGAGCATCATCGAGAACCTGATCGGTGGCATTGGGGTTCCGACGATCGGGGGGCCGGGGGGTGTGCGCACATGATGTGCGATGGGTGCTGGTACTTGGTCCTTATATTGGCCCCCTATCCCTCATCAAACCTTAAGAACTCACACCCCCTTAAAGAGCATTTGAGATTTTACAGGTTTGCTGCCAGTCGCCATTAAAGTGTCTGAAATGGGGACACCTTTTTCACATGGTCACAAAATCTTGTACACTTCGAGTTTTTAGCTGAATTTTTTTGCCCATGCCAACAAAAATACAAGCATCACGTCTACCAAGTTTGGAGCCAAAACTCCTTCCGAAAAAATTTTAAAAAATCCCAAACCTTAAAAAGTTTCAAAAATTGTGAAAAATAGAAAACGAGTCATCTTGCCATGAAACTTCACGTGAAGGCTTAAGGGACCATTGTATGGATTTACAAGCCATAAAAATGGCATTGGCACGCAGAAATATAAAGATGTGCCTAAACCCACCTACCACCCTATCGATCCACGGCTTGCGCATCCCGTCTCTCTGGCCGGTGTAGTGCCCGCCCGCCCGCCCGCTCACTCGTTTCGTCGGTTGGCTTAGGCATACGGAGTTCATTCCCAGTCTAAGATTGGACCAGAGCGAGGGTTACAGTAGCAAGATCAGTAGCATGTAGAGAGGGACCCGATCGATCCCCGGCTTGAGCATCTTGCCCCTCTGGCAGGCTGAGTGCTCGGACGCTCGTTTCGTGGGTTGACTTAGGCATACAGAGTTCATTCCCAGTCTAAGCATATAGAGTTCATTCCCAGTCTAAGCATATAGAGTTCATTCCCAGTCTAAGATCAAACCAGACCAAGGGTTGCAGCAGCACATGCTGGGCTCAGGCATGTGCTGGTGCCGTATTTTTCTTCGTCGGGGCACTATCGCCGGAGCATCATCGGAGAACCTGATCGGTGGCATTGGCGTTCCGACGATCGGGGGGGCCGGGGGGTGTGCGCACATGACGTGCGATGGGTGCTGGTACTTGGCCCTTACATTGGCCCCCTATCCCTCATCAAACCTGGAGAACTCAGACCCCCTTAAAGAGCATTTGAGATTTTACAGGTTTGCTGCCAGTAGCCATTAAAGTGTCTGAAATGGGGACACTTTTTTCAAATGGTCACAAATTCTTGTACACTTTGAGTTTTTAGCTGAATTGTTTTGTGCATGCCAACAAAAATACAAGCATCATGTCTACCACGTTTGGGGCCAAAACTTCCTCCGGAAAAATTTTACAAAATCCCGAACCGTAAAAAGTTTCAAAAATTGGGAAAAATAGAAAACAAGTTGTCTTGCCATGAAACTTCACGTGAAGGCTTAAGGGACCAATGTATGAATTTAAAAGCCATAAAAATGGCATTTTCATGAAGAAATATGAAGATGTACCTAAACCCACCTACCACCCTATCGATCCACGGCTTGCGCATCCTGTCTCTTTGGCCGACGTAGTGCCTGCCCGCCCGCTCGCTCGTTTCGTCGGTTGGCTTAGGCATACAGAGTTCATTCCCAATCTAAGATTGGACCGGATCGAGGGTTGCGGTAGCAGGATCGGCAGCACACAGAGGGGGACCCGACCGATCCCCGGCTTGCACATCCCGCCCCTCTGGCCGGTTGAGCGCCCGTACGTTCATTTTGTGGGTTGACTTAGGCATACGGAGTTCATTCCCAGTCTAAGCATACGGAGTTCATTCCCAATCTAAGATCAGACCGGACCAAGGGTGGCAGCAGAACATGCTGGGCTCGAGCATGTGCTGGTGCCGTATTTTTCTTCGTCGGGGCACCATCGCCAGAGCATCATCGGAGAACCTGACCGGCGACATTGGGGTTCCGGCGATCGGGGGGCCGGGGGGTGTGCGCCCATGATGTGCGATGGGTGCTGGTACTTGGCCCTTATATTGGCCCCCTATGCCTCATCAAACCTCGAGAACTCACATCCCCTTAAAGAGCATTTGAGATTTTACAGGTTTACTGCCAGTAGCTATTAAAGTGTCTGAAATGGGGACACCTTTTTCAAATGGTCACAAAATCTTGTACACTTCGAGTTTTTAGCTGAATTTTTTTGTCCATGCCAAAAAAAATACAAGCATCTCATCTACCAAGTTTGCAGCCAAAACTCCTTCCGAAAAAATTTTAAAAAATCTTGAACCGCAAAAACTTTCAAAAATCATGAGAAATAGAAAATGAGTCGTCTTGCCATGAAACTTCACATGAAGGCTTAAGGGACCATTGTATGAATTTACAAGCCATAAAAATGGCATTGGCATGCAGAAATATGAAGACCAGACTAGCCATAAAAATGGCATTAGCATGCAGAGGGGGACCCGATCGATCCCCGGCACGCCTGTTTTGTGGGTTGACTTAGGCATACAGAGTTCATTCCCAGTCTAAGCATACGGAGTTCATTCCCAGTCTAAGATCAGACTAGACCGAGGGTTGCAGCAGCACATGCTGGGCTCGGGCATGTGCTGGTGCCGCATTTTTATTCGTCGAGGCACCATCAACGGAGCATCACTGAAGAACCTGAACGACGGCATTGGGGTTCCGACGATCGGGGGGGCCGGGGGGTGTGCGCACATGATGTGCGATGGGTGCTGGTACTTGGCCCTTATGTTGGCCCCCTATCCCTCATGAAACCTCAAGAACTCACACCCCCTTAAAGAGCATTTGAGATTTTACAGGTTTGCTGCCAGTAGCCATTAAAGTGACTGAAAATGGGGACACTTTTTTCAAATGGTCACAAAATCTTGTACACTTCGAGTTTTTAGCTGAATTTTTTTGTGCATGCCAACAAAAATACAAGCATCACGTCTACCAAGTTGGGGACCAAAACTCCATCCAAAAAAATTTACAAAATCTCGAACTGTAAAAAGTTTCAAAAATCAGAAAAAATAGAAAACGAGTCGTCTTGCCATGAAACTTCAGTTGAAGGCTTAAGGGACCATTGTTTGAATTTACAAGCCATAAAAATGGCATTGTCATGAATAAATATGAAGATGTACCTAAACCCACCTACCACCCTATCGATCCACGGCTTGCGCATCCCGTCTCTCTGGCCGGCGTAGTGCCCGCCCGCCCATCCGCTCGCTCATTTCGTCAGTTGGCTTAGACATACAAAGTTCATTCCCAGTCTAACCATACGGAGTTCTTTCCCAGTCTAAGATCGGACCAGACCGAGGGTTGTGGCAGCACATGCTGGGCTCGGGCATGTGCTGGTGCCACATTTTTCTTTGTTGAGGCACCATCGTCGGAGCATCGTCGGAGAACCTGACCGGCGGCATTATGGTTCCGGCGATCGGGGGCATTGGGGGGGGGGGTCTGCGCACATGATGTGCGATGGGTGCTGGTACCTGGCCCTTATATTGGCCCCCTATCCCTTATCAAACCTCGAGAACTCACACCCCCTTAAAGAGCATTTGAGATTTTACAGGTTTGCTGCCAGTAGCCATTAAAGTGTCTGAAATGGGGACACTTTTTTCAAATGGTCACAAAATCTTGTACACTTCATGTTTTTAGCTAAATTTTTTTGTGCATGCCAACAAAAATACGAGGATCACGTCTACCAAGTTTGGGGCCAAAACTCCTTCCGAAAAAGTTTTAAAAAATCATGAACCGTAAAAAGTTTCAAAAATCGTGAAAAATAGAGAATGAGTCGTATTGCCATGAAACTTCATGTGAAGGCTTAAGGGACCATTGTATGAAATTACAAGCCATAAAAATGGCATCGACATGCAGAAATATGAAGATGTGCCTCAACCCACCTACCACACTATCGATCCACTGCTTGCGCATCCCGTCTCTCTGGCCGACGTAGTGCCTTTCCGCCCGTCCGCTCGCTTGTTTCGTCGGTTGGCTTAGGCATACGGAGTTCATTCCTAGTCTAAGATCAGACCGGACCGAGGGTAGCAGGGGCAGGATCGGCAGCACACAGAGGGGGACCTGGTCAATCCCCGGCTTGCGCATCCCACCCCTCTAGCCGGCTGAGCGCCCGTATGCTCATTCCCTGTCTAAGCATACGAACTTCATTCCCAGTCTAAGATCAGACTGGACCGAGGGTTGTGGCAGCACATGCTGGGCTCAGGCATGTGCTGGTGCCGCATTTTTCTTCGTCGGGGCACCATCACAGGAGAACTTGACTGGCAGCATTGGGGTTTCGACGATCGGGGGGGCCGGGGGGTTGTGCGCACATAATGTGCGATGGGTGCTGGTACTTAGCCCTCATATTGGCCCCCTATCCCTCATCAAACCTTGAGAACTCACACCCTCTTAAAGAGCATTTGAGATTTTACAGGTTTGCTGCTAGTAGCCATTAAAGTGTCTGAAATGGGGACACTTTTTTCAAATGGTCACAAAATCTTGTACCCTTCGAGTTTTTAGCTGAATTTTTTTGTGCATGCCAAAAAAAATACAAGGATCACGTCTACCAAGTTTGGGGCCAAAACTCCATCCAAAAAAATCTCGAACAGTAAAAAGTTTTAAAAATCGTGAAAAATAGAAAACGAGTCGACTTGCCATGAAACTTCACGTGAAGGCTTAAGGGACCATTATATGAATTTAAAAGCCATAAAAATGGCACTGGCACGTAGAAATATGAAGATGTGCTTAAACCCACCTACCACCCTATCGATCCACGGCTTGCGCATGCCGTCTCTCTGGCCGGCATAGTGCCCGCCCGCCCACCCGCCCGCTCATTTCGTCGGTTGGCTTAGGCATACAGAGTTCATTCCCAGTCTAAGATTGGACCAGACTGAGGGTTGTGGCAGTAGGATCAGTAGCAAAAAAGAGGGGGACCCAGCCGATCCCCGACTTGCTCATCCCACCCCTGTGGCTGACTGAGTGCCCGTACGCTTATTTCGTGGGTTGACTTAGGCATACGGAGTTCATTCCCAGTCTAAGCATACGGAGTTAATTCCCAAGCTAAGATCGGATCAGACCGAGGGTTACGACAGCGCTTGCTAGGCTCCGGCATGTGCTGGTGCCACGTTTTTCTTCGTCGGGGCACCATCGTCGGAGCATCGCCGAAGAACCTGACCTGCGGCATTGGGGTTCCGGTGATCGGGGGGCCGGGAGGGTGTGCGCACATGATGTGCAGTGGGTGCTGGTACTTGGCCCGTATAATATCCCCCTATCCCTCATCAAACCTTGAGAACTCATAGCCCCTTAAAGAGCATTTGAGATTTTACAGGTTTGTTGTTCGTAGCCATTAAAGTGTCTGAAATGGGGACACTTTTTTCAAATGGTCACAAAATCTTGTACACTTTGAGTTTTTAGCTGAGTGTTTTTGTGCACGCCAACAAAAAAACATGGATCATGTCTACCAAGTTTGGTGCCAAAACCCCTTCCGAAAAAATTTTAAAAAATCTGGAGAACCTGTCCGACGACATTAAGGTTCCGACGATCGGGGGTGCCGGGGGGGTGTGCGCATATGATGTGTGATGGGTGCTGGTACTTGGCCTTTATATTGGCCGCCTATCCCTCATCAAACCTCGAGAACTCACACCCCCTTAAAGAACATTTGAGATTTTACAGGTTTGCTGCCTGTAGCCATTAAAGTGTCTGAAATGGGGACACTTTTTTCAAATGGTCACAAAATCTTGTACATTTCGAGTTTTTAGCTGAATTTTTTTATGCATGCCAAAAAAAATACAAGGATCACGTCTACCAAGTTTGGGGCCAAAACTCCTTCCGAAAAGATTTTAAAAAATCCCGAACCGTAAAAAGTTTCAAAAATCATGAAAAATAGAAAACGAGTCGTCTTGCCATGAAACTTCACATGAAGGCTTAAGGGACCATTGTATGAATTTACAAGCCATAAAAATGGCATTGGCATGCAGAAATATGAAGATGTGCCTAAACCCACCTAGAACCCTATCGATCCACGGCTTGCGCATGCCGTCTCTCTGGCCGTTGTAGTGCCCGCCCGCCCGCTCGTTTCGTCGGTTGGCCTAAGCATACGGAGTTCATTCCTAGTCTAAGATCGGATCAGATCGAGGATTACGGCAGCAGGATCGATAGCATGCAGAGGGGGACCCGGCCGATCCCCGACTTGCGCATCTCGCCCCTCTGGCCGGCTGAGCACCCGCACGCTCATTTCGTGGGTTGACTTAGGCATACGGAGTTCATTCCCAGTCTAAGCATACGGAATTCATTCCCATTCTAAGATCGGACCAGACCAAGGGTTGCGACAGCACATGCTGGGCTCGGGCATGTGCTGGTGCCACATTTTTCTTCGCTGGGACACCATCGTCGGAGCATCACCGGAGAACCTGACCGACAGCATTGGGGTTCCGACGATCGGGGGGGCCGGGGGGCGTGCGCACTTGATGTGCGATGGTGCTGGTACTTGGCCCTTATATTGGTCCCCTATCCCTCATCAAACCTCGAGAACTCACACCCCCTTAAAGAGCCTTTGAGATTTTACAGGTTTGCTGCCAGTAGCCATTTAAGTGTCTGAAATGGGGACACTTTTTTCAAATGGTCACAAAATCTTGTACACTTCGAGTTTTTAGTTGAATTTTTTTTTGCATGCCAACAAAAATACAAGGATGACGTCTACCAATTTTAGGGCCAAAACACCTTCCGAAAAAATTTTAAAAAATCCTGAACTGTAAAAAGTTTGGAAAATCATGAAAAATAGAAAACGAGTCATCTTGCCATGAAACTTCACGTGAAGGCTTAAGGGAGCATTGTATGAATTTAGAAGCCATAAAAATGGCATTGGCATGCAGTAATATGAAGATGTGCCTAAACCCACCTACCACCCTATCGATCCACAGCTTACGCATCCCGTCTCTCTAGCCAGCGTAGTACCCGTACGCCAGCCCGGCCGCTCGTTTCGTCGGTTGGCTTAGGCATACGGAGTTCTTTCCCAGTCCAAGATCAGACCGGACCAAGGGTTACAGCAGCAAGATCAGCAGCACGTAGAGGGGGACCCGACCGATCCCCGGCTTGTGCATCCATCCTCTCTGGCTGGCTGAGCTCCCGCACGCTCATTTCGTGGGTTGACTTAGGCATACGGAGTTCATTCCCAGTCTAAGCATACGGAGTTCATTCCCAGTCTAGGATCGGATCGGACCGAGGGTTGCGACAGCACATGCTGGGCTCAGGCATGTGCTGGTGCTGCATTTTTCTTCGTCGGGGCACCATTGTCGGAGCATCGCCAGAGAACCTGACCGACGGCATTGGGGTTCCGACGATCGGGGGGGCCGGGGGGGTTGTGCGCTCTGATGTATGATGCGTGTTGGTACTTGGCCCTTATATTGGCCCCCTATCCCCCATCAAACCTCGAGAACTCACACCCCCTTAAAGAGCTTTTGAGATTTTACAGGTTTGCTGCCAGTGGCCATTAAAGCGTCCGAAATGGGGACACTTTTTTCAAATGGTCACAAAAATCTTGTACACTTCGAGTTTTTAGCTGAATTTTTTTGTGCATACCAAAAAAAATACAAGGATCACGTCTACCAAGTTTGGGGTCAAAAATCCTTCCGAAAAACTTTTAAAAGATCCCAAACCGTAAAAAGTTTCAAAAATCATGAAAAATAGAAAATGAGTCATCTTGCCATGAAACATCACGTGAAGGCTTAAGGGACCATTATATGAATTTACAAGCCATAAAAATGGCATTGGCACACAGAAATATGAAATATCCCTAAACCCACCTACCACCCTATCGATCCACGAGTTGCGCATCCCGTCTCTCTGGCCGACGTAGTGCCCGCCCGCCTGCCCGCCCGCTCGTTTCATCGGTTGGCTTAGGCATACGGAGTTCATTCCCAGTCTAAGATCAGACCGGACTGAGGGTTGCAGTAGTAGGATTGGCAACATGCAGAGGGGGACCCGACTGATCCCCGGCTCTCGCATCCCGCCCCTTTGGCCGGTTGAGCACCCGTACAATTGTTTCGTGGGTTGACTTAGGGATACGGAGTTCATTCCCAGTCTAAGCAAATGAAGTTCATTCCCAGTCTAAGATCAGATCAGACTGAGGTTTACGACAGCACATGCTGGGCTTGGGCATGTGCTAGTGCCACATTTTTCTTCCTCGGGGCACCATCATCGGAGCATCACCAGAGAACCTGACCGACAGTATTGGGGTTCTGACGATCGGGGGGCTGTGGGGTGTTCGTACATGATGTGTGATGCATGCTGGTACTTGGCCCTTATATTGGCCCCTTATCCCTCATCAAACCTCAAGAACTCACACCCCCTTAAAGAGCATTTGAGATTTTATAGGTTTGCTGCGAGTGGCCATTAAAGCGTCTGAAATGGGGACACTTTTTTCAAATGGTCACAAAAATCTTGTACACTTCGAGTTTTTAGGTGAATTTTTTTGTGCATGCCAACAAAAATACAAGGATCACGTCTACCAAGTTTGGGGTCGAAAATCCTTCTGAAAAACTTTTAAAAAATCCCGAACCTTAAAAAGTTTCAAAAATCATGAAAAATAGAAAACGAGTCATCTTGCCATGAAACTTCACGTGAGGCTCAAGGGACCATTGTATGAATTTACAAGTCATAAAAATGGCATTGGCATGTAAAAATATGAAATATCCCTAAACCCACCTACCACCCTATCGATCCAATGCTTGTGCATCCCGTCTCTCTGGTCGACGTAGTGCCCGCCCGCCCGCCCGCTCTTTTCATCGGCTGGCTTAGGTATACGGAGTTCATTCCCAGTCTAAGATCAGACCGAATCGAGCGTTGCTGCAGTAGGATTGGCAACATGTAGAGGGGGACCCGATCGATCCCCGGCTCGCGCATCCAGCCCCTCTGGCCGGTTGAGCACCCGCACACTCATTTCGTGGGTTGACTTAGGCATACGGAGTTCATTCCCAATCTAAGCAAACGAAGTTCATTCGCAGTCTAAGATCGGATCAGACCAAGGTTTACGACAGCATATGCTGGGCTTGGGCATGTGCTGCTGCCGCATTTTTCTTCCTCGGGGCACCATCGTCAGAGCATCACCGGAGAACCTGACCGACGGCATTGGGGTTCCGACGATCGGGGGAGCTAGGGGTGTTCGCACATGATGTGCGATGCGTGCTCGTACTTGGCCCTTATATTGGCCCCTTATCCCTCATCAAACCTCGAGAATTCACACCCCCTTAAAGAGCATTTCAGATTTTATAGGTTTGCTGCCAGTAGCCATTAAAGTGTCTGAAATGGGGACACTTTTTTCAAATGGTCACGAAATCTTATACACTTCGAGTTTTTAGCTGAATTGTTTTGTGCATGCCAAAAAAAATACAAGGATCGTGTCTACAAAGTTTGGGGCCAAAAATCTTTCCCAAAAAATTTTAAAAAATCTCGAACCGCAAAAAGTTTCAAAAATCATGAAAAATAGAAAACGATTCGTCTTGCCATGAAACTTCACGTGAAGGCTTAAGGGACCATTATATGAATTTACAAGCCATAAAAATGGCACTGGCACATAGAAATATGAAGATGTGCCTAAACCCACCTACCACCCTATCGATCCACGGCTTGTGCATCCCATCTCTCTGGACGACGTAGTGCCCACCCGCCCGCCTGCTCGTTTCGTTGGTTGGCTTAGGCATACGGAGTTCATTCCTAGTCTAAGATCAGACCAAACTGAGGGTTACCGTAGTAGGATCGACAGCACACAGAGGGGGACCGGGCCGATCCCCGGCTTGCGCATCCCAATCCTCTGGCCGGCTGAGCACCCGCACGCTCCTGTCGTGGGTTGACTTAGGCATACGAAGTTCATTCCCAATCTAAGCATACGGAGTTCATTCCCAGTCTAAGATTGGACCGGACCGAGCATTGTGGCAGCACATGCTGGGCTCGAGCATGTGCTGGTGCCGCATTTTTCTTCGTCGGGGCACCATCGTCGGAGCATCACCGGAGAACCTGACCGGCGGCATTTGGGTTTCGACGATCGGGGGGGCAGGGGGTGTGCGCACATGATGTGCGATGGGTACTGGTACTTGGCCCTTATATTGGCCCCCTATCCCTCATCAAACCTCAAGAACTCACACCCCCTTAAAGAGCCTTTGAGATTTTACAGGTTTGCTGCCAGTAGCCATTAAAGTGTCTGAAATGGGGACACTTTTTTCAAATTGTCAGAAAATCTTGTACACTTCGAGTTTTTAGCTGACTTTTTTTGTGCATGCCAACAAAAATACAAGGATCACGTCAACCAAGTTTGGGACCAAAACTCCTTGCGAAAAAATTTTAAAAAATCCCGAACCACGAAAAGTTTCCAAAATCATGAAAAATAGAAAACGAGTCGTCTTGCCTTGAAACTTCACGTGAAGGCTTAAGGGACCATTGTATGAATTTACAAGCCATAAAAATGGCATTGGCATGCAGAAATATGAAGATGTGCCTAAACCCACCTACCAACCTATCGATCCACGACATGCGCATCCCGTCTCTCTGGCTGGCATAGTGCCCGCACGCCCGCCCGCCCACTCATTTCGTCGGTTGGCTTAGGCATATGGAGTTCATTCCTAATCTAAGATCATACTGGACCAAGGGTTGACGCAGCAGGATCGGCAGCATGCAGAGTGGGACCCGATCGATCCCCAGCTTGTGTATCCCGCCCCTCTGGCCGGCTAAACGCTCGCACACTCGGATCGAGGGGGACCCGATCGATCTTTGGCTTGCGCTTCCCGCCCCTCTGGCAAGCTGAGCGCCCGCACGCTCGTTTCGTAGGTTGACTAAGGCATACGGAGTTCATTCCCAGTCTAAGCATACGGAGTTCTTTCCCAGTCTAAGATCGGACCGAACCAAGGGTTGCGACAGCACATGCTTGGCTCAGGCATGTGCTGGTGCTGTATTTTTCTTCGTCGGGGCACCATCACCGGAGCATCGCCAGGGAACCTAACCGGAGGCATTGGGGTTCTGACGATCGGGGTGGCCGAGGAGGGGTGTGCGCACATGATGTGCGATGGGTGCTGGTATTTGGCCCTTATATTGGCCCCCTATCCCTCATCAAACCTGGAGAACTCACACCCCTTAAAGAGCATTTGAGATTTTACAAGTTTGCTGCCAGTAGCCATTAAAGTGTCTGAAATGGGGAAACTTTTTTCAAATGGTCACAAAATCTTGTACACTTCAAGTTTTTAGCTAAATTTTTTTATGCATGCCAACAAAAATACAAGGATCACATCTGCCAAGTTTGGGGCCAAAACTCCTTCCGGAAAAATTTTCAAAAATCCCTAACCGGACTGGACCGATCCCCGACTTGCGCATTCCCCCCCTCTGGCCGATTGAGCACCCGCACACTTGTTTCGTGGGTTGACTTAGGCATACGGAGTTCATTCCCAGTCTAAGCAAATGAAGTTCATTCCCAGTCTAAGATTGGATCAGACTGAGGTTTACGGCAGCACATGCTGGGCTTGGGCATGTGCTGGTGCCACATATTTCTTCCTCGGGACACCATCGTCGGAGCATCGCTGGAGAACCTTACCGGCGGCATTGAGGTTCTGGCGATCGGTGGGCCAGGGGGGGTATGCGCACATGATGAATGATGGATGCTGGTACTTGACCTTTATATTGGCCCCCTATCCCTCACCAAACCTCGAGAACTCACACTCCCTTAAAGAGCATTTTAGATTTTACAGGTTTGCTGATAGTAGCCATTAAAGTGTCTGAAATGGGGACACTTTTTTCAAATGGTCACAAAATCTTGTACACTTTGAGTTCTTTGCTAAATTGTTTTGTGCATGCCAACAAAAATACAAGGATCACATCTGCCAAGTTTGGGGCCAAAACTCCTTCCGAAAAAATTTTAAAAAATCTTGAACCGTAAAAAATTTTGTAAATCATGAAAAATAGAAAACGAGTCGTCTTGCCATGAAACTTCACGTGAAGGCTTAAGGGACCATTGTATGAATTTACAAGCCATAAAAATGGCATTGGCATGCAGAAATATGAAGATGTGCCTAAACCCAGCTACCACCCTATCGATCCACGGCTTGCGCATCCTATCTTTGTGGACGGCGTAGTGCCCGCCCACCTGTTCGTTTCATCGGATGGCTTAGGCATTCAGAGTTCATTCCCAGTCTCAGATCGAACCAGATTGAGGGTTGCAGCAACAGGTTCGACAACACACAAAGGGGGACTCGGTCGATCCCCGGCTTGCTCATCCATCCCTTCTGGCCGGCTGAGTTCATTCCCAGTCTCAGATTAGATCGAATCAAAGGTTGCAGCAGCAAGATCGGTAGCACACAGAGGGGGACCCGGCCGATCCCCGGCTTATGCATCTATCCCCTCTGGCCAACTGAATTCTCGCACGCTCGTTTCGTGGGTTGACTTAGGCATACGGAGTTCATTCCCAGTCTAAGCATATAGAGTTCTTTCCCAGTCTAAGATCAGACCGGACCGATGGTTGTGGCAGCACATGCTGGTGCCGTATTTTTCTTCACCGGGGCACCATCGCCAGAGAACTTGACCGGCGGCATTGGGGTTCCGGCAATCGGGGGGGTGTACGCACATGATGTGCGATGGGTGCTAGTACTTGGCCCTTATATTGGCCCCCTATCCCTCATCAAACCTCGAGAACTCACACCCCCTTAAAGTGCATTTGGGATTTTACAGGTTTGCTGCCAGTAGCCATTAAACTGTCTGAAATGGGGACACTTTTTTCAAATGGTCGCAAAATCTTGTACACTTCGAGTTTTTAGTTGAATTTTTTTTTGAATGCCAAAAAAAATACAAGGATTACGTCTACCAAGTTTGGGACCAAAAGACCTTCCGAAAAAATTTTAAAAAATCCCGAACCACAAATTTTCAAAAATCGTGAAAAATAGAAAACGAGTGCTCTTGCCATGAAACTTCACGTGAAGGCTTAAGGGACCATTGTATGAATTTACAAGCCATAAAAATGGCATTGGCATGCAGAAATAAGAAGATGTGCCTAAACCCAGCTACCACCCTATCGATCCACGGCTTGCGCATCCCGTCTCTCTGGCCGGCGTAGTGCCCCCCCGCCAGCTTGTTTCGTCGGTTGGCTTAGGCATACGGAGTTCATTCCCAGTCTAAGATCGGACTGGATTGAGGGTTGTGGCAGCACATGCTGGGCTCAGGCATGTGCTGGTGCTGCATTTTTCTTCGCCGGGGCACCATCACCGAAGCATCACCGGAGAACCTGACCAGCGGCATTGGGGTTCTGACGATTGGGAGGGCCGGGGGGGTGTGCGCACATGATGTGTGATGGGTGTGGGTACTTGGCCCTTATATTGGCCCCCTATCCCTCATGAAACCTCGAGAACTCATATCTCCTTAAAGAGCATTCGAGATTTTATGGGTTTGCTGCCAGTAGCCATTAATGTGTCTGAAACGGGGACACTTTTTTCAAATGGTCACAAAATCTTGTACACTTCGAGTTTTTAGCTGAATTTTTTTGTGCATGCCAACAAAAATACAAGGATCACATGTACCAAGTTTGGGTCCAAAAGTCCTTCCAAAAAAATTTCAAAAAATCCCGAACCGCAAAAACTTTCAAAAATCATGAAAAATAGAAAACGAATCATCTTGCCATGAAACTGCACGTGAAGGCTTAATGGACCATTGTATGAATTTACAAGCCATCAAAATGGCATTGGCACATAGAAATAAGAAGATGTGCCTAAACCCACCGACCACTCTATCGATTCACGGCTTGCGCATCCCGTCTCTCTGGCCGGGGTAGTGCCCGCCTGCCTGCTCGTTTTGTCGGTTGGCTTAGGGATATGGAGTTCATTCCAAGTCTAAGATCAGATCGGTCCGGGGGTTGCGACAGCAGGATCGGCAGCACGTATAGTGGGACCCGGCTGATCCCCGACTTACGCATCCCGCCCCTCTGGACGGCTGAGCACCTGCACGCTCGTTCCGTGGGTTGGCTTAGGCATACGGAGTTCATTCCCAGTCTAAGATTGGACCAGACCGAGGGTTGCGGCAGCACATGCTAGGCGCGGGTATGTGCTGGTGCCACATTTTTCTTCATCGGGGCACCATCACTAGAGCATCGTCGGAGAACCTGATCGGCGGTATTGGGGTTCCGACGATCGGGGGCGCCAGGGGGGGTGTATGCACATGATGTGCGATGGGTGCTGGTACTTGGCCCTTATATTGGCCCATCAAACCTCGAGAACTAACACCCCCTTAAAGAGCATTTGAGATTTTATAGGTTTGCTGCCAGTAGCCATTAAAGTGTCTGAAATGGGGACATTTTTTTCAAATGGTCGCAAAATCTTGTACACTTCGAGTTTTTAGCTGAATTTTTTTATGCATGCCAACAAAAATACAAGCATCACGTCTACCATGTTTGGGGCCAAAACTCCCTCCGAAAAAATTTTAAAAAATCCCGAACCCTAAAAAGTTTCAAAAATCGTGAAAAATAGAAAACGAGTCGTCTTGCCATGAAACTTCACGTGAAGGCTTAAGGGACCATTGTATGAATTTACAAGCCATAAAAATGGCATTGGCATGTAGAAATATGAAGATGTGCCTAAACCCAGCAACCACCCTATCGATCCACGGCTTGCGCATCCCGTCTCTCTGGCCGACGTAAATCCCTCCCGCCCACCCGTTCGCTCGTTTCGTCGGTTGGCTTAGGCATACGAAGTTCATTCCCAGTCTAAGATCAGACCGGATCGAGGGTTGTAGTAGCAGGATCGGTAGCATGCAGAGGGGGACCCGATCGATCCCCGACTTTTGCATCCTGCCCCTCTTGTCGGCTGAGCACCCGCACGCTCGTTTCGTGGGTTCACTTAGGCATACGGAGTACATTCCCAGTCTAAGCATACGGAGTTCATTCCCAATCTAAGATCAGACCGAACCCTTTACGGTAGCAGGATCAGTAGCACGTAAAAGAAGACCCGATCAATCGCCGGCTTGCGCATCCCGCCCCTTAGCCGGTTGAGCGCCCGCACGCTCATTTCGTGGGTTGACTTAGGCATACGGAGTTCATTCCCAGTCTAAGCATATGGAGTTCAATCCCAGTCTAAGATCGAACCAGACCGAGGGTTACGGCAGCACATGCTGGGCGCGGGCAAGTGCTAGTGTCGCATTTTTCTTCACCGGGGCACCATCACCGGAGCATCGTCGAAGAACCTAACCGGCAGTATTGGGGTTCCGACGATCGGGGGGGCCGGAGGGGTGTGCGAACATTATGTACGATGGGTTCTGGTTCTTGGCCCTTATATTGGCCCCCTATCCCTCATCAAATCTCAAGAACTCACACCCCCTTAAAGAGCATTTGAGATTTTACAAGTTTGCTGCCAGTAGCCATTAAAGTGTCTGAAATGGGGACACTTTTTTCAAATGCTCACAAAATCTTGTACACTTCGAGTTTTTAGCTGAATGTTTTTGTGCATGCCAACAAAAATTCAAGGATCACGTCTACCAAGTTTGGGGCCAAAACTCCTTCCGAAAAAATTTTAAAAAATCCTGAACTACAAAAATTTTCAAAAATTGTGAAAAATAGAAAATGAGTCGTCTTGCCATGAAGATGTACCTATACCCACCTACCACCCTATCGATCCACCACTTGTGCATCCCATCTCTTTGGCTGACGTAGTGCCCGCCCACCCGCCCGCTTGTTTCATCGATTGGCTTACGGATATAGAGTTCATTCCAGTCTAAGATCGGACCGGATCGAGGGTTGTGGTAGCAGGATCGAAAGCACGCAAAGGGGGACCCGATCGATCCTCGACTTGCGCATCCCGTCCCTCTGGCCGGCTGAGCGCCCGCACGCTCGTTTCATGGGTTGACTTAGGCACACGTAGTTCATTCCTAGTCTAACCATACGGAGTTCATTCCTAGTCTAAGATCGGACCGGACCGAGGTTTGCAGCAGCACATGCTGGGCTTGGGCATGTGCTGGTGCCGCATTTTTCTTCATTGAGGCACCATCATCGGAGCATCGCCGGAGAACCTGACCGGCGGCATTGAGGTTCCGACGATCGGGGGGGCCGGGGGGTGTGCGCACATGATGTGCGATGGGTGCTGGTACTTGGCCCTTACATTGGCCCCCTATCCCTCATCAACCCTCAAGAACTCACACCCCCTTAAAGAGCATTTGAGATTTTACAAGTTTGCTGCCAGTAGCAATTAAAGTTGCTGAAATGGGGACACTTTTTTCAAATGGTCAGAAAATCTTGTACACTTTGAGTTTTTAGCTGAATTTTTTTATGCATGCCAACAAAAATACAAGGATCACGTCTACCAAGTTTGGGGCCAAAAATCCTTTCAAAAAAATTTTTAAAAATCCCGAACGGCAAAAAGTTTCAAAAATTGTGAAAAATAGAAAACGAGTTGTCTTGCCATGAAACTTCACGTGAAGGCTTAATGGACCATTGTATGAATTTACAAGCCATAAAAATGGCATTGGCATGCAGAAATATGAAGATGTGACTAAACCCACCAACCACCCTATTGATCCACGGCTTGCGCATCCCGTCTCTCTGGCCGGCATAGTGCCCGCTCGCCCGCCCGCTCGTTTCGTCGGTCAGCTTAGGCATATGGAGTTCATTCCCAGTCTAAGATCGGACTGGACCGAAGATTGCGGCAGTAGGATCGCTAGCACGTAGAGGGAGACCCGATCAATCCCTGACTTGCACATCCCACCAATCTGCCCGGCTGAGCGGCCACACGCTCTTTTCGTGGGTTGACTTAGGCATACGGAGTTCATTCCCAGTCTAAGCATACGGAGTTCATTCCAGTCTAAGATTGAATCAGACCGAGGGTTGCGGCAGCACATGCTGGGCTCGGGCATGTGCTGGTGCCACATTTTTCTTCGTCGGGGCACCATCATCGGAGCATCGTCAAAGAACCTAACCGGCGGCATTGGGGTTTCGGCGATCGGGGGGGCCGGGGGGTGTGCGCACATGATGCGCGATGGGTGCTGGTGCTTGGCCCTTATATTGGCCCCCTATCCCTCATCAAACCTCAAGAACTCACCCCCCTTAAAGTGCATTTGAGATTTTACAGGTTTGTTGCCAGTAGCCATTAAAGTGTCTGAAATGGGGACACTTTTTTCAAATGGTCACAAAATCTTGTACGCTTCGAGTTGTTAGCTGAATTTTTTTATGCATGCCGACAAAAATACAAGGATCACGTTTACCAAGTTTGGGGCAAAAAATCCTTCGAAAAAAATTTTAAAAAATCCTGAACCGTAAAAAGTTTCAAAAATCATAAAAAATAGAAAACGAGTCGTCTTGCCATGAAACTTCACGGGAAGGCTTAAGGGACCATTGTATGAATTTACAAGCCATAAAAATGGCATTGGCACATAAAAATATGAAGATGTGCCTAAACCCACCTACCACCCTATCTATCCACGGCTTGCGCATCCCGTCTCTCTGGCCGGTATAGTGCTGGCCCGCCCGCCCACCCGTTTGTTTCATCGGTTGGTTTAGGCATACGGAGTTCATTCCCAGTCTAAGATCAGCCTGGACCGAGGGTTGTGGCAGTAGGATCGACAGCACGTAGAGGGGGACCCGACCAATCCCCGGCTTGCGCATCTCGCCCTTCTGGCCGACTGAGAGCCCGCACGCTCGTTTCGTGGGTTGACTTAGGCATACGGAGTTCATTCCCAGTCTAAGCATATGGAGTTCATTCCCAGTCTAAGATCGGACCAGACCAAGGGTTGCGGTAGCAGGATCGGCAGCACGCAGAGAGGGACCCGATCGATCCTCGACTTACGCATCCCGCCCATCTGGCTGGCTGAGCGCCCGTCCGCTCTTTTCATGGGTTGACTTAGGCATACGGAGTTCATTCCCAGTCTAAGCATACGAAGTTCATTCTAGTTTAAGATCAGACTGGACCGAGGGTTACGGCAGCACATGCTGGGCTCGGGCATGTGCTGGTGCCACATTTTTCTTCATCGGGGCACCATCGCCAGAGCATCACCGGAGAACCTAACCGACGGCATTGGGGTTCCGCCGATCGGAGGGCCGAGGGGGTGTGCGCACATGATGTGCGTTGGGCGCTAGTGGTTGGCCCTTATATTGGTCCCCTATCCCTCATCAAACCTCAAGAACTTACACCCCCTTAAAGAGCATTTGAGATTTACAGGTTTGCTGCCAGTAGCCATTAAAGTTTCTGAAATGGGGACACTTTTTTCAAATGGTCACAAAATCTTGTACACTTCGAGTTTTTAGCTAAATGTTTTTGTGCATGCCAACAAAAATACAAGGATCACGTTTATCAAGTTTGGGGTGAAAACTCCATCCAAAAAAATTTTAAAAAATCCCGAACCGCAAAAAGTTTCAAAAATTATGAAAAATAAAAAACGAGTCGTCTTGTCATGAAACTTTCCGTGAAGGCTTAAGGGACCATTGTATGAATTTACAAGCCATAAAAATGGCGTTGGCATGTAGAAATATGAAGATGTGCCTAAACCCACCTACCATCCTATTGATCCACGGCTTGCGCATCCCGTTTCTCTGGCCGGCGTAGTGCCCATCCGCCCGCCTGCTAATTTCATCGGTTGGCTTAGGCATACAGAGTTCATTCCCAGTCTAAGTCATACCGGACCGAGGGTTACGGCAGTAGGATCGGCAGCACACAGAGGGGGACTCGACCAATCCTCGGCTTGCGCATCCCGCCCCTCTGGCTGGCTGAGTGCCCGCACGCTCGTTTCATGGGTTGACTTAGGCATACGGAGTTCATTCCTAGTCTAAGATTGAAACGGACCGAGGGTTGCGGCAGCACATGATGGGCTTGGGCATGTGCTGATGCCGCATTTTTCTTCACTGGGGCACCATCACCGGGGCATCACCGGAGAACCTGACTGACGGCATTGGGCTTACGCATCCCGTCTCTCTGGCCAGTGCAGTGGCCGCCCGCCCGTCCGCTCATTTCGTCAGTTGGCTTAGGTATACGGAGTTCATTCCCAGTCTAAGATCAGACCAGACCGAGGGTTACAACAGCAGGATTGGCAGCACGAAGAGGGGGACCCAGCCGTTCCCCAGGTTGCGCATCCCGCCCCTATGGCCGGTTGAGCGCCCGTATGCTCGTTTCATGGGTTGACTTAGGCATACGGAGTTCATTTCCAGTCTAAGCATACAGAGTTCATTCCCAGTCTAAGATTGGACCAGACCGAGGGTTGCAGCAGCATATACTGGGCTCGAGCATGTGTTGGTGCCGCATTTTTCTTCGACGGCATTGGGGTTCCGACGATCGGGCGGGCCGAGGGGGTGGCTGTACGCACATGTTGTGCGGTGGGTGCTGGTACTTGGCCCGTATAATATCTCCCTATCCCTCATCAAACCTCAAGAACTCACAGCCCCCTTAAAGAGCATTTGAGATTTTACAGGTTTGCTGTTCGTAGCCATTAAAGTGTCTGAAATGGGGACACTTTTTTCAAATTGTCACAAAATCTTGTACACTTCGAGCTTTAGCTGAATTTTTTTGTGCATGCCAACAAAAATACAAGGATCACTTCTACCAAGTTTGGGACCAAAACTCCTTCTGAAAAAATGTTAAAAAATCTGAATCGCTAAAAGTTTCGAAAATCATGAAAAATAGAAAACAAGTTTGCTACCAGTAGCCTTTAAAGTGTCTGAAATGGGGACACTTTTTTCCAATGGTCAAAAAATGTTGTAAACTTCAAGTTTTTAGCTGAATTTTTTTGTGCGTGCCAACAAAAATACAAGGATCACGTCTACCAACTTTGGGGCCAAAACTCCTTCCGAAAAAATTTTAAAAAATCTCGAACCATAAAAAGTTTCAAAAATCGTGAAAAAAAGAAAACGAGTAGTCTTGCCATGAAACTTCACATGAAGGCTTAAGGGACCATTGTATGAATTTACAAGCCATAAAAATGGTAATGGCATGCAGAAATATGAAGATGTGCCGAAACCCACCTACCACCCTATCGATCCATGGCTTGCGCATCCCGTCTCTCTGCCCGGCGTAGTGCCCGCCCGCCCGTCCGCTCATTTCGTCGGTTGGCTTAGGCATACGGAGTTCATTCCCAGTCTAAGATCAGACCGGATAGAGGGTTGTGATAGTAGGATCAGTAGCACACAGAGGGGGATCCGGTCGATCCCCGACTTGCGTATCCCGCCCCTCTGGTCGGTTGAGCACCTGCACGCTCGTTTCGTGGGTTGACTCAAGCATACGGAGTTCATTCCTAGTCTAAGCATATGGAGTTCATTTCCAGTCTAAGATCGGATCAGACCGAGGGTTGCGGCAGCACATGTTGGGCTCGGGCATGTGTTGGTGCCACATTTTTCTTCACCAGGGCACGATCGTCAGAGTATCGTCGAAGCATCGTCAGAGAACCTGACCGGCAGCATTGAGGTTCCGACGATCGAGGGGGCCGGCGGGGTGTATGCACATGATGTGTGATAGGTGCTGGTACTTGGCCCCCTATCCCTCATCAAACCTCGAGAACTCACACCCCCTTAAAGTGCATTTGAGATTTTATAGGTTTGCTGCCAGTAGCCATTAAAGTGTCTGAAATGGGGACACTTTTTTCAAATGGTCACAAAATCTTGTACGCTTCAAGTTTTTAGCTGAATTTTTTTGTGCATACCAATGAAAATACAACGATCACGTTTACCAAGTTTGGGGCAAAAACTCCTTCCGAAAAAATTTTACAAAATCCCGAACCGTAAAAAGTTTCAAAAATCATGAAAAATAAAAAAAGAGTCGTCTTGCCATGAAACTTCACGTGAAGGCTTAAGGGACCATTGTATGAATTTACAAGCCATAAAAATGGCATTGGCACATAAAAATATGAAGATGTGCCTAAACCCACCTACCACCCTATCTATCCACGGCTTGCGCATCCTGTCTCTCTGGCCGGTGTAGTGGTTGCCCGCCCGTCCGCTCGTTTCGTCGGTTGGCTTAGGCATACGAAGTTCATTCCCAGTCTAAGATCAGACTGAACCGAGGGTTGCGGTAGCAGGATCGGCAGCACGCAGAGGGGGACCCGATCGATCCCCGGCTCGTGCATCCCGCCCCTCTGGCCGGCTGAGCACCTGCACGCTCGTTTCGTGGGCTGACTTAGGCATACGAAGTTCATTCCCAGTCTAAGCATACGGAGTTCATTCCCAGTTTAAGATCAGACCAGACCGAGGGTTGCAGTAGCACATGCTGGGCTCGGGCATGTGCTGGTGTCGTATTTTTCTTCACCGGGGCACCATCATCGGAGCATCACCGGAGAACCTGACCGGCATTATTGGGGTTCCGGCAATCGGAGGGCCGGGGGGGTGTACGCACATGATGTGTGATGGGAGCTGGTACTCGGCCCTCATATTGGCCCCCTATCCCTCATCAAACCTCGAGAACTCATACCCCCTTAAAGACCATTTGAGATTTTACAGGTTTGCTACCAGTAGCCATTAAAGTGTCTGAAATGGGGACACCTTTTTCAAATGGTCACAAAATCTTGTACACTTCGAGTTTTTAGCTGAATTTTTTTGTGCATGCCAACAAAAATACAAGGATCACGTCTACCAAGTTTGGGGCCAAAACTCCATCCAAAAAAATTTTAAAAATGTCGAACCTCAAGAAGTTTCAAAAATCATGAAAAATATAAAACGAGTTTCTTGCCATGAAACTTCATGTGAAGGCTTAAGGGACCATTGTATGAATTTACAAGCCATAAAAATGCCATTGGAACGCAAAAATATGAAGATGTGCCTAAACCCACCAACCACCCCATCGATCCACGGCTTGCACATCCTGTCTCTCTGGCTGGCGTAGTGCTCGCCCGCCCGCCCACCCACCCGTTTCGTTGGTTGGCTTAGGCATACGAAATTTATTCCCAGTCTAAGATCTGACCGGACAGAGGGTTGTGGCAACAGGATCGGCAGGACGCAGAGGGGGACCCGATCGATCCTCGGCTTGCGCATCCCTTCCCTCTGGCCGACTGAGCGCCCGCACGCTCATTTCGTGGGTTGACTTAAGCGTACGGAGTTCATTCCCAGTCTAAGCATACGGAGTTCATTCCCAGTCTAAGCATACGGAGTTCATTCCCAGTCCAAGATCAGACCGGTCCAAGGGTTGCGACAGCACATACTGGGCTTGGGCATGTGCTGGTGCCGCATTTTTCTTCGTCGGGGCACCATCGTCGGAGAACTTAACCAGCGGCATTGGGGTTCCGACGATCGGGGGGGCCAGGGGGTGTGTTCCCATGATGCGTGATGGGTACTGGTACTTGGCCCTTATAGTGGCCCCCTATCCCTCATCAAACCTCAAGAACTCACACTCCCTTAAAGAGCGTTTGAGATTTTACAGGTTTGCTGCCAGTAGCCATTAAAGTGTCTGAAATAGGGACACTTTTTTCAAATGGTGACAAAATCTTGTACACTTCGAGTTTTTAGCTAATTTTTTTGTGCATGCCAAAAAAAATACAAGGATCACGTCTATTAAGTTTGGGCCCAAAACTCCCTCCGAAAAAATTTTAAAGAATCCCGAACCGCAAAAAGTTTTAAAAATCATGAAAAATAAAAAATGAGTCGTCTTGCCATGAAACTTCACGTGAAGGCTTAAGGGACCATTGTATGACTTTACAAGCCAAAAAAATGGCATTGGCATGCAGAAATATGAAGATCCCCGACTTACGCATCCCGCCCCTCTGGCCGGCTGAGCGCCCACACTCTCGTTTTGTCGGTTCACTTAGGCATACGGAGTTCATTCCCAGTCTAAGCATACGGAGTTCATTCCCAGTCTAAGATAGGACCAGACCAAGGGTTGCGCCAGCACATGCTGGGCTCGAGCATGTGCTGGTGCCGCATTTGTTTTCGTCGGGGCACCATCGTCGGAGCATCATCGGAGAACCTGACTGGCGACATTGGGGTTCCGGTGATCGGGGGGCCGGGGGGTGTGCGCACATGATCTGCGATGGGTGCAGGTACTTGGCCCTTATATTGGCCCCCTATCTCTCACAAACCTCAAGAACTCACACCCCCATAAAGAGCATTTGAGATTTTACAGGCTTGCTGCCAGTAGCCATTAAAGTGTCTGAAATGGGGACACTATTTTCAAATGGTCACAAAATCTTGTACACTTCGAGTTTTTTGCTGAATGTTTTTGCGCTTGCCAAAAAAAATACGAGGATCAAGTCTACCAAGTTTGGTGCCAAAACTCCTTCCGAAAAAATTTAAAAAAATCACGAACCGGAAAAAGTTTCAAAAATCGTGAAAAATAGAAAACGAGTCGTCTTGCCATGAAACTTCACGGGAAGGCTTAAGTGACCATTGTATGAATTTAAAAGCCATAAAAATGGCATTGGCATGCAGAAATATGAAGATCCCCGGCTTGCGCATCCCGCCCCTCTGGCCGGCTGAGCGCCCACACACTCATTTTATGGGTTCACTTAGGCATACGGAGTTCATTCCCAGTCTAAGCATACGGAGTTCATTCCCAGTATAAGATCAGACCGGACCAAGGGTTGTGCCAGCACATTCTGGGCTCGAGCATGTGCTGGTGCCGCATTTTTCTTCGTCGGGGCACCATCGTCGGAGAACCTGACCGGCGGCATGAGGTTTCGGCGATCGGGGGGGCCAGGGAGGGTGTGCGCACATGATGTGCGGTGGGTGCTGGTACTTGGCCCTTATATTGGCCCCCTATCCATCATCAAACCTTGAGAACTCACACCCCCTTAAAGAGCATTTGAGATTTTACAGGTTTGCTGCCAGTAGCCATTAAAGTGTCCGAAATGGGGACACTTTTTTCAAATGGTCAGAAAATCTTGTACACTTCGAGTTTTTAGCTGAATTTTTTTATGCATGCCAAAAAAATTACAAGGATCACATCTACCAATTTTGGGGCCAAAAATCCTTCCAAAAAAATTTTAAAAAATCCTGAACCATAAAAAGTTTTGAAAATCGTGAAAAATAAAAAACGAGTCGTCTTGCCATGAAACTTCACGTGAAGGCTTAAGGGACCATTGTATGAATTTACAAGCCATAAAAATGGCATTGGGATGCAGAAATATGAAGATGTACATAAACCTACCTACCAACCTATCGATCCACGGCATGCGCATCCCGTCTCTCTGGCTGGCATAGTGCCCGCACGCCCGCCCGTCCGCTTGTTTCGTCGGTTGGCTTAGGCATACAGAGTTCATTCCCAGTCTAAGTTTGGACCAGACCGATGGTTGCAGTAGCAAGATCAGCAGCACACAAAGGGGGACCCGACTGATCCCCGGCTTGCGCATCCCGCCCCTCTGGCTGGTTGAGCACCAGCACGCTCGTTTCGTGGGTTGACTTAGGCATACGGAATTCATTCCCAGTCTAAGCATACGGAGTTCATTCCCAGTCTAAGATCGGATCGGATCGAGGGTTGCAACAGGACATGCTGGGCTCGAGCATGTGCTGGTGCCTCATTTTTCTTCGTCGGGGCACCATCGCCGGAGCATCGCTGGAGAACCTGACCAACGGCATTGCGGTTCCGACGATCGGGGGGTCGGGGGGTGTGCGCACATGATGTGTGATGGTTGCTGGTACTTGGCAATTATATTGGCCCCCTATCCCTCATCAAGCCTCAAGAACTCACACCCCTTAAAGAGCATTTGAGATTTTACAGGTTTGCTACCAGTAGCCATTAAAGTGTCTCAAATGGGGACACTTTTTTGAAATGGTCACAAAATCTTGTACACTTCGAGTTTTTAGCTGAATTTTTTTGTGCATGCCAACAAAAATAAAAGTATCACGTCTACTTAGTTTGGGAACAAAACTCCTTCCAAAAAAATTTTTAAAAATTCCGAACCGTAAAAAGTTTTGAAAATCATGAAAATAGAAAAGGAGTCGTCTTGCCATGAAACTTCATGTGAAGGCTTAAGGGACAATTGTATGAATTTACAAGCCATAAAAATGGCATTGGCACGCAGAAATATGAAGATGTGCCTAAACCCACCTGCCACCCTATAGATCCACGGCTTGCGCATCCCGTCTCTCTGGCCAGTGTAATGCCCGCCCGCTCGCCCGCTCGTTTCGTCAGTTGGCTTAGGCATACGGAGTTCATTCCTAGTCTAAGATCAGACCAGACCGAGGTTTACGGCAGCAAGATTGGTAGCACGCAGAGGGGGACCTGACTGATCCCCAGCTGCGCATCCTGCCCCTCTGGCCGGCTGAGCACCCGCACGCTCGTTTCGTGGGTTGACGTAGGCATACGGAGTTATTCCCAGTCTAAGCATACAAAATTCATTCCCAGTATAAGATTGTTCCCAACGGAGGGTTGCGGCAGCACATGCTAAGCTCGGGCATGTGCTGGTGCCACATTTTTCTTTACCGGGGCACCATCGCCGAAGCATCGTCGGAGAACCTGACCGGTGATATTGGGGTTCCAACGATCGGGGGGCCGGGGGGGTGTGCGCACATGATGTGTGATGGGTGCTGGTACTTGGCCCTTATATTGGCCCCCTATCCCTCATCAAACCTCAAGAACTCACACCCACTTAAGGAGCATTTGAGATTTTACAGGTTTGCTGCCAGTAGCCATTAAAGTGTCTGAAATGGGGACACTTTTTTCAAATGGTCACAAAATCTTGTACACTTCGAGTTTTTAGCTGAATTTTTTTGTGCATGCGAACAAAAATACAAGGATCATGTCTACCAAGTTTGGGCCCAAAACTCCTTTCAAAAAAATTTTAAAAAATCCCGAACCACAAAATGGCATTGGCATGCAGAAATATGAAGATGTGCCTAAAACCAGCTACCACCCTATCGATCCACAGCTTGCGCATCCCGTCTCTCTGGTGCCATATTTTTCTTCACCGGGGTACCATCGTCGGAGAACCTGACTGACAGCATTAGGGTTCCGACGATTAGGGGGGCCGGGTGGGGTGTGCGCACATGATGTGCGATGGGTGCTGGTACTTGGCCCTTATATTGGCCCCCTATCCCTCATCAAACCTCGACAACTCACACCCGCTTAAAGAGCATTTGAGATTTTACAGGTTTGCTGCCAGTAGCCATTAAAGTGTCTGAAATGGGGGCACTTTTTTCAAATGGACACAAAATCTTGTACACTTTGAGTTTTTAGTAGAATGTTTTTGTGCATGCCAACAAAAATACAAGGATGATGTTTACCAATTTTGGGGCCAAAACTCCTTCCGAAAAAATTTTAAAAAATCCCGAACCGTAAAAAGTTTAAAAAATCATGAAAAATAGAAAACGAGTCATCTTGCCATGAAACTTCACGTGAAGGCTTAAGGGACCATTGTATGAATTTAGAAGCCATAAAAATGGCATTGGCACATAGAAATATGAAGATGTGCCTAAACCCACCTACCACCCTATTGATCCACGGCTTGTGCATCCCGTCTCTCTGGCCGGTGTAGTACCCGCCCGCCCGCCTGCCCGCTCGTTTCGTCGGTTGGCTTAGGCATACAGAATTCATTCCCAGTCTAAGCATACGAAGTTCTTTCCCAGTCTAAGATTGGACTAGATCGAGGGTTGCGTCGGGCATGTGCTAGTGCCGTATTTTTCTTCGTCGGGGCACCATCACCAGAGCATCGTCACAAAACTTGACCGACGACATTGGGGTTCCGACGATCGGGCGGGCCGGGGGGGTGTGCGCACATGATGTGCGATGGGTGCCAGTACTTGGCCCCTATATTGGCCCCCTGTCTCTCATCAAACCTCGAGAACTCACACCCCTTTAAAAAGCATTTGAGATTTTATAGGTTTGCTGCCAGTAGCCATTAAAGTGTCTGAAATGGGGACACTTTTTTCAAATGGTCACAAAATCTTGTACACATCGAGTTTTTAGCTGAATTTTTTTGTGCATGCCAACAAAAATACAGGGATCATGTCTACCAAGTTTGGACCCAAAACTCCTTTCAAAAAAATTTTAAAAAATCCTGAACCGCAAAAAGTTTCAAAAATATTGAAAAATAGAAAACGAGTCGTCTTGCCATGAAACTTCACGTGAAGGCTTAAGGGGACCATTGTATGAATTTACAAGCCATAAAAATGGCATTGGCATGCAGAAATATGAAGATGTGCCTAAAACCACCTACCACCCCATCGATCCATGGCTTGTGCGTCCCGTCTCTCTGGCCGGGGTAGTGCCCGGCCGCCTGGCAGCTCATTTCGTCGGTTGGCTTAGGCATATAGAGTTCATTCCCAGTCTAAGATCAGACCAGACAGAAGGTTACGGTGGTAGGATCAACAGCACTTAGAGTGGGACTCGGCCGATCCCCGACTTACGCATCCCGCCCTTTTGGCCGACTGAGCGCCCGCACGCTCGTTTCGTGGGTTAACTTAGGCATGCGGAGTTCATTCCCAGTCTAAGCGTACGAAGTTCATTCCCAATCTAAGATCGGACCGGACCAAGGGTTACGGCAGCACATGCTGGGCTCGGGCATGTACTGGTGTCGCATTTTTCTTCGTCGGGGCACCATCGTCGAAGCATCGTCGGAGAACTTGACCGGTGGCATTGGGGTTCCAACGATCGGGGGTCGGGGGGGTGTGCGCACATGATGTGTGATGGGTGCTGGTACTTGGCCCTTATATTGGCCCCCTATCCCTCACCAAACCTCAAGAACTCACACCCCCTTAAAGAGCATTTGAGATTTTACAGGTTTGCGGCCAATAGCCATTAAAGTGTCTGAAATGGGGACACTTTTTTGAAATGGTCACAAAATCTTGTACACTTTGAGTTTTTAGCTGAATTATTTTCTGCATGCCAAAAAAAATACAAGGATCTCGTCTACCAAGTTTGGGACCAAAACTCCTACCAAAAAAATTTTAAAAAATCCTGAACTGCAAAAAGTTTCAAAAATCGTGAAAAATAGAAAACGAGTTGGCTTGCCATGAAACTTCACGTGAAGGCTTAAGGGACCATTATATGAATTTACAAGCCATAAAAATGGCATTGGCATGCAGAAATATGAAGATGTGCCTAAACCCACCTAGCACCCTATCGATCCACGGCTTGCGCATCCCGTCTCTCTGGCCGGCGTAGTGCCCACCCACCCGCCCGCTCGTTAGTCGGTTGGCTTAAGCATACGGAGTTCATTCCTAGTCTAAGATCGGACCGAATCGAGGGTTACGGCAGCAGGATCGACAGCACGTAGTGGGGGACCCAGTCGATCCTCGGCTTGCGCATTCCGCCCTTCTGGCCGGCTGAGTGCCCGCACACTCGTTTCGTGGGTTGACTTAGGCATACGGTGTTCATTCCCAATTTAAGCAAACAGAGTTCATTCCCAGTCTAAGATCGGACCGGACCGAGGGTTACGGCAGCACATGCTGGGCTCTGGCATGTGCTGGTGCCGTATTTTTCTTCGTCGGGGCACCATCGCCGGAGAACCTGACCGACGGCATTGGGCTTCTGGTGATCGGGGGGCCGGGGGGTGTGCGCACATGATGTGCGATGGGTGCTGGTACTCAGCCCTTATATTGGCCCCCTATCCCTCATCAAACCTCGAGAACTTACACCCCTTTAAAGAGCATTTGAGATTTTATAGGTTTGCTGCCAGTAGCCATTAAAGTGTCTGAAATGGGGACACTTTTTTCAAATGGTCACAAAATCTTGTACAGTTCAAATTTTTGGCTGAATTTTTTTTTGCATTCCAACAAAAATACAAGGATTACGTCTACTAAGTTTGGGACCAAAAGTGCTTCCAAAAAAATTTTAAAAAATCTCGAACCGTAAAAAGTTTCAAAAATCGTGAAAAATAGAAAACGAGTTGGCTTGCCGTGAAACTTCACGTGAAGGCTTAAGGGACCATTATATGAATTTACAAGCCATAAAAATGGCATTGGCATGCATAAATATGAAGATGTGCCTAAACCCACCTAGCACCCTATCGATCCACAGCTTGCGCATCCCGTCTCTCTGGCCGGCATACTGCCCACCCGCCCGCTCGTTCGTCGGTTGGCTTAGGCATACGGAGTTCATTCCTAGTCTAAGATCAGACCAAACCGAGGGTTGTGGTAGTAGGATCGATAGCCCACAGTGGGGGACCCGGTTGATCCCCAGCTTGCACATCTCGCCCCTCTGGCCGGCTGAGGGCCCGTACGCTCATTTCGTGGGTTGACTTAGGCATACGACGTTCATTCCCAATCTAAGTAAACAGAGTTCATTCCCAGTCTAAAATCGGACCGGACCGAGGGTCACGGCAGCACGTGCTGGGCTCTGGCATGTACTGGTGCCATATTTTTCTTCGTTGGGGCACCATTGCTGGAGCATCGTCGAAGAACCTGACCGACGGCATTAGGCTTTCGGAGATCGGGGGGCCGGGGGGTGTGCGCACATGATGTGCGATGGGTGCAGGTACTTGGCCCTTATATTGGCCCCCTATCCCTCATCAAACCTCGAGAACTCACACCCCCTTAAAGAGCATTTCAGATTTTACAGGTTTGCTGCCAGTAGCCATTAAAGTGTCTGAAATGGGGACACTTTTTTCAAATGGTCACAAAATCTTGTACACTTCAAGTTTTTAGCTGAATTTTGTTTTGCATGCCAACAAAAATACAAGGATCACGTCTACCAAGTTTGGGCTAAAAAATCCTTCCGAAAAAAATTTAAAAAATCCTGAACTGTAAAAAGTTTCAAAAATCATGAAAAATTGAAAACGAGTTGTCTCGCCATGAAACTTCACGTGAAGGCTTAAGGGATCGATGTATGAATTTACAAGCCATAAAAATGGCATTGGCATGTAGAAATATGAAGATGTGCCTAAAGCCACCTACCACCCTATCGATCCATGACTTTCGTATCTCGTCTCTCTGGCCGACGTAGTGCCTGCCCGCTCGCTCATTTCGTCGGTTGGCTTAGGCATACGGAGTTCATTCCCAGTCTAAGATCGGACCGGACCGAGGATTGTAGAAGGTTCGGCAGCACGTAGAGGGGGACCCGGCCGATCCCCGGCTTGCGCATCCCGCCTCTCTGGCCAACTGAACACTCGCACGCTCGTTTCGTGGGTTGACCTAGGCATACGGAGTTCATTCCTAGTCTAGCCATACAGAGTTCATTCCCAGTCTAAGATCGGATCGGACCGAGGGTTGCGGTAGCATATGCTAGTCTCGGGCATGTGCTGGTGCCGCATTTTTCTTCGTCGGGCACAATCGCCTAAGCATCACCGAAGAACCTAACCCGCGGCATTGGGGTTCCGGCGATCAGGGGGGCCAGGGGGTGTGCGCACATGATGTGCGATGGGTGCTGGTACTTGGCCCTTATATTGGCCCCCTATCCCTTATCAAACCTTGAGAACTCACACCCCTTAAAGAGCATCTGAGATTTTACAGGTTTGCTGCCAGTAGCCATTAAAGTGTCTGTAATGGGGACACTTTTTTCAAATGGTCACAAAATCTTGTACACTTCGGGTTTTTAGCTGAATTTTTTCTTGCATGCCAAAAAAAATACAAGGATCATCTCTACCAAGTTTGGGACCAAAACTCCTTCCGAAAAAATTTTAAAAAATCCCGAACCGTAAAAAGTTTTAAAAATCATGAAAAATAGAAAACGAGTCGTCTTGCCATGAAACTTCACGTGAAGGCTTAAAGGACCATTGTATGAATTTACAAGCCATAAAAATAAAAAACGAGGTTTCGACGATCGGGGGCCCGGGGGGTGTGCGCATATGATATGCGATGGGTGCTGGTACATGGCCCTTATGTTGGCCCTCTATCCCTCATCAAACCTCGAGAACTCACACCCCCTTAAAGAGCATTTGATATTTTATAGGTTTGCTACCAGTAGCCATTAAAGTGTCTGAAAACGAGTCGTATTGCCATGAAACTTCACGTGAAGGCTTAAGGGACCATTGTATGAATTTACAAGCCATAAAAATGGCATTGGCAAGTAGAAATATGAAGATGTGCCTAAACTCACCTACCACCTTATCGATCCATAGCTTGCGCATCCCGTCTCTCTGGCCGGCATAGTGCCCGCCCGTCCGCTCGTTTCCTTGATTGGCTTAGGCATACAGAGTTCATTCACTATCTAAGATCAGACCGGACTGAGGGTTGTAGCAGTAGGATCGGCGGCACACAGTGGGGGACCCAGCCGATCCCCGGCTTGCGCATCCCACCCCTTTGGCCGGCTGAGCACCCGCACGCTCATTTCGTGCGTTGACTTAGGCATTCGGACTTCATTCCCAGCCTAAGCATACGGAGTTCATTCCCAATCTAAGATCAGACTGGACCAAGGGTTACGGCAGCACATGCTGGGCTCGAGCATGTGCTGGTGCTACATTTTTCTTCGTTGGATTACCTGACCGGTGACATTGGGGTTCCGACGATCGGGCATGTGTTGGCTTAGGCATACGGAGTTCATTCCCAGTCTAAGATCAGAACGGATCGAGGGTTACGGCAGCAGGATCGATAGCACTCAGAGGGGGACCCGACCGATCCCCGGCTTACGCATCCCGCCCCTCTGGCTGGTTGAGCACCTGCACGGTCGTTTCGCGGGTTGACTTAGGCATACGGAGTTCATTCCCAGTCTAAGCATACGGAGTTCATTCCCAGACTAAGATCAGACCAGACCGAGGGTTGCGGCAGTACATGCTGGGCTTGGGCATGTGTTGGAGCCATATTTTTCTTCACCGAGGCACCATCGTCGGAGCATCACCGGAGAACCTGACTGGTGGCATTGGGGTTCCGGTGATCGGGGGGCCGGGAGGGGGGTGAGTGCACATGATGTGCAATGGGTGCTGGTACTTGGCCCTTATATTGGCCCCCTATCCCTCATCAAACTTCGAGTACTCACAACCCCTTAAAGAGCATTTGAGATTTTACAGGTTTGCTGCCAATAGCCATTAAAGTGTCTAAAATGGGGACACTTTTTTCAAATGGTCACAAAATCTTGTACACTTTGAGTTTTTAGCTGAATTTTTTTTCCATGCCAACAAAAATACAAGGATTATGTCTACCAAGTTTGGGGCCAAAACTCCTTCCAAAAACATTTTAAAAAATCCCAAACCGTAAAAAGTTTTGAAAATCGTGAAAAATAGAAAACGGGTCGTCTTGCCATGAAACTTCACGTGAAGGCTTAAGGGACCATTGTATGAATTTACAAGCCATAAAAATGGTATTGGCAGGCAGAAATATGAAGATGTGCCTAAACTTACCTACCACCCTATCGATCCATGGCTTGCGCATCCCGTCTCTCTGGCCGGCGTAGTGCCCACCCGTCCGTCCGCTCGTTTCATTGGTTTTCTTAGGCATACGAAGTTCATTCCCAATCTAAGATTGGATCAGACCGAGGGTTGCGATAGTAGGATCGACAGCACGCAGAGGGGGACACGGTCGATCCTCAGCTTGGGCATCCCGCCCCTCTGGCAGGCTGAGCGCCCGCACGCTCGTTTCGTGGGTTGACATAGGCATATGGAGTTCATTCTAAGTCCAAGCATACGGAGTTCATTCCCAGACTAAGATCAGACCAGACCAAGGGTTACGGCAGCACATGCTGGGCTCGGGCATGTGCTGGAGCCACATTTTTCTTCACCGTGGCACCATCGTCGGAGCATCGCCGGAGAACCTGACCGATGGCATTGGGGTTCCGGCGATCGGGGGGTCCGAGAGGGGGGTGAGCGCACATGATGTGCAATGGGTGCTGGTACTTGGCCCTTATATTGGCCCCCTATCCCTCATCAAACTTTGAGTACTCACACCCCCTTAAAGAGCATTTGAGATTTTACAGGTTTGCTGCCAATAGCCATTAAAGTGTCTCAAATAGGGACACTTTTTTCAAATGGTCACAAAATCTTGTACACTTCGATTTTTTAGCTGAATTTTTTTTGCATGCCAACAAAAATACAGGGATTACGTCTACCAAGTTTGGGGCCAAAACTCCTTCCAAAAAAATATTAAAAAATCTCGAACCGTAAAAAGTTTTGAAAATCGTGAAAAATAAAAAACGGGTCGTCTTGCCATGAAACTTCACATGAAGGCTTAAGGGACCATTGTATGAATTTACAAGCCATAAAAATGGCATTGGCATGCAGAAATATGAAGAGGTGCCTAAACCCACCTACCACCCTATCGATCCACGGCTTGCGCATCCCGTCTCTTTGGCTGGCGTAGTGCCCACCCACCCGCCCCCCCGCTTGTTTCGTCGGTTGGCTTAGGCATACGGAGTTCATTTGCTGTCTAAGATTGGACCAGACTGAGGGTTGTGGCAGCAGGATCAGCAGCAGGTAGAGTTGGACCGAGTTGATCCCCGGCTTGCGCATCCCGCCCCTCTGGCCGGCTAAGCGCCCGCACGCTCGTTTCGTGGGTTAACTTTGGCATACAGAGTTCATTCCCAGTGTGAGCATACGGTGTTCATTCCCAATCTAAGATCAGATCGGAACGAGGGCTACGGCAGCACATGCTGGGCTCAGGCATGTGCTGGTGCCGTATTTTTCTTCATCAGGGCACCATCCCGGAGCATCGTCGGAGAACCTGATCGACGGAATTGAGGTTCCGACGATCGGGGAGGCCGGGGGGGTGTGCGCATATGATGTGCGATGGGAGCTGGTACTTGGCCCTTATATTGGCCCCCTATCCCTCATCAAACCTCGAGAACTCACACCCCCTTAAAGAGCATTTACGATTTTACAGGTTTGCTGCTAGTAGCCATTAAATTGTCTGAAATGGGGACACTTTTTTCAAATGGTCACAAAATCTTATACACTTCGAGTGTTTAGCTAAATTTTTTTGTGCATGCCAACAAAAATACAAGGACCACGTCTACCAAGTTTGGGGCCAAAAAAGGATTTCCAAAAAAATTTTCAAAAATCCCGAACCGTAAAAAGTTTTAAAAATCGTGAAAAATAGAAAACGAGTTGTCTTGCCATGAAACTTCACGTGAAGGCTTAAGGGACCATTGTATGAATTTACAAGCCATAAAAATGGCATTGGCACGCAGAAATATGAAGATGTGCCTAAACTCACCTACCACCCTATCGATCCACGGCTAGCGCATCCCGTCTCTCTGGCCGGCGTAGTGCCCGCCCGCCCGTCCGCTTGTTTCGTCGGTTTTCTTAGGCATATGGAGTTCATTCCCAATCTAAGATTGGATCAAACCGAGGGTTGTGACAGCAGGATCGGCAGCACGCAGAGGGGGACACGATCGATCCTCAGCCTGCGCATCCCGCCCCTCGGCCGGTTGAGCGCCCGCACACTCGTTTCGTGGGTTGACATAGGCATATGGAGTTCATTCCAAGTCTAAGCATATGGAGTTCATTTCCAGTCTAAGATCGGACCGGACTGAGGGTTGCGATAGCACATGCTAGGCTCGGGCATTTGCTGGTGTCGCATTTTTCTTCACCGGGGCACCATCCCTGGAGCGTCACCGAAGAACCTGACCGGCGGCATTGGGGTTCCGGTGATCGGGGGGGCCGGCGGGGTGTACGCACATAATGTGCGATGGGTGCTGGTACTTGGCCCTTATATTGGCCCCCTATCCCTCATCAAACCTCGAGAACCCATGCCCCCTTAAGGAGCATTTGAGATTTTACAGGTTTGCTGCCAGTAGCCATTAAAGTGTCTGAAATGGGGACACTTTTTTCAAATGGTCACAAAATCTTGTACACTTCGAGTTTTTAGCTGAATTTTTTTTGCATGCCAACAAAAATACAAGGATCATGTCTACCAAGTTTCGGTCAAAACTCCTTCCGAAAAAATTTCAAAAGATCCCGAACCGCAAAAAGTTTCAAAAATCATGAAAAATAGAAAACGAGTCGTCTTGCCATGAAACTTAACGTGAAGGCTTAAGGGACCATTGTATGAATTTACAAGCCATAAAAATGGAATTGGCTCATAGAAATATGAAGATGTGCCTAAACCAACCTACCACCCTATCGATCCAAGGCTTGCGCATCCCGTCTCTCTGACCGGCATAGTGCCCGCCCGTCCGCCCGCTCGTTTCGTCGGTCGGCTCAGGCATACGAAGTTCATTCCCAGTCTAAGATCGGATCGGACCGAGGGTTGCGATAGCAAGATCGACAGCACGCAGAAGGGGACCCGGTCGATACCCGGCTTGCGCATCCCGCCCCTCTGGCCGGCTGAGTAGCCGCACGCTCGTTTTGTGGGTTGACTTAGGCATACGGAGTTCATTCCCAGTCTAAGATCGGACTGGACCGAGGGTTGCAGCAGCACATGCTGGGCTCGAGCATGTGCTGGTGTCGTATTTTTCTTTGTTGGGGCACCATCGCCGGAGCATCACTGGAGAACCTGACCGGCGGCATTGGGGTTCCGACGATCGGGGGGTCCGGGGGGGTGTGCACACATGATGTGTGATGGGTGCTGGTACTTGGACCTTATATTGGCCCCCTATCCCTCATCAAACCTCGAGAACTCACACCCCCTTAAAGAGCATTTGAGATTTTATAGGTTTGCTGCCAGTAGCCCTTAAAGTGTTTGAAATGGGGACACTTTTTTCAAATGGTCACAAAATCTTGTACAGTTCTAATTTTTAGCTGAATTTTTTTTTGCATGCCAACAAAAATACAGGGATCATATCTACCAAGTTTGGGGCTAAAACTCTTTCCGAAAAAATTTTAAAAAATCTTGAATCGCAAAAAGTTTCAAAAATCCTGAAAAATAGAAAACGAGTCATCTTGCCATGAAACCTCACGTGAAGGCTTAAGGGACCATTGTATGAATTTAGAAGCCATAAAAATGGAATTGGCAAGTAGAAATATGAATATGTGCCTAAACCCACCTACCACCCTATCGATCCACGCTTGCGCATCCCGTCTCTCTGGCCGACGTAGTGCCCGCGCGCTCGCCCGATCCTTTCGAAATGACACGTGAAGGCTTAAGGGACCATTGTATGAATTAACAAGCCAGAAAAATGGCATTGGCACATAGAAATATGAAGATGTGCCTAAACCCAGCTGCCACCCTATCGATGCACGGCTTACGCATCCCGTCTCTTTGGCCAACGTCGTGCCCGCCCGCCCGCCCGCCCACTCGTTTCATCGGTTGGCTTAGGCATACGGAGTTCATTCCCAGTCTAAGATCGGATCGGACCGAGGGTTACGGCTGTATGATCGACAACATGCAGAGGGGAACCCGATCGATCCCCGACTTGCACATCCCACCCCTCTGGCCAACTGAGCGCCCGCACGCTCGTTTCGTGGTTTGACTTAGGCATACGGAGTTCATTCCCAGTCTAACCATACGAAGTTCATTCCCAGTCTATGATCAGACTGGATTGAGGGTTGCTGCAGCACATGCTGGGTCGGGCATGTGCTGGTGCGGCAATTTTCTTCGTCGGGGCACCATCATCGGAGCATCACTGGAGAACCTGACCGGCGGCATTGGGGTTCCGATGATCGGGGGGGCCGGGGGGTGTGCGCACATGATGTGCGATTGGTGCTGGTACTTTGCCCTTATATTGGCCCCCTATCCCTTATCAAACCTCGAGAACTCACACCCCCTTAAAGAACAGTTCAGATTTTACAGGTTTGCTGCTAGTAGCCATTAAAGTGTCTGAAATGGGGACACTTTTTTCAAATGGTCACAAAATCTTGTACACTTCGAGTTTTTAGCTAAATTTTTTTGTGCATGCCAACAAAAATACAAGGATCATGTCTACCAAGTTTGGGGCCAAAAAAGGATTTCCAAAAAACTTTTCAAAAATCCCGAACCGTAAAAAGTTTCAAAAATTGTGAAAAATAGAAAACGAGTCGTCTTGCCATGAAACTTAACGTGAAGGCTTAAGGGACCATTGTATAAATTTACAAGCCATAAAAATGGCATTGGCACACAGAAATATGAAGATGTGCCTAAACCAACCTACCACCCTATCTATCCAAGGCTTGCGCATCCCGTCTCTCTGGCCGGCTTAGTGCCCGCCCGCCCGCTCGTTTTGTCGGTTGGCTTAGGCATATGAAGTTCAGTCCCAGTCTAAGATCAGATCGGACTAAGGGTTGCGGCATCAGGATTGGTATCACGCAGAGGGGGACCCGATCGATTGTCGGCTTGCACATCCCGCCCCTCTGGCCGGCTGAGCTCCCGCACGCTTGTTTCGTGGGTTGACTTGGGCATACAGAGTTCATTCCCAGTCTAAGCATGCTAAGTTCATTCCCAGTCTAAGATCAGACCAAACCGAGGGTTGCGGCAGCACATACTGGGCTCGGGCATGTGCTGGTGCTGCATTTTTCTTCATCGGGGCACCATCGTCGGAGCATCGTCGTTGAACCTGAACGGCAGCATTGGGGTTCCGGTGATCGGGGGGGTCGGGGGGTGTGCGCACACGATGTACGATGGGTGCTGGTACTTGGCCCTTATATTGGCCTCCTATCCCTCATCAAACCTCGAGAACTCACACCCCCTTAAAGTGCATTTGAGATTTGACAGGTTTGCTGCCATTAGCAATTAAAGTGCCTGAAATGGGGACACTTTTTTCAAATGGTCACAAAATCATGTACACTTCGAGTTTTTAGCTGAAGTTTTTTGTGCATCCCAAAAAAAATACAAGCATCACGTATACCAAGTTTGGGGCCAAAAATACTTTCAAAGAAATTTTAAAAAATCTCGAACCGCAAGAAGTTTCAAAAATCATGAAAAATAGAAAATGAGTCGTCTTGCCATGAAACTTCACGTGAATGCTTAAGGGACCATTGTATGAATTTACAAGCCATAAAAATGGCATTGGGAGACAGAAATATGAAGATGTGCCTAAACCCACCTACCACCCTATCGATACACGGCTTGCGCATCCCGTCTCTCTGGCCGACGTAGTGCTCGCTCGCCCGTCCGCTCGTTTTTTAAGTTGGCTTAGGCATACGGAGTTAATTCCTAGTCTAAGATCAGACCAGACGGAGGGTTATGGTAGCAGGATTGGTAGCACGCAGCGGGGGACCCAGCCGATCCCCGACTTGCGCATCCCGCCCCTCTGGCCGGTTGAGCGCCCACACGCTCATTTCGTGGGTTGACTTAGGCATACGAAGTTCATTCCCAGTCTAAGCATATGGAGTTCATTCCCAGTCTAAGATCGGACTGGATCGAGGGTTGCAGTAGCACATGCTTGGCTCGGGCATGTGCTGGTGCCGTATTTTTCTTTGTCGGGGCACCATTGCCGGAGCATCGTCTGAGAACCTGACCGACGGCATTGGGGTTCCGACGACCTGGGGGCCGGGGGCTGTGTGCACATGATGTGTGATTGGTGCTGGTACTTGGCCCTTATATTGGCCCCCTATCCCTCATCAAACCTCGAGAACTCACACCCCCTTAAAGAGCATTTGAGATTTTATAGGTTTTCTGCCAATAGCCATTAAAGTGTCTAAAATGGGGACACTTTTTTCAAATTGTCACAAAATCTTGTACACTTTGAGTTTTTAGCTGAATTTTTTTGTGCACGCCAAAAAAAATACAAGGATCACGTCTACCAAGCTTGGGGCCAAAAATCCTTCCGAAAGAATTTTAAAAAATCCTGAACCGTAAAAAGTTTCAAAAATCATGAAAAATAGAAAACGAGTCGTCTTGCCATGAAACTTCACGTGAAGGCTTAAGGGACCATTGTATGAATTTACAAGCCATAAAAATGGCATTGCCAGCCAGAAATATGAAGATGTGCCTAAACCCACCTACCACCTTATCGATCCACGGCTTGCGCATCCCGCTTCTCTGGCCGACGTAGTACCCGCCCGCTCGCCCGCTCGTTTCGTTGGTTGGCTTAGGCATACGGAGTTCATTTCCAGTCTAAGATCGGACCAAACTGAGGGTTGCGATAGCAGGATCAGCAGCACGCAGCAGGGGACCCGACCGATCCTCGGCTTACGCATCCCGCCCCTCTGGTCGACTGAGCGCCCGCACGCTCATTTCGTGTGTTGACTTGGCATACGGAGTTCATTCCAGTCTAAGCATATGGAGTTCATTCCCAGTCTAAGATCAAACTGGATCGAGGGTTGCGGCAACACATGCTGGGCTCATGCATGTGCTGGTGTCACATTTTTCTTTGTCGGGGCACCATCGTCGGAGCATCGCCGTTGAACCTAACCGGCGGCATTGGGGTTCCGACAATCGGGGGGGCTGGGGGGTGTCCGCACATGATGTGTGATGGGTGCTGGTACTTGGCCCTTATATTGGCCCCTTATCCCTCATCAAACCTCGAAAACTCACACCCCTTTAAAGAGCATTTGAGATTTTACAAGTTTATTGCCAGTAGCCATTAAAGTGTTTGAAATGGGGACATTTTTTTCAAATTGTCACAATATCTTGTACACTTCGAGTTTTTAGATGAATTGTTTTGTGCACGCCAACAAAAATACAAGGATCACATCTACCAAGTTTGGGGCCAAAAATCCTTCCGAAAAAATTTTAAAAAATCTCGAACCGAAAAAAGTTTCAAAAATCATGAAAAATAGAAAACGAGTCGTCTCGCCATGAAACTTCATGTGAAGGCTTAAAGGACCATTGTATGAATTTACAAGCCATAAAAATGGCATTGGCATGTAGAAATATGAAGATGTGCCCAAACCCACCTACCACCTTATCGATCCACGGCTTGCGCATCCCGTCTCTCTGGCCGGAGTAGTGCCCGCCCGCCCGTCCGCTCATTTCATCGGTTGGCTTAGGCATACGGAGTTCATTCCCAATCTAAGATCAGACCAGACTGAGGGTTTCGGTAGTAGGATCGGCAGCATGTAGCGGGGGACCCGGTTGATCCCCGGCTTGCGCATCCCACCCCTCTGGCTGGCTGAGCGCCCGCACGCTTATTTCATAGGTTGACTTAGGCATGCGGAGTTCATTCCCAATCTAAGCATATTGAGTTCATTCCCAGTCTAAGATCGGACTGGATCGAGGGTTGCGACTACGCATGCTGGGCTCGGGCATGTGCTGGTGCCACATTTTTCTTTGCCAGGGCACCATCGCGAAGAACCTGACCGGCGGTATTGGGGTTCCGGCGATCGGCGGGCCGGGGGGGTGTGTGCACATGATGTGCGATTGGTGCTAGTACTTGGCCCTTATATTGGCCCCCTATCCCTCATCAAACCTTGAGAACTCACATCCCCTTAAAGAGCATTTGAGATTTTACAGGTTTGCTGCTAGTAGCCATTAAAGTGTCTAAAATGGGGGGCACTTTTTCCAAATGGTCACAAAATCTTGTACGCTTCGAGTTTTTAGCTGAATTTTTTTGTGCATGCCAAAAAAAATACAAGGATTACGTCTACCAAGTTTGGGGCCAAAACTCCTTCTGAAAAAATTTTAAGAAATCCTGAACAGTAAAAAGTTTCAAAAATCGTGAAAAATAGAAAAACGAGTCATCTTGCCATGGAACTTCACTTCAAGGCTTAAGGGACCATTGTATGAATTTACAAGCCATAAAAATGGCATTGGCATGCAGAAATATGAAGATGTGCCTAAACCCATCTACCACCCTATCGACTCACGGCTTGCGCATCCCGTCTCTCTGGCCAGCATAGTGCCCGCCCGCTCGTTTTGTCTGTTGGCTTAGGTATATGGAGTTCACTCCCAGTCTAAGATGGGACTGGATCGAGGGTTACGGTAGCAGGATTGGCAGCACGAAGAGGGGGACTCGGCCGATCCCCGGCTTGCGCATCCCACCCCTCTGGCCCGCTAAGTGCCCGCACGCTCGTTTCGTGGGTTGACTTAGGCATACAGAGTTCATTCCCAGTCTAAACATACGGAGTTCATTCCCAGTCTAAGATCGAACCAGACCGAAGCTTGCAGCAGCACATGCTGGGCTCGGGCATGTGCTGGTGCCGCATTTTTCTTCGCGGGGGCACCATCGCCGGAGAACCTGACCGGTGGCATTGGGGTTCCGGCGATCCAGGGGGCCGGGGGGTGTGCACACATGATGTGTGATGGGTGCTGGTACTTGGCCCTTATATTGGCCCCCAATCCCTCATCAAACCTTGAGAAATCACACCCCCTTAAGGAGCATTTTAAATTTTACAGGTTTACTGCCAGTAGCCATTAAAATGTCTGAAATGGGGACACTTTATTCAAATGGTCACAAAATCTTGTACACTTCGAGTTTTTAGCTGAATCTTTTTGTGCATGCCAACAAAAGTACAAGGATCACGTCTACCAATTTGGGGCCAAAACTCTTTCTGAAAAAATTTTAAAAAATCTCGAACCAAAAAAAGTTTCAAAAATCATGAAAAATAGAAAACGAGTCGTCTTGCCATGAAACTTCACGTGAAGGCTTAAGGGACCATTGTATGAATTTACAAGCCATAAAAATGGCATTGGCATGCAAAAATATGAAGATGTGCCTAAACCCACCTACCACCTTATCGATCCACGGCTTGCGCATCCCGTCTCTCTGGCCGACGTAGTGCCCGCCCGCCCGCCCGCTCGTTTTGTCAGTTGGCTTAGGCATATGAAGTTCACTCCCAGTCTAAGATCAGATCGGACTGAGGGTCACGGCATCAAGATCGATAGCACGCAGAGGGGGACCCGATCGATCATCGGCTTGCACATCTCGCCCCTCTGGTCGGCTGAGCGCCCGCACGCTCGTTTCGTGGGTTGATTTAGGCATACGGAGTTCATTCCCAGTCTAAGCATACGGAGTTCATTCCCAGTCTAAGATCGGATCAGACTGAGGGTTGCAGCAGCACATGCTAGGCTGGGCATGTGCTGGTGCCGCATTTTTCTTCGCGGGGGCACCATCGTCGGAGCATCACCGGAGAACCTGACTGGTGGCATTGGGTTTCCGACGATCGGGGGGGCCGGGGGGGTGTTTGCGCACATGATGTGCGATGGGTGCTGGTACTTGGCCCTTATATTGGCCCCCTATCCCTCATCAAAGCTCAAGAACTCACACCCCCTTAAAGAGCATTTGAGATTTTACAGGTTTGCTGCCAGTAGCCATTAAAGTGTCTAAAATGGGGACATTTTTTTGAAATGATCACAAAATCTTGTACACTTCAATTTTTTAGTTGAATTTTTTTTGTGCATGCCAAAAAAAATACAAGGATCGCGTCTACCAAGTTTGGGGCCAAAACTCCTTCCGAAAAAATTTTAAAAAACCCTGAACCGTAAAAAGTTTCAAAAATCATGAAAAATAGAAAACGAGTCGTCTTGCCATGAAACTTCACATGAAAGCTTAAGGGACCATTGTATGAATTTACAAGCCATAAAGTGGCATTGGCATGTAGAAATATGAAGATGTGCCTAAACCCACCTACCACCCTATCGATCCACGGCTTGCGCATCCCGTCTCACTGGCTGACGTAGTGCCCGCCCGCCTGCCCGTCCGTTCGTTTCGTTGGTTGGCTTAGGCATACGGAGTTCATTCCCAGTCTAAGATTGGATCCGACCGAGGGTTGCGGCAGCAGGATTGATAGCACGTAGAGGGGGACCCGGTCGATCCCCGGCTTGCGCATCCTGCCACTCTGGCAGGTTGAGTGCCCACACGCTCGTTTCATGGGTTAACTTAGGCATACGGAGTTCATTCCCAGTCTAAGCATACGGAGTTCATTCCTAGTCTAAGATCAGATTGGACCGAGGGTTACGGCAGCACATGCTGGGCTCGGGCATGTGCTGGTGCTGCATTTTTCTTCACGGGGGCACCATCATCGGAGCATCGCCGGAGAACCTGACCGGCGGCAATGGGTTTCCGACGATCGGGGGGGCCGGGGGGGTGTGCGCACATGATGTGCGATGGGTGCTGGTACTTGGCCCTTATATTGGCCCCCTATCCCTCATCAAAGCTCAAGAACTCACACCCCCTTAAAGAGCATTTGAGATTTTACAGGTTTGCTGCCAGTAGCCTTTAAAGTGTCTGAAATGGGGACACTTTTTTCAAATGGTCACAAAATCTTGTACACTTCGAGTTTTTAGCTGAATTTTTTTGTGCATGCCAAAAAAAATACAAGGATCATGTCTACCAAGTTTGGGGCTAAAACTCCTTTCAAAAAATTTTTAAAAAATCATGAATCGTAAATAGTTACAAAAATCGTGAAAAATACAAAACGAGTCGTCTTGCCATGAAACTTCATGTGAAGGCTTAATGGACCATTGTCTGAATTTACAAGCCATAAAAATGGCATTGGCATGCAGAAATATGAAGATGTGCCTAAACCCACCTACCACCTTATCAATCCACGGCTTGCGCATCCCGTCTCTCTGGCTGGCGTAGTGCCCGCCCACCCTCCCGCCCGCCCTCCCGCCCGCCCGCTCGTTTCGTCGGTTGGCTTAGGCATATGGAGTTCATTCCCAGTCTAAGATTGGACCAGACCGAGGGTTGTGGCAACAGGATCAGCAGCACGCAGAGGGGGACCCGATCAATCCTCGACTTTCGCATCCCGCCCCTCTAGCCGGTTGAGCGCTCGCACGCTCATGTCGTGGGTTGACTTAGGCATATGGAGTTCATTCCCAGTCTAAGCATACAGAGTTCATTCCCAGTCTAAGATCGGACCAGACCGAGGGTTACGGCAACATATACTGGGGTCGGGCATGTGCTGGTGCCGTATTTTTCTTCGTCGGGGCACCATCGCCGGAGCATCACCGAGAACCTGACCGGCGGCATTGGGGTTCCGGCGATCGGGGGGGCCGGGGGGGTGTGCGCACATGATGTGCGATGGGTGCTGGTACTGGGCCCTTATATTGACCCCCTATCACTCATCAAACCTCGAGAACTCACACCTCCTTAAAGATCATTTGAGATTTTACAGGTTTGCCGCCAGTAGCCATTAAAGTGTCTGAAATGGGACACTTTTTTCAAATGGTCACAAAATCTTGTACACTTCGAGTTTTTAGCTGAATTTTTTTGTGCATGCCAACAAAAATACAAGGATCATGTCTACCAAGTTTGGGGCTAAAAATCCTTTCAAAAAAATTTTAAAAAATGATGAATCGCAAATAGTTTCAAAAATCGTGAAAAATAGAAAATGAGTCGTCTTGCCATGAAACTTCACGTGAAGGCTTAAGGGACCATTGTATGAATTTACAAGCCATAAAAATGGCGTTGGCATGCAGAAATATGAAGATGTGCCTAAACCCACCTACTACTCTATCGATCCACAGCTTGCGCATCCCGTCTCTCTAGGCGACGTAGTGCCCGCCCGCCTACCTGGTTTCGTCGGTTGGCTTAGGGATACGGAGTTCATTCCCAGTCCAAGATCGGACAGGACCGAGGGTTGCAGCAATAGGATCAGCAGCACGCAGAGGGGGACTCGGTCGATCCTCGGCTTGCGCATCCCTCCTCTCTGGCCGGTTGAGCACCCGTACGCTCGTTTCGTGGGTTGACTTAGGCATACGGAGTTCATTCCCTGTCTAAGATGGGACTGGACCGAGGGTTGCAGCAGCACATGCTGGGCTCGGGCATGTGTCGGTGCTGTATTTTTCTTCGTCGGGGCACCAGCATTGCCGGAGAACCTGACCGACGACATTGGCATTCCGGCGATGGGGGGGCCGAGGGGGTGTAAGCACATGATGTGCGATGGGTGCTGGTACTTGGCCCTTATATTGGCCCCCTATCCCTCATCAAACCTCAAGAACTCACCCCCCTTAAAGAGCATTTGAGATTTTACAGGTTTGCTGCCAGTAGCCTTTAAGCGTTTGAAATGGGGACACTTTTTTCAAATGCTCACAAAATCTTGTACACTTCGAGTTTTTAGCTGAATTTTTTTGTGCATGGGAACAAAAATACAGGGATCACGTCTACCATGTTTGGGGCCAAAACTCCTTCCGAAAAAATTTTCAAAAATCTCGAACCCCAAAAAGTTTCGAAAATCATGAAAAATAGAAAATGAGTCGTCTTGCCATGAAACTTCACGTGAATGCTTAAGGGACCATTGTATGAATTTAATAGCCATAAAAATGGTGTTGGCATGCAGAAATATGAAGATGTACCTAAACCCACCTACCACCCTATCGATCCACGGCTTGCGCATCCCGTTTGTCTTTACGGCGTAGTGCTCGCCCGCCCGCCCGCTTGTTTCGTCGGTTGGCTTAGGCATACGAAGTTCATTCCCAGTCTAAGATCGGACCAAACTGAGGGTTGCGGCAGTAGGATCGTAGGACACAGAGGGGCACCTATCGATCTCGGCTTGCGCATCCCACCCCTCTGGCCGGTTGAGCGCCGACATACTCGTTTCATGGGTTGACTTAGGCATACGGAGTTCATTCCCAGTCTAAGCATACGGAGTTCATTCCCAGTCTAAGATCGGACAGGGCTGAGGGTTACGACAGCACATGCTGGGCTCGGGCATGTTCTGGTGCCGTATTTTTCTTCGTCGGGGCACCATCGTCGGAGCATCGTCGGAGAACCTGACCGGTGGCATTGGGGTTCCGGCGATCGGGGGGGCTAGGGGGTGTGCGCACATGATGTGCGATGGGTGCTGGTGCTTGGCCCTTATATTGGCCCCCTATCACTTATCATACCTCTAGAACTCACACCCCCTTAAAGAGCATTTCAGATTTTACAGGTTTGCTGCCAGTAGCCAGTAAAGTGTCCGAAATGGGGACACTTTCTTCAAATGGTCACAAAATCTTGTACACTTCGAGTTTTTTGCTGAATTTTTTTGTGCATGCCAACAAAAATACATCGATCATGTCTACCAAGTTTGGGGCCAAAATTCCTTCCGAAAAATTTTTAGAAAATCTCGAACCGCAAAAAGTTTCAATAACCGTAAAAAATAGAAAACGAGTGGTCTTGCCATAAAACTTCACGTGAAGGCTTAAGGGACCATTGTATGAATTTACAAGCCATAAAAATGGCATTGGCATGTAGAAATATGAAGATGTGCCTAAACCCACCTACCACCCTATCGATCCACAACTTGCGCATGCCATCTTTCTGGCCGGCATAGTGCCTGCCCGCTCGTTTCGTCGGTTGGCTTAGGCATACGGAGTTCATTCCCAGTCTAAGAATGGACCAGACCTAGGGTTGTGGCAGCAGGATCGACAGCACGTAGAGGGGGACTCGGCCGATCCCTGGCTTGCGCATCCCGCCCCTCTGGCCGGCTGAGTGCCCGCACGCTCGTTTCATGGGTTAACTTAGGCACGCGGAGTTCATTCCCAGTCGAAGCATACGGAGTTCATTCCCCGTCTAAGATCGGACCGAACCGAGGGTTGCGGCAGCACATGCTGGGCTCGGGCATGTGCTGGTGCCACATTTTTCTTCGTCGGGGCACCATCGCCGGAGCATCGTCGGAGCTTCGTCGGAGAACCTAACCGACGGCATTGGGGTTCCGATGATCGGGGGGGTCGGGGGGGTGTGCACACATGATGTGCGATGGGTGCTGGTACTTGGCCCTTATATTGGCCCCCTATCCCTCATCAAACCTTGAGAACTCACACCCCCTTCAAGAGCATTTGAGATTTTACAGGTTTGCTGCCAGTAGCCATTAAAGTGTCTGAAATGGGGACACTTTTTTCAAATGGTCACAAAATCTTGTACACTTCGAGTTTTTAGCTGAATTTTTTTGTGCATGCCAAGAAAAATACAAGGATCACTTGTACCAAGTTTGGGGCAAAAACTTCTTCCAAAAAAATTTAAAAAAATCCCTAACTGTAAAAAGTTTCAAAAATCATGAAAAATAGAAAACAAGTTGTCTTGCCATGAAACTTCAAGTGAAGGCTTAAGGGACCATTGTATGAATTTACAAGCCATAAAATTGGCATTGGCATGCAAAAATATGAAGATGTGCCTAAACCCACCTACCACCCTATCGATCCATGGCTTGCGCATCCTATCTCTCTAGCTGACGTAGTGCCCACGCACCCGTCCGCCTGCTCATTTCGTCGGTTGGCTTAGGCATATGGAGTTCATTCCCAGTCTAAGATCAGACCTGACCGAGGGTTGCGGTAGTAGGATCGGCAGCACGCAGAGGGAGACCCGATTGATCCTCGGCTTACGCATCCCGCCCTTCTGTCCGGTTGAGCGCCCGCACACTCGTTTCATGGGTTGACTTACGCATACGGAGTTCATTCGTAGTCTAAGCATAGGAGTTCATTCCCTGTCTAAGATCGAACCAAACTGAGGGTCGCGAAAGTAGATGCTGGGCTCGGGCATGTGCTGGGGCTACATTTTTTTTCGTCGAGGCACCATCGCCGGAGAACCTGACCGACGGCATTGGGGTTTCGACAATCGGGTGGGCCGGGGGGTGTGCGCACATGATGTGCGATGGGTACTGGTACTTGGCCCTTAAATTGGCCCTCTATCCCTCATCAAACCTCGAGAACTCACCCCCCTTAAAGAGCATTTGAGATTTTACAGGTTTGCTGCCAGTAGCCTTTAAGTGTTTGAAATGGGGACACTTTTTTCAAATGCTCACAAAATCTTGTACACTTCGAGTTTTTAGCTGAATTTTTTTGTGCATGGCAACAAAAATATAGGGATCACATCTACCATGTTTGGGGCCAAAACTCCTTCCGAAAAAATTTTCAAAAATCTCGAACCCCAAAAAGTTTCGAAAATCATGAAAAATAGAAAATGAGTCGTCTTGCCATGAAACTTCACGTGAATGCTTAAGGGACCATTGTATGAATTTAATAGCCATAAAATGGTGTTGGCATGCAGAAATATGAAGATGTACCTAAACCCACCTACCACCCTATCGATCCACGGCTTGCGCATCCCGTTTGTCTTTACGGCATAGTGCTCGCCCGCCCGCCCGCTTGTTTCGTCGGTTGGCTTAGGCATACGAAGTTCATTCCCAGTCTAAGATCGGACCAAACTGAGGGTTACGGCAGTAGGATCGGTAGCACACAGAGGGGGACCTACCGATCTCGGCTTGCGCATCCCACCCCTCTGGCCGGTTGAGCGCTGACATACTCGTTTCGTGGGTTGACTTAGGCATACGGAGTTCATTCCCAGTCTAAGCATACGGAGTTCATTCCCAGTCTAAGATCGGATAGGACTGAGGGTTGTGACAGCACATGCTGGGTCAGGCATGTGCTGGTGCCGCATTTTTCTTCGTCGGGGCGCCATCGTCGGACCATCGTCGGAGAACCTGACCGGCGGCATAGGGGTTCCGGCGATCAGGAGGGCCGGGGGGGGTGTGCACACATGATGTGCGATGGGTGCTGGTACTTGGCCCTTATATTGGCCCCCTATCCCTCATCAAGCCTCGAGAAGTCACACCCCCTTAAAGAGCATTTGAGATTTTACAGGTTTGCTGCCAGTAGCCATTAAAGTGTCTAAAATGGGGACACTTTTTTCAAATGGTCACAAAATCTTGTACACTTCGAGTTTTTAGCTGAATTTTTTTGTGCATGCCAAAAAAAATACAAGGATCACGTCTACCAAGTTTGGGGCCAAAACTCCTTCCGAAAAAATTTTAAAAAATCCCGAACTGAAAAAAGTTTCAAAAATCATAAAAAATAGAAAACGAGTCGTCTTGCCTTGAAACTTCACGTGAAGGCTTAAGGGACCATTGTATGAATTTACAAGCCATAAAAATGGCATTGGCATGCAGAAATATGAAGATTTTCCTAAATGCACCTACCACCCTATCGATCTACGGCTTGTACGTCCTATCTCTCTGGCCGGCGTAGTGCCCGCCTACCCGCCCGCACACTCGTTTCGTCGGTTGACTTAGGCATACGAAGTTCATTCCCAGTCTAAGATTAGATCGGACCGAGGGTTACGGTAGCAAGATCGGCAGCACGCAGAGGGGGACCCGGCCGATCCCTAGCTTGCGCATCCCTCTGGCCGGCTGAGCGCCCACATGCTCGTTTCATGGGTTGACCTAGGTGTACGAGTTCATTCCCAGTCTAAGCTGTAGAGTTCATTCCCAGTCTAAGATCGGACCAGACCGAGGGTTGCGAAAGCACATGCTGGGCTCAGGCATGTGCTGGTGCCGCATTTTTCTTCACCGGGGCACCATCGCCGGAGAACCTGACCAGTGGCATTGGGGTTCCGGCGATCGGAGGGTCGGGGGGTGTGCGCACATGATGTGCGATGGGTGCTGGTACTTGGCCTATATATTGGCCCCCTATCCCTCATGAAACCTTGAGAACTCACACCCCTCCTAAAAGAGCATTTGAGATTTTACAGGTTTGGTGCCAGTAGCCATTAAAGTGTCTGAAATGGGGACACTTTTTTCAAATGGTCACAAAATCGTGTACACTTCGAGTTTTTAGCTGAATTTTTTTGTCCATGAAAAAAAAAATACAAGGATCACGTCTGCCAAGTTTAGGACCAAAACTCCTTTCAAAAAAATTTTAAAAAATCTCGAACCTTAAAAAGTTTCAAAAATCACGTAAAATAAAAAATGAGTCGTCTTGCCATGAAACTTCACGTGAAGGCTTAAGGGACCATTGTATGAATTTACAAGCCATGAAAATGGCATTGGCATGTAGGAATATGAAGATGTGCCTAAACCCACCTACCACCCTATCGATCCACGGCTTGCGCATCCCGTCTCTCTGGCCGACGTAGTGCCCGCCCGCCCGCCTACTCGTTTTGTCGGTTGTCTTAGGCATACGGAGTTCATTCCCAGTCTAAGATCGGATCAGACCGAGGGTTGCGGTAGCAGGATCGATAGCACGCAGAGGGGGACCCGACCGATCCCCAGCTTGCGTATCCTGCCCTTCTGGCCGGCTGAGCGCCTGTACGCTCGTTTTATGGGTTGACTTAGGCATACGGAGTTCATTCCCAGTCTAAGATCGGATTGGACCAAGGGTTGTGGCAGCACTTGCTGGGTTTGGGCATGTGCTGGTGCTGCATTTTTCTTCGTCGGGGCACCATCACCGGAGCATCGTCGGAGAACCTGACCTGCGACATTGGGGTTCCGATGATCAAGGGGCCGGGGGGTGTGCGCACATGATGTGCGATGGCTGCTGGTACGTAGCCCGTATAATATCCCCCTATCCCTCATCAAACCTCGAGAACTCACACCCCCTTAAAGAGCATTTGAGATTTTACAGGTTTGCTGCCAGTAGCCATTAAAGTGTCTAAGTTGAAGACAATTTTTTCAAATGGTCACAAAATATTGTACACTTCGAGTTTTTAGCTGAATTTTTTTGTGCATGCCAAAAAAAAATACAAGAATCACGTCTATGAAGTTTGGGGCTGAAACTCCTTCCGAAAAAATTTAAAAAAATCTCGAACCGTAAAAAGTTTCAAAAATTATGAAAAATAGAAAACGAGTCGTCTTGCCATGAAACTTCACGTGAAGGCTTAAAGGACCATTGTATGAATTTACAAGCCATAAAAATGGCATTGGCATGCAGAAATATGAAGATGTGCCTAAACGCACCTACCACCCTACCGATCCACGGCTTGCGCATCCGTCTTTCTGGCCGGCATAGTGCCCGCCCGCCCGTCCGCTCGTTTCGTCGATTGGCTTAGGCATACGGAGTTCATTCCCAGTCTAAGATCAGACCGGACCGAGGGTTGCGGCAACAGGATCGGTAACACGCAAAGGGTGACCCAGTCGATCCCCGGCTTGCGCATCCCGTCCCTCTGGCCGGCTGAGCGCCCGCACGCTTGTTTCGTGAGTTGACTTAGGCATACGAGTTCATTCCTAGTCGACGCATACGGATTTCATTCCCAGTCTAAGATCGGACCGAACCAAGGGTTGTGGCAGCACATACTGGGCTCGGGGTTGGGGCACCATCGTCGGAGCATCACCAGAGAACCTAACCGGCGGCATTGGGGTTCCGACAATCGGGGGGGGCCGGGAGGGTGTGCGCACATGATGTGCAATGGGTGCTGGTACTTGGCCCTTATATTGGCCACCTATCCCTCATCAGACCTCGAGAACTCACACCCCCTTAAAGAGCATTTGAGATTTTACAAGTTTGCTGCTAGTAGCCATTAAAGTGTCTGAAATGGGGACACTTTTTTCTAATGGTCCCAAAATCTTGTACACTTTGAGTTTTTAGCTAAATTTTTTTATGCATGCCAAAAAAAATATAAGGATCACGTCTACCAAGTTTGGGGCCAAAACTCCTTCCGAAAAAATTTTAAAAAATCCTAAACCTCAAAAAGTTTTGAAAATCATGAAAAATAGAAAACGAGTCAACTTGCCATGAAACTTCACGTGAAGGCTTAAGGGACCATTGTATGAATTTACAAGCCACAAAAATGGCATCGACACATACAAATATGAAGATGTGCCCAAACCCACCTACCACCCTATCGATCCACGGCTTGCGCATCCCGTCTTTCTGGCCGGCATAGTACCCGCACGCTCGTTTCGTTGGTTGGCTTAGGCATACGGAGTTCATTCCAATCTAAGATCAGATCGGACCGAGGTTTGTGGCAGTAGGATCGACAACATGCAGAGGGGGACCCGAATCGATCCCTGGCTTGCGCATCCAGCCCTTCTTGCTGGCTGAGCGCCCGCACGCTCGTTTCGTGTGTTGATTTAGTAATATGGAGTTCATTCCCAGTCTAGGCATACGGAGTTCATTCCCAGTCTAAGATCAGACCGGACCGACGGTTGCAGCAGCACATGTTGGGCTCAGGCATGTGTTGGTGCCGTATTTTTCTTCACCGGGGCACCATCGTCGGAGCATCACCGGAGAACCTGACCGGCGACATTGGGGTTCCGACGATCGGGGGGGCCGGGGGGTGTGCACACATGATGTGCAATGGGTTCTGGTACTTGGCCTTTATATTGGCCCCCTATCCCTCATCAAACCTTGAGAACTCACACCCCCTTAAAGAGCTTTCGAGATTTTACAGGTTTGCTGCCAGTAGCCATTAAAGTGTCTGAAATGGGGACACTTTTTTCAAATGGTCACAAAATCTTGTACACTTCGAGTTTTTAGCTGAATTTTTTTATGCACGCCAAAAAAAATACAAGGATCACGTCCACCAAGTTTGGGGCCAAAACTCCTTCCGAAAAAATTTTAAAAAAATCCCGAACCGCAAAAAGTTTTGAAAATCATGAAAAATAGAAAATGAGTCGTCTTGCCATGAAACTTCACGTGAAGGCTTAAGGGACCATTGTATGAATTTACAAGCCACAAAAATGGCATTGGCACACAGAAATATGAAGATGTGCCTAAACCCACCTACCACCCTATCGATCCACGGCTTGCGCATCCCGTCTCTCTGACTGGTGTAGTGCCCGCCCGCCCGCCTGCTCGTTTCGTCGGTTAGCTTAGGCATATAGAGTTCATTCCCAGTCTAGGATCGGACCGGATGGTGGGTTGTGGCAGTAGGATCGGCAGCACGCAGAGGGGGACCCGGCCGATCCCCAGCTTGCACATCCCGCCCTTCTGGGCGGCTGAGCGCCTGCACGCTTGTTTCGTGTGTTGACTTAGGCATACGAAGTTCATTCCCAGTCAAAGCATACTGAGTTCATTCCTAGTCTAAGATTGGAGTGGACCGAGGATTGCAGCAGCACATGCTGGGCTCGGGCATGTGTTGGTGACGCATTTTTCTTCGCCGGGGCAACATCGTCGGAGCATCGTCGAAGAACCTGACCGGCGGCATTGGGGTTCTGGCAATCGGGGGGCCGGGGGATGTGCGCACATGATGTGCGATGGGTGCTAGCACTTGGCCCTTATATTGGCCCCCTATCCCTCATCAAACCTCGAAAAATCACATCCCCTTAAAGAGCATTTGAGATTTTACAGGTTTGCTACCAGTAGCCATTAAAGTGTCTGAAATGGGACACTTTTTTCAAATGGTCACAAAATCTTGTACACTTCGAGTTTTTAGCTGAATTTTTTTGTGCATGCCAAAAAAAATACAAGGATCACATCTACCAAGTTTGGGGCCAAAAATCCTTCTGAAAAAATTTTGAAAAATCCCAAACCCTAAAAAGTTTTGAAAATCATGAAAAATAGAAAACGAGTCGTCTTGCCATGAAACTTCACGTGAAGGCTTATGGGACCATTGTATGAATTTACCAGCCATAAAAATGGCATTGGCATATAGAAATATGAAGATGTACCTAAACCCACCTACCACCATATGGATCCATGGCATGCGCATCCTATCTCTTTGGCCGGCGTAGTGCCCGCCCACCCGCCCGCTAGGTCATTTCGTCGGTCGGTTTATTCATATGGAGTTCATTCCCAGTCTAAGATCAGACTGGATCGAGCGTTACGGTAGCAGGATTGGTAGCACGCAGTGGGGAACCTGGTCGATCCCCGACTTACGCATCCTGCCCCTCCTATCGACTGAGCGCCCGCACGCTCGTTTTATGGGTTGACTTAGGCATACGGAGTTCATTCCCAGTCTAAGCTTACAGAGTTCATTCCCAGTCTAAGATCGGATCGGACCAAGGGTTGCTGCAGCACATGCTGGGCTCGGGCATGTGCTGGTGCTGCATTTTTCTTCGCCAGGGCACCATCGCCGGAGCATCGTCGGAGAACGTGACCGACGACATTGGGGTTCCAGCGATCGGGGGAGCTGGGGGGTGTTCGCACGTGATGTGCAATGGGTGCTGGTACTTGGCCCTTATATTGGCCCCCTATCCCTCATCAAACCTCGAGAACCCACACCCTCTTAAAGAGCATGTGAGATTTTACAGGTTTGCTGCCAGTAGCCATTAAAGTGTTTGAAATGGGGACACTTTTTTCAAATGTTCACAAAATCTTGTACACTTTGAGTTTTTAGCGAAATGTTTTTGTGCAAGCCAAAAAAAATAAAAGGATCACGTCTACCAAGTTTGGGGCCAAAACCCCTTCTGAAAAAATTTTAAAAAATCCCGAACCACAAAAAGTTTCAAAATCATGAAAAATAGAAAATGAGTCGTCTTGCCATGAAACTCATCTAAAGGATTAAGGGACCATTGTATGAATTTACAAGCCATAAAAATGGCATTGGCATGCAAAAATATGAAGATGTGCATAAACACACCTACCACCCTATCGATCCACGGCTTGCGCATCCCGTCTCTCTGGCCGGCGTAGTGGCCGTTCGCCCGCCCGCTAGTTTCGTCGGTTCACTTAGGCATATGAAGTTCATTCCAAGTCTAAGATCGAACCAAACCGAGGGTTACAGCAGTAGGATCGATAGCATGCAGAAGGGGACCCGACCGATCCCCGGCTTGCGCATCCCGCCCCACTGACCGGCTGAGCGCCCGCACACTCGTTTCATGTGTTGACTTAGGCATACAGAGTTCATTCCTAGTCTAAGCATACAGAGTTCATTCCCAGTCTAAGATCGAACCGGACCGAGGGTTGTGGCAGCACATGCTAGGCTCGAGCATGTGCTGGTGCCGCATTTTTCTTCGTCGGGGCACCATCGTCGGAGCATCGTCGGAGAACCTGACCGGCTACATTGGGGTTCCGACGATCGGGGGGGCCGGGGGGTGTGCACACATGATATGCAACGGGTGGTGGTACTTGGCCCTTATATTGGCCCCCTATCCCTCATCAAACCTCGAGAACTCACACCCCCTTAAAGAGCATTTGAGATTTTACAGGTTTGCTGCCAGTAGCCATTAAAGTGTCTGAAATGGGGACACCTTTTTCACTTGGTCACAAAATCTTGTACACTTTGAGTTTTTAGCTGAATTTTTTTGTGCATGCCAACAAAAATACAAGGATCACGTCTACCAAGTTTGGGGCCAAACTTTTTCTGAAAAAATTTTAAAAAATCCCGAACCGTAAAAAGTTTCAAAAATTGTGAAAAATAGAAAACGAGTCGTCTTGCCATGAAACTTCACGTGAAGGCTTAAGGGACCATTGTATGAATTTACAAGCCATAAAAATGGCATTGGCAAACAGAAATATGAAGATGTCCCTAAACCCACCTACTACCCTATCGATGCACGGCTTGCGCATCTCGTCTCTCTGGCCGACGTAGTGTCCGCCCGCCCGCTCGCCCGCTCGTTTCGTCGGTTGGCTTAGGCATACGGAGTTCATTCCCAGTCTAAAATTGGATCAGACTGAGGGTTGCGGTAGCAGGATCGGCAGCACGCAGAGGGGGACCCGACCGATCCCCGGCTTACACATCCTACCCCTCTGGTCGGCTGAGCGCCCGTACGCTCGTTTTGTGGGTTGACTTAGGCATACAGAGTTCATTCCCAATCTAAGCATACGGAGTTCATTCCCAGTCTAAGATCGGATCGGATCGAGGGTTGTGGCAGCACTTGCTGGGTTTGGGCATGTCCTGGTGCTACATTTTTCTTCGTCGAGGCACCATCACCGGAGCATCGCCGGAGAACCTGACCTACGACATTGGGGTTTCGACGATCAAGGGGCCGGGGGGTGTGCGCACATGATGTGCAATGGCTGCTGGTACTTAGCCCGTATAATATCCCCTTATCCCTCATCAAACCTCGAGAACTCACACCCCCTTAAAGAGCATTTGAGATTTTACAGGTTTGCTGCCAGTAGCCATTAAAGTGTCTAAATTGAAGACAATTTTTTCAAATGGTCACAAAATCATGTACACTTCGAGTTTTTAGCTGAATTTTTTTGTGCATGCCAAAAAAAAATACAAGAATCACGTCTACCAAGTTTGGGGCCGAAACTCCTTCCGAAAAAATTTTAAAAAATCCCAAACCGCAAAAAGTTTCAAAAATCGTGAAAAATAGAAAACGAGTCGTCTTGCCATGAAACTTCACGTGAAGGCTTAAAGGACCATTGTATGAATTTACAAGCCATAAAAATGGCATTGGCATGCAGAAATATGAAGATGTGCCTAAACGCACCTACCACCCTACCGATCCACGGCTTACGCATCCGTCTCTCTGGCCGACGTAGTGCCCGCCCGCCCGCTCGTTTCGTCGATTGGCTTAGGCATACGGAGTTCATTCCCAGTCTAAGATCGAACCAGACCGAGGGTTACGGCAGCAAGATCGACAGCACGCAGAGGGGGACCTGACCGATCCCCGGCTTGCGCATCCCGCCCCTTTGGCCAGCTGAGCGCCTACACGCTCGTTTCGTGGGTTGACTTAGGCATACGGAGTTCATTCCCAGTCTAAGATTAGACTGGACTGAGGGTTGCGACAGCACATGCTGGGCTCGGGCATGTGCTTGTGCCATATTTTTCTTCGTCGGGGCACCATCGCCGGAGCATCTTGGAGAACCTGACCGGCGGCATAGGGGTTCCGACGATCGAGGGGCCCGGGGGGTGTACGCAAATGATGTGCGATGGGTGCTAGTACTTGGCCCTTATATTGGCCCCCTCTCCCTCATCAAACCTCGAGAAATCACACCCTCCTTAAAGAGCATTTGAGATTTTACAGGTTTGCTACCAGTAGCCATTAAAGTGTCTGAAATGGGGACACTTTTTTCAAATGGTCACAAAATCTTGTACACTTCGAGTTTTTAGAAGAATTTTTTTGTGCATGCCAAAAAAAATACATGCATTACGCCTAATAAGTTTGGTCCCAAAAATCCTTTTGAAAAAATTTTGAAAAAATCCCGAACCGTAAAAAGTTTCAAAAATCGTGAAAAATAGAAAACGAGTTGTCTTGCCATGAAACTTCACGTGAAGGCTTAAGGGACCATTGTATGAATTTACAAGCCATAAAAATGGCATTGGCACACAGAAATATGAAGATGTGCCTAAACCCACCTACCACCCTATCGATCCACGGCTTAAGCATCCCGTCTCTCTGGTCGGCGTAGTGCCCCCCCGTCCGCCCACCAGGTCGTTTCGTCGGTCAGCTTATTTATATGGAGTTCATTTCCACTCTAAGATCAGACTGGACCGAGCATTACGATAGTAGGATCGGTAGCACGCAGTTGGGGACCCGGTCAATCCCTGGCTCGTGCATCCCGTCCCTCTGACCGGCTGAGTGCCCGCACACTCGTTTCGTGGGTTAACGGAGTTCATTCCCAGTCTAAGCTTACGGAGTTCATTCCCAATCTAAGATCAGACTAGACCGAGGGTTACTGCAGCACATGCTAGGCTCGAGCTTGTGCTGGTGCTGCATTTTTCTTCGCCTGGGCACCATCGCCGGAGAAGTTGACCGGTGGCATTGGGGTTCCAGCGATCAGGGGAGCCGGCGGGTGTTCGCACGTGATGTGCGATGGGTGCTGGTACTTGGCCCTTATATCGGCCCCCTATCCCTCATCAAACCTTGAGAACCCACACCCCTTAAAGAGCATTTGAGATTTTACAGGTTTGCTGCCAGTAGCCATTAAAGTGTTTGAAATGGGGACACTTTTTTCAAATGGTCACAAAATCTTGTACACTTCGAGTTTTTAGCTAAATATTTTTTTGCGTGCCAAAAAAAATACAAGAATCACGTCTACCAAGTTTGGTGCCAAAACTCCTTCCGAAAAAATTTTAAAAAATCCCGAACCACAAAAAGTTTTGAAAATCGTGAAAAATAGAAAACGAGTCGTATTGCCATGAAACTTCATGTGAAGGATTAAGGGACCATTGTATGAGTTTACAAGCCATAAAAATGGCATTGGCACGCAAAAATATGAAGATGTGCCTAAACCTACCTACCACCCTATCAATCCACAGCTTGCGCATCCCGTCCCTCTGACCGGAGTACTGCCCGCCCGCCTGCCTGCCCGCCCACTCGTTTCATCGGTTGGCTTAGGCATATGAAGTTCATTCCCAGTCTAAGATCAAACCGGACCGAGGGTTACGACAGCAAGATCGGTAGCACGCAGAAGGGGACCCGACCGATCCCCGGCTTGCGCATCCCGCCCCTCTGGCCAGTTGAATGCCCGCACGCTCGTTTCGTGGGTTGACTTAGGCAAACCGAGGGTTGCGGCAGCACATGCTGGCCTCGGGCATGTGCTAGTGCCGCATTTTTCTTCACCGGGGCACCATCGTCGGAGCATCGTCGGAGAACCTGACCGGCAGCATTGGGGTTCCGGCGATCGGGGGTGTGCGCACATATGTGCGATGGGTGCTGGTACTTGGCCCTTATATTGGCCCCCTATCCCTCATCAAACCTTGAGAACTCACACCCCTTTAAAGAGCATTTGAGATTTTAAAGGTTTGCTGCCAGTAGCCATTAAAGTGTCTGAAATGGGGACACTTTTTTCAAATGGTCACAAAATCTTGTACACTTCGAGTTTTTAGCTGACTTTTTTTGTGCATGCCAACAAAAATACAAGGATCACATCTACAATGTTTGGGGCCAAAACACCTTCAAAAAAAATTTTAAAAAATCCCGAACCGTAAAAAGTTTTGAAAATCATGAAAAATAGAAAACGAGTCGTGTTGCCATGAAACTTCACGTGAAGGCTTAAGGGACCATTGTATGAATTTACAAGCCATAAAAATGGCATTGGCATGCAGAAATATGAAGTTGTGCCTAAATCCACCTACCACCCTATCGATCCACAGCTTGCGCATCTCATCTCTCTGGCCGACGTAGTGCCCGCTCGCCCGCCCGTTCGTTTCGTCAGTTTGCTTAGGCATACGGAGTTCATTCCCAGTCTCAGATCGAACCGGATTGAGGGCTGTGGCAGCAAGATTAGTGGTACGTAGAGGGGGACCCGACCGATCCTCGGCTTGTGCATCCCGCCCCTCTGGTCGGTTGAGCGCCCGCACACTCATTTTATGGGTTGGCTTAGGCATACGGAGTTCATTCCCAGTCTAAGCATACGGCGTTCATTCCCAGTCTAAGATCGAATTAGACTGAGGGTTGCGGCAGTGCATGCTGGGCTCGGGCATGTGCTGGTGCCGCATTTTTCTTCGTCGGGGCACCATCATCGGAGCATCGCCGGAGAACCTGACCGACGGCATTGGGGTTCCGGCGATCGAGGGGCCGGGGGGTGTGCGCCCATGATGTGCGATGGGTGCTGGTACTTGGTCCTTATATTGGCCCCCTATCCCTCATCAAACCTGGATACTTACACCCCCTTAAAGAGCATTTGAGATTTTACAGGTTTGCTGTCAGTAGCCATTAAAGTGTTTGGAATGGGGACACTTTTTTCAAACGATCACAAAATCTTGTACACTTTGAGTTTTTAGTTGAATGTTTTTGTGCATGCTGACAAAAATAAAAGTATCATGTCTACCAAGTTTGGGGTGAAAAATCCTTCCGAAAAAATTTTAAAAAATCCCAACCCGTAAAAAGTTTCGAAAATCATGAAAAATAGAAAACGAGTCGTGTTGCCATGAAACTTCACGTGAAGGCTGAAGGGACCATTGTATGAATTTACAAGCCATAAAAAAAGCTTTCGCATGTATAAATATGAAGATGTGCCTAAACCCACCTATCACCCTATCGATGCACGGCTTGCGCATCCTGTCTCTCTGGCCGGCGTAGTGCACGCCCACCCGCTCGTGTCGTCGGTTGGCTTAGGCATATGGAGTTCATTCCCAGTCTAAGATCAAACTGGACTGAGGGTTGTGGCACCAGGATCGACAGCACACAGAGGGGGACCCGGCCGATCCTCGACTTGCATATCCCACCCTTCTAGCCGGCTGAGCGCCCGCATGCTCATTTCGTGGGTTGACTTAGGCATACGGAGTTCATTCCCAGTCTTAGATTGGATTAGATCAAGGGTAATGGCAGCACATGCTGGGCTTGGGCATGTGCTGGTGCCGCATTTTTCTTCGTCGGGGCATCATCGCCGGAGCATCGTCGGAGAACCTGACCGATGGCATTAGGGTTCCGACGGTCAGGGGGCTGGGAGGGGTGTGCGCACATGATATGCGATGGGTGCTGGTTCTTGGCCCTTATATTGGGCCTCTATCCCTCATCGAACCTCGAGAAATCACACCCCCTTAAAGAGCATTTGAGATTTTACAGGTTTGCTGCCAGTAGCCATTAAAGTGTCTGAAATGGGGACACTTTTTTGAAACGGTCACAAAATCTTGTACACTTCGAGTTTTTAGTTGAATTTTTTTCTGCATGCTGACAAAAATAAAAGTATTACGTCTACCAAGTTTGGGGTGAAAAATCCTTCCGAAAAAATTTTAAAAAATCCCAAACCGCAAAAAGTTTCGAAAATCATGAAAAATAGAAAACGAGTCGTCTTGCCATGAAACTTCACGTGAAGGCTTAAGGGACCATTGTATGAATTTACAAGCCATAAAAATGCCTTTCTCATGCAGAAATATGAAGTTGTGCCTAAACCCACCTACCACCCTATCGATCAACGACTTGCGCATCCCGTCTCTCTGGCCGACGTAGTGCCCGTCCGCCCGCTCGTTTCATCGGTTCGCTTTGGCATACGGAGTTCATTCCCAGTCTAAGATCAGACCGGACCAAGGGTTGCCATAGCAAGATCAGTAGCACGTAGAGGGGGACCTAGTCGATCCCCAGCTTGCATATCCCGCCCCTCTAGCCGGCTGAGCACCCGTACGCTCATTTCGTGGGTTGACTTGGGCATACGGAGTTCATTCCAAGTCTAAGCATACGGAGTTCATTCCCAGTCTAAGATCGGATTGGATCGAGGGTTGCGATAGCACATGCTGGGCTCGGGCATGTGCTGGTGCCGCATTTTCCTTCGCCGTGGCACCATCGTCGGAGCATCGTAAAAGAACCTAAACAGCGGCATTGGGGTTCCGACGATCGGGGGGGCCGGGGGGGTGTGCACAAATGACGTGCAATAGGTGCTGGTACTTGGCCCTTATATTGGCCCCCTATCCCTCATCAAACCTCAACAACTCACACTCCTTTAAGAGCATTTGAGATTTTATAGATTTGCTGCCAGTAGCCACTAAAGTGTCTGAAATGGGGACACTTTTTTCGAATGGTCACAAAATCTTGTACACTTCGAGTTTTTAGCTGAATTTTTTTGTGCATCCCAAAGAAAATACAAGGATCATGTCTACCTTGTTTGGGGCCAAAACCCCTTCCGAAAAAATTTTTAAAAATCCCAAACCGTAAAAAGTTTTGAAAATCATGAAAAATAGAAAACGAGTCGTCTTGCCATGAAACTTCACGTGAAGGCTTAAGGGACCATTGTATGAATTTACAAGCCATAAAAATGGCATTAGCATGCAGAAATATGAAGATGTGCCTAAATCCATGTACCACCCTATCGATCCACGGCTTGCGCATCCTGTCTCTCTGGCCAGCGTAGTGCCTGCCCCTCCGCCCACTCGTTTCGTCGGTTGGCTTAGGCATACGGAGTTCATTCCCAGTCTAAGATCGAACCAGATCGAGGGCTGTGGCAGCAAGATCAGTAGTACGTAAAGGGGGACCCGACCGATCCCCAGCTTGTGCATCCCACCCCTTTGGTCGGCTGAGCGCCCGCACACTCGTTCTCTGGGTTGACTTAGGCATACGGAGTTCATTCCCAGTCCAAGCATACGGAGTTAATTCCCAGTATAAGATCGAATCATATCGAGGGTTGTGGCAATGCATGCTGGGCTCGGGCATGTGCTGGTACCACATTTTTCTTCATCACGGCACCATTGTCAGAGCTTCGCCGGACAACCTGACCGACGGCATTGGGGTTCGGGCGATCGAGGGGCCGGGGGGTGTGCGCACATGATGTGCGATGGGTGCTGGTACTTGGTCCTTATATTGGCCCCTTATCCCTTATCAAACCTTGAGAACTCACACCCCTTTAAAGAGCATTTGAGATTTTACAGGTTTGCTGCCAGTCGCCATTAAAGTGTTTGAAATGGGGACATTTTTTTCAAATGGTCACAAAATGTTGTACACTTCGAGTTTTTAGCTGAATTTTTTTATGCATGCCAACAAAAATACAAGTATCACGTCTACCAAGTTTGGTTCTAAAACTCCTTCTGAAAAACTTTTAAAAAATCTCGAACCGCAAAAAGTTTCAAAAATCATGAAAAATAGAAAATGAGTCGTCTTGCCATGAAACTTCAAGTGAAGGCTTAAAGGACCATTGTATAAATTTACAAGCCATAAAAAAGGAATTGGCATGTAGAAATATGAAGATGTGCCTAAACCCACTTACCACCTATCGATCCACGGCTTGCGCATCTCGTCTCTTTGGTCGACGTAGTGCCTGCCTGCCCGTCCACCCGCTCGTTTCGTCGGTTGGCTTACGCATACGGAGTTCATTCCCAGTCGAAGATCAGACCGGACCGAGGGTTACGGTAGTAGGATCGGCAGCACGTAGAGGGGGACCCGACCGATCCCTGGCTTGTGCATCCCGCCACTCTAGCCGGCTGAGTGCCTGCACGTTGGTTCCGTGGGTTGACTTAAGCATACGGAGTTCATTCCCAGTCTAAGCATATGGAGTTCATTCCCAGTCTAAGATTGGACTGGACCGAGGGTTGTGGCAGCACATGCTGGGCTCAGGCATGTGCTGGTGCCGCATTTTTCTTCGTCGGGGCACCATCACCGGAGCATCGCTGGAGAACCTGACCGGCGGCATTGGGGTTTCGACGATCGGGGGGCCGGGAGTGTGTATGCACATGATGTGCGATGGGTGCTGGTACTTGGCCCTTATATTCGCCCCCTATCCCTCATCAAACCTCAAGAACTCACACCCCTTTACAGAGCATTTGAGATTTTACAGGTTTGCTGCCAGTAGCCATTAAAGTGTCTGAAATGGGGACACTTTTTTCAAATGGTCACAAAATCTTGTACTCTTTGAGTTTTTAGCTGAATGTTTTTGTGCATGCCAACAAAAATACAACGATCACGTCTACCAAGTTTGGGGCCAAAAGTCGTTTCAAAAAAATTTTAAAAAATCCAAACAGCAAAGAGTTTCAAAAATTGTGAAAAACAGAAAACGAGTCGTCTTGCCATGAAACTTCACGTGAAGGCTTAAGGGACCATTGTATGAATTTACAAGCCATAAAAATGGCATTGGCATGCAGAAATATGAACATGTGCCTACACCCACCTACCACCCTATTGATCCACGGCTTGCGCATCCCGTCCCTCTGGCTGGCATAGTGCCCGCCTGCCTGCTCGTTCGCTCCTTTCGTCGGTTGGGTTAGGTATACGGAGTTCATTCCCAGTCTAAGATCTGACAGATTGAGGGTTGTGGCAGGAGGATCGACAGCACATAGAGGGGTACCTGATCGATCCCCGGCTTGTGCATCCCGCCCCTCTGGCCAGCTGAGCGCCCGCACGTTCGTTCCGTGGGTTGACTTAGGCATACGGAGTTCATTCCCAGTCTAAGATTGGACTGCACCGAGGGTTGCGGTAGCACATGTTGGGCTCAGGCATTTGTTGGTGCCGCATTTTTCTTCGTCGGGGCACCATCGCCGAAGCATCACTGAGAACCTGACCGGCGGCATTGCGGTTCCGACGATCGGGGGGCCGGGGGGGTTTGCGCGCATGATGTGCGATGGGTGCTGGTACATGGCCCTTATATTGGCTCCTTATCCCTCATCAAACCTCGAGAACTCACACCCCCTTAAAGAGCATTTGAGATTTTACAGGTTTGCTGCCAGTAGCCATTAAAGCGTCTGAAATGGGGACACTTTTTTCAAATGGTCACAAAATCTTGTACACTTCGAGTTTTTAGCTGAATTTTTTTGTGCATGCCAACAAAAATACAAGCATCACGTCTACCAAGTTTGGGGCCAAAAATCCTTCCAAAAATATTTTAAAAAATCGCGAACCGCAAAAAGTTTCCAAAATTGTGGAAAATAGAAAACGAGTCGTCTTGCCATCAAACTTCACGTGAAGCATCAAGGGACCATTGTATGAGTTTACAAGCCATAAAAATGGCATTGGCATGCCGAAATATGAAGATGTGCCTAAACCCACCTACCACACTATCGATCCACGGCTTGTGCATCCCGTCTCTCTGGCCGGCGTAGTGCCCGCCCGCCCGCAGTCTAAGACCAGACCAGATCGGACCGAAGGTTGCGATAGTAGGATCGACAGCACGTCGAGGGGGACCTGACCGATCCCCGGCTTGTGCATCCCACCCCTCTGGCAGGCTGAGCACCCGCACGCTCATTTTTTGGGTTTGGGCATGTGCTGGTGCTACATATTTCTTCGTCGAGGCACCATCATCGGAGCATCGCCAGAGAACCTGACCTGCGACATTGGGGTTCCGATGATCAAAGGGCCGGGGGGTGTGCGCACATGATGTGCGATGGCTGCTGGTACTTAGCCCGTATAATATCCCCCTATCCCTCATCAAACCTCGAGAACTCACACCCCCTTAAAGAGCATTTGAGATTTTACAGGTTTGCTGCCAGTAGCCATTAAAGTGTCTAAATTGAAGATAATTTTTTCAAATGGTCACACAATCATGTACACTTCGAGTTTTTAGCTGAATTTTTTTGTGCATGCCAAAAAAAAATACAAGAATCACGTCTACCAAGTTTAGGGCCGAAACTCCTTTCGAAAAAAATTTTAAAAATACCAAACCGCAAAAAGTTTCAAAAATCGTGAAAAATAGAAAACGAGTCGTCTTGCCATGAAACTTCATGTGAAGGCTTAAAGGACCATTGTATGAATTTACAAGCCATAAAAATGGCATTGCCATGCAGAAATATGAAGATGTGCCTAAACGCACCTACCACCCTACCGATCCACGGCTTACGCATCCGTCTCTCTGGCCGGCGTAGTGCCCGCCCGCCCGCTCGTTTCATCGATTGGCTTAGGCATACGGAGTTCATTCCCAGTCTAAGATCGGACCAGACCGAGGGTTGCGGCAGCAAGATCGACAGCACGTAGAGGGGGACCTGACCGATCCCCGGCTTGCGCATCCCACCCCTTTGGCCAGTTGAGCGCCTGCACGCTCATTTCGTGGGTTGACTTAGGCATACGGAGTTCATTCCCAGTCTAAGATCAGACTGGACCGAGGGTTGCGGCAGCACATGCTGGGCTCGGGCATGTGCTGGTGCCACATTTTTCTTCGTCGGGGCACCATCGTCGGAGCATCTTGGAGAACCTGACCGGCGGCATAGGGGTTCCGGCGATCGAGGGGCCCGGGGGGGTGTACGTAAATGATGTGCGACGGGTGCTAGTACTTGGCCCTTATATTGGCCCCCTCTCCCTCATCAAACCTCGAGAAATCACACCCCCCTTAAAGAGCATTTGAGATTTTACAGGTTTGCTACCAGTAGCCATTAAAGTGTCTGAAATGGGGACACTTTTTTCAAATGGTCACAAAATCTTGTACACTATGAGTTTTTAGAAGAATTTTTTTGTGCATGCCAACAAAAATACATGCATTACGTCTAATAAGTTTGGGCCCAAAAATCCTTTTGAAAAAATTTTAAAAAATCCCGAACCGTAAAAAGTTTCAAAAATCGTGAAAAATAGAAAACGAGTTGTCTTGCCATGAAACTTCACGTGAAGGCTTAAGGGACCATTGTATGAAATTACAAGCCATAAAAATGGCATTGGCACATAGAAATATGAAGATGTGACTAAACCCACCTACCACCCTATCGATCCACGGCTTGCGCATCTCGTCTCTTTGGTCGACGTAGTGCCCGCCTGCCCGTCCACCCGCTCGTTTCATCGGTTGGCTTAGGCATATGGAGTTCATTCCCAATCTAAGATCGACTGGACCAAGGGTTGTGGCAGCAGGATCGGCAGCACGCAGAGGGGGACCCAGCCATTCCCTAGCTTGTGCATCCCGCCCCTCTGGCCGGCTGAGCGCCCGCACACTCGTTTCGTGGGTTGACTTAGGCATTCTGAGTTCATTCCCAGTCTAAGGATACGGAGTTCATTCCCAGTCTAAGCAAACGGAGTTCATTCCCAGTCTAAGATCAGATTGGACCGAGGGTTGCGGTAGCACATGCTGGGCTCGGGCATGTGTTGGTGACGCATTTTTCTTCCTCGGGGCACCATCATCGGTGCATCACCGGAGAACCTAACCGACGGCATTGGGGTTCCGACGATCGGGGGGGTCGGGGGGTGTGCGCACATGATGTGCGTTGGGTGCTGGTACTTGGCCCTTATATTGGCCCCCTATCCCTCATCAAACCTCAAGAACTCACGCCCTCTTAAAGAGCATTTGAGATTTTATAGGTTTGCTACCAGTAGCTATTAAAGTGTCTGAAATTGGGACACTTTTTTCAAATAGTCACAAAATCTTGTACACTTCGAGTTTTTAGCTGAAATTTTTTATGCATGCCAAAAAAATACAAGGATCATGTCTACCAAGTTTGGGGCCAGAAATCCTTTCGAAAAAATTTTAAAAAATCCTGAACCTCAAAAAGTTTTGAAAATCATGAAAAATATAAAACGAGTTGTCTTGCCATGAAACTTATCATGAAGGCTTAAGGGACTATTGTATGAATTTACAAGCCATAAAAATGGCATTGGCATGCAGAAATATGAAGATGTGCCTAAACCCACCTACAAGCCTATCGATCCACGGCTTGCGCATCCCGTCTCTCTGGCCGGCGTAGTGCCCGCCCGCCCATCCGCACGCTCGTTTCGTGGGTTGACTTAGGCATATTGAGTTCATTTCCAGTCTAAGATCGGATCAGACCAAGGGTTGCGGCAGCAGGATCGGTAGCATGCAGAGGGGTACCCGGCCGATCCCCGGCTTGCGCATCCCGCCCCTCTGGTCGGCTGAGCGCCCTCACACTCATTTCGTGGGTTGACTTAAGCATATGGAGTTCATTCCCAGTCTAAGCATATGGAGCTTATTCCCAGTCTAAGATCGGATTGGACCAAGGGTTGCGACAGCACATGCTGGGCTCGGGCATGTGCTGCTGCCACATTTTTTTCGCCGGGGCACCATTGCCAGAGCATCGCTGGAGAACCTGACCGACGGCATTGGGGTTCCGACGATCGGGGGGGTCGAGGGGTGTGCACACATGATGTGCGATAGCTGCTGGTACTTGGCCCTTATATTAGCCCCCTATCCCTCATCAAACCTCGAGAACTCACACCCCCTTAAAGAGCATTTGGGATTTTACAGGTTTGCTGCGAGTAGCCATTAAAATGTCTGAAATGGGGACACTTTTTTCAAATGGTCACAAAATCTTGTACACTTCGAGTTTTTAGCTGAATTTTTTTGTGCATGCCAACAAAAATACAAGGATCACGTCTACCAAGTTTGAGGCCAAAACCCCTTCCAAAAAAAGTTTTAAAAATCTTAAACCGCAAAAAGTTTTGAAAATTGTGAAAAATAGAAAACGGGTCGTCTTGCCATGACACTTCACGTGAAGGCTTAAAGGACCATTGTATGAATTTACAAGCCATAAAAATGGCATTGGCATGCAAAAATATGAAGATGTGCCTAAACCCACCTATCACCCTATCGATCCACGGCTTGCACATCCCGTCTCTCTGGCCGACGTAGTGCCCGCCCGCCCGCAGTCTAAGACCAGACTAGATCAGACCGAGGGTTACGGTAGTAGGATCGACAGCACGTCGAGGGGGACCTGACCGATCCCCGGCTTGTGCATCCCGCCCCTCTGGCAGGCTGAGCACCCGCACGCTCATTTTTTGGGTTTACTTAGGCAGACGGATTTCATTCCCAGTCTAAGCATAATGGAGTTCATTCCCAGTCTAAGATTGGACCAGACCGAAGTTTGCGACAGCACGTGCTGGGCTCGGGCATGTGCTGGTGCTGCATTTTTCTTCGTCGGGGCACCATCATCGGAGAACCTGACCGACGACATTGAGGTTCCGACGGTCGGGGGGCCGAGGGGGGTGTGCGCACATGATGTGCGATGGGTGCTAGTACTTGGCCATTATGTTGGTGCCCTATCCCTCATCAAACCTCGAGAACTCACACCACCTTAAAGAGCATTTGAGATTTTACAGGTTTGCTGCCAGTAGCCATTAAAGTGTCTGAAATGGGGACACTTTTTTCAAATGGTCACAAAATCTTGTATACTTTGAGTGTTTAGCTGAATTGTTTTGTGCATGCCAACAAAAATACAGGGATCATGTCTACCAAGTTTGGGGCCAAAAATCCTTCTGAAAAAATTTTAAAAAATCCCGAACCGTAAAAAGTTTCAAAAATCATGAAAAATAGAAAACGAGTCATCTTGCCATGGAACTTCACGTGAGGGCTTAAGGGACTATTGTAAAAATTTGCTAGCCATAAAAATGGCATTGGCATGCAGAAATATGAAGATGTGTCTAAACCCACCTACCACCCTATCGATCCATGGCTTGCGCATCCCGTCTCTTCGGCTGGCGTAGTGCCCGCCTGCCCGATCGCTCATTTCATCGGTTGGCTCAGGCATACGGAGTTCATTCCAGTCTAAGATCAGACCAGACTGATGGTTACGATAGCAGGATTGGCAGCACGCAGAGTGGGACCCGATCGATCCCCGGCTTGTGGGTCCCACCCCTCTGGCCGGTTGAGCGCCTGCACGCTCGTTTCGTGGGTTGACTTAGGCATACGGAGTTCGTTCCCAGTCTAAGCATACAGAGTTCATTCCCAGTCTAAGATCAGACTGGACCGAGGGTTGCGGCAGCACATGCTGGGCTCGAGCATGTGCTGGTGCCGCATTTTTCTTCATCGGGGCACCATCGTCGGAGCATCGCCGGAGAACCTGACCGGCAGCATTGGGGTTTCGGCGATCGAGGGGGCCAGGGGGTGTGCGCACATGATGTGCGATGGGTGCTGGTACTTGGCCATTTTATTGGCCCCCTATCCCTCATCAACCTCGAGAACTCACACCCCCTTAATGAGCATTTGAGATTTTACAGGTTTGCTGCCAGTAGCCATTAAAGTGTCTGAAATGGGGACACATTTTTCAATTGGTCACAAAATCTTATACACTTCAAGTTTTTAGCTGAATTGTTTTGTGCATGCCAAAAAAATACAAGGATCACGTCTAAAAAGTTTGGGGCCAAAAGTCCTTCCGAAAAAATTTTAAAAAATCCTCAACCGCAAAAAGTTTCAAAAATCGTGAAAAATAGAAAACGAATCGTCTTCCCATGAAACTTCACGTGAAGGCTTAAGGGACCACTGAATGAATTTACAAGCAATAAAAATGGCATGGGCACGTAAAAATATGAAAATGTGCCTAAACCCACCTACCACCCTATCGATCTATGGCTTGCACATCCCGTCTCTGTGGTCGACGTAGTGCCCCCCCCCCGCCCGCTCGTTTCGTCGGTTGGCTAAGGTATACGGAGTTCATTCCTAGTCTAAGATCAGACCAGACTGAAGGTTACGACAGTAGGATCGGGAGCATGCAGACGGGCACCAGGCTGATCCCCGGCTTCCGCATCCTGCCCCTCTGGCCAGCTGAGCGCCCGCACGCTCGTTACATGGGTTGACTTAGCCATACGGAGTTCATTCCCAGTCTAAGCATTCGAAGTTCATTCCCAGTTTAAGATCAGACCAGACCAAGGGTTGCGATAGCACATGCTGGGCTCGGACATGTGCTGGTACCACATTTTTCTTCGTCGGAGCCCCATCGTCGGAGCATCGCTGGAGAACCTGACCGACGGCATTGGGGTTTCGGCGATCGGGGGGGCCAGGGGGTGTGCGCACATGATGTGCGATGGGTGCTAGTACTTGGCCCTTATATTGGCCCCCTTTCCCTAATCAAACCTCAAGAACTCACACCCCCTTAAGGAGCATTTGAGATTTTACAGGTTTGCTGCCAGTAGCCATTAAAGTGTCTAAATGGGGACACTTTTTTCAAATGGTCACAAAATCTTGTACTCTTCGAGTTTTTACCTGAATTTTTTTGTGCATGCCAACAAAAATACAAGGATCACGTCAACCAAGTTTGGTGCCAAAATTCCTTCCAAAAAAATTTAAAAAAAATCCCGAACCGCAAAAAGTGTCAAAAATCAAGAAAAATAGAAAGCGAGTCCTCTTGCCATGAAACTTCACATGAAAGCTTAAGAGAGCATTGTATGAATTTATAAGCCATAAAAATGGCATTGGCACATAGAAATATGAAGATGTGCCTAAACCCACCTACCACCCTATCGATCCACGGCTTACGCATCCCATCTCTCTAGCCAGCGTCATGCCCGCCCGCCCGCCCGCTCGTTTTGTCGGTTGGCTTAGGCATACGGAGTTCATTCACAGTGTAAGATCAGACTAGATCGAGGGTTACGGCAACAGGATTGGCAGCACGCAGAGGGGGACCCAGCCAATCCTCGGCTTGCGCATCCCGCCCCTTTGGCCGGCTGAGCGCCCGCACGCTCATTTCGTGGGTTGACTTAGGCATACGGAGTTCATTGCCAGTCTAAGATCAGACCAGACCAGACCGAGGGTTATGGCAGCACATGCTGGGCTCGAGCTTGTGCTGGTGTCTCATTTTTCTTCACCGGGGCACCATCACCGGAGCATCGCCAGAGAGCCTGACCGGCGGCATTGGGATTCTAGCGATGGGGGGGCCGGGGGGTTACAGCAACAGGATAGGCAGCACACAGAGGGGGACCCGACCGATGCCCAACTTGTGCATCCCGCCCCTCTGGCCGGCTGAGCGCCCGCACGCTCGTTTCGTAGGTTGACTTAGGCATACGGAGTTCATTCCCAGTCTAAGCATACGGAGTTCATTCCCAGTCTAAGATCGGATTGGACCGAGGGTTGCGGTAGCACATGCTGGTCTCGGGCATGTGCTGGTGCCACATTTTTCTTCGTCGGGTCATCGTCGGAGAACCTGACCGATGGCATTGGGGTTCCGGTGATTGGGGGGCCCGGGGGTGTGCGCACAAGATGTGCGATGGGTGCTGGTACTTGGCCCTTATATTGGCCCCCTATCCCTCATCAAACCTCGAGAACTCACACCCCCTTAAAGAGCATTTGAGATTTTACAGGTTTACTGCCAATAGCCATTAAAGTGTCTGAAATGGGGACACTTTTTTCAAATGGTCACAAAATCTTGTACACTTCGAGTTTTTAGCTGAATTTTTTTATGCATGCCAACAAAATACAAGGATCACATCTACCATGTTTGGGGCCAAAAATCCTTCCAAAAAAATTTTAAAAAATCCCGAACCACAAAAAGTTTCAAAAATCATGAAAAATAGAAAATGAGTCGTCTTGCCATGAAACTTCACGTGAAGGCTTAAGGGACCATTGTATGAATTTACGAGCCACAAAAATGGCATTGGCACACAGAAATATGAAGATGTGCCTAAACCCACCTACCACCCTATCAATCCACGGCTTGTGCATCCCGTCTCTTTGGCCGACGTAGTACCCGCCCGCCCGCCCGCTCATTTCGTCGGTTCGCTTAGGCATACAGAGTTCATTCCTAGTCTAAGATCAGACCGGACCGAGGGCTGCGGTAGTAGGATCGACAACACACAGTGAGGGACCCGGCCGATCCCCGGCTTGCGCATCCCGCCACTCTGGTCGACTGACCGCCTGCACGCTCGTTTCGTGGGATGACTTAGGCATACGGAGTTCATTCCCAGTCGAAGCATACAGAGTTCATTCCCAATCTAAGATCTGACTGGACCGAGGCTTGCGGCAGCACATGTTGGGCTCAGGCATGTGCTGGTGTCGAATTTTTCTTCATAGGGGCACCATCGCCGGAGCATCGCCGGAGAACCTGACTGGCGGCATTGGGGTTCCGACGATTGGGGGGCCGGGGGGTGTGCGCACACAATGTGTGATGGGTGCTGGTACTTGGCCCTTATATTGGCCCCCTATCCCTCATCAAACCTCGAGAACTCATACCCCCTTAAAGAGCATTTGAGATTTTACAGGTTTGCTGCCAGTAGCCAGTAAAGTGTCTAAAAAGGGGACACCTTTTTCAAATGGCCACAAAATCCTCTACACTTTGAGTTTTTAGCTGAATTTTTTTGTGCGTGCCAACAAAAATATAAGGATCACGTCTACCAAGTTTGGGGCCAAAAATCCTTCCAAAAAAATTTTAAAAAATCCCGAACCACAAAAAGTTTCAAAAATCGTGAAAAATACAAAACAAGTCGTCTTGCCATGAAACTTCACGTGAAGGCTTAAGGGACCATTGTATGAATTTACAAGCCATAAAAATGGCATCGGCATGCAGAAATATGAAGATGTGCCTAAACCCACCTACCACCCTATCGATCCACGGCTTGCGCATCCCGTCTCTCTGGCCGGCGCAGTGCCCGCCCGCCCGCCCGTTTCGTCGGTTGGCTTAGGCATACGGAGTTCATTCCCAGTCTAAGATCGGACCAAACTGAGGGTTGCGGCAGCAGGATCGACAGCACGTAGAGGGAGACCCGGTCGATCCTCGACTTTCGCATCTCGCCCCTCTGGCCGGCTGAGCGCCCGCACGCTCGTTTCGTGGGTTGACTTAGGCATACGGAGTTCATTCCCAGTCTAAACATACGGAGTTCATTCCCAGTCTAAGATCGGATCGGACCGAGGGTTGTAGCAGCACATGCTGGGCTCGAGCATGTGCTGGTGCCAGATTTTTCTTCGCGAGGGCACCATCATCGGAGCAATCACCGGAGAACCTGACCGACGGTGTTGGGGTTCCGACGATCGGGGGGGCCCGAGGGGGTGAGCGCACATGATGTACGATGGGTGCTGGTACATGGCCCTTATATTGGACCCTATCCCTCATCGAACCTCGAGAACTCACACCCCCTTAAAGAGCGTTTGAGATTTTATAGGTTTGTTGCCAGTAGCCAGTAAAGTGTCTGAAATGGGGACACTTTTTTCTAATAGTCACAAAATCTTGTACACTTCGAGTTTTTGGCTGAATTTTTTCTTGCATTCCAAAAAAAATACAAGAATTATGTCTACCAAGTTTGGGACCAAAACTCCTTTGTGCATGTCAACAAGAATACAAGGATCATTGTATGAATTTACAAGGCATAAAAATGGCATTGGCACGCAGAAATATGGAGATGTTCCTAAACCCACCTACCAACCTATTGATTGACAGCTTGCACATCCGTCTCTCTAGCCGGCGTAGTGCCCGCCTGCCCACCCGCCCGCTCGTTTCGTTGATTGGCTTAGGCATACGGAGTTCATTCCCAGTCTAAGATCGGACATGAATTGAGGGTTGCGACAATAGGATCAACAGCACACAGAGGGGGACCCGATCGATCCTCGGCTTGCACATCCTGCCCTCTGGTCGACTGAGCGCCTGCACGCTCATTTCATGGGTTGACTTAGGCATACAGAGTTCATTCCCAGTCTAAGCATACGAAGTTCTTTCCCAGTCTAAGATCGGACTGGATCGAGGGTTGTAGCAGCACATGCTGGGCTTGGGCATGTGCTGGTGCCGCATTTTTCTTCGCCGGGGCACCATCGTCGGAGCATTGCTAGAGAACCTGATCGACGGCCTTGGGGTTCCGGCGATCGAGGGGCCGGGAGGGGTGTGCGCACATGGTGTGCGATGGGTGCTGGTACTTGGCCCATATATTAGCCCCCTATCCCTCATTGAACCTCGAGAACTCATACCCTCTTAAAGAGCATTTGAGATTTTACAGGTTTGCTGCCAGTAGCCATTAAAGTGTCTGAAATGGGGACACTTTTTTCAAATGGTCACAAAATCTTGTACACTTTGATTTTTTAGCTGAATTTTTTTATGCATGCCAACAAAAATACAAGGATCACGTCTACCATGTTTGGGGCCAAAAATCCTTCCAAAAAAATTTTAAAAAATCCCGAACCACAAAAAGTTTCAAAAATCATGAAAAATAGAAAACGAGTCGTCTTGCCATGAAACTTCAGGTGAAGGCTTAACGGACCATTGTATGAATTTACGAGCCACAAAAATGGCATTGGCAGCCAGAAATATGAAGATGTGCCTAAACCCACCTACCACCCTATCGATCCACGGCTTGCACGTCCCGCTTTTTGGGCCGTCGTAGTGCCCGCCCGCCCGCTCGTTTCATCGATTTGCTTTGGCATACAGAGTTCATTCCAAGTCTAAGATCAGACCAAACTGAGGGTTACGGCAGCAGGATTGGTATCACGCAGAGGGGGACCCGGCCGATCCCCAGCTTGCACATCCCACACCTCTGGCTGGCTGAGCGCCCGAACGCTCGTTTCATGGGTAGACATAGGCATACGGAGTTCATTCCCAGTCTAAGCATATGGAGTTCATTCCCAGTCTAAGACCAGACTGGACCGAGGGTTGTGGCAGCAGATGCTGGGCTCGGGCATGTGCTGGTGCCACATTTTTCTTCGCCGAGGCACCATCGTCGGAGCATCACCGAAAAACTTGACCGACGTTATTGGGGTTCCGGCGATCGGGGGGGCCGGGGGGTGTGCGCACATGGTGTGCGATGGGTGCTGGTACTTGGCCCTTATATTGGCCCCTATCCCTCATCGAACCTCGAGAACTCACACCCCCTTAAAGAGCATTTGAGATTTTACAAGTTTGCTGCCAATAGCCATTAAAGTGTCTGAAATGGGGACACTTTTTTCAAATGGTCAAAAAATCTTGTACACTTTGAGTTTTTAGCTGAATTTTTTTATGCATGCCAACAAAAATACAAGGATCCCGTCTTCCAAGTTTAGGGCCAAAACTCCTTTCAAAAAAATTTTAAAAAATCCTGAACTGCAAAAAGTTTTAAAAATTGTGAAAAATAGAAAAAGAGTCGTCTTGCCATGAAACTTAATGTGAAGGCTTAAAGGACCATTGTATGAATTTACAGGCCATAAAATTGGCATTGGCAGGCAAAAATATGAAGATGTGCCTAACCCACCTACCACCTTATCGATACACGGCTTGCGCATCTCGTCTCTCTGGCCGACGTAGATGCCCGCCCGCCCGCCCGCTCGTTTCGTCAGTTGGCTTAGGCATACGGAGTTCATTCCTAGTCTAAGATCGGAAAAGATTGAGGGTTGTGGCAGTAGGATCGGTAGCATGCAGAGGGGGACCCGCTCGATCCCTGGCTTGTGCATCCTGCCCCTCTGGCCGGTTGAGTACCCGCACACTCGTTTCATGGGTTGACTTAGGCATACGAAGTTCATTCCCAGTCTAAGCATACGGAGTTCATTCCCAGTCTATGATCGACGGGACCAAGGGTTGCGGCAGCACATGCTGGGCTTGGGCATGTGCTGGTGCCATATTTTTCTTCGCCGAAGCATCGTCAAAGAACCTGACCGACGACATTGGGGTTCCGACGATCGGGGGGGCGGGGGGGTGTGCGCACATGGTGTGCGATGGGTGCTGGTACTTGGCCCTTATATTGGCCCCCTATCCCTCATCAAACATCCAGAACTCACACCCCCTTAAAGGGCATTTGAGATTTTACAAGTTTGCTACTAGTAGCTGTTAAAGTGTCTGAAATGGGGACACTTTTTTCAAATGGTCACAAAATCTTGTACACTTCGAGTTTTTAGCTGAATTTTTTTGTGCATGCCAACAAAAATACAAGGATCACGTCTACCAAGTTTGGGGCAAAACACCTTCGAAAAAAATTTTAAAAAATTTTGAACCGCAAAAAGTTTCAAAAATCATGAAAAATAGAAAACGAGTCGTCTTGCCATGAAACTTCACGTGAAGGCTTAAGGGACCATTGTATGAATTTACAAGCCATGAAAATGGCATTGGCACGCAGAAATATGAAGATGTGCCGTAACCCACCTGTCGCCCTATCGAACCCCGGCTTGCGCATCCCGTCTCTCTGGCTGAAGTAGTGCCCGCACGCCCGCCCGTCCGCTCGTTTCGTCGGTTGGCTTAGGCACACGGAGTTCATTCCCAATCTTAGATCGGACCAGACCAAGGGTTACGGTAGCAGGATCGGCAGCACGCAGAGGGGGACCCGACCGATCCTCGACTTGCGCATCCCGCCCCTCTGGTCGGCTGAGCGCCCGCACGCTCATTTCGTGGGTTGACTTAGGCATACAGAGTTCATTCCCAGTCTGAGCAAATGGAGTTCATTCCCAGTCTAAGATTGAACTAGACCGAGGGTTGCAGCCGCACATGCTGGGCTTGGGCATGTGCTGGTGCCACATTTTTCTTCGTCGAGGCACCATCATCGTAGAACCTGACCGGCGGTATTAGGGTTCCGACGATCGGGGTGGCCGGGGGGGTGTGCGCACAGGATGTGCGATGGGTGCTGGTACTTGGCCCTTATATTGGCCCCCTATCCCTCATCAAACCTCAAGAACTCACACCCCCTTAAAGAGCATTTGAGATTTTACAGCTTTGGTGCCAGTAGCCATTAAACTGTCTAAAATGGGGACACTTTTTTCAAATGGTCACAAAATCTTGTACACTTCGAGTTTTTAGCTGAATTTTTTTTGCATGCCAACAAAAATACAAGGATCACGTCTACCAAGTTTTGGGGCCAAAACTCCTTCCGAAAAGATTTCAAAAAATCCCGAATCGTAAAAATTTTTGAAAATCATGAAAAATAGAAAACGAGTCGTCTTGCCATGAAACTTCACGTGAAGGCTTAAGGGACCATTGTATGAATTTACAAGCCATAAAAATGGAATTGGCACGCAAAAATATGAATATGTGCCTAAACCCACCGACCACCCTATCGATCCACGGCTTGCGTATCCCGTCTCTCTGGCCGACGTAGTGCCCGCCTGCCCGCCCGTTCGTTTCGTCAGTTGGCTTAGGCATATGGAGTTCATTCCCAGTCTAAGATCAGACCAGATCAAGGGTTGCGGCAGCAGGATTGGCAACACACAGAGGGGGACTCGGCCGATCCCCTGCTTGCGCATCCCGCCCCTCTGGCCGACTGAGCGCCCGCACGCTTGTTTCGTGGGTTGACTTAGGCATACGGAGTTCATTCCCAGTCTAACCATACGGAGTTCATTCCCAGTCTAACCATACAAAGTTCATTCCCAGCCTAAGATCGGACCGGACCGAGGGTTGCGGTAGCACATGCTGGGCTTGGGCATGTGCTGGTGCCGTATTTTTCTTCACCGAGGCACCATCGTCGGAGCATCGTCGGAGAACCTGACCGGTGGTATTGGGGTTTCGACGATCGGGGGGGCCGGGAGGGGGGTGTGCGCACATGATGTGCGATGGGTGCTGGTACTTTGCCCTTATATTAGCCCCTATCCCTCATCAAACCTCGAGAACTCACACCCCCTTAAAGAGCATTTGAGATTTTACAGGTTTGCTGCTAGTTGCCATTAAAGTGTCTGAAGTGGGGACACTTTTTTCAAATGGTCACAAAATCTTGTACACTTCGAGTTTTTCGCTGAATTTTTTTGTGCATGCCAACAAAAATACAAGGATCACGTCTACCAAGTTTGGGGCCAAAACTCCTTCCGAAAAATTTTCAAAAATTTCGAACCGTAAAATGTTTTGAAAATCGTGAACAATATAAAACGAGTCGTCTTGCCATGAAACTTCACGTGAAGGCTTAAGGGACCATTGTATGAATTTACAAGCCATAAAAATGGCATTGGAACACAGAAATATGAAGATGTGCCTAAACCCACCTACCACCCTATCGATCCACGGCATGTGCATCCCGTCTCTTTGACCGACGTAGTGCCTGCCTGCCCGCCTGCTCGCTCCTTTCGTCGATTGGCTTAGGCACACGGAGTTCATTCCTAGTCTAAGATCAGAGTGAACCGAGGGTTGCGGCAGTAAGATCGGCAGCACGTAGAGGGGGACCTAGCCGATCCCCAGCTTGCGCATCCCACCCCTCTGGTCGGCTGAACACCCGTATGCTCGTTTCGTGGGTTGGCTTAGACATACGGAGTTCATTCCCAGTCTAAGATCGGACCAGACCGAGGGTTGCGGCAGCACATGCTAGGCTCGAGCATGTGCTGGTGCTGCATTTTTCTTCGTCGGGGCACCATCGTCGGAGCAACGCCGAAAAACCTGACCGGTGGCATTGGGGTTAAGGTGATCGGGGGGCCGGGGGGCGTGCCCACAATATGTGCAATGGGTGCTGGTACTTGGCCCTTATATTGGCCTCCTATCCCTCATCAAACCTTGAGAACTGACACCCCCTTAAAGAGCATTTGAGATTTTACAGGTTTGCTGCCAGTAGCCATTAAAGTGTCTGAAATGAGGACACTTTTTTCAAATGGTCACAAAATCTTGTACACTTCGAGTTTTTAGCTGAATTTTTTTGTGCATGCCACCAAAAATACAAGGTTCATGTCTACCAAGTTTGGGGTGAAAAAAGGATTTCTAAAAAAATTTTCAAAAATCAAGAACCGTAAAAAGATTCAAAAATCATGAAAAATAGAAAACGAGTCATCTTGCCATTAAGCTTCACGTGAAGGCTTAAGGGACCATTGTTTGAATTTACAAGCCATAAAAATGGCATTGGCATGAAGAAATATGAAGATGTGCCTAAACCCACCTACCACCCTATCGATCCAAGACTTACGCATCCCGTCTCTCTGGCCGGCGTAGTGCCTGCCCGCCCGTCCGCTCAATTCGTCGGTTGGCTTAGGCATACGGAGTTCATTCCCAGTCTAAGATCGGACCGGATCGAGGGTTACGGCAGCAGGATCGGTAGCACACAGAGGGGAACACGGTCAATCCTTGGCTTGCGCATCCCGCCCCTCTGGCCGGTTGAGAGCCCGTACGCTCATTTCATGGGTTGACTTAGGCATACGGAGTTCATTCCAAGTCTAAGCATACGAAGTTCATTCCCAGTCTAAGATCAGACCGGACCGAGGGTTGTGGTAGCACATGCTGGGCTCGGGTATGTGCTGGTGCCACATTTTTTCTTCACCGAGGCACCATCACCAGAGCATCACCGGAGAACCTGACCGACGGTACTGGGGTTCCTACGATCGAGGGGGCCGGGGGGTGTGCACACATGATGTGCGATGGGTGCTGGTACTTGGCCCTTATATTGGCCAACTATCCCTTATCAAACCTCGAGAAGTCACACCCCCTTAAAGAGCATTTGAGATTTTACAGGTTTGCTGCCAATAGCCATTAAAGTGTTCGAAATGGGGATGCTTTTTTCAAATGGTCACAAATTCTTGTACACTTTGAGTTTTTAGCTGACTTTTTTCGTGCATGCCAACAAAAATGCAAGGATCACGTCTACCAGGTTTGGGGCCAAAACTCCTTTCGAAAAATTTTCAAAAATCCCAAACCGTAAAAAGTTTCAAAAATCATGAACAATAGAAAACAAGTCATCTTGCCATGAAACTTCACATGAAGGCTTAAGGGACCATTGTATGGATTTACAAGCCATAAAAATGGCATTGGCACACAGAAATATGAAGATATGCCTAAACCCACCTACCACCCTATCGATCCACGGCATGTGCATCCCGTCTCTCTGACCGACATAGTGCCTGCCTGTCCGCCTGCTCACTCCTTTCGTCGATTGGCTTAGGCACATGGAGTTCATTCCTAGTCTAAGATCAGAGTGAACCGAGGGTTGCGGCAGTAAGATCGGCAGCACGTAGAGGGGGACCTAGCCGATCCCCGACTTGCTCATCCCGCCCCTCTGGTCGGCTGAACACCCGTACGCTCGTTTCGTGGGTTGGCTTAGACATACGGAGTTCATTCCCAGTCTAAGATCGGACCAGACCGAGGGTTGCGGCAGCACATGCTGGGCTCGAGCATGTGCTGGTGCTGCATTTTTCTTCGTCGGGGCACCATCGTCGGAGCAACGCCGAAAAACCTGACCGGTGGCATTGGGGTTAAGGTGATCGGGGGGCCGGGGGGCGTGCCCACAATATGTGCAATGGGTGCTGGTACTTGGCCCTTATATTGGCCTCCTATCCCTCATCAAACCTTGAGAACTGACACCCCCTTAAAGAGCATTTGAGATTTTACAGGTTTGCTGCCAGTAGCCATTAAAGTGTCTGAAATGGGGACACTTTTTTCAAATGGTCACAAAATCTCGTACACTTCGAGTTTTTAGCTGAATTTTTTTGTGCATGCCACCAAAAATACAAGGATCATGTCTACCAAGTTTGGGGCCAAAAAAGGATTTCTAAAAAAATTTTCAAAAATCAAGAACCGTAAAAAGATTCAAAAATCATGAAAAATAGAAAACGAGTCATCTTGCCATTAAACTTCACGTGAAGGCTTAAGGGACCATTGTTTGAATTTACAAGCCATAAAAATGGCATTGGCATGAAGAAATATGAAGATGTGCCTAAACCCACCTACCACCCTATCGATCCACGGCTTGCGCATCCCGTCTCTCTGGCCGGCGTAGTGCCCGCCCGCCCGTCCGCTCAATTCGTCGGTTGGCTTAGGCATACGGAGTTCATTCCCAGTCTAAGATCGGACCGGACCGAGGGTTACGGCAGTAGGATCGGTAGCACACAGAGGGGAACATGGTCAATCCTTGGCTTGCGCATCCCGCCCCTCTGGCCGGTTGAGCGCCTGTACGCTCATTTCATGGGTTGACTTAGGCATAAGGAGTTCATTCCAAGTCTAAGCATACGGAGTTCATTCCCAGTCTAAGATCAGACCAGATCGAGGGTTGTGGCAGCACATGCTGGGCTCGGGTATGTGCTGGTGCCACATTTTTCTTCACCGAGGCACCATCGCCAGAGCATCATCGGAGAACCTGACCGACGGCACTGGGGTTCCTACGATCGAGGGGGCCGGGGGGTGTGCGCACATGATGTGCGATGGGTGCTGGTACTTGGCCCTTATATTGGCCAACTATCCCTTATCAAACCTCGAGAAGTCACACCCCCTTAAAGAGCATTTGAGATTTTACAGGTTTGCTGCCAATAGCCATTAAAGTGTTCGAAATGGGGATGCTTTTTTCAAATGGTCACAAATTCTTGTACACTTTGAGTTTTTAGCTGACTTTTTTCGTGCATGCCAAAAAAAATACAAGGATCACGTCTACCAGGTTTGGGGCCAAAACTCCTTTCGAAAAATTTTCAAAAATCCCAAACCGTAAAAAGTTTCAAAAATCGTGAACAGTAGAAAACAAGTCGTCTTGCCATGAAACTTCACATGAAGGCTTAAGGGACCATTGTATGGATTTACAAGCCATAAAAATGGCATTGGCACACAGAAATATGAAGATGTGCCTAAACCCACCTACCACCCTATCGATCAACGGCTTGCGCATCCCGTCTCTCTGACCGACGTAGCGCCTGCCCACCCGCCTACCCGCTCCTTTCGTCGATTGGCTTAGGCACACGGAGTTCATTCCTAGTCTAAGATCGGAGTGAACTGAGGGTTGTGGCAGTAAGATCGACAGTACGTAGAGGGAGACTTGGCCGATCCTCGGCTTGCGCATCCCAACCCTCTGGCCGGCTGAACACCCGCACGCTTGTTTCGTGGGTTGGCTTAGACATACAAAGTTCATTCCCAGTCTAAGATCGGACCAGACCGAGGGTTGCGACAGCACATGCTGGGCTCGGGCATGTGCTGGCGCCGCATTTTTCTTTGTCGGGGCACCATCGTCGGAGCATCACCGAAGAACCTGCCCGGCGGCATTAGGGTTCCGGCGATCAGGGGGGCCGGGGGGTGTACGCACATGATGTGCGATGGGTGCTGGTACTTGGCCCTTATATTGGCCCCCTATCCCTCATCAAACCTCAAGAACTCACACCCCCTTAAAGAGCATTTGAGATTTTACAGGTTTGCTGCCAATAGCCATTAAAGTGTCTAAAACGGGGACACTTTTTTCAAATGGTCACAAAATCTTGTACACTTCGAGTTTTTAGCTGAATTTTTTTGTGCATGCCAACAAAAATACAAGGACCACGTCTACCAAGTTTGGCACGAAAACACCTTCCGAAAAAATTTTAAAAAATCCCAAACCGTAAAAAGTTTTAAAAATCGTGAAAAATAGAAAATGAGTCGTCTTGCCATGAAACTTCACGTGATGGCTTAAGGGACTATTGTATTAATTTACAAGCCATAAAAATGGCATTGGCATGCAGAAATATGAAGATATGGCTAAACCCACCTACCACCTTATCGATACACGGCTTGTGCATCCCGTTTCTCAGGCCGATGTAGTGCCCGCCCGCTCGACCGCCCGTTCGCTCATTTAGTCGGATGGCTTAGGCATACAGAGTTCATTCCCAGTCTAAGATCGAACCAAACTGAGGGTTGTGACAGCAGGATCGATAGCACGTAGAGGGGGACACGGTCGATCCTCGACTTGCGGATCCCGCTCCTTTGACCGGCTGAGCGCCTGCATGCTCGTTTCGTGGGTTGACTTAGGCATACGGAGTTCATTCCAAGTCTAAGCATACAGAGTTCATTCCCAGTGTAAGATTGGACCGGACCGAGGGTTACGGTAGCACATGCTGGGCTCGAGCATGTGCTGGTGCCACATTTTTCTTCACCGGGGCACCATCGTCGGAGCATCGTCGGAGAACCTGACCGACGACATTGGGGTTCCTGAGATCGGGGGGGCCGAGGGGGGGTGTGTGCACATGATGTGCGATGGGTGCTGGTACTTGGCCCTTATATTGGCCCCTTATCCCTCATCAAACCTCAAGAACTCACACCCCAGTAAAGAGCATTTGATATTTTACAGGTTTGCTGCCAGTAGCCGTTAAAGTGTCTGAAATGGGGACACTTTTTTTGTGCATGCCAATAAAAATACAAGGATTACGTCTACCAAGTTTGGGGCCAAAACTCCTTCCAAAAAAGTTTTAAAAAATCCCGAACCGTAAAAAGTTTTAAAAATCGTGAAAAATAGAAAATGAGTCGTCTTGCCATGAAACTTCATGTGAAGGCTTAAGGGACCATTGTATGAATTTACAAGCCATAAAAATGGCATTGGCACATAGAAATATGAAGATGTGCCTAAACCCATTTACCACCCTATCGATCCACGACTTGCGCATCCCATCTCTCTGGCCGACGTAATGCCCACCCGCCCGCCCGCTTGCTCATTTCGTCGGTTGGCTTAGGCATACGGAGTTCATTCCCAGTCTAAGATCAAAACAGATCGAGGGTTGCAGTAGCAAGATCAGCAACAGGCAGAGGGGGACCCGGTCGATCCCCAACTTGCGCATCCTGGCCCTCTAGCCGACTGAACGCCCGCTTGCATGTTTCGTGGGTTGACTTAGGCATACGGAGTTCATTCCTAGTCTAAGCAAATGGAGTTCATTCCCAGTCTAAGATCGGACCGGACCGAGGGTTGCTGCAGCACATGCTGGTTTCACCGGAGCATCGTCGGAGAACCTGACCGGCGGCATTGGCGTTCTGACGATCGGGGGGGTTGGGGGGTTGTGTGCACATGATGTGTGATGGGTGCTGGTACTTGGCCCTTATATTGGCCCCCTATTCCTCATCAAACCTTGAGAACTGACACCCCCTTAAAGACCATTTGAGATTTTACAGGTTTCCTGCCAATCACCATTAAAGTGTTGGAATGGGGACATATTTTTCAAATTGTCACAAAATCTTGTACACTTCGAGTTTTTAGCTGAATTTTTTTTTGCGTGTCAAAAAAAATAAAAGGATCACGTCCACCAAGTTTGGGGCCAAAACACCTTCCAAAAAAATTTTAAAAAATCCCGAACCGCAAAAAATTTTGAAAATAGTGAAAAATAGAAAACGAGTCATCTTGCCATGAAACTTGACGTGAAGGCTTAAAGGACCATTGTATGAATTTACAAGCCATAAAAATATCATTGGGACATAGAAATATGAAGATGTACCTAAACCCACCTACCACCCTATCGATCCACGGCTTGCGCATCCCGTCTCTCTGGCCGGCGTAGTGCCCGCCCGACCGCTTGTTTCATCGGTTGGCTCAGGCATATGAAGTTCATTCCCAGTCTAAGATCGAATCGGACTGAGGGTTGCGGCAGCACATGCTGGGCTCTAGCATGTGCTGGTGCCGTATTTTTCTTCGTCGCGGCACCATCGTCAGATCATCGTCGGAGAACCTGACCGACGGCATTGGGGTTTTGACGATCGGGGGGGCTGGGGGGTGTGCGCACATGATGTGCGATGGGTGCTGGTACTTGGCCCTTATATTGGCCCCCTATCCCTCTTCAATCCTTGAGAAGTCACACCCCCTTAAAGAGCATTTGAGATTTTACATGTTTGCTGTCAGTAGCCATTAAAGTGTCTGAAATGGGGACACTTTTTTCAATACAAAATCTTGTACACTTTGAGTTTTTAGCTGAATTTTTTTGTGCATGCCAAAAAAAATAATTGGATCACGTCTACCAGTTTGGGACCAAAATTCCTTCCGAAAAAATTTTACAAAATCCCAAACCATAAAAAGTTTGCAAAATTATGAAAAAGAGAAAATGAGTCGTCCTGCCATGAAACTTCACGTGAAGGCTTAAGGGACCATTGTATGAATTTTCAAGCGATAAAAAAGGCATTGGCATGTAGAAATATGAAGATGTGTCGAAACGCACCTACCACCCTATCACTCCACGGCTTGCGCATCTCGTCTCTCTGGGTGACGTAGTGCCCGCCCGCCCGCCCGCCCGCCCTCCCACCCGCCAGCCCGCCCGCTCGTTTCGTCGGTTGGCTTAGGCATACGGAGTTCATTCCCAGTCTAAGATCAGACCGGACCGAGGGTTGCGGTAGTAGTATCCGCAGCACATAGACGGGGACCTGGCTGATCCCCGGCTTCCGCATCCCGCCCCTCTGGCCGGCTGAGCGCTCGCATGCTCATTCCGTCGGTTGACTTAGGGATACAGAGTTCATTCCCAGTCTAAGCATACGTAGTTCATTCCCAGTCTAAGATCGCACCGGATCGAGGGTTACAACAGCACCTGCTGGGCTCGAGCATGTGCTGGTGCCGTATTTTTCTTCGTCGGGGCACCATCACCGGAGCATTGTCGGGGAACCTGACCGACAGCATTGGGGTTTCGGCGATCGGAGGGGCCGAAGGGGGGTGTGGGCACATGACGTGTGATGGGTGCTGGTATTTGGCCCTTATATTGGCCCCCTATCCCTCATCAAACCTCGAGAACTCACACCCCCTTAAAGAGCATTTGAGATTTTACAGCTTTGTTGCCAGTAGCAATTAAAGTGTCTAAAATGGGGACACTTTTTTTAAATGGTCACAAAATGTTATACACTTCGAGTTTTTAGCTGAATTTTTTTGTGCATACCAACAAAAATACAAGGATCACGTCTACCAAGTGTGGGGCCGAAACTCCTTCTGAAAAAATTTTAAAAAATCTCGAACTGTAAAAAGTTTTGAAAATCATGAAAAATGGAAAACGAGTCATCTTGCCATGAAACTTCACGTGAAGGCTTAAGGACCATTGTATGAATTTACAAGCCATAAAAATGGCATTGCCATGCAAAAATATGAGGATGTGCCTAAACCCACCAACCATCCATCGATCCACGGCTTGCGCATCCCGTCTCCCTGGCCGGCATAGTGCCTGCCACCCTCTCGTTTCGTCGGTTGGCTTAGGCAGACGGAGTTCATTCCCAGTCTAAGTTTGGATCAGACCGAGGGTTATGGCAGTAGGATCGATAGCACGCAGAGGTGGACCCGGCCAATCCCCGGCTTACGCATCTCGCCCCTCTGGTTTGTTGAGTGCCCGCACGCTCGTTTCGTGGGTTGACTTAGGCATACGGAGTTCATTCCCAGTCTAAGCATATAGAGTTCATTCCTAATCTAAGATCTGATCGGACCGAGGGTTGGGGCAGCAGGATCGACAGTACACAGAGGAGGACCCGACTGATCCTCGGCTTCTACATTCCGCCCCTCTGGTCGACTGAGCACCCGCACGCTTGTTTCCTGGGTTGACTTAGGCATACGGAGTTCATTCCCAGTCTAAGATCGGATCAGACCGAGGGTTACGGCAGCACATACTGGGCTCGGGCATGTGCTGGTGCCATATTTTTCTTCGTCGGGGCACCATCACCGGAGCATCGCCGGAGAACCTAACTAGCGGCATTGGGGTTTCGACGATGGGGGGCCGAGGGGTGTGCGCACATGATGTGCAATGGGTGCTGGTACTTGCCCTTATATTGGCTCCCTATCCATCATCAAACTTCGACAACTCACACCCCCTTAAAGAGCATTTGAGATTTTACAGGTTTATTGCCAGTAGCCATTAAAATGTCTGAATTTTTCAAATGGTCACAAAATCTTGTACACTTCGAGGTTTTAGGTGAATTTTTTTGTGCATGCCAACAAAAATACAAGGATCACATCTACCAAGTTTGTGGCCAAAATGCCTTCCGAAAAAATTTTAATAAATCCCAAACCGCAAAAAGTTTTGAAAATCATGAAAAATAGAAAACGAGTCATCTTGCCATGAAACTTCACGTGAAGGCTTAAGGGACCATTGTATGAATTTACAAGCCATAAAAATGGCATTGGCATGCAGAAATATAAAGATGTGCCTAAACCCACCTACCACCCTATCGAGCCATGGCTTGCGCATCCCATCTCTCTGGCCGACGTAGTGCCTGCCCGCCCGCCCACCCGCTAGTTTCATCGGTTGGCTTAGGCATACGGAGTTCATTCCCAATCTAAGATCGAACCGGACCGAGGGTTACGACAGCACATGATGGGCTTGGGCATGTGCTGGTGTCGCATTTTTCTTCACCGGGGCACCATCACCGGAGCATCACCGGAGAACTTGACCAGCGGCATTGGGGTTCTTGTGATCGGGGGGCCGAGACTGGTGTGCGCACATGATGTGCGATGGGTACTGGTACTTGGCCCTTACATTGGCCCCCTATCCCTCATCAAACCTCGAAAACTCACACCCCCTTAAAAAGCATTTGAGATTTTACAGGTTTGCTGCCCGTAGCCATTAAAGTGTCTGAAATGGGGACATTTTTTTCAAATGGTCACAAAATCTTGTACACTTCGAGTTTTTAGCTGAATTGTTTTGTGCACGCTAACAAAAATAAAAGGATCACATCTACCAAGTTTAGGGCCAAAACTCCTTCCAAAAAAATTTTGAAAAATCTCGAACCGCAAAAAGTTTCAAAAATCATGAAAAATAGAAAACGAGTCGTCTTGCCATGAAACCTCACGTGAAGGCTTAAGGGACCATTGTATGAATTTACAAGCTATAAAAATTGCATTGGCACGTAGAAATATGAAGATGTGCCTAAACCCACCTACCACCCTATCGATCCATGGCTTCCGCATCCCGTCTCTCTGGCCGGCGTAGTGCCCTCCCGCCCGCCCGCCCGCTCGTTTCATCGGTTGGCTTAGGCATACGGAGTTCATTCCCAGTCTAAGATCGGACCGAACTGAGGGTTTTGCCAGCAGGATGGACAGCACGTAGAGAGGGACCCGGTCGATCCCTGGCTTGTGCATCCCGTCCCTCTGGCCGGCTGAGCGCCCGCACGCTCGTTTTATGGGTTGACTTAGGCATACGGAGTTCATTCCCAGCCTAAGCATACAGAGTTCATTCCCAGTCTAAGATCAGACCGGACCAAGGGTTGCGACAGCACATGCTGGGCCCGGCCATGTGCTGGTGTCGCATTTTTCTCCACCGGGGCACCATCGCCGGAGCGTCGGCGGGCCGGGATGGGTGTGCGCACGTGTTTTTCTTCGTCGGGCACCATCGTCGGAGCATCGCCGGAGAACCTGACCGACGGCATTAGGGTTCCGACGATCGGGGGGGCCGGGGGGGTGTGCGCACGTGATGTGCGATGGGTGCTGGTACCTGGCCCTTATATTGGCCCCCTATCCCTCATCAAACCTCGAGAACTCACACTCTCTTAAAGAGCATTTGAGATTTTACAGGTTTGCTGCCAGTAGCCATTAAAGTGTCTGAAATGGGGACACTTTTTTCAAATGGTCACAAAATCTTGTACACTTCGAGCTTTTAGCTAAATTTTTTTGTGCATGCCAAAAAAAATACAAGGATCACGTCTACCAAGTTTGGGCCCAAAACTCCTTCCAAAAAAATTTTAAAAAATCTGAAACCGTAAAAAGTTTTGAAGATCATGAAAAATAGAAAATGAGTCGTCTTGCCATGAAACTTCACGTGAAGGCTTAAGGGACCATTGTATGAATTTCCAATCCATAAAAATGGCATTGGCACGAAGAAATATAAAGATGTGCCTAAACCCACCTACCACCCTATCGATCCACGGCTTGCGCATCCCGTCCCTCTGGCCGGCGTAGTGCCCGCCCGCTCGTTTCGTCGGTTGGCTTAGGCATGCGGATTCATTCCCAGTCTAAGATTAGACCAGACCAAGGGTTGCGATAGCATGATTGGTAGCATGCAGAGGGGGACCCGGCCGATCCCCGGCTTGCGCATCTTGCCCCTCTGGCCGGCTGAGCACCCGCACGCTCGTTTCATGGGTTGACATAGGCATACGGAGTTCATTCCCAGTCTAAGCATACGGAGTTCATTCCCAGTCTAAGATCAGATCGGATGGAGGGTTACAGCAGCACATGCTGGACTCGGGCATATGCTAGTGCCATATTTTTCTTCGTCAGGGCCCATCGTCGGAGAACCTGACCGGCGGCCTTGGGGTTCCGACGATCGGGGGGGCTGGGTGGGGTGTGCGCACATGTTGTGCGATGGGTGCAGGTACTTGGCCCTTATATTGGCCCCCTATCCCTCATCAAACCTTGAGAACTCACACCCTCTTAAAGAGCATTTGAGATTTTACTCGTTTGCTGCCAGTAGCCATTAAAGTGTCTGAAATGGGGACACTTTTTTCTAATGGTCACAAAATCTTGTACACTTCGAGTTTTTAGCTGAATTTTTTTGTGCATGCCAACAAAAATACAAGGATCACATCTACCAAGTTTGGGGCCAAAACTCCTTCCGAAAAAATTTTAAAAAATCCTGAACCGTAAAAAGTTTTGAAAATCGTGAAAAATAGAAAACGAGTTGTCTTGCGATGAAACTTCGCGTGAAGGCTTAAGGGACCATTGTATGAGTTTACAGGCCATAAAAATGGCATTGGCATGCAGAAATACGAAGATGTGCCTAAACCCACCTACCACCCTATCAATCCACGGCTTGCGCATCCTGTCTCTCTGGCCGGCGTAGTGCATGCCCGCCCGCCCGTCCGCTCGTTTCGTCGGTTGGCTTAGGCATACGGACTTCATTCCTAGTCTAAGATTGGACTAGACTGAGGGTTGCGGCAGCAGGATCGGTAGCACCCAGTGGGGGACCCGACCAATCCCTGGCTTGCGCATCATGCCCCTCTGGCCGGTTGAGCGCCCGCACGCTCGTTTCGTGGGTTGACTTAGGCATACGGAGTTCATTCCCAGTCTAAGCATACGGAGTTCATTCCCAGTCTAAGATCAGACCAGACCGAGGGTTGCGGTAGCACATGCTGGGCTTGGGCATGTGCTGGTGCCACATTTTTCTTCACCGGGGCACCATCGTAGGAGCATTGCCGGAGAACCTGACCGACGTAAAAAGTTTTGAAAATCATGAAAAATAAAACACGAGTCGTCTTGACATGAAACTTCTCGTGAAGTCTTAAGGGACCATTGTATGAATTTTCAAGCCAAAAAAATGGCATTGGCACGTAGAAATATGAAGATGTGCCTAAACCCACCTACCACCCTATCGATCCACGGCTTACGCATCCCGTCTCTCTGGCCGGCGTAGTGCCTACCCGCCTGCCCGCCCTCTCGTTTCGTCGGTTGGCTTAGGCGTACGGAGTTCATTCCCAGTCTAAGATTGGACCAGACCGAGGATTGCGATAGAAGGATCGGTAACGCAGAGGGGGACCCGATCGATCCCCGGCTTGCACAACCCGCCCCTCTGGCCGGCTGAGCGCCCGCACGCTCGTTTTGTGGGTTGACTTAGGCATACGGAGTTCATTCCCACTCTAAGATCGAACCAGATCGAGGGTTGCGACAGCACATTCTTGGCTTGGGCATGTGCTGGTGCCGCATTTTTCTTCACCGAGGCACCATCGTCGGAGAACCTGACCGACGGCATTGGGGTTCCGACGATCTGGGGGCTGGGGGGTGTGTGCACATGATGTGCAATGGGTGCTGATTCTTGGCCCTTATATTGGCCCCCTATCCCTCATCAAACCTCCAGAACTCACACCCCCTTAAAGAGCATTTGAGATTTTATAGGTTTGCTGCCTATAGCCATTAAAGTGTCTGAAATGGGGACCCTTTTTCAAATGGTCACAAAATCTTGTACACTTCGAGTTTTTAGCTGAATTTTTTCGTGCATGCCAACAAAAATTTTGCGGCAAAAATTCCTTTTGAAAAAATTTTAAAAAATCCCGAACCACAAAAAGTTTCAAAAATCATGAAAAATAGAAAACGAGTTGTCTTGCCGTGGAACTTCACGTGAAGGCTTAAGGGACCATTGTATGAATTTACAAGCCATAAAAATGGCATTGGCATGCAGAAATATGAAGATGTGCCTAAACCCAACTACCACCCTATCGATCCACGGTTTGTGCATCCCGTCTCTCTGGCCGGCGTAGTGCCCGACCGCTCGGGCATGTGCTGGTGCGGTATTTTCTTTGCTGGGGCACCATCACCGGAGAACCTGACTGGCGGCATTGGAGTTTCGATGATCGGGAGGGCCGGGGGGTGTGCGCACATGATGTGCGATGGGTGCTGGTACTTACCCCTTATATTGGCCCCCGTATCTCTAATCAAACCTCGAGAACTCACACCCCCTTAAAGAGCATTTGAGATTTTACAGGTTTGCTGCCAGTAGCCATTAAAGTGTTTGAAATGGGGACACTTTTTTCAGATGGTCACAAAATCTTGTACACTTCGAGTTTTTAGCTAAATGTTTTTGTGCATGCCAACAAAAATTCAAGGATCACGTCTACCAAGTTTGGGGAAAAAAATCCTTCCAAAAAAATTTTAAAAAATCCCGAACCGTATAAAGTTTCGAAAATCATGAAAAATAGAAAATGAGTCGTCTTGCCATGAAACTTCACGTCAAGGCTTAAGGGACCATTGTATGAATTTACAAGCCATAAAAATGGCATTGGCACGTAGAAATATGAAGATGTGCCTAAACCCACCTACCACGCTATCGATCCACGGCTTGCGCTTCCCGTCTCTCTGGCCGACGTAGTGCCCGCCCGCCCGCCTGCTTGCTCGTTTCGTTGGTTAGCTTAGGCATACGGAGTTCATTCCCAGTCTAAGATCAGACCAGACTGAGGGTTGTGACGGTAGGATCGGCAGCATGTAGAGGGGGACCCGGCCAATCCCCGACTTGTGCATCCCGCCCTTCTGGCCAGCGTCGTGCCCGCCCGCTCGCTCGCCTGCCAGCCCGCTCGTTTCGTCGGTTGGCTTAGGCATACAGAGTTCATTCCCAGTCTAAGATCAGACCAGACCAAGGGTTGTGGCAGCAGGATCGGCAGCATGCTGAGGGGGACTCGTCGATCCCTGGCTTTTGCATCCCACCCCTCTGGCCGACTGAGCCCCCGCACACTCGTTTCGTGGGTTGACTTAAGCATACGAACTTCATTTCCAGTCTAAGCATACGGAGTTCATTCCCAGTCTAAGATCGGATCAAACCGAGGGTTGTGGCAGCACATGCTGGGCTCGAGAATGTGCTGGTGCCACATTTTCCTTCATCGGGGTACCATCATCGGAGCATCGCCGGAGAACCTGACCGACAGCATTGGGGTTCTGACAATCGGGGGGCCGGGGGGTGGGGGTGTGCACACATGATGTGCGATGGGTGTTGGTACTTGGCCCTTATATTGGCCCCCTATCCCTCATCAAACCTCGAGAACTCACACCCCCTTAAAGAGCATTTGAGATTTTACAGGTTTGCTACCAGTAGCCATTAAAGTGTCTGAAATGGGGATACTTTTTTCAATTGGTCAAAAATCTTGTACACTTTGAGTTTTTAGCTAAATTTTTTTTTTGCACGCCAACAAAAATGTAAGGATCACGTCTACCAAGTTTGGGGCCAAAACTCCTTCCGAAAAAATTTTAAAAAATCCTGAACTACAAAAAGTTTTGAAAATCGTGAAAAATAGAAAATGAGTCATCTTGCCATGAAACTTCACGTGATGGCTTAAGGGACCATTGTATGAATTTACAAACCATAAAAATGGCATTGGCACACAAAAATATGAAGATGTGCCTAAACCCACCTATCACCCTATCGATCCACAGCTTGCGCATCCCGTCTCTCTAGCCAGCGTAGTGCCCGACTGCCCGTTCGTTTCATCGGTTGGCTTAGGCATACAGAGTTCATTCCCAGTGTAAGATCAGACTAGACTGAGGGTTGTGAGAGTAGGATCGGCAGCATGCAGAGGGGGACTCAACCGATCCCCGACTTGCGCATCCCGCCCCTCTGGCCGGCTAAGCGCCCGCATGCTTGTTTCGTGGGTTGACTTGGCATACGGAGTTCATTCCCATTCTAAGCATACGGAGTTCATTCCCAATCTAAGATTAAACTGGACCGAGGGTTGCGGCAGCACATGCTGAGCTCGGCCATGTGCTGGTGCCGTATTTTTTTTCGTCGGAGCATCGTCGGAGAACCTGACCAGCAGTATTGGGGTTCCGACGATCGGGGGGCTAGGGGGTGTGCGCACATGATGTGTGATGGGTGCTGGTACTTGGCCCTTATGTTGGCCCCCTATCCCTCATCAAGCCTCGAGAACTCACACCCCCTTAAAAAGCATTTGAGATTTTACAGGTTTGCTGCGAGTAGCCATTAAAGTGTGTAAAATGGGGACACTTTTTTCAAATGGTCACAAAATCTTGTACACTTCGAACTTTTAGCTGAATTTTTTTTGTGCATGCCAAAAAAAATACAAGGATCACGTCTACCAAGTTTGGGGCCAAAACTCCTTCCAAAAAAATTTTAAAAAATACCGAACCACAAAAAGTTTCAAAAATCGTGAAAAATAGAAAATGAGTCGTCTTGCCATGAAACTTCACGTGAAGGCTTAAGGGACCATTGTATGAATTTTCAAGCCATAAAAATGGCATTGGCACACAGAAATATGAAGATGTGCCTAAACCCACCTAGCACCGCAGGAGAACCTGACCGGCGGCATTGAGGTTTCGACGATCAGGGGGGCCGGGGGGGTGTGCGCACATGATGTGTGATGGGTGCTGGTACTTGGCCCTTATATTGGCCCTCTATCCCTCATCAAACCTTGAGAACTCACACCCCCTTAAAGAGCATTTGAGATTTTACAGGTTTGCTGCCAGTAGCCATTAAAGTGTCTGAAATGGGGACACTTTTTTCAAATGGTCACAAAATCGTGTACACTTCGAGTTTTTAGATGACATTTTTTGTGCATGCCAAAAAAAATAAAAGGATCATGTCTACCAAGTTTGAGGACAAAAATCATTTCGAAAAAATTTTAAAAAATCTCGAACCCCAAAAAGTTTTAAAAATCATGAAAAATAGAAAACGAGACGTCTCGCCATGAAACTTCACGTGAAGGCTTAAGGGACCATTGTATGAATTTACATGCCATAAAAATGGCATTGGCATGCAGAAATATGAGGATGTGCCTAAACCCACCTATCACCCTATCGATCCACGGCTTCGCATCCCGTCTCTCTGGCCGACGTAGTGCCCGCCCGCCCGCCCGCTCGTTTCGTCAGTTGGCTTAGGCATACGGAGATCATTCCTAGTCTAAGATCAGACCAGATCGAGGGTTGCGACAGCAGAATCGGCAACACGTGGAGGGGGACTCGATCGATCCTCGACTTGCGCATCCCGTACGCTCGTTTCGTGGGTTGACTTAGGCATACGAAGTTCATTCCCTGTCTAAGATCGGACCGGACCGAGGGTTGCAGTAGCACATTTCGAGCTCAGGCATGTGCTGGTGCTGTATTTTTCTTTGCCGGGGCACCATCGTCGGAGCATCACCAGAGAACCTGACTGACTGCAATGGGGTTCCGGTGATCGGGGGTGTCGGGGGGGTGTGCCTACATGATGTGCGATGGGTGCTGGTACTTGGCCCTTATATTGGCCCCCTATCCCTCATCAAACCTCCAGAACTCACACCCTCTTAAAGAGCATTTGAGATTTTACAGGATTGCTGCGAGTAGCCATTAAAGTGTATGAAATGGGGACACTTTTTTCAAATGGTCACAAAATCTTGTACACTTCGAGGTTTTAGCTGAATTCTTTTTGTGCATGCCGAAAAAAATACAAGGATCACACCTACCAAGTTTGGGGCCAAAAATCCTTCCTAAAAAATTTTAAAAAATCCCGAACCACAAAAAGTTTCAAAAATCATGAAAAATAGAAATCGAGTCGTCTTGCCATGAAACTTCACGTGAAGGCTTAAGGGAGCATTGTATGAATTTACAAGCCATAAAAATGGCATTGGCACGTAGAAATATGAAGATCAGACTGGACTGAGGCTTACTGTAGTAGGATCAGTAGCACATAGAGGGGGACCCGACCGATCCCCGGCTTGCACATCCCATCCGTCTGGCCGGTTGAGCGCCTGCACGCTCGTTTTATGGGTTGACTTAAGCATACGGAGTTCATTCCCAGTCTAAGATCGGATCGGACCGAGTGTTGCGATAGCACATGCTAGGCTCGGGCATGTGCTGGTGCCGCATTTTTCTTCATCGGGGCACCATCGTCGGAGCATCGCTGGAGAACTTGACCGGCGGCATTGGGGTTCCGACAATCGGGGGGGCTGGGGCGGTGTGCGCACATGATGTGCGGTGGGTGGTGGTACTTGGCCCTTATATTGGTCCCCTATCCCTCATCAAACCTCGAAAACTCACACCCCTTCAAAGAGCATTTGAGATTTCACAGGTTTGCTGTCAGTAGCCATTAAAGTGTCTGAATTGGAGACACTTTTTCAAATGGTCACCAAATCTTGTACACTTCGAGTTTTTAGCTGAATTTTTTTATGCATGCCAACAAAAATACAAGGATCACGTCTACCAAGTTTGGGGCCAAAAATCCTTCTGAAAAAATTTTAAAAAATCCCGAACCGCAAAAAGTTTTGAAAATCATGAAAAATAGAAAACGAGTCATCTTGGCATGAAACTTCACGTGAAGGCTTAAAAGACCATTGTGCGCATCCCGTCGATCCACGGCTTGCATATCCCATCTCTCTAGCCGGCGTAGTGCCCGAACCGTAAAAAGTTTTGAAAATTGTGAAAAATAAAAAATGAGTCGTCTTGCGAAGAAACTTCACGTGAAGGCTTAAAGGACCATTGTATGAATTTACAAGCCATAAAAATTGAATTGGCATGTAGAAATATGAAGATGTGCCAAAACCCACCTACCACCCTATCGATCCACGGCTTGCACATCCCGTCTCTTTGCCAGCGTAATGCCCGCCCGCCCGCCCATCCACTCATTTCGTCGGTTGGCTTAGGCATACGAAGTTCATTCCCAGTCTAAGATCAGATCAGACCGAGGGTTACGGTAGCAGGATCGACAACACGCAGAGGGGGACCCGGCCAATCCCCGGCTTGCGTATCCCACATCTCTGGCCGACTGAGCGCCCGTCCGCTCGTTTCGTGTGTTGACTTAGGCAAATGGAGTTCATTCTTAGTCTAAGATCGGACCGGACCAAGGGTTGCGGCAGCACATGCTGGGCCCGGGCATGTGCTGGTGCCACATTTTGCTACCAATAGCCAATAAAGTGTCTGAAATGGGGACACTTTTTTCAAATGGTCACAAAATCTTGTACACTTCGAGTTTTTAGCTGAATTTTTTTTTTGCATGCCAACAAAAATATAAGGTTCACGTCTACCAAGTTTGGGACCAAAACACCTTTTGAAAAAATTTTAAAAAATCCCAAACCGCAAAAGGTTTCAAAAATCGTGAAAAATAGAAAACGAGTCATCTTGCCATGAAACTTCATGTGAAGGCTTAAGGGACCATTGTATGAATTTACAAGCCATAAAAATGGCATTGGCACACAGAAATATGAAGTTGTACCTAAACCCACGAACCACCCTATCGATCCACGGCTTGCGCATCCCGTCTCTCTGGCCGGCGTAGTGCCCGCCCGCCCACCCGCCTGCTCATTTCGTCGGTTGGCTTAGGCATACGGAGTTCATTCCCAGTCTAAGATCAAATCAGATCAGACTGAGGGTTGCGGTAGCAGGATCGCCAGCACGCAGAGGGGGTCCCGATCGATCCCCGACTTGCGCATCCTGCCCCTCTGGCCGGCTGAGCGCCCGTACGCTCGTTTCGTGGGTTGACTTAGGCAGACAGAGTTCATTCCCACTGTAAGATCGAATCGTTGCAAGGGTTGCGGTAGCACATGCTGGGCTCGGGCATGTGCTGGTGCCGCATTTTTCATTGCCGGGGCACCATCGTCGGAGCATCACCGAAGAACCCGACCGGCGGCATTGGGGTTCCGGCGATCGGGGGGGCCGGGGGGGTGTGCGGACATGATGAGCCATTGGTGCTGGTACTTGGCCCTTATATTGGCCCCCTATCCCTCATCAAACCTCGAGAACTCACACCCCCTTAAAGAGCATTTGAGATTTTACAGGTTTGCTTACAGTAGCCATCAAAGTGTCTGAAATGGGGACACTTTTTTCAAATGGTCACAAAATTTTGTACACTTCGAGTTTTTAGCTGAATTTTTTTGTGCAGGCCAACAAAAATAGAAGGATCACGTCTACCAAGTTTGGGGCCAAAAATCCTTTCGGAAAAATTTTAAAAAATCCCGAACCGTAAAAAGTTTCAGAAATCATGAAAAATAGAAAATGAGTCGTCTTGCCATGAAACTTCACATGAAGGCTTAAGGGACCATTGTATGAATTTACAAGCCATAAAAATGGAATTGGCAAGTAGAAATATGAAGATGTGCCTAAACCCACCAACCACCCTATCGATCCACAGCTTGCGAATCCCGTATCTCTGGCCGGCGTAGTGCCCGCCCGCCCGCCCGTCCGCTCGTTTCGTCAGTTGGCTTTGGCATATGGAGTTCATTCCCAGTCTAAGATCAGACCAGACTGAGGGTTACGGTAGCAGGATCGGTAGCACGCAAGGAGTGACCCGGTTGATCCCTGGCTTGCGCATCCCGCCCCTCTGGCCGGCTGAGCACCCGCACACTCATTTCATGGGTTGACTTAGGCATATGAAGTTCATTCCCAGTCAAAGCATACGGAGTTCATTTCCAGTCTAGGATCACATTGGACCGAGGGTTGCGATAGGACATGTTGGGCTCGAGCATGTGCTGGTGCCACATTTTTCTTCGTCGGGGAACCATCGTCGGAGCATCGTCAGAGATCCTAACCAGCGGCGTTGGGGTTCCGACGATCGGGGGGGCCGGGGGGTGTGCGCAAATGATGTGCGATGGGTGCTGGTACTTGGCCCTTATATTGGCCCCCTATCCCTCATCAAACCTCGAGAACTCACACCCCCTTAAAGAGCATTTGAGATTTTACAGGTTTGCTGCCAGTAGCCATTAAAGTGTCCGAAATGGGGACACTTTTTTCAAATGGTCACAAAATCTTGTACACTTCGAGTTTTTAGCTGAATTTTTTTGTGCATGCCAACAAAAATAGAAGGATCATGTCTACCAAGTTTGGGGCCAAAACTCTTTTTGAAGAAATTTTAAAAAATCCTGAACCGTAAAAGTTTTGAAAATAGTAAAAATAGAATAGCCATTAAAGTGTATGAAATGGGAACACTTTTTCCAAATGGTCACAAAATCTTGTACACTTCGAGTTTTTAGCTGAATTTTTTTGTGCATGCTGAAAAAAATACAAGGATCACACCTACCAAGTTTGGGGCCAAAAAATCCTTCCTAAAAAATTTTAAAAGATCCCGAACCATAAAAAGCTTTAAAAATCATGAAAAATAGAAAACGAGTCGTCTGGCCATGAAACTTCACGTGAAGGCTTAAGGGACCATTGTATGAATTTAGAAGCCATAAAAATGGCATTGGCATGGAGAAAAATGAAGATGTGCCTAAACCCACCTACAACCCTATCGATCCACGGCTTGCGTATCTCGTCTCTCTGGTCGACGTAGTGCCTGCCCGCCCGCCCATCCGCTCATTTTGTCGGTTAGCTTAGGCATACGGAGTTCATTCCCAGTCTAAGATTGGACCGGACTGAGGGTTGCGATAGCAGGATTGGTAGCACGCAGAGGGGGACTTGGTCGATCCCCGGCTTGCGCATCCCGCCCCTCTGGCCGGCTGAGCGCTCGCACGCTCGTTTCGTGGGTTTACTTAGGCATACGAAGTTCATTCCTAGTCTAAGATTGGACAGGATCGAGGGTTGCGGTAGCATATGCTGGGCTCAGGCATGTGCTGGTGCCGCATTTTTCTTCATCGGGACACCATCACCGGACCATCGTCGGAGAACCTGACCGACAGCATTGGGGTTCCAGTGATCGGGGGGCCGGGGGGTGTGCGCACATGATGTGCAATGGGTGCTGGTACTTGGCCCTTATATTGGCCCCTGTCCCTCATCAAACCTCGAGAACTCAAAACCCTTAAAAAGCATTTGAGATTTTACAGGTTTGCTGCCAGTAGCCATTAAAGTGTCTGAAATGGGGACACTTTTTTCAAATGGTCACAAAATCTTGTACACTTCGCGTTTTTAGCTGAATTTTTTTATGCATGCAAAAAAAATATACAAGGATCACGTCTACCAAGTTTGGGGCCAAAAATCCCTTCGAAAAAATTTTAAAAAATCTCAAACCGTAAAAAGTTTTAAAAATCGAGAAAAATAGAAAACGAGTCATCTTGCCATGAAACTTCATGTGAAGGCTTAAGGGACCATTGTATGAATTTACAAGCCATAAAAATGGCATTGGCATGCAGAAATATGAAGATGTGCCTAAACCCACCTACCACCGTATCGATCCACGACTTGCGCATCCCGTCTCTCTGGCCGGCGTAGTGCCCGCCCGCCCGCCCGTTCGCTTCGTTGGTTGGCTTAGGTATACGAAGTTCATTCTCAGTCTAAGATTGGACCGGATCAAGGGTTACGGTAGTAGGATTGGCAGCATGCAGAGAGGGACCCGGCCGATCCCCGGATTACGCATCCCGCTCCTCTGGCCAGTAGAGCGCCCGCACGCTCGTTTCGTGGGTTGGCTTAGGCATACAGAGTCCATTCCCAGTCTAAGCATACAGAGTTCATTCCCAGTCTAAGATCAGACCAGACCATGGGATGCGGCAGCACATGCTGGGCTCAGGCATGTGCTGGTGTGGCATTTTTGTTCGTCGGGGAACCATCGTCGGAGCATCGCCGGAGAACCTGACCGGCGGCATTGGGGTTCCGACCATCGGGGTGGCCGGGGGGTGTGTGCGCACATGATGTGAGATGGGTGCTGGTACTTGGCCCTTATATTGGCCCCCTATCCCTCATCAAACCTCAAGAACTCACACCCCCCTTAAAGAGCATTTGAGATTTTACAAGTTTGCTGCTAGTAGCCATTAAAGTGTCTGAAATGGGGATGCTTTTTTCAAATGGTCACAAAATCTTGTACACTTCGAGTTATTAGCTGAATTTTTTTGTGCATGCCAACAAAAATACAAAGATCACGTCTACCAAGTTTAGGGCCAAAACTCTTTCCGAAAAAATTTTAAAAAATCTCGAACCATAAAAAGTTTCAAAAATCGTGAAAAATAGAAAATGAGTCATCTTGAAGTGAAACTTCACGTGAAGGCTTAAGGGACCATTCTATGAATTTACAAGCCATCAAAATGGCATTGGCACACAGAAATATTAAGACGTGCCTAAACCCACCTACCACCCTATCTATTCACGGCTTGCACATCCCGTCTCTCTGGCCGGCGTAGTGCCCGCCCGCTTGCCCGCCCGCTCGTTTCATTGGTTGGCTTAGGCATACGGAGTTCATTCCTAGTCTAAGATCAGACCGGACCGAGGGTTCCTGCAGCAGGATCAGCAGCACGTAAAGGGGGATCTGGCCGATCCTCGGCTTGCGCATCCCGCCCCTCTGGCCGGCTGAGCGCCTGCACGCTCGTTTCGTGGGTTGACTTAGGCTTATAGAGTTCATTCCCAGTCAAAGCATACGAAGTTCATTCCCAGTCTAAGATCGGATCGGACCAAGGGTTGCGACAGCACATGCTTGGCTTGGGCATGTGCTGGTGATGCATTTTTCTTCGTCGGGCCACCATCGTCAGAGCATCGCCAGAGAACCTGACCGGCGGCATTGGGGTTCCGGTGATCGAGGGGGCCGGGGGGTGTACGCACATGATATGCGATGGGTGCTGGTACTTGGCCCTTATATTTGCCCCCTATCCCTCATCAAACCTCGAGAACTCACACCCCCTTAAAGAGCATTTGAGATTTTACAGGTTTGCTGCCAGTAGCCATTATAGTGTCTAAAATGGGGACACTCTTTTCAAATGGTCACAAAATCTTGTACACTTCGAGTTTTTCGCTGAATTTTTTTGTGCATGCCAAAAAAAATACAAGGATCACGTCTACCAAGTTTGGGGCCAAAACTCCCTTCGAAAAAATTTTAAAAAATCTCGAACCATAAAAAGTTTCAAAAATGGTGAAAAATAGAAAACGAGTCATCTTGCCATGAAACTTTACGTGAAGGATTAAGGGACCACTGTATGAATTTAAAAGCCATAAAAATGGCATTGGCAAGCAGAAATATGAAGAGGTGCCTAAACCCACCTACCACCCTATCGATTCGTGGCTTGCGCATCCCGTCTCTTTGGCCAGCGTAGTGCCCGTCCGCCCGTTCCCCCGCTTGTTTCGTCAGTCGGCTTAGGCATACGGAGTTCATTCCTGATCTAAGATCAGACTGGATGGAGGGTTGTGGCAGCAAGATCGACAGCACGCAGAGGGGGACCCAGCCCTCTGGCTGGCTGAGCGCTCGCACGCTAGTTTCGTGGGTTAACTTAGGCATACGGAGTTCATTCCAGCCTAACCATACGGAGTTCATTCCCAGTCTAAGATCAGACCAGACCAAGGGTTGCGACAGCACATGGTCGGCTCGGGCATGTGCTGATGTCGTATTTTTCTTCCCCGGGGCACCATCGCCGGAGCATCGTTGGAGAACCTGACCGGCGGCATCGGGGTTTCGACGATCGGGGGGGCCGGGGGATGTGCGCACATGATGTGCGATGGGTGCTGGTACTTGGCCATTTTATTGGCCCCCTATCCCTCATCAAACCTCAAGAACTCACACCCCCTAAAAGAGCATTTGAGATTTTACAGGTTTGCTGCCAGTAGCCATTAAAGTGTCTGAAATGGGGACACTTTTTTCAAATGGTCACAAAATCTTGTACACTTCGAGTTTTTAGCTGAATTGTTTTGTGCATGCCAAAAAAAATACAAGGATCATGTCTAACAAGTTTGGAGCCAAAAATCCTTCCGAAAAAATTTTAAAAAATCCTGAACCACAAAAAGTTTCAAAAATCATGAAAAATAAAAAATGAGTCGTCTTGCCATGAAACTTCATGTGAAGGCTTAAGGGACCATTGTGTGAATTTACAAGCCATAAAAATGGCATTGGCACGTAAAAATATGAAGATGTGCCGAAACCCACCTACCACCCTATCGATCCACGGCTTGCGCATCCCGTCTCTCTGGCGACGTAGTGCCCGCTCGCCCGTCTGCGCGCTCGTCTCGTCAGTTGGCTTAGGCATACGGAGTTCATTCCCAGTCTAAGATTAGACCAAACCGAGGGTTACAGCAGCAGGATCGGTAGCATGCAGAGTGGGACCCGATCGATCCCCGGCTTGCGCATCCCGCCCCTCTGGCCGGCTGAGCGCTCGCACGCTCGTTTCATGGGTTGACTTAGGCATGCGGAGTTCATTCCCAGTCTAAGCATACAGAGTTCATTCCCAGTCTAAGATCGGACCGGACCGAGCGTTGCGGTAGCACATGCTGGGCTCGGGCATGTGTTGGTGCCGCATTTTTCTTCGTCGGGGCACCATCGTCGGAGCATTACTGGAGAACCTGACCGGCCGCATTGGGGTTCCGATGATCGGGGGGGGCCGGGGGGTGTGCACACATGATGTGCGATGGGTGCTGGTACTTGGCCCTTATATGGGCCCCCTATCCATTATCAAACCTCAAGAACTCACACCCGCTCAAAGAGCATTTGAGATTTTACAGGTTTGCTGCCAGTAGCCGTTAAAATGTCTGAAATGGGGACACTTTTTTCAAATGGTCACAAAATCTTGTACACTTTGAGTTTTTAGCTGAATTTTTTTGTGCATACCAACAAAAATACAAGGATCACGTCTACCAAGTTTGGGGCCAAAACTCCTTCTGAAAAATTTTAAAAAATCCTGAATCATAAAAAGTTTCAAAAATCCTTAGAACCGCTTTCCCGCCAGCTCGGTCTCGACCGCTGCTTGGTCCAGGGTCAGTCATGGCAGGACCAAGGCCTGACCATCACACTCTCCCCCACTTACTATGTTGATGCCCTCATCGACGTCTAGACCACACCCAACTATCTTGTTGCACACAGCTGACATTTGCTTATATGTCTCTCACTTGTGCCCTCAAGAATTGGGTCGAGGTCCCGTCACATGAGGCACCATCCACAGTACTCGTCCATTGTTGATGTAGATGGGTCACATTGTCGCACTCCCACCGCTCAGCTTGGTTCCTGCTCGGACCGTTTAACCATGGTTGTTCCATATGGGCCATACCATGGCTTCATCTCTTGATCATGTCATGTTGCGACCTTGAGGTGCCCTCATCGATCAATGACCCTCCGTAGAATGAATGACCACCCGCTTTGCCCCACATTGGTGCATCCCACCGGACGTGACCCCTCACACCAACTGCACGCTTGCAGCACCAACCCACTGATGCGCCCTTCTGGGCATGGTGCTTAGGTCAACCGCACTCATACGACACCCTACATGATAGACCCTAGCACAGTGGCATTTAGGCACTTTGGTCATCTCTCAACTTGGGTCCTCTCGGCCCCTCCAAGGTCACCCCTCTAGGTGTGGCCCTCTGGCCAACCGCCCCCAAGACGGCACCTTAAAGCACGCTAACTCGATCTTTGCCCTCGGCTTGAACACTGTGCTCCATTATCCAAGCTCCTCTATCTTGGCTCCGTCTCACGGGGAATTGACAGGTCTCCCTCACTTTTACTTGAAACTCAACACAATAATACGCGCGACCATATCTCCTTGATGGTTCTATTGCTCGATAGTTTTGACTCTGGCCCAGTTCCTAGGGCATCCCAAAATTCACTTACACTCGGAGATCCACTGATCTAACAGCACTTCCAACCCACTGATTTGCTTGACTCGGGGATTCACCCGCTCAATCCTCAAGGTCCACTGACTTGCACGTCTGAGGCCTTGTCAATTGGTCGTTTCCTTTTGCTTGTTCCGCCCGATTACACCCTGTTGTGGCCCACCGACCACCATAGCTCATGTGAAGCCTTTCTTATCGGCCAACACAGACTCGGTTCACCGATTCACACACCCCCGTGATCCTCTAACCATGAGAACTCCTGGTCCACTGACCATCTCACTTGTGGCTTCAATCTTTGGCCACTCCATACTCCTCTGTGTAAGAATTCCATGCTTGGACCCGAATACTTCGACTTGCGCCTCCACTGGGGCACCTGCACCATACAGCAAGTGCACACATTAGTAATTAATCTTGAAACTTAATGCCTCATGCCCCTCAGGACAAGGTTCACTCGGCCTACATGGCCTTACGCAACACCATTTCATGGTGTAAGCCCCTTTTCGCATCTCGATCTCACTACAGTTCCTTCCACTGTAAAGGTATTACATGCCGTAACATATGCCAACACCTTTTCTAGGTGAGGCTAAACTCTGGTGCCCTTTTGCTTGGCCTCCTAGAGTCTACTCGACAACCATTTTATATAGGCCCAATATTTCCTGCAGCACGCATCGTTGGCTCTTTCCCGAGCCCCCATAGGCAGAAAACCCGTATTTGTGTCTCGATAGCTCCATTTGAGCTTGGCACCACCGTAAATTTGCATCACTAGACCCACACATGGGTCGTGTATATCTCACCACTGAGCCAACCTAGGCTCTGATACCACTTGTCACGGGTCAAGACTTAAGCTCCGAACCCCCGCGACTCTGGGACCCAGGCATTCACCCTTTCGACATCTCAGATCAGCCTTCCTACCACGGTTCTGCCATGACTGACCCTGGACCAAGCAGCGATCGAGATCGAGTTGGCGGGAAAGCGGTTCTAAGGAATACGGACGTGCATTTGGAGCTTTGAAACATGATGCTAACATGTTGTAGGGGCAATGGGAGCCCTGAGCCGCAATATACGCGGAGAAGTTTGGGACAGTGGTCGAACACCCTCAAGCTAAGTAGCCTCATGGGTGCCATCTGTGGGAGCAGTATGCAGGCGTTCTAAGCATGGGAATAGGTTAGGAACATTGTGTGTGGACGGTCCATGTCCTAAACCCCTAGATATACAAGTAAGTATAAGGCATTACACCGATGCCCTGGGACCAGCTAGCCAAACAGGTGCTGTCGGTCGAAGCCATGTGCGGGCACCTTCGAATGGGTTGGTGGAGCAACGAGCAGAATCAAGGAGCAATGGTGACCAAGAAGAAGGTTACGGGGCCCTGAGTTAGCTGAAGAAAGGCCCTGAGGTGGCTGGGCAGAAAAGTGTCCCCGTTTCAGACATTCTTACGATCACTGGTAGCATATTGGGAAAATCTCTAACGCTCTTTATAGGGGGACGACTGGTGTCAGCTCTCCACCACCCCCTTGGCTAGTGGGCAGGCGGAGGGCCTGGCTAGTCTGAAGTGAGCTACTCCTAGTCACTAGTGGTGGCTAGGTGGGCGGGCATCGTAGGGTCACGAGCGTGGCATGATGTTTCTTCGGTCACGGTAAACTCGGGGGCGGTTGGGGCCGACGGGCCTCGTATCACGCCTTTGCGTTGAACCATGAGGTTGGACGGTAGAGATCGTTAGGCCCTTTAGTTTCCCCTCCTCGAGCCGAAAGGATCATGTGATGGTGTTTGCGTAAGAGGGATACCATCAAACCTGAGGGATGCACGGGCTAGCAGGCAGGCATGCTGCTAGACCCCTGTGGCTAGTCGACTGGTGGATTGCAGCTAGGGGCAGTCCACCCAAGTCCCTTGTAGGACTAGCATGATGGTTGGTGTCAACCATGCATGCGGGCGGCTGGTCCCCTTGTGGGACTAGCATAAAGGTTGGTGTCAACCTTGCGTGCGGGCGACTGGTGTGCTGCTGCTGGGGCAGTCCACCTGAGTCCCCTTGTGGGACTAGCATGATGTTGGGTGTCAATCATGCGTGCGGGCAGCCGATATTGATGCTAAGGGCCTGAGCCCTAAGATCTGAGTCTCGTGGGGTGAGATGAACTTAAAGGCTCCGAGCTGGCTGCTGACCAGCTCAATTGGGGTGCTTGCGTAAACTTGATACGAGAGCTTGCGTATCATACGTGCGGGCATGGTGTTGGGTTCTCACCATGCCAAGATGTAATAACATCAAGAGAAACAGGGCTATGTGCCCCTACGAGATTCGAGGGTCGGGGCTCGAAGCATTAAGCCTTGCGGCTAGAGCTGGGTGCTCATGGTCACTTAAAGAACCATGAGCCGATGCACGATGAGAGATGGGTTCCTCTCTATAGAGTTCAGAATGAGCGACCCTACGGGGTCAGGGCCAGAAAAGGCTCATGGGCATGCAGCTTGAAAGATCGGATATGGGCAGTCCGCGAGGAAAAATGGACTCGATAGAAGGTTGACCTTGACTAGGATTAGTCTTGGTGTCGCACGGTCGCGTGGTTTCAGTAGGAGGAACGCGTGGACCGTGACACTGGGCTTGGGCATGTGCTGGTGCCGTATTTTGCTTCGTCGGGGCACCGTCACCGGAGAACCTGACTGGCCGCATTGGGGTTTCGACGATCGGGGGGCCGGGGGGGTGTGCACACATGATGTGTGATGGCTGCTGGTACTTGGCCCTTATATTGGCCCCCTATCCCTCATCAAACCTCGAGAACTCACACCCCCTTAAAGTGCATTTCAGATTTTATAGGTTTGCTGCCAGTAGCCGTTAAAGTGTCTGAAATGGGGACAGTTTTTCCAAATGGTCACAAAATCTTGTACACTTCCAGTTTTTTGCTGAATTTTTTTGTACATGCAAAAAAAAAATACAAGGATCACATCTACCAAGTTTGGGCCCGAAACTCCTTTCGAAAAAATTTTAAAAAATCTCGAACTGCAAAAAGTTTCAAAAACCATGAAAAATAAAAAATGAGTCATCTTGCCATGAAACTTCACGTTAAGGCTTAAGGGACCATTGTATGAATTTACAAGCCATAAAAATGGAATTGGCATGCAGAAATATGAAGATGTGCCTAAACCCACCTACCACCCTATCGATCCACGGCTTGCGCATCCCGTCTCTCTGGCCGGCGTACTGCCTGCCCGCCCGTCCACCCGTTCGTTTCATCTATTGGCTTAGGCATATGGAGTTCATTCCCAGTCTAAGATCAGACCAGACCGAGGGTTACGATAGCAGGATCAGCAGCACGCAGAGAGGGACCTGGCTGATCCCCGGCTTGCGCATCTCGCCTCTTTGGCCGGTTGAGCGCCCGCACACTCATTTCGTGGGTTGACTTAGGCATACGGAGTTCATTGCCAATCTAAGATCGGACTGGACCGAGGGTTGCGGCAGCACATGCTCGGCTCGGACATGTGCTGGTGCCATATTTTTCTTCGTCGAGGCACCATCGTCGAAGCATCACCGGAGAACCTGACCGGCGACGTTGGGGTTCCGGCGATCGGGGGGGCCGGGGGGTGCGCAAATGATGTGCGATGGGCGCTGGTACTTGGCCCTTATATTGGCCCCCTATCCCTCATCAAACCTCGAGAACTCACACCCCCTTAAAGAGCATTTGAGATTTTACAGGTTTGCTGCCAGTAGCCATTAAAGTGTCCAAAATGGGGACACTTTTTTCAAATGGTCACAAAATCTTGTACAATTTGATTTTTTAGCTGAATTGTTTTGTGCATGCAAACAAAAATAGAAGGATCACGTCTACCAAGTTTGGGGCCAAAACTCTTTTCGAAAAAATTTTAAAAAATCCTGAACCGTAAAAAGTTTTGAAAATAGTGAAAAATAGAAAACGAGTCGTCTTGCCATGAAACTTCACGTGAAGGCTTAAGGGACCATTGTATGAATTTAGAAGCCATAAAAATGGCATTGGCATGCAGAAATATGAAGATGTGCCTAAACCCACCTACCACCCTATCGATCCACGGCTTGCGCATCCCGTCTCTCTAGCCGGCGTAGTGCCCGCCCGCCCGCCCGTTCGTTTCGGCCGTTGGCTTAGGTATACGGAGTTCATTCCCAGTTTAAGATTTGACCCGACTGAGGGTTACGGTAGTAGGATCGGCAGCATGCGGAGAGGGACCCGACCGATCCCGACTTGCGCATCCTGTCCCCCTGGTCGGCTGAGCGTCCCCACGCTCGTTTCATGGGTTGACTTAGGCATACGGACTTCATTCCCAGTCTAAGCATACGAACTTCATTCCTAGTTTAAGATCAGACCAGACCGAGGGTTGCAGTAGCACATGCTGGGCTTGGGCATGTGCTGGTGCCGTATTTTTCTTCGTTAGGGGGCCATCGCAGGAGCATCGTCGGAGAACCTGACCGGCGGCATTGGGGTTCCAGCGATCGGAGGGGCCGAGGGGGGTGTGCGCACATGATGTGCGATGGGTGCTGGTATTTGGCCCTTATATTGGCCCCCTATCCCTCATCAAACCTCAACAACTCACACCCTCTTAAAGAGCATTTCAGATTTTACAGGTTTGCTGCCAGTAGCCATTAAAGTGTCTGAAATGGGGGACACTTTTTTCAAATGGTCACAAAATCTTGAACACTTCGAATTTTCAGCTGAATTTTTTTGTGCGTGCCAACAAAAATACAAGGATCACGTCTACCAGGTTTGGGGCCAAAACTCCTTCCAAAAAAATTTAAAAAAATCCCGAACCGTAAAAGGTTTCAAAAATCATGAAAAATAGAAAACGAGTCATCTTGCCATGAAACTTCACGTGAAGGCTTAAGGGACCATTATATGAATTTACAGGCCATAAAAATGGTGTTGGCACGTAGAAATATGAAGATGTGCCTAAACCCACCTACCACCCTATCGATCCACGGCTTGCGCATCCTGTCTCTCTGGCCGACGTAGTGCCCCCCGCCCGCTCGTTTCGTCAGTTGGCTTAGGCATACGAAGTTCATTCCCAGTCTAAGATCGGATCAGACCGAGGGTTGCGACAGTAGGATCGGCATCACGCAGAGGGGACCCGGTCGATCATCGGCTTGCGCATCCCGCCCCTCTGGCCGACTGAGCGCCTGCACGCTCGTTCCGTGGGTTGACTTAGGCATACGGAGTTCATTCCCAGTCTAAGCATATGGAGTTCATTCCCAGTCCAAGATTGAACCAGACCAAGGGTTACGACAGCACATGCTGGGCTGGGGAATGTGTTGGTGCCGTATTTTTCTTCGTCGAGGCACCGTCGCTGGAGAACCTGACTGGCCGCATTAGGGTTTCGGCGATTGAGGGGCCGGGGGGGTGTGTACACATGATGTGTGATGGCTGCTGGTACTTGGCCCTTATATTGGCCCCCTATCCCTCATCAAACCTCGAGAACTCACACCCGCTTAAAGTGCATTTCAGATTTTATAGGTTTGCTGCCAGTAGCTGTGAAAGTGTCTGAAATGGGGACAATTTTTTTAAATGGTCACAAAATCTTGTGCACTTCCAATTTTTTGCTGAATTTTTTTGTACATGCCAACAAAAAAATACAAGGATCACATCTACCAAGTTTGGGCCCGAAACTCCTTTCGAAAAAATTTTAAAAAATCTCAAACTGCAAAAAGTTTCAAAAATCATGAAAAATAAAAAACGAGTCGTCTTGCCATGAAACTTCACGTGAAGGCTTAAGGGACCACTGTATGAATTTACAAGCCATAAAAATGGAATTGGCATGCAGAAATATGAAGATGTGCCTAAACCCACCTACCACCCTATCGATCCACGGCTTGCGCATCTCGTCTCTCTGGCCGACGTAGTGCCCGCCCGCCCGTTCGCCCGCTCGTTTCGTCAATTGGCTTAGGCATATAGAGTTCATTCCTAGCCTAAGATCAGACCAGACCGAGGGTTACGGTAGCAGGATTGGCAGCACGCAGAGAGGGACCTGATTGATCCTCAGCTTGCGCATCCCACCCCTCTGGTCGGCTAAGCACCCGCACGCTCATTTCGTGGGTTGACTTAGGCATACGGAGTTCATTCCCAGTCGAAGCATACAGAGTTCATTTCCAGTCTAAGATCGGACTGGACCGAGGGTTGTGGCAGCACATGATGGGCTTGGGCATGTGCTGGGGCCGTATTTTTCTTCGTCGGGGCACCATCGTCGAAGCAACGTCGAAGAACCTGACCGACAGGGTTGGGGTTTCGGCGATCGGGGGGGCCGGAGGGGTGCGCAAATGATGTGCGATGGGTGCTGGTACTTGGCCCTTATATTGGCCCCCTATCCCTCATCAAACCTCGAGAACTCACACCCCCTTAAAGAGCATTTGAGATTTTACAGGTTTGCTGCCAGTAGCCATTAAAGTGTCCGAAATGGGGACACTTTTTTCAAATGGTCACAAAATCTTGTACAATTTGATTTTTTAGCTGAATTTTTTTGTGCATGCCAACAAAAATAGAAGGATCACGTCTACAAAGTTTGGGGCCAGAAATCTTTTCAAAAAAATTTTAAAAAATCCTGAACCGTAAAACATTTTGAAAATAGTGAAAACTAGAAAACGAGTCGTCTTGCCATGAAACTTCACGTGAAGGCTTAAGGGACCATTGTATAAATTTAGAAGCCATAAAAATGGCATTGGCATGGAGAAATATGAAGATGTGACTAAACCCACCTATAACCCTATCGATCCACGGCTTGCGCATCCCGTCTCTCTGGTCGACGTAGTGCCCGCCCGCCCGCCCATCCCCTCGTTTCGTCGGTTAGCTTAGGCATACGGAGTTCATTCCCAGTCTAAGATTGGACCAGACCGAGGGTTGCTGTAGCAGGATTGACAGCACGTAGAGGGGGACTCGATCGATCCCCGGCTTGCACATCCCGCCCCACTGGCCGGCTGAGCACTCGCACGCTCGTTTCGTGGGTTGACTTAGGCATACGAAGTTCATTCCCAGTCTAAGATCGGACAGGACCGAGGGTTGCGGCAGCACATGCTAGGCTCAGGCTTGTGCTGGTGCCGCATTTTTCTTCACCGGGTCACCATCATCGGACCATCGTCGGACAACCTGACCGGCGGCATTGAGGTTCCGGTGATCGAGGGGTCGGGAGGTGTGCGCACATGATGTGCGATGGGTGCTGGTACTTGGCCCTTATATTGGCCCCTGTCCCTCATTAAACCTCGAGAACTCAAACCCCCTTAAAGAGCATTTGAGATTTTACAGGTTTGCTGCCAGTAGCCATTAAAGTGTCTGAAATGGGGACACTTTTTTCAAATGGTCACAAAATCTTGTACACTTTGAGTTTTTAGCTGATTTTTTTGTGCATGCCAAGAAAAATACAAGGATCACGTCTACCAAGTTTGGGTCCAAAACTCCTTTCAAAAAAAATTTAAAAATCTCAAACCGTAAAAAGTTTTGAAAATCCTGAAAATTATAAAATGAGTCGTCTTGCCATGAAACTTCACGTAAAGGTTAAGGGACCATTGTATGAATTTACAAGCCATAAAAATGAAATTGGCATGCAAAAATATGAAGATGTGCCTAAACCCACCTACCACCCTATCGATCCACGGCTTGCGCATCCCGTCTCTCTGGCCGGCGTAGTGCCCGCCCGCCCGCCCGCTTTTTCTGTCGGTTGGCTTAGGCATACAGAGTTCATTCCCAGTCTAAGATCAGACCGAATCGAGGGTTGTAGCAGTAGGATTGACAGCATGCAGAGGGGGACCCGGCTGATCCCCGACTTGCGCATCCCACCCCTCTGGCCGGCTGAGTGCCCACACACTCGTTTCATGGGTTGACTTAGGCATACGGAGTTCATTCCCAGTCTAAGCATACGGAGTTCATTCCCAGTCTAATATTGGATCAGACTGAGGGTTGCTGCAGCAAATACTGGGCTCAGGCATGTGTTGGTGCCACATTTTTCTTTGTCGAGGCACCATCACCGGAGCATTGTCGGAGAACCTGACCGGCGGCATTTGGGTTCCGGCGATCGGGGGGGCCGGGGGGTGTGCACACATGATGTCCGATGGGTGCTGGTTCTAGGCCCTTATATTGGTACCCTATCCCTCATCAAACCTCCTGAACTCACACCCCCTTACAGAGCATTTGAGATTTTACAGGTTTGCTGCCAGTAGCCATTAAAATGTCTAAAATGGGGACACTTTTTTCGAATGCTCACAAAATCTTGTACACTTCGAGTTTTTAGCTGATTTTTTTTGTGCATGCCACAAAAAATAAAAGGATCACGTCTACCAAGTTTAGGCCCACAACTCCTTTTGCAAAAATTTTAAAAAATCCTGAACCGCAAAAATTTTCAAAAATGTTGAAAAATAGAAAACGAGTCGTCTTGCCATGAAACTTCACGTGAAGGCTTAAGGAACCATTGTATGAATTTACAAGCCATAAAAATGGCATTGGCACGTAGAAATATGAAGATGTGCCTAAACCCACCTACCACCCTATCGATCCATGGCTTGTGCATGCCGTCTCTCTGGCCGGCGTAGTGCCCGCCCGCCCGCCCGCCCGCTCTTTTCGTCGGTTGGCTAAGGCATATGGAGTTCATTCCCAGTCTAAGATCAGACTGAATCAAGCGATGCAGCAGAAGGATCGACAGTACATAGAGGGGGACCCGGCCAATCCTCGGCTTACGCATCCCGCCCCTCTGGCCGGCTGAGCGCCCGCACGCTCGTTTCGTGGGTTGATTAGGCATACGGAGTTCATTCCCAGTCTAAGCATACGAAGTTCATTCACAGTCTAAGATCGAACCAGACTGAGGGTTACTGTAGCCTATGCTGGGCTCGAACATTTGCTGGTGCCGCATTTTTCTTTGCCGAGGGACCATCGTCGGACCATCATCGGAGAACCTAACCGGCGGCATTGTGGTTCTGACGATCGGGGGGGCCGGGGGGGTGTGCACACATGATGTGTGATGGGTGCTGGTACTTGGCCCTTATATTGGCCCCCTATCCCTCATCAAACCTCCAGAACTCACACCCCCTTAAAGAGCATTTGAGATTTTACAGGTTTGCTGCCAGTAGCCATTAAAGTGTTTGAAATGGGGACACTTTTTTCAAATGGTCACAAAATCTTGTACACTTCGAGTTTTTAGATGAATTTTTTTGTGCATGCCAAAAAATATACAAGGATCACTTATACCAAGTTTGGGGGCTAGTTCTCTTTCTGAAAAAATTTTAAAAAATCCCGAACTGCAAAAAGTTTTAAAAATTGTGAAAAATAGAAAACGAGTCGTCTTGCCTTGAAACTTCACGTGAAGGCTTAAGGAACCATTGTATGAATTTACAAGCCATAAAAATGGCATTGGCATGCAAAAATATGAAGATGTGCCTAAACCCACCTACCACCCTATCGATCCACGGCTTGCGCATCCCGTCTCTCAGGCCGACGTAGTGCCCGCCTGCCCGCCCGCTCGTTTCGTCGATTGGCTTAGGCATACGGAGTTAATTGCCAGTCTAAGATCAGACCAGAGTGAGGGTTTCGGTAGCCAAAATACAAGGATCACGTCTACCAAGTTTGGGGCCAAAACTTCTTCCGAAAAAATTTTAAAAAATCTCGAACCATAAAAAGTTTTAAAAATCGTGAAAAATAGAAAACAAGTCGTCTTGCCCTGAAACTTCACGTGAAGGCTTAAGGGACCATTGCATGAATTTACAAGCCTCTAAAATGGCATTGGCATGCAGAAATATGAAGATGTGCCAAAACCCACCTAAGGCCCTACCGATCCACGGCTTGCGCATCCCGTCTCTCTGGCCGGCGTAGTGCCCGCCCGCCCGCCCACTCGCTCATTTCGTCGGTTGGCTTAGGCATACGGAGTTCATTCCCAGTCTAAGATTGGACTGGACTGAGGGTTGCGGCAGCAGGATCGACAGCACGTAGAGGGGGACCCGGCCGATCCCTGGCTTACGCATCCCGCCCTTTCGGTCTACCGAGCACCCGTACGCTCGTTTCGTAGATTGACTTAGCATACGGAGTTAATTCCCAGTCTAAGATCGGACCAGACCGAGGGTTACGCAGTACATGCTGGGCTTGGGCATGTGCTGGTGCCGCATTTTTCTTTGTCGGGGCACCATCGCCGGAGCATCACCGGAGAACCTGATCGGCGGCATTGGGGTTCCCGAGATCGGGGGGGTCGGGGGGGGTGTACGCATAATGTGCGATGGGTGAAAAATAGAAAACTAGTCGTCTTGCCATGAAACTTCACGTGAAGGCTTAAGGGACTATTATATGAATTTACAAGCCATAAAAATGGCATTGGCACATAGAAATATGAAGATGTACCTAAACCCACCTACCACCCTATCGATCCACGGCTTGCGCATCCTGTCTCTCTGGCCAACGTAGTGCCCGCCTGCCTGCCTACCCGCTTGTTTCGTCGATTGGCTTAGGCATGCGGCAGCAGGATCAGCAGCATGCAGAGGGGGACCTGACGTATCCCTGACTTGCGTATCCCTCCCCACTGGCCGACAGAGCGGCCGCACGTTCGTTTCGTGGGTTGACTTAGGCATACGGAGTTCATTCCTAGTCTAAGCATACGGAGTTCATTCCCGATCTAAAATCGGATCGGATCGAGGGTTACGACTACGCTTGCTGGGCTCGGGCATGTGTTGGTGCCACATTTTTCTTCACCGGGGCAACACCGTCGGAGCATCGTCGGAGAACCTGATCGACGGCATTGGGGTTCCAACGATTGAGGGGGTCGGGGGGGTGTGCGCACATGATGTGCAATGGGTGCTGGTACTTGGCCCTTATATTGGCCCCCTATCTATCATCAAACCTCGAGAACTCACACCCCCTTAAAAAGCATTTGAGATTTTACAGGTTTGCTGCCAGTAGCCATTAAAGTGTCTGAAATGGGGACACTTTTTTCAAATGGTCACAAAATCTTGTACACTTCGAGTTTTTAGCTGAATGTTTTTGTGCATGGCAACAAAAATACAAGGATCACGTCTACCAAGTTTGGGAACAAAACTCCTTCCGAAAAAATTTTAAAAAATCTCGAACAGCAAAACATTTTGAAAATCGTGAAAAATAGAAAACGAGTAGTCTTGCCATGAAACTTCATGTGAAGGCTTAAGGACCATTGTATGAATTTACAAGCCATAAAAATGGGATTGGCACTTAGAAAGATGATGATGTGCCTAAACCCACATACCACCCTATCGATCCACGGCTTGCGCATCCCGTCTCTCTGGCCGACGTAGTGCCCGCCCGCCCGCCCGCCCACTCGTTTCATTGATTGGCTTAGGCATACGGAGTCCATTCCCAGTCTAAGATCAGGCCAGACCAAGGGTTACGACAGCTGGATCGGCAGCACGTAGAGGGGGACCCGATCGATCCTCGGCTTGCGCATCCCACCCCTCTAGCCGGCTGAGAGCCCGCACGTTTGTTTCGTGGGTTGGCTTAGTCATACGGAGTTCATTCGCAGTCTAAGCATATGGAGTTCATTCCCAGCCTAAGATCGGATCGGACCGAGGGTTGCGGCAGCACATGCTGGGCTTGGGCATGTGCTGGTGCCGCATTTTTCTTTGCCGGGGCACCATCGCCGGAGAACCCGACCGACGGCATTAGGGTTCCGACGATCGGGGGGGCCGGGGGGTGTGCGCACATGATGTGCAATGAGTGCTGGTACTTGGCCCTTATATTGGCCCCCTATCCCTCATCAAACCTTGAGAGCTCACACCCCCTTAAAGAGCATTTGAGATTTTACAGGTTTGCTGCCAGTAGCCGTTAAATTGTCTGAAATAAGGAGACTTTTTTCTAATGGCCACAAAATCTTGTACAATTTGAGTTTTTAGCTGAATTTTTTTTTGCAAGCCAACAAAAAAACAAGGATCACATCCACCAAGTTTGGGGCCAAAACTCCTTCCAAAAAAATTTTAAAAAATCCGGAACCACAAAAAGTTTTAAAAATCGTGAAAAATAGAAAATGAGTCGTCTTGCCATGAAACTTCACGTGAAGGCTAAGGGACCATCTATTGGATTAGGCATACGGATTCCATTCCCATTCTAAGATCAGATCGGATTGACGCTTGCAGCAGCACGCAGAGGGTGACTCGACCGGCTGAGTGCCCGCACACTTATTTCGTGGGTTGGCTTAGGCATACGGAGTTCATTCCCAGTCTAAGCATACGAAATTCATTCCCAGTCTAAGATCATAACGGATTGAGGGTTGTGGCAGCACATGCTGGGCTCAGGCATGTGCTGGTGCCATATTTTTCTTCGTCGGGGCACCATCGTCGGAGCATCACCGGAGAACCTGACCGACGGCATTACGGTTTCGGTGATCGGGGGGGCTGGGGGGGTGTGCGCACATGATGTGCGATGGGTGCTGGTACTTGGGCCTTATATTGGCCCCCTATCCCTCATCAAACCTCGAGAACTCATACCCCCTTAAAGATCATTTGAGATTTTACAGGTTTGCTGCCAGTAGCCATTAAAGTGTCTGAAATGGGGACACTTTTTTCAAATGGTCACAAAATCTTGTACACTCTGAGTTTTTAGCTGAATTTTTTTGTGCATGACAAAAAAAATACAAGGATCATGTATACCAAGTTTGGGGCCAAAAATCCTTCTGAAAGGATTTTAAAAAATCCCAAACCATAAAAAGTTTTAAAAATTGTAAAAAATAGAAAACGAGTCGTCTTGCCATGAAACTTCACATGAAGGCTTAAGGGACCATTGTATGAATTTACAAGCCATAAAAATGGTATTGGCATGCAAAAATATAAAGATATGCCTAATCCCACCTACCACCCTATCGATCTACGGCTTGTGCATCCCGTCTCTCTGGCCGGCGTAGTGCCCGCCCGCCCACCCGCTCGTTTCGTCAGTTGGCTTAGGCATACGGAGTTCATTCCCAGTCTAAGATCAGACCAGACCGAGGATTACAGTAGCAGGATTGGCAGCACGCAAAGGGGACCTGACAGATCCCTGGCTTGTGCATCTCGCCCCACTGGCCTGCTGAGCGCCCGCACACTCGTTTCGTGGGTTGATTTAGGCATATGGAGTTCATTCCCAATCTAAGCACGCGGAGTTCATTCCCAGTCTAAGCACGCGGAGTTCATTCCCAGTCTAAGATCAGATCGGACCAAGGGTTGCGGCAGCACATGCTTGAGTGCCACATTTTTCTACGCCGGGGCACCATCGTCGGAGCATCGTCGGAGAACCTAACCGGCGGCATTGGGGTTCCAGCGATCGGGAGGGCCGGGGGGTGTGCGCACATGATGTGCAATGGGTGCTGGTACTTGGCTCTTATATTGGCCCTCTATCCCTCATCAAACCTTGAGAACTCACACACCCTAAAAGAGCATTTGAGATTTTACAGGTTTGCTGCCAGTAGCCATTAAAGTGTCTGAAATGGGGACACTTTTTTCAAATGGTCACAAAATCTTGTACACTTCGAGTTTTTGGCTGAATTTTTTTGTGCATGCCAACAAAAATACAGGGATCATGGTTACCAAGTTTGGGGCCAAAACTGCTTCCGAAAAAATTTTAAAAACTCCCGAATCGTAAAAAGTTTCAAAAATTATGGAAAGTAGAAAACGAGTCGTCTTGCCATGAAACTTCACGTGAAGGCTTAAGGGACCATTGTATGAATTTCCCAGCCATAAAAATGGCATTGGCACATAGAAATATGAAGATGTGCCTAAACCCACCTACCACCCTATCGATCGACGGCTTGCGCATCCCGTCTCTCTGGCCGGCGTATTGTCCACCCGCCCGCCCGCCCGCCCGCCCGCTCGTTTCGTCGGTTGGCTTAGGTATACGGAGTTCATTCCCAATCTAAGATTAGACCAGACTGAGCGTTACAGCAGCAGGATCGATAGCATGCAGAGGGGGACCCGGCCGATGCCTGGCTTGCACATCCCGCCCCTCTGGCCGAAGAACCTGACTTCGGTATTAGGGTTTCGATGATCGGGGGGGTCGACGGGTGTGTACAAATGATGTGCGATGGGTGCTGGTACTTGGCCCTTATACTGGCCCCCTTTCCCTCATCAAACCTCGAGAACTCACACCCCCTTAAAGAGCATTTGAGATTTTACAGGTTTGCTGCCAGTAGCAATTAAAGTGTCTGAAATGGGGACACTTTGTTCAAATGGTCACAAAATCTTGTACACTTCGAGTTTTTAATTGTATTTTTTTGTGCATGCCAACAAAAATACAAGGATCACGTCTACCAAGTTTGGGGCACCATCGCCGGAGCATCGTCGGAGAACCTGACCGACGGCATTGGGGTTCCGATGATCGGGCGGCCCGAGGGGGTGTGCGTACATGATGTGCGATGGGCACTGGTACTTGGCCCTTATATTGGCTCCCTATCCTTCATGAAACCTCGAGAACTCACACCCCCTTAAAGAGCATTTGAGATTTTACAGGTTTGCTGCCAGTAGCCATTAAAGTGTCTAAAATGGGGACAAATTTTTCAAATGGTCACAAACGAAACGAGAGGGCAGGCGGGCGGGGGGGCACTACGTCGGCCAGAGAGACGGGATGCACAAGCCGTGGATCGATAGGGTGGTAGGTGGGTTTAGGCACATCTTCATTTTTCTGCATGTGAATGCCAATTTAATGGCTTGTAAATTGGCCCCCTATCCCTCATCAAACCTCCAGAATTCACACCCCCTTAAAGAGCATTTGAGATTTTACAGGTTTGCTGCCAGTAGCCATTAGAGTGTACGAAATAGGGACACTTTTTTCAAATGGTCACAAAATCTTGTACACTTCGAGTTTTTAGCTGAATTTTTTTGTGCATGCCAAAAAAAAAAAAAGTATCATGTCTACCAAGTTTGGGGCCAAAAATCCTTCCAAAAAAATTTTAAAAAATGCCGAACCGTAGAAAGTTTTGAAAATCGTGAAAAATAGAAAACGAGTCGTCTTGCCATGAAACTTCACGTGAAGGGTTAAGGGACCATTGTATGAATTTACAAGCCATAAAAATGGCATTGGCATGCAGAAATATGAAGATGTGCCTAAACCCACCTACCACCCTATCGATCCACGGCTTGCGCATCCCATCTCTCTGCCCGGCGTAGTGCCCGCCCGTCCGCCCGCTCGTTTCATCGGTTGGCTTAGGCATACGGAGTTCATTCCCAGTCTAAGATCAGACCGGACTGAGCGTTACAGTAGCAGGATCAACAGCACACAGAGAGGGGCCCGACCGATGCCTGGCTTGCGCGTCCCGCCCTTCTGGCCGACTGAGTGCTCGAACGCTCATTTCGTGGGTCGACTTAGGCATACGGAGTTCATTCCCAGTCTAAGCATACGGAGTTCATTCCCAGTCTAAGATTGGATTGGACCGAGGGTTGTAACAGCACATGCTGGGCTAGGGCATATGCTGGTGCCGCATTTTTCTTCACCGGGGCACCATCACTGGAGCATCGTCGGAGAACCTGACCGACGGCATTGAGGTTCCGACGATCGGGGGGGCCGGGGGTCTGTGCGCACTTGATGTGCGATGGGTGCTGGTACTTGGCCCTTATATTGGCCCCCTATCCCTCATCAAACCTCCAGAACAGACACCCCCTTAAAAAGCATTTGAGATTTTATAGGTTTGCTGCCAGTAGCCATTAAAGTGTCTGAAATGGGGATATTTTTTTCAAATGGTCACAAAATCTTGTACACTTTGAGTTTTTAGCTGAATTTTTTGGCGCATGCCAAAAAAATATAAGGATCACGTCTACCAAGTTTGGCGCCAAAACTCCTTTCGAAAAAATTTTAAAAAATCTCGAACCGTAAAAAGTTTCCAAAATCGTGAAAAATAGAAAACGAGTCGTCTTGCAATGAAACTTCACGTGAAGGCTTAAGGGACCATTGTATGAATTTACAAGCCATAAAAATGGAATTGGCATGCAAAAATATGAAGATGTGCCTAAACCCACCTACCACCCTATCGATCCACGGCTTGCGCATCCCATGTCTCTGGCCGATGTAGTGCCCGCCCGCCCGACCGCCCGCTCATTTCGTCGGTTGGGTTAGGCATACGGAGTTCATTCCCATTCTAAGATCGGACCGAACCAAGGGTTACGGTAGCAGGATCGACAACACACAGAGGGGGAACTAGCCGATCCCTGGCTTGTGCATCCCGCCCCTCCGACTGGCTGAGCGCCCGCACGCTCGTTACGTGGGTTGACTTAGGCATACGGAGTTCATTCCCAGTCTAAGCATATGGAGTTCATTCCTAGTCTAAGATCAGACCGGACCAAGGGTTGTGGCAGCACATGCTGGGCTCGTGCATGTGCTGGTGCTACATTTTTCTTCACCGGGGCACCATCATCGGAGCTTCACCGGAGAACCTGACCGGCAGCGTTGGGGTTCCAGTGATCAGGGGGACCGGGGGGGCTGTGTGCGCACATGATGTGTGATGGGTGCTGGTACTTGGCCCTTATATTGGCCCCTTATCCCTCATCAAACCTCAAGAACTAACACCCCCTTAAAGAGCATTTGAGATTTTACAGGTTTGCTACCAGTAGCCTTTAAAGTGTCTGAAATGGGGACACTTTTTTCAAATGGTCACAAAATCTTGTACACTTCAAGTTTTTAGCTGAATTTTTTTGTGCATTCCAAAAAAAATACAAGGATCACGTCTACCAAGTTTGGGGCCAAAAATTCTTCCGAAAAAAATTTAAAAAATCCCAAACCATAAAAAGTTTCAAAAATCGTGAAAAATAGAAAACGAGTCATCTTGCCATGAAACTTCACGTGAAGGCTTAAGGGACCATTGTATGAATTTACAAGCCATAAAAATGGCATTGGCATGCAATAATATGAAGATGTGCCTAAACCCACCTACCACCTTATCGATCCACGGCTTGCGCATCCCGTCTCTCTGGCCGACATAGTGCCCGCCCGTCCGCCCGCTCGTTTCATCGGTTGGCTTAGGCATACGAAGTTCATTCCCAGTCTAAGATCAGACCAAACTGAGGGTTACGCTAGCAGGATCGGCAACACGCAGAGGGGGACTCGACCGATCCTCGGCTCCTGCATCCCGCCCCTCTGGCCGGCTGAGCGCCCGCACGCTCCTTTCGTGGGTTGACTTAGGCATATGGAGTTCATTCATAGTCTAAGCGTACGGAGTTCATTCCCAATCTAAGATCGGACTGGACCGAGGGTTACGACAGCACATGCTATGCCAGGAAATGTACTGGTGCTGCATTTTTCTTCACCGTGGCACCATCGTCGGAGCATCGTCGGAGAACTTGACTGGCGGCATTGGGGTTCCGATGATCGAGGGGGCCGGTGGGGGTATGCGCACATGATATGCGATGGGTGCTGGTACTTGGCCCTTATATTGGCCCCCTATCCCTCATCAAACCTCGAGAAGTCACACCCCCTTAAAGGGCATTTGAGATTTTACAAGTTTGCTGCCAGTAGCCATTAAAGTGTCTGAAATGGGGACACTTTTTTCAAATGGTCACAAAATCTCGAACACTTTGAGTTTTTAGCTGACTTTTTTTGTGCATGCCAACAAAAATACAAGGATCACGTCTACCAAGTTTGGGGCCAAAACTCCTTCCGAAAAAATTCTAAAAAATCCTGAACCTTAAAAAGTTTTAAAAATCGTGAAAAATAGAAAACGAGTCGTCTTGCCATGAAACTTGACGTGAAAGCTTAAGGGACCATTGTATGAATTTACAAGCCATAAAAATGGCATTGGCACGCAAAAATATGAAGATGTCCCTAAACCAACCTACCACCCTATCGATCCAGGGCTTGCGCATCCCGTCTCTCTGGTCGACATAGTGCCCGCCCGCCCACCCGCCCGCTCGTTTTGTCGATTGGCTTCGGCATACAGAGTTCATTCCAGTCTAAGATCAGACCAGACCGAGGGTTGCGGCAGCATGATCGGTAGCATGCAGAGGGGGACCTGACTGATCCCCGGCTTGTGCATCCCACCCCTCTGGTCGGCTGAGTGCTCGCATGCTCATTTCGTGGGTTGACTTAGGCATACAGAGTTCATTCCCAATCTAAGCATACGGAGTTCATTCCCAGTCTAAGTCGGACTGAGGGTTGCGGTAGCACATGCTGGGATCGGGCATGTGCTGGTGTCGCATTTTTCTTCGCCGGGGCACCATCATCGGAGCATCACTGAAGAACCTGTCCGGTAGTGTCATAACGTCTAGATCCAGGGATCTATCGCTAGACATTGACTTAGGGGAGTCGTCACCAATCTTTTTTATCTAGGTGCGATTGGCCATCTAAAGAATCTGTCCTTTCAGGGAACACCTAAGTTTAAGGGTCCCTAAAAGAATAGGTTCAGGTCTACAAACCAGAATAGGGTTCGGGAGTTCCGTTACGTGTGAGAAAGGTTATAGCACCCTCACAACGCCCATCAAAAGATGGTACCAGCTGAAATTTGTGTTAGCCAAAAAGCCTTAAAATTTTACCAAGTAATTAATTATTGGAAATTATTCTCAATTGACTCAAATACTTTTAGCAGAAAATTGAAAAAATTCCCTCACCTCAAGAGTATGCAAGAAAAACTACTGCTTCACTTGCATAGGCTCCATCGTCGGATTAGTTAAAGAAAAATCAAAATCAAAATCAAAATAGAAAGGAAGGAAAGAATGATTGTTCTTGTGTAAGGAAAATTGATACTTTCAACTTTTCCCCAAAAATACTTTTTTTGAAAATTTATTTTTAAGGAAAATTGATACTTTCAACTTTTCCCAAAAAATATTTTTTTGAAAATTTATTTTTAAGAAAAATTGATACTTTCAACTTTTCCTCAAAAATATTTTTTTTGAAACTTTGATTTCCAAGGAAAATTGATACTTTCGACTTTTCCCTAAAAATATTTTTTCTAGAAATTTTGATTTTTATTTAAAGAAAATAGAATAATAAAATAGAAAAATAAAGAAAAGTAAAACAAAAATAAAAATGAAATTAAGATAAAAAGAATATTAAATAAACCTAATCTAATAAATAAATAAACAAATAAACAAATAAATGAAAATAAAAAAATTTCAAAAAAAAAAAAACCTGGAGCGGCTCGGATCGCGGCTTGGCTTGGTTCGGCTCAAGGAAGAGAAATGGCTCGGGGGGCGACTTGGGAAGCTCAGCTCGGCTCAGCTTGGCTCGATGGGGGGCTGGCACGTGCGGGTCAGGAAGCTGGTCGACGCTCGGGTCGGGTCAGGTCACGACAAAATGCGCGGATCCTCTGGGTCACTTAAGACCAAAACGACGTCGTTTTGAGAGGGTATAAAAGGCACTTCCCTCTGTTTTTTGGCAGAACGCTCCCCCCCTCTCTCTCTCTTCTTCCTTTTTCCTCTCCTTTCTCTTTAAAAGGCCAAAGAACTCCGATTGAAGATTCACCAGATTCTGGGTTTTGTCACCGGATTCTGGATTTTTTCACCGAAAGTTCACCGAAAGTTCATCGAAAGGTCACCAGTTTCTAATATTCTTTGCCGGAAACTGGGCAGGTCACCGGAAACTGGGCAGGTCACCGAAAACTTCAAGGTTGGTTGAAATTTTCATCAAAAAATTCAAACTTTGTCGGAAACTTCACCGGAATATGGAAATTTCCAAAAATTCCTAGAAAAAAATGCCAAAAATCTTCAAAAAATTTCTTCTAATTCCCAGAACCCTTCTACACCTTTTCTTAGCCTTTTATACGCCTCTTTTCCCTTAAATCAATAGCTTTTGCTTACTGTTTTTCTTCTGTCCAGCATTCTGTTCCAGAGGTCCCTTTTATAGGGATTGATCAGGAGTTCTTGATCAATTGCAATTCCTCCTTGGACGGGAATTCAATCTTTGAATCCAATCTGGACTCTCTTGATTGAATTCCCCTTCATAGTGGGATTCTTCCACTTTCAATCCCAGCCCTCCAAAATTAAATAAAAAAAAATAATAGATAATTAGAAAAGATAGGATAGATAAAAAAAATAATAATATCAGATATACAAAAAATTAGATAAACGGAACAAGAATTATTAACAGATAATACAATAAGATAAATCAAAAAAATATTACAAGAAAAATAATAAAAAAAATAATAAATAAATTATAATATATAATAAATATAGAACTATATAAATAAAATACATATAAATATTAACAGAAAAAAAATAAATAAGTAAAAATATACATATAATAATAATAAATAATAAAATACATAAAATACAAAAGAAAAGAAACGAAAAAAAGGAAAAAAATACAAAGTAAAAATTGCATTGGGCTTACCCATTTGGGCTAGGCCTAATTGATCTGGGCCAGGACCCAATTGGGTGTCTATAGCTGCCCCTCTTTGCACATTTTCTGTGAAACAGAAATTGTGCAAAGACGTAGACACCCAATCAAGACTCAACTCAACATTGTCATTTTTTGTTTTTTTTTTGTGTCTTTTTTTTGTTTTTTGTTTTTTTTTTTTATACCAAAGCTCCTCTAAACAGAGGCTCAACGACTTTGAGAAACATAAATTGCTCCTCTAAACAGAGGCACCACGACTTTTGAAAATAAATTGCTCCTCTAAATAGAGGCACCACGACTTTGAAAAATAAATTGCTCCTCTAAATAAGAGGCACCACGACCTTTGGAAAGTAAATTGCTCCTCTAAACAGAGGCACCACGACTTTGAAAAATAAATTGCTCCTCTGGAAAGTAAATTGCTCCTCTAAATAGAGGCACCACGACTTTGAAAAATAAATTGCTCCTCTAAACAGAGGCACCACGACTTTGAAAAATAAATTGCTCCTCTAAACAGAGGCACCAAAGTAAATTGCTCCTCTAAACAGAGGCACCACGACTTTGGAAAATAAATTGCTTCTCTAAACAGAGGCACCACGACTTTTGGAAAGTAAATTGCTCCTTGACAATCATGTCCAAAGGAGTTGAAAGTTGTGTTTGAAGGAATTTCAGGGGATTATGCCCAAAGGTCTTATAAATCAACCCTGATACCAAAAGACATCCTATTTCAAGGATTAGGAACTTACCTGACAAGCTTTTTTTTCAATTTTACAAAATATCTTCATATCTGTCTTCTCTATGTGGGATGTTGGAACACCCTTGCTTCTTGAATTTATACACTCTACTTTCCTGAAAGTAGTGTATGCTATGCAAATGCATATGAATTTCAATGCATGCTATGCAAATGTTAGCCAAATAATTCCTATTCAATGTATGGTACTCAAGTTTCTCAAGCTCTTCTTGGGCATCAAGCTTTTTGATTCTTCAGAGATCCAATTACACTGCTCTTCTAAGATCGAAACAGTGTAGCTCTTAATTGTTTTTTTCCACTCACATTCTTCCTTGTTCAGTTTCTCAATACTTTGGAATAGCTTCATCAATCGATCATCACTTGACCATCATTTAATGAATTTTTTAGCACTAACAAATTTCAAAACAAGTTTCATCCACCATCACTGGGTCATTACTCATAGGTGTCTCAGCATTAACCATTCCAAAACAAACTTTGTCCACTGACTGTTCTCATCATTCAATCATAACTTGCAAATCATATCGACCAATTCATCATTGTACTCATCACTCGGTTATACCACTTTTCAAGATTTGCCCCATTATATTCTCTATTTGGTCACATCATATATCCTTCCAAATCATCTTTTTTAGGTTTCTACCATTTCTTCATTTTGCTACCACCATCATCTTAGATTTTTTTTTCAAATGAATGCAAGACTCTTTTAAGCACATATTCATTCATTCATTATCATTTCAATTCTTGACAAATACAATGCAATCAAGCATTTTCTCAATTCATTCTAGGGGTGAAACAATAAGAGAACACATGGTGAATTATGGTAAAGATAATCAATGAAGATCTGTTTTGGTACAAAACAAATGGGAAAGAAAATAAATTGGACATATGTCATTGGGATGGATGGTATGTCCAAATGATGAATATCTAGACAATTCTCAACATTAATCTAGCATTCTTTATCAAAAACTCATTCCATTTACTGTTAAAGTCAGCTTGAGCTTGGCGAACTTTGCCCCAATCTTTGAGGGATCTTCAGATGTCTTTGATCTTCCATTTATGTGAGCCGTTTGACCTGGATTTTTTTCTATCAACCTTTCAGGTTTTTAATTTGAATCTTCTTTTTTCATTTTCTCATTTCTTTCTTTTTCTTTTTTCTTTCTTTTTTTTTTTTTCATCATCTTTTTTCTCTTTTCTTATTTTTCATCCATTGTTGATATCTTTCATACATCAAACTTTAGAGCTGATTCCATTGCTTCCTCATGAGCATACCTTCACTCAACATATGATCATTCAAGTTGAGTATTCCCATTTGATCCAAATGGACTTTTCAAGGTTGTAATGTAGGCCAAGGTGAAGGGTCATAAAAAAATGGATATAATAGGCTCAAAACACGTATTAAAAAGGTTCAACACCAAAGGATCATTTGATATAACTTGGCATTTTGCCCCCACATTGTTTCACTATTTACTTTCTTCACACAAAGGATTCTCATTACTTTGCCCCAAGTCATGTGTGCCATTTTTTCTTTTTTTCTTTTTTTTTTTAGATCTTTTTGTGATTTTTTCAAAAATTGCCCCCCAGTGTAGAGGGTGATCCTTGGTTAGGGTTCTTCAGAAAAAGAAATCATAACAGGCTTAAAGGGGTAGCAATAAATGGTTTTTCGAATGGTAAAAGAAAGATGGCCATTTTTCATCTCAATTATGAATACCTTTCTTGAACATCATCTATTGAACAAGCTCATGAATCTCTATTGACATCTTGCCCCTCAATTCATTGTGACTCTCCGGACCCTTTCTGTTCTTGACTTTCACTCAGAGCACTAACATTAGATGTTGTTGCTTTTCCTTGATCAAAACTTACCATTCCATCATTGATCAACCGTTGCACCTTATACTTTAAAGTAGTGCAATTTTTAGTAGAATGGCCAGTAATTCCATAGTGATAGTCGCAGTGGGCTGTAGGATCATACCACTTTGGGTAGGGTGGTTTAAGTGGCTCCACATGGCTGGGGGCAATCAAATGGCTATTATAGAGTTCTCGATATAACTCTGTATAAGTCATAGGGATTGGATCAAATACAGGTTTTTCTCGAGTAGTTCGTTGTTCTCGTAAACCACTTACTGGGTTAATAGGGCAAACTTGGGTTCTTGCAGGAGCTTGAATGTTGAGGCTTTATGTAAGATCTTGAGGGCTATAAATTGATCGGTATGTGGATGAATAAGGTGGTTGTGGAGCCAGCTGGTATGGGTAGGATGAGACATTATTCACAGTAGGATAGTATGGAGAGTAACCTTGGGATGGATAGGGTTGATAACCCCTGAATTGTTGTCTGTCAAAGCTCACAGCTTGAGCTTGAGCTTCTTTCTTTTCTGATGTCTTCTTGGTTTCTCCTCCTTTTAACTTGCCATTTTTTATGGCACTTTCAATAATTTCTCCAGAGATCACCATGTCGACAAAATTCTTTGTTGTATTCCCTATCATCTTTTCATAATAGGGAGGTTTTAAAGTGCTAACAAACAACACTGTAGTTTCTTTCTCGGTCAGTGGAGGTTGTACCTGTGAAGCTATATCTCTCCATCTCTGGGCGTATTCTTTAAAAGACTCATTTACCTTTTTCTCTAGATTCTATAAAGACAAACGATCAGGAGTCAAATCGATAATGTATCGATATTGACTGATGAAGTCATGAGCCATATCGCTCCAAGAGCGAATGTGGGTCCTATCCAACTGAACATACCACCTAGCAGCAGAACCAGTAAGGCTATCCTGAAAGACATGCATCAAGAGTTTTTCATCATGTGCATGAGCTACCATCTTTCTGCAATACATGGTGATGTGGGTTTTGGGGCACTTTGTACCATCATATTTTTTAAATTTTGGTACTTTGAACTTATGGGGGATAACCACATCAGGAACTAGGCAGAGCCCAGCAGCATCAATTGACCCATAAAAGCTAAATCCTTCCACAGCCCGTAGCCTCTGCTCTAGCATGCTAATTTTGGAGCTTTCCTCAGCTTACACCCTTATCTTTTCCTTCTCTTTCTCTTTTAAATCATCTAGATCAGGAATTGGTTTTGCTGTTTTTTCAGTGAAGACAGGATTTATATAGCTATTATACTACCTTGGGTTGAAAGCTGATGGCATTCCAAGATATGTTGGATATGCAAAATGTTGTGGTGGGACCTCTTAGGCAGACTAGGCTTGAGGTAGGCCAAAACCTGGAGGGTACAAAAGGTCAGCCACTTCTTGCTGGCTTGTACTTCCTTCAACTCCTTTTCCTTTATTCATGTTATTAAGGGCCTCTAGAATCTTGCTTAGTTCATTTTCAATCTTCTCCTAAGCTTTTTCTAGCTTTTCAAATCTATGAGAACTTTCCTCTTCCATTTGCCTTGCTCTGGATCTTGTGTTGTATGGATGAGTAGGGTTTTCGCTAGATGGAGCTATCCTGGGACCTTGAGTACCATACTTATGATTAGAAATGTTATGCTGTGCCTTATGTATGATGCTTTGATACACAAATGAAATGTACATTTTTTTGAATGAAATCTAGTATGAAATGAATGCAAATGATTGTGTTAAAGCATGATCATGAAAGTAATGCAGATGAATACAATCAGACAAACAACATAGTTAGTTCGATGGATGAAATGAAAGTGATGCTGATGCATAATGTTACATATGATAAAAATAATACACAAAGTTAAACAGTCAAAATGATTAGACAAACACCCTTTTTGTGTCCTAATTTCAGGGTATATCTATCATTGGGTAGAAAAGGCTCTATCTTAGGTGTAGGCACTCTTAAGGTTCACTACATGCGGTTTTAAGGTCAGAGTCTAAAGGTCCTCAAATTGTTCCTTACATCCTTGTCCATCATAGACTAGTAAGGCACCCTAATCCTCACCCATTACAGGCTACAAGAGGAAAAGGTTCAATTTGAGTGGGAGTATTTCGCTAGGCACTGCGAGGCACTAGACCTCACGAAAGCAATAGGTACTTTACTCCTTCCTAGAGGGATGGAGCTCGGGTATAGAGCTCATGTTATGCACATGCACATGAATGACATAATTAACAAGGTAAATAAACATGAATGAATAATAACACATATATACAAAAAGGTTCAATTTTATTAGGCTTTTGGATAACACAAATTATTTGCTGGCCTGACTCTCAAAGTCCCCAGTGGAGTCGCCAAGCTGTCATAACGTCTAGATCCAGGGATCTATCGCTAGACATTGACTTAAGGGAGTCGCCACCAATCTTTTTTATCTAGGTGCGATTGGCCACCTAAGGAATCTGTCCTTTCAGGGAACACCTAAGTTTAAGGGTCCCTAAAAGAATAGGTTCAGGTCTACAAACTAGAACAGGGTTCGAGAGTTCAGTTACGTGTGAGGAAGGTTATAGCACCCTCACAACGCCCATCAAAAGATGGTACCAGCTGAAATTTGTGTTATCCAAAAAGCCTTAAAATTTTACCAAGTAATTAATTATTGGAAATTATTCTCAATTGACTCTAATACTTTTAGCAGAAAATTGAGAAAATTCCCTCACCTCAAGAGTATGCAAGAAAAACTACTGCTTCACTTGCAGAGGCTCCATCGTCGGATTAGTTAAAGAAAAATCAAAATCAAAATCAAAATAGAAAGGAAGGAAAGAATGATTGTTCTTGTGTAGGGAAAATTGATACTTTCAACTTTTCCCCAAATATATTTTTTTTGAAAATTTATTTTTAAGGAAAATTGATACTTTCAACTTTTCCTAAAAAATATTTTTTTTGAAACTTTGATTTCCAAGGAAAATTGATACTTTCAACTTTTCCTCAAAAACCCTTTTTTGAAAATTTATTTTTAAGGAAAATTGATACTTTCAACTTTTCCCTAAAAATATTTTTTTTGGAAATTTTGATTTTTATTTGAAGAAAATAGAATAATAAAAATAGAAAAATAAAGAAAAGTAAAACAAAAATAAAAATGAAATTAAGATAAAAAGAATATTAAATAAACCTAATCTAATAAAAATAAAAAAACAAATAAACAAATAAATGAAAATAAAAAAATTCAAAAAAAAAAACCTGGAGCGGCTCGGATCGCGGCTCGGCTTAAGGAAGAGAAACGGCTCGGGGGGTGGCTTGGGAAGCTTGGCTCAACTCGGCTTGGCTCGAAGGGTGGCTGGCACGCGCGAGGGTCAAGAAGTGGGTCGACGCTCGGGTCGGGTCGGGTCACGGCAAAACGTGTGGATCCTCTGGGTCACTTAAGGCCAAAACGACGTCATTTTGAGAGGGTATAAAAGGCAATTCCCTCTGTTTTTCGGCAGAATGCTCCTCCCCTCTCTCTCTTCTTCTTTTTTCCTCTTCCTTCTCTCTAAAAGGCCGAAGAACTCCGGTTGAAGATTCATCAGATTCTGGGTTTTTTCATCAGAAGTTCACCAGAAGGTCACCGGTTTCTGGGATTTTTTACCAAAAATTGGGCAGGTCACCGGAAACTTTAAGGTTGGTCGGAATTTTCATCGAAAAATTCAAACTTTACCGGAAACTTCACCGGAATCTGGAATTTGGAATTTTCCAGAAATTCCCAGAAAAAAAATGCCAAAAATCTTCAAAAAATTTCTTCTAATTCCCAGAACCCTTCTACACCTTTTCTTAGCCTTCTATACGCCTCTTTTCCCTTAAATCAGTAGCTTTTGCTTACTGTTTTTCTTCTGTCCAGTATTCTGTTCCAGAGGTCCCTTTTATAGGGATTGATCAGGAGTTCTTGATTAATCCCAATTCCTCTTTGGACGGGAATTCAATCTTTGAATCCAATCTGGACTCTCTTGATTGAATTCCCCTTCACAGTGGGATTCTTCCACTTTCAATCCCAGCCCTCCAAAATCAAATAAAAAAATAATAGATAATTAGAAAAGATAGGATAGATAAAAAAAAAATAATATCAGATATACAAAAAATCAGATAAACGGAACAAGAATTATTAACAGATAATACAATAAGATAAATCAAAAAAATATTACAAGAAAAAAAATTATAATAATAAAGAAATTATAATATATAATAAATATAAAACTATATAAATAAAATACATATAAATATTAACAGAAAAAAAAATAAATAAATAAGTAAAAATATACATATAATAATAATAAAAATAAAATACATAAAATACAAAAGAAAAGAAACGAAAAAAAGGAAAAAAAATTACAAAGTAAAAATTGCATTGGGCTTACCCATTTGGGCCAGGCCCAATTGATCTGGGCCAGGACCTAATTAAGTGTCTACAAGTAGGATTGGGGTTCCGGCGATCGGGGGGGTCGGGGGGGTGTGCGCACATCATGTGCGATGGGTGCTGGTACTTCGCCCTTATATTGCCCCCTATCCCTCATCAAACCTCGAGAACTCACACCCCCTTAAAGAGCATTTGAGATTTTATAGGTTTGCTGCCAGTAGCCATTAAAGTATCTGAAATGGGGACACTTTTTTCAAATGGTCACAAAATCTTATACGCTTCGAGTTTTTAGCTGAATTTTTTTGTGCATGCCAACAAAAATACAAGGATCACGTCTACAAAGTTTGGGGCCAAAACGCGTTTCGAAAAAATTTTAAAAAATCCTGAACCTCAAAAATTTTTAAAAATCATGAAAAATTGAAAACGATTCATCTCGCCATGAAACTCCACGTGAAGCCTTAAGGGACCATTGTACGAATTTACAAGCCATAAAAATGGCATTGGCACAAAGAAATATGAAGATGTGCCTAAACCCACCAACCACCCTATCGATCCACGGCTTGCGCATCCCGTCTCTCTGGCTGGCGTAGTGATCGCCCGCCCGCTCATTTCCTCGGTTGGCTTAGGCATACAGAGTTCATTCCCAGTATAAGATCGCACCAGACCGAGGGTTGCGATAGCAAGATAAACAGCACGCAGAGGGGGACCCAGTTGATCCTCGGCTTGCGCATCCCACCCCTCTGGCCGATTGAGCGCCCCTCTGGCTGGCTGAGCGCCCGCACGCTCGTTTCGTGGGTTGACTTAGGCATACGGAGTTCATTCCCAGTCTAAGCATACAGAGTTCATTCCCAGTCTAAGATCAGACCGGATCGAGGGTTGCAACAGCACAAGCTGGGCTCGGGCATGTGCTGGTGCCGCATTTTTCTTCGTCGGGGCACCATTGCCGGAGCATCGCCGGAGAACCTGATCGGCGGCATTGGGGTTTCGACAATCGGGGGGCCCGGGGGGTGTGCGCACATGATGTGCAATGGGTGCTGGTACTTGGCCCTTATATTGGCCCCCTATCCCTCATCAAACCTCGAGAACTCACACCCCCTTAAATATCATTTGAGATTTTACAGGTTTGCTACCAGTAACCATTAAAGTGTCTGAAATGGGAACACTTTTTTCAAATGGTCCCAAAGTCTTGTACACTTCGAGTTTTTAGCTGACTTTTTTTGTGCATGCCAACAAAAATACAAGGATCATGTCTGCCAAGTTTTGGGCCAAAACTCCTTCCGAAAAAATTTTAAAAAATCCCGAACCGTAAAAAGTTTCAAAAATCGTAAAAAACAGAAAACGAGTCGTCTTGCCATGAAACTTCACGTGAAGGCTTAAGGGACCATTGTATGAATTTAGAAGCCATAAAAATGGCATTGGCATACAGAAATATGAAGATGTGCCTAAACCCACGTACCACCCTATCGATCCACGACTTGCGCATCCAGTCTCTCTGGTCGGCGTAGTGCCCGCCCGCTCGCCCACTCGTTTCGTCGGCTGGCTTAGGCATACGGAGTTCTTTCCCAGTCTAAGATCACACCAGACTGAGGGTTACGACAGCAAGATCGGTAGCACGTAGAGGGGGACCCGGCCGATCCCCGGTTGCGCATCCCGCCCCTCTGGCCGGCTGAGTGCCTGCACGCTCGTTTCGTGGGTTGACTTAGGCATATGGAGTTCATTCCCAGTCTAAGCATATGGAGTTTATTCCCAGTCTAAGATCAGATCAGACCGAGGGTTGCAGCAGCACATGCTGGGCTCGGGCATGTGCTGGTGCCGCATTTTTCTTTGTCGAGGCACCATCGACGGAGCATCGCCGGAGAACCTGTCCGGCAGGATTAGGGTTTTGGCGATCGGGGGGGCCGGGGGGTGTGCGCACATGATGTGCGATGGGTGCTGGTACTTGGCCCTTATATTGGCCCCCTATCCCTCATCAAACCTCAAGAACTCACACCCTCTTAAAGAGCATTTGAGATTTTACAGGTTTACTACCAGTTGCCATTAAAGTGTCTGGAATGGGGACACTTTTTTCAAATGGTCACAAAATCTTGTACACTTCGAGTTTTTAGCTGAATTTTTTTAAGCATGTCAAAAAAAATACAAGGATTACGTCTACCAAGTTTTGAGCCAAAACTCCTTCCAAAAAAATTTTAAAAAATCCCAAACCGCAAAATGTTTTGAAAACCGTAAAAAATAGAAAACGAGTCATCTTGCTATGAAACTTCACGTGAAGGCTTAAGGCACCATTGTATGAAGTTACAAGCCATAAAAATGGCATTGGCTTGCAGGAATATGAAGATGTACCTAAACCCACCTGCCACCCTATCGATCTACAGCTTGTGCATCCCGTCTCTCTGGCCGGCGTAGTGCCCGCCCGCCCGTCCGCCCGCTTGTTTCGTCGGTTGGCTTAGGCATACGGAGTTCATTCCCAGTCTAAGATTGGACCAGACCAAGGGTTGCGGCAGCAAAATCGGTGGCACTCAGAGGGGGGCCCGGTCGATCCCCGACTTATGCATCCCGCCCCTCTGGCCGGCTGAGCGCCCGCACGCTCGTTTCGTGGGTTGACTTAGGATAAAGAGTTGATTCCAGTTTAAGCATACGGAGTTCATTCCCAGTCTAAGATCGGACCATACCGAGGGTTGTGGCAGCACATACTGGGCTCGGGCATGTGCTGGTGCCGCATTTTTCTTCGCCGGGGCACCATCGTCGGAGCATCGCCAGAGAAGCTGAGCGGTGGCATTGGGGTTCCGGCGATCGGGGGGGCCGGGGAGGTGTGCGCACATGATGTGCGATGGGTGCTGGTACTTGGCCCTTATATTGGCTTCCTATCCCTCATCAAACCTCGAGAACTCACACCCCCTTGAAGAGCATTTGAGATTTTACAGGTTCGCTGCCAGTAGCCATTAAAGTGTCTAAAATGGGGACACTTTTTTGAAATGGTCACAAAATCTTGTACATTTCGAGTTTTTAGCTGAATTTTTTTGTGCGTGCCAAAAAAAATACAAGGATCACGTCTACCAAGTTTGTCGCCAAAAATCCTTTCAAAAAAATTTTAGAAAATCCCGAACCGCAAAAAGTTTTAAAAATCATGAAAAATAGAAAACAAGTCGTCTTGCCATGAAACTTGACGTTAAGGCTTAAGGGACCATTGTATGAATTTACAAGCCATAAAAATGGCATTGGCAAGTAGAAATATGAAGATGTGCCTAAACCAACCTACCACCCTATCGATCCACGGCTTGCGCATCCCGTCTCACTGGCCAGTATAGTGCCCATCCGCCCGCCCGCACACTCGTTTCGTTGGTTGGCTTAGGCATACGAAGTTCATTCCTAGTCTAAGATTGGACCAGACCTAGGGTTGCGGTAGCAGGATCGGCAGCATGCAGAGGGGGACCCGATCGATCCCCGACTTGTGCATCTCCCCCTCTAGCCGGCTGAGCGCCCACATGCTCGTTTCGTGGGTTGACTTAGGCATATGGAGTTAATTCCCAGTCTAAGCATACGGAGTTCATTCCCAGTCTAAGATCGGACTAGACTGAGGGTTGCGACAGCACATGCTGGGCTCCAGAATGTGCTGGTGCCACATTTTTCTTCGGAGAACCTGATCGGCGGCATTAGGGTTCCGACGATCGGGGGGGCCAGGGGGTGTGCACACATGATGTGCAATGGGTGCTGGTACTTGGCCCTTATATTGGCCCCCTATGCCTCATCAAACCTCGAGAACTCACACCCCCATAAAGAGCATTTGAGATTTTGCAGGTATGCTACCAGCAGGCATTAAAGTGTCTGAAATGGAGACACTTTTTTCAAATGGTCACAACATCTTGTACACTTAGAGTTTTTAGCTGAAATTTTTTATGCATGCCAACAAAAATACAAGGATCACGTCTACCAAGTTTGGGGCCAAAAATCCTTCCAAAAAATATTAAAAAATCCAGAACTGTAAAAAGTTTTGAAAATCGTGAAAAATAGAAAACGAGTCGTCCTGCCATTAAAGTTCACGTGAAGGCTTAAGGGACCGTTGTGTGAATTTACAAGCTATAAAAATGGCATTGGCACACAAAAATATGAATATGTGCCTAAACCCAACTACCACCCTATCGATCCACGGCTTGCGCATCCCATCTCTCTGGTCGACGTAGTGCCCGTCCGTCCGCTCGTTTCATCGGTTGACTTAGGCATACGGAGTTCATTCCCAGTCTAAGATCAAACCAGACTGAGGGTTGTGGCAGCAGGATCGGCAGCACGCAAGGGGGTGCCCGATCGATCCGCAGCTTGCGCATCCCGCTCCTCTAGCCGGCTGAGCGCCCGTACGCTCGTTTCGTGGGTTGACTTAGGCATACGGAGTTCATTCCTAGTCTAAGATCCAACCAGACTGAGGTTTATGGAAGCACATGCTGGGCTTGGGCATGTGCTGGTGCCGTATTTTTCTTCGTTGGGGCACCAACGCCGGAGCATCGTCGGAGAACCTGACCGGTGGCATTGTGGTTCCGACGGTCGGGGGGGCCGGGGGGTGTACGCACATGATGTGCAATGGGTGCTGGTACTTGGCCCTTATATTGGCCCCCCATCCCTCATCAAACCTCGAGAACTCACACCCCCTTAAAGAGCATTTGAGATTTTGCAGGTATGCTGCCAGCAGCCATTAAAGTGTTTGAAATGGTGACACTTTATTCAAATGGTCACAAAATCTTGTACACTTTGAGTTTTTAGCTGAATGTTTTTGTGCGTGCCAACAAAAATAGAAGGATCACGTCTACCAATTTTGGGGCCAAAACTCCTTTCAAAAAAAGTTTAAAAAATCTCGAACCGTAAAAAGTTTCCAAAATTGTGAAAAATAGAAAATGAGTCGTCTTGCCACGAAACTTCACGTGAAGGCTTAAGGGACCATTGTATGAATTTACAAGCCATAAAAATGGCATTGGCACACAGAAATATGAAGATGTGCCTAAACCCACCTACCACCCTATCGATCCACGGCCTGCGAATCCCGTCTCTCTGGCCGGCGTAGTGCCCGCCTGCTCGCCCGCTCGTTTCGTCGGTTGGCTTAGGCATACAGAGTTCATTCCCAGTCTAAGATCAGACCTGACCGAGGGTTGCGGCAGCAGGATCGGCAGCACGCAGAGGGGGACCCGGCCGATCCTCGGCTTGCGCATCCCGCCCCTCTGGCCTGCTGAGCGCCCGCACGCTCGTTTCGTGGGCTGACTTAGGCATACGGAGTTCATTCCCAGTCTAAGCATACAGAGTTCATTCCCTGTCTAAGATCGGACTGAACCAAGGGTTACGGCAACACATGCTGGGCTCTGGCATGTGCTGGTGTCGTATTTTTCTTCATCGGGGCACCATCATCAAAGCATCACCGGAGAACCTGACCGACGGCATTGGGGTTCCGGCGATCGGAGGGGCCGGGGCGGGTGTGCGCACAAAATGTGGGATGGGTGCTGGTACTTGGCCCTAATATTGGCACCCTATCCCTTATCAAACCTTGAGAACTCACACCCCCTTAAAGAGCATTTGAGATTTTACAGGTTTTCTGCCAGTAGCCATTAAAGTGTCTGAAATGGGGACACTTTTTTCAAATGGTCACAAAATCTTGTACACTTCGAGTTTTTAGCTGAATTTTTTTATGCATGTGAAAAAAAATACGAGGATCACGTCTACCAATTTTAGGGCCAAAACTCTTTCCAAAAAAAATTTAAAAAATCCCTAACCATAAAAAGTTTCAAAAATCATGAAAAATAGAAAACGAGTCGTCTCGCCATGAAACTTCACGTGAAGGCTTAGGGGACCATTGTATGAATTTACAAGCCATAAAAATGGCATTGGCATGCATAAGTATTAAGATGTGCCTAAACCAACCTACCACCCTATCGATCAACGGCTTGCGCATACCGTCTCTCTGCTAGGCGTAGAGCCCGCCCGCCCGTCCGCTCGTTTCGTCGATTGGCTTAGGCATACAGCTTTCATTCCCAGTCTAAGATTGGACCGGACTGAGGGTTGCAACAGTAGGATCTGCAGCACGCAGAGGGGGACCCGACCTATCCCCGGCTTGTGCATCCCACCCCTCTGGTCGGCTGAGCGCCCGCACGCTCGTTTCGTGGGCTGACTTAGGCATACGGAGTTCATTCGCAGTCTAAGCATATGAAGTTCATTCCCAGTCTAAGATCAGACCAGACTGAGGGTTACGGTAGCACATGCTGGGCTCGGGCATGTGCTGGTGCTGCATTTTTCTTCGCAGGGGCACCATCGTCGGAGAACCTGACCGGCAGCATTGGGGTTCCAGTGATTGGGGGGTCAGGGTGGGTGTCCGCACAAAATGTGGGATGGGTGCTGGTACTTGGCCCATATATTGGCCCATACATTGGCCCCCTATCCCTCATCAAACTTTGAGAACTCACACCCCCTTAAAGAGCATTTGAGATTTTACAGGTTTGCTGCCAGTAGCCATTAAAGTGTATGAATTAGGAACACTTTTTTCAAATGGTCACAAAATGTTGTACACTTCGAGTTTTTAGCTGAATTTTTTTGTGCATGCCAACAAAAATACAAGGATCTCGTCTACCAAGTTTGCGGCCAAAACTCCTTCCAAAAAAATTTTAAAAAATCCCGAACTACAAAAAGTTTTGAAAATCGTGAAAAATAGAAAATGAGTTGTCTTGCCATGAAACTTCACGTGAAGGCTTAACGGACCATTGTATGAATTTACAAGCCATAAAAATGGCATTGGCGCACAGAAATATGAAGATGTGCCTAAACCCACCTACCATCCTATCCATCCATAGCTTGTGCATCCCGTCTCTCTGGCCGGCTAGTGCCCGCCCGCCTGCCCACTCGTTTCATCGGTTGGCTTAGGCATACGGAGTTCATTCCCAGTCTAAGATTGGACCGGATCAAGGGTTGCGGTAGTAGGACCGATAGCATGCAGAAGGGGACCCGATTGATCTCTGGCTTGTGCATCCCGCCCCTCTGGCCAGCTGAGCGCCCGCCACTCATTTCGTGGGTTGACTTAGGCATACGGAGTTCATTCCCAGTCTAAGCATACAGAGTTCATTCCCAGTCTAAGATCAGACCAGATCGAGGGTTGCGATAGCACATGCTAGGCTCGGGCATGTGCTGGTGATGCATTTTTCTTCGTCGGGGCACCATCGTCAGAGCATCGCCGGTGAACCTGACCGACGGCATTGAGGTTTCGGCGATCGGGGGGGTGTGCGCACATTATGTGCGATGGGAGTTGGTACTTGGCCTTTATATTGGCCCCCTATCCCTCATCAAACCTCAAAAACTGACACCCCCTTAAAGAGCATTTGAGATTTTACAGGTTTGCTGCCAATAGCCATTAAAGTGTCTGAAATGGGGACACTTTTTCAAATGGTCACAAAATCTTGTACAATTTGAGTTTTTAGCTGAATTTTTTTTTTGCATTCCAACAAAAATACAAGGATAACGTCTACCAAGTTTGGGGCCAAAACTCTTTCCGAAAAAATTTTAAAAAATCCTGAACCATAAAAAGTTTCAAAAATCATGAAAAATAGAAAACGAGTCGTCTTGCCATGAAACCTCACGTGAAGGCTTTAGGGACCATTGTATGAATTTACAAACCATAAAAATGGCATTGGCACGTAAAAATATGAAGGTGTGCCTAAACCCACATACCACTCTATCGATCAACAGCTTGCGCATCCGGTCTCTTTGGCCGCGCGTAGTGCCCGCCCGCCCGCCTGCCCACTCGTTTCGTCGGTTGGCTTAGGCATACGAAGTTCATTCCCACTCTAAGATCAGACCCGATTGAGGGTTGCGGCAGCAGGATCGACAGCACACAGAGGGGGACCCGGTCAATCCCTGGCTTGCGCTCGCACGTTCGTTTCATGGGTTGACTTAGGCATACGAAGTTCATTCCCAGTCTAAGCATACGGAGTTCGTTCCCAGTTTAAGATCGAACCGGACCGAGGGTTAAGACAGCACATGCTGGGCTCGGGCATGTGCTGGTGCCACATTTTTCTTCTTTGAGTCACCATCGCCGGAGCATTGCAGGAGAACCTGACCGACAGCATTGAGGTTCTGACGATCGGCGGGCCGGGGGGGTGCGCGCACATGATGTGCGATGGGTGCTGGTACTTGGCTCTTATATTGGCCCCCTATCACTCATCAAACCTCAAAAACTCACACCCCCTTAAAGAGCATTTGAGATTTTACAGGTTTGCTACCAGTAGCCATTAAAGTGTCTAAAATGGGGACACCTTTTTCAAATGGTCATAAAATCCTATACACTTCGAGTTTTTAGCTGAATGTTTTTGTGCATGCCAACAAAAATACAAGGATCATGTCTACCAAGTTTGGGGCCAAAACTCCTTCTGAAAAAATTTTAGGAAATCCCAAACTGCAAAAGTTTTGAAAATTGTGAAAAATAGAAAACGAGTCGTCTTGCCTTGAAATTTCACGTGAAGGCTTAAGGGACCATTGTATGAATTTACAAGCCATAAAAATGGCATTGGCATGCAAAAATATGAAGATGTGCCTAAACCCACCTACCACCCTATCGATCCACGGCTTGCGCATCCCGTCTCTCTGCAAAGCGTAGTGCCCGCCCACCCGCCCGCTCGTTTCAAAAAAAATTTAGAAAAATCTCAAACCGTAAAAAGTTTCCAAAATCGTGAAAAATAGAAAACGAGTCGTCTTGCCATGAAACTTCACGTGAAGGCTTAAGGGACCATTGTATGAGTTTACAAGCCATAAAAGGAACCATCGATCCCGTCTCTCAGGTCGGGGTGGTGCCCGCCCGCCCGCTCGTTTCGTCGGTTGGCTTAAGAATACGGAGTTCATTCCCAGTCTAAGATTGCACCAGACTGAAGGTTACAGTAGCAGGATTGACAGCACGCAGAAGGGGACCCGATCGATCCTCGGCTTGTGCATCCCACCCCTCTGGTCGACTGAGCGCCCGTACGCTTGTTTCGTGGGTTGACTTAGGCATATGGAGTTCATTCCTTGTCTAAGCATACAGAGTTCATTCCCAGTCTAAGATTGGATCGGACCGAGGGTTACAGCAGCACATGCTGGGCTCGGGCAGGTGCTGGTGCCATATTTTTCTTCGTCGGGGCACCATCGTCGGAGCATTGCCAGAGAACCTGACTGATGGCATTAAGGTTCCGACGATCGGGGGGGCCGGGGGGTGCGCACAAGATGTGCGATGGGTGCTGGTACTTGGCCCTTATATTGGCCCCCTATCCCTCATCAAACCTCAAGAACTCGCACCCCCTTAAAGAGCATTTGAGATTTTACAGGTTTGTTGCCATTTGCCATTAAAGTGTCTGAAATAGGGACACTTTTTTCAAATGGTCACAAAATCTTGTACACTTAAAGTTTTTAGCTGAATTTTTTTGTGCATGCCAAAAAAAATACAAGGATCACGTCTACCAAGGTTTTGGCCAAAACTCCTTCCGAAAAAATATTAATAAATCTCGAACCGTAAAAAGTTTCAAAAATCGTAAAAAATAGAAAACGAGTCATCTTGCCATGAAACATCACGTGAAGGCTTAAGGGACCATTGTATGAATTTACAAGCCATAAAAATGGCATTGGCATGCAGAAATATGAAGATGTCCCTAAACCAACCTACCACCCTATCGATCCACGGCTTGCGCATCCCGTCTCTCTAGCCGGCATAGTGCCCGCCCGCCCACTTGTTTCATCGGTTGGCTTAGGCATACGGAGTTCATTCCCAGTCTAAGATCGGATCGGACCGAAGGTTGCAGCAGCAGGATCAGCAGCATGTAGAGGGGGACCCTGTCGATCCTCGGCTTGCGCATCCCGCCCCTCTGGTCGACTGAGCACCCGCACGCTCGTTTCATTGGTTGACTTAGGCATACAGAGTTCATTCCCAGTCTAAGCATACGGAGTTCATTCCCAGTCTAATATCGGACCAGACCGAGGGTTTTTGGCTGAATTGTTTTGTGCACACCAACAAAAATACAAGGATCACGTCTACCAAGTTTGGGGCCAAAACTCCTTCTGAAAAAATTTTAAAAAATCCCGAACCGTAAAAAGTTTTGAAAATCATGAAAAATAGAAAACGAGTCGTCTTGCCATGAAACTTCACGTGAAGGCTTAAGGGACCATTGTATAAATTTACAAGCCATAAAAATGGCATTGGCACGTAGAAATATGAAGATGTGCCTAAACCCACCAACCACCCTATCGATCCACGGCTTGCGTATCCCGTCTCTCTAGCTGGCATAGTGCCCGCCCATCCGCTTGTTTCGTCGGTTGGCTTAGGCATACGGATTTCATTCCCAGTCTAAGATCGAACCGGACCGAGGGTTGCGGTAGTAGGATCGGCAGCACGCAGAAGGGGACCTGACCGATCCTCAGCTTGCACATCCCACCCCTCTGGCCGGCTGAGCGCCCGTACGCTCGTTTCATGGGTTGACTTAGGCATACGAAGTTCATTCCCAGTCTAAGATCAGACCGGACCGAGGGTTGTGGCAGCACATGCTAGGCTCGAGAATGTGCTGGTGCTGCATTTTTCTTTGTCGGGGCACCATCACTGAAGCATCGCCAGAGAACCTGACTGGCGGCTTTGGGGTTCCGACGATCAAGGGGGCCGGGGGGTGTGCGCACATGATGTGGGATGGGTGCTGGAACTTGGCCCTTATATTGACCTCCTATCCCTCATCAAACCTCGAGAACTCACAGCCCCCTAAAGAGCATTTGAGATTTTACAGGTTCGCTGCCAGTAGCCATTAAAGTGTCTGAAATGGGGACACGTTTTTCAAATGGTCACAAAATCTTGTACACTTCGAGTTTTCTGCTGAATTTTTTTGTGCACGCCAACAAAAATACAAGGATCACGTCTACCAAGTTTTGGGCCAAAACCCCTTCTGAAAGAATTTTAAAAAATCCTGAACAACAAAAAGTTTCAAAAATCATGAAAAATAGAAAACGAGTCGTTTTGCCATGAAACTTCACGTGAAGGCTTAAGGGACCATTGTATGGATTTACAAGCCATAAAAATGGCATTCGCATGCAGAAATATGAAGATGTGCCTAAACCCACTTACCCTCCTATCGATCGACGGCTTACGCATCCCGTCACTTTGGCTGGCGTAGTACCCGCCCACCCGGCCGCTTGCTCGTTTCGTCGATTGACTTAGGCATACGGAGTTCTTTCCCAGTCTAAGATTGGACTGGACCGAGGGTTGCGGCAGCAAGATCGGCAGCACGCAGAGGGGGACCCGACTGATCCCTGGCTGGCGCATCCCGCCCTTCTGGCCGGCTGAGCGCCCGCACGCTCGTTTCGTGGGCTGACTTAGCCATGTAGAGTTCATTCCCAGTCTAAGATCGGATCGGACCGGGGGTTGCGGCAGCACATGTTGGGCTCAGTGCCGCATTTTTCTTTGCCGGGACACCATCGCCAGAGAACCTAACTGGCGGCATTGGGGTTCCGACGATCGGGGGGCCCAGGGTGGTGTGCGCACATGATGTGCAATGGGTGCTGGTACTTGCCCTTATATTGGCCCCCTATCCCTCATCAAACCTCGAGGACTCACAGCCCCTTAAAGAGCATTTGAGATTTTACAGGTTTGCTGCCAGTAGCCATTAAAGTGTCTGAAATGGGGACACGTTTTTCAAATGGTCACAAAATCTTGTACACTTCGAGTTTTTCACTGAATTTTTTTATGCATGCCAACAAAAATACAATGATCATGTCTACCAAGTTTCGGGCCAAAACCCCTTCTGAAAGAATTTTAAAAAATCCCGAACCACAAAAAGTTTCAAAAATCATGAAAAATAGAAAACGAGTCGTCTTGCCATGAAACTTGACGTGAAGGCTTAAGGGGCCATTGTATGAATTTACAAGCCATAAAAATGGCATTGGCATGCAGAAATATGATGATGTGTGTAAACCCACCTACCCCCTATCGATCCACGGCTTGCGCATCCTGTCACTTTGGCTGGCGTAGTGCCCGCCCGCCCGGCCGGTCGCTCGTTTCGTCGGTTGGCTTAGGCATACGGAGTTCTTTCTCAGTCTAAGATTGGACTGGACCGAGGGTTGCAGCAGCAAGATCGGCAGCACGCAGAGGGGGACCCGTTCGATCCTCGGCTGGCGCATCCCGCCCCTCTGGCCGACTGAGCGCCCGCACACTCGTTTCGTGGGCTGACTTAGGCATACAGAGTTCATTCCCAGTCTAAGATCAGATCGGACCGGGGGTTGCGGCAGCACATGTGGGCTCAGTGCCGCATTTTTCTTTGCCGGGACACCATCGTCGGAGAACCTGACCGACGGCATTGGGGTTCCGACGATCGGGGGGGCCAGGGTGGTGTGCTTACATGATGTGCGATGGGTGCTGGTACTTGCCCTTATATTGGCCCCCTATCCCTCATCAAACCTTGAGGACTCACACCCCCTTAAAGAGCATTTGAGATTTTACAGGTTTGCTGCCAGTAGCCATTAAAGTGTCTGAAATGGGGACACGTTTTTCAAATGGTCACAAAATCTTGTACACTTTGAGTTTTCAGCTGAATTTTTTTGTGTATGCCAACAAAACTACAAGGATCATGTCTACCAAGTTTGGGGCCAAAACTCCTTCCGAAAAAATTTTAAAAAACCCCGAACCGCAAAAAGTTTCAAAAATCATGAAAAATAAAAAACGAGTCGTCTTGCCATGAAACGTCACGCGAAGGCTTAAGGGACCATTGTATGAATTTACAAGCCATCAAAATGGCATTGGCACACAGAAATATGAAGATGTGCTAAACCCACCTACTCCCCTATCGATCCACGGCTTGCGCATCCTGTCTCTCTGGCCGGCGTGATGCCTCCCCACTCGTTTCGTTGATCGGCTTCGGCATACGGAGTTCATTCCCAGTCTAAGATTGGACCAGACCGAGGGTTGTCACAGCAAGATTGGCAGCACGTGAAGGGGGACCCGACTGATCCGCGGCTTGTGCATCCTGCCCCTCTGGTCGACTGAGCCCCCGTACGCTCGTTTTGTGAGTTGACTTAGGCATACGGAGTTCATTCCTAGTCTAAGCATACGGAGTTCATTCCCAGTCTAAGATTGGACCAGTTCGAGGGTTGCGACAGCACAAGCTGGGCTCGAGCATGTGCTGGTGCCACATTTTTCTTCATCGGGGCACCATCGTCAGAGCATCGCCAGAGAACCTGACCGACGGTATTGGGGTTCCGACGATCGAGGGGGTCGGGGTGGTGTGCGCACATGATGTGCGATGGGTGCTGGTACTTGCCCATTATATTGGCCCCCTATCCCTCATCAAACCTCGAGAACCAACACCCCCTTAAAGAGCATTTGAGATTTTACAGGTTTGCTGCCAGTAGGCATTAAACTGTCTGAAATGGGGACACCTTTTTCAAATGGTCACAAAATCTTGTACACTTCGAGTTTTTAGCTAAATGTTTTTGTGCATGCCAACAAAAATACAAGGATCATGTCTACCAAGTTTTGGGCCAAAACTCCTTCCAAAAAAAATTTAAAAAATCTCGAGCGCAAAAAGTTTCAAAAATCATGAAAAATAGAAAACGAGTCGTCTTGCCATGAAACTTCACGTGGAGGCTTAAGGGACCATTGTATGAATTTACAAGCCATAAAAATGGCATTGGCACATAGAAATATGAAGATGTGCCTAAACCCACCTACCACCCTATCGATCCACGGCTTGCACATCCCGTCTCTCTGGCCGGTGTAGTGCCCGCCCCTCCGCCCGCTCGTTTCGTCGGTTGACTTAGGCATATGGAGTTCATTCCCAGTCTAAGATCGGACCGGACCGAGGGTTGCGGCAGCACATGCTGGCCTCCGGCATGTACTGGTGTCACATTTTTCTTCGTCGGGGCACCTCGTCGGAGCATCGCCTGAGAACCTAACCGGCGGCATTGGGGTTCTGGCGATCGGGGGGTCGGGGGGTATGCGCACATGATGTGCGATGGGTGCTGGTACTTGGCCCATATATTGGCCCCCTATCCCTCATCAAACCTCAAGAACTCACACCCCCTTAAAGAGCATTTGAGATTTTACAGGTTTACTACCAGTAGCCATTAAAATGTCTAAATGCGGACACTTTTTTCAAATGGTAACAAAATCTTGTACACTTCAGTTTTTAGCTGAATTTTTTTATGCATGCCAACAAAAATACAAGGATCACGTCTACCAAGTTTGGAGCCAAAACTCCTTCTGAAAAAATTTTAAAAAATTCTGAACCGTAAAAAGTTTCAAAAATCGTGAAAAATAGAAAATAAGTCTTCTTGCCGTTAAACTTCACATGAGGGCTTAAGGGACCATTGTAGGAATTTACAAGCCATAAAAATGGCATTGGCACACAGAAATATGAACATGTGCCTAAACCCACCTACCGCCCTATCGATCCACGACTTGCGCATCCCGTCTCTCTAGCCGACGTAGTGCCCACTCGCCTGCCCTCCTGCTCGTTTCATCGGTTGGCTTAGGCATACGGAGTTCATTCCTAGTCTAAGATTGAATTGGACTGAGGGTTGCGGCAGCAGGATCGGTAGCACGTAGAGGGGGACCCGGTCGATCCCCGGCTTACGCATCCCACCCCTCTGGCCGGCTCAGCGCCCGCACGCTCGTTCTGTGGGTTGACTTAGGCATACGGAGTTCATTCCCAGTCTAAGCATACGGAGTTCATTCCCAGTCTAAGATCGGGTCAGACCAAGCGTTGCAGCAGCACATGCTGGGCTCGGGCATGTGCTTGTGCCACAATTTTCTTCGTCGAGGCACCATCGTCGGAGAACCTGATCGACGGCATTGGGGTTTCGACGATCGGGGGGGCCGGGGGGGTGTGCTCACATGATGTGCGATGGGTGCTGGTACTTGGCCCTTATATTGGACCCTTATCCCTCATCAAACCTCGAGAACTCACACCCCCTTAAAGAGCATTTGAGATTTTATAGGTTTGCCGCCAGTAGCTATTAAACTGTCTGAAATGGGGACACTTTTTTCAAATGGTCACAAAATCTTGTACACTTCAAGTTTTTAGCTGAATTGTTTTGTGCACGCCAACAAAAATACAAGGATCACGTCTACCAAGATTGGGGCCAAAACTCATTTCAAAAAAATTTTAAAAAATCTCGAACCGAAAAAGTTTCAAAAATCGTGAAAAACAGAAAACGAGTCATCTTGCCATGAAACTTCACGTGAAGGCTTAAGGGACCATTGCATGAATTTACAAGCCATAAAATATCATTAGCACATAGAAATATGAAGATGTGCCTAAACCCACCTACCACCCTATCGATCCACGGCTTGCGCATCCCGTCTCTCTGGCTGGTGTAGTGCCCGTCCGCCCGCCCATTCGTTTCGTCGGTTGGCTTAGGCATATGGAATTCATTCCCAGTCTAAGATCAGGCCAGACCGAGGGTTGCAGCAGCAGGATCAACAACACGCAGAGGGAGACCCGGCCGATCCTCGACTTGCGCATCCCGCCCCTTTGGCCAGCTGAGCGCCCGCACGCTCGTTTCGTGGGTTGACTTACGGAGTTAATTCCCAGTCTAAGCCTACGGAGTTCATTCCCAATCTAAGATCGGACCGGACCGAGGGTTGCGGCAGCACATGCTGGGCTCGAGCATGTGCTGGTGCTACATTTTTCTTTGCCAGGGCACCATCACCGGAGCATCACCGGAGAACCTGACCGGCGACATTGGGGTTTCGGCGATCGGGGGGGTCGGGGGGTGTGCACACATGATGTGCGATGGGTGCTGGTACTTGGCCCTTATATTGGCCCCCTATTCCTAATCAAACCTCGAGAACTCACACCCCCTTAAAGAGCATTTGAGATTTTACAGGTTTGCTGCTAGTAGCCATTAAAGTGTCTGAAATGTTTACACTTTTTTCAAATGGTTACAAAATCTCGTACACTTCAAGTTTTTAGCTGTTTTTTTTGTGTATGCCAAAAAAAATACAAGGATAAGGTCTACCAAGTTTGGGGCCAAAAATCCTTCTGAAAAAATTTTAAAAAATCTTGAACCACAAAAAGTTTAAAAAAATCATGAAAAATAGAAAATGAGTCGTCTTGCCATGAAACTTCACGTGAAGGCTTAAGGGACCATTGTATGAATTTACAACCAATAAAAATGGCATTGGCACACAGAAATATGAAGATGTGCCTAAACCCACCTAACACCCTATCGATCCACGGCTTGCGCATCCTGTCTCTCTACCTGACGTAGTGCCCGCCCGCCCGCCCGCCCGCTCGTTTCGTTGGTTGGCTTAGGCATACGGAGTTCATTCCCAGTTTAAGATCGGACCGGACCGAGGGGTGCGGCAGCACATGCTGGGCTAGGGCACGTGCTGGTGCCGCATTTTTCTTCATCAAGGCACCATCGTCAGAGCATCGTCGGAGAACCTGACTGGCAGCGTTGGGCTTCCGACGGTCGGGGGGGCCGGGGGGGGATGTGCGCATGTGATGTGCGATGGGTGCTGGTACATGGCCCTTATATTGGCCCCCTATCCCTCATCAAACCTCCAGAACTCACACCCCCTTAAAGAGCATGTGAGATTTTACAGGTTTGCTGCCAGTAGCCATTAAAGTGTCTGAAATGGGCAGACTTTTTTCAAATGATTATAAAATCTTGTACACATCGAGTTTTTAGCTGAATTTTTTTGTGCACACCAACAAAAATACAAGAATCACGTCTACCAAGTTTGGGGTCAAAACTCTTTCTGAAAAAATTTTAAAAAATCCCGAACCACAAAAAGTTTCAAAAATCATGAAAAATAGAAAACGAGTCGTCTTGCCGTGAAACTTCACGTGAAGGCTTAAGGGACCATTGTATGAATTTACAAGCCATAAAAGTTGCATTGGCACTCAGAAATATGAAGATGTGCCTAAACCCACCTACCACCATATCGATCCACGGCTTGTGCATCCCTCTCTCTGGCCGGCGTAGTCCTCGCCCGCCTGCTCGTTTCATCGGTTGGCTTAGGCATACGGAGTTCATTCCCAGTCTAAGATCGGATTGAACCAAGGGTTGTGGCAGCCAGATCAACAGCACACAGAGGGGGACCCGACCGATCCCCGGCTTGCGCATCCCACCCCTCTAGCCGGCTGAGCGCCTGCACACTCGTTTCGTGGGTTGACTTAGGCATACGTAGTTCATTCCTAGTCTAAGCATACGGAGTTCATTCCCAGTCTAAGATTGGACCTGACCGAGGGTTGCGACAGCACATGCTGGGCTCAGGCATGTACTGGTGCCGTATTTTTCTTCGCCGGGGCACCATCGCAGGAGCACCATCATCGGAGCATCGTCGGAGAACCTGACTGGCGGCATTGGGGTTCCGACGATCAGGGGGGCCGGGGGGTGTACACACATGATGTGTGATGGGTGCCGGTACTTGGACCTTATGTTGGCTCCCTATCCCTCATCAAACCTCGAGAACTCACACCCCCTTAAAGAGCATTTGAGATTTTACAGGTTTGCTGCCAGTAGCCATTAAAGTGTCTGAAATGGGGACACTTTTTTCAAATGGTCACAAAATCTTGTACAGTTCGAGTTTTTAGCTGAATTTTTTTGTGCATGCCAACAAAAATACAAGGATCATGTCTACCAAATTTAGGCCAAAACTCTTTCAGAAAAAATTTCAAAAAATCCTGAACCATAAAAAGTTTCAAAAATCATGAAAAATAGAAAACGAGTAGTCTTGCCATGAAACTTCATGTGAAGGCGTAAGGGACCATTGTATGAATTTACAAGCCATAAAAATGGCATTGGCTTGCAGAAATATAAAGATGTGCCTAAACCCATCTACCACCCTATCGATCCACGGCTTGCGCATCCCGTCTCTCTGGCCGATGTAGTGCCCGCTCGCCTGCCCGCCCACCCGCTCGTTTCGTCGGTTGGCTTAGGCATACGGAGTTCATTCCCAGTCTAAGATCAGACCGGACCGAGGGTTGTGGCAGCTGGATCAACAGCACGCAGAGGGGGACCCGGTCAATTCCCGGCTTGCGCATCCCACCCCTCTGGCCGATTGAGCACCCGCACGCTCGTTTCGTGGGTTGACTTAGGCATACAAAGTTCATTCCCAATCTAAGCATAGGAGTTCATTCCCAGTCTTAGATCGGATCGGGCCAAGGGTTGCGGCAGCACATGCTGGGCTCGGGCATGTGCTGGTGCCGCATATTTCTTCACCGGGGCGCCATCGCCGGATCATCGCCGTAGAAGCTAACCAGCGACATTGGGGTTCCGGCGATCAGGGGGGCCGGGGGGTGTGTGCGCACATGATGTGTGATGGGTGCTCATACTTGGCCCTTATGTTGGCCCCCTATCCCTCATCAAGCCTCGAGAACTAACACCCCCTTAAAGAGCATTTGAGATTTTACAGGTTTGCTGCCAGTAGCCATTAAAGTGTCTGAAATGGGGACACTTTTTTCAAATGGTCACAAAATCTTGTACACTTCGAGTTTTTAGCTGAATTTTTTTGTGTATGCCAAAAAAAATACAAGGATCATGTCTACCAAGTTTGGGGCCAAAACTCCTTCCGAAAAATTTTTGAAAAATCCCGAACCGTAAAACATTTCGAAAATCGTGAAAAATAGAAAACGAGTCGTCTTGCCATGAAACTTCACGTGAAGGCTTAAGGGACCATTGGATGAATTTACAAGCCATAAAAATGGCATTGGCACATAGAAATATGAAGATGTGATTAAACCGACTTACCACCCTATCGATCCACGGCTTGCGCATCCCGTCTCTCTGGTCGGCGTAGTGCCCACCTGCCCGCTCACTCGTTTCGTCACTTGGCTTAGGCATATGGAGTTCATTTCTAGTCTAAGATCGGACCGGACCAAGGGTTGCAGCAGTAGGATCGACAGTACGCAGAAGGGGACCCGGTCGATCCGTAGCTTGCGCATCCCGCCCCTCTAGCCGGCTTTGTGCCCGCACGCTCGTTTCGTGGGTTGACTTAGGCATACGGAGTTCATTCCCAGTCTAAGATCGGACCGGACCGTGGGTTGTTGCAGCACATGCTGGGCTCGGGCATGTGCTGGTGCCGTATTTTTCTTCGTCGGGGCACCATCACCGGAGCATCGTCGGAGAACCTGACCGGCGGCATCGGGGTTCCTGCGATCAGAGGGGCCGGGGGGTGTGCGCAAATGATGTGCGATGGGTGCTGGTACTTTCCCTCATATTGGCCCCCTATCCCTCATCAAACCCCGAGAACTCACACCCCCTTAAAGAGCATTTGAGATTTTACAGGTTTGCTACCAGTAGCCATTAAAGTGTCTGAAATGGGGACACTTTTTTCAAATGGTCACAAATCTTGTATACTTCGAGTTTTTAGCTGAATTTTTTTGGGCAAGCCAACTAAAATACAAGGATCACGTCTACCAAGTTCGGGGCTAAAACTCTTTCCAAAAAATTTTTAAAAAATCCCAAATTGCAAAAAGTTTTGAAAATCGTGAAAAATAGAAAACGAGTCGTCTTGCCATGAAACTTCGCATGAAGGCTTAAGGGACCATTGTATGAATTTACAAGCCATAAAAATGGCATTGGCATGCAGAAATATGAAGATGTGCCTAAACCCACCTACCACCCTATCGATCCACGTCTTGCGCATCTCGTCTCTCTGGCCGGCATAGTGCCTGCCCACTCGTTTCGTCGGATGGCTTAGGCATACGGAGTTCATTCCCAGTCTAAGATCGGACCAGATTGATGGTTGTGATAGTAGGATCGATAGCACGTAGAGGGGGACCCGACCGATCCCCGGCAATCTCATCCCGCCCCACTGGCCGGCTGAGCGCCCGCACGCTCGTTTCGTGGGTTGACTTAGGCATACGGAGTTCATTCCCAGTCTAAGCATACGGAGTTCATTCCCAATCTGAGATCGGACCAGACCGAGGGTTGCGGTAGCACATGCTGGGCTCGGAGATGTGCTGGTGCCGTATTTTTCTTCACCAGGGCACCATCATCGAAGCATTGCTATAGAAGCTAACCGACGACATTGGGGTTCCGGTGATCGAGGGGGCCAGGGGGTGTGTGCGTGCATGATGTGCGATGGGTGCTCGTACTTGGCCCTAATATTGGCCCCCTATCCCTCATCAAACCTCAAGAACTCACACCCCCTTAAAGACCATTTGAGATTTTACAGGTTTGCTGCTAGTAGCCCTTAAAGTGTCTGAAATGGGGATACTTTTTTGAAATGGTCACAAAATCTTGTACACTTCAAGTTTTTAGCTGAATTTTTTTGTGCATGCCAACAAAAATACAAGGATCACGTCTACCAAGTTTGGGGCCAAAACTCTTTCCGAAAAAATTTTAAAAAATCCTGAACTGCAAAAAGTTTTGAAAATCGTGAAAAATAGAAAATGAGTTGTCTTGCCATGAAACTTCACGCGAAGGCTTAAGGGACCATTGTATGAATTTACAAGCCATAAAAATGGCATTGGCATGCAGAAATATGGAGATGTGCCTAAACCCACCTACCACCCTATCGATCCACGGCTTGCGCATCCTGTCTCTCTGATCGGCGTAGTGCCCTCCCGCCTGCCCGTCCGCTTGTTTCGTTAGTTGGCTTAGGCATACGGAGTTCATTCCCAGTCTAACATCGGACTGGATCGAGGGTTGCGGCAGTAGGATCGGTAGCATGCAGAGGGGGACTCGACCGATCCCCGGCTTGTGCATCTCAAACCACTGGCCGGTTGAGTGCTCGCACGCTCGTTTCGTAAGTTGACTTGCGCTTACAGAGTTCATTCCAAATCTAAGCATACGGAGCTGATTCCCAATCTAGGATCGGACCGGACTGAGGGTTGCGACAGCACATGCTGGGCTCGGGCATGTGCTGGTGTCGTGTTTTTCTTCGTCGGGGCACCATCACCGGAGCATCATCGGAGAACCTGACCGGCGGCATTGGGGTTCCGGCGATCGAGGGGGGGTGTGCGCACATGATGTGCGATGGGTGCTGGTACTTGGCCCTTATATTGGCCCCCTATCCCTCATCAAACCTCGAGAACTCACACCTCCTTAAAGAGCATTTGAGATTTTACAGGTTTGCTGCCAGTAGCAATTAAAGTGTTTAAAATGGGGACACTTTTTTCAAATGGTCACAAAATCTTGTACCCTTCAAGTTTTTAGCTAAATTTTTTTATGCATGCCAACAAAAATACAAGGATCACGTCTACCAATTTGGGGCCAAAAATCCTTCTAAAAAAATTTTAAAAAATCCGAAACCGTAAAAAGTTTTGAAAATCGTGAAAAATAGAAAACGAGTCATCTTGCCATGAAACTTCACGTGAAGGCTTAAGGGACCATTGTACGAATTTACAAGCCATAAAAATGGCATTGGCATGCAGAAATATGAAGATGTGCCTAAACACACCTAGCACCCTATCGATTCATGGCTTGCGCATCCCGTCTCTCTGGCCGGTGTAGTGCCCGCCCGTTGGCCCGCTCATTTCATCGGTTGGCTTAGGCATACAGAGTTCATTCCCAGTCGAAGATCAAATCGGACCAAGGGTTGCAGCAGTAGGATCAGTAGCACACAGAGGGGACCCAACCGATCCCCGGCTTGCGCATCCCGCCCCTCTAGCCGGCTGAGCGCCCGTCCGCACGCTCGTTTCGTTGGTTGACTGAGGCATACAAAGTTCATTCCCAGTCTAAGCATACGGAGTTCATTCCAGTCTAAGATCAGACTGGACCGAGGGTTGCCACAGCACATGCTGGGCTCGATCATGTGCTGGTGCCGCATTTTTCTTCACTGGGGCACCATCGTCGGAACATCGTCGGAGAACCTGACCGACTGCATTAAAGTTTCGACGATCGGGGGGGCCGGGGGGGTGTACACACATGATGTGCGATGGGTGCTGGTACTTGGCCCTTAAATTGGCCCCTTATCCCTCATCAAACCTTGAGAACTCACACCCCCTTAAAGTGCATTTGAGATTTTACAGGTTTGCTGCCAGTAGCCATTAAAGTGTCTCAAATGGTCACAAAATCTTGTACACTTTGATTTTTTAGCTAAATTTTTTTGTGCATGCAAAACAAAATGCAAGGATCATGTCTACCAAGTTTGGGGCCAAAACTCCTTCCAAAAAAATTTTAAAAATTCCAGAACTGTAAAAAGTTTCAAAAATCGTGAAAAATAGAAAACGACTCATCTTGCCATGAAACTTCACGTGAAGGCTTAAGGGACCATTGTATGAATTTACAAGCCATAAAAATGGCATTGAAATGTAGAAATATAAAGATGTGCCTAAACCCACCTACCACCCTATCGATCTACGACTTGCGCATCCCGTCTCTCTGGCCGGCGTAGTGCCTGCCCGCCCGCCCGCCCTCCCGCTCGTTTCGTCAGTTGGCTTAGGCATACGAAGTTCAATCCCAGTGTAAGATCCGACCAGACCGAGGGTTGCGGCAGCAGGATCGGCAACACGTAGTGGAGGACCCGATCGATCTCGGGCTTGCACATCCCGCCCCTTTGGCTGGCTGAGTGCTCACACGCTTGTTTCGTGGGTTGACTTAGGAATACGGAGTTCATTCCCAGTCTAAGCATATGGAGTTCATTCCCAGTCTAAGATCGGACCGGACCGAGGGTTGCGGCAGCACATATTGGGCTCGACCATGTGCTGGTGCCACATTTTTCTTCACCAGGGCACCATCGTCGGAGAACCTAACCGACGGCATTGGGCTTTCGGCGATCGAGGGGGCCGGGGGGGGTGTGCACATGATGCGCGATGGGTGCTGGTACTTGGCCCTTATATTTGCCCCCTATCCCTCATCAAACCTCGAGAACTCACACCCCCTTAAAGAGCATTTGAGATTTTACAAGTTTGCTGCCAGTAGCCATTAAAGTGTATGAAATGGAGACTTTTTTTTCAAATGGTCACAAAAACTTGTACACTTTTAGTTTTTAGCTGAATTTTTTTTTGCACGCCAACAAAAATACAAGGATCATGTGTACCAAGTTAGGGGCCAAAACTTCTTTCGAAAAAATTTAAAAAATCTCGAATCGTAAAAAGTTTTAAAAATCGTGAAAAATAGAAAACGAGTCGTCTTCCCATGAAACTTCACGTGAGGTCTTAAGGGACCATTGTATGAATTTAGAAGCCATAAAAATGGCATTGACACATAGAAATATGAAGATGTGCCTAAACCCACCTACCACCCTATCGATCCACGGCTTGCGCATCCCGTCTCTTTGGCCGGCGTAGTGCCCACCCGCTTGGCCACTCGTTTCGTCTATTGGCTCAGGCATACGGAGTTCATTCCCCATCCAAGATCGGTCCAGACCAAGGGTTGTGGTAGTAGGATCGGCAGCACACAGAGGGGGACCCGACCGATCCCCGGCTTGCACATCCCAGCCCTCTGGCCGACTGAGCACCCGTACGCTCGTTTCGTGGGTTGACTTAGGTATACGAAGTTCATTCCCAGTCTAATCATACGGAGTTCATTCCCAGTCTAAGATCAGACCAGATCAAGGGTTGCGATAGCACATGCTGGGCCCGGCATGTGCTGGTGCTGCATTTTTCTTCACGGGGGCACCATCGTCGGAGCATCGTCGGAGAACCTGATCGGCGGCATTGGGATTCTGGCGATCGGGGGGGGGTCGGGGGGGTGTGCGCACATGATGTGCGATGGGTGCTGGTACTTGTCCCTTATATTCACCCCTATCCCTCATCAAACCTCGAGAACTCACAACCCCTTAAAGAGCATTTGAGATTTTACAGGTTTGCTGCCAGTAGCCATTAAAGTGTCTGAAATGGGGACATTTTTTTCAAATGGTCACAAAAACTTGTACACTTCGAGTTTTAGCTGAATTTTTTTGTGCACGCCAACAAAAATACAAGGATCACGTCTACCAAGTTTGGGGCCAAAACTCCTTTCGAAAAAATTTAAAAAATCTCGAACCGTAAAAATTTTCAAAAATCACGAAAAATAGAAAACGAGTCGTCTTCCCATGAAACTTCACGTGAGGTCTTAAGGGACCATTGTATGAATTTACAAGCCATAAAAATGGCATTGGCATGCAGAAATATCAAGATGTGCCTAAACCCACCTACCACCCTATCGATTCACGACTTGTGCATCCCATCTCTCTGGCGGACGTAGCGTCCGCCCGCCCGCCCGCTCGTTTCGTCGGTTGGCTTAGGCATACGGAGTTCATTCCCAGTCTAAGATTGGACCAGATCGAGGGTTACGACAATAGGATGGGCAACACGTAGAGGGGGACTCGATCGATCCCCGGCTTGCGCATCCCACCCTTCTGGCCGGCTGAGCGCCCGCACGCTCGTTTCATGGGTTGACTTAGGCATACGTAGTTCATTCCCTGTCTAAGATCTGATCGGACCGAGGGTTGCGACAGCACATGCTAGTCTCGGACATGTGCTGGGGCCGTATTTCTCTTAGTCGGGGCACAATCGTTGGATCATCACCGGAGAACCTTACCGACGACATTGAGGTTTCGCCGATCGGCGGGCCCGAGGGGTGTGCGCACACAATGTGCGATGGGTGCTGGTACTTGGCCCTTATATTGGCCCCCTATCCCTCATCAAACCTGGAGAACCCACACCCCCTGAAAGAGCATTTTAGATTTTACAGGTTTGCTGCTAGTAGCCATTAAAGTGTCTAAAATGGGGACACTTTTTTCAAATGGTCATAAAATCTTGTACATTTCGAGTTTTTAGGTAAATTGTTTTGTGCAAGTCAATAAAAATACAAGGATCACGTCTACCATGTTTGAAGCCAAAAATCCTTCTGAAAAAATTTTAAAAAATCTCGAACCGTAAAAAGTTTTGAAAATCGTGAAAAATAGAAAACGAGTCGTCTTGCCATGAAACTTCACGTGAAGGCTTAAGGGGGCATTGTATGAATTTACAAGCCATAAAAATGCCATTGGCATGCAGAAATATGAAGATGTGCCTAAACCCACCTACCACCCTATCTATCAACGACTTGCGCATCCCGTCTCTCTGGCCGGCGTAGTGCCCGCCCGCCCGCCCGTCCGCTCATTTCGTCGGTTGGCTTAGGCATACGAGGTTCATTCCCAGTCTAAGATTGGACCAGACCGAGGGTTATGGCAATAGGATCAGCAACGCGCAGAGGGGCACCTGGTCGATCCCCGGCTTGGGCATCCTGCCCCTCTAGCCGGCTGAGCGCCCGCACGCTCGTTTTGTGAGTTGACTTAGGCATACGGAGTTCATTCCCAGTCTAAGCATACGAAGTTCATTCCCAGTCTAAGATCGGACCTGACCGAGGGTTTCGACAGCACATGCTGGGGTCGAGCACGTGCTAGTGCCGCATTTTTCTTCGCCAAAGTAACGTTAGAGAACCTGACCGACAGCATTAGGGTTCCGACGATCGGGGGGGCCGGGAGGTGTGCGTACATGATGTACGATGGGTGCTGGTAGTTGGCCCTTATATTGGCCCCCAATCCCTCATCAAACCTCGAGAACTCACACCCCCTTAAAGAGCATTTGAGATTTTACAGGTTTGCTGCCAGTAGCCTTTAAAGTGTCTGAAATGGGGACACTTTTTTCAAATGGTCACAAAATTTTGTACACTTCGAGTTTTTAGCTGAATTTTTTTGTGCATGCCAAAAAAAATACAATGATCACATCCACCAAGTTTGGGGCCAAAATTCCTTTCGAAAAAAGTTTAAAAAATCTCGAACCGCAAAAAGCTTTGAAAATTGCAAAAAATAGAAAACGAGTCGTCTTGCCATGAAACTTCACATGAAGGCTTACGGGACCATTGTATGAATTTACAGGCTATAAAAATGGCATTGGCACTCAGAAATATGAAGATGTACCTAAACCCACCTACCACCCTATCGATCCACGGCTTACACATCCCGTCTCTCTGGCCGGCGTAATGCCCGCTTGCCCGCCCGCCCGCTCATTTCGTCGGATGGCTTAGGCATACGGAGTTCATTCCCAGTCTAATATCGGATCGGACCTAAGGTTGCGGTAGCAGGGTTGGTAGCATGCAGAGGGGGACCCGGCCGATCCCCGGCTTGCGCATCCCGCCCCTCTGGCCGGCTGAGCGCCCGTACGCTCGTTTCGTGGGTTGACTTAGGCATACGGAGTTCATTCCCAGTCTAAGCATACGGAGTTCATTCCTAGTCTAAGATCAGACCGGACCGAGGGTTGCGGCAGCACATGCTGCCGTATTTTTCTTCGCTGGGGCACGATCGTCGGAGAACCTAACCGACGGCATTAGGGTTCCGGCGATCGGGGGGGTCGGGGGGTGTGCGCACATGATGTGCCATGGGTGCTGGTACTTGGCCCTTATATTGGCCCCCTATCCCTCATCAAACCTCGAGAACTCACACCCCTTTAAAGAGCATTTGAGATTTTACAAGTTTGCTGCCAGTACCATTAAAGTGTCTAAAATGGGGACACTTTTTTCAAATGGTCACAAAATCTTGTACACTTCATGTTTTTAGCTGAATTTTTTTGTGCATGCCAACAAAAATACAAGGATCACGTCTACAAAGTTTGGGACCAAAACTCCTTCCGAAAAAATTTTAAAAAATCCCAAACCGTAAAAAGTTTCAAAAATCATGAAAAATAGAAAACGAGTCGTCTTGCCATGAAACATCACGTGAAGGCTTAAAGGACCATTGTATGAATTTACAAGCCAAAAAATTGGCATTGGCATGCAGAAATATGAAGATGTGCCTAAACCCACCTACCATCCTATCAATCGACGGCTTACGCATCTCGTCTCTCTAGCCAGCGTAGTGCCCACCCGCCCGCCCGCTCGTTTCATCGATTGGCTTAGGGATACGGAGTTCATTCCCAGTCTAAGATCGGACCGGACCAAGGGTTGCAGCAGCAGGATTGACAGCACGCAGAGGGGGACCCGGCCAATCCCCAGCTTATGCATCCCGCCCCTCTGGCCGGTTGAGCGCCTGTACGCTCGTCTCACGAGTTGACTTAGGCATACGGAGTTCATTCCCAGTCTAAGATCAGACTGGTTCGAGGGTTGCGGTAGCATATGCTGGGCTCAGGCACGTGTTGGTGCCGTATTTTTCATCGCCGGGGCATCATCGTCGGAGAACCTGACCGGCGACATTGAGGTTTCGACGATCGAGGGGGCTGGGGGGTGTGTGCACATGATGTGCGATGGGTGCTGGTACTTGGCCCTTATATTGGCCCCCTATCCCTCATCAAACCTCTAGAACTCACACCCCCTTAAAGAGCATTTGAGATTTTACAGGTTTGCTGCCAGTAGCCATTAAAGTGTCTGAAATGGGGACACTTTTTTCAAATGGTCACAAAATCTTGTACACTACGAGTTTTTTGCTGAATTGTTTTGTGCATGCCAACAAAAATACAAGGATCACGTCTACCTAGTTTGGGGCCAAAAATCTTTCTGAAAAAATTTTAAACAATCCCGAACCGCAAAATGTTTCAAAAATCGTGAAAAATAAAAAATGAGTTGTCTTGCCATGAAACTTCACGTCAAGGCTTAAGGGACCATTGTATGAAATTACAAGCCATAAAAATGGCATTGTCATGCAGAAATATGAAGATGTGCCTAAACCCACCTAGCACCCTATCGATCCACGGCTTCCACATCCCGTCTCTCTGGCCGGCATAGTGCCCGCCCGCTCGCCCTCCCACTCGTTTCATCGGTTGGCTTAGGCATACGGAGTTCATTCCCAGTCTAAAATCAGACCAGACCGAGGGTTGCGGTAGCAAGATCGATAGCACGCAGAGGGGGACCCGACCGATCCCCTGCTTCCCGCCCCTCTAGCCGGCTGAGCACTTGCACGCTCATTTTATGGGTTGACTTAGGAATACGGAGTTCATTCCCAGTCTAAGATTGGACCGGACCGAGGGTTGCGGCAGCACATGCTGGGCTCGGGCATGTGCTGCTACAGCATTTTTCTTCCTCGGGGAACCATCGCCGTAGCATCACCGGAGAACCTGACCGACGGCGTTGGGGTTCCGACGATCTGGGGGGCCAGGGGGGTGTGCGCACATGATGTGCGATGGGTGCGGCTACATGGCCCTTATATTGGCCCCCTATCCCTCATCAAACCTCGAGAACTCACACCACCTTAAAGGGCATTTGAGATTTTATAGGTTTGCTGCCAGTAGCCATCAAAGTGTCAGAAATGGGGACACTTTTTTTGAAATGGTTACAAAATCTTATACACTTCGAGTTTTTAGCTGAATTTTTTTGTGTATGCCAACAAAAATACAAGGATCACGTCTACCAAGTTTGGGGCCAAAAATCCTTCCAAAAAATTTTAAAAAATCCCGAAACGCAATAAGTTTTGAAAATCGTGAAAAATAGAAAACAAGTCGTCTTGCCATGAAACTTCACGTGAAGGCTTAAGGGACCATTGTATGAATTTACAATCCATAAAAATGGCATTGGCACATAGAAATATAAAGATGTGCCTAAACCCACCTACCGCCCTATCGATCCATCGCTTGCGCATCCCGTCCCTCTGGCCGGCGTAGTGCCCGCCCGCCCGCCCGCCCGCTCGTTTCATCGGTTGGCTTAGGCATACGGAGTTCATTCCCAGTCTAAGATTAGACCAGACCGAGGGTTACGGTAGCACGATCGACAGCACGTAGAGGGGGACCCGGCCGATCACCGGCTTGGGCATCACGCTCCTCTGGCCGGCTGAGCGCCCGCACGCTCGTTTCGTGGGTTGACTTAGGCATACAGATTTCATTCCCAGTCTAAGCATACGGAGTTCATTCCCAGTCTAACATCAGACCGGACCGAGGGTTACAGCAGTACATGGTGGGCTCGGGCATGTGCTGGTGCCGCATTTTTCTTCGTCGGGGCCCATCGCCGGAGAACCTGACTGGCGGCATTGGGGTTCCAGCGATCGAGGGGCCAGAGGGGGTGTGTGCACATGATGTGCGATGGGTGCTGGTACTTGGCCCTTATATTGGCCCCCTATCCCTCATCAAAGCTCGAGAACTCACACCCCCTTAAAGAGCATTTGAGATTTTACAGGTTTCCTGCCAATAGCCATTAAAGTGTCTGAAATGGGGACACTTTTTTCAAATGGTCACAAAATCTTGTCCACTTCAAGTTTTTAGCTGAATTTTTTTGTGCATGCCAACAAAAATACAAGGATCACGTCTAAGAAGTTTGGGGCCAATAATCCTTCCAAAAAAATTTTAAAAAATCCCAAACCGTAAAAAGTTTTGAAAATCATGAAAAATAGAAAACGAGTCGTCTTGCCATGAAACTTCACGTGATGGCTTAAGGGACCATTGTATGAATTTTCAAGCCATAAAAGTGGCATCGGCACACATAAATATAAAGATGTGCCTAATCCCACCTACCCCCTATCGATCCACGGCTTGCGCATCCCATCTCTCTGGCTGGCGTAGTGCTCGCCCGCCCGCCTGCCCGTTCGTTTCGTCGGATGGCTTAGGCATACAGAGTTCATTCCCAGTCTAAGATCAAATCGGACCAAGGATTGCGGTAGCAGGATCAGCAGCACGTAGAGGGGACCTGACCGATCCCTGGCATGCGCATCCTGCCCCTCTGGCCGGCTGAGCGCGCACACGCTCGTTTCATGGGTTGACTTAGGCATACGGAGATCATTCCCAGTCTAAGCATATGGAGTTCATTCCCAGTCTAAGATCAAACCAGACCGAGGGTTACAGCAGCACATGGTGGGCTCGGGCATGTGCTGGTGCCGCATTTTTCTTCATCGGGGCCCATCGCCGAAGAACCTGACCGGCGGCATTGGGGTTCCGACGATCGGGGGGGCTGGGGGGTGTGCGCACATGATGTGCGATGGGTGCTGGTACTTGGCCCTTATATTGGCCCCCTATCCATCATCAAACCTTTAGAACTCACACCCCCTTAAAGAGCATTTTAGATTTTACAGGTTTGCTGCCAGTAGCCATTAAAGTGTCTAGAATGGGGACACTTTTTTCAAATGGTCACAAAATCTTGTACACTTTGAGTTTTTAGCTGAATTTTTATATGCATGCCAACAAAAATACAAGGATCACGTCTACCAAGTTTGGGGCCAAAACTCCTTCCGAACAAATTTTCAAAAATCATGAACCGCAAAAAGTTTTAAAAATCGTGAAAAATAGAAAACGAGTCGTCTTGCCATGAAACTTCACGTGAAGGCTTAAGGGACCATTGTATGAATTTACAAGCCATAAAAATGGCATTGGCACGCAGAAATATGAAGATGTGCCAAAACCCACCTACCACCCTATCGATCCACGGCTTGCGCATCCCGTCTCTCTAGCCGGCGTGGTGCCCGCCCGCCCACCCGCCCGCTTGTTTCGTCGGTTGGCTTAGGCATATGGAGTTCATTCCCAGTCTAAGATCAGATTGGACTGAGGGTTACGGCAGCACATGATGGGCTCGATCATGTGCTAGTGCCGCATTTTTCTTCGCTGAGGCACCATCGTCGGAGAACCTGACCGATGGCATTGGGGTTCCAACGATCGGGGGGGCCGAGGGGGTGTGGGCACATGATGTGCGATGGGTGCTGGTACTTGGCCCTTATATTGGCCCCCTATCCCTAATCAAACCTTGAGAACTCGCACCCCCTTAAAGAGCATTTGAGATTTTACAGGTTTGCTGCCAGTCGCCATTAAAGTGTCTGAAATGGGGACACTTTTTTCAAATGGTCACAAAATCTTGTACACTTTGAGTTTTTCGCTGAATTTTTTCTACATGCCAACAAAAATACAAGGATTACGTCTACCAAGTTTGGGGACAAAACTCCTTCCGAAAAAATTTTAAAAAATCTCGAACCGTAAAAAGTTTTGAAAATCGTGAAAAATAGAAAACGAGTCGTCTTGCCATGAAACTCTCGTGAAGGCTTAAGGGACCATTGTATGAATTTACAAGCCAGAAAAATGGCATTGGCACGCAGAAATATGAAGATGTGCCTAAACCCACCTACCACCCTATCGATCCACGACCTGCGCATCCCGTCTCTCTGGTCGGGGTAGTGCTCGCCCGCCCATCTGCCCGCTCGTTTCGTCGGTTGGCTTAGGCATCGGAGTTCATTCCCAGTCTAAGATCTGACCGGTTCGAGGGTTGTGGCAATAGGAGCGGTACCACGTAGAGGGGGTCTCGATCGATCCTCGACTTGCGCATCCTGCCCCTCTGGCCGGCTGAGCGCCCGCACGCTCGTTTTGTGGGTTGACTTAGGCATACAGAGTTCATTCCCAGTTTAAGCATACGGAGTTCATTCTCGATCTGAGATCGGATCAGACCAAGGGTTGCACCAGCACATGGTGGGCTCAGGCATGTGCTGGGGCTGCATTTTTCTTCACCGAGGCACCATCGTCGGAGAACCTGACCGACGGCATTGGGGTTCCGACGATCGGGGGGGCCAGGGGGGTGTGCGCACATGATGTGTGATGGTTGCTGGTACTTGGCCCTTATATTGGCACCCTATCCCTCATCAAACCTCGAAAACTCACACCCCCTTAAAGAGCATTTGAGATTTTACAGGTTTGCTGCCAGTAGCCATTAAAGTGTATAAAATGGGGACACTTTTTTCGAATGGTCACAAAATCTTGTACACTTCGAGTTTTTAGCTGACTTTTTTTGTGCATACCAACAAAAATACAAGGATCCTATCTACCAAGTTTGGGGCCAAAAATCCTCCCGAAAAAATTTTAAAAAATCCGAAACCGCAAAAAGTTTCAAAAATCATGAAAAATAGAAAACGAGTCGTCTTGCCATGAAACTTCACATGACGGCTTAAGGGACCATTGTATGAATTTACAAGCCATAAAAATGGCATTGGCACGCAGAAATATGAAGATGTGCCTAAACCCACTTACCACCCTATCGATCCACGGCTTGCGCGTCCCGTCTTTTTGGCCGGTGTAGTGCCCGCCCGCTCGTTTCGTCGGTTGGCTTAGGCATACGGAGTTCATTCCTAGTCTAAGATCAGACCAGACCGAAGGCTACAGCAGCAAGATTGGCAGCACGCAGAGGGGGACCCGATCGATCCCCGGCTTGCGTATCCTGCCCCTCTGGCTGGCTGAGCGCCTGCACGTTCATTTCATGGGTCGGCTTAGGCATACGGAGTTCATTCCCAGTCTAAGCATACGGAGTTCATTCCCAATCTAAGATTGGACCGGACCGAGGGTTGTGGCAACACATGCTGGGCTCGGGCATGTGCTGGTGCCACATTTTTCTTCGCCGAGGCATCATCGCCGGAGCATCGTCGGAGAACCTGACCGACGGCATTGGGGTTCCGGTGATCGAAAGGGCCGGGGGGGTGTGCGCACATGATGTGCGATGGGTGCTGGTACTTGGCCCTTATATTGGCCCCCTATCCCTCATCAAACCTTGAGAACTCACACCCCCTTAAAGTGCATTTGAGATTTTACATGTTTGCTGCCAGTAGCCATTAAAGTGCCTGAAATGGGGACACTTTTTTCAAATGCTCACAAAATCTTGTACACTTCGAGTTTTTAGCTGAATTTTTTTGTGCATCCCAAAAAAAAGACAAGCATAACGTATACCAAGTTTGGGGCCAAAACTGCTTCCGAAGTAATTTTAAAAAATCCTAAGCCGTAAAAAGTTTCAAAAATCATGAAAAATAGAAAACGAGTCATCTTGCCATGAAACTTCACGTAAAGGCTTAAGGGACCATTGTATGAATTTACAAGCCATAAAAATGGCATTGATAGACAGAAATATGAAGATGTACCTAAACCCACCGACCACCCTATCGATCCACGGCTTGTGCATCCCGTCTCTCTGGCCGACGTAGCGCCCGCCCACCCGCCCGCTCATTTCGTCAGTTGGCTTAGTCATACGGAGTTCATTCCCAGTCTAAGATTAGACCAGACTGAGGGTTACGGCAGCAGGATTGGCAGCACGCAGTGGGGGACCCGACCGATCCCCGGCTTGCACATCCTGCCCCTCTAGTCGGCTGAGCACCCGCACGCTCATTTCATGGGTTGACTTAGGCATACGGAGTTCATTCCCAGTCTAAGCATATGGAGTTCATTCTCAATCTAAGATCAGACTGGATCGAGGGTTGTGGCAGCACATGCTGGGCTCGGGCATGTGCTGCTGCCGCATTTTTCTTTACCAGGGCACCATCGCCGGAGCATCACCGGAGAACCTGACCGACGGCATTGGGGTTCCGACGATGGGGGGCCGGGGGGTGTGTGCCCATGATGTGCGATTGGTGCTGGTACTTGGCCCTTATATTGGCCCCCTATCCCTCATCAAACCTCAAGAACTCACACCCCCTTAAAGAGCATTTGAGATTTTACAGGTTTGCTGCCAGTAGCCATTAAAGTGTCTAAAATAGGGACACTTTTTCAAATGGTCACAAAATCTTGTACACTTTGAGTTTTTAGCTGAATTTTTTTGTGCATGCCAAAAAAAATACAAGGATCACGTCTACCAAGCTTGGGGCCAAAACTCCTTCCGAAAAAATTTAAAAAAATCCCGAACCGTAAAAAGTTTCAAAAATCATCAAAAATAGAAAACGAGTCGTCTTGCCATGAAACTTCACGTGAAGTCTTAAGGGACCATTGTATGAATTTACAAGCCATAAAAATGGCATTGCCAAGCAGAAATATGAAGATGTGCCTAAACCCACCTACCACCTTATCGATCCACGACTTACGCATCCAGCCTCTCTGGCCGGCATAGTGCCCGCCCACCCGCCCGATCGTTTCGTCGGTTGGCTTAGGCATACGGAGTTCATTCCCAGTCTAAGATCTGACCAGACCGAGGGTTACGGCAGAAGGATTGGCAGCACATAGAGGGGGACCCGGCCAATCCCCGGCTTGCGCATCTCGCCGCTCTGGCCGGCTAAGTGCCCGCACGCTCATTTCGTGGGTTGGCTTCGGCATACGGAGTTCATTCCCAGTCTAAGCATACGAAGTTCATTCCCAGTCTAAGATCGGACCGGATCGAGGGTTCCAGCAGCACATGCTGGGCTCGGGCATGTGCTGGTGCCGCATTTTTCTTCGTCGGGGCACCATCGTCGGAGCATTGTCGGAGAACCTGACCGACGGCATTGGGGTTCCGGCGATCGGGGGGCTGGGGGGGTGTGCGCATAAGATGTGCGATGGGTGCTGGTACTTGGCCCTTATATTGGCCCCCTATCCCTCATCAAACCTCGAGAACTCACACCCTCTTAAAGAGCATTTGAGATTTTACAGGTTTGCTGCCAGTAGCCATTAAAGTGTCTGAAATGGGGAAACTTTTTTCGAATGGTCACAAAATCTTGTACACTTCGAGTTTTTAGCTGAATTTTTTTGTGCGCGCCAAAAAATGTACAAGGATCACGTCTAATATGTTTGGGGCCAAAACTCTTGCCGAAAAAATTTTAAAAAGTCCCGAACCGCAAAAAGTTTAGAAAATCATGAAATATAGAAAACGAGTCATCTTGCCATGAAACTTCACGTGAAGGCTTAACGGACCATTTTATGAATTTACAAGCCATAAAAATGGCATTGGCATGTAGAAATATGAAGATGTGCCTAAACCCACCTAGCACCCTATCGATCCACGGCTTGCGCATCCTGTCTCTCTAGCCGGCGCAGTGCCCGCCCGCCCGCCCGCCCGCTCGTTTCGTCGGTCGGCTTAGGCATACGGAGTTCATCCCCAGTCTAAGATCGGACCGGACTGAGGGTTGCGGTAGCAAGATCGACAGCACGCAGAGGAGGACCCGGCTGATCCCCGACTTGCGCATCCGCCTCTCTGGTCGACTGGGCGCCCATAAGCTCGTTTCGTGGGTTGACTTAGGCATACAGAGTTCATTCCCAGTCTAAGCATGCGGAGTTCATTCTCAGTCTAAGATCGGATCGGACCGTGGGTTGCGGCAGCATATGCTAGGCTCGAGAATATGGTGGTGCCGCATTTCTCTTCGTCGGGGCACCATCGCCGGAGAACCTGACCGACGGCATTGGGGTTCAGGTGATCGGAAGGGCCGGGGGGTGTGCGCACATGATGTGCGATGGGTGCTGGTACTTGGCCCTTATATTCGCCCCCTATCCCTCATCAAACCTCAAGAACTCACACCCCCTTAAAGATCATTTGAGATTTTACAGGTTTGCTGCTAGTAGCCATTAAAGTGTCTGAAATGGGGACACTTTTTTCAAATGGTCACAAAATCTTGTACACTTCGAGTTTTTAGCTGAATTTTTTTGTGCATGCCAAAAAAAATACAAGGATCACGTCCACCATGTTTGTGGTGAAAACGCCTTCTGAAATATTTTTAAAAAATCCCGAACCATAAAACGTTTCAAAAATCATGAAAAATAGAAAATGAGTCGTCTTGCCATGAAACTTCACGTGAAGGCCTAAGGGACCATTGTATGAATTTACAAGCCATAAAAATGGCATTGGCACATAGAAATATGAAGATGTGCCTAAACCCACCTACCACCCTATCGATCCATGGCTTGCGCATCCCGTCTCTCTGGCCGACGTAGTGCCCGCCTGCCCGCCCGCCCCCTCGTTTCGTCGGTTGGCTTAGGCATACGGAGTTCATTCCCAGTCTCAGATCAGACCAGACCGAGGGTTACAACAGCAAGATCGGTAGCACATAGAGGGGGACCCGATCGATCCCCAGCTTGCACATCCCACCCCTCTGGCCGGCTGAGCGCCTGCACGGTCGTTTCGTGAGTTGACTTAGGCATACAGAGTTCCTTCCTAGTCTAAGCATACAGAGTTCCTTCACAGTCTAAGATCAGACCAGACCAAGGGTTGCGACAGCACATGCTGGGCTCGAGCATGTGCTGGTGCCGCATTTTTTTTCATCAGGGCACCATCACCTTAGCATCGCCGTAGAACCTGACCGTCGGCATTAGGGTTCCGACGATAGGGGGGCCGGGGGGTGTGCGCACATGATGTGCGATGGGTGCTGGTATTGGCCCTTATATTGGCCCCCTATCCCTCATCTAACCTTGAGAACTCACACCCCTTAAAGAGCATTTGAGATTTTACAGGTTTGCTGCCAGTAGCCATTAAAGTGTCTGAAATGGGGACAGTTTTTTCAAATGGTCACAAAATCTTGTACACTTCGAGTTTTTAGCTGAATGTTTTTGTGCATGCCAAGAAAAATACAAGGATCACGTCTACCAAGTTTGGGGGCAAAATTCCTTCCGAAAAAACTTTCAAAAATTCCAGAACCGTAAAAAGTTTTGAAAATCGTGAAAAATAGAAAAGGAGTCGTCTTGCCATGAAACTTCACGTGAAGGCTTAAGGCACCATTGTATGAATTTACAAGCCATAAAAATGGCATTGGCATGCAGAAATATGAAGATGTGCCTAAACCCACCTACCACCCTATCGATCCACGGCTTGCGCATCCCGTCTCTTTTACCGACGTAATGCCCGCCCGGCCGCTCTTTTCATCGGTTGGCTTAGGCATGTGGAGTTCATTCCCAGTCTAAGAGCAAACCAGACCGAGGGTTGTGGCAGCTGGATTCGCAACACACAGAAGGGGACCCGATCGATCACCGGCTTGCGCATCTTACCCCTCTGGCTGGCTGAGCGCCCGCACGTTCATTTCGTGGGTTGACCTAGGCATACGGAGTTCATTCCCAGTCCAAGCATACGGAGTTCATTCTCAGTCTAAGATCGGATCGGATCGAGGGCTGTCGCAGCACATGCTGGGCTCGGGTGTTTGCTGATGTCGCATTTTTCTTCGTCGGGGCACCATCGTCAGAGCATCACCGGAGAACCTGATCGACGGCATTGGGGTTTCGACGATCGAGGGGGCCGGGGGGTGTGCACACATGATGTGCAATGGGTGCTGGTACTTGGCCATTATATTGGCCCCCTATCCCTCATCAAACCTCGAGAACTCACACCCCCATAAAGAGCATTTGAGATTTTATAGGTTTGCTGCCAGTAGCCATTAAAGTGTCTGAAATGGGGACACTTTTTTCAAATAGTCACAAAATCTTGTACACTTTGAGTTTTTAGTTGAATTTTTTTGAGCATGCCAAAAAAAATACAAGGATCACGTCTACCAGGTTTGGGGCCAAAACTCCTTCCAAAAAAATTTTAAAAAATCCTGAACTGCAAAAAGTTTCGAAAATCATGAAAAATAGAAAACGATTCGTCCTGCCATGAAACTTCACAAGAAGGCTTAAGGGACCATTGTATGAACTTACAAGCCATAAAAATGGCATTGGCACTCAAAAATATGAAGATGTGCCTAAACCCCCTACCACCCTATCGATCCACGACTTGCGCATCCCGTCTCTCTGGCCGGCATAGTGCCCGCCCGCCCGCTCGTTTCGTCGGTTGGCTTAGGCATACGGAGTTCATTCGCAGTCTAAGATCAGACCGGACCGAGGGTTGCGACAGCACGCAGAGGGGGACCCGATCGATTCCGCCCCTCTTGTCGACTGAGCGCCCGCACGCTCGTTTCATTTGTTGACTTAGGCATACGGAGTTCATTCCCAGTCTAAGCATACGAAGTTCATTCCCAGTCTAAGATCGGACCGAATCGAGCATGGTGGTAGCACATGCTGGGCTGGAGCATGTGCTGGTGGCACATTTTTCTTTGTCGGGGCACCATCACCGGAGCATCGTCAGAGAACCTGATCGGCGGCATTGGGTTCCGACGATTCGGGGGGTCGGAGGGGTGTGCGCACATGATGTGCGATGGGTACCAGTACGTGGCCCTTATATTGGCCCCCTATCCCTCATCAAACCTCGAGAACTCACACCCCCTTAAAGAGCATTTGAGATTTTACAAGTTTGCTGCCAGTAGCCATTAAAGTGTCTGAAATGGGGACACTTTTTTCAAATGGTCACAAAATCTTGTACACTTCGAGTTTTTAGCTGAATTTTTTTTGCATGCCAAAAAAATACAAGGATCACATCAACCAAGTTTGGGGCCAAAAATCCTTCTAGAAAAATTAAAAAAAAACCTGAACCGTAAAAAGTTTTGAAAATCGTGAAAAATAGAAAACGAGTCGTCTTGCCATGAAACTTCACGTGAAGGCTTAAGGGACCATTGTATGAATTTACAGGCCATAAAAATGGTACTGGCACGTAGAAATATGAAGATGTACCTAAACTCACCTACCACCCTATCGATCTACGGCTTGCATAGGCATACGGAGTTCATTCCCAATCTAAGCATACGGAGTTCATTCCCGGTCTAAGATCGGACCGGTCTGAGGGTTGCAGCAGCACATGCTAGGCTCGGGCATGTGCTGGTGCCATATTTTTCTTTGTCGGGGCACCATCATCGGAGAACCAGACCGACGGCATTAGGGTTCCGACGATCGGGGGGGCCGGGGGGTGTGCGCACATGATGTACGATGGGTGCTGGTACTTGGCCCTTATATTGGCCACCTATCCCTCATCAAACCTCAAGAATGCACACCTCCTTAAAGGGCATTTGAGATTTTACAGGTTTGCTGCCAGTAGCCATTAAACTATCTGAAATGGGGACACTTTTTCAAATGGTCACAAAATCTTGTACACTTCGAGTTTTTAGCTGAATTTTTTTGTGCATGCTAACAAAAATATAAGGATCACGGCTACCAAGTTTGGGGCCAAAAATCCTTCCAAAAAAATTTTAAAAAATCCTGAACCGTGAAAAGTTTCAAAAATCATGAAAAATAGAAAACGAGTCATCTTGCCATGAAACTTCACGTGAAGGCTTAAGCGACCATTGTATAAATTTACAAGCCATAAAAATGGCATTGGCACACAGAAATATGAAGATGTGCCTAAACCCACCTACCACTCTATCGATCCACAGCTTGCGCATCCCGTCTCTCTGGCCGGAGTAGTGCCCGCCCGCCCGCCCGCTCCTTTCATCAGTTGGCATAGGCATATGGAGCTCATTCGTAGTCTTAGATCGGATAGGACTAAGGGTTGCAGCAGCAGGATTGGCAGCACGCAGAAGGGGAGCCGGTGGATCCCCAACTTGCGTATCCCACCCCTCTGGCCGGCTGAGCACCCGCACGCTCATTTCGAGGGTTGGCTTAGGCATACGGAGTTCATTCCCAGTCTAAGATCAGACTAGACCGAGGGTTGCGACAGCACATGCTAGGCTCGGGCATGTGCTGGTGACTCATTTTTCTTCATCGGGGCACCATCACCGGAGAACCTGACCGGCGACATTAGGGTTCCGGCGATCGGGGGCGCCGGGGGGGTGTGCGCACATGACGTACGATGGGTGCTGAACTTGGCCCTGATATTGGCCCCCTATCCCTCATCAAACCTCCAGAACTCACCCCCCCTTAAAGAGCATTTGAGATTTTGTAGGTTTGCTGCCAGTAGCCATTAAAGTGTCTTAAATGTGGACACTTTTTTCAAATGGTCACAAAATCTTGTACACTTCGAGTTTTTAGCTGAATTTTTTTTGCATGCCAACAAAAATACAAGGATCACATCTACCAAGTTTGGGGCCAAAACTCCTTCCGAAAAAATTTTAAAAAATTCCGAACAGCAAAAAGTTTCAAAAATCGTGAAAAATAGAAAACGAGTCGTCTTTCCATGAAACTTCACGTGAAGGCTTAAGAGTCCATTGTATGAATATACAAGCCATAAAAATGGCATTGGCACATAGAAATATGAAGATGTGCCTAAACCCACCTACCACCCTATCGATCCATGGCTTGCGCATCCCGTCTCTCTGGCCGGCGTAGTGCCCGCCCGCCCGTCCGCTCGTTTTGTCGGTGGGCTTAGGCATACGGAGTTCATTCCCAGTCTAAGATCGGATCGGGCTGAGGGTTGTGGCAGCATACAGAGGGGGACCCAACCGATCCACAGCTTACGCATCCCGCCCCTCTAGCCGACTGAGCGTCCGCACGCTCATTTCTTGGGTTGGCTTAGGCATACGGAGTTCATTCCTAGTCTAAGCATACGAAGTTCATTCCCAGTCTAAGAGCGGACCGAACCGAGGGTTGCGACAGCACGTGCTAGGCTCGGGCATGTGCTGGTGCCACATTTTTTTTCATCGGGGCACCATCGCCGGAGCATCACCGGAGAACCTGACAGGCGGCATTGGGGTTCCGGCGATCGAGGGGGGCCGGGCGGTGTACGCACAGGATGTGCGATGGGTGGTGGTACTTGGCCCTTATATTGGCCTGCTATCCCTCATCAAACCTCGAGAACTCACACCCCCTTAAAGAGCACTTGAGATTTTACAGGTTTGCTGCCAGTAGCAATTAAAATGTCTGAAATGGGGACACTTTTTTCAAATGGTAAAAAAAAAATCTTGTACACTTCGAATTTTTAGCTGAATTTTTTTGTGCATGGCAACAAAAATACAAGGATCACGTCTTCCAAGTTTGGGGGAAAAATCCTTCCGAAAAAATTTTAAAAAATCTTGAACCGTAAAAAGTTTCAAAAATCGTGAAAAATAGAAAACAAGTCGTCTTGCCATGAAACTTCACGTGAAGGCTTAAGGGACCATTGTATGAATTTACAAGCCATAAAAATGGCATTGGCACATAGAAATATGAAGATGTGCCTAAACCCACCTACCACCCTATCGATCCACGGCTTGTGCATCCAGTATCTCTGGCCGACGTAGTGCCCGCCCGCCCGCCCGCCCCCTCGTTTCGTCGGTTGGCTTAGGCATACGAAGTACATTCCCAGTCTAAGATTGAACCGAACTGAGGGTTGCGGCAGTAGGATCGGTAGCACGTAGAGGGGGACCCGATCGATCCCTGGCTTGTGCATCCCGCCCCTCTGACCGGTTGAGCACCCGCACGCTCGTTTCATAGGTTGACTTAGGCATATGGAGTTCATTCCCATTCTAAGCATACGGAGTTCATTCCCAGTCCAAGATCGGATCGGACCGAGGGTTGCAACAGCACATGCTGGGCTCGAGCATGTGCTGGTGCCGCATTTTTGTTCGTCGGGGCACCATCGTCGGAGCATCGTTGGAGAACCTGACCGACGGGATTGGGGTTCCGACGACCGGGGGGGCCGGGGGGGTGGTGCTGGTACTTGGCCCTTATATTGGCCCCCTATCCCTCATGAAACCTCGAGAACTCACACCCCCTTAAAGAGCATTTGAGATTTTACAGGTTTGCTGCCAGTAGCCATTAAAGTGTCTGAAATGGGGACACTTTTTTCAAATGGTCACAAAATGTTGTACACTTCGAGTTTTTAGCTGAGTTTTCTTGGGCATGCCAACAAAAATACAAGGATCACATCTACCAAGTTTGGGGCCAAAACTCCTTTCGAAAAAATTTTAGAAAATCCCGAACCACAAAAGGTTTTGAAAATCGTTAAAAATAGAAAACGAGTCGTCTTGCCATGAAACTTCACGTAAAGGCTTAAGGGACCATTGTATGAATTTACAAGCCATAAAAATGGCATTGGCGTGTAGAAATATGAAGATGTGCCTAAACCCACCTACCACCCTATCGATCCACGGCTTGCGCATCCTGTTTCTCTGGCCGACGTAGTGCCCGCCCATCTGCCCGCCTGCTCGTTTCGTCGGTTGGCTTAGGCATACGGAGTTCATTCCCAGTCTAAGATTGGACCGGACCGAGGGTTGTGGCAGCAAGATCAGTAGCACGCAGAGGGGGACCTGGGCGATCCCCGGCTTGTGCATCCCGCCCCTCTGGCCGACTGAACGCCCGTACGCTCGTTTCGTGGGTTGACTTAGGCATACGAAGTTCATTTCCAGTCTAAGCATACAGAGTTCATTCCCAGTCCAAGATCGGACCGGACTGAGGGTTGCAGTAGCACATGCTAGGCTCGGGCATGTGCTGGTGCCACATTTTTCTTCACCGGGGCACCATCGTCGGAGCATCGTCAGAGAACCTGACCGGCGGCATTGGGGTTCCCGCGATTAGGGGGTCGGGGGGGGTATGCGAACATGATATGCGATGAGTGCTGGTACTTGGCCCTTATATTGGCCCCTTATCCCTCATCAAACCTCTAGAACTCACACCCCCTTAAAGAGCATTTGAGATTTTACAGGTTTGCTGCCATTAGCCATTAAAGTGTCTTAAATGGGGACACTTTTTTGAAATGGTCACAAAATCTTGCACACTTCGAGTTTTTAGCTGAATTTTTTTATGCATGCCAAAAAAAATACAAGGATCACGTCTACCAAGTTTGGAGCCAAAATTTCTTCCGAAAAAATTTTAAAAAATCTTGAACCGCAAAAAGTTTTAAAAATCGTGAAAAATAGAAAACGAGTCGTCTTGCCATGAAACTTGACGTGAAGGCTTAAGGGACCATTGTATGAATTTACAAGTCATAAAAATGGCATTGGCATGCAGAAATATGAAGATGTGCCTAAACCTACTTACCACCCTATTGATCCATGGCTTGCGCATCCCGTCTTTCTGGCCGGCGTAGCGCCCGCCCGTCCTCCCGCCTGCTCGTTTCGTCGGTTGGCTTAGGTATACGGAGTTTATTCCCAGTCTAAGATGAGATCAGACCAAGGGTTGCGGCAGCAAGATCGGTAGCATGCAGAGGGGGACCCGACCGATCCCCGGCTTGGGCATCCCGCCCCTCTGGGCGGCTGAACGCCCGCATGCTCGTTTCGTGGGTTGACTTAGGCACACGGAGTTCATTCCTAGTCTAAGATCGTACCAGACCAAGGGTTACGACAGCACATGCGGGGCTCGGGCAAGCGATGGTGCCGCATTTTTCTTCATCAGAGCACCATCGTCGGAGCACCATCAGAGAACTTGATCGGCGGTATTGGGGTTTCGACGATCGGGCGGGCCTAGTGGGGTGTGCGCACATGATGTGCGATGAGTGCTGGTACTTGGCCCTTATATTGGCCCCCTATCCCTCATCAAACCTCGAGAACTCACACCCCCTTAAAGAGCATTTGAGATTTTATAGGTTTGCTGCCAGTAGCCATTAAAGTGTCTTAAATGGGGACACTTTTATTGAAATGGTCACAAAATCTTGTACACATTGAGTTTTTAGCTGAATTTTTTTATGCATGCCAACAAAAATAAAAGGATCACGTCTACCAAGTTTGGGGCCAAAACTCCTTCCAAAAAAATTTTAAAAATTCCCGAACCATAAAAAGTTTTGAAAATCGTGAAAAATAGAAAACGAGCTGTCTTGCCATGAAACTTCACGTGAAGGTTTAAGGGACCATTGTATGAATTTACAAGCCATAAAAATGGCATTGGCATGTAGAAATATGAAGATGTGCCTAAACCCACCTACCACCCTATCGATCCACGGCTTGCACATCCCGTCTCTCTAGCCGACGTAGTGCCCGCCCGTCCACCCGCCTGCTCGTTTCGTCGGTTGGCTTAGGCATACGGAGTTCATTCCCAGTCTAAGATGAGATCGGACCGAGGGTTGCGGCAGCAAGATCGGCAGCATGCGTAAGGGGACCCGGCCGATCCCCGGCTTGCGCATCCCGCCCATCTGGCCTGCTGAATGCCTGTACGCTCTTTTCGTGGTTTGTCTTAGGCATACGAAGTTCATTCCCAGCCTAAGCATACGGAGTTCATTCTCAGTCCAAGATCGGATCGGACCGAGGGTTGCAACAGCACATGCTGGGCTCGGGCATGTGCTGGTGCCGCATTTTTCTTCACCGGGGCACCATCGTCAGAGTAACGTCGGAGAACCTGACCGACGGCATTGGGGTTCCCGCGATCGGGGGGGCCAAGGGGGTGTACGAACATGATATGCGATGAGTGCTGGTACTTGGCCCTTATATTGGCCCCTTATCCCTCATCAAACCTCTAGAACTCACACCCCCTTAAAGAGTGTTTTTCGATTTTACAGGTTTGCTGCTAGTAGCCATTAAAGTGTCTTAAATGGGTACATTTTTTTGAAATGGTCACAAAATCTTGTACACTTCGAGTTTTTAGCTGAATTTTTTTGTGCATGCCAGTAAAAATACAAGGATCATGTCTACCAAGTTTGGAGCCAAAACTTCTTCCGAAAAAATTTTTAAAAATCCCGAACTGCAAAAAGTTTTGAAAATCGTGAAAAATAGAAAAGGAGTTGTCTTGCCATGAAACTTCACGTGAAGGCTTAAGGGACCCTTGTGTGAATTTACAAGCCATAAAAATGGCATTTACACATAGAAATATGAAGATGTGCCTAAACCAACCTACACCCTATCCATCCACGGCTTGCGCATCACATCTCTCTGGCCGACGTAGAGCCCGCCCGCCCCCTCGCCCGCTCGTTTCATCGGTTGGCTTAGGCATACGGAGTTCATTCCCAGTCAAGATCGAACCGGACTAAGGGTTACGGTAGTAGGATCGACAGCACGCAGAGGAGGCCCCGACTGATCTCCGTCTTGCACATCCCGCCCTTCTTGTCGGTTGAGCGCCCGCACGCTCATTTCGTGGGTTGACATAGGCATACGGAGTTCATTCCCAATCTAAGATCGGACCAGACCGTGGGTTGCAGCTGCACATGCTGGTGCCACATTTTTCTTCATCGGGGCACCATCACCGGAGCATCGCCGGAGAACCTGATCGACGGCATTTGTGTTTCGACGATCGAGGGGGCCGGGGGGGTGTGCGCACATAATGTGCGATGGGTGCTGGTACTTGGCCCTTATATTGGCCCCCTATCCTTCATCAAACCTCGAGAACTCACACCCCCTTAAAGAGCATTAGAGATTTTACAGGTTTGCTGCCAGTAGCCATTAAAATGCCTTAAATGGGGACACTTTTTTCAAATGGTCACAAAATCATGTACACTTTGAGTTTTTAGCTGAATTTTTTTGTGCATGCCAACAAAAATATAAGGATCACGTCTACCAAGTTTGGGGCCAAAAATCATTGCGAAAAATTTTTTAAAAATCCCGAACAGCAAAAAAGTTTCAAAAATTGTGAAAAATAGAAAACGAGTCGTCTTGCCAGGAAACTTCACGTGAAGGCTTAAGGGACCACTGTATGAATTTACAAGTGATAAAAATGGCATTGGCATGCAGAAATATGAAGATGTGCCTAAACCCACCTACCACCCTATCGATCCACGGCATGCGAATCCCATCTCTTTGGCCGACGTAGTGCCCGCCTGCCCACCCGCCCACTCGTTCGTCGGTTGGCTTAGGCATACAGAGTTCATTCCCAGTCTAAGATCGGGCCGGATCGAGGGTTGTGGGAGCAGAATCTGCAGCATTTAGATGGGGACTCGGCCGATCCCCGGCTTGCGCATCCCGCCCCTTTGGTCGGCTGAGCACGCGCACGTTCGTTTCATGGGTTGACTTAGGCATACGGAGTTGATTCCCAGTCTAAGCATACAGAGTTCATTCCCAGTCTAAGATCAGATCAGACCGAGGGTTGCGGTAGCACATGCTGGGCTCGGGCATGTGCTGGTGCCGTATTTTTCTTCGCTGAGGTACCATTGTCAGGGCATGCCGGAGAACCTGATCGGCGGCATTGGGGTTCCGGTGATCGGGGGGCCGGGGGGTGTGCAAACATGATGTGCGATGGGTGCTCGTACTTGGCCCTTATATTGGCCCCGTATCCCTCATCAAACCTCGAGAACTCACACCCCCTTAAAGAGCATTTGAGATTTTACAGGTTTGCTGCCAGTAGCCATTAAAGTGTCTAGAATGGGGACACTTTTTTCAAATGGTCACAAAATCTTGTACACTTCGAGTTTTTAGCTGAATTTTTTTTTTGCATACCAACAAAAATACAAGGATCACATCTTCCAAGTTTTGGGCCAAAACTCCTTCCGAAAAAATTTTAAAAAATCTCGAACCGTAAAAAGTTTCCAAAATCGTGAAAAATAGAAAACGAGTCGTATTGCCATGAAACTTCACGTGAAGGCTTAAGGGACCATTGTATGAATTTACAAGCCATAAAAATGGCATTGGCACATAGAAATATGAAGATGTGCCTCAACCCACCTACCACCCTATCGATCCCCGGCTTGCGCATCCTGTCTCTCTGGTCGGCGTAGTGCTCGCCCGCCCGCCCGCCTTCTCGTTTCGTCGGTTGGCTGAGGCACACGAAGTTCATTCCTAGTCTAAGATCAGATCGGATCGATGGTTGCGGCAGCAGGATCGGTAGCCCGTAGAGGGGGACCCGGCCGATCCCCGACTTGCGCATCCCACCCCTCTGGCCGATTGAGCACTTGCACACTCGTTTCGTGGGTTGACTTAGGCATACGGAGTTCATTCCCAGTCTAAGTATACGGAGTTCATTTTCAGTCTAAGATCGGACTGGACCGAGGCTTGCGGCAGCACATGCTAGGCTCGGGCATGTGCTGGTGCTGCATTTTTCTTCGTCGGGGCACCACCACCGGAGCATCGCCAGAGAACTTGACCGACGACATTGGGGTTCCAGCGATCGGGGGCGCCGGGGGGGGTGTGCGCACATGTTGTGCAATGGGTGCTGGTACTTGGACCTTATATTGGCCCCTTATCCCTCATCAAACCTCGAGAACTCACACCCCCTTAAAGAGCGTTTGAGATTTTACAGGTTTGCTGTCGGTAGCTGTTAAAGTGTCTGAAATGGGGACACTTTTTTCAAATGGTCAGAACATCTTGTACACTTCGAGTTTTTAGCTGAAATTTTTTGTGCGTGCCAAAAAAAATACAGAGATCATTTCTACCAAGTTTGGGGCCAAAAATCCTTGTGAAAAAATTTTAAAAAATCCCGAACCGTAAAAAGTTTTGAAAATCATGAAAAATAGAAAACGAGTCATCTTGCCATCAAACTTCACGTGAAGGCTTAAGGGACCATTGTATGAGTTTACATGCCATCCAAATGGCATTGGCATGCATAAATATGAAGATGTGCCTAAACCCACCTACCACCCTATCGATCCACGGCTTGCGCATCCTATCTCTCTGGCCGGCATCGTGCCCGCCCTCTCACCCGCCCACCTGCCTGCTCGTTTCGTCGATTAGATTAGGCATACGGAGTTCGTTCCTAGTCTAAGATCAAACCCGACCGAGGGTTGTGGCAGCAGGATCAGCAGCACGCAGAGCGAGTCCCGATCGATCCCTGACTTTCGCATCCCGCCACTCTGGCCGACTGAACGCCTGTACGCTCGTTTCGTGTTTTGACTTAGGCATACAGAGTTCATTCCTGGTCTAAGCATACAAAGTTCATTCCCAGTCTAAGATCGGACCAGATCGAGGTTTGCATTAGCACATGCTGGGCTCGGGCATGTGCTGGTGCCGCATTTTTCTTCGCCAGGGCACCATCGTCGGAGCATCGTTGGCGAACCTGACCGGCGGCATTGGGGTTCCGACGATCGGGGGGGCCGTGGGGGTGTGCGCACATGATGTGCGATGGGTGCTGGTACTTGGCCCTTATATTGGCCCCCTATCCCTCATCAAACCTCGAGAACTCACACCCTTTAAACAGCATTTGAGATTTTATAGGTTTGCTGCCAGAAGCCATTAAAGTGTCTGAAAATGGGGACACTTTTTTGAAATGCTCACAAAATCTTGTACACTTCGAGTTTTTAGCTGAAATTTTTTGTGCATGCCAAAAAAAATACAAGGATCACGTCTACCAAGTTTGGGGCCAAAACTCCTTCTGAAAAAATTTTGAAAAATCCTGAAACGCAAAAAGTTTTGAAAATCATGAAAAATATAAAACGAGTCGTCTTGCCATGAAACTTAACGAGAAGGCTTAAGGGACCATTGCATGAATTTACAGGCCATAAAAATGGCATTGGCACGTAGAAATGTGAAGATGTACCTAAACCCACCTACCACCCTATCGATCCACAGCTTGCGAATCCCGTCTCTCTGGCCGGCGTAAGCCACCCGCTTGCTCGTTTCGTCGGTTGGCTTAGGTATACGGAGTTCATTCCCAGTCTAAGATCGGATCGGAATGAGGGTTACGGTAGTAGGATCTGCAGCACGTAGAGGGGGACCCGGCCAAGTTTTGGCTTGCGCATCCCGCCCCTCTGGTCGACTGAGCGCCCGCACGCTCGTTTCGTGGGTTGACTTAGGCATACGAAGTTCATTCTCGGTCTAAGCATACGGAGTTCATTCCCAGTCCAAGATCGGTCTAGACTGATGGTTGCAGCTGCACATGCTGGGCTAGCGCATGTGCTGGTGCCGCATTTTTCTTCGTCGGGGCACCATCGTCGGAGCATCGCCAGAGAACCTGATCGACGGCATTGGGGTTCCGATGATCGGGGGGGCCGGGGGGGTTGTGTGCACATGATGTGCGATGGGTGCTGGTACTTCTCCCTTATATTGGCCCCCTATCCCTCATCAAACCTCGAGAACTCACTGCCCCTTAAAAAGCTTTTGAGATTTTACAGGTTTGCTGCCAGTAGCCATTCAACTATCTGAAATGGGGACACTTTTTTCAAATGCTCACAAAATCTTGTACACTTCGAGTTTTTAGTTGAATTTTTTTGTGCATGCCAACAAAAATACAAGGATCACGTCTACCAAGAAAACTCCTTCCGAAAAAATTTTAAAAAATCACAAACCCCAAAAAGTTTCAAAAATCGTGAAAAATAGAAAACGAGTCATCTTGCCATGAAACTTCACGTGAAGGCTTAAGGGACCATTGTATGAATTTACAAGCCATAAAAATGGCATTGGCACGTAGAAATATGAAGATGTGCCTAAACCCACCTACCACCCCATCGATCCACAGCTTGGGCATCTCATCTCTATTGTCGGTGTAGTGCCCGCCCGCCTGCCCGCCCGCTCGTTTCGTCGGTTGGCTTAGCCATACGGAGTTCATTCCCAGTCTAAGATTGTACCGGACTGAGGGATGCGGCAGCAGGATCGAGCGCATGTAGAGGGGGACCCGGGCGATCCCCGGCTTGCGCATCCAGCCCCTCTGGCCGGTTGAGCGCCCGCACGCTCGTTTCGTGGGTTGACTTAGGCATACGGAGTTCTTTCCCAGTCTAAGATCGGACGGGACCAAGGGTTGTGGCAGCACATGCTGGGCTCAGGCATGTGCTGGTGCCGCATGTTTCTTCATCGGGGCGCCATCGACGCAGCATCGCCGGAGAACCTGACCGACAACATTGGGGTTCCGGCGATCGGGGGGGCCAGGGGGTGGTGTGCGCACATGATGTGCGATGGGTGCTGATACTTGGCCCTTATATTGGCCCCCTATCCCTCATCAAACCTCGAGAACTCACAACCCCTTAAAGAGCATTTGTGATTTTACAGGTTTGCTGCCAGTAGCCATTAAAGTGTCTCAAATGGGGACAGTTTTTTCAAATGGTCACAAAATCTTGTACACTTTGAGTTTTTAGCTGAATTTTTTTGTGCATGCCAAAAAAAATGCAAGGATTACGTCTACCAAGTTTGGGGCCAAAAATCCTTCGGAAAAAATTTTAAAAAATCCCGAATCGCAAAAAGTTTCAAAAATCATGAAAAATAGAAAACAAGTTGTCTTGCCATGAAACTTCACGTGAAGGCTTAAGGGACCATTGTATGAATTTACAAGCCATAAAAATGTCGTTGGAATGCAGAAATATGAAGATGTGCCTAAACACACCTACCACCCTATCGATCCACGGCTTGCGCATTCCATCTCTATGGCCGACGTAGTGCCCGCCCGCCCGCCCGCCCGCCCCCCCGCCCGCTCACCTGCTCGTTTCGTCGGTTGGCTTAGGCATACAGAGTTCATACCCAGTCTAAGATCGGACCGGACCGAGGGTTGCAGCAGTACATGGTGGGCTCGGGCATGTGCTGGTGCTGCATTTTTCTTCACCGGGGCACCATCGTCGGAGAACCTGACCGGCGGCATTGGGGTTTTGACAATCGGAGGGTTCGGATGGGTGTGCGCACATGATGTGCGATGGGTGCTGGTACTTGGCCCTTATATTGGCCCCCTATCCCTCATCAAACCTTGAGAACTCACACCCCCTTAAAAAGCATTTGAGATTTTACAGGTTTGCTGCCAGTAGCCATTAAATTGTCTGAGATGGGGACACTTTTTTCAAATGCTCACAAAATCTTGTACACTTCGAGTTTTTAGCTGAATTTTTTTGTGCATGCCAAAAAAACTACAAGGATCACGTCTACCAAGTTTGGGGCCAAAACTCCTTCTGAAAAAATTTTAAAAAATCCCAAACCGCAAAAGGTTTCGAAAATCATGAAAAATAGAAAACGTGTTGTCTTGCCATGAAACTTCACGTGAAGGCTTAAGGGACCGTTGTATGAATTTACAAGCCATAAAAATGGCATTGGCACGTAGAAATATGAAGATGTGCCTAAACCCACCTACCACCCTATCGATCCACGGCTTGCGCATCCCATCTCTATGGCCGACGTAGTGCCCGCCCGTCCGCCTGCCCGCCTGCTCGTTTCGTCATTGGCTTAGGCATACGGAGTTCATTCCCAGTCTAAGATCGGATTGGATCAAGGGTTGCAGCAGAACATGGTTGGCTCGAGCATGTGCTGGTGCTGCATTTTTCTTCGCCGGGGCACCATCGTCGAAAAACCTGACCGACGGCATTGGGGTTCTGACAATCGGGGGGGTCGGGGGGTGTGCACACATGATATGAGATGGGTGCTGGTACTTGGCCCTTATAGTGGCCCCCTATCCCTCATCAAACCTTGAGAACTCACACCCCCTTAAAGAGCATTTGAGATTTTACAGGTTTGCTGCCGGTAGCTATTAAATTGTGTGAAATGGAGACACTTTTTTCAAATGGTCAGAAAATCTTGTACACGTCGAGTTTTTAGCTGAATTTTTTTGTGCATGCCAAAAAAAATATGGGGATCACGTCTACCAGGTTTGGGTCCAAAAATCCTTCCAACAAAATTTTAAAAAATCTCGAACCGTAAAAAGTTTTGAAAATCGTGAAAAATAGAAAACGAGTCATCTTGCCATGAAACTTTACGTGAAGGCTTAAGGGACCATTGTATGAGTTTAGAAGCCATCAAAATGGCATTGGCATGCAGAAATATGAAGATGGGCCTAAACCCACCTACCACCCTATCGATCCACGGCTTGCGCTTCTCATCTCTCTGGCCGACATAGTGCCCGCCCGCCTACCCGCTTGCTCGTTTCATCGGTTGGCTTAGGCATACGGAGTTCGTTCCCAGTCTAAGATTGGACCAGACCGAGGGTTGCGGTAGCAGGATTGGCAGCACACAGAGTGGGACCCGACCGATCCCCAGCTTGCGTATCCCGCCACTCTGGCTGGCTAAGTGTCCGCATGCTCGTTTCGTGTTTTGACTTAGGCATATGGAGTTCATTCCCAGTCTAAGCATACAGAGTTCATTCCTAGTCTAAGATCGGACTGGACCGAGGTTTGCGGTAGCACATGCTAGGCTCCGGTATGTGCTGGTCCCGTATTTTTCTTCGTCAGGGCACCATCATCGGAGCATCGTGGCAGAACCTGACCGGCGGCATTGGGGTTCCGACGGTCGGGGGGGTCGGGGGGGATGTGCACACATGATGTGCGATGGGTGCTGGTACTTGGCCCTTATATTGGCCCCCTATCCCTCATCAAACCTCGAGAACTCACACCCCCTTAAAGAGCATTTGAGATTTTACAGGTTTGCTGCCAGAAGCCATTAAAGTGTCTGAAATGTGGACACTTTTTTCAAATGGTCAAAAAATTTTGTACACTTCGAGTTTTTAGCTGAATTTTTTTGTGCATGCCAACAAAAATACAAGGATCACGTCTACAAAGTTTGGGGCCAAAACTCCTTCCAAAAAAATTTGAAAAAATCCCGAACCGCAAAAAGTTTTGAAAATCATGAAAAATAGAAAACAAGTCGTCTTGCCATGAAACTTCACGTGAAGGCTTAAGGGACCATTGTATGAATTTAGAAGCCATAAAAACGGCATTGGCATGTATAAATATGAAGATGTCCCTAAACCCACCCACCACCCTATCGATCCACGGCTTGCGCATCCCGTCTCTCTGGCCAGCGTAGTGCCTGCCCGCTCGTTTCGTTGGTTGGCTTAGGCATATGGAGTTCATTCCCAGCCTAAGATGGGACCAGACCGAGGGTTGCAGCAGCAGGATCGGTAGCACACAGAGGGGGACCCGGCCGATCCCCGGCTTGCGCATCCCACCCCTCTGGCCGGCTGAGCGCCCGCATACTCATTCCATGGGTTGACTTAGGCATACGGAGTTTATTCCCAGTCTAAGCATGAGGAGTTCATTCCCAGTCTAAGATCGGATCGGACTGAGGGTTGCGGTAGCACATGCTAGGCTCGAGCATGTGCTGGTGTCACATTTTTCTTCATCGGGGCACCATCCCCGGAGAACCTGACTGGCAGCATTAGGGTTTCGACGATCGGGGGGGCCAGGGGGTGTGCGCACATGATGTACGATGGGTGCTGGTACTTGGCCCTTATATTGGCCCCCTATCCCTCATCAAACCTTGAGAACTCACACCCCCTTAAAGAGCATTTGAGATTTTACAGGTTTGCTGCCAGTAGCCATTAAAGTGTCTTAAATGGGGACACTTTTTTCAATTGGTCACAAAATCTTGTACACTTCGAGTTTTTAGCTGAATTTTTTGTGCATGCCAAAAAAAATACAAGCATCACGTCTACCAAATTTGGGGCCAAAACTCCTTCCGAAAAAATTTTAAAAAATCCCAAACCGCAAAAAGTTTCAAAAATTGTGAAAAATAGAAAACAAGTCGTCTTGCCATGAAACTTCACGTGAAGGCTTAAGGGACCATTGTATGAATTTACAAGCCATAAAAATGGCATTGGCATCTAGAAATATGAAGATGTGCCTAAACCCACCTACTACCCTATCGATCCACTGCTTGCGCATCCCATCTCTCTGGCCGGCATAGTGCCCGCCCGCCCGTTCGTTTCATCGGTTGGCTTAGGCATACGAAGTTCATTCCCAGTCTAAGATCCGACTGCACCGAGGGTTGCGGCAACAAGATCGGCATCACACAGAGGGGGTCTCGGTCGATCCCCGGCTTGAGCATCCTGCCACTCTAGCCAGCTGAACGCCCGCACACTCGTTTCGTGGGTTGACTTAGGCATATGGAGTTCATTCCCAGTCTAAGCATACAGAGTTCATTCCTAATCTAAGCATACGGAGTTTATTCCCAATCTAAGATCAGACCAGACCGAGGGTTACGGCACCACATGCTTGGCTCGGGCATTTGCTGGTGCCGTATTTTTCTTCGGCAGGGCACCATCATCGGAGCATCGTCGGAGAACCTGACCGACAGCATTGGGGTTTCAGCGATCGGGGGGGCCGGGGCGGCTGTACGCACATGATGTGCGATTGGTGCTGGTACTTGGCCCTTATATTGTTCCCCTATCCTTCATCAAACCTCAAGAACTCACACCCCCTTAAAGAGCATTTGAGATTTTACAGGTTTGCTGCCAGTAGCCATTAAATTGTCTGAAATGGGGACACATTTTTCAAATGGTCACAAAATCTTGTACACTTCGAGTTTTTAAATGAATTTTTTTGTGCATGTGACCAAAAATACAAGGATCACGTCTACGAAGTTTGGGGCCAAAACTCCTTCCAAAAAAATTTTAAAAAATCTCAAACCAAAAAATTTTTGAAAATCATGAAAAATAGAAAACGAGTCATCTTGCCCTGAAAGTTCACGTGAAGGCTTAAAGGACCATTGTAAGAATTTACAAGCCATAAAAATGGCATTGGCACTTAGAAATGTGAAGATGTGCCTAAACCCACCTACCATCCTATCGATCCACGACTTGCGCATCCCGTCTCTCTGGCCGGCGCAGTGCCCGCCCGCCCGCCCGATCATTTCGTCGGTTGGCTTAGGGATACAAAGTTCATTCCCAGTCTAAGATTGGACCAGATCAAGGGTTACAGCAGAAAGATTGACAGCATGCAGATGGGGACCCGATCGATCCTCGGCTTGCGCATCCCGCCACTCGTTTCGTGGGCTACAGCAGAAAGACTGAGCGCCCGCACGCTCATTTCGTGGGTTAACTTAGGCATACGGAGTTCATTCCCAGTCCAAGATTATAGAGTTGATTCCCAATCTAAGATCGAACCGGACCGAGGGTTGCGGCAGCACATGCTGGGCTAGGGCATATGCTGGTGCCGCATTTTTGTTCGTCGGGGCACCATTCCCGGAGCATCGTCGGAGAACCTGACCGGCGGCATTGGGTTTCCGGCAATCGGGGGGGCCGGGGGGGTGTGCGCACATGATGTGCGATGGGTGCTGGTACTTGGCCCTTATATTGGCCCCCTATCCCTCATCAAACCTCAAGAACTCACACCCCTTTAAAGAGCATTTGAGATTTTACAGGTTTGCTGCCAGCAGCCATTAAAGTGTCTGAAATGGGGACACTTTTTTCAAATGGTCACAAAATTTTGTGCACTTCGAGTTTTTAAATGAATTTTTTTATGCATACCAATAAAAGTACAAGGATCACGTCTACCAAGTTTGGCTCCAAAACTCCTTCTGAAAAAATTTTAAAAAATCTCGAACCGTAAAAAATTTCAAAAATCGTGAAAAATAGAAAACGAGTTGTCTTGCCATGAAACTTCATGTGAAGGCTTAAGGGACCATTGTATGAATTTACAACCTATAAAAATGGCATTGGCACACAGAAATATAAAGATGAGCCTAAACCCACCTACCACCCTATCGATTCATGGCTTGCGCATCCCGTCTCTCTGGCCGACGTATTGCCCGCCCGCCCGTCGGCTCGCTTGCTTCGTCGGTTGGCTTAGTCATACGGAGTTCATTCCCAGTCTAAGATTGGATCAGACCGAGGGTTGCGGTAGCAGGATTGACAGCACGTAGAGGGGGACCCGGTCGATCCCCGGCTTGTGAATCCTGCCCCTCTGGTCGGTTGAGCGCCTGCACGATTGTTTCATGGGTTAACTTAGGCATACGAAGTTCATTCCCAGTCTAAGCATACGGAGTTCATTTCCAGTCTAAGATCAGATCGGACCGAGGGTTACGGCAGCACATGCTGGGCTCGGGCAAGTGCTCGTGTCACATTTTTCTTCAGTGGGGCACCATCGCCGAAAAACCTGACCGACGGCATCGGGGTTTCGATGATCGGAGGGGCCGGGGGGTGTGCGCACATGATATGCGATGGGTGCTAGTACTTGGCCCTTATATTGGCCCCTTATCCCTCATCAAACCTGGAGAACTCACACCCACTTAAAGAGCATATGAGATTTTACAGGTTTGCTGCCAGTAGTTGTTAAAGTGTCTGAAATGGGGACACTTTTTTCAAATGGTCACAAAATCTTGTACATTTCGAGTTTTTAGCTGAATATTTTTTTGCGTGCCAAGAAAAATACAATGGTCACGTCCACCAAGTTTGGGGCCAAAAATCCTTCCGAAAAAATTTTAAAAAATCCCGAACCGCAAAAAATTTCAAAAATTGTGAAAAATAGAAAACAAGTCGTCTTGCCATGAAACTTCACGTGAAGGCTTAAGGGACCATTGTATGAATTTACAAGCTATAAAAATGGCATTGGAATGTAGAAATATGAAGATGTGCCTAAACCCACCTACTACCCTATCGATCCACAGCTTGCGCATCCCGTCTCTCTGGCAGGTATAGTGCCTGCTTGCCCGTCCGCTCGTTTCGTTGGTTGGCTTAGGCATACGGAGTTCATTCCCAGTCTAAGATCGGACCAGACCAAGGGTTACGATAGCAGGATCGACAGCACATAGAGGGTGTCCCGGTCGATCCCTGACTTGCGTATCCCACTCTTCTGGTCGGTTGAGCGCCCGCATGCTCGTTTCGTGGGTTGACTTAGGCATACAGAGTTAATTCCCAGTCTAAGCATCCAGAGTTCATTCCCAGTCTAGGATCGGACCCGATCGAGGGTTACGGCACCACATGATGGGCTCGGGCATTTGCTGGTGCCGTATTTTTCTTCGGAACGGCACCATCGTCGGAGCATCGTCGGAGCATCGTCGGAGCATCGTCGGAGAACCTGACCGGCGGCATTAGGGTTCCAACGATCGGGGGGCCGGGAGGAGGTGTGTGCACATGATGCGCGATGGGTATTGGTACTTAGCCCTTATATTGGCCCCCTATCCCTCATCAAACCTCGAGAACTCACACCCCTTAAAAAGCATTTGAGATTTTACAGGTTTGCTGTTAGTAGCCATTAAAGTGTCTGAAATGGGGACATTTTTTTCAAATGGTCACCAAATCTTGTACACTTCGAGTTTTTAGCTGAATTTTTTTGTGCATGTGAACAAAAATACAAGGATCACGTTTACCAAGTTTGGGGCCAAAACTCCTTCTGAAAAAATTTTGAAAAATCTCGAACCAAAAAAGTTTTGAAAATTATGAAAAATAGAAAACGAGTCGTCTTGCCATGAAACCTCACGTGAAGGCTTAAGGGACCATTGTAAGAATTTACACGCCATAAAAATGGCATTGGCATGCAGAAATATGAAGATGTGCCTAAACCCACCTACCATCCTATTGATCCATGGCTTGCACATCCCATCTCTCTGGCCGGCGTAATGCCCGCCCTCTCACCCGCCTACTCATTTCGTCGGTTGGCTTAGGCATACGGAGTTCATTCCCAGTCTAAGATCGGACCAGACCGAGGGTTACAGCAGCAAGATTGGTAGCACGCAGAGGGGGACCCGATCGATCCCCGACTTGCACATCCCGCCCCTCAAGGCGACTGAGCGCCGACACGCTCGTTTCGTGGGTTGACTTAGGCATACGAAGTTCATTCCCAGTCCAAGCATACAGAGTTGATTTCCAATCTAAGATCGGACCGGACCGAGGGTTGTGGCAGCACATGCTGGGCTAGGGCATGTGCTGGTGCCGCATTTTTCTTCGTCGAGGCACCATTGCCGGAGCATCGTCGGAGAACCTGATCGGCGGCATTGGTGTTCCGGCAATCGGGGGTGCCGGAAGGGGGGTGTGCGCACATGATGTGCGATGGGTGCTGGTACTTGGCCCTTATATTCGCCCCCTATCCCTCATCAAACCTCGAGAACTCACACTCCTTTCAAGAGCATTTGAGATTTTACAGGTTTGCTGTCAGCAGCGATTAAAGTGTCTGAAATGGGGACACTTTTTTCAAATGGTCACAAAATCTTGTACACTTCGAGTTTTTAGCTGTATTTTTTTGTGCAACCCAAAAAAAATACAAGGATCATGTCTACAGAGTTTGAGGTGAAAACTCCTTCCGAAAAAATTTTAAAAAATCCCGAACTGTAAAAAGTTTCAAAAATCATGAAAAATAGAAAACGAGTCGTCTTGCCAAGAAACTTCACGTGAAGGCTTAAGGGACCATTGTATGAATTTACAAGCCATAAAAATGGCATTGGCATGCAAAAATATGAAGATATGCCTAAACCCACCTACCACCCTATCGATCCATGGCTTGCGCATCCCATCTCTCTGGCCGACATAGTGCCCGCCCGCTCGTTTCGTCGGTTGGCTTAGGCATACAGAGTTCATTCCCAGTCTAAGATCAGACCGGCCCGAGGGTTGCGGTAGCAGGATTGGCAGCATGCAGAGGGGGACCCGATCGAACCCCAAGTTGTGCATCCCGCCACTCTGGTCGGCTGAGCACCCGCACGCTCATTTTGTGGGTTGACATAGGCATATTGAGTTCATTTCCAGTCTAAGCATACGGAGTTCATTCCTAGTCTAAGTATATGGAGTTCATTCCCAGTCTAAGATCGGATAGGACCGAGGGTTACGGCAGCACATGCTGGGCTCGGGCATGTGCTGGTGATGCATTTTTCTTCCCCAGGGCACCATCATTGGGGCATCGACGGATAACCTGACCGACGGTATTGGGGTTCCGACGATCGGGGGGCCGGGGGGGGTGTGCGCACATGATGTGCGATGGGTGCTGGTACTTGGCCCTTATATTGGCCCCCTATCCCTCATCAAACCTCGAGAACTCACACCCCCTTAAAGAGTATTTGAGATTTTACAGGTTTGCTGCCAGTACCCATTAAAGTGTCTGAAATGGGGACACTTTTTTCAAATGGTCACAAAATCTTGTACACTTCAGTTTTTTAGATAAATTTTTTTGTGCATGCCAAAAAAAATACAAGGATCATGTTTGCTAAGTTTGGGGCCAAAACGCCTTCCGAAAAAATTTTAAAAAATCCTGAATCGTAAAAAGTTTCCAAAATCGTGAAAAATCGAAATCGAGTCATCTTACCATGAAACTTCACGCGAAGGCTTAAGGGACTATTGTATGAATTTACAAGCCATAAAAATGGAATTGGCACGTGGAAATAAGAAGATGTGCCTAAAGCCACCTACCACCCTATCGATCCACGGCTTGTGCATCCCGTCACTCTGCTCGGCGAAGTGCCTGCCCACCCGCCCGTATGATCCTCGGCTTGCGCATCCCACCCCTTTGGCCGGCTGAGCGCCCGCACGCTCGTTTCATGGGTTGACTTAGGCATATAGAGTTCATTCCCAGTCTAAGCATACGGAGTTCATTCCCAGTCTAAGATCGGACTGGACCGAGGGTTACGGCAGCACATGCTGGACTCGGGCATGTGCTGGTGCCGCATTTTTCTTCACCGGGGCACTATCGCCAGAGCATCACCGGAGAACCTGACCGATGGCATTGGGTTCCGACGATCGGAGGGGCCGGGAGGGGTGTGCGCACATGGTGTGCGATGGGTGCTGGTGCTTGGCCCTTATATTGGCCCCCTATCCCTCATCGAACCTCGAAAACTCACATACACCCCTTAAAGAGCATTTGAGATTTTACAGGTTTCCTACCAGTAGCCATTAAAGTGTCTGAAATTGGGACACTTTTTTCAAATGGTCAAAAAATTTTGTACACTTCGAGTTTTTAGCTGAATTTTTTTATGCATGCCGAAAAAAATACAAGGATCACGTCTACCAAGTTTGGGGCCCAAACTCCTTTCAAAAAAATTTTACAAAATCCCGAACCGTAAAAAGTTTTGAAAATCGTGAAAAATAGAAAATGAGTCGTCTTGCCATGAAACTTAACGTGAAGGCTTAAAGGACCATTGTATGAATTTACAAGCCATAAAAATGGCATTGGCATGCAGAATATGAAGATGTGCCTCAACCCACCTACCACCCTATCGATACACGGTTTGTGCATCCCGTCTCTCTGGCCAGCATAGTGCCCGCCAGCCCGCTCGTTTCGTCGGTTGGCTTAGGCATACAGAGTTCATTCCCAGTCTAAGATCGGTCCGGATTGAGGGTTACAGTAGCAGGATTGGCAGCATGCAGAGGGGGCCTTGGTCGATCCCCGGCTTGCGCATCCCGCCCCTCTGGCTGGTTGAGTGCCCGCATGCTCATTCCGTGGGTTGACTTAGGCATACGGAGTTCATTCCCAGTCTAAGCATACGGAGTTCATTCCCAGTCTAAGATCGGACCGGACCGAGGATTGCGACAGCACATGCTGGGCTTGGGCATGTGCTGGTACCATATTTTCTTCGCTGAAGCATCGCCAGAGAACCTGACCGGCGGCATTGGGGTTCTGGCGATCGGGGGGGCCGGGGGGGTGTGTGCACATGATGTGCGATGGGTGCTGGTACTTGGCCCTTTTATTGGCCCCCTATCCCTCATCAAACGTCCAGAACTCACACCCCCTTAAAGAGCCTTTGAGATTTTACAAGTTTGCAGCCAGTAGCCATCAAAGTTTCTGAAATGGGGGCACTTTTTTCAAATGGTCACAAAATCGTGTACACTTCGAGTTTTTAGCTGAATTTTTTTGTGCACGCCAACAAAAATACAAGGATCACGTCTACCAAGTTTGGGGCCAAAACACCTTCCAAAAAAATTTTAAAAAATTCTGAACCGCAAAAAGTTTCAAAAATCGTGAAAAATAAAAAACGAGTCATCTTGCCATGAAACGCCACGTGAAGGCTTAAAGGACCATTGTATGAATTTACAAGCCATGAAAATGGCATTGGCACACAGAAATATGAAGATGTGCCTAAACCCACCTGCCACCCTATCGATCCACGGCTTGCGGATCCCGTCTCTCTGGCCGGCGTAGCGCTCGCACGTCCGCCCGCCCGCCCGTTCATTTCGTCGGTTGGCTTAGGCCTACGGAGTTTATTCCTAGACCAAGATGGACTGGACCGAGGGCTGCTACAGCAGGATCGGCAGCATGTAGAGGCGGACCCGATCGATCCTCGGCTTGCACATCCCGCCCCTCTGGCCGGTTGAGTGCCCGTACGCTCGTTTCGTGGGTTGACTTAAGCATACAGAGTTCATTCCCAGTCTAAGCATACAGAGTTCATTCCCAGTCTAACATTGGACCAGATCAAGGGTTGCAGCAACACATGCTGGGCTCGGGCATGTGCTGGTGCCGCATTTTTCTTCACCGGGGCACCATCACCGGAGCATCGCCTGAGAACCTGATCGGCGGCATTGGGGTTCCGGGGATTGGGTGTACGCCCATGATGTGTGATGGGTTCTGGTACTTGGCCCTTATATTGGCCCCCTATCCCTCATCAAACCTCGAGAACTCACACCCCCTTAAAGAGCATTTGAGATTTTACAAATTTGCTGCCAGTAGCCGTCAAAGTATCCGAAATGGGGTCACTTTTTCAAATGGTCACAAAATCTTGTACAATTCGAGTTTTTTGCTGAATTGTTTTGTGCATGGCAACAAAAATACAAGCATCACTTCTACCAAGTTTGGAGCCAAAACTCCGTCCAAAAAAATTTGAAAAAATCCTGAACCGCAAAAAGTTAAAAAATCATGAAAAATAGAAAACGAGTCGTCTTGCCATGAAACTTCACGTAAAGGCTTAAGGGACCATTGTATGAATTTACAAGCCATAAAAATGGCATTGGCACGTAGAAATATGAAGATGTGCCTAAACCCACCTACCACCCTATCGATTCATGGCTTGCGCACCCGTCTCTCTGGCCGGCGTAGTGCCCGCCCGCCCGTCCGCCCGCTCGTTTCGTCGGTTGGCTTAGGCATACGGAGATTATTCCCAGTCTAAGATTGGACCAGACTGAGGGTTACAGCGGCAAGATCGACATCACGCGGAGGTGGACCCGATCGATCCCCATCTTGCACATCCCGCCCCTCTGGTCGGTTGAGCGCCCGCACGCTCGTTTCGTGGGTTGACTTAGGCATACGGAGTTCATTCCCAGTCTAAGCATACGGAGTTCATCCCAGTCTAAGATCGGATCAGACTGAGGATTACGGCAGCACATGCTGGGCTCGGGCATGTGCTGGTGCCGTATTTTTCTTCGTCTGGGCGTCATCGCCGGAGCAACGTCGAAAAACCTGACCGGCGGCATTAGGGTTTCGGCAATCGGGGGGGCCAGGGGGTGTACGCACATGATGTGCGATGGGTGCGGGTACTTGGCCCTTATATTGGCCCCCTATCCCTCATCAAACCTCGAGAAATCACACCCCCTTAAAGAGCATTTGAGATTTTACAGGTTTGCTGCCAGTAGCCATTAAAGTGTCTGAAATGGGGATGCTTTTTTCAAATGGTCACAAAATCTTGTACACTTCGAGTTTTTAGCTGAATTGTTTTGTGCATGCCAACAAAAATACAAGAATCACATCCACCTAGTTTAGGGACAAAACTCCTTTCAAAAAAATTTTAAAAAATCCTGAACCGTAAAATGTTTCAAAAATCGTGAAAAATAGAAAACGAGTCGTCTTGCCATGAAACTTCACGTTAAGGCTTAACGGACCATTGTATGAATTTACAAGCCATAAAAATGGCATTGGCATGCAGAAATATGGAGATGTGCCTAAACCCACCTACCACCCTATCGATCCACGGCTTGCGCATCCCGTCTCTCTAGCCAACTTAGTGCCCGCCCGCACGCCCGCTCGTTTCGTCGGTTGGCTTTGGCATACGGAGTTCATTCCCAATCTAACATTGGACCAAATGAGGGTTGTGGCAACAGGATCGGCAACACGTAAAGGGGGACCCGGCCGATCCCTGACTTGTGCATGCTGCCCCTCTGGCCGGATAAGCGCCCGCGCACTCGTTTCATGGGTTGACTTAGGCATCGGAGTTCATTCCCAGTCTAAGCAAATGGAGTTCATTCCCAGTCTAAGATCGGACAAGACCGAGGGTTACGGTAGCACATGATGGGCTCGGGCATGTGCTGGTGCCACATTTTTCTTCGTCGGAGCATCGCAGGAGAACCTGACCAACGGCGTTGCGGTTCCGGCAATCGAGGGGGCCGGGGGGTGTGCGCACATGATGTGCGATGGGTAATGGTACTTGGCCCTTATATTGGCCCCCTATCTCTCATCAATCCTCGAGAACTCACTCCCCTTTAAAGAGCATTTGAGATTTTACAGGTTTGCTGCCAGTAGCCATTAAAGTGTCTGAAATGGGGACACTTTTTTCAAATGGTCACAAAATCTTGTACACTTCGAGTTTTTAGCTGAATTTTTTTGTGGATGCCAAAAAAAATACAAGGATCACGTCTACCAAGTTTGGGGACAAAAGCCCTTTCAAAAAAATTTTAAAAAATCCCGAACTGCAAAAAGTTTCAAAAATCATGAAAAATAGAAAACGAGTCGTCTTGCCATGAAACTTCACGTGAAGGCTTAAGGGACCATTGTATGAATTTACAAGCCATAAAGATGGCATTGGCATGCGGAAATATGAAGATGTGCCTAAACCCACCAACCACCCTATCGATCCACGGCTTGCGCATCCCGTCTCTCTGGCCGACGTAGTGCCCGCCCGCCCGCCCACCTGCTCGTTTCATCGGTTCGCTTAGGCATACAAAGTTCATTCCCAGTCTAAGATCAGACCAGGTCAAGGGTTGCAGTAGCAGCATTGGCAACATGCAGAGGGGGACCCGACCGATCCTTGACTTGTGCATCCCGCCCCTCTGGCCAGCTGAGCGCCCGCACGCTCGTTTCGTGGGTTGACTTAGGCATACGAAGTTCATTCCCAGTCTAAGCATACAGAGTTCATTCCCAGTCTAAGATCGAACCAGACCGAGGGTTGCAATAGCACATGCTGGGCTCGGGCATGTGCTGGTGCCGCATTTTTCTTCACCGGGCCACCATCGTTGAAGCATCGCCGGAGAACCTGATTGACGGCATTGGGGTTTCGACGATCGGAGGGGCCGGGGGGTGTTCGCACATGATGTGCGATTGGTGCTGGTACTTGGCCCTTATATTGGCCCATTATCCCTCATCAAACCACAAGAACTGACACCCCCTTAAAGAGAGTTTGAGATTTTATAGGTTTGCTAGCAGTAGCCATTAAAGTGTCTGAAATGGGGACACTTTTTTCAAATGGTCACAAAATCTTGTACACTTCGAGTTTTTAGCTGAAATTTTTTGTGCATGTCAAAAAAAAATACAAGGATCACGTCTACCAGGTTTGGGGCCAAAACTCCTTCCAAAAAATTTTTAAAAAATCCCGAATCGAAAAAAGTTTCAAAAATCATGAAAAATAAAAAAATGAGTCGTCTTGCCATGAAACTTCACGTGAAGGCTTAAAGGACCATTGTATGAATTTACGAGCCATAAAAATGGCATTGGAATGCAGAAATATGAAGATGTGCCTAAACCCACCTACCACCCTATCGATCCATGGCTTACGCATCCCGTCTCTCTGGTCGACGTAGTGCCCGCCCGCCCGCTCGTTTCGTCGGTTGGCTTAGGCATACGAAGTTCATTCCCAGTCTAAGATCAGACCAGACCAAGGGTTGCAGTAGAAGGATCGATAGCACACAGAGGGTGACCCGACCGATCCCCGGCTTGCGTATCCCACCCCTCTGGCCTGCTGAGCGCCCGCACGCTCGTTTCGTGGGTTGACTTAGCCATACGGAGTTCATTCCTAGTCTAAGCATACGGAGTTCATTCCGAGTCTAAGATCGAACCGTACCGAGGGTTACGACAGCACATGCTGGGCTCGGGCATGTGCTGGTGCCACATTTTTCTTCGTCGGGGCACCATCGCCAGAGCATCGCCGAAGAACCTGACTAGCGGCATTGGGGTTCCGACGATCGGGGGGGTCGGGGGGGTGTGCGCACATGATGTGCGATGGGTACTGGTACCTGGCCCTTATATTGGCCCCCTATCACTCATCAAACCTTGAGAACTCACACCCCCTTAAAGGGCATTTGAGATTTTACGGGTTTTCTGCCAGTAGCCGTTAAATTGTCTGAAATGGGGACACTTTTTTCAAATGGTCACAAAATCTTGTACACTCTGAGTTTTTAGCTGAATTTTTTTGTGTATAACAAAAATAATACAAGGATCACGTCTGCCAAGTTTGGGGCCAAAACACCTTTCGAAAAAATTTTAAAAAATCCCGAACCTTAAAAAGTTTCAAAAATCATGAAAAATAGGAAACGAGTCGTCTTGCCATGAAACTTCATGTGAAGGCTTAACGGACCATTGTATGAATTTACAAGCCATAAAAATGGCATTGGTATGCAAAAATATGAAGATGTGCCTAAACCCACCTACCACCCTATCGATCCGCGGCTTGCGCATCCCGTCTCTCTGGCCGACGTAGTGCCCACCCTCCCGCCCGCTCGTTTTGTCAGGTGGCTTAGGCATACGGAGTTCATTCATAGTCTAAGATTGGATCAGATTGAGGGTTGCGGCAGGAGGATCGGCAGCACGTGGAGGGGGACCTGACCGATCCCCGGCTTGTGCATCCCGCCCCTCTGGCCGGCTGAGCGCCCGCACGCTCGTTCCGTGGGTTGACTTAGGCATACGGAGTTCATTCCCAGTCTAAGATCGGACCGAACCGAGGGTTACGGCAGCACATGTTGGGCTCGGGCATGTGCTGGTGCCGTTTTTTTCTTAGCTGGGGCACCATCGCAGGAGCATCATCGGAGAACCTGACCGGCGGCATTGGGGTTCCGGCGATCGGGGGGGCCGAGGGGGGTGTGCGCACTTGATGTGCGATGGGTGCTGGTACTTGACCCTTATATTGGCCCCCTATCCCTCATCAAGCCTTGAGAACTCACACCCCCTTAAAGAGCATTTGAGATTTTACAGGTTTGCTAGCAGTAGGCATTAAAGTGTCTGCAATGGGGACATTTTTTTCAAATGGTCACAAAATCTTGTACACTTTGATTTTTTAGCTGATTTTTTTTGTGCATACCAACAAAAATACAAGGATCACGTCTACCAAGTTTGGGGCTAAAAATCCTTCTGAAAAAATTTTAAAAAATCTTGAACCGCAAAAAGTTTCAAAAATCATGAAAAATAGAAAACGAGTCATCTTGCCATGAAACTTCACGGGAAGGCTTAAGTGACCATTGCGTGAATTTACAAGCCATAAAAATGGCATTGGCACACAAAAATATGAAGATGTACCTAAACCCAACTACCACCCTATCGATCCACGGCTTGCGAATCCCGTCTCTCTGGCCGGCGTAGTGCACGCCCGCCCGCCCGCTCCTTTCGTTGGTTGGCTTAGGCATACGAAGTTCATTCCCAGTCTAAGCATACGAAGTTCATTCCCAGTCTAAGATCAGACCGGACCGATGGTTACGGCAGTACATGCTGGGCTAGCACATGTGCTGGTGCGACATTTTTCTTCATCGGGGCACCATCGTCGGAGCATCGCCGGAGAACCTGATCGGTGGCATTGGGGTTCCGACGATCGGGGGGCTCGGGGGGGTGTGTGCACATGATGTGCGATGGGTGCTGGTACTTGGCCCTTATATTGGCCCCCTATCCCTCATCAAACCTCGAGAACTCACACCCCCTTAAAGAGCATTTGAGATTTTACAGATTTGCTGCCAGTAGCCATTAAAGTGTCTGAAATGGGGACATTTTTTTCAAATGGTCACAAAATCTTGTACACTTCGAGTTTTTAGCTGAATTTTTTTGTGCATGCCAACAAGAATACAGGGATCACGTCTACCAAGTTTGGGGCTAAAACTCCATCCGAAAAAATTTTAAAAAATCTCAAACCGTAAAAAGTTTCAAAAATCGTGAAAAATAGAAAACGAGTCATCTTGCCACGAAACTTCACAGGAAGGCTTAAGGGACCATTGCATGAATTTACAAGCCATAAAAATGGCATTGGCACACAAAAATATGAAGATGTACCTAAACCTACCTACCACCCTATCGATCCACGGCTTGCGCATCCCATCTCTCTAGCCGATGTAGTGCTCGCCCGTCCGCCCGCCCGCTAGTTTCGTCGGTTGGCTTAGGCATACGGAGTTCATTCATAGTCTAAGATCGGACCAGACCTAGGGTTGTGAGAGCAGGATCGGCAGCATACAGTGGGGGACCCGATCGATCCCCGACTTACGCGTCCCGCCCCTCTGGCCGGCTGAGCGCCCGCATGCTCGTTTTGTGGGTTGACTTAGGCATACGAAGTTCATTCCTAGTCTAAGCATACAGAGTTCATTCACAGTCTAAGATCAGACCAGACCAATGGTTGCGACAGCACATGCTGGGCTAGGGCATGTGCTGGTGCCACATTTTTCTTCGTCGGGGCACCATTGTTGGAGCATCGTCGAAGAACCTGACCGACGACATTGGGGTTCCGGCTATCGGGGGGTCGGGGGGGTGTACGCATATGATGTGCGATGGGTGCTGGTACTTGGCCCTTATATGGGCCCCCTATCCCTCATCAAACCTCAAGAACTCACACCCCTTAAAGAGCATTTGAGATTTTATAGGTTTGCTGCTAGAAGCCACTAAAGTGTCTGAAATGGGGACACTTTTTTCAAATGGTCACAAAATCTTCTACACATCGAGTTTTTAGCTGAAATTTTTTGTGCATGCCAAAAAAAATACAGGGATCACGTCTACCAAGTTTGGGGCCAAAACTTTTTTAAAAAAATTTTAAAAAATCCCGAACCTGAAAAAGTTTTGAAAATTGTGAAAAATAGAAAACGAGTTGTCTTGCCATGAAACTTCACGTGTAGGCTTAAGGGACCATTGTATAAATTTATAAGCCATAAAAATGGCATTGGCATGAAGAAATATGAAGATGTGCCTAAACTCACCTACCACCCTATCGATCCACGGCTTGCGCTTCCTGTCTGTCTGGCCGGCGTAGTGCCCGTCCACCCGTCCGCCCGCTCGTTTCGTCGGTTGGCTTAGGCGTACGGAGTTCATTCCCAGTCTAAGATTGGACCAGACCGAAGGTTACGATAGCAAGATCGGAAGCATGCAGAGGGAAACCCGATCGATCCTCAGCTTGCTCATCTTGCCCCTCTGGCCGGCTGAGCGCCCTCACGCTCGTTTCGTGGGTTGACTTAGGCATACAGAGTTCATTCCCAGTCTAAGCATAGGGAGTTCATTCCCAGTCTAAGCATAGGGAGTTCATGCCCAGTCTAAAATTGAACCAGATCGAGGGTTGCGGTAGCACATGCTGGGTTCGAGCATGTGCTAGTGCCGCATTTTTCTTCGTCGGGGCACCATCACCAGAGCATCGTTGGAGAACCTGACCGGCGGCATTGGGGTTCCGACGATCGGGGGGGCCAGGGGGTGTGCGCATATGATGTGAGATGGGTGCCAGTATTTGGCCCTTCTATTGGCCACCTATCCCTCATCAAACCTCGAGAACTCCCACCCCCTTAAAGAGCATTTGAGATTTTACAGGTTTGCTGCCAGTAGCTATTAAAGTGTCTGAAATGGGGACATTTTTTTCAAATGGTCACAAAATCTTGTACACTTTGAGTTTTTAGCTGAATTGTTTTGTACATGCCAACAAAAATACAAGGATCACGTCTACCAACTTTGGGGCCAGAACTCCTTCCGAAAAAATTTTAAAAAATCCCGAACCACAGAAAGTTTTGAAAATCATGAAAAATAGAAAACGAGTCGTCTTGCCATGTAACTTCACGTGAAGGCTTAAGGGACCATTGTATGAATTTACAAGCCATAAAAATGGCATTGGCACGTAGAAATATGAAGATGTGCCTAAACCCACCTACCACCCTATCGATCCACGGCTTGCGCATCCCGTATCTCTGGCCGGCATAGCGCTCACTCGGCTGCCCGTCCACTCGTTACGTCGATTGGCTTAGGGATACGAAGTTTAGACCAGTCTAAGATCAGACCAAAATGAGGGTTGCAGCAGCAGGATCGGCAGCACGCAGTGGGGGACCCGATCGATCCCTGACTTATGCATCCGGCCCCTCTGGCTGACTGAGCACCCACACGCTCATTTTATTGGTTGACTTAGGCATACAGAGTTTATTCCCAGCCTAAGCATATGGAGTTCATTCCCAGTCTAAGATCGGACTGGACCGAGGGTCGTAGCAGCACATGCTGGGCTCGGGCATGTGCTGGTGCTACATTTTTCTTCGTCAGGGCACCATCACCGGAGCATCACCGGAGAACCTGATCGATAGCATTGGGGTTCCGACGATCGGGGGGCTGGGGGGTGTGCGCACATGATGTGCGATGGGTGCTGGTACTTGGCCCTTATATTGGCCCCCTATCCCTCATCAAACCTCGAGAACTCATGCCCCCTTAAAGAGCATTTGAGATTTTACAAGTTTGCTGCCAGTAGCCACTAAAGTATCTGAATTGGGGACATTTTTTTCAAATGGTCACAAAATCTTCTACATTTTGAGTTTTTAGCTGAATTGTTTTTTGCATGCTAACAAAAATACAAGGATCTTGACTACCAAGTTTGGGGCAAAAACCCCTTCCGAAAAAATTTTAAAAAATCTCGAACCGTAAAAAGTTTCAAAAATCATGAAAAATAGAAAACGAGTCATCTTGCCAAGAAACTTCACGTGAAGGCTTAAAGGGACCATTGCATGAATTTACAAGCCATAAAAATGGCATTGGCACGCGGATCGATCCATGGCTTGCGCATCCCATCTCTATGGCCGGCGTAGTGCCCGCCCGCCCATCTGCCCGCTCGTTTCATCGGTTGGCTTAGGCATACGGAGTTCATTCCCAGTCTAAGATCGGACCAGACCGAGGGCTACGGCAGCAAGATCGACAGCATGCAGAGCGGGACCCGACCTATCCTCGGCTTGCCCATCCCGCCCCTTTGCCCGATTGAGTACCCGCACGCTCGTTTTGTGGGTTGACTTAGGCATACAGAGTTCATTCCTAGCCGAAGATCAGATCATATCGAAGGTTGCGACAACACATGCTGGGCTTGGGCATGTGCTGGCACTGCATTTTTCTTTGTCGAGGCACCATCGTCGGAGCACTGCTGGAGAACCTAACCGACGACACTGGGGTTCAGATGATCGGGGGATCGGGGGGGTGTGCGCACATGATGTGCGATGGGTGCTGGGACTTGGCCCTTATATTGGCCCCCTATCCCTCATCAAACCTCGAGAACTCACACCCCCTTAAAAAGCATTTGAGATTTTACAAGTTTGCTGCCAATAGCCATTAAAGTGTCTAAAATGGGGACACTTTTTCAAATGGTCACAAAATCTTGTATGTTGGCCCCCTATCCCTCATCAAACCTTGGGAACTCACACCCCCTTAAAGAGCATTTGAGATTTTACAGGTTTGCTGCCAGTAGCCATTAAAGTGTTTAAAATGGGGACACTTTTTTCAAATGGTCACAAAATCTTGTACACTTCGAGTTTTTAGCTGAATTTTTTTTATGCATGCCAACAAAAATACAAGGATCACGTCTACCAAGTTTAGGGCCAAAATGCCTTCCGAAGAAATTTTAAAAAATCCTGAACTGCAAAAAGTTTCAAAAATCATGAAAAATAGAAAACAAGTCGTCTTGCCATGAAACTTCACGTGAAGGCTTAAGGGACCATTGTAGGAATTTACAAGCCATAAAAATGGCATTGGCATGCAGAAATATGAAGATGTACCTAAACCCACATACCACCCTATCGATCCACGGCTTGTGCATCTTATCTCTCTGGTCGGCGTAATACCCGCCTGCCTGTCCGCTTGTTTCGTCGGTTGGCTTAGGCATACGGAGTTTATTCCTAGTCTAAGATCGAACCGAACCAAGGGTTATGGCTGCTAGATTGGCAACACAAAGAGGGGGACCCGACCAATCCCCGACTTGCACATCCCGCCCCTTTGGCCAATTGGGCGCCCCCATGCTCGTTTCATGGGTTGACTTAGGCATACGGAGTTCATTCCTAGTCTAAGATCAGACTGGACCGAGGGTTGCAGCAGCACATGCTGGGCTCGGGCATGTGCTGGGGTAGCATTTTTCCTCACCGGGCCACCATCGTCAGAGCATCGCCGGAGAACTTGACCGGTGGCATTAGGGTTCTGGCGATCGGGGGGGCCGAGGGGGGTGTGTGCACATGATGTGCGATGGGTGCTGGTACTTGGCCCTTATATTGGCCCCCTATCCCTCATCAAACCTCGAGAACTTACACCCCCTTAAAGAGCATTTGAGATTTTACAGGTTTGCTGCCAATAGCCATTAAAGTGTCTGAAATGGGGACACTTTTTTCAAATGGTCACAAAATCTTGTACGCTTCGAGTTTTTAGCTGAATTTTTTTGTGCATTCCAACAAAAATACAAGGATCACGTCTACCATGTTTGGTGCCAAAACTCCTTCCAAAAAAATTTTAAAAAATCCTGAACCGTAAAAAGTTTCAAAAATCGTGAAAAATAGAAAATGAGTCGTCTTGCCATGAAACTTCACATGAAGGCTTAAGGGACCATTGTTTTAATTTACCAGCCATAAAAATGGCATTGGCATGCAGAAATATGAAGATGTGCCTAAACCCACCTACCACCCTATCGATACACGGCTTACGCATCCCGTCTCTCCGGCAGTCATAGTGCTCGCCCGCCCGCCTGCTCGTTTCGTCGGTTGGCTTAGGCATATGGAGTTCATTCCCAGTCTAAGATCAAACCGAACTGAGGGTTGCGGTAGCAAGATTGGCAGCATGAAGAGGGGGACCCGATCGATCCCCGGCTTGTGCATGCCGCCCCTCTGGCCTGCTGAGCGCCCGCACGCTCGTTTCGTGGTTTGACTTAGGCATACGAAGTTCATTCCCAGCCTAAGCATATAGAGTTCATTCCCAGTCTAAGATAAGATCAGACCGAAGGTTGCACCAACACATGCTATGCTCGGGCATGTGCTGGTGCTGCATTTTTCTTTGTCGGGGCACCATCGCCGGAGCATCGTTAGAGAACCTGAACGGCGGCATTGGGGTTCCGGGGATCGGGGGGCCGGGGTGGTGTGCGCACATGATGTGCGATGGGTGCTGGTGTGTGATGGGTGCTGGTACTTGGCCCTTATATTGGCCCCCTATCCCTCATCAAACCTTGAGAACTCACACCCCCTTAAAGAGCATGTGAGATTTTACAGGTTTGCTACCAGTAGCTATTAAAGTGTCTCAAATGGGGACACTTTTTTCAAATGGTCACAAAATCTTGTACACTTCGAGTTTTTACCTGAATTTATTTGTGCAAGCCAAAAAAAATACAAGGATCACATCTACCAAGTTTGGGGACAAAACTCCTTCTGAAAAAATTGTAAAAAATCCCGAACCGTAAATAGTTTTAAAAATCGTGAAAAATAGGAAACGAGTCGTCTTGCCATGAAACTTCACGTGAAGGCTTAAGGGACCATTGTATGAATTTACAAGCCATAAAAATGGCATTGGCATGCAGAAACATGAAGATGTGCCTAAACCCACCTACCACCTTATCGATCCACGGCTTGCGCATCCCGTCTCTCGGCCGCCGTAGTGCCCGCCTGCCCGACCGCCCGCTAATCTCATCGGTTGGCTGAGGCATATGGAGTTCATTCCCAATCTAAGATCAGACCAGACCGAGGGTTGTAGCAGGAGGATCGACAACACGCAGAGGGGGACCCGGTTGATCCCCGGCTTGTGCATCCTGCCCCTTTGACCGGCTGAGCACCCGCACGCTCATTTTGTGGGTGACTTAGGCATATAGAGTTCATTCCCAGTCTAAGCATACGGAGTTCATTCCCAGTCTAAGATCAGACCGGACCAAGGGTTACGGCAGCACATGCTGGGCTCGACCATGTGCTGGTGTCGCATTTTTCTTCGTCGGGGCACCATCGTCGGAGCATCGCTAAAGAACCTGGCCACCGGCATTGGGGTTCCGACGATCGGGGGGGCCGGGGGGGTGCGCGCACATGATGTGTGATGGGTGCTGGTACTTAGCCCTTATATTGGCCCTCTATCCCTCATCAAACCTCGAGAACTCACACCCACTTAAAGAGCATTTGAGATTTTACAGGTTTGCTGCCAGCAGCCTTTAAAGTGTCTGAAATGGGGACACTTTTTTCAAATGGTCACAAAATCTTGTACACTTCAAGTTTTTAGCTGAATTTTTTTTGCATGCCAACAAAAATAAAAGAATCATGTCTACCAATTTTGGGGCCAAAACTCTTTTCAAAAAAATTTTAAAAAATCTCGAATCGCAAAAAGTTTTGAAAATCATGAAAAATAAAAAACGAGTCGTCTTGCCATGAAACTTCACGTGAAGGCTTAAGGGACCATTGTATGAATTTAGAAGCCATAAAAATGGCATTGGCCTGTAGAAATATGAAGATATGCCTAAACCCACCTACCACCCTATCAATCCACGGCTTACGCATGCCGCTCATTTCGTCGGTTGGCTTAGGCATACGGAGTTCATTCCCAGTCTAAGATCATGCCGGACTGAGGGTTGTGGTAGCAGGATCGGCAGCACGCAAAGGGGGATCCGGCTGATCCCCGGCTTGCACATCCTGCCCCTCTGGCAGGCTGAACACCCGCACGCTCGTTTCGTGGGTTGATTTAGGCATACGGAGTTCATTCCCAGTCTAAGATCGGACAGGATCGAGGGTTACGGCAACACATGCTGGGTTCAAGCATGTGCTGGCACCGTATTTTTCTTCATCGAGGCACCATCACCGGAGCATCGTCGGAGAACCTGACCGACGGCATTGGGGTCAGGCGATCGGGGGGGCCGGGGGGTGTGCAAACATGATGTGTGATGGGTGCTGGTACTTGGACCTTATATTGGCCCCCTATCCCTCATCAAACCTCGAGAACTTACACCCCCTTACAAAGCATTTGAGATTTTGCAGGTTTGCTGCCAGTAGCCATTAAAGTGTCTGAAATGGGGACACTTTTTTCAAATGGTCACAAAATCTTGTACGCTTCGAGTTTTTAGCTGATTTTTTTGTGCATTCCAACAAAAATACAAGGATCACGTCTACCAAGTTTGGGGCCAAAACTCCTTCCGAAAAAATTTTCACAAATCCTGAACAGCAAAAAGTTTCAAAAATCATGAAAAATAGAAAACGTGTCGTCTTGCCATGAAACTTCACGTGAAGGCTTAAGGGACCACTGTATGAGTTTACAAGCCATAAAAATGGCATTGGCATGCAGAAATATGAAGATGTGCCTAAACCCACCTACCACCCTATCAATCCACGACTTGCGCATCCCGTCTCTCTGGCCGGTGTAGCGCCCGCCCACTCATTTCATCGGTTGGCTTAGCCATACGGAGTTCATTCCTAGTCTAACATCAGACCGAACCAAGGGTTGCGGTAGTAGGATCGACAGCACGCAAAGGGGGACCCGATCGATCCTCGACTTGTGCATCCCGCCCCTCTGCCCGGTTGAGCGACCGTACGCACATTTCATGGGTTGACTTAGGCATACGGAGTTCATTCTCAGTCTAAGATCGGATCAGACCGAGGGTTACGACAGCACATGCTAGGCTCGTGCATTTGCTGGTGCCGCATTTTTTTTCGTCAGGGCACCGTCGTCGGACCATCGTCGGAGAACCTGACCGACGGTATTCGGGTTCTGACGATCGGGGGGGCTAGGGGGTGTGCGCACATGATGTGCGATGGGTGCTGGTACTTGGCCCTTATATTGGCCCCTATATTGGCCCCCTATCCCTCATCAAACCTCGAGAACTCACACCCCCTTAAAGAGCATTTGAGATTTTACAGGTTTGCTGCCAGTAGCCATTAAAGTGTCTGAAATGGGGACATTTTTTTCAAATGGTCACAAAATCTTGTACACTTCGAGTTTTTAGCTGAAGTTTTTAGTGCATGCCAACAAAAATACAAGGATCACGTATACCAAGTTTGGGGCAATCCATAAAGTTTCAAAAATCATGAAAAATAGGAAATGAGTCGTCTTGCCATGAAACATCACGTGAAGGCTTAAGGGACCATTGTATGAATTTACAAGCCATAAAAAGGGCATTGGCATGCAAAAATATGAAGATGTGCCTAAACCCACCTACCACCCTATCAATCCACGACTTACGCATCCTGTCTCTCTGGCCGGCGTGGTGCCCGCCCATCCGCCCGCCCGCTCATTTCGTTGGTTGGCTAAGGCATACGAAGTTCTTTCACAGTCTAAGATCGAACCAGACTGAAGGTTGTGGCAGCAGGATTGGTAGCATGTAGAGGGGGACCCAACTGATCCATGACTTATGCATCCCGCCCCTCTGGCCGATTGAGCGCCCGCACGCTTGTTTCGTGGGTTGACTTAGGCATACGGAGTTCATTCCCAGTCTAAGCATACGGAGTTCATTCCCAGTCTAAGATCAGATCGGACCGAGGGTTGCGGCAACACATGCTGGGCTCGAGCATTTGCTGGTGCCGTATTTTTCTTCACCGGGGTACCATCGTCAGAGCATCACCGGAGAACCTGACCCGCGGCATTGGGGTTCCGGTGAACGGGGGGGCTGGGGGTGTGCGCTCATGATGTGCGATGGGTGCTGGTACTTGGCCCTTCTATTGGCCTCCTATCCCTCATCAAACCTCGAGAACTCACACCCCCTTAAAGAGCATTTGAGATTTTACAGGTTTGCTGCCAGTACCCATTAAATTGTCTGAAATGGCGACACTTTTTTCAAATGGTCACAAAATCTTGTACACTTCGAGTTTTTAGCTGAATTTTTTTGTGCATGCCAACAAAAATACAAGGATCACGTCTACCAAGTTTGGTGCCAAAACTGCTGCCGAAAAAAATTTTAAAAATCCCGAACCCCAAAAAGTTTTGAAAATCGTGAAAAATAGAAAACAAGTCATCTTGCCATGAACTTCACGTGAAGGCTTAAAGGAGCGTTGTATGAATTTTCAAGCCATAAAAATGGCATTGGCACGCAGAAATATAAAGATGTGCCTAATCCCACCTGCCACCCTATCAATCCACAGCTTGCGCATCCCGTCTCTCTGGCCGGCATAGAGCCCGCCTGCCCGCCCGCCCGCCCGCCCACTCGTTTCGTCAGTTAGCTTAGGCATATAGAGCTCATTCCTAGTCTAAGATCAGATCGGACCGAAGGTTGTTGCAGCAGGATCGGCAGCATGCAGAGGGGGACCAGGCTGATCCCCGGCTTGTGTATCTTGCCCCTCTAGTCGGTTGAGCACCCGTATGCTCGTTTCGTGGGTTGACTTAGGCATACAGAGTTAATTCCCAGTCTAAGCATACGAAGTTCATTCCCAATCTAAGATCAGACCGACTGAGGGTTATGGCAGCACATGATAGGTTCGGGCATGTGCTGGTGCTGCATTTTTCTTCGTCGAGGCACCATCGCCGGAGCATCGTCGAAGAACCTGACTGACGGCATTAGGGTTCTGACGATCGGGGGGTCGGGGGGGTGTGCGTACATGATGTGCGATGGGTGTTGGTACTTGGCCCTTATATTGGCCCCCTATCCCTCATCAAACCTTGAGAACTCACACCCACTTAAAGAGCATTTGAGATTTTATAGGTTTGCTGCCAGTAGCCATTAAAGTGTCTGAAATGGGGACACTTTTTTCAAATGGTCACAAAATCTTGTACATTTCGAGTTTTTAGCTGAATGTTTTTGTGCATGCCAACAAAAATACAAGGATCACGTCTACCAAGTTTGGGGCCAAAACTCCTTCCCAAAAAATTTTAAAAAATCTCAAACCGTAAAAAGTTTTAAAAATCATGAAAAATAGAAAACTAGTCATCTTGCCTTGAAACTTCACGTGAAGATTTAAAGGACCATTGTATGAATTTACAAGCCATAAAAATGGCATTGGCTTGCAGAAATATGAGGATGAGCCTAAACCCACCTACCACCCTATCGATCCGCGGCTTGCGTATCCTGTCTCTCTGGCCGACGTAGTGACCGCCAGCCCGCCCGCCCGCTCATTTCGTCGGTTGGCTTAGGCAAACGGAGTTCATTCCCAGTCTAAGATCGGATGGACCGAGGGTTACGGTAGCAAGATCGACAGGACGCAGAGGGGCACCTGGTCGATCCCCGGCTTGCGCCCGTACGCTCGTTTCGTGGGTTGTCTTACGCATACGAAGTTCATTCCCAGTCTAAGATCGGATCGGACCGAGGGTTACGGCAGCACATGCTAGGCTCGGGCATGTGCTAGTGCCGTATTTTTCTTCGTCAGGGTACCATCGCCGGAGAACCTGATCGACGGCATTGGGGTTTCGGCGATCGGGGGGGCCGGGGGGTGTGCGGACATAATGTGCGATGGGTGCTGGTACTTGGCCCTTATATTGGCCCCCTATCCCTCATCAAACCTCGAGAACTCACACCCCCTTAAAGAGCATTTGAGATTTTACAGGTTTGCTGCCAGTAGCCATTAAAGTGTCTGAAATGGGGACACTTTTTTCAAATGGTCACAAAATCTTGTACACTTTGAGTTTTTTGCTGAAGTTTTTTGTGCATACCAATAAAAATACAAGGATCACGTCTACCAAGTTTGGGGCCAAAACTCCTTCTGAAAAAATTTTAAAAAATCCCGAACCGCAAAAAGTTTCAAAAATCATGAAAAATAGAAAACGAATCGTCTTGCCATGAAACTTCACGTGAAGGCTTAAGGGACCATTGTATGAATTTACAAGCCATAAAAATGGAATTGGCATGCAGAAATATGAAGATGTGCCTAAACCCACCTACCACCCTATCGATCCACGGCTTGCGCATCCCGACTCTCTGGCCGACGTAGCGCCCGCTCGTTTCATCGGTTGGCTTAGGCATACGGAGTTCATTCCCAGTCTAAGATCCGACCGAACTGAGGGTGCCGACAGCAGGATCGGCAGCACGCAGAGGGGGACCCAGTCGGTCCCCGACTTGCGCATCCTGCCCCTCTGGCCGGCTGAGCGCCCGCACGCTCGTTTCGTGGGTCGACTTAGGCATACGGAGTTCATTCCCAGTCTAAGCATATGGAGTTAATTCCCAGTCTAAGATCGGACCGGACTGAGGGTTACGGCAACACATACTGGACTCGGGCATGTGCTGGTGCCACATTTTTCATCGTCGATGCACCGTCGCCGGAGCATCACCAGAGAACCTGACCGGCGGCATCGGGGTTCTGACGATCGAGGGGCCGGGGGGGTGTGCACACATGATGTGCGATGGGTGCTGGTACATGGCCCTTATATTGGCCCCCTATCCCTCATCAAACCTCGGGAACTCACACCCCCTTAAAAAGCATTTGAGATTTTACAGGTTTGCTGCCAGTAGCCATTAAAGTGTCTGAAATGGGGAAACTTTTTTCAAATGGTCACAAAATCTTGTACACTTCGAGTTTTTAGCTGAAGTTTTTTGTGCATACCAACAAAAATACAAGGATCACGTCTACCAAGTTTGGGCCAAAACACCTTCCGAAAAAATTTTAAACAATCCTGAACCGCAAAAAGTTTCCAAAATCATGAAAATTAGAAAACGAGTCGTCTTGCGATGAAACTTCACGTGATGGCTTAAAGGACCATTGTATGAATTTACAAGCCATTAAAATCGCATTGGCATGAAGAAATATAAAGATGTGCCTAAACCCACCTCCCACCCTATCGATCCACGGCTTGCGCATCCCGTCTCTCTGGTCGGTGTAGTGCCCGCTCGCCCACTCATTTCGTCGGCTGGCTTAGGCATACGGAGTTCATTCCTAGTCTAAGATCAGATCGGATCGAGGATTGTGGCAGCAGGATTGGCAGCACGCAGAGGGGGACCCGACCGATCCCTGACTTGCGCATCCCGCCCCTCTGGCCGACTGAGCGCCCGCACGCTGGTTTCGTGGGTTGACTTAGGCGTACGGAGTTCATTCCCAGTCTAAGCATACGAAGTTCCTTCCCAATCTAAGATCAGACCGGACTGAGGGTTGTGACAGCACTTGCTGGGCTCAGGCAGGTGCTGGTGCCGCATTTTTCTTCGTCGGGGCACCATCGTCGAAAAATCACCGGAGAACCTGACCAGCGGCATTGGGGTTTCGGCGATCGGGGGGCCGGGGGGGTGTGGGCACATGATGTGCGATAGGTGCTGGTACTTGGCCCTTATATTGGCCTCCTATCCCTCATCAAACCTCGAGAACTCACACCCCCTTAAAGAGCATTCGAGATTTTACAGGTTTGCTGCCGGTAGCCATTAAAGTGTCTGAAATGGGGACACTTTTTTCAAATGGTCACAAAATCTTGTACACTTGGAGTTTTTAGCTGAATTTTTTTTGTGCACGCCAATAAAAATACAAGGATCACGTCTACCAATTTTGGGGTGAAATCTCCTTCCGAAAAAATTTTAAAAAATCCCAAACCACAAAATGTTTCAAAAATTGTGAAAAATAGAAAATGAGTTGTCTTGCCATGAAACTTCACGTGAAGGCTTAAGGGACCATTGTATGAATTTACAAGCCATAAAAATGGCATTGGCACGTAGAAATATGAAGATGTGCCTAAACCCACCTACCATCCTATCGATCCACGGCTTGTGCATCCCGTCTCTCTAGCCGGCGTAGTGACTGCCCGCCCGCCCGCCTGCTCGTTTCGTCGGTTGGCTTAGGCATATGGAGCTCATTCCCATTCTAAGATCAGATCAGACCGAGGGTTGCGGCAACAGGATCGGTAGCATGCAGAGGGGGACCTGGTCGATCCCCGACTTACGCATCCCGCCCCTCTGGCCAGTTGAGCGCCCGCACGCTCGTTTCATGGGTTGACTTAGGCATACAGAGTTCATTCCCAGTCTAAGATCGGACTGGACCGAGGGTTGTGGCAGCAAATTCTGGGCTCGGGCATGTGCTGGTGCCGCTTTTATCTTCGTCAGGGCACCATCGTCGGAGCATCGTCGGAGAGCCTGACTGACGACATTGGGGTTCCGGAGATCGAGAGGGTAGGGGGGTGTGCGCACATGATGTGCAATGGGTGCTGGTACTTGGCCCTTATATTGGCCCCCTATCCCTCATCAAACCTCGAGAACTCACACCCCCTTAAAGAGCATTTGAGATTTTACAGGTTTGCTGCCGGTAGCCATTAAAGTGTCTGAAATGGGGACACTTTTTTCAAATGGCCACAAAATCTTGTACACTTTGAGTTTTTAGCTGAATTTTTTTGTGCATGCCAACAAAAGTAAGTGGATCACGTCTACCAAGTTTGGGACCAAAACTCCTTCTGAAAAAATTTTAAAAAATCCTGAACCGCAAAAAGTTTGGAAAATTGTGAAAAATAGAAAACGAGTCGTCCTGTCATGAAAGTTCACGTGAAGGCTTAAGGGACCATTGTATGAATTTACAAGCCATAAAAATGGCATTGCCACATAGAAATATGAAGATGTGCCTAAACCCACCTACCACCCTATCGCTCAACGGCTTGCGCATCGCGTCTCTCTGGCTGGCGTAGTGCCTGCCCGCCCGCCCACCCGCTCGTTTTGTCAGTTGGCTTAGGCATACGGAGTTAATTCCCAGTCTAAGATCGAACTGAAACTGAGGGTTGCGGCAGCAGGATCGACAGCACGCAGAGGGGGCCCCGGCCAATCCCCGGCTTGTGCATCATGCCACTCTGGCCGGTTGAGCGCCCGCATGCTCATTTCGTAGGTTGACTTAGGCATACGGAGTTCATTCCAGTCTAAGCATACGGAGTTCCTTCCCAGTCTAAGATCAGACTGGACCGAGGCTTGTGACAGCACATGCTGGGCTATCAGACCGGACCGAGGGTTGCGATAGCACATGCTGGGCTCGGGCATGTGCTGGGGCCGTATTTTTCTTCGTCAGGGCACCATCACCGAAAAATTACGAAAAACCTGACCGACAGCATTGGGGTTTCGGCGATCCGGGGGCCGGGGGGTGTGGGGACATGATGTATGATGGGTGCTAGTACTTGGCCCTTCTATTGGCCCCCTATCCCTCATCAAACCTCGAGAACTCACACCCCCTTAAAGAGCATTTGAGATTTTACAGGTTTGCTGCCAGTAGCCATTAAAGTGTCTGAAATAGGGACACTTTTTTCAAATGGCCACAAAATCTTGTACACTTCGAGTTTTTAGCTGAATTTTTTGTGCATGCCAACAAAAATACAAGGATCACGTCTACAAAGTTTGGGGCCAAAAATCCTTCCGAAAAAATTTTAAAAAATCCCGAACAGCAAAAAGTTTCAAAAATCATGAAAAATAGAAAACGATTCGTCTTGCCATGAAACTTCACGTGAAGGCTTAAGGACAATTGTATGAATTTACAAGCCATAAAAATGGCACTGGCACACAAAAATATGAAGATGTGCCGAAACCCACCTTCCACCCTATCGATCCATGGCTTTCGCATCCCATCTCTTTGGACGACGTAGTACCCGCCTGCCCGCTCGTTTCGTCGGTTGGCATAGGCATGCGGAGTTCATTCCCAGTCTAACATCAGACTGAACTGAGGGTTACGATAGCAGGATCAACAACACAGAGAGGGAGAACCGATTGATCCCCGGCTTGCGCATCCCACCTCTCTGGCCGGCTGAGCGCCCGCACGCTTGTTTTGTGGGTTGACTTAGGCATACGAAGTTCATTCCCAGTCTAAGCATACGGAGTTCATTCCCAGTCTAAGATCGGACCGGATCGAGGGTTGCGGCAGCACATGTTGAGCTCGAGCATGTGCTAGTGCCGCATTTTTCTTCGCCGGGGCACCATCGTCGGAGAACCTGACCGACGGCATGGGGTTTCGACGCTCGGGGGGCCGGGGGGTGTGTGCACATGATGTGCGATGGGTGCTGGTACTTGGCCCTTATATTGGCCCCCTATCCCTCATCAAACCTCAAGAACTCACGCCCCCTTAAAAAGCATTTGAGATTTTATAGGTTTGCTGCCAGTAGCCATTAAAGTGTCTGAAATGGGGACACTTTTTTCAAACGGTCACAAAATCTTGTACACTTCGAGTTTTTAGCTAATTTTTTTTATGCATGCCAACAAAAATACAAGGATCACGTCAACCAAGTTTGGGACCAAAACTCCTTGTGAAAAAATTTTAAAAAATCCCGAACTGAAAAAAGTTTCAAAAATCATGAAAAATAGAAAACGAGTCGTCTTGCCATGAAACTTCATGTGAAGGCTTAAGGGACCATTATATTAATTTACAAGCCATAAAAATGGCATTGGCACGCAAAAATATGAAGATGTGCCTAAACCCACCTACCAACCTATCGATCCACGGCATGCGCATCCCGTCTCTCTGGCCGGTATAGTGCCCGCACGCCCGTCCGGCCACTCATTTCATCGGTTGGCTTAGGCATATGGAGTTCATTCCTAGTCTAAGATCGGATCGGACCGAGGGTTGCGGCAGTAGGATCGACAGCACGTAGAGTGGCACCCGACTGATCCCCGGCTTACGCATCCCACCCCTCTAGTCGGTTGAGCACCTGCACGCTCGGATCGAGGGGGACTCGGTCGATCCTTGGCGTGTGCTTCCCACCCCTTTGGCAGGCTAAGCGCCCGCACACTTGTTTCGTGGGTTGACTTAGGCATACGAAGTTCATTCCCAGTCTAAGCATATGGAGTTCATTCCATTCTAAGATCGGACCAGACCGAGGGTTGCGGCAGGACATGCTGGGCTCGGGCATGTGCTAGTGCCGCATTTTTCTTCGCTGCGGCACCATCGTCGGAGCATCGTCGGAGAACCTGATCGGCGGCATTGGGGTTCCAGGGATCGGGGGGCCGGGGGGTGTGCGCACATGATATGCGATGGTGCTCACACTTGGCCCTTATATTGGCCCCCTATCCCTTATCAAACCTCGAGAACTCACACCCCCTTAAAGAGCCTTTTAGATTTTACAGGTTTGCTGCCAGTAGCCATTAAAGTGTCTGAAATGGGGACACTTTTTTCAAATGGTCACAAAATCTTGTACACTTCAAGTTTTTAGCTGAATTTTTTTGTGCATGCCAACAAAAATACAAGGATCACATCTACCAAGTTTGGCGCCAAAACTCCTTCCAAAAAAATTTTAAAAAATCCCGAACAGCAAAAAGTTTTGAAAATCGTGAAAAATAGAAAACGAGTCGTCTTGCCATAAAACTTCATATGAAGGCTTAAGGGACCATTGTATGAATTTACAAGCCATAAAAATGGCATTGGCATGCAGAAATATGAAGATGTGCCTAAACCCACCTACCACCCTATCGATCCACGGCTTGCGTATCACGTCTCTCTGGCCGGCGTAGTGCCCGACCGCCCGCCCGCTCGTTTTGTCAGTTGGCTTAGGCATACGGAGTTCATTCCCAGTCTAAGATCGGACCAAGCAGAAGGTTAGAGTAGCAGGATCGGCAGCATGCAAAGGGGGACCCGGCCGATCCCCGGCTTGCGCATCTCGTGCCTCTGGCCGGCTGAGCGCCCGCACGTTCGTTTCGTGGGTTGACTTAGGCATACGGAGTTCATTCCCAGTCTCAGCATACGAAGTTCATTCCCAGTCTAAGATCGGACTGGACCGAGGGTTGTGGCAGCACATGTTGGGCTCGCGCATGTGCTGGTGTCGCATTTTCTTCGTCGAGGCACCATCGTCGGAGCATCGCTGGAGAACCTGACCGGCGGCATAGGGGTTCCGACGATCGAGGGGGCCGGGGGGTGTGCACACATGATGTGCGATGGGTGCTGGTACTTGGCCCTTATATTGGCCCCCTATCCCTCATCAAACCTCGAGAACGCACACCCCCTTAAAGCGCATTTGAGATTTTACAGGTTTGCTGCCAGTAGCCATTAAAGTGTCTGAAATGGGGACACTTTTTTCAAATGGTCACAAAATCTTGTACACTTCGAGTTTTTTGCTGAATTTTTTTGTGCATGCCAAAAAAAATATAGGGATCTCGTCTACCAAGTTTGGGGCTCAAACTCCTTCCAAAAAAGTTTTAAAAAATCCTGAACCGTAAAAAGTTTCAAAAATTGTGAAAAAAAGAAAACGAGCCGTCTTGCCATGAAACTTCACGTGAAGGCTTAAGGACCATTGTATGAATTAAAAGCCATAAATATGTGCCTAAACCCACCTACCACCCTATCGAACCACAGCTTGCGCTTCCCATCTCTCTGGCTGGGCTAGTGCCCGCCCGCCCGCCCGCCTGCTCATTTCGTCGGTTGGCTTAGGCATACGGAGTTCATTCCCAGTCTAAGAGCGGACCGGACCGAGGGTTGCGGTAGCACATGCTGGGCTCGGGCATGTGCTGGTGCACATTTTTCTTCATCAGGGCATCATCGTCGGAGCATCATCGGAGAACCTGACCGCAGCATTGGGGTTCTGACTATCGGGGGGTCGGGGGACGTTGTGCGCACATGATGTTCTATGGGTTCTAGTACTTGGCTCTCATATTGGCCCCCTATCCCTCATCAACTTGAGAACTCACACCCCCTTAAAGAGCATTTGAGATTTTACAGGTTTGCTGCCAGTAGCCATTAAAGTGTTTGAAATGGAGACACTTTTTTCAAATGGTCACAAAATCTTGTACACTTCGATTTTGTAGCTGAATTTTTTTGTGCATGCCAACAAAAATAAGGATCACGTCTACCAAGTTTGAGGCCAAAACTCCTTCTGAAAAAATTTTTAAAAATCTCGAACCGCAAAAAGTTTTGACAATCATGAGAAATAGAAAACGAGTCATCTTGCCATGAAACTTCACGTGAAGGCTTAAGGGACCATTGTATGAATTTACAAGCCATAAAAATGGCATTGGCATGCAGAAATATGAAGATGTGCCTAAACCCACCTACCACCCTATCGATCGACGGCTTGCGCATCCCATCTCTCTGGCCAGCGCAGTGCCCTCCCGTCCGCCCGCTCATTTCGTCGGTTGGCTTAGGCATACGGAGTTCATTCCCAGTCTAAGATGGGACTGGACTGAAGGTTATGGCAGCAGGATTGGTAGCATGCAGAAAGGGACCCGATCGATCCCCGGCTTGCGCATCCCGCCCCTCTGGCCGGTTGAACGCCCACACGCTCGTTCCATGTGTTGACTTAAGCATACGAAATTCATTCCCAGTCTAAGCATACGAAGTTCATTCCCAGTCTAAGATTGAACCGGACCGCGGGTTGCGGCAGCACATGCTGGGCTCGGGCATGTGCTGGTGCACATTTTTCTTCGTCGGGTCACCACCGTCGGAGCATCGCTGGAGAACCTGACTGGCGGCATTAGGGATCAGGCGATCGGGGGGGTTGGGGGACGTTGTGCGCACATGATGTTCTATGGGTGCTGGTACTTGGCCCTCATATTGGCCCCCTATCCCTCATGAAACCTCAAGAACTCACACCTCCTTAAAGAGCATTTGAGATTTTACAGGTTTGCTGCCAGTAGCCACTACAGTGTCTGAAATGGGGACACTTTTTTCTAATGGCCACAAAATCTTGTACACTTCGAGTTTTTAACTGAATTTTTTTGTGCATGCCAAAAAAAATACAAGGATCATGTCTACCAAGTTTGTTGCCAAAACTCCTTCCAAAAAAAATTTTAAAAATCTTGAACCGCAAATAGTTTCAAAAATCATGAAAAATAGAAAACGAGTCGTCTTGTAATGAAAGTTCACGTGAAGGCTTAAGGGACCATTGTAGGAATTTACAAGCCAAAAAAATGCATTGGCACGCAGAAATATGAAGATATGCCTAAACCTACCTACCACCCTATCGATCCACAGCTTGCGCATCCCGTCTCTCTGGCCAGCGCAGTGCCCGCCCACCCGCTCATTTCATCGGTTGGCTTAGGCATACGGAGTTCATTCCCAATCTAAGATCAGACCGGATCGATGGTTACAGTAGCAGGATCGGCAGCACATAGAAGGGGACCCGGCCAATCCCCGGCTTGCGCATCCCGCCCCTCTGGCCGATTGAGCGTCCGCACGCTCGTTCCGTGGGTTTACTTGGGCATACGGAGTTCATTCCCAGTTTAAGCATACGGAGTTCATTCCCAGTCTAAGATCGGACCAGACCGGGGGTTGCGACAGCACATGCTGGGCTTGAGCATGTGCTGGTGCCGCATTTTTCTTCGTCGAGGCACCATCGCCGGAGCATGCCAGAGAACCTGGTCGACAGCATTGGGGTTTCGGCGATCGAGGGGGCCGGGGTGGGTGTGCGCACATGTTGTGCGATGGGTGCTGGTACTTGACCCTTATATTGGCCCCCTTTCCCTCATCAAACCTTGAGAACTCACACCCCCTTAAAGAGCATTTGAGATTTTACAAGTTTGCTCCCAGTAGCCTTTAAAGTGTCTAAAATGGGGACACTTTTTTCGAATGGTCACAAAATCTTGTAAACTTTCAGTTTTTAGCTGAATTTTTTTGTGCGTGCCAACAAAAATACAAGGATCACGACTACCAAGTTTTAGGCAAAAACTCCTTCCGAAAATTTTTTAAAAAATCCCGAACCGTAAAGAGTTTTGAGAATCGTGAGAAATAGAAAACGAGTAGTCTTGCCATGAAACTTCACGTGAAGGCTTAAGGGACCATTGTATGAATTTACAAGCCATAAAAATGGCAATGGAATGCAGAAATATGAAGATGTGCCTAAACCCACCTACCACCTTATCGATCCACAGCTTGCGCATCCCGTCTCTCTGGCCGACGTAGTGCCCGCCCGCCCGCCCGTCCGCTCGTTTCGTCGGTTGGCTTAGGCATACGGAGTTCATTCCCAGTCAAGATCAGACCGGACCGAGGGTTGTGGTAGTAGGATCGACAGCATGTAGAGGGGGACCCGGCTGATCCCCGACTTGCGCATCCCGCCCCTCTGGCCGGCTGAGCGCCCGCACGCTCGTTTCATGGGTTGACTTAGGCATACGGAGTTCATTCCCAGTCTAACCATATGGAGTTCATTCCCAGTCTAAGATCGGACCAGACCGAGGGTTACAGCAGCACATGCTGGGCTTGGGCATGTGCTGGTGCCGCATTTTTCTTCATCGGGGGAGCATCGTCGGAGAACCTGACCGACGGCATTGGGGTTTCGATGATCGGGGGGGTCAGGGGGGTGTGCGCACATGATGTGCGATGGGTGCTGGCACTTGGCGCTTATATTGGCCCCTTATCCCTCATCAAACCTCGAGAACTCACACCCCCTTAAAGAGCATTAGAGATTTTACAGGTTTGCTGCCAGTAGCCGTTAAAGTGTCTGAAATGGGGACACTTTTTTCAAATGGTCACAAAATCTTGTATACTTCGGGTTTTTAGCTGAATTTTTTTGTAAGTGCCAAAAAAATTCAAGGATCACGTCTACCAAGTTTGGGGACAAAAATCCTTCCGAAAAAATTTTAAAAAATCCCAAATAGCAAAAAGTTTTGAAAATCGTGAAAAATAAAAAACAAGTCGTCTTGCCAGGAAACTGCACGTGAAGGCTTAAGGGACCATTGTATGAATTTACAGGCCATAAAAATGGCATTGGCACGTAGAAATATGAAGATACACCTAAACCCACCTACCACCCTATCGATCCACGGCTTGCACATCCCGTCACCCTGGTCGGCGTAGTGCTCGCCCGCTCATTTCGTCGGTTGAGTTAGACAGACGGAGTTCATTCCAAGTCCAAGATCAGACCGGACCAAAGGTTGCGACAGCAGGATCGACAGCACACAGAGGGGGACCCGGTCGATCCCTAGCTTACGAACCCGCCCCTCTGGCTGAGTGCCCTTACGGTCGTTTCATGGGTTGACTTAGGCATACGGAGTTCATTCCCAGTCTAAGATCGGACCGGACCGAGGGTTGCTACAGTAGGATCAGTAGCATGCAGAGGGGGACCCGGTCGATCCCCGACATATGCATCCCACCCCTCTGGCCGGCTGAGTGCCCGCACGCTCGTTTCGTGGGTTGACTTAGGCGTACGGAGTTCATTCATAGTCTAAGCATACAGAGTTCATTCCCAGTCTAAGCATACGGAGTTCATTCCCAGTCTAAGATTGGATTGGACCGAGGGTTACGGTAGCACATTCTGGCTCGGGCATGTGATGGTGCTGAATTTTTCTTCGTCGGGGCACCATCGCCGGAGAACCTGACCGGAGGCATTGGGGTTCCGGCGATCGGGGGGCCAGGGAGGGGGTTGTGCGCACATGATGTGCGATGCGTGCTGGTACTTGGCCCTTATATTCGCCCCCTATCCCTCATCAAACCTGGAGAACTCACACCCCCTTAAAGAGCATTTGAGATTTTATAGGTTTGTTGCCAGTAGCCATTAAAGTGTCTGAAATGTGGACACTTTTTTCAAATGGTCACAAAATCTTGTACACTTTGAGTTTTTAGTTGAATTTTTTTATGCATGCCAACAAAAATACAAGGATCACGTCTACCAAGTTTGGGGCCAAAACTCCTTCCGAAAAAAGTTTAAAAAATCCCGAACCGCAAAAAGTTTCAAAAATCTTGAAAAATAGAAAACGAGTCATCTTGCCATGAAACTTCGCGTGAAGGCTTAAGGGACCATTGTATGAATTTATAAGGCATAAAAATGTCATTGGCATGCAGAAATTTGAAGATGTTTCGAATTTCTTCAAGTTTTGAATGGTCACAAAATCTTGTAAACTTCGAGTTTCGAATCGTCACAAAATCGTGAAAAATAGAAAATGAGTAGTCTTGCCATGAAACTTCACATGAAGGCTTAAGGGACCAATGTATGAATTTACAAGCCATAAAAATGGCAATGGCATGCAGAAATATGAAGATCTGCCTAAACCCACCTACCACCCTATCGATCCACGCTTGCGCATCCCGTCTCTCTGGCCGACGTAGTGCCCACCCGCCCGTCCGCCCGCTCGTTTCGTCAGTTGGCTTAGGCATACGGAGTTCATTCCCAGTCAAGATCGAATCGAACCGAGGGTTGCGGTAGCAGGATCGACAGCACGCAGAGGGGGACCCAGCCGATCCCCGACTTACGCATCCCGCCCCTCATGCCAGCTGAGCGCCCACACGCTCGTTTCATGGGTTGACTTAGGCATACGGAGTTCATTCCCAGTCTAAGCATATGGAGTTCATTCCCAGTCTAAGATCAGACCAGATCGAGGGTTGTGGTAGCACATGCTGGGCTCGGGCATGTGTTGGTGCCACATTTTTCTTCACCGGGGTAGCATCGTTGGAGAACCTGACCGACGGCATTGAGGTTTCGACGATCGGGGGGGTCGAGGGGGTTGTGCGCACTTGATGTGCGATGGGTGCTGGCACTTGGCGCTTATATTGGCCCCCTATCCTTCATCAAACCTTGAGAACTCACACCCCCTTAAAGAGCATTTGAGATTTTACAAGTTCGCTACCAGTAGCCGTTAAAGTGTGTTAAATAGGGACAATTTTTTCAAATGGTCACAAAATCTTGTACACTTCGAGTTTTTAGCTGAATTTTTTTGTGCGTGCCAAAAAAATACAAGGATCACATCTACCAAGTTTGGGGACAAAACTCCTTCCAAAAAAATTTTAAAAAATCCCGAATAGCAAAAAGTTTTGAAAATTGTGAAAAATAAAAAATGAGTCGTCTTGCCATGAAACTTCATGTGAAGGCTTAAGGGACCATTGTATGAATTTACAGGCCATAAAAATGGCATTGGAACGCAGAAATATGAAGATGTGCCCAAACCCGAAGTACACAGAGGGGGACCCGACCGATTCCCGGCTTGTGCATCCCGCCCCTCTGGCCGACTGAGTGCCTGCACGTTCATTTCGTGGGTTGACTTAGGCATACGGAGTTCATTCCTAGTCTAAGCATACGGAGTTCATTGCCAGTCTAAGCATACGAAGTTCATTCCCAGTTTAAGATCGAACTGGACCGAGGGTTGTGGTAGCACATGCTGGCTCAGGCATGTGCTGGTACCACATTTTTCTTCGTTGGGGCACCATCGCCGGAGCATCACCGGAGAACCTGATTGGAGACGTTGGGGTTCCGACGATCGGGGGGGCCGGGAGAGGGTTGTGCGCACATGACGTGCGATGGGTGCTGGTACTTGGCCCTTATATTCGCCCCTTATCCCTTATATTCGCCCCTTATCCCTCATCAAACCTCGAGAACTCACACCCCCTTAAAGAGCGTTTGAGATTTTACAGGTTTGCTGCCAGTAGCCATTAAAGTGTCTGAAATGGAGACACTTTTTTCAAATGGTCACAAAATCTTGTACACTTCGAGTTTTTAGTTGAATTTTTTTGTGCATGCCAACAAAAATATAAGGATCACATCTACCAAGTTTGGGGCCAAAACTCCTTTCAAAAAAAGTTTAAAAAATCCTGAGCCGCAAAAAGTTTCAAAAATCATGAAAAATAGAAAACGAGTCGTCTTGCCATGAAACTTCGCGTGAAGGCTTAAGGGACCATTGTATGAATTTACAAGCCATAAAAATTGCATTGGCACACAGAAATATGAAGATGTGCCTAAACCCACCTACCACCCTATCGATCCACAGCTTGCGCATCCCGTCTCTCTGGCCGGTGCAGTGCCCGCCCGCCCGCTCGCTCATTTCGTCGGTTGGCTTAGGTATACGAAGTTCATTCCCAGTCTAAGATCGGACCAGATCGAGGGTTACGATAGTAGGACCGACAGCACGTAGAGGGGAACGCGGTCGATCCTTGGCTTGCGCATCCCGCCCCCCTGGCCCGCTGAGCACCCGCACGCTCGTTTCATGGGTTGACTTAGGCATACGGAGTTCATTCCCAGTCTAAGCATACGGAGTTCTTTCACAGTTTAAGATCGGACCAAACCGATGGTTGCAGCAGCATATGCTGGGCTCGGGCATGTGCTGGTGCCGTATTTTTCTTCACCGAGGCACCATTGCCGGAGCATCATCGGAGAACCTGACCGGCGGCATTGGGGTTCCGGCGATCGGGGGGGTGTGCGCACATGATAGGCAATGGGTGCTGGTACTTGGCCCTTATATTGGCCCCTTATCCCTCATCAAACCTCGAGAACTCACACCCCCTTAAAGATGATTTGAGATTTAACAGGTTTGCTGCCAGTAGCCATTAAAGTGTCTGAAATCGGGACACTTTTTTCAAATGGTCACAAAATCTTGTACACTTCGAATTTTTAGCTGACTTGTTTTGTGCATGCCAACAAAAATACAAGGATCACGTCTACCAAGTTTGGGGCCAAAACTCCTTCCGAAAAAATTTTCAAAAATCTCAAACCGCAAAAAGTTTCAAAAATCATGAAAAATAGAAAACGAGTTGTCTTGCATGAAACTTCATGTGAAGGCTTAAAGGACCATTGTATGAATTTACAAGCCATAAAAATGGCATTGGCACGCAGAAATATGAAGATGTGCCTAAACCCACCTACCATCCTATCGATCCACGGCTTGCACATCCCGTCTCTCTGGCCGGCATAGTGCCCGCCTGCCCGCCCGCTTGCTCGTTTCGTCGGTTGGCTTAGGCTTATAGAGTTCATTCCCAGTCTAAGATTGGACCAGACCGAAGGTTGTGGCAGCAGGATTGACAGCACGCACAGGGTGACCCAACCGATCCCCGGCTTGCGCATCCTGCCCCTCTGGCTGGCTAAGCACCCGCACGCTCGTTTCGTTGGTTGACTTCAGCATACGGAGTTCATTCCCAGTCTAGGCATACGGAGTTCATTCCTAGTCTAAGATCAGACCTGACCGAGGGTTGCAGCAGCATATGCTGGGCTCGGGCATGCGCTGGTGCCACATTTTTCTTCGTCGGGGCGCCATCTTCAGAGCATCACCGGAGAACCTAACCGACGGCATTGGGGTTTCGACGATCGAAGGGGTCAGGGGGTGAGCGCACATGATGTGCGATGGGTGCTGGTACTTGGCCCTTATATTGGCCCCCTATCCCTCATCAAACCTCGAGAACTCACACCCCCTTAAAGAGCACTTGAGATTTTACAGGTTTGCGGCCAGTAGCCATTAAAGTGTCTGAAATGGGGACACTTTTTTCAAATTGTCACAAAATCTTGTACACTTTGAGTTTTTAGCTGAATTTTTTTGTGCATGCTAACAAAAATACAAGGATCACGTCTATCAAGTTCGGGGACAAAACTCCTTTCAAAAAAATTTAAAAAAATCTCGAACCGTAAAAAGTTTCAAAAATCATGAAAAATAGAAAACGAGTCGTCTTGCCATTAAAACTTCACGTGAAGGCTTAAGGGACCATTGTATGAATTTACAGGCCATAAAAATGGCATTGGCATGCAGAAATATAAAGATGTCCCTAAACCCACCTACCACCCTATCGATCCACGACTTGCGCATCCCGTCTCTCTGGCCGGTGTAGTGCCCACCCGCCCGCCAAACCGTTCATTTCGTCGGTTGGCTTAGGCATACGAAGTTCATTCCCAGTCTAAGATCAGACTGGACCGAGGGTTGTGGCACCAGGATCGAAAGCTCACAGAGGGGGACCCGGCCGATCCCCGGCTTGCACTTCCCGCCCATCTGGCCAGTTGAGCGCCCGCACGCTCATTTAATGGGTTGACTTAGGCATACGGAGTTCATTCACAGTCTAAGATTCGACCGGACCGGTGGTTGCGGTAGGACATGTTGGGCTCGGGCATGTGCTGGTGCCATATTTTTCTTCGCCGAGGCACCATCGCCAGAGTATCATAGGAGAACCTGACCGGCGGCATTGGGGTTCCGACGATCGAGGGGGCCAGGGGGTGTGCGCTCATGATGTGCGATGGGTGCTGGTACTTGGCCCTTATATTGGCCCCCTATCCCTCATAAAACCTCGAGAACTCACACCCCCTTAAAGAGCATTTGAGATTTTACAGGTTTGCTGCCAGTAGCCATTAAAGTGTCTGAAATGGGGACACTTTTTTCAAATTGTCACAAAATGTTGTACACTTCGAATTTTAAGCTGAATTGTTTTGTCCACGCCAAAAAAAATACAAGGATCACGTCTGCTAAGTTTGGGGCCAAAAATCCTTCCGAAAAAATTTTAAGAAATCCCGAACCGCAAAAAGTTTTGAAAATCATGAAAAATAGTAAACGAGTCGTCTTGCCATGAAACTTCACGTGAAGGCTTAAAGGACCATTGTATGAATTTACAAGCCATAAAAATGGCTTTGGCATGCAGAAATTTGAAGATGTGCCTAAACCCACCTACCAGCCTATCGATTCAGGGCTTGCGTATCCCGTCTCTCTGGCCGGCGTAGTGCCCGCCCACCCACTTGTTTCGTCGGTTGGCTTAGGCATACAAAGTTCATTCCCAGTCTATGATCAGACTGGATTGAAGGTTGCGGCAGCAGGATCGGCAGCACGCAGAGGGGGACCCGATCGATCCCTGGCTTGCGTATCCTGCCCCTCTAGCCGGTTGACCACCCGCACGCTCGTTTCATGGGTTGACTTAGGCATAAGGAGTTCATTCGCAATCTAAGCATACGGAGTTCATTCCCAATCTAAGATGGATAGGACTGAGGGCTGCGGCAGCACATGCTGGGCTTGGGCATGTGCTGGTGCCATATTTTTCTTCGACGGGGCACCATCACCGGAGCATTGCCGGAGAACCTAACCAGAGGCATTGGGGTTCTGGCGATCGGGGGGGTCGGGGGGGTGTGCGCACATGATGTGCGATGGGTGCTGGTACTTGGCCTTTATATTGGCCCCCTATCCCTCATCAAACCTCGAGAACTCACACCCCCTTAAAGAGCATTTGAGATTTGACAGGTTTGCTGCCAGTAGCTATTTAAGTGTTAAAATGGGGACACTTTTTTCAAATGGTCACAAAATCTTGTACACTTCGACTTTTTAGCTGAATTTTTTTGTGCATGCCAACAAAAATACAAGGATCACGTCTACCAACTTTGAGGCCAAAATGTCTTTCGAAAAAATTTTAAAAAATCCCGAACCGCAAAAAGTTTCAAAAATCGTTAAAAATAGAAAACAAGTCGTCTTGCCATTAAACTTCACGTAAAGGCTTAAGGGACCATTGTATGAATTTACAAGCCATAAAAATGGCATTGGCATGCAGAAATATGAAGATGTGCCTAAACCCACCGACCACCCTATCGATCCACGGCTTGCGCATCCCGTCTTTCTGGCCGGCGTAGTGCCCGCTAGCTCATTTCGTCGGTTCGCTTAGGCATATGGAGTTCATTCCCAGTGTAAGATCAGACCAGACTGAGGGTTACGTAGCACATGCTGGGCTCGGGCATGTGCTGGTGCCGCATTTTTCATCGTCGGGGCACAATCGCCGGAGCATCGCCGAAGAACCTGACCGGCGACGTTACGGTTTCGGCGATCGGCGGGGCCAGGGGGTGTGCGCATATGATGTGTGATGGGTGCTGGTACTTGGCCCTTATATTAGCCTCCTATCCCTCACCAAACCTCAAGAGCTCACACCCCCTTAAAAAGCATTTGAGATTTTACAGGTTTGCTGCTAGTAGCAATTAAAGTGTTTGAAATGGGGATACTTTTTTCAAATGGTCACAAAATCTTGTACATTTCGAGTTTTTCACTGAATTTTTTTGTTCTTGCCAAAAAAAATACAAGGATCACGTCTACCAAGTTTGGGGCCAAAACTCCTTCCGAAAAAATTTTAAAAAATCTCGAACCGCAAAAAGTTTTAAAAATCTTGAAAAATAGAAAACAAGTCATCTTGCCAAGAAACTTCACGTGAAGGCTTAAGGGACCATTGTATGAATTTACAAACCATAAAAATTGCATTGGCATGTAGGAATATGAAGATGTGCCTAAACCCACCTACCACCCTATCGATCCAAGGCTTGCGTATCCCGTCTCTCTGGCCGGCGTAGTGCCCGCCCACCCACTTGTTTCGTCGGTTGGCTTAGGCATACAGAGTTCATTCCCAGTTTAAGATCAGATTGGACCGAGGGTTGCGGCAGCAAGATCGGTAGCACGCAGAGGGGGACCCGATCGATCCCTGGCTTGCGTATCCTGCCCCTCTAGCCGCCTGAGCGCCCGCACGCTCGTTTCATGGGTTGACTTAGGCATAAGGACTTCATTCGCAATCTAAGCATACGGAGTTCATTCCCAGTCTAAGATCAGATAGGATTGAGGGTTGCGGTAGCACATGCTGGGCTCGGGCATGTGCTGGTGCCACATTTTTCTTCGTCGGGGCACCATCACCGGAGCATTGCCGGAGAACCTTACTGGCGGCATTAGGGTTCCAGCGATCGGTGGGGTCGGGGGGGTGTGCACACATGATGTGCGATGGGTGCTTGTACTTGGCCCTTATATTGGCCCCCTATCCCTCATCAAACCTCAAGAACTCACACCCCTTTAAAGAGCATTTGAGATTTTATAGGTTTGTTGCCAATAGCCATTAAAGTGTCTGAAATGGGGACACTTTTTTCAAATGGTCACAAAATCTTGTACACTTCGAGTTTTTTGCTGAATGTTTTTGTACTTGCCAACAAAAATACAAGGATCACGTCTACCAAGTTTGGGGCCAAAACTCCTTTCGAAAAAATTTTAAAAAATCTCGAACCGCAAAAAGTTTTGAAAATCATGAAAAATAGAAAACAAGTCGTCTTGCCATGAAACTTCACGTGAAGGCTTAAGGGACCATTGTATGAATTTACAAGCCATAAAAATGGCATTGGCACATAGGAATATGAAGATGTGCCTAAACCCACCTACCAGCCCATCGATCCAGGGCTTGCGTATCCCGTCTCTCTGGCCAGCGTAGTGCCCGCCCACCCACTTGTTTCGTCGGTTGGCTTAGGCATACAGAGTTCATTCCCAGTCTAAGATCAGACTGGACCGAGGGTTGTGGCAGCAGGATCGGCATAACGCAGAAGGGGACCCGATCGATCCTTGGCTTGCATATCCTGCCCCTCTAGCCGGCTGAGCGCCCGCACGCTCGTTTCATGGGTTGACTTAGGCATAAGGAATTCATTCGCAATCTAAGCATAAGGAGTTCATTCCCAGTCTAAGATCAGACAGGACTGAGGGTTGCGGCAGCAAATGCTGGGCTCGGGCATGTGCTCGTGCTACATTTTTCTTCGTCGTGGCACCATCATCGGAGCATTACCGGAGAACCTGATTGGCGGCATTGGGGTTCCAGCGATCGGTGGGGTCGGGGGGGGTGCACACATGATGTGCGATGGGTGCTTGTACTTGGCCCTTATATTGGCACCTATCCATCATCAAACCTCGAGAATCACACCCCCTTAAAGAGCATTTGAGATTTTACAGGTTTGTTGCCAGTAGCCATTAAAGTGTCTGAAATGGGCACATTTTTTTCAAATGGTCACAAAATCTTGTACACTTCGAGTTTTTTGCTGAATGTTTTTGTGCTTGCCAACAAAAATACAAGGATCACGTCTACCAAGTTTGGGGCCAAAACTCCTTCCAAAAAAATTTAAAAAAATCTCGAACCGTAAAAAGTTTCAAAAATCGTGAAAAATAGAAAACGAGTCGTCTTGCCATGAAACTTCACGTGAAGGCTTAAGGGACCATTGTATGAATTTACAAGCCATAAAAATGGCATTGGCATGCAGAAATATGAAGATGTACCTAAACCCAACTACCACCCTACCGATCCACGGCTTGCGCATCCCGTCTCTCTGGCCGGCGTAGTGCTCGCCCGTTCGCCCGCCCGCTCGTTTCATCGGTTGGCTTAGGCATACAGAGTTCAATCCCAATCTAAGATCAGACCAGACCACGGGTTACGGTAGCAGGATCGACAAAACGTAGAGGGGGACCCGGTCGATCCCCGGCTTGAGCAGCTCGCCCTTTTGTCCGGCTGAGCCCCCGCACGCTCGTTTCATGGGTTGACTTAGGCATATGGAGTTCATTCGCAGTCTAAGCATACAGAGTTCATTCCCAGTCTAAGATCAGACCGGACCGAGGGTTGCGGTAGCACATGCTGGGCTCGAGCATGTGCTGGTGCCGTATTTTTCTTCGTCGGGGCACCATCGTCGGAGAACTTGACCAGTGGCATTGGGGTTCCGACAATCGGGGGGCCCGGGTGGGTGTGCACACATGATGTGCGATGGGTGCTGGCACTTGGCCCTTATATTGGCCCCCTATCCCTCATCAAACCTTGAGAACTCAGACCCCCTTAAAGAGCATTTGAGATTATACAGGTTTGCTTCCAGTAGCCTTTAAAGTGTCTGAAATGGGGATACTTTTTTCAATTGGTCACAAAATCTTGTACACTTCGAGTTTTTAGCTGAAATTTTTTGTGTGTGCCAAAAAAAATACAAGGATCACGTCTACCAAGTTTGGGGCCAAAACGCCTTCTGAAAAAATTTTAAAAAATCTCAAACTGCAAAAAGTTTCAAAAATCTTGAAAAATAGAAAACGAGTCGTCTTGCCATGAAACTTCACGTGAAGGCTTAAGAGACCATTGTATGAATTTACAAGCCATGAAAATGGCATTGGCATGCAGAAATATGAAGATGTGCCTAAACCCACCTACCACCCTATTGATCCACGGCTTACGCATCCCGTCTCTCTGGCAGGCGTAGTGCTCGCCCGCCCGCCCGCCCGCTCGTTTCATCGATTGGCTTAGGCATGCGGAGTTCATTCCCAGTCTTAGATCAGACCGGACCGAATATTGCAGTAGCAGGATCGGTAGCACGTAGAGGGGGACCTGGTCGATCCCCGGCTTACGCATCCCGCCCCTCTGGTCGGTTGAGCACCCGCACGCTCATTTCGTGGGTTACTTAGGCATACAGAGTTCATTCCTAGTCTAAGCATACGGAGTTCATTCCCAATCTAAGATCAGACCAGACTGAGGGTTGCGGCAGCACATGCTGGGCTCGAGCATGTGCTGGTGCCACATTTTTCTTTGCCGAGGCACCATCGCCGGAGCATTGTCAGAGAACCTGACCGACGGCATTGGGGTTCCGACGATCGAGGGGGCCGGGAGGGTGTGCGCACATGATGTGCAATGGGTGCTGGTACTTGGCCCTTATATTGGCCCCCTATCCCTCATCAAACCTCGAGAACTCACACCCCCTTAAAGAGCATTTGAGATTTTACAGGTTTGCTGCCGGTAGCCATTAAAGTGTTTGAAATGGGGACACTTTTTTCAAATGGTCACAAAATCTTGTACACTTCGATTTTTTAGCTGAATTTTTTTATGCACCCCCTTAAAGAGCATTTGAGATTTTACAGGTTTGCTGCCGGTAGCCATTAAAGTGTTTGAAATAGGGACACTTTTTTCAAATGGTCACAAAATCTTGTACACTTCGATTTTTTAGCTGAATTTTTTTATGCACCCCCTTAAAAAGCATTTGAGATTTTACAAGTTTGCTGTTGGTAGCCATTAAAGTGTCTGAAATGGAGACACTTTTTTCAAATGGTCACAAAATCTTGTACACTTCGATTTTTTAGTTGAATTTTTTTATGCACGCCAAAAAAAATACGAGGATCATGTCTACCAAGTTAGGGGCCAAAACACCTTCCAAAAAAATTTTAAAACATCTTGAACTACAAAAAGTTTTAAAAATCGTGAAAAATAGAAAATGAGTCGTCTTGCCATGAAACTTCACGTGAAGGCTTAAAGGACCATTGTACGAATTTACAAGCCATAAAAATGGGATTGGCACATAGAAATATGAGGATATGCCTAAACCCACCTACCACGCTATCGATCCACGGCTTTTGCATCCTGTCTCTCTGGCCGGCGTAGAGCCCGCCCGCCCGCCCGCTTGTTTCGTTGTTTGGCTGAGCCATACGGAGTTCATTCTCAGTCTAAGATTGCACCAGACCGAGGACTACGGTAGCAAGATCGACAGCAAGTAGAAGGGGACCTGATCGATCCCCGGCTTACGCATCCCGCCCCTCTGGCCGGCTAAGCGCCCGCACGCTCGTTTCATTGGTTGACTTAGGCATACAGAGTTCATTCTCAGTCTAAGCATACGAAGTTCATTCCCAGTCTAAGATCGGACCAGAACGAGGGTTGTGGCAGCACATGTTGGGCTCGAGCATGTGCTCGTGCCGCATTTTTCTTCATCGAGGCACCATCGCCAGAGCATCGCCAGAGAACCTGACCGACGGCATTGGGGTTCCAGCGATCGGAGGGCCAGGAGGGTGTGCGCACATGATGTGCGATGGGTGCTGGTACTTGGCCCTTATATTGGCCCCCTATCCCTCATCAAACCTCGAGAACTCACACCCCCTTAAAGAGCATTTGAGATTTTACAGGTTTGCTGCCAGTAGCCATTAAAGTGTCTGAAATGGGGACACTTTTTTCAAATGGTCACAAAATCTTGTACACTTTAGGTTTTTAGCTGAATTTTTTTGTGCATGCCAACAAAAATACAAGGATCATGTCTACCAAGTTTGGGGCCAAAACTCCTTTCGAAAAAATTTTAAAAAATACCGAACCGCAAAAGGTTTCAGAAATCGTGAAATATAAAAAATGAGTCGTCTTGCCATGAAACTTCACGTGAAGGCTTAAGGGACCATTGTATGAATTTACAAGCCATAAAAATGGCATTGGCATGCAGAAATATGAAGATGTGCCTAAACCCATCTACCACCCTATCGATCCACGCCTTGCGCATCCCGTCTCTCTGGCCGATGTAGTGCCCGCCTGCCCGCCCACTCGTTTTGTCGATTGGCTTAGGCATACAGAGTTCATTCCCAGTCTAAGATCAGACCAGACTGAGGGTTGCAACAGTAGGATTGGCAGCACACAGAGGGGGACTCGGTCAATCCTCGGCTTGTGCATCCCGCCCCTCTGGCCAGTTGAGCGCCCGCACGCTCGTTTCGTAGGTTGACTTAGGCATACGGAGTTCATTCCTAGTCTAAGCATACGGAGTTCATTCCCAGTCTAAGATCGGATCGGACCGAGGGTTGCGGCAGCACATTCTGGGCGCAGGCATGTGCTAGTGCCGCATTTTTCTTCGTCGGGCCACCATCGTCGGAGCATCGCCGGAGAAACTGACTGGCAGCATTAGGGTTCCGACGATCGGGGGGGCCGGGGGGTGTGTGCACATGATGTGCAATGAGTGCTGGAACATGGCCCTTATATTGGCCCCTATCGATCATCAAACCATGAGTACTCACACCCCCTTAAAGAGCATTTGAGATTTTACAGGTTTGCTACCAGTAGCTATTAAAGTGTCTTAAATGGGGACACTTTTTTCAAATGGTCACAAAATCTTGTACACTTTGAGTTTTTAGCTGAAGATTTTTGCGTATGCCAAAAAAAATACAAGGATCACGTCTACCAACTTTGGGGCCAAAACTCCTGCCGAAATAATTTAAAAAAATCCTGAACCGCAAAAAGTTTCAAAAATCATGAAAAATAGAAAACGAGTCGTCTTGCCATGAAACTTCACGTGAAGGCTTAAGGGACCATTGTATGAATTTACAAGCCATAAAAATGGCATTGGAACATAGAAATATGAAGATGTGCCTAAAGCCACCTACCACCCTATCGAACCACGACTTGCGCATCCAATCTTTCTGGCCGGCATAGTGCCCGCTCGCCCGCCCACTTGTTTCGTCGGTTGGCTTAGGCATACGGAGTTCATTCTCAGTCTAAAAATGAACCGAACGAAGGGTTGCAACAGCAGGATCGGGAGCACGCATAGGGGGACCCGACCGATCCCCGGCTTGCGCATCCCGCCCCTCTGACCGGCTGAGCGCCCGTACGCTCTTTTTGTGAGTTGACTTAGGCATGCGGAATTCATTCCCAGTCTAAGATCGGACCGGACCAAGGGTTATGGTAGCACATGCTGGGCTGGGGCTTGTGCTGGTGCCGTATTTTTCTTCATCGGGGCAGCATCGTCGGACCATCGTCGGACAACCTGACCGACGGCATTGGGGTTCCGACGATCGGGGGGGCCGGTGGGGTTTACGTAAATGATGTGCGATGGGTGCTGGTACTTGGCCCTTATATTGGCCGCCTATCCCTCATCAAGCCTCGAGAACTCACACCCCCTTAAAGAGCATTTGAGATTTTACAGGTTTGCTGCCAGTAGTAGCCATTAAAGTATCTCAAATGGGGACACTTTTTCAAATCGTTACAAAATCTTGTACACTTCGATTTTTTAGCTGAATTTTTTTGTGCACGCCAACAAAAATACAAGGATCATGTCTACTTAGTTTGGGGCCAAAACTCCTTCCGAAAAAATTTTTAAAAAATCCCGAACCGTAAAAAGTTTCAAAAATCATGAAAAATAGAAAACGAGTCGTCTTGCCATGAAACTTCACGTGAAGGCTTAAGGGACCATTGTATGAATTTACAAGCCATAAAAATGGCATTGGCACATAGAAATATGAAGATGTGCCTAAACCACCTACCACCCTATCGATCCACGGCTTGCGCATCCTGTCTCTCTAGCCAGCGTAGTGCCCGCCCGCCCGCCCGCCCGCCTGCTCGTTTCGTCGGTTTGTTTAGGCATACGGAGTTCATTCCCAATCTAGGATCAGACCAGACTGAAGGTTGTGGCAGCAGGATTGACAGCACGCAGAGGGGGACCCGACCGATCCCCGACTTGCTTATCCCGCCCCTCAGGCTGACTGTGTGCGCGCACGCTCGTTACGTGGGTTGACTTAGGCAAACGGAGTTCATTCCCAGTCTAAGCAATTGGAGTTCATACCCAGTCTAAGATCGGACCAGTCTAAGCATGTGCTGGTGCCGTATTTTTCTTCGTCGGGGCACCATCACCGGAGCATCACCGGAGAACCTGACCGGCGGTATTAGGGTTTCGGTGATCGGGGGTGCCGGGGGGTGTGTGCACATGATGTGCGATGGGTGCTGGTACTTGGCCCTTATATTGGCTCCCTATCCCTCATCAAACCTCGAGAACTCTCACCCCCTTAAAGAGCATTTGAGATTTTACAGGTTCGCTACTAGTAGCCAATAAAGTGTCTGAAATGGGGACACTTTTTTCAAATGGTCACAAAATCTTGTACAGATCGAGTTTTTAGCTGAATTTTTTTGTGCATACCAACAAAAATACAAGGATCACGTCTGCCAAGTTTTGGGCCAAAACTTCTTCTGAAAAAATTTTAAAAAATCCCAAACCACAAAAGGTTTCAAAAATCGTGAAAAATAGAAAACGAGTCGTCTTGCCATGAAACTTCACGTGATGGCTTAAGGGACCATTGTATGAATTTACAAGTGATAAAAATGGCATTGGCATGCAGAAATATGAAGATGAGTCGAAACCCACCTACCACCCTATCGATCCACGGCTTGCGCATCCCGTCTCTCTGGTCGGCGTAGTGCCCGCCTGCCCACCCACCCGCTTGTTTCGTCGGTTGGCTTCGGCATACGGAGTTCATTCCCAGTCTAAGATCAGAACGGATCGAGGGTTGCAGCAGCAGGATTGACAGCACGCAGAGGGGGACCCGATCGATCCTCGGCTTGCGCATCCCGCCCCTCTGGCCGGTTGAGCGCCCGGATGCTCGTTTCATGGATTGATTTAGGCATACGGAGTTCATTCCCAGTCTAAGATCAAACCGGACCGAGGGTTGCGGCAGCACATGCTGGGCTTCGTCATGTGCTGGTGCCACATTTCTCTTCGCCGGGCCACCATCATTGGAGCATCGTCGGAGAACCTGACCGATAGCTTTGGGGTTCCGATGATCGGGGGGGCGGGGGGTGTGCGCACATGATGTGCGATGGGTGCTGGTACTTGGCCTTTATATTGGCCCCCTATCCCTCATCAAACCTCGAGAACTCACACCCCCTTAAAGAGCATTTGAGATTTTACAGGTTTACTGCAAGTAGCCATTAAAGTGTCTGAAATAGGGACACTGTTTTCAAATGGTCACAAAATCTTGTACACTTCGAGTTTTTAGCTGAATTCTTTTGTGCGTGCCAAAAAAAAAAATACAAGGATCATGTCTACCAAGTTTGGGGCTAAAACTTCTTCCGAAAAAATTTTAAAAAATCTCGAACCGTAAAAAGTTTCAAAAATCTTGAAAAATAGAAAATGAGTCATCTTGCCATGACACTTCATGTGAAGGCTTAAGGGACCATTGTATGAATTTACAAGCCATAAAAATGGCATTGGCATGCAGAAATATGAAGATGTGCCTAAACCCACCTACCACCCTATCGATCCACGGCTTGCGCATCCCGTCTCTCTGGCCGACGTAGTGCCCGCCCGCCCACCCGCCCGTTCATTTCGTCGGTTGGCTTAGGCATAGGGAGTTCATTCCCAGTCCAAGATCAGACTGGACCGAGGGTTGTGGCAGCAGGATCAGCAGCATGGAGAGGGGGACTCAATCAATCCCTGGCTTGCGCATCCCGCTCCTCTGGCCGGCTGAGCACCCGCACGCTCGTTTCATGGGTTGACTTAGGCATACAGAGTACATTCCCAGTCTAAGCATACGAAATTCATTCCCAGTCTAAGATCGGACCAGACCAAGGGTTGCGGCAGCACATGCTGGGCTCGAGAATGTGCTGGTGCCACATTTTTCTTCACCGAGGCACCATCGCCGGAGCATCGCAGGAGAACCTGATCGACGGCATTGGGGTTCTGGCGGTCGGGGGGCCAGGGGGTGTACGCACATGATGTACGATGGGTGCTGGTACTTAGCCATCATATTGGCCCCCTATCCCTCATCAAACCTTGAGAACTCACACCCTCTTAAAGATAATTTGAGATTTTATAGGTTTGCTGCCAGTAGCCATTAAAGTGTCCGGAATGGGGACACTTTTTTCAAATGGTCACAAAATCTTGTACACTTCAAGTTTTTAGCTGAATTTTTTGTGCATGCCAACAAAAATACAAGGATCACGTCCACCAAGTTTGGGGCTACAACTCCTTCCAAAAAAATTTTAAAAAATCCCGAACCAGAAAAAGTTTTAAAAATCGTGAAAAATAGAAAACGGGTCGTCTTGCCATGACACTTCACGTGAAGGCTTAAGGGACCATTGTATGAATTTAGAAGCCAAAAAAATGGCATTTGAGATTTTACAGGTTTACTGCCAGTAGCCATTAAAGTGTCTGAAATAGGGACACTTTTTTCAAATGGTCACAAAATCTTGTACACTTCGAGTTTTTAGCTGAATTTTTTTATGCATGCCAAAAAAAATACAAGGATCAGGTCTAACAAGTTTGGGGCCAAACTCCTTCTGAAAAAATTTTAAAAAATCCCGAACCGTAAAAACTTTTAAAAATCGTGAAAAATAGAAAACGAGTCGTCTTGCCATGAAACTTCACGTGAAGGCTTAAGGGACCATTGTATGAATTTACAAGCCATAAAAAAGGAATTGGAACACAGAAATATGAAGATGTGCCTGAACCCACCTACCACCCTATCGATCCACGGCTTGCGCATCCTGTCTCTCTGGCCAGCGTCGTGCCCGTCGGCCAGCCCGCCCGCCCGCTCGTTTCATCGATTGGCTTAGGCGTACGGAGTTCATTCCCAATCTAAGATTAGACCAGACCAAGGGTTACGGTAGCAGGATCGGTAGCACGCAGAAGGGGACCCGACCGATCCTTGGCTGGCGCATCCCGCCCTTCTGGCCGGTTGAACGCCTACACGCTCATTTCATTGGTTGACTTAAGCATATGGAGTTCATTCCCAGTCTAAGCATATGGAGTTCATTGCCAGTCTAAGATTGTACAGGACCGAGGGTTGCGGCAGCACATGCTGGGCTCGAGCATGTGCTGGTGCCGAATTTTTCTTCGTCGGGGCACCATCGCCGGAGCATCGCTGTAGAGCCTGACCGGTGGCATTAGGGTTCCGACGATTAGGGGGACCAGACAGAGATTTATGGTAGCACATGTTGGGCTCGGGCATGTGCTGGTGCCGTGTTTTTCTTCGTCGGGGCACCATCATCGGAGCATCGCCGGAGAACCTGACCGGCGGCATTGAGGTTCCGACGATCGGGGGGCGGGGGGGTGTGCACTCATGATGTGCGATGGGTGCTGGTACTTGGCCCTTATATTGGCCCCCTATCCCTCATCAAACCTCAAGAACTCCACCCCTTTAAAGAGCATTTGAGATTTTACAGGTTTGCTGCCAGTCGCCATTAAAGTATCTTAAATGGGGACACTTTTTTAAATGGTCACAAAATCTTGTAAACTTCGAGTTTTTAGCTGAATTTTTTTGTGCATGCCAACAAAAATACAAGGATCACATCTACCAGGTTTGGGAATAGAACTCCTTCCGAAAAAATTTTACAAAATCCCGAACCGTAAAAAGTTTCAAAAATCATGAAAAATAGAAAACGAGTTGTCTTTCCATGAAACATCACGTGAAGGCTTAAAGGACCACTGTATGAATTTACAAGCCATAAAAATGGCATTGGCACGTAGAAATATGAAGATGTGCCCAAACCCACCTACCACCCTATCGATCCAAGGCTTGCACATCCCGTCTCTCTGCCCGGCTTTGTGCCTGCCCGCCCGTGCGTTTTGTCAGTTGGCTTAGGCATACAGAGTTCATTCCCAGTCTAAGATTAGACCAGACTGAGGGTTGCGGCAGCGAGATCAGCAACGCGCAGTGGGGGGCCCGGTTGAGCGCCCGCATGCTCGTTTCATGGGTTGACTTAGGCATACGGAGTTCATTCCCAGTCTAAGCATACGGAGTTCATTCCCAGCCTAAGATCGGACCAGATCGAGGGTTGCGACAGCACATGTTGGGCTCTGGAATGTGCTCGTGTCGTATTTTTCTTCACCGGGGCAACATCATCGGAGCATCACCGGAGAACCTGACCAACGGCATTGGGGTTCCGGTGATCGGGGGGCTGAGCGGGGTGTACGCACATGATGTACGATGGGTGCTGGTACCTGGCCCTTATATTGGCCCCCTATCCCTCATCAAACCTCGAGAACTCACACACCCATAAAGAGCATTTGAGATTTTACAAGTTTGCTGCCAGTAGCCATTAAAGTGTCTGAAATGGGGACACTTTTTTCAAATGGTCACAAAATCCTTTACACTTCGAGTTTTTAGCTGAATGTTTTTGAGCATGCCAACAAAAATACAAAGATCATGTCTACCAATTTTGGCGCCAAAACTCTTCCAAAAAAATTTTAAAAAATCCCGAACCGCAAAAAGTTTCAAAAATCTTGAAAAATAGAAAATGAGTCGTCTTGCCATGAAACTTCATGTGAAGGCTTAAGGGAACATTGTATGAATTTACAAGCCATAAAAATGGCATTGGCATGCAGAAATCAGAAGATGTGCCTAAACACACCTACCACCCTATCGATCCACAGCTTGCGCATCGCGTCTCTCTGGCCGGCGTAGTGCCCGCCCGCTTGTTTCTTCGGTTGGCTTAGGTAGACGGAGTTCATTCCCAGTCGAAGATCAGACCGGATTGAGGGTTGCGGTAGCAGGATCGGTAGCACGCAAAGGGGAACCCAGCCGATCTCCGGCTTGCGCATCCCGCCCCTCTAGCCAGCTGAGCGCCCGTCCGCCCGTTTCGTGGGTTCACTTAGGCATACGGAGTTCATTTCCAGTCTAAGCTTACGGAGTTCATTCCCAGTCTAAGATCGGACCGGACCAAGGGTTGGGGTAGCACATGCTGGGCTCGGGCATGTGCTGGTGCCGCATTTCTCTTCGTCGGGGCACCATTGCCGGAGCATCGCCAGAGAACCTGACCGACGACATCGGGGTTCTGACGATTGGGGGGGCCGGGGGGTGTGCGTACATGATGTGTGATGGGTGCTGGTACTTGGCTCTTATATTGGCCCCCTATCCCTCATCAAACCTCGAGAACTCACACCCCCTTAAAGAGCATTTGAGATTTTACAAGTTTGCTACCAGTAGCCATTGAAGTGTTTGAAATGGGGACACTTTTTTCAAATGGTCACAAAATCTTGTACATTTCGAGTTTTTAGCTGAATTTTTTTGTGCATGCCAAAAAAAATAGAAGGATCACGTCTACCAAGTTTGGGGCCAAAACTCCTTCCGACAGAATTTTAAAAAATCCTGAAGCACAAAAAGTTTTGAAAATTGTGAAAAATAGAAAACGAGTCGTGTTGCCATGAAACTTCACGTGAAGGCTTAAAGGACCATTGTATGAATTTACAGGCCATAAAAATGTCATTGGCACACAGAAATATGAAGATGAGCCTTAACCCACCTACCACCCTATCGATCCACGGCTTGCGCATCCCGTCTCTCTGGCAGGCATAGTACCCGCCCGCTCGTTTCATCGGTTGGCTTAGGCATACGGAGTTCATTCCCAGTCCAAGATCGAACCAAACCAAGGGTTGCGGCAGTGGGATCGGTAGCACGTATAGGGGGACCCGACCGATCCTCGGCTTGCGCATCCAGCCCCTCTGGCCGACTGAGCACCCGTACGCTCATTTTGTGGGTTGTCTTAGTCATATGGAGTTCATTCCTAGTCTAAGCATACGGAGTTCATTCCCAGTCTAAGCATACGGAGTTCATTCCCAGTCTAAGATCAGACCAGACCGAGGGTTGCGGCAGCACATGCTAGGTTCGGGCATGTGCTGGTGCCGCATTTTTCTTCGCCGGGGAACCATCATCGGAGCATCGCTGGAGAACCAGACCGGCGGCATTGGGGTTTCGACGGTTGGGGGCCGGGGGGTGTGTGCATATATGGTGTACGATGGGTGCTGGTACTTGGCCCTTATATTGGCCCCCTATCCCTCATCAAAGCTCGAGAACTCACACCCCCTTAAAGAGCATTTGAGATTTTACAGGTTCGCTGCCAATAGCCATTAAAGTGTCTGAAATGGGGACACTTTTTTCAAATGGTCGCAAAATCTTGTACACTTCGAGTTTTTAGCTGAATTGTTTTGTGCATGCCAACAAAAATACAAGGATCACGTCTACCAAGTTTGGGGGCAAAACTCCTTCCAAAAAAATTTTAAAAAATCCTGAACTGTAAAATGTTTCGAAAATCATGAAAAATAGAAAATGAGTCGTCTTGCCATGAAACTTCACGTAAAGGCTTAAGGGACCATTGTATGAATTTACAAGCCATAAAAATGGCATTGCCATGCAGAAATATGAAGATGTGCCTAAACCCACCTACCACCCTATCAATCAATGGCTTGCGCATCCTGTCTCTCTGGCCGACGTAGTGCCCTCCTACCTGCCCGCTTGTTTCATCGGTCGGCTTAGGCATACGGAGTTCATTCCAGTCTAAGTTCAGATCGGATCGAGGGTTGCAGCAGCAAGATCGGCAGCACGTAGAGGGGGACCCGATCGATCCCCGGCTTACGCATCCCGCCCCTCTGGTCGGCTGAGCACCCGCACGCTCGTTTTGTGGGTTGACTTAGGCGTATGAAGTTAATTCCCAGTCTAAGATCAGACCGGACCGAGGGTTACGGCTGCACATTCTGGGCTCGAGCATGTGCTGGTGCTGCATTTTTCTTCACCGGGGCACCATCACCGGAGCATCGTCGGAGAACCTGAACGGCGGCACTGGGGTTCCGGCAATCGGGGGGGCCGGGGGGGTGTGCGCACATAATGTGCGATGGGTGCTTGTACTTGGCCCTGATATTGGCCCCCTATCCCTCATCAAACCTCGAGAACTCACACCCCCTTAAAGAGCATTTGAGATTTTACAGGTTTGCTGCCAGTAGCTATTAAAGTGTCTGAAATGGGGACACTTTTTTCAAATGGTCACAAAATCTTGTACACTTCGAGTTTTTAGCTGAATTTTTTTGTGCATACCAAAAAAAATACAAGCATCACTTCTAACTTGTTTGGGGCCAAAACTCTTTCCAAAAAAATTTTAAAAAATCTCGAACCGTAAAAAGTTTCAAAAATCATGAAAAATAGAAAACGAGTCGTCTTGCCATGAAACTTCACGTGAAGGCTTAAGGGACCATTGTATGAATTTACAAGCCATAAAAATGGCATTGGCATGCAAAAATATAAAGATGTGCCTAGACCCACCTACCACCCTATCGATCCACGGCTTGCGCATCCCGTCTCTCTGGCCGGCGTAGTGCCCGCCCGCTCGCCCGCTTGTTTCGTCGGTTGGCTTAGGCATACGGAGTTCATTCCAGTCTAAGGTCAGACCGGATCGAGGGTTGCAGTACCAAGATCGGCAACACGCAGAGGGGGACCCGACCGATCCCCGGCTTCCGCATCCTGCCCCTTTGGCCAGCTGAGCGCTCGCACGCTCGTTTCGTCGGTTGACTTAGGCATACGGAGTTCATTCCCAGTCTAAGCATACGGAGTTCATTCCCAGTCTAAGATCAGACCAGACCAAAGGTTACGGTAGCACATGCTGGGCTCGGGCATGTACTGGTGCCGTATTTTTCTTCGCCAGGGCACCATCGCCGGAGCATCGCTGGAGAACCTGATCGGCGACATTGGGGTTCCGACGATCGGGGGGGCCGGGGGGTGTACGCGCATGATGTGCGATGGGTGCTGGTACTTGGCCCTTATATTGGCCCCCTATCCTTCATCAAACCTCGAGAACTCACACCCCCTTAAAGAGCACTTGAGATTTTACAAGTTTGCTGCCAGTAGCAATTAAAGTGTCTGAAATTGGGACACTTTTTTCAAATGGTCACAAAATCTTGTACACTTCGAGTTTTTAGCTGAATTCTTTTGTCCATGCCAACAAAAATACAAGGATCACGTATTCCAAGTTTAGGGCCAAAACTCCTTCCGAAAAAATTTAAAAAAATCCCAAACCGCAAAAAGTGTCAAAAATCATGAAAAATAGAAAACGAGTCGTCTTGCCATGAAACTTCACGTGAAGGCTTAAGGGACCATTGTATGAATTTACAATCCATAAAAATGGCATTGCCACACAGAAATATGAAGATGTGCCTAAAGCCACCTACCACCCTATCGATCCACAGCTTGCGCATCTAGTCTCTCTGGCCGGCATAGTGCCCGCCCGCCTGCCCACCCGCTTGTTTCATCTGTTGGCTTAGGCATACAGAGTTCATTCTCAATCTAAGATCGAACCAGACCAAGGGTTCTGACAGCAGGATCGGCAGGACGCAGAGGAGGACCCGATCGATCCCAGGCTTTCGGAACCCGCCCCTCTGGTCGGCTGGGAGCCCGTACGCTCGTTTCGTGGGTTGACTTAGGCATACGAAGTTCATTCCCAGTATAAGATCAGACCGACCCAAGGGTTACGGTAGCACTTGCTGGGCTGGGGCATGTGTTGGTGCCGCATTTTTCTTTGTCGGGGCACCATCGCCGGAGCATCACCGGAGAATCTGACCGGCAGCATTGGGGTTCCAGCGATCGGGGGGGCCGAGGGGGTGTGCGCACATGATGTGCGATGGGTGCTGGTACTTGGCCCTTATATTGGCCCCCTATCCCTCATCAAACCTTGAGAACTCACACCCCCTTAAAGAGCATTTGAGATTTTACAGGTTTGTTGCCAGTAGCCATTAAAGTGTCCGAAATGAGGACATTTTTTTCAAATGGACACAAAATCTTGTACACTTCCAGTTTTTAGCTGAATTTTTTTGTTCATGCCAATAAAAATACAAGGATCACGTCTACCAAGTTTAGGGACAAATCTCCTTCCGAAAAAATTTTAAAAAAATCTCGAACCGTAAAAAGTTTCAAAAATCATGAAAAATAGAAAACAAGTCGGCTTGCCATGAAACTTCACGTGAAGGCTTAAGGGACCATTTTATGAATTTATAAGCCATTAAAATGGCATTGGCATGTAGAAATATGAAGATGTGCCTAAACCCACATACCATCTCTCTAGCCGACGTAGTGACCGCCCGTCCGCCCACTCGTTTCGTCGGTTGGCTTAGGCATACGGAGTTCATTCCCAGTCTAAGATCAGACTGGATTGAGGGCTGCAGTAGCAAGATTGATAGCACACAGTGGGGGACCTGGCCGATCCCCAACTTGCTCATCTCGCCCTTCTGGCCGGCTATGCCCCCGCACGCTCGTTTCGTTGGTTGACTTCGGCAAACGAAGTTCATTCCCAATCTAAGCATACGGAGTTCATACCCAGTCTAAGATCAGACCAGACCGAAGGTTGCGGCAGCACATGCTGGGCTCGGTAATGTGTTGGTGCCGCATTTTTCTTCGTCGGGGTGCCATCGTCGGAGCATCGTCGGAGAACCTGACCGGCGGCATTGGGGTTCCTACGATCGGAGGGGCCGGGGGAGGGTGTGCGCACATGATGTGCGATGGGTTCTGGTACTTGGCCCTTATATTGGCCCCCTATCCCTCATCAAACCTCGAGAAGTCACACCCCCTTAAAGAGCATTTGAGATTTTACAAGTTTGCTGCTAGTAGCCATTAAAGTGTCTAAAATGGGGACACTTTTTTCAAATGGTCACAAAATCTTGTACACTTCGAGTTTTTAGCTGAATTTTTTTGTGCATGCCAACAAAGATACAAGGATAACATCTAAAAAATTTTGGGGGCAAAAATCCTTCCAAAAAAATTTTAAAAAATTCCGAACCACAAAAAGTTTTGAAAATGATGAAAAGTAGAAAACGAGTCATCTTGCCATGAAACTTCACGTGAAGGCTTATGGGACCAATGTATGAATTTACAAGCCATAAAAATGGCATTGGCATGCAAAAATATAAAGATGTGCCTAAACCCACCTACCACCCTATCGATCCACGGCTTGCGCATCCCGCCCCTCTGGCCAGCGTAATGCCCGCCCGCCCGTCCGCTCGTTTCGTCGGGTGGCTTAGGCATATGGAGTTCATTCCTAGTCAAAGATCGAACTGGACCAAGGGTTGTGGCAGCAGGATCGACAGCACGAAGAGGGGGACCCAGCTGATCCCCGACTTGTGCATCCCGCCCCTCTGGCCAGCTGAGCGCCCGCACGTTCATTGCGTGGGTTGACTTAGGCATACGGAGTTAATTCCCAATCTAAGCATACGGAGTTCATTCCCAGTCTAAGATCGGACCAGACCGAGGGTTACGACTGGACATGCTGGGCTCGGGCATGTGCTGGTGTCGCATTTTTCTTCGTCGAGGCACCATCGTCGAAGCATTGTCAAAAAACCTGACCGACGGCATTGGGGTTTCGACGATCGGGGGGGCCGGGGGGGTGTGCGCACATGATATGCAATGGGTGCTGGCACTTCGCCCTTATATTGGCCCCCTATCCCTCATCAAACCTCGAGAACTCACACCCCCTTAAAGAGCATTTGAGATTTTACAGGTTTGCTGCCAGTAGTAGCCATTAAAGTGTCTGAAATGGGGACACTTTTTTCAAATGGTTACAAAATCTTGTACACTTCGACTTTTTAGCTGAATTTTTTTATGCATGCCAACAAAAATACAAGGATCACGTCTACCAAGCTTGGGGCCAAAACTCCTTTTGAAAAAATTTAAAAAATCCCAAACTGTAAAAAGTTTAAAAAATCGTGAAAAATGGAAAACGAATCGTCTTGCCATGAAACTTCACGTGAAGGCTTAAGGGACCATTGTATGAATTTACAAGCCATAAAAATGGCATTGGCACGTAGAAATATGAAGATGTGCCTAAACCCACCTACCACCCTATCGATCCACGACTTGTGCATCCTGTCTCTCTGACCGGCGTAATGCCCGTCCGCTCGTTTCGTCGGTTGGCTTAGGCATACGGAGTTCATTCCCAGTCTAAGATCAGACCGGATCGAGGGTTACAATAGCAGGATTGGCAGCACGTAGAGGGGGACCCGGCTGATCCCCAGCTTACGCATCCTGCCCCTCTGGCCGGCTGAGGCCCCGCACCCTCGTTTCATGGGTTGACTTAGGCATACGGTGTTCATTCCCAGTCTAAGCATACGTAGTTCATTCTCAGTCTAAGATCAGACTGGACTGAGGGTTGCGGCAACACATGTTGGGCTCGGGCATGTGCTGGTGCCGCATTTTTCTTCACCGGAGCACCATCACCGAAGCATCGCCGGAGAACCTGACCGACGACATTGGGGTTCCGACAATCGGGGGGTCGGGGGGTGTGCGCACATGATGTGCGGTGGGTGCTCGTACTTGGCCCTTATGTTGGCCCCCTATCCCTCATCAAACCTAGGGAACTCACTCCCCCTTAAAGAGCATTTGAATTTTACAGGTTTGCTGCCAGTAGCCATTAAAGTGTCTAAAATAGGGACACTTTTTTCAAATGGTCACAAAATCTTGTGCACTTCGAGTTTTTAGCTAAATTTTTTTGTGCATGCCAACAAAAATACAAGGATAACATCTAAAAAAGTTTGGGGCCAAAACTCCTTCCAAAAAAATTTTAAAAAATCCCGAACCGTAAAAAGTTTTGAAAATTATGAAAAATAGAAAACGAGTTGTCTTGCCATGAAACTTCACGTGAAGGGTTAAGGGACCATTGTATGAATTTACAAGCCATAAAAATGGCATTGGCACGTAGAAATATGAAGATGTGCCTAAACCCACCTGCCACCCTATCGATCCACGGCTTGCGCATCCCGTCTCTCTGGCCGGTGTAGTGCCCGCCTGCCCGCCCGCCCGTCCGCTCGTTTCGTCGGTTGGCTTAGGCATACAGAGTTCATTCCCAGTCTAAGATCGAACCAGACCGAGGGTTGTGGCAGCAGGATCAGCAGTACACAGAGGGGGACCCGACCAATGCACATCCCGCCCCTCTGGCTGACTGAGCGCCCGCACGCTTGTTTCGTGGGTTGACTTAGGCATACGGAGTTCATTCCCAGTCTAAGCATACGGAGTTCATTTCCAGTCTAAGATCTGATCGGACCGATGGTTACAACAAAACATGCTGGGCTCGAGCATGTGCTGGTGTCACATTTTTCTTCGTCAGGGCACCATCGCCGAAGCATCGTCGGAGAACCTGACCGACAATGTTGGGGTTCCGACGATCGGGGGGCCGGGGGGGTGTGCGCACATGATGTGCGATGGGTGCTGGTAGTTGGCCCTTATATTGGCCCCCTATCCCTCATCAAACCTCAAGAACTCACACCCCCTTAAAGAGCATTTGAGATTTTACAGGTCTGCTGCCAGTAGCCATTAAAGTGTCGAAAATGGGGAACTTTTTTGAAATGGTCACAAAATCTTGTACACTTCGAGTGTTTAGCTGAAGTTTTTTGTGCATGCCAACAAAAATACAAGGATAACATCTAAAAAAGTTTGGGGCCAAAACCCCTTCCAAAAAAATTTAAAAAAATCCCAAATCGTAAAAAGTTTCAAAAAACGTGAAAAATAGAAAACGAGTCATCTTGCCATGAAACTTCACGTTAAGGGTTAAGGGACCATTGTATGAATTTACAAGCAATAAAAATGGCATTGGCATGCATAAATATGAAAATGTGCCTAAACCCACCTACCACCCTATCGATCCACGGCTTACGCATCCCGTCTCTTTGGCCGACGTAATGCCTGCCTGCCCGCCCGCCCGCTCGTTTCGTCGGTTGGCTTAGGCATATGGAGTCCATTCCCAGTCTAAGATTGGATCGGATTGAGGGTTGCAGCAGCAGGATTGGCAGCACGTAGAGCGGGACCCGACCGATCCCCAGCTTGCGCATCCTGCCCCTCTGGCAGGTTGAGCCCCCACACGCTCGTTTCGTGGGTTAACTTAGGCATACGGTGTTCAATCCCAGTCTAAGCGTACGGAGTTCATTCCCAGTCTAAGATTGGATCAAATCGAGGCTTGTGGCAACACATGCTGGGCTCGGGCATGTGCTGGTGTCACATTTTTCTTCACTGGGGCACCATCGCCGGAGCATCACCGGAAAACCTGATCGGCAGCATTGGGGTTCCGGCGATCGGGGGGCTGGGGGGTGTGTGCACATGATGTGTGGGGTGGTGGTACTTGGCCCTTATATTGGCTCCCTATCCCTCATCAAACATCGAGAACTGACACCCCCTTAAAGAGCTTTTGAAATTTTACAGGTTTGCTGCCAGTAGCCATTAAAGTGTCTAAAATGGGGACACTTTTTTCAAATGGTCACAAAATCTTGTACACTTCGAGTTTTTAGCTGAATTTTTTTGTGCGTGCCAAAAAAAATACAATGATCACCTCTACCAAGTTTGGTGCTAAAACTCTTTCCAAAAAATTTTTAAAAAATACGAAACCATAAAAAGTTTCAAAAATTGTGAAAAATAGAAAATGAGCCGTCTTGCCATAAAACTTCACGTGAAGGCTTAAGGGACCATTGTATGAATTTAGAAGCCATAAATATGGGATTGGCACACAGAAATATGAAGATGTGGCTAAACCCACCTACCACCCTATCGATCCACGGCTTGCGCATCCCGTCTCTCTGGCTGGCGTAGTGCCCGCCCACCCGCCCGCCCGCTCATTTTGTCAGTTGGCTTAGGCATACGAAGTTCATTCCCAGTCTAAGATCAGACCAAACTGAGGGTTATGGCAGCAGGATCGGTAGCACGCAGAGGGAGACCAGACCGATCCTCGGCTTGCGCATCTTGCCCCTCTAGCCTACTGAGCACCCGCACGCTCATTTCGTGGGTTGACTTAGGCATACGGAGTTCATTCCCAGTCTGAGATCAGATCGGATTGAGGGTTCCAGCAGAACATACTGGGCTCGAGCATGTGCTTGTGTCACATTTTTCTTCATCAGGGCACCATCGCCGAAGCATCGCCAGAGAACCTGACCGACGGCATTGGGGTTCCGGCGATCGGGGGTGCCAGGGGGTGTGCGCACATGATGTGCGATGGGTGCTGGTAGTTGGCCCTTATATTGGCCCCCTATCCCTCATCAAACCTTGAGAACTCACACCCCCTTAAAGAGCATTTGAGATTTTACAGGTTTGCTGCCAGTAGCCATTACAGTGTCTGAAATGGGGACACTTTTTTCAAATGGTCAAAAAATCTTGTACAGTTTGAGTTTTTAGCTGAATTTTTTTTTGCATGCCAAAAAAAATACAATGATCATGTCTACCAAGTTTGGTGCCCAAACTCCTTCCAAAAAAATTTTAAAAAATCCAGAACCGTAAAAAGTTTCAAAAATTTTGAAAAATAGAAAACGAGTCGTCTTACCATGAAACTTCATGTGAAGGCTTAAGAGACCATTGTATGAGTTTACAAGCCATAAAAATGGCATTGGCACGCAGAAATATGAAGATGTGCCTAAACCAACCTACCACCCTATCGATCAATGGCTTACGCATCCCGTCTCTCTAGCCGGCGTAAAGCTCGCCCGTCCGCCCGCTCGTTTTGTCGGTTGGCTTAGGCATACGGAGTTGATTCCCAGTCTAAGATTGGACCAGACCGAGGGTTACGGCAGCAGGATTGGCAGTGCACAGAAGGGGACCCGGTCGATCCTCGGCTTGTGCATCCTGCCCCTCTGGCCAACTGAACGCCCGCATGCTCGTTTTGTGGGTTGACTTAGGCATACGGAGTTCATTCCCAGTCTAAGCATACAGAGTTCATTCTCAATCTAAGATCGGACCGGACCGAGGGTTGCAGCAGCACATGTTAGGCTCGAGCATGTGCTGGTGCCGCATTTTTCTTCATCGGGGCACCATTACCGGAGCATCACCGGAGAACCTAACCGGCAGCATTAGGGTTCCGGCAATCAGGGGGGCCTAGGGGGTGTGCCCACATGATGTGCGATGGGTGCTGGTACTTGGCCCTCATATTGGCCCCTTATCCCACATCAAACCTCGAGAACTCACACCCCCTTAAAGAGCATTTGAGATTTTATAGGTTTGCTGCCAGTAGCCATTAAAGTGTCTGAAATTGGGACACTTTTTTCAAATGGTCACAAAATCTTGTACACGTCGAGTTTTTAGCTGAATTTTTTTGTGCATGCCAACAAAAATACCAGGATCTCATCAACCAAGTTTGGGGCCAAAACACCTTCCGAAAAAATTTTAAAAAATCTCGAACCGCAAAAAGTTTCAAAAATTGTGAAAAATATAAACTGAGTCGTCTTGCCATGAAACTTCACGTGAAGGCTTAAAGGACCATTGTATTAATTTACAAGCCATAAAAATTGCATTGGCATGAAGAAATATGAAGATGTACCTAAACCCACCTACCACCCTATCGATCCACGGCATGCGCATCTCGTCTCTTTGGCCGGCGTAGTGCCCGCCCGCCCGCTCGTTTTGTCGGTTAACTTAGGCATACGAAGTTCATTCCCAGTCAAAGATAGGACCAGACCGAGGGTTGCGGTAGCAGGATCGGCAGCACGGAGAGGGGGAGCCGGCCGATTCCCGACTTGTGCATCCCGCCCCTCTGGCCGGCTAAGCGCCTGCACGCTCGTTTCGTGGGTTGACTTAGGCATACGAAGTTCATTCCCAGTCTAAGATCGGACCAGACCGAGGGTTCTGGAAGAACATGTTGGGCTCGGGCATGTGCTGGTGCCGTATTTTTCTTCATCGGGGCACCATTGCCGGAGCATCATCGGAGAACCTAACCGACAGCATTAGGGTTCCGGCAATCGAGGGGCCTAAGGGGGTGTACCCACATGATGTGCGATGGGTGCTGGCACTTGGCCCTCATATTGGCCCTTTATCCCACATCAAACCTCGAGGACTCACACCCCCTTAAAGACCATTTGAGATTTTATAGGTTTGCTGCCAGTAGCATTAAAGTGTTTGAAATTGGGACACTTTTTTCAAATGGTCACAAAATCTTGTACACGTCGAGTTTTTAGCTGAATTTTTTGTGCATGCCAACAAAAATACAAGGATCATGTCTACCAAGTTTGGGGCCAAAAATCCTTCCAAAAAAATTTTAAAAAATCCCGAACCGCAAAAAGTTTCAAAAATCATGAAAAATAGAAAACGAGTCGTCTTGCCACGAAACTTCACGTGAAAGCTTAAAGGACCATTGCATGAATTTGCAAGCCATAAAAATGGAATTGCCATGCAGAAATATGAAGATGTGCCTAAACCCACCTACCACCCTATCGATCCACGGCTTGCGCATCCCGTCTCTCTGGCCAACGTAGTGCCCGCCCACCTACCCCCCCGCTCGTTTCTTCGGTTGGCTTAGGCATACGGAGTTCATTCCCAGCCTAAGATTGAACTGGATCGAGGGTTGCAGGAGCAGGATTGGTAGCACGCAGAGGGGGACCCAGCCGATCCCCGGCTTGCGCATCTCGCCCCTCTAGCCGGCTAAGCGGCCGCACGGTCGTTTCATGGGTTAACTTAGGCATACGGAGTTCATTCCCAGTCTAAGCATACGAAGTTCATTCCCAGTCTAAGATAGGACCAGATCGAGGGTTGCGGCAGCACATGCTGGGCTCGGGCATGTGCTGGTGTCACATTTTTCTTCGTCGGGGCACCATCGCCGGAGCATCGCCGGAGAACCTGACCGGCGGCATTGGGGTTTCGGCGATCGGGGGGGCCAGGGGGTGTGCGCACATGATGTGCGATGGGCGCTGGTACTTGGCCCTTATATTGGTCCCCTATCCCTCATCAAACCTCGAGAACTCACACCCCCTTAAAGAGCATTTGAGATTTTACAGGTTTGCTGCCAGTAGCCATTAAAGTGTCTGAAATGGGGACATTTTTTTCAAATGGTCACAAAATCTTGTACACTTCGAGTTTTTAGCTGAATTTTTTGTGCATGCCAACAAAAATACAAGGATCATGTCTACCAAGTTTGGGAAAAAAACTCCTTTCGAAAAAATTTTAAAAAATCCTGAACCGTAAAAAGTTTTGAAAATCATGAAAAATAGAAAACGACTCGTCTTGCCATGAAACTTGACGTGAAGTCTTAAAGGACCATTTTATGAATTTTCAAGCCATAAAAATGGCATTGGCATGCAAAAATATGAAGATGTGCCTAAACCCACCTACCACCCTATCGATTCACGGCTTGCGCATCCCGTCTCTCTGGCCGGCGTAGTGACCGCCCGCCCGCTCGGCCGCTCGATTCATCGGTTGGCTTAGGCATACGAAGTTCATTCCTTGTCTAAGGTCAGACCAGACCGAGGGTTGCAGCAGCAGGATTGGCAGCACACAGAGAGGGACCCCGCCGATCCTCGGCTTGCGCATCCCGCACCTCTGGCCGACTGTGCGCCCTCACGCTCGTTTTGTGGGTTCAAAGAGGCATACGGAGTTCATTCCCAGTCTAAGCATACAGAGTTCATTCCAAGTCTATGATCGGATCAGACCGAGGGTTACGGCAGCACATGCTGGGCTCAGGCATGTGCTAGTGCCACTTTTTTCTTTGTCGGGGCACCATCGTTGGAGCATCGCCGGAGAACCTGACCGATGGCATTAATGTTCCAACGATCGGGGGGGCCGGGGGGTGTGCACACATGATGTGCGATGGGTGCTGGTACTTGGCCCTTATATTGGCCCTTATATTGGCCCCCTATCCCTCATCAAACCTTGAGAACTCACACCCCCTTAAACAGCATTTGAGATTTACAGGTTTGCTGCCAGTAGCTATTAAAGAGTCTGAAATGGGGACACTTTTTTCAAATGATCACAAAATCTTGTACACTTCGAGTTTTTAGCTTAATTTTTTTGTGCATGCCAACAAAAATTCAAAGATCACGTCTACCAAGTTTGGGGCCAAACATTCTTCCGTAAAAATTTTAAAAAGTCTCGAACCGTAAAAAGTTTTGGAAATCGTGAAAAATAGAAAACGAGTCGTCTTGCCATGAAACTTCACATAATGGCTTAAGGGACCATTGTATGAATTTACAATCCATAAAAATGGCATTGGCACGTAGAAATATGAAGATGTGCCTACACCCACTACCACCCTATCGATCCACGGCTTGCGCATCCCGTCTCTTTGGCCATTAAAGTGTCTGAAATGGGGACATTTTTTTCAAATGGTCACAAAATCTTGTACACTTCGAGTTTTTAGCTAAATGTTTTTTGTGCATGTTAACAAAAATAAAAGGATCACGTCTACCAAGTTTGGGGCCAAAACTCCTTTCGAAAAAATTTAAAAAAATCTTGAAGCGAAAAAAGTTTCAAAAATCCTAAAAAATAGAAAACGAGTCGTCTTGCCATGAAACTTCACGTGAAGGCTTAAGGGACCATTCTATGAATTCACAAGCCATAAAAATGGTATTGGCACGTAGAAATATGAAGATGTGCCTAAATCGACCTACCACCCTATCGATCCACAGCTTGCATATCCCGTCTCTCTAGCCGACGCATTGGGGTTTTGGTGATCGGGGGGACGGGGGGGTGTGCGCACATGATGTGCGATGCGTGCTGGTACTTGGCCCTTATATTGCCCCCCTATGCCTCACCAAACCTCGAGAACTCACACCCCCTTAAAGAGCATTTGAGATTTTACAGGTTTGCTGCCAGTAGCCATTAAAGTGTCTGAAATGGGGACACTTTTTTCAAATCGTCACAAAATCTTGTACACTTCGAGTTTTTAGCTAAATGTTTTTTGTGCATGCCAACAAAAATAAAAGGATCACGTCTACCAAGTTTGGGGCCAAAACTCCTTTCGAAAAAATTTAAAAAAATCTTGAAGCGAAAAAAGTTTCAAAAATCCTAAAAAATAGAAAACGAGTCGTCTTGCCATGAAACTTCACGTGAAGGCTTACGGGACCATTCTATGAATTCACAAGCCATAAAAATGGTATTGGCACGTAGAAATATGAAGATGTGCCTAAATCGACCTACCACCCTATCGATCCACAGCTTGCGTATCCCGTCTCTCTGGCCGACGCATTGGGGTTTTGGTGATCGGGGGGGACGGGGGGGTGTACGCACATGATGTGCGATGCGTGCTGGTACTTGGCCCTTATATTGCCCCCCTATGCCTCAGCAAACCTCGAGAACTCACACACCCTTAAAGAGCATTTGAGATTTTACAGGTTTGCTGCCAGTAGCCATTAAAGTGTCTGAAATGGGGACACTTTTTTCAAATGGTCACAAAATCTTGTACACTTCGAGTTTTTAGCTGAATTTTTTTTTGCATGCCAAAAAAAATACAAGGATCACGTCTACCAAGTTTGGGGCCAAAACTCCTTTCAAAAATCTTTTAAAAAATCTTGAAAAATAAAAAATGAGTCGTCTTGCCATGAAACTTCACGTGAAGGCTTAAGGGACCATTGTATGAATCTACAAGCAATTAAAATGGCATTGGCACGCAGAAATATGAAGATGTGCCTAAACCCACCTACCACGCTATCGATCCACGGCTTACACATCCCGTCTCTCTGGCCGACGTAGTGCCCGGCCGTCCGTCTGCCCGTTCATTTTGTCGGTTGGCTTAGGCATACGGAGTTCATTCCTAGTCTAAGATCAGACCGGATCGAGGGTTACGGTAGCAAGATCGGTAGCACGTAGAGGGGGACCCGGTCGATCCCCGGCTTGCGCATCCCGTCCGTCTGGCTGGCTGAACGCCCGCACGCTCATTTCGTGGGTTGACCTAGGCATACGTAGTTCACTTCCAGTCTAAGATCGGACCAGACCGAGGGTTACGGAAGCACATGCTGGGCTCGGGCATGTGCTAGTGCCTCATTTTTCTTCGCCGGGGCACCATCGTCGGAGCATCACCGGAGAACCTGACCGGCAGCATTGGGGTTCTGGCAATCGGGGGGGCCGGGGGGATGTGCGTACATGATGTGCGATGGGTGCTGGTACTTGCCCTTATATTGGCCCCCTATCCCTCATCAAACCTTGAGAACTCACACCCCCTTGCCAACAAAAATAAAAGCATCACGTCTACCAAGTTTGGGGCCAAAACTCCTTCCGAAAAAATTTTAAAAAATCCCAAACCGTAAAAAGTTTCAAAAATCGTGAAAAATAGAAAACGAGTCGTCTTGCCATGAAACTTCACGTGAAGGCTTAAGGGACCATTGTATGAATTTACAAGCCATAAAAATGGCATTGGCATGCAGAAATATGAAGATGTGCCTAAACCCACCTACCACCCTATCGATCCACGGCTTGCGCATCCCGTCTCTCTGGCCAGCGTAGTGCCCGCCCACTCGTTTCGTCGGTTGGCTTAGGCATACGGAGTTCATTCCTAGTCTAAGATCAGACCGGACCGAGAGTTGTCGTAGCAGGATCGACAGCACATAGAGGGGGGCCCGACCGATCCCCGGCTTGCGCATCCCGCCCCTCTGGCCGGTTAAGTGCCCGCACACTCGTTTCGTTGGTTGACTTAGGCATACGGAGTTCATTCCTAGTCTAAGCATACGGAGTTCATTCCCAGTCTAAGATTAGATCAGATCGAGGGTTACGGTGGCACATGCTGGGCTCGAGCATGTGCTGGTGCCGCATTTTTCTTCACCGGGGCACCATCACCGGACCTTCGCCGAAGAACTTGACCGGACGCATTGGGGTTCCGGTGATCGGGGGGCCGGGGGGTGTACGCACATGATGTGCGATGGGTGCTGGTACTTGGCCCTTATATTGGCCCCCTATCCCTCACCAAACCTCGAGAACTCACACCCCCTTAAAGAGCATTTGAGATTTTACAGGTTTGCTGCCAGTAGCCATTAAAGTGTCTGAAATGGGGACACTTTTTTCAAATGGTCACAAAATCTTGTACACTTCGAGTTTTTGGCTGAATTTTTTTGTGCTTGCCAACAAAAATACAAGGATCATGTCTACCAAGTTTGGGGTCAAAACTCCTTTCAAAAATATTTTAAAAAATCTCGAACCACAAAAAGTTTTGAAAATCCTGAAAAATAGAAAACGAGTCGTCTTGCCATGAAACTTCACGTGAAGGCTTAATGGACCATTGTATGAATTTACAAGCCATAAAAATGGCATTGGCATGCAAAAATATGAAGATGTGCCTAAACCCTCCTACCACCCTATCGATCCACAGCTTGCGCATCCCGTCTCTCTGGCGACGTAGTGCCCGCCCGCTCATTTTGTCGGTTGGCTTAGGCATACGAAGTTCATTTCCAGTCTAAGATCATACCAGATCAAGGGTTGTGGCAGCAGGATCGATAGCACGCAGAGGGGGACCCGGCCGATCCCCAGCTTGCGCATCCCGCCCCTCTGGCCGACTGAGCGCCCGTATATTCGTTTCATGGGTTGACTTAGGGATACGGAGTTCATTCCCAGTCTAAGCATACGGAGTTAATTCCCAGTCTAAGATCGGATCGAACCGAGTATGCTAACAAAAATACAAGGATCACGTCTACCAAGTTTGGGACCAAAACTACTTCCGAAAAAATTTTAAAAAATCTCGAACCGTAAAAAGTTTCAAAAATCGTGAAAAATAGTAAACGAGTCGTCTTGCCATGAAACTTCACGTGAAGGCTTAAGGGACCATTGTATTAATATGCAAGCCATAAAAATGGCATTCGGATACAGAAATATGAAGATGTGCCAAGACCCAACTACCACCCTATCGATCCACGGCTTACGCATCCCGTCTCTCAGGCCGACGTAGTGCCTGCCCGCCCGCTCCTTTCATCGGTTGGCTTAGGCATACGGAGTTCATTCCCAGTCTAAGATCAGACCAGACCGAGGGTTATGGTAGCAAGATCAGTAGCACGCAGAGAGGGACCCGACCGATCCCCAGCTTGTGCATCCCGCCCCTCTAGCTGGCTGAGTGCCCGCACGTTCGTTTCGTGGGCTGACTTAGGCATACGGAGTTCATTCCCAGTCTACGCATATGAAGTTCATTCCCAGTCTAAGATCGAACCGGACCGAGGGTTGCGACAGCACATGCTGGGCTCGGGCATGTGCTGGTGCCACATTTTTCTTCGTCGGGGCACCATCCCAGGAGAACCTGACCGGCAGCATCGGGTTTTCGACGATTGGGGGGGGCCGGGGGGGGTGTGCGCACATGATATGCGGTGGGTGCTAGTACTTGGCCCTTATATTGGCCCTCTATCCCTCATCAAACCTCGAGAACTCACACCCCATTAAAGAGCATTTGAGATTTTACAGGTTTGCTGCCAGTAGCCATTAAAGTGTCTGAAATTGGGACACTTTTTTCAAATGGTCTTAAAATCTTGTACACTTCGAGGTTTTAGCTGAATTTTTTTGTGCATGCCAAAAAAAATACAAGGATCACCTCTACAAAGTTTGGGACCAAAACTCCCTCGAAAAAAATTCTGAAAAATCCCAAACCGTAAAAAGTTTCAAAAATAGTGAAAAATAGAAAACGAGTCGTCTTGCCATGAAACTTCACGTGAAGGCTTAAGGGACCATTGTATGAATTTACAAGCCACAAAAATGGCATTGGCACGCAGAAATATGAAGATGTGCCAAAACCCACGTACCACCTTATCGATCCACGGCTTGCGCATCCCGTTTCTCTAGCCGGCGTAGTGCCCGCCCGCCCGCTCGTTTCGTCAGTTGGCTTAGGCATACGGAGTTCATTCCCAGTCTAAGATCAGACTGGACCAAGGGTTGCGGCAGCAGGATCAACAGCACGCAGAGGGGGACCTGGCCGATCCCCGACTTGCGCATCCCGCCCCTCTGGCCGGCTGAGCGCCCGCACTCTAGTTTCATGGGTTGACTTAGGCATACGGAGTTCATTCCCAGTCTAAGCATACGGAGTTCATTCCCAGTCTAAGATCAGACCGAACCGAGGGTTGCGGCAGCACATGCTGGGCTCGGGCATGTGCTGGTGCCACATTTTTCTTGGCCGGGGCACCATCTCCGGAGAACCTGACCGGTAACATTGGCGTTCCGACGATCGGGGGGCAGGGGGTGTGCGTACATGATGCATGATGGGTGCTGGTACTTGGCCCTCTTATTGGCCCCCTATCCCTCATCAAAGCTCGACAACTCACACTCTCTTAAAGAGCATTTGAGATTTTACAGGTTTGCTGTCAGTAGCAATTAAAGTGTCTGAAATGGGGACACTTTTTTCAAATGGTCACAAAATCTTGTACACTTCAAGGTTTTAGCTGAATTTTTTTGTGCATGGCAAAACAAATACAAGGATCATGTCTACCAAGTTTGGGGCCAAAACTCTTTTCAAAAAAATTTTAAAAAATCCCGAACCGCAAAAAGTTTCAAAAATCATGAAAAATAGAAAACGAGTCATCTTGCCATGAAACTTCACGTGAAGGCTTAAGGGAACATTGTATGAATTTACAAGCCATAAAAATGGCATTGGCACACAGAAAGATGAAGATGTGCCTAAACTCACCTACCACCCTATCGATCCACAGCTTGCGCAACCCGTCTCTCTGGTCGATGCAGTGCCCGCCCGTCCGCTCGCCTGCTCGTTTCGTCGGTTTGCTTAGGCATATGGAGTTCATTCCCAGTCGAAGATCCGACCAGATCGAGGGTTGTGGCAGCAGGATCGACAGCACGCAGAGAGGGGCCCGACCGATCCCCGACTTACGCATCTCGCCCCTCTGGTCGGCTGAGCGCCCGCACGCTTGTTTCATTGGTTGACTTAGGCATACAGAGTTCATTCCCAGTCTAAGCATACGGAGTTCATTCCCAGTCTAAGATCGGATCGGACCGAGGGTTACAATGGCACATGCTGGGCTCGGGCATGTGCTGGTGCCATATTTTTCTTTGTCGGGGCGCAATCGTCGGAGCATCGCCGGAGAACCTGACCGACGACAGTGGGGTTCCAGTGATCGGGAGGGTCGGGGGCGTGTCCGCACATGATTTGCGATGGGTGCTGGTGCTTGGCCCTTATATTGGCCCCCTATCCCTCATCAAACCATGAGAACTCACACCCCGTTAAAGAGCATTTGAGATTTTACAGGTTTGCTGCCAGTAGCCATTAAAGTGTCTGAAATGGGGACACTTTTTTCAAATGGTCACAAAATCTTGTACAATTCAAATTTTTAGCTGAAGTTTTTTGTGCATGCTAACAAAAAAATAAAGATCACGTATACCAAGTTGGGGCCAAAACTCCTTCCAAAAAAATTTTAAAAAATCCCGAACCGTAAAATGTTTCAAAAATCATGAAAAATAGTAAACGAGTCCTCTTGCCATGAAACTTCACGTGACGGCTTAAGGGACCATTTTATGAATTTACAAGCCATAAAAATGGCATCGGCACCCAGAAATATTAAGATGCACCTAAACCCACCTACCACCCTATCGATCCACGGCTTGCGCATCCCGTCTCTCTGGCCGACGTAGTGCATGCCCGTCCGTCCGTCTCTCGGGCATGTGCTGGTCCTGCATATTTCTTCGTCGGGGCACAATCACCGGAGCATCATCGGAGAACCTGACCAGCGACATTGGGGTTCCGACGATCGGGGGGGCTAGGGGTGTGCGCACATGATGTGCGATGGGTGCTGGTACTTGGCCCTTATATTGGCCCCCTATCCCTCATCAAACCTAGAGAACTCACACCCCCTTAAAGAGCATTTGAGATTTTATAGGTTTGCTTCCAGTAGCCGTTAAAGTGTCTGAAATGGGGACACTTTTTTCAAATGGTCACAAAATCTTGTACACTTCGAGTTTTTAGCTGAATTTTTTTGTGCATGCGAACAAAAATACAAGGATCACGTCCACCACGTTTGGGGCCAAAAATTCTTCTGAAAAAATTTAAAAAAAATCCCAAATCGCAAAAACTTTCGAAGATCGTGAAAAATAGAAATAGAGTCGTCCTGCCATGAAACTTCACGTGAAGGCTTAAAGGACCATTATATGAATTTACAAGCCATAAAAATGGAATTGGCATGCAGAAATATGAAGATGTGCCTAAACCCACCTACCACCCTATCGATCCACGGCTTGCGCATCCCGTCTCTCTGGCCGGTGTGGTGCCCGCCCACCCGCCCGCCCGTTTGTTTTGTCGGTTGGCTTAGGCATACGGAGTTCATTCCCAGTGTAAGATTGGATCGTACCGAGGGTTGTGGCAGCAGGATCGGCTGCACGTAGAGGGGGGCTCGACCGATCCTCGGCTTGCGCACCCCGCCCCTCTGGCCGACTGAGCGCCCTCACGCTCGTTTCATGGGTTCACTTAAGCATACGGAGTTCATTCCCAGTCTAAGCATATGAAGTTCATTCCTAGTCTATGATCGGACCAGACCGAGGGTTGTGCACATGATGTGCGATGGGTGCTGGTACTTGGCCCTTATATTGGCCCTCTATTCCTCATCAAACCTCAAGAACTCACACCCCCTTAAAGAGCATTTGAGATTTTACAGGTTTGCTGCCAGTAGCCATTAAAGTGTCTGAAATGGGGACATTTTTTTCAAATGGTCACAAAATCTTGTACACTTCGAATTTTTAGCTAAATGTTTTTGTGCATGCCAAAAAAAATAAAAGGATCACGTCTACCAAGTTTGGGGCTAAAACTCCTTCCGAAAAAATTTTAAAAAATCTCGAAGCGCAAAATGTTTCAAAAATCTTAAAAAATAGAAAACCAATCGTCTTGCCATGAAACTTCACGTGAAGGCTTAAGGGACCATTGTATGAATTCACAAGCCATAAAAATGGCATTGGCACATAGAAATATGAAGATGTGCCTAGACCGACCTACCACCCTATCGATCCACCGCTTGCGCATCCCGTCTCTCTGGCCGACGTAGTGCCCGCCCGCCCGCCCGCTCGTTTCATGGATTGGCTTAGGTATACGGAGTTCATTCCCAGTCTAAGATCAGACCGGACCGAGGGTTGTGGCAGCAGGATCAACAACACGCAGAGGGTGACCCAGTCGATCATCGGCTTGTGCGTCCCGCCCCTCTGGCCGACTAAGCGCCCGCGTAATCGTTTCGTGGGTTGACTTAGGCATACGGAGTTCATTCCCAGTCTAAGCATGCGGAGTTCATTCCCAGTCTAAGCATGCGGAGTTCATTCCCAGTCTAAGATCAGACCGGACTGAGGGTTACGGTAGCAGATGCTGGGCTCGGGCATGTGCTGGTGCCGTATTTTTCTTCATCGGGGTACCATCGTCGGAGCATCGTCGGAGAACCTGACCGACGGCTGTGGGGTTCTGACGATCGGGGAGCCAGGGGGTGTGCGCACGTGATGTGCGATGGGTGCTGGTACTTGGCCCTTATATTGGCCCCCTATCCCTCATCAAACCTTGAGAACTCACACACCGTTAAAGAGCATTTGAGATTTTACAGGTTTGTTGCCAGTAGCCATTAAAGTGTCTGAAATGGGGACACTTTTTTCAAATGGTCACAAAATCTTGTACACTTCGAGTTTTTAGCTTAATTTTTTTGTGCATGCCAACAAAAAAACAACGATCACGTCTACCAAGTTTGGGGCCAAATCTTCTTCCGAAAAAATTTTAAAAAATCCCGAACCGTAAAAAGTTTTGGAAATCTTGAAAAATAGAAAACGAGTTGTCTTGCCATGAAACTTCACATGAAGGCTTAAGGGACCATTGTATGAATTTATAGGCCATAAAAATGGCATTGGCACGTAGAAATATGAAAATGTGCCTAAACCCACCTACCACCCTATCGATCCATGGCTTGCCCATCCCGTCTCTTTGGCCGACGTAGTGCCCGCCTGTCCGTCCCCTCGTTTCGTCGGTTGGCTTAGTCATATGGAGTTCATTGCCAGTCTAAGATCAGACCAGACTGAAGGTTACGATAGCAGGATAAACAACACACAGAGGGGGACCGATCAATCCCCGACTTGTGCATCCCACCCGTCTGGCAGGCTGAGCGCCCGCACGCTCATTTTGTGGGTTGACTTAGGCATACGGAGTTTATTTCCTGTTTAAGCATACGGAGTTCATTCCCAGTCTAAGATCGAACCAGACTAGGGGTTTCGACAGCACAAGCTGGGCTCGGGCATGTGTTGGTGTCGCATTTTTCTTCGCCGGGGCACCATCGTCGGAGCATCGTCGGAGAACCTGACCCGCGGCATTGGGTTTCCGATGATCGGGGGGGTCGGGGGGGCGGTGTGCGCACATGATGTGCGATGGGTGCTGGTACTTGTCCCTTATATTGGCCCCCTATCCCTCACCAAACCTCGAGAACTCACACCCCCTTAAAGAGCATTTGAGATTTTACAGGTTTGCTGTTAGTAGCCATTAAAGTGTCTGAAATAGGGACACTTTTTTCAAATGGTCACAAAATCATGTACACTTCGAGTTTTTAGCTGAAATTTTTTGTGCATGCTAATAAAAATACAAGGATCATGTCTACCAAGTTTGGGACCGAAAATCCTTCTGAAAAAATTTTAAAAAACCCTGAACCACAGAAAGTTTTGAAAATCGTGAAAAATAGAAAACGAGTCGTCTTGCCATGAAACTTCACGTGAAGGCTTAAGGGATGATTGTATGAATTTAGAAGCCATAAAAATGGCATTGGCATGCAGAAATATGAAGATGTGCCTAAACCCACCTACCACCCTATCGATCCACGGCTTGCACATCCCGTCTCTTTGGCCAGCCTAGTGCCTGCCCGTCCGCCCGCCCGCTCGCCCGCTCATTTTATCGGTTGGCTTAGGCATATGGAGTTCATTCCCAGTCTAAGATCAGACCGGACCGAGGGTTGTGGCAGCAGGATCAACAGCATGCATAAGGGGACCCGACCGATCCCCGGCTTGCGCATCCCGCCCCTCTGGCCGGTTGAGCGCCGTACGCTCGTTTCGTGGGTTGACTTAGGCATACGGAGTTCATTTCCATTCTAAGATCAAATCTGACTGAGGGTTGCGATGGCACATGCTGGGCTCGGGCATGTGCTGGTGTCGCATTTTTCTTCGTTGGGGCATCATCGCTGGAGCATCGTCGGAAAACCTGACCGGCGTCATAGGGGTTCCGGTGATCGGGGGGGTGGGCGCACATGATGTGTGATGGGTGCTGGCATTTTGCCCTTATATTGGCCCCCTATCCCTCATTAAACCTAGAGAACTCACAACCCCTTAAAGAGCATTTGAGATTTTATAGGTTTGCTTCCAGTAGCCGTTAAAGTGTTTGAAATGGGGACACTTTTTTCAAATGGTCACAAAATCTTGTACACTTATAGTTTTTAGCTGAATTTGTTTGTGCATGCCAACAAAAATACAAGGATCAACTCTACCACGTTTGGGGCCAAAACTCCTTCTGAAAAAATTTAAAAAAATCCCGAACCGCAAAAAATTTCGAAAATCATGAAAAATAGAAAACGAGTCGTCCTGCCATGAAACTTCACGTGAAGGCTTAAGGGACCATTGTATGAATTTACAAGCCATAAAAATATAATTGGCATGCAGAAATATGAAGATGTGCCTAAACCCACCTACCACCCTATCGATCCACTGCTTGCGCATCCCGTCTCTCTGGCGTACATGGTGCCCGCCCGCTCGCTCATTTCGTCGATTGGCTTAGGCATGCGGAGTTCATTCCTAGTCTAAGATCGGATCGGACCGAGGGTTGTGGTAGCAGGATCGGCAGCACGTAGAGGGGGACCCGATCGATCCTCGATTTGTGCACCTCGCCCCTCTGGTCGGTTGAGCGCTCGCACGCTCATTTCATAGGTTGACTTAGGCATACGGAGTTCACTCCCAGTCTAAACATATGGAGTTCATTCCCAGTCTAAGATCGGATCGGAACGAGGGTTGCGGCAGCACATGCTGGGCTCGGGCATGTGCTGGTGCCATATTTTTCTTCGTCGGGGCACCATCGCCGAGAACCTGACCGATGGCATTGGGGTTCTGATGATCGGGGGGCCAGAGGGTGTGCACACATGATGCATGATGGGTGCTGGTACTTGGCCATTATAATGGCCCCCTATCCCTCATCAAACCTTGAGAACTCACACCCACTTAAAGACCATTTGAGGTTTTACAGGTTTCTGCCAGTAGCCATTAAAGTGTCTGAAATGGGGGTAATTTTTTCAAATGGTCACAAAATCTTGTACACTTCCAGTTTTTAGCTGAATTTTTTTGTGCATGCCAACAAAAATACAAGGATCACGTCTACCAAGTTTGGTTCAAAAACTCCTCGCAAAAAAATTTTAAAAAATCCTGAACCGTAAAAAGTTTTAAAAATCGTGAAAAATAGAAAATGAGTCGTCTTGCCATGAAACTTCACGTGAAGGCTTAAGGGACCATTGTATGACTTTACAAGCCATAAAAATTGCATTGGCACACAGAAATATGAAGATGTGCCTAAACCCACCTACCACCCTATCGATCCACAGCTTGCGCATCCCGTCTCTCTGGCCGACGTAGTGCCCGCCCGCCTGCTCATTTTGTCGGTTGGCTCAGGCATACGAAGTTCATTCCTAGTCTAAGATCAGACCAGACTGAGGGTTGTGGCAGCAGGATCAACAGCACGTAGAAGGGGACCCAACCGATCCCCGGCTTACGCACCCTGCCCCTCTGGCCGGCTGAGCGCTCGCACGCTCGTTTCATGGGTTGACTTAGTCATACGGAGTTCATTCCCAGTCTAAGCATACGGAGTTCATTCCCAGTCTAATATCGGACCGGACCAAGGGTTCCGGCAGCACATGCTGGGCTCGGGCATGTGCTGGTGCCGCATTTTTCTTCGTCGGGGCACAATCGCCAGAGAACCTGACCAACGGCATTGGGGTTCCGACGATCGGGGGGCTGGGGGGGTGTGCGCACATTATGCATGATGGGTGCTGGTATTTTGCCCTTATATTGGCCCCCTATCCCTCATTAAACCTAGAGAACTCACAACCCCTTAAAGAGCATTTGAGATTTTACAGGTTTGCTTCCAGTAGCCGTTAAAGTGTTTGAAATGGGGACACTTTTTTCAAATGGTCACAAAATCTTGTGCACTTCGAGTTTTTAGCTGAATTTTTTTGTGCATGCCAACAAAAATAAAAGGATCACGTCTATCAAGTTTGGCTCCAAAACTCCTTTCAAAAAAATTTTAAAAAATCTCAAACCGCAAAAAGTTTTGAAAATCATGAAAAATAGAAAACGAGTCGTCTTGCCTTGAAACTTCACGTGAAGGCTTAAGGGACCCTTGTCTGAATTTACAAGCCACAAAAATGGCGTTGGCACGTAGAAATATGAAGATGTGCCTAAACCCACCTACCACCCTATCGATCCACGGCTTACGCGTCCCATCTCTCTGGCTGGCGTAGTGCACGCCCGCCCGCCCGCCCGCTTGTTTCGTCGGTTAGCTTAGGCATAAGGAGTTCATTCTCAGTCTAAGATTGGACCAAACTGAGGGTTGCAGCAGCAGGATAGGTAGCATGTAAAAGGGGACCCGACCGATCCTCAGCTTGGACATCCCGCCCTTCTGGCCGGCTGAGCGCCCGCACGCTCGTTTCATGGGTTCACTTAGGCATACAGAGTTCATTCATAGTCTAAGCATATGGAGTTCATTCCCAGTCTAAGATTGGACCAGACCGAGGGTTGCTACAGCACATGCTGGGCTCGAGAATGTGCCGGTGTCGCATTTTTCTTCACCCTGGCACCATCGCCGTAGCATCACCGGAGAACCTGATCGACGGCGTTGGGGTTCCGGCGATGGGGGGTCGAGGGGGGTGTACGCACATGATGTGCGATGGGTGCTGGTACTTCACCCTAATATTGGCCCCCTATCCCTCATCAAACCTCGAGAACTCACATCCCTTAAAGAGCATTTGAGATTTTACAGGTTTGCTGCTAGTAGCCACTAAAGTGTCTGAAATGGGGACACCTTTTTCAAATGATCACAAAATCTTATACACTTCGAGTTTTTGGCTGAATTTTTTTGTGCATGCCAACAAAAATACAAGGATCACGTCTACCAAGTTTGGGGCCAAAACTCCTTCTGGAAAAATTTTAAAAATCCCGAACCGTAAAAATTTTTGAAAATTGTAAAAAATAGAAAACGAGTCGTCTTGCCATGAAACTTCACGTGAAGGCTTAAGGGACCATTGTATGAATTTACGAGCCATAAAAATGGCATTGGCACGTAGAAATACGAAGATGTGCCTAAACTCTCCTACCACCCTATCGATCCACGGCTTGCTCCTCCCGTCTCTCTGGCCGGCGTAGTGCCCGCCCGCCCACTCGATTCATCAGTTGGCTTAGGCATATGGAGTTCGTTCCCAGTCTAAGATCAGACCAGACCAAGGGTTCCGATAGTAGGATAGACAGCACACAGGGGGGGACCCGGTCGATCCTCGACTTGCGCATCCTGTCCCTCTGGCCGGCTGAGCACCCGCAAGCTCGTTTCGTGGGTTGACTTAAGCATACGGAGTTCATTCCCACTCTAAGCATACATAGTTCATTCCCAGTCTAAGATCGGACCGGACCGAGGGTTGCGGCAGCACATGCTGGGCTCGGGCATGTGCTGGTGCTGTATTTTTCTTCGTCGGGGCACCATCTCCGAAGCATTGGGGTTCCAACGATTGGTGGGGCCAGGGGGGTGTGCGCACATGATGTGCGATGGGTGCTGGTACTTGGCCCTTATATTGGCCCCCTATCCCTCATCAAACCTTGAGAACTCACACTCCCTTAAAGAGCATTTAAGATTTTACAAGTTTGCTGCCAGTAGCCATTAAAGTGTCTGAAATGGGGACACTTTTTTCAAATGGTCACAAAATCTTGTGCACTTCGAGTTTTTACATGAATTTTTTTGTGCATGCCAACAAAAATACAAGGATCACATCTAGTGTGGGGCCAAAACTCCTTCCAAAAAATTTTAAAAAAATCCCGAACAGCAAAAAGTTTCAAAAATCATGAAAAATAGAAAACGGGTCGTCTTGCCATGAAACTTCACGTGAAGGCTTAAGGGACCATTTTATGAATTTACGAGCCATAAAAATGGCATTGGCATGCAGAAATATGAAGATGTGCCTAAACCCACCTACCACCCTATCGATCCACGGCTTGCGCATCCCGTCTCTCTGGCCGGCGTATTGCCTGCCCGACCGCCCGCTCGTTTCGTTGGTTGGATTAGGCATACGGAGTTCATTCCCAGTCTAAGATCAGATCGGATCGAGGGTTGTGACAGTAGGATCGGCAGCACGTAAAGGGGGACCCGATCGATCCCCGACTTGCGCATCTCGCCCCTCTAGCTGACGTAGTGCCCGCCCGCCCGCCCGCTCGTTTCGTCGGTTGGCTTAGGCATACGGAGTTCATTCCCAGTCTAAGATTAGATCAAACCAAGGGTTGCGGCAGCAGGATCGGCACCACGCAGAGTGGGACCCGGCCGATCCCCGGCTTGCGCATCCCACCCCTCTGGCCGGTTGAGCACCCACACTCTCGTTTCATGGGTTGACTTAGTCATGCGGAGTTCATTCCCAGTCTAAGATCAGACCGGACTGGGGGTTGCAGCAGCACATGCTGGGATCAGGCATGTCTTGGTGCCGCATTTTTCTTTGCTGGGGCACCATCACCAGAGAACCTGACCGACGGCATTGGGGTTCCGACGATCGGGGGGGCCAGGGGGGTGTGCGCATATGATGTGTGATGGGTGCTGGTACTTGGCCCTTATATTGGCCCCTATCCCTCATCAAACCTTGAGAACTCACTCCCCCTCAAAGAGCGTTTGAGATTTTACAGGTTTGCTGCCAGTAGCCATTAAAGTGTCTGAAATGGGGACACTTTTTTCAAATGGTCACAAAATCTTGTACATTGCGAGTTTTTAGCTGAATTTTTTTGTGCATGCCAACAAAAATACAAGGATCACGTCTACCAAGTTTGGGGGCAAAACTCCTTCTGAAAAATTTTAAAAAATCCCAAACCGTAAAAATTTTCAAAAATTGTGAAAAATAGAAAATCAGTCGTATTGCCATGAAACTTCACGTGAAGGCTTAAGGGGCCACTGCATGAATTTACAAGCCATAAAAATGGCATTGCCACGCAGAAATATGAAGATGTGCCTAAACCCACCTACCACCATATCGATCCACGGCTTGCGCATCCCGTCTCTCTGGCCGGCGTAGTGCTCACCCGCCCGTCGGCTTCCTCGTTTTGTCGGTTGGCTTAGGCATACGGAGTTCATTCCCAGTCTAAGATTAGACTGGACCGAGGGTTGTGGCAGCAAGATTGGTAGCACGCAGAGGGGGACCCAACTGATCCCCGGGTTGCGCATCCTGCCCTCTGGCCGACTGAGCACCCGTACGCTCGTTTCATGGGTTGACTTAGGCATACGGAGTTCATTCCCAGTCTAAGCATACGGAGTTCATTCCCAGTCTAAGATCAGATCGGACTGAGGGTTACGGCAGCACATGCTGGGCTCGGGCATGTGCTGGTGCCACATTTTTCTTCACCGGGGCACCATCGTCGGAGCGTCGCTGGAGAACCTGACCGACGGCATTGGGGTTCCAGCGATCGGGGGGGCCAGGGGGGTGTGCGCACATGATGTGTGACAGGTGCTGGTACTTGGCCCTTATATTGGTCCCCTATCCCTCATCAAATGTCGAGAACTCACACTCCCTTAAAGAGCATTTGAGATTTTACAGGGTTGCTGCCAGTAGCCATTAAATTGTCTAAAATCAGGACACTTTTTTCAAATGGTCACAAAATCTTGTACACTTCGAGTTTTTGGCTGAATTTTTTTTTGCATGCCAAAAAAAATACAAGGATCATGTCTACCAAGTATGGGGCCAAAACGCCTTCCGAAAAAATTTGAAGAAATCCCGAATCGTAAAATGTTTTAAAAATCGTGAAAAATAGAAAACGAGTCGTCTTGCCATGAACTTCACGTGAAGGCTTAAGGGACAATTGTATGAATTTACAAGCCATAAAAATGGCATTGGCAAGTAGAAATATGAAGATGTGCCTAAACCCACCTACCACCCTATCGATCCACGGCTTACGCATCCCGTCTTTCTGGCCGGTGTAGTGCCCGCCCCCCCGTTCGTTTCGTCGGTTGGCTTAGGCATACAGAGTTCATTCCCAGTCTAAGACCAGACCAGACCAAGTGTTGCAGCAGCAGGATCAGCAGCATGCAGAGGGGGACCTGGCTGATCCCTGACTTGCGCATCCTGCCCCTCTGGCCGGCTCAGCGCCCGCATGCTCGTTTCGTGGGTTGACTTAGGAATACGGAGTTCATTCCCAATCTAAGATTGGACCGGACCGAGGGTTGTGGCAGCACATGCTGGGCTCGGGCATGTGCTACTGTCGCATTTTTCTTCACTGGGGTACCATCGTCGGAGCATCGTCAGAGAACCTGACTGGTGGCATTGGGGTTCCGACGATCGGGGGGGTGGGGGGGTGTGCGCACATGATGTACGATGCCTGCTGGTACTTGGCCCTTATATTGGGCCCCTATCCCTCATCAAACCTCGAGAACTCATACCCCTTTAAAGAGCATTTGAGATTTTACAGGTTTGCTGCCAGTAGCCATTAAAGTGTCTAAAATGGGGACACTTTTTTCAAACGGTCACAAAATTTTGTACACTTCGAGTTTTTAGCTGAATCTTTTTGTGCATGCCAACAAAAATAAAAGGATCACGTCTACCAAGTTTGGGGCCAAAACTCCTTCCAAAAAAATTTTAAAAAATCCCGAACCGCAAAAGGTTTCGAAAATCATGAAAAATAGAAAACGAGTCGTTTTGCCATGAAACTTCACGTGAAGGCTTAAGGGACCATTGTATGAATTTCCAAGCCATAAAAATGGCATTGGCATGCAGAAATATGAAGATGTGCCTAAACCCACCTACCATCCTATCGATCCGCGGCTTGCACATCGTGTCTCTCTGGCCGACGTAGTGCCCGCTCGCCCGCCCGCCCGCTCATTTCGTCGATTGGCTTAGGCATACGAAGTTCATTCCCATTCTAAGATTGGACCGAACCGGGGGTTGCGGTAGCATGATCGGCAGCACGTAGAGGGGGACCCAGCCGATCCCCGGCTTGCGCATCCTGCCCCTCTGGCCAGCTGAGCGCCTGCACGCTTGTTTCATGGGTTGACTTAGGCATACGGAGTTCATTCCCAGTCTAAGATCGGACTGGACTGAGGGTTACGGTAGCACATGCTGGGGTCGGGCATGTGCTGGTGCCGTATTTTTCTTTGTCGGAGCATCGTCGGAGAACCTGACCGGCGGCATTAGGGTTCCGACGATCGGGGGGGCCGAGGGGGTGTGCGCACATGATGTGCGATGGGTGCTGGTACTTGGCCCTTATATTGGCCCCCTATCCCTTATCAAACCTCAAGAACTCACACCCCCTTAAAAAGCATCTGAGATTTTATAGGTTTGCTGCCAGTCGCCATTAAAGTGTCTGAAATGGGGACAGTTTTTTCAAATGGTCACAAAATCTTGTACACTTCGAGTTTTTAGCTGAAGTTTTTTGTGTATGCCAACAAAAATACAAGGATCATGTCTACCAAGTTTGGGGTAAAAACTCCTTGTGAAAAAATTTTAAAAAATCCCAAACAGTAAAACGATTCGTCTTGCCAATTAAACTTCACATGAAGGCTTAAGGGACCATTGTATGAATTTACAAGCTATAAAAATGGCATTGGCATGCAGAAATATGATGATGTGTCTAAACCCACCTACCACCCTGTCGATCCACGGCTTACGCATCCCGTCTCTCTGGCCGTCGTTGTGCCCACCCGCTCGTTTCGTCGGTTGGATTAGGCATACGGAGTTCATTCCCAATCTAAGATCGGGCCGGACCGAAGGTTGCGGCAGCAGGATTGACAGCACACATAGGGGGACGCGACCGATTCCCGTCTTGCGCATCCTACCCCTCTGGCCGGCTGAACGCCTATACGCTCGTTTCATGGGTTCACTTAGGCCTACGAAGTTCATCCCCAGTCTAAGCATACGGAGTTCATTCCCAATCTAAGATCGGACCAGACCGAGGGTTGCAGAAGCATATACTGGGCTTGGGCATGTGCTGGTGCCACATTTTTCTTCACCGGGGCACCATCGCCGGAGCATCATCGGAGAACCTGACCGGCGGCGTTGGGGTTCCGACGATCGAGGGGGTCGGGGGGGTGTGGGCAAATGATGTGCGATGGGTACTGGTACTTGGCCCTTATATTGGCCGCCTATCCCTCATCAAACCTCGAGAACTCACACCCCCTTAAAGAGCATTTGAGATTTTACAGGTTTGCTGGCAGTAGCCACTAAAGTGTCTGAAATGGGGACACTTTTTTCAAATGTTCACAAAATCTTGTACACTCTAATTTTTTAGCTGAATTTTTTTGTGTATACCAACAGAAATACAAGGATCACATCTACCAAGTTTGGGGACAGAAGTCCTTCCGAAAAAATTTTAAAAAATCCCGAACCGTAAAAAGTTTTGAAAATGCGAAAAATAGAAAACGAGTCGTCTTGCCATGAAACTTCACGTGAAGGCTTAAGGGACCATTGTATGAATTTACAAGTCATAAAAATGGCATTGGCATGCAGAAATATGAAGATGTCCCTAAACCCACCAACCACCCTATCGATCCACTACTTACGCATCCCGTCTCTTTGGCCAGCGTAGCGCCCACCCACCCGCCCGTCCGCTCGTTTCGTCAATTGGCTTCGGCATACAGAGTTCATTCCCCGTCTAAGATCAGACCGGATCAAGGGTTACGGCAGCAGGATCGACAGCACGCAGAGGGGGACCCAGTCGGAGAACCTGACCGACGGTATTGGGGTTCCGGCGATCGGGGGGCCAGGGGGTGTGCGCACATGATGTGCAATGGGTGCTGGTTCTTGGCCTTTATATTGGCCCCCTATCTCTCATCAAACCTTGAGAACTCACACCCCCTTAAAGAGCATTTGAGATTTTACAGGTTTGCTGCCAGTAGCCATTAAAGTGTCTCAAATGGGGAGACCTTTTTCAAATCGTCACAACATCTTGTACACTTTGAGTTTTTAGCTGAATTTTTTTGTGCATGTCAAAAAAAGTACAAAGATCATGTCTACCAAGTTTGGGGCCAAAACTCCTGTCGAAAAAATTTTAAAAAATCCCGAACCGCAAAAAGTTTCAAAAATCATGAAAAATAGAAAATGAGTTGTCTTGCTATGAAACTTCACGTGAAGGCTGAAGGGACCATTTTATGAATTTACAAGCCATAAAAATGGCACTGGCACGTAGAAATATGAAGATGTGCCTAAACCAACCTACCACCTTTTCGATCCACGGCTTGTACATCCCGTCTTTCTAGTCGAGGTAGTACCCGCCCGCCCGCCCGCCAACTCGTTTCGTCGATTGGCTTAGGCATACGGAGTTCATTCCCAGTCTAAGAATGGACCAGATCGAGGGTTATGGTAGTAGGATCGGCAACACACAGAGGGGGACCCGATCAATCCGCGGCTTATGCATCCCGCCCCTCTGGCCGGTTGAGCACCCGCACGCTCATTTCGTGGGTTGACTTAGGCATACGGTGTTTATTCCCAGTGTAAGATCGGACCAGACCGAGGGTTGCGGCAGCACATTCTGGGCTCGGGCATTTGCTGGTGTCGCATTTTTCTTCTCTATGGCACCATCGCCGGAGAACTTGACCGGCGGCATTGGGGTTTTGATGATCAGGGGGGCCGGGGGGGCTGTGTGCACATAATGTGCGATGGATGCTGGTACTTGGCCCTCATATTGGCCCCCATATTGGCCCCCTATCCTTTATAAAACCTCGAGAACTCTCACCCCCTTAAAGAGCATTTCAGATTTTACAAGTTTCCTGGCAGTAGCCATTAAAGTGTCTGAAATGGGGACACTTTTTTCAAATGGTCACAAAATCTTGCGCACTTCGAGTTTTTAGATGAAATTTTTTGAGCATGCCAACAAAAATAGAAGGATCACGTCTAATAAGTTTGGGGCCAAAACTCCTTTCGAAAAAATTTTAAAAAATCCTGAACCGTAAAAAGTTTCAAAAATCATGAAAAATAGAAAACGAGTCATCTTGCCATGAAACTTCACGTGAATGCTTAAGGGACCATAGTATGAATTTACAAGCCATAAAAATGGCATTGGCATGCAGAAATACGAAGATGTGCCTAAACCCACCTACCACCCTATCGATCCAAGGCTTACGCATCTTGTCTCTCTGGCCGGCGTAGTGCCCACCCGCCCGCCCGCTCGTTTCGTCGGTTTGCTTAGGCATACGGAGTTCATTCCCAGTCTAAGATTGGACCAGACTGAGGGTTACGGTAGCAGGATCGATAGTACACAGAGGGGGCCGCCCGCTCGTTTCATTGGTTGGCTTAGGCATACGGAGTTCATTCCCAGTCTAAGGTTAGACCGAACTGAGGGTTGTGGCAACAGGATTGGCAGCACGCAGAGGGGGACCCGGTTGATCCCCGGCTCGCACATCCCACCCCTCTAGCCGGCTGACCGCCCGTACGCTCGTTTCGTGGGTTGACTTAGGCATACGGAGTTCATTCCCAGTGTTAGATCGGACCGGACCGAGGGTTGCGGCAGCACATGTTGGGCTCGGGCATGTGCTGGTGCCGCATTTTTCTTCGCCAGGGCACCATCGCCGGAGAACTTGACCGACGGCATTGGGGTTCCGACAATCGGGGGGGTCAGGGGGGGCTGTGCGCACATAATGTGCGATGGGTGCTGGTACTTGGCCCTCATATTGGCCCCCTATACCTCATCAAACCTTGAGAACTCACACCCCCTTAAAGAGGATTTAAGATTTTACAGGTTTGCTGCCAGTCGCCATTAAAGTGTTTGAAATGGGGACAGTTTTTTCAAATGGTCACAAAATCTTGTACACTTCAAGTTTTTAGCTGAATTTTTTTGAGCATGCCAACAAAAATACAAGGATCATGTCTACCAAGGTTGGGGCCAAAACTCCTTCCGAAAAAATTTAAAAAATCCCGAACTGCAAAAAGTTTGAAAAATCGTGAAAAATAGAAAACGAGTCGTCTTGCCATGAAACTTCACGTCAAGGCTTAAGGGACCATTGTATGAATCTACAAGGCATAAAAATGGCATTGGCACCCAGAAATATGAAGATGTGCCTAAACCCACCTACCACCCTATCGATCCACGGCTTGCGCATCCCGTCTCTCTGGCTGGCATAGTGCCTGCCCGCCCGCCCGCTCATTCGTCAGTTGGCTTAGGGATACAGAGTTCATTCCTAGTCTAAGATTTGATCGGACTGAGGGTTCCAGCAGCAATATCGGTAGCATGCAGAGGGGGACCTGACCGATCCCCGGCTTGCGCAACCCGCCCCTCTGGCCGACTGAGCGCCCGCACGCTCGTTTCATGGGTTGACTTAGGCATACAGAGTTCATTCCCAGTCTAAGATCAGACCAGACCGAGGGTTACGGCAGCATATGCTAGGCTCGGGCATGTACTGATGTCGTATTTTTCTTCACCGAGGCACCATCATCGAAGCATCGTCAGAGAACCTGACCGACGGCATTGGGGTTCCGACGATCGAGGGGGCCGGGGGGGTGTGCACACATGATGTGCAATGAGTGCTGGTACTTGGCCCTTATATTGGCCCCCTATCCCTCATCAAACCTTGAGAACTCACACCCCCTTAAAGAGCATTTGAGATTTTACAGGTTTGCTGCCAGTAGCCATTAAAGTGTCTGAAATGGGGACACTTTTTTCAAATCGTCACAAAATCTTGTACACTTTGAGTTTTTAGCTGAATTTTTTTGTGCACGTCAAAAAAAATACAAGGATCACGTCTACCAAGTTTGGGGCCAAAAATCCTTTCAAAAAAATTTTAAAAAATCCTGAACCGCAAAAAGTGTCAAAAATCATGAAAAATAGAAAACGAGTCGTCTTGCCATGAAACTTCACGTGAAGGCTTAAGGGACCATTGTACGAATTTACAAGCCATAAAAATGGCACTGGCATGTAGAAATATGACGATGTGCCTAAACCCACCTACCACCTTATTGATCCATGACTTGCGCATCCCGTCTCTCTAGCCGGGGTAGTACCCGCCCACCAACTCGTTTCGTTGGTTGGCTTAGGCATACGGAGTTCATTCCCAGTCTAAGAATGGACCAGATCGAGGGTTGCGGTAGTAGGATCGGCAGCACGCAGAGGGAGACCCGGCCGATCCGCGGCTTGCGCATCCCACCCCTCTAGTCGGCTGAGCGCCCGCATGCTCGTTTCGTGGGTTGACTTAGGCATACGCAGTTCATTCCCAGTGTAAGATCGGATCGGACCGAGGGTTGCGGCAGCACATGTTGGGCTTGGGCATGTGCTGGTGCCGTATTTTTCTTCGTCAGGGCACCATCGTCGGAGAACTTGACCGGCGGCATTGGGGTTCCGACGATTGGGGGGGTCGAGGGGGGCTGTGCGCAGATAATGTGCGATGGGTGCTGGTACTTGGCCCTCATATTGGCCCCCTATCCCTCATCAAACCTCAAGAACTCACACCCCCTTAAAGAGGATTTGAGATTTTACAGGTTTGCTGCCAGTAGCCATTAAAGTGTCTTAAATGGGGACAGTTTTTTCAAATGGTCACAAAATCTTATACACTTCAAGTTTTTAGCTGAATTTTTTTGAGCATACCAACAAAAATAAAAGGATCACGTCTACCAAGGTTGGGGCCTAAACTCATTCTGAAAAAATTTTAAAAAATCCCGGACCGTAAAAATTTGAAAAAATCATGAAAAATAGAAAACGAGTCGTCTTGCCATGAAACTTCATGTGAAGGCTTAAGGGACCATTGTATGAATTCACAAGCCATAAATATGGCATTGGCATGCAGAAATATGAAGATGTGCCTAAACCCACCTACCACCCTATCGATCCACGACTTGTGCATCCCGTCTCTTTGCCTGGTGTAGTGTCCGCCCGCCCGCCCGCTCGCTCATTTCGTTGGTTGGTTTAGGCATATGGAGTTCATTCCTAGTCTAAGACCAGACTGGACCGAGGGTTGCAGCAACAGGATCGGCAGCACGTAGAGAGGGACCGGGCTGATCCTCGGCTTGCGCATCCCGCTCCTCTGGCCGGTTGAGCGCCCGCACGCTCGTTTCGTGGGTTGACTTAGGCTTATGGAGTTCATTCCCAGTCTAAGATCGGACCGGACCGAGGGTTGTAGCAGCACATGCTGGGCTCCGGCATGTGCTGGTGATGCATTTTTCTTCGTCGGGGCACCATCACCGGAGCATCGTCAGAGAACCTGACCGACGGCATTGGGGTTCTGACGATCGGGGGGGCCGTGGGGTGTGCACACATGATGTGCGATGGGTGCTGGTACTTGGCCCTTATAGTGGCCCCCTATCCCCCATCAAACCTTGAGAACTCACACCCCCTTAAAGAGCATTTCAGATTTTACAGGTTTGCTGTCAGTAGCAATTAAAGTGTCTGAAATGGGGACACTTTTTTCAAATGGTCACAAAATGTTGTACGCTTCGGCTTTTTAGCTGAATATTGTTGTGCATGCCAACAAAACTACAAGGATCACGTCTACCAAGTTTGGGGCCAAAACTCTTTCTGAAAAAATTTTAAAAAATCTCGAACCGTAAAAAGTTTCAAAAATCATGAAAAATAGAAAACGAGTCGTCTTGCCATGAAACTTCACGTGAAGGCTTAAGGGACCATTGTATGAATTTACAAGCCATAAAAATGGCATTGGCACGCAGAAATATGAAGATGTGCCTAAACCCACCTACCACCAAATCGATCCACGGCTTGCGCATCCCGTCTCTCTAGCAGACGTAGTGCCCGCCCGTCCGCCCGCCCGCCCGCTCATTTCATCGGTTGGCTTAGGCATATGGAGTTCATTCCCAGTCTAAGATCGGATAGGACCGAGGGTTGCAGTAGCACGTAGAAAGGGATCTGGTCGATCCTCGGCTTACGCATCCCGCCCTTCTGGCTGGCTGGGCATCCGCACGCTCATTTCGTAGGTTGACTTAGGCATACGGAGTTCATTCCCAATCTAAGAATATGGAGTTCATTCCCAGTCTAAGATCAGACCAGATCGAGGGTTGTGGTAGCACATGCTGGGTGTCATGACCCAACCTTGTATAAGGCCATGACCGGGACTTAGTTGCCATGAGCCACCCATGTATAGGGCCATGGCCGGGTAGACCCCTTGTGTTAGGAAAAGTGTCCCCATTTCAAACATTGTAACGGTTACTGGTAGCATAGCTCTAAAATCTCTAAGGCTCTTTAGGGGGGGTGAGCCGGCAGGGTATTGTTGGGCTATCTCATCGGGTGCTATGCGAGCTTAGGCCACCCACCATGGGCTGCCCCCTGGCCCTGGTGATGGTGGGAGGTCCCGATGTATGATTCTCGATTTTAATGAAATTCGCCTCGATTGAATGCCCGATTGTTGCCTCGATGTGTTTCTTTTCTTTCTCGATGTGAATGTGCCTTGTTGTGTGTATAGATGAGATTGATATTGATATATTGTGCCTTGTTGTGAATGCTTGAGACTAACCATGGTTTATGGTTATTTGTTCAGATCTCGATCTATTGAGGGCTGACTTAGGTGGAAGCGTCCATTCAAGTGCCTCGCGGGCTAGTACTTGTTGAGAGAAAGCTTAGTCCGTGACACGTGGTATCAGAGCACGGTTGAGAAGTGCTAGAGAAATGGATGAGATGGCCACAAGTGGTGGACTGGATCATCAGCAGAGAATTGAGGAACTTGAGGCCGCAGTGGCCGCAATGAAAACTCATATGGTAACAAAAGATCGAGTGAGGGAGATCGAGACAACCCAGCGGGAGTTGTCCGATACTCTCCACAATGTGAGCGAAGAGGCTAGAGATGCCTTGAACATTCTCCACAAGGAGTTTGAGGAGCTCAGGGCCCAGATGAGCATCCTACAAATGGCAGTGGCCAGTTCGGGTTCAAGCTCGACGGACAGGGGACAAAGGCCCAAAGTGCCGGAGCCTCGGTGCTATGAGGGGGCAAGGGATGCTAAGGAACTTGAGAATTTCCTGTTCGACATGGAACAATACTTCCGAGCTGTACACACAAGTTCAGAGGAAGACAAGGTGACAATGGCATCGATGTACCTCGTAGGGGATGCCAAGTTGTGGTGGCGCTCCAAGTTTGTCGATGACGAGTGCCCGATTAAGACCTGGACGGATCTGAAGCGTGAACTGAAAAACCAATTTTTTCCGGAGAATGTGGATTATATGGCTCGAAGGAGACTTCGAGAGTTGGTGCAAACCGAAACGGTGCGAGAGTTCGTGAGGAACTTTTCTACCCTGATGCTGGATATTAGGGACATGTCCGAAAAAGATAAGTTATTCCATTTTATTGAGGGCCTCAAGCCGTGGGCGAAGACATAGCTACAGAGGCAAAGAGTGCAAGATGTGACGACGGCCATGGCTGCAGCGGAACGTCTTCATGATTTTAATGATGGTTCGTTAAAACGGAAGAACCCTCCACCAACTGGCAGTAGCTCTAATCTTGGGAGTGGGGGAAAGATAACTAGGTTGGACCGACCCTTCAGTTGGGGATCAGACAGGAGGTCCTTTGGGCGAGATAGCACCCAGCCTAGGACAAACAACGCAGGGATTTTCAAGCCTAGGCAACCGCTTGCTTGCTTTCTTTGCAAGGGGCCGCATTGAGTGGCTGAGTGCCCGCACCGAGGAGCCCTTAATGCCTTAAGGACCTTATCCCAAGAGTCTGCAAAAGCGCCCGAGAGCGTTGAAGAAGCTGAAGAGGAGCCAGCCAGGATGGGCTCAATAAGGTTCCTCAGTGCCCTTCGCACCCAATTGAACACTATAAAGAAAGAGCAAAGCAGAGGCTTGATGTACGTGAACTTGACGATCAATGGGAAAGCCACCAAGGCCATGGTGGATACAGGTGCAACCGACACTTTCATCACACCAGAAGAAGCAAAAAGGTATGGTCTTCAGATTAGTAAAGACTATGGGCGAATGAAGGCGGTCAATTCGCCAGCCTTTGCAATCAGTGGAAGCTCGAAAAGTGTGACAACCCAACTGGGGCCATGGGAAGGGAAGGTAGACTTCACAGTCTCCCCCATGGATGACTTTGATGTCGTTCTAGGATTGGACTTCATGACGTTGGCTCAGGTGATCCCTATCCCCGCTGCTAGCTGCTTGTTGTTCTTAGGAGAACACCCATGTGTGGTGCCAGCCAATATCTTGCCAAAGAGTGGGAAGAAAATGATTTCGGCTTTGCAATTCAAGAAAGGGGTAAAGAGAGGGGAACCCTCTTTTGTGGCCATGCCGATCTACAAAGAAGGATCGAAAGTAGAACCAATACCCAATGGCATGAAGAAAGTGTTAGAAGAATTCAGAGAGGTGATGCCAGAGATGTTGCCCAAGGTTCTACCCCCTCGATGAGCAGTGGACCACGAAATTGAGCTCCTCCCAGGGGCAAAACCCCCTGCTAGAGCTCCCTATCACATGGCCCCGCCAGAGTTGGCCGAGCTGAGAAAACAGTTGGATGAGCTTCTACAAGCCGGGTTCATCCGACCATCAAAGGCTCCTTTCGAAGCGCCAGTGCTATTCCAGAAAAAGCATGATGGGAGCTTGCGCTTATGTGTCGACTACAGCGCTTTGAACAAAGTCACTGTAAGAAACAAATATCCTATCCCGCTCATAGCAGACTTGTTTGATCAATTGAGCGGGGCCAAGTACTTTTCCAAACTGGACCTGAGATCGGGATACCATCAGGTCAGAATCCTCGAGGGAGATGAACTGAAGACCACCTGTGTAACACGGTATGGTGCATTTGAATTCCTTGTTATGCCTTTTGGACTAACCAATGCTCCTACCACATTTTGTACATTGATGAATTAGGTGTTTCATGACTACCTGGACAAGTTTGTAGTCATTTATTTAGATGATATAGTGGTATATAGCTCCACGTTGGAAGAACATCAAGAACACCTGCGCCAGGTATTTCAAAGGTTACAGGACCACCAGTTATATGTAAAAAGGGAGAAGTGTGCATTCGCTCAGACCCAAATCCATTTTCTCGGTCACATTGTCGAACGTGGCCACATCCGAATGGACATGGAAAAGGTCAGGGCCATCAAAGAGTGGACGATACCGAAGAATGTTAGTGAGCTCCGCTCCTTTTTGGGACTAGCCAACTATTATAGAAGGTTTGTGGAAGGGTACTCTCGTAAGACCACGGCCCTCACGGAGCTACTGAAGAAGGAACATAAATGGTGTTGGACGAACGAGTGCCAAGAGGCCTTTGAGGGATTGAAGGATGCTATTATGAAGGATCCCATCTTAACTCTTTCCGATATTGGAAAGCCTTTTGAAGTCCAGACGGATGCATCAGATTTTGCTATTGGAGGTGTGCTTTTACAACAACATCACCCGGTAGCATTTGAAAGTAGGAAGCTGAGTGAAGCTGAAAGGAAATACACAGCCCAGGAGAAAGAGCTCCTTGCGGTGGTTCATTGCTTGAGGACTTGGCGGCATTACTTGTTGGGTGCACACTTTGTCGTGAAGACAGACAACACAGCCGTTAGCCACTTCCTCACCCAACCAAGACTCACGGTGAAACAAGCTAGGTGGCAGGAATTTTTAGCTGAGTTCGACTTTTATTTTGAGCATACCGCGGGAAAGACTAATCAAGTGGCGGATGCCTTGAGCAGGCGGCCAGAGTTAGCGGCCCTCAGAAGAATGGCCCCAATGGTGGCTAGTAGAGCCACTACAGACATCCATAAGTTGATTGGAGATCATTTAGGGAAAGACCCGCAAGCCTGTGCCATTTTGAAGCTAGTGGAAGAAGGGAAGTCCAAACATTTCTGGAAAGAAAATGGGGTCTTGTGGACCAAGGGACCTCGAGTCTTTATGCCAAGAGCAGGAGGTCTGAGACAGATGCTGATGAGGGAGTGTCATGACACCCCATGGGCGGGACATCCGGGCTGGCAGCGCACGTTGGCGTTATTGAAACAAGGATATTATTGGCCTCAAATGCGACAAGATGTGATGGAATATACGAAGACTTACCTCATTTGCCAACAAGACAAAGTCGAGAAGAGGAAACCTGCAGGTATGCTTGAACCTTTATCGGTACCTACCAAACCGTGGGAAAGCATCTCCCTCGATTTCATCTCGAGCCTACCCAAGGTTGGCGATCTTGGAGCTATCTTGGTGGTGATTGATCGGTTCTCTAAGTATGCCACATTCATTCCTGCTCCCAAGTACTGTACAGCGGAGGACACAGCTCGACTATTGTTCAAACATGTGGTCAAGTATTGGGGCCTCCCCCAAAACATTGTCAGCGATAGAGATCCTAGATTCACGGGGTCCTTTTGGAGAGAACTTTTCAAGATTTTAGGGTCCCAACTCAACATCTCCTCGAGCTATCACCCTCAAACTGATGGCCAAACAGAGCGGTTCAATGGATTGTTAGAGGAATACTTGAGGCATTTTGTCCACGCCAACCAAAAGAATTGGCCCTCATTATTGGACGTTGCTCAACTCTGTTTTAATTCCAACAAAAGCTCTTCCACCAACAAGAGCCCATTTGAGGTGATCACCGGACAATTACCAAGGCTACCCCACACTTCCTTGGAACAATATGGAGGAAAGAATCCCAGAGCATTCAACCTCAGCAAGGAGTGGAAACAAAACACGGAGATCGCACAAGCCTACTTAGAGAAAGAGTCAAAACGGATGAAGAAATGGGCAGACAAGGGTCGTAGAGCTCAACAATTTCAAGTTGGGGATTTGGTTCTTGTTCGATTAGTCCCTGAACAAACCAGGTTCTTGAGGAAGAGAGATCGTAGATTGGTGCGCAAGTACGAAGGTCCAGTAAGGGTCCTTTCCAAGGTGGGGAATGCTTCCTACAAAATAGACCCTCCAAAGTGGATGAAGGTGCACCCAATATTTCATGTGAGCAACTTGAAGCCATTCCATGCAGATCCTACAGATGCTGGTCGAAGAGAGCCAACCAGAGCCGCCATCACCATGAAACCACCCTCAGAGCGTCGAGTCCAAGAGATCTTAGCTGACAGGGAAACCAAGATATCTCGAAGACTAGTTCGGGAGTACTTAGTAAAGTGGGAGGGACTAGGCCTAGAAAAAACCAGCTGGGAGAGAGAGCACGACCTCCAAAGATTTCAAAGGAAGATCGAAGAATTTCAAGCCAGCATGTCGACGAGGACGTCGTTAGAATAGGTGGGGGAGGATGTCATGAGCCAACCTTGTATAAGGCCATGACCGGGACTTAGGTTGCCATGAGCCACCCATGTATAGGGCCATGGCCGGGTAGACCCCTTGTGTTAGGAAAAGTGTCCCCATTTCAAACATTGTAACGGTTACTGGTAGCATAGCTCTAAAATCTCTAAGGCTCTTTAGGGGGGGTGAGCCGGTAGGGTATTGTTGGGCTGTCTCATCGGGTGCTATGCGAGCTTAGGCCACCCACCATGGGCTGCCCCCCTGGCCCTGGTGATGGTGGGAGGTCCCGATGTATGATTCCCGATTTTAATGAAATTCACCTCGATTGAATGCCCGATTGTTGCCTCGATGTGTTTCTTTTCTTTCTCGATGTGAATGTGCCTTGTTGTGTGTATGGATGAGATTGATATTGATATATTGTGCCTTGTTGTGAATGCTTGAGACTAACCATGGTTTATGGTTATTTGTTCAGATCTCGATCTATTGAGGGCTGACTTGGGTGGAAGCGTCCATTCAAGTGCCTCGCGGGCTAGTGCTTGTTGAGAGAAAGCTTAGTCCGTGACACTGGGCACGAGCATTTGCTGGTGTCGCATTTTTCTTCGCCGGGTTACCATCACCGGAGCATCGTCGAAGAACCTGACCGACGGCATTAGGGTTCCAACGATTGGGGGGGCCGAGGGGGTGTGCGCACTTGATGTGCGATGGGTGCTGGTACTTAGCCCTTATATTGTTCCCCTATCCCTCATCAAACCTCGAGAACTCACAACCCTTTAAAGAGCATTTAAGATTTTACAGGTTTGCTGTCAGTAGCAATTAAAGTGTCTGAAATGGGGACACTTTTTTCAAATGGTCACAAAATCTTGTACGCTTCGAGCTTTTAGCTGAATATTTTTGTGCATCACAACAAAAGTACAAGGATCACGTCTACCAAAAAAATTTTAAAACATCTTGAGCCGCAAAAAGTGTCAAAAATCGTGAAAAATAAAAAACGAGTCATCTTGCCATCAAACTTCACGTGAAGGCTTAAGGGACTAATGTATGAATTTACAAGCCATAAAAATGGCATTGGCACGTAGAAATATGAAGATGTGCCTGAACCCACAAACCACCCTATCGATCCATGGCTTGTGCATCCCGTCTCACTAGTCGACGTAGCGCTAACCTGCCTGCCCGTCCGCTCGTTTCATCGATTGGCTTAGGCATACGAAATTCATTCCCAATCTAAGCTCAGACCGGACCGAGGGTTACTGTAACAGGATCGAAAGCACACAGAGGGGGACCCGGCCGATCCCCGGCTTGCGCATCCCACCCCTCTGACCGGCTGAGCGCCCGCACGCTCGTTTCATGGGTTGACTTAGGCATACGGGGTTCATTCCCAGTCTAAGCATAAGGAGTTCATTCCCAGTCTAAGATCGGACCGGACCAAGGGTTGTGGCAGCACACGCTGGGCTCGGGCATGTGCTGGTGCCATATTTTTCTTCACCGGGGCACCATCATCGGAGCATCACCGGAGCACCTGACCTGCGGCATTGGGGTTTCGACGATCGGGGGGGCCAGGGGGGTGTGCGCACATGATGTACGATGGGTGCTAGTACTTGGCCCTTATATTGGCCCCCTCTCCCTCATCAAACCTCGAGAACTCACATCCCCTTAAAGAGCATTTGAGATTTTACAGGTTTGCTGCCAGTAGCCATTAAAATGTCTAAAATGGGGACATTTTTTTCAAATGGTCACAAAATCTTGTACACTTCGAGTTTTTAGCTGAATTTTTTTGTGCATGCCAAAAAAAATACAAGGATCACGTCTACTAAGTTTGGGACCAAAACTCCTTCCAAAAAATTTTTAAAAAATCCTGAACAATAAAAAGTTTTAAAAATAATGAAAAATTGAAAACGAGTCATCTTGCCATGAAACTTCATGTGAAGGCTTAAGGGAACATTGTATGAATTTAAGCCATAAAAATGGCATTCGCACGCAGAAATATGAAGAAGTGCCTAAGCCCAGCTACCACCCTATCGATACGCGGCTTACGCATCCCATCTCTCTGGCCTGCGTAATGCCCGCCCGCCCGCCCGCCTGCTCATTTTGTCGGTTGTATTAGGCATACGGGGTTCATTCCCAGTCTATGATCAGACCAAACCGAGGTTTGTGGAGCAGGATCGACAGCACACAGAGGGGGACCTGGTCGATCCCCAGCTTGCGCATCCCACCGCTCCGGCCGGCTGAGCGCCCGCACGCTCATTTCGTGGGTTGACTTAGGCATACGGAGTTCATTCCCAGTCTAAGCATGCAGAGTTCATTCCTAGTCTAAGATCGGATCAGGCCGAGGGTTGCGGCAGCCCTTACTGGGTTTGGGCATGTGCTGGTGCCGCATTTTGCTTCACCGGGGCACCATCGCCGGAACATCGTCGGAGAACCTGACGTGCGGCATTAAGGTTCCGGCGATCGGGCGATCGGGGGGGTGTGCGCACATGATGTGCGATGGGTGCTGGCACTTGGCTAGTATAATATCCCCCTATCCCTCATCAGACCTCAAGAACTCACACCCCTTTAAAGAGCATTTGAGATTTTACAGGTTTGGTGCCAGTAGCCATTAAAGTGTCTAAAATGGGGACAATTTTTTAAAATGGTCACAAAATCTTGTACACTTCGAGTTTTTAGCTGAATTTTTTTGTGCATGCCAAAAAAAATACAAGGATCATGTCTTCATAGTTTGGGGCCAAAATTCCATCTGAAAAAATTTTAAAAAATCCCGAACCGCAAAATGTTTCAAAAATCATGAAAAATAGAAAATGGGTCATCTTGCAAAGAAACTTCATGTGAAGGCTTAAGGGACCATTGTATGAATATACAAGCCATAAAAATGGCATTGGCATACAGAAATATGAAGATGTGCCTAAACGCACCTACCACCCTATCGATCCACGGCTTGCGCATCCCGTCTCTCTGGCCGGCGTAGTGCCCGCCCGCCCACCCGCCTGCTCGTTTCGTCGGTTGGCTTAGGCATACAGAGTTCATTCTCAATTTAAGATCAAACTGTACCGAGGGTTACGCCAACAGGATCGGCAGCAGGCAGAAGGGCCCTGGCCGATCCCCGGCTTGTGCATCCCGCCCCTCTGGCCGGCTGAGCGCCCGCACGCTTGTTTCATGGGTTGACTTAGGCATACGAGTTCATTCCCAGTCTAGGCATACGGAGTTCATTCCCAGTCTAAGATTGGACCAGACCAAGGGGTTCCAGTAGCACATGCTGGGCTCAAGCATGTGCTGGTGCCGCATTTTTCTTCGTCGGGGCACCATCTCCGGAGAACCTGACCGGCGGCATTGGGGTTCCGACGATCGGGGGGGCCGGGGGGTGTGCGCACATGATGTGTGATGGGTGCTGGTACTTGGCCCCTATATTGGCCCCCTATCCCTAATCAAACCTCATGAACTCACACCCCCTTAAAGAGCATTTGAGATTTTACAGGTTTGCCGCCAGTAGCCATTGAAGTGTCTGAAATGGGGACATTTTTTTCAAATGGTTACAAAATCTTGCACGCTTCGAGTTTTTCACTGAATTTTTTTGTGCATGCCAACAAAAATACAAGGATCACGTCTACCATGTTTGGGGCCAAAATTCCTTCCACAAAAATTTTAAAAAATCCCGAATCGTAAAAAGTTTTAAAAATCGTGAAAAATAGGAAACGAGTCGTCTTGGCATGAAACTTCACGCGAAGGCTTAAGGGACCATTGTATGAATTTACAAGCCATAAAAATGGCATAGGCATGCAGAAATATGAAGATGTGCCTAAACCCACCTACCACCTATCGATCCACGGCTTACGCATCCCGTCTCTCTGGCCGGCGTAGTGCCCGCCCGCTACTCTTTTCGTTGGTTGGCTTAGGCATACGGAGTTTATTCAAAGTCTAAGATCAGACCAGACCGAGGGTTGCGGCAGTAGGATCGACAACAGGCAGAGGGTGAGCCGATCGATCCCCGGCTTGCGCATCTCACCCCTCTGGCCGACTGAGGGCCCGCACGCTCGTTTCGTGGGTTGACTTAGGCATACAGAGTTCATTCCCAGTCTAAGATCAGACCGGAGTGAGGGTTACGATAGCACATGCTGGGCTAGGGCATGTGCTGGTGCCACATTTTTCTTCGTCGAGGCACCATCGCCGAAGCATCATCGAAAAACCTGATAGGCGGCATTGTGGTTCCGACGATCGGGGGGCCGAGGGGGTGTGCGCCCATGATGTGCGATGGGTGCTGGTACTGGGCCCTTATTTTGGCTCCCTATCCCTCATCAAACCTCGAGAACTCACATCCCCTGAAAGAGCATTTGAGATTTTACAGGTTTGCTGCCAGTAGCCATTAAAGTGTCTGAAATGGGGACACTTTTTTCAAATGGTCACAAAATCTTGTACACTTCGAGTTTTTAGCTGAATTTCTTTGTGCATGCCAACAAAAATACAAGGATCACGTCTACCAAGTTTGGGGCCAAAATTCGTTCCGCAAAAATTTTAAAAAATCCCAAACCGCAAAAAGTTTTGAAAATCATGAAAAATAGAAAATGAGTCGTCTTGCCATGAAACTTCACGTGAAGGCTTGAGGGACCATTGTATGAATTTACAAGCCATAAAAATGGCATTGGCACGTAGAAATATGAAGATGTGCCTAAACACACCTACCACGCTATCAATCCACGGCTTGCGCATCCCGTCTCTCGGCCGGCGTAGTGCCCGCCCGCCCGTCCGCCCGCCCGCCCGCTCTTTTCGTCGGTTGGCTTAGGCATACGGAGTTCATTCCTAGTCTAAGATCAGACCGGATTGAGCGTTATGGTAGTAGGATCAACAACACACAGAGGGGGACCCAGCCAATCCCCAGCTTGCGCATCCCACCCCTCTGGCCGACGTAGTGCCCGCCCGTCCACCCACCCGCTCGTTTCGTCGGTTGGCTTAGGCATACCGAGTTCATTCCCAGTCTATGATCAGACCGAACTGAGGGTTGGGGCAGCATGATCGGTAGCATGCAGAGGGGGACCTGATCGATCCCCGGCTTGCGCATTCCGCTCCTCTGGTTGGTTGAGCACCCACCCGTTCGTTTCCTGGGTTGACTTAGGCATACGGAGTTCATTCCCAGTCTAAGCATACGAAGTTCATTCCCAGTCTAAGATCGAACTGAACAGAGGGTTGCAATAGCACATGCTGGGCTCGGGCATGTGCTGGTGCCGCATTTTTCTTCACCGAGGCACCATCGCCGGAGCATCGTCGGAGAACCTGACCGGCGGCATTGGCGTTCCGGCGATCGGGAGGGCCGGGGGCGGTATGCGCACAAGATGTGCGATGAGGGCTGGTACTTAGCCCTTATATTGGCCCCCTATCCCTCATCAAACCTCGAGAACTGACACCCCCTTAAAGAGCATTTGAGATTTTACAGGTTTGCTGCCAGTAGCCATTAAAGTGTCTGAAATGGGGACACTTTTTTCAAATGGTTACAAAATATTGTACACTTCGAGTTTCTAGCTGAATTTTTTTCTGGATGCCAACAAAAATACAAGGATTACGTCTACCAAGTTTGGGGCCAAAACTCCTTCCGAAGAAATTTTAAAAAATCTCGAACCGCAAAAAGTTTTGAAAATCGTGAAAAATAGAAAACGAGTCATCTTGCCATGAAACTTCATGTGAAGGCTTAAGGGACCATTGTATGAATTTACAAGCCATAAAAATGGCATTGGCATGCAAAAATATGAATATGTGCCTAAACCAACGTACCACCTTATCGATCCACGGCTTGTGCATCCCATCTCTCTGGCCGGCGTAGAGCCCGCCCGCCTGCCCGCTCGTTTCATCGGTTGGCTTAGGCATATAGAGTTCATTCCCAGTCTAAGATCAGACCGGACCGAGGGTTGTGGCAGTAAGATTGGTAGCATGCAGAGGGGGACCCAACCGATCCTCAGCTTGCGCATCCCGCCCCTCTGGCCGGCTGAGCGCTCGTACGCTCGTTTTGTGGGTTGACTTAGGCATACGGAGTTCATTCGCAGTCTAAGCATACGGAGTTCTTTCCCAATCTAAGATCGGATCGGATCGAGGGTTGTGACAGCACATGCTGGGCTCGGGCATGTGCTGTTGTCGCATTTTTCTTCCTCGGGGCACGATCGTCGGAGCATCGTCGGAGAACCTGACCGGCGACGTTGGGGTTCTAGCGATCGAGGGGGTCGGGGGGTGGGCTGTGCGCATATGATGTGCGATGGGAGCTGGTACTTGGCCCTTATGTTGGCCCCATATCCCTCATCAAACCTCGAGAACTCACACCCCTTAAAGAGCATTTGAGATTTTACAAGTTTGCTGCCAGTAGCCATTAAAGTGTCTGAAATGGGGACACTTTTTTCAAATGCTCACAAAATCTTGGACACATCGAGTTTTTAGCTGAATTTTTTTATGCATGCCACCAAAAATACAATGATCATGTGTACCAAGCTTGGGGCCAAAACTCCTTCCGAAAAAATTTTAAAAAATCCCAAACCACAGAAAGTTTCAAAAATCATGAAAAATAGAAAACGAGTCGTCTTGCCATGAAACTTCACGTGAAGGCTTAAGGGACTATTATATGAATTTACAAGCCATAAAAATGGCATTGACATGCAGAAATATTAAGATGTACCTAAACCCACCTACCACCCTATCGATCCATGGCTTACGCATCCCGTCTCTCTGGTCAGCGTAGTGCCCGCCCGCCCGCTCGTTTTGTCGGTTGGCTTAGGCATACGGAGTTCATTCCCAGTCTAAGATCAAACCAGACTGAAGGTTGCGGTAGTAGGATCGACAGCACGCAGAGGGAGACCCGATCGATCCCCGGCTTGCGCATCCCGCCACTCTGGCCGGTTGAGCGCTCGGACGCTCATTTCATGGGTTGACTTAGGCAGATGGAGTTCATTCCTATTCTAAGCATACGGAGTTCATTGCCAGTCTAAGATCAGACTGGACCGATGTTTCGGCAGCACATGCTGGGCTCGATAATGTGCTGGTGCCACATTTTTCTTCGTCGGGGTAGCATCCCCGGAGAACCTGACCGACGGCATTGGGGTTCCATCGGTCGTGGGGCCGGGGGGTGTGCACACATGATGTGCGATAGGTGCTGGTACTTGGCCCTTATATTGGCCCCCTATCCCATATCAAACCTCAAGAACTCACACCCCCTTAAAGAGCATTTGAGATTTTACAGGTTTGCTGCCAGTACCTATTAAAATGTTTGAAATAGGGACACCTTTTTTAAATGGTCACAAAATATTGTACACTTCAAGTTTTTAGCTGAATTTTTTTGTGCAGGCCAACAAAAATACAAGGATCCCATTTACCAACTCTGGGGCCAAAAATCCTTCCAAAAAAATTTTAAAAAATCCCGAACCGTAAGAAGTTTCAAAAATCGTGAAAAATAGAAAACGAGTCGTCTTGCCATGAAACTTCACGTGAAGGCTTAAGGGACCATTGTATGAATTTACAAGCCATAAAAATGGCATTGGCACGTAGAAATATGAAGATGTTCCTAAACCCACCTACCACCCTATCGATCCACGGCTTGCGCATCCCGTCTCTCTGGCCAGCGTAATGCCCGCACGCCCACCCGCCTCGCTCCTTTCGTCGGTTGGCTTAGGCATACGGAGTTCATTCCCAGACTAAGATCGAACCGGACCGAGGGTTACGATAGCAGGATTGGCAACACGTAGAGGGGGACCCGACCGATCCTTGGCTTGCGCATCCCACCCCTCTGGCCGACTGAGCGCCCGCACGCTCGTTCCGTGGGTTGACTTAGGCATATGGGGTTTATTCCCAGTCTAAGCATACGGAGTTCATTTCCAGTCTAAGATCGGATCAGACAGAGGGTTGCAGCAACACATGCTAGGCTCGGGCATGTGCTGGTGCCGCATTTTTCTTTGTCGGAGCATCGCCAGAGAACCTAACCGACGGCATTGGGGTTTCGACGATCGGGGGGGCCGGGACGGGTGTGCGCACATGATGTGCAATGGGTGCTGGTACTTGGCCCTTATATTGGCCCCCTATTCCTCATCAAACCTCGAGAACTCACACCCCCTCAAAGAGCATTTGAGATTTTACAGGTTTGCTACCAATAGCCATTAAGGTGTCTGAAATGGGGTCACTTTTTTCAAATGGTCACAAAATCTTGTACGCTTCGAGTTTTTAGCTGAATTTGTTTGTGCATGCCAACAAAAATACAAGGATCACGTCTACCAAGTTTCGGGCCAAAACTCCTGCCGAAAAATTTTAAAAAATCTCGAACCGTAAAAAGTTTTGAAAATCGTGAAAAATAGAGAACGAGTCGTCTTGCCATGAAACTTCACGTGAAGGCTTAAGGGACCATTGTATGAATTTACAAGCCATAAAAATGGCATTGGCATGAAGAAATATGAAGATGTACTTAAACTCACCTACCACCCTATCGATCCACGGCTTGCGCATCCCGTCTCTCTGGCCGGTGTAGTGCCCGCCAGCCCGCCCGCTCGTTTTGTCAGTTGGCTTAGGCATACGGAGTTCATTCCCAGTCTAAGATCGGACCAAACCGACGGTTGGGGCAGCAGGATCGACAGCACGCAGAGGGGGACCCGGCCGATCCCCGACTTGCGCATCCCACCGCTCTGGCCGGCTGAGCGCCCGCACGCTAGTTTCGTGGGTTGACTTAGGCATACGGAGTTCATTCCCAGTCTAAGATCAAATCAGATCGAGGGTTGTGGCAGCACATACTGGGCTCTGGCATGTGCTGGTGTCGCATTTTTCTTCGTCGGGGCACCATCGCTGGAGCATTGCCGGAGAACCTGACCGACGGCATTGGGGTTCCGATGATCGTGGCCGCAGAGGGGAGTGTGCGCACATGATGTGCGATGGGTGCTGGTACTTGGCCCTTCTATTGGCTCCCTATCCCTCATCAAACCTTGAGAACTCACTCCCCCTTAAAGAGCATTTGAGATTTTACAGGTTTGCTACCAGTAGCCATTAAGGTGTCTGAAATGGGGACACTTTTTTCAAATGGTCACAAAATCTTGTACACTTCGAGTTTTTAGCTCAATTTTTTTGTGCATGCCAACAAAAATACAAGGATCACGTCTACCAAATTTGGGGCCAAAAATCCTTCAAAAAAAATTTTAAAAAATGTCGAACCGTAAAAAGTTTTGAAAATCATGAAAAATAGAAAACGAGCGGTCTTGCCATGAAACTTCGCGTGAAGGCTTAAGGGACCATTGTGTGAATTTACAGGCCATAAAAATGGCATTGGCATGTAGAAATACGAAGATGTGCCTAGACCCACCTACCACCCTATCGATCCACGACTTGGGCATCCCTTCTCTCTAGTCAACGTAATGCTCGCCTGTCTGCCCGCCAGCGCGTTTCGTCGGTTGCCTTAGGCATACGGAGTTCATTCCCAGTGTAAGTTAGGACCGAACCAAGTGTTGTGGTAGCAGGATCGGCAGCCCGCAGAGGTGAACCTGACCGATCCCCGACTTGCGCATCCCGCCCCTCTGGCCGGCTAAGCGCTCGCACGCTCGTTCCGTGGGGTTAACTTAGGCATACGGAGTTCAATCCCAGTCTAAGCATACGGAGTTCATTCCCAGTCTAAGATCGGACCAGACCGAGGGTTGCTGTAGCACATGCTGGGCTTGGGTATGTGCTGGTGCCGTATTTTTCTTCGCTGGGGCACCATCGTCGGAGCATCGCCGGAGAACCTAATCGACGGTATTGGGGTTCCGGTGATCGAGGGGGCCGGGGGGGTGTGCACACATGATGTGTGATGGGTGCTGGTACTTGGCCCTTATATTGGCCCCCTATCCCTCATCAAACCTCGAGAACTCACACTCCCTTAAAGAGCATTTCAGATTTTACAGATTTGCTGCAGTAGCCATTAAAGTGTCTGAAATGGGGACACTTTTTTCAAATGGTCACAAAATCTTGTACACTTCAAGTTTTTAGCTGAATTTTTTTGTGCATGCCAAAAAAAATACAAGGATCACGTCTACCAAGTTTGGGGGCAAAACACCTTCCGAAAAATTTTAAAAAATCCCAAACCGCAAAAATTTGGGGGGTGTGCCCGCCCGCTCGTTTCGTTGATTGGCTTAGGCATACGGAGTTCATTCCCAGTCTAAGATCAGATCAAACCAAGAGTTGCGGTAGTAGGATCGGTAGCACACAGAAGGGTACCCGACCGATCCCTGGCTTGCGCATCCCGCCCCTCTGGCCGGCTGAGCGCCCGCACGCTCGTTTCGTGGGTTGACTTAGGCATACGGAGTTTATTCCCAGTCTAAGCATACGGAGTTCATTCCCAGTCTAAGATCGGACCAGACCGAGGGTTGCGGCTGCACATGCTGGGCTCGGGCATGTGCTGGCGCAACATTTTTCTTCGTCGGGGCACCGTCGTCGGAGCATCATCGGAGAACCTGACCGACGGCATTGGGGTTCCGTCGATCGGGGGGGCCAGGGATGGGGGTGTGCGCACATCATGTGCGATGGGTGCTGGTACTTGGCCCTTATATTGGCCCCCTATCCCTCACCAAACCTCGAGATCTCACACCCCCTTAAAGAGCATTTGAGATTTTACAGGTTTGCTGCCAGTAGCCACTAAAGTGTCTGAAATGGGGACACTTTTTTCAAATGGTCACAACATTTTGTACACTTTGAGATTTTAGCTGAATTTTTTATGCAAGCCAACAAAAATAAAAGGATCATGTCTACCAAGTTTGGGGCCAAAAATCCTTCCAAAAAAATTTTAAAAAATCCTAAACCACAAAAAGTTTTGAAAATCATGAAAAATAGAAAACGAGCCGTCTTGCCATGAAACTTCACGTGAAGGCTTAAGGGACCATTGTATGAATTTACAAGCCATAAAAATGGCATTGGCATGCAGAAATATGAAGATGTGCTGAAACCCACCTACCACCCTATCGATCCACGGCTTGCGCATCCCGTCTCTCTGGCCGGCGTAGTGCCCGCCCGCTCGCTCGTTTCATCAGTTGGCTTAGGCATACGGCGTTCATTCCCAGTCTAAGATCGGACCGGACCGAGGGTTACGACAGTAGGATCGATAGCATGCAGAGGGGGACCTGGCCGATCCTTGGCTTGCGCATCCCGCCCCTCCGACCGGCTGAGCGCCCGCATGCTCGTTTCGTGGGTTGACTTAGGCATACGGAGTTCATTCCTAGTCTAAGCATACGGAGTTCATTACCAGTCTAAGCATATGGAGTTCATTCCCAGTCTAAGATCAGACCAGACCGAGGGTTACGGCAACATATCTGGGCTTGGGCATGTGCTGGTTTCGCATTTTTCTTCACCGGGGCACCATCACCGGAGCATCACCGGAGAACCTAACCGGAGGCATTGGGGTTCCGACGATCGCGGGGGGTGTGTGCACACATGATGTGCGATGGCTGCTGGCACTTGGCCCTTATATTCACCCCCTATCCCTCATCAAACCTCGAGAACTCACACCCTCTTAAAGAGCATTTGAGATTTTACAGGTTTGCTGCCAGTAGCCATTAAAGTGTCTAAAATGGGGACACTTTTTTCAAATGGTCACAAAATCTTGTACACTTCAAGTTTTTAGCTGAATTTTTTTGTGCATGCCAACAAAAATACAAGGATCACGTCCACCAAGTTTGCGGCCAAAACTCCTTCCAAAAAAATTTTAAAAAATCCCAAACCGTAAAAAGTTTCAAAAATTATAAAAAATAGAAAACGAGTCGTCTTGCCAAGAAACTTCACGTGAAGGCTTAAGAGACCATTGTATGAATTTACAAGCCATGAAGATGGCACTGGCATGCAGAAATATGAAGATGTGCCTAAACCCACCTACCACCCTATCGATCCACGACTTGCACATCCCGTCTCTCTGGCCGGCGTAGTGCCCACCCACCCGCCCGCTCGTTTCATTGGTTGGCTTAGGCATACGGAGTTCATTCCCAGTCTAAGATCAGACTGGATAAAAGGTTGCAGCAGCAGGATCGGCAGCATGCAGAGGGGGACCCTGTCGATCCCCGACTTGCGCATCCTGCCCCTCTGGCCGGCTGAGCGCCCGCACGCTCGTTTCGTGGGTTGACTTAGGCATACAGAGTTCATTTCCAGTCTACGTATACTGAGTTGATTCCCAGTCTAAGATCGGATTGGACCGAGGGTTGTGGCAGCACATGCTGAGCTCAGGCATGTGCTGGTGCCGCATTTTTCTTCGTCAGGGCACCATCGTCGGAGCATCGCCGGAGAACCTGACCGACGGCATTGGGGTTTCGGCGATCGGGGGGCTGGGGGGGTATGCGCACCGGATGTGCAATGGGTGCTGGTACATGGCCCTTATCTTGGCCCCCTATCCCTCATCAAACCTGAAGAACTCACACCTCCTTAAACAGCATTTGAGATTTTACAGGTTTGCTACCAGTAGCCATTAAAGTGTCAGAAATGGGGACACCTTTTTCAAATGGTCACAAAACCTTGTACACTTCGAGTTTTTAGCTGAAATTTTTTGTGCATGCCAAAAAAAAAAATACAAGGATCATGTCTACCAAGTTTGGGGCAAAAACTCCTTTCGAAAAAATTTTAAAAACTCCCGAACAGCAAAAAGTTTCAAAAATTGTGAAAAATAGAAAACAAGTCGTTTTGCCATGAAACTTCACGTGAAGGCTTAAGGGACCATTGTATGAACTTACAAGCCATAAAAATGTCATTGGCAGGCAGAAATATGAAGATGTGCCTAAACCCACCTACCACCCTATCGATCCACGGCTTGCGCATCCCGTCTCTCTGGCCGTTGCAGTGCCCGCCTGCCCGTCTGCTTGTTTCATCGGTTGGCTTAGGCATACGGAGTTCATTCCCAGTCTAAGATCAGACCAGACCAAGGGTTACGGTAGCAGGATCAGCAGCATGTAGAGGGGGACCCGACCGATCCTCGGCTTACGCATCCCACCCTTCTAGCTGGCTGACCGCTCGCACGCTCGTTTTGTGGGTTGACTTAGGCATACGGAGTTCATTCCCAGTCAGAGCATACCAAGTTCATTCCCAGTCTAACATTGGACCGGACCAAGGGTTGTGGTAGCACATGCTGGGCTCGGGCATGTGCTGGTGCAGCATTTTTCTTCACCGGGGCACCATCATCGGAGCATCGCCGGAGAACCTGACCGACGGCATTGGGGTTTCGGTGATCGGGGGGTGTGCGCACATGATGTGCGATTGGTGCTGGTACTTGGCCCTTATATTGGCCCCCTATCCCTCATCAAACTTTGAGAACTCACACCCACTTAAAGAGCATTTGAGATTTTAGAGGTTTGCTGCCAGTAGCCATTAAAATGTCTAAAATGGGGACACTTTTTTCAAAAGGTCACAAAATCTTGTACACTTCGAGTTTTTAGCTGAATATTTTGTGCATGCCAACAAAAATACAAGGATCACGTCTACCAAGTTTGGGGCCAAAACTGCTTTCGAAAAAATTTTAAAAAATCTCGAACCGAAAAAGTTTCGAAAATCGTGAAAAATAGAAAACGAGTTGTCTTGCCACGAAACTTCACGTGAAAGCTTAAGGGACCATTGTATGAATTTACAAGCCATAAAAATGGCATTGGCACGTAGAAATATGAGGATGTGCCTAAACCCACCTACCACCCTATCAATCCACGGCTTGCGCATCTCGTCTCTCTAGTCGGCGTAGCGTCCGCCCGGTCGCCCGCCCGTTCGTTTCGTCGGTTGGCTTAGGCATACGGAGTTCATTCCCAGTCTAAGCATATGAAATTGATTCCCAGTCTAAGATCGGACCCGACCGAGGGTTACGGCAGCACATGCTAGGCTCGGGCATGTGCAGGTGCCATATTTTTCTTCGCCGGGGCACCATCACCGGAAAACCTGACCGGCGGCATTGGGGTTCCTGCGATCGAGGGGGTCGGGAGGGTTTGCGCACATGATGTGCGATGGACCTTATATTGGCCCCCTATCCCTCATCAAACCTCGAGAACCCACACCCCCATAAAGAGCATTTGAGATTTTACAGGTTTGCTGCCAGTAGCCATTAAATTTTCTGAACTGGGGACAATTTTTTCAAATGGTCACAAAATCTTGTACACTTTGAGTTTTTAGCTGAATTTTTTGTGCACACCAACAAAAATACAAGGATCATGTCTACCAAGTTTGGGGCCAAAACTCCTTCCGAAAAAATTTTAAAAAATCCTAAACCACAAAAAGTTTCAAAAATCGTGAAAAATAGAAAACGAGTCGTCTTGCCATGAAACTTCACGTCAAGGCTTAAGGGACCATTGTATGAATTTACAAGCCATAAAAATGGCATTGGCATGCATAAATATGAAGATGTGCCTGAACTCACCTACCAGCCTATCAATCCACGGCTTGTGCATCCCGTCTCTCTGATCGGCGTAGTGTCCACCCGCCCGTTCGTTTCGTCAGTTGGTTTAGGCACACGGAGTTTATTCCCAGTCTAAGATCAGACTGGACTGAGGGTTTAGGCAGCAAGATCGACAACATGCAGAGGAGGATCCGACCGATTCCCGCCTTGCGCATCCTGCCCCTCTGGCCGGCTGAGCACCCGAACGTTCGTTTCATGGGTTGACTTAGGCATACGGAGTTCATTCCCAGTCTAAGCATACGGAGTTCATTCCCAGACTAAGACCCGACCGGATCGAGGGTTGCGACAGTACATGCTGGGCTCGGGCATGTGCTGGTGTCGTATTTTTCTTCGCCGAGGCACCATTGTCAGAGCATCGTCGAAGAAACTGACCGGTGACATTTGGGTTCCGATGATCGGGGGGGCCTGGGGGGTGTGCGCACATGATGTGCGATGGGTGCTGGTACTTGCCCTTATATTGGCCCCCTATCCCCCATCAAACCTCGAGAACTCACACCCCCTTAAAGCGCATTTGAGATTTTACAGGTTTGCTGCCAGTACCTATTAAAGTGTCTGAAATGGGGAATTTTTTTCGAATGGTCACAAAATCTTGTACACTTCGAGTTTTTTGCTGAATGTGTTTTTGTGCATGCCAACAAAAAAACAACGATCACTTTTACCAAGTTTGGATCCAAAACTCCTTCCGAAAAGATTTTAAAAAATCCCGAACCGTAAAAAGTTTCAAAAATCATGAAAAATAGAAAACGAGTCGTCCTGCCATAAAACTTCACGTGAATGCTTAAGGGACCATTGTATGAATTTACAAGCCATAAATATGGCATTGGCACGTAGAAATATGAAGATGTGCCTAAACCCACCTACCACCCATCGATCCACGACTTGCGCATCCCGTCTCTCTGGCCGACATAGTGCCCGCCCGCCCGTTCGTTTCGTCAGTTGGCTTAGGCATACGGAGTTCATTCCCAATCTAAGATCGGACTGGACCAAGAGTTGTGGCAGCAAGATCGGCAGCACACAGAGAGGGACCCGACCGATCCCTGGCTTGCGCATCTTGCCCCTCTGGCCGGCTGAGCGCCCGTACACTCGTTTCGTGGGTTGACTTAGGCATATGGAGTTCATTCCCAGTCTAAGCATACGGAGTTCATTCTCAGTCTATGATTGGACCAGACTGAGGGTTACGGCAGCACATATTAGGCTCGGGCACGTACTGGTGCCGCATTTTTCTTCACCGAGGCACCACCGTCGGAGCATCACTGGAGAACCTGACCGACGGCATTGGGGTTCTGACGATCGAGGGGGTCGGGGGGTGTGCACACATGATGTGCGATGGGTGGTGGTACTTGGCCCTTATATTGGCCCCCTATCCCTCATCAAACCTCGAGAACCCACACCCCCATAAAGAGCATTTGAGATTTTATAGGTTTGCTGCCAGTAGCCATTAAAGTGTCTGAAATGGGGACACTTTTTTCAAATGGTCACAAAATCTTGTACACTTTGAGTTTTTAGCTGAATTTTTTTGTGCATGCCAGCAAAACTACAAGGATCATGTCTAAAAAGTTTGGGGCCAAAACTTCTTCCGACAAAATTTTAAAAAATCCTGAACCACAAAAAGTTTCAAAAATCATGAAAAATAGAAAACGAGTCGTCTTGCCATGAAACTTCACGTCAAGGCTTAAGGGACCATTGTATGAATTTACAAGCCATAAAAATGGAATTGGCACACAAAAATATGAAGATGTGCCTAAACCCACCTACCACCCTATCGATCCGCGACTTGCGCATCCCGTCTCTCTGGCCGGCGTAGTACCCACCCGCCCGCCCGCTCGTTTAATCTGTTGGCTTAGGCATACGGAGTTAATTCCCAGTCTAAGATCAGACCAAACTGAGGGTTGTGGCAGCAGGATCGATAGCACGTAGAAGGGGACCCGACCGATCCCCGTCTTGCGCATCCCGCCCCTCTGGCCGGCTGAGCACCCGAACGCTCGTTTTGTGGGTTGACTTAGCCATATGGAGTTCATTCCCAATCTAAGCATACGGAGTTCATTCCCAGTCGAAGACCTGACCGGATTGAGGGTTGCGGTAGCACATGCTGGGCTCGGGCATGTGCTGGTGCCGTATTTTTCTTCATCAGGGCACCATTGCCGGAGCATCGTCGAAGAAACTGACCGGCGGCATTGGGGTTCCGACGATCGGGGGGCCGAGGGGTGTGCGCACATTATGTGTGATGGGTGCTGGTACTTGGCTCTTATATTGGCCCCTTATCCCTCATCAAACCTCGAGAACTCACACCCCCTTAAAGAGCATTTGAGATTTTACAGGTTTGCTGCCAATAGCCATTAAAGTGTTTGAAATGGGGACACTTTTTTCAAATGGTCACAAAATCTTGTACACTTCGAGTTTTTAGCTGAATTTTTTTGCTCATGCCAAGAAAAATACAAGGATCACGTCTACCAGGTTTGGGGCCAAAACACCTTCCGAAAAAATTTTAAAAAATCCCGAACCGCAAAAAGTTTCAAAATTCGTGAAAAATAGAAAACGAGTCATCTTGCCATGAAACTTCACGTGAAGGCTTAAGGGACCATTGTATGAATTTACAAGCCATAAAAATGGCATTGGTACACAAAAATATGAAGATGTGCCTAAACCCACCTACCACTCTATCGATTCACGGCTTGCGCATCCTGTCTCTCTGGTCAGTGTAGTGCCCGCCTGCCCGCCCGCTTGTTTCGTCGGTTGGCTTAGGCATACTGAGTTCATTCCCTGTCTAAGATCGGATCGGACTGAAGGTTGTGGTAGCAGGATCGACATCACATAGAGGGGGACCCGACCGATCCCCGCCTTGCGCATCATGCCCCTTTGGCCGGCTGAGCGCCCGCACGCTCGTTTTGTAGGTGACTTAGACATACGGAGTTCATTCCCGGTCTAAGCATACGGAGTTCATTCCCAGTCTAAGATCAGACCAGATTGAGGGTTACGGTAGCACATGCTAGGCTCGGGCATATGTTGGTGCCACATTTTTCTTCACCCGGGTACCATCGCCGAAGAACTTGACCGGCGGCATTGGGGTTCCGACGATCGGGGGGGCCGGGGGGTGTGTGCCCATGATGTGCGATGGGTGCGGGTACTTGGCCCTTATATTGGCCCCCTATCCCTCATCAAACCTCAAGAACTCACACCCCCTTAAAAAGCATTTGAGATTTTACAGGTTTGCTGCCAGTAGCCATTAAAGTGTCTGAAATGGGGACACTTTTTTGAAATGGTCACAAAATCTTGTACACTTCGAGTTTTTAGCTGAATTTTTTTATGCATGCCAACAAAAATACAAGGATCATGTCTACCAAGTTTGGGCCAAAACTCCTTTCGAAAGAATTTTAAAAATTCCCAAACCGTAAAAAGTTTCAAAAATTATGAAAAATAGAAAATGAGTCGTCTTGCTATGAAACTTCACGTGAAGGTTTAAGGGACCATTGTATGAAATTACAGGCCATAAAAATGGCCTTGGCATGCAGAAATATTTAGATGTGCCTAAACCCACCCACCACCCCATCGATCCACGGCTTGCGCATCCCGTCTCTCTGGCCCACGTAATGCCCGCCCGCCCGCCCACTTGTTTCGTCAGTTGGCTTAGGCATACGGAGTTCATTCCCAATCTAAGATCAGACCGGACCGAGGGTTGTGGCAGCAGGATCGGTAGCACGCAGAGGGGGACCCGACTGATCCCCGGCTAGTGCATCCCGCCCCTCTAGCCGGCTGAGCGCACGCACGTTCGTTTCGTGGGTTGACTTAGGCATACGAAGTTCATTCCCAGTTTAAGCATACGAAGTTCATTCCCAGTCTAAGAACGGACCAGACTGAGGGTTGTAGCAGCCCATGTCGGGCTCGGGCATGTACTGGTGCCGTATTTTCCTTCATCGGAGCACCATCACTGGAGCATCGCCAGGGAACCTGACCGGCAGCATTGGGGTTCTGACGATCGAGGGGGCCGGGGGGGTGTGCGGTCATGATGTGCGATGGGTGCTGGAACTTGACCCTTATATTGGCCCCCTATCCCTCATCAAACCTCGAGAACTCACACCCTTTTAAAAAGCATTTGAGATTTTACAGGTTTGCTGCCAGTAGCCATTAAAGTGTCTGAAATGGGGACATTTTTTTCAAATGGTCACAAAATCTTGTACACTTCGAGTTTTTAGCTGAATTTTTTTGTGCATGCCAACAAAATACAAGGATCACGTCTACCAAGTTTGGGGCCAAAACCCCTTCCGAAAAATTTTTAAAAAATCTCGAATCACAAAAAGTTTCAAAAATCGTGAAAAATAGAAAACGAGTCATCTTCCCATGAAACTTCACATGAAGGCTTAAGGGACCATTGTAGGAATTTACAAGCCACAAAATGGCATTGGCATGCAGAAATATGAAGATGTGCCTAAACCCACCTACCACCTTATCGATCTACGACTTGCGCATCCCGTCTTCTGGCCGGCGTAGTGCACGCTCGCCCGTCCGCCCGCTTTTTTCGTCGATTGGCTTAGGCATACGGAGTTCATTCCCAGTCTAAGATTAGACCGGATCGAGGTTTGCGGTAGCAGGATCGGCAGCACGTAAAGGGGGACTCGACCGATCCCCGGCTTATGCATCCCGCCCCTCTGGCCGCCTGAGCGCCCGCACACTTGTTTCGTGGGTAAACTTAGGCATATAGAGTTCATTCCTAGTCTAAGCATACGAAGTTCATTCCCAGTCTAAGATCAGACCGGACCAAGGGTTGCAGCAGCCCATGCCGAGCTCGTGCATGTGCTGGTGCCACATTTTTCTTCACCGGGGCACCATCGCCGGAGCATCATCGGGGAACCTGACCGGCAGCATTGCGGTTTAGGTGATCGAGGGGGCCAGAGGGGTGTGCGGTCATGATGTGCGATGGGTGCTGGTACTTGACCCTTATATTGGCCCCTTATCCCTCATCAAACCTTGAGAACTCACACTCCTTAAAGAGCATTTGAGATTTTACAGGTTTGCTACCAGTAGCCATTAAAATGTCTGAAATGCGGACACTTTTTTCAAATGGTCACAAAATCTTGTACACTTCGAGTTTTTAGCTGAATTGTTTTGTGCATGCCAACAAAAATACAGGGATCACGTCTGCCAAGTTTGGGGCCAAAAATCCTTCCAAAAAAATTTTAAAAAATCCCGGCCCCTAAATATTTTGAAAATCATGAAAAAAAGAAAACGAGTCGTCTTGTCATGAAACTTCACGTGAAGGCTTAAGGGATAATTGTATGAATTTACAAGCCAGAAAAATGTCATTGCCATGCAAAAATATGAAGATGTGCCTAATCCCACCTACCACCCTATCGATCCACGGCTTGCGCATCTCGTCTCTCTGGCCGGCCCGCTCGTTTCGTCGGTTGGCTTAGGCATACGAAGTTCATTCCTAGTCTAAGATTGGACTAGATTGAGGGTTGTAGTAGCAAGATCAGCAGCACGTAGAAGGGAACCCGGTTGATCCCCAGCTTGTGCATCCCACCCCTCTGGCCGGCTGAGCGCCCGTAGGCTCGCTTTGTGGGTTGACTTAGGCATACAGAGTTCATTCCCAGTCTAAGCATACGGAGTTCATTCCCATTCTAAGATCGGATCAGACCGAGGGTTACGGCAGGACATGCTGGGCTTGGGCATTTGTTGGTGTCGCATTTCTCTTCACCGGGGCACCATCGTCGGAGCATCGCCGGAGAACCTGACCGGCGGCATTGGGGTTCCGACGATCGAGGGGGCTGGGGGGTGTGCGGTCATTATGTGCGAAGGGTGCCAGTACTTGGCCCTTATATTGGCCCCCTATCCCTCATCAAACCTCGAGAACTCACACCCCTTTAAAGAGCATTTGAGATTTTACAGGTTTGCTGCCAGTAGCCATTAAAGTGTCTGAAATGGGGACACTTTTTTCAAATGGTCACAAAATCTTGTACACTTTGAGTTTTTAGCTGATTTTTTTTGTGCTTGCCAACAAAAATACAAGGATCATGTCTAAAAGGTTTGGGGACAAAATCCTTTCCGAAAAAATTTTAAAAAATCACGAACCACAAAAAGTTTCAAAAATCGTAAAAAATAGAAAACGAGTCATCTTGCCATGAAACTTCACGCGAAGGCTTAAGGGACCATTGTAGGAATTTACAAGCCATAAAAATGGTATTGGCACGCAGAAATATGAAGATGTGCCTAAACCCACCTACCACCCTATTGATCCACGGCTTGCGCATCCCGTCTCTCTGGCTGGCGTAGTGCCCGCCCGCCCGCCCGCCTGCTTGTTTCGTCAATTGGCTTAGGCATACGGAGTTCATTCCCAGTCTAAGATCGGACCGGATGGAGGGTTGCAGCAGCAAGATCGGCAGCACGCAGAGGGGGACCCAGCCGATCCTAGGCTTGTGCATCCCGCCCCTCTGGCCGCCTGAACGCCCGTACGCTCGTTTCGTGGGTTGACTTAGGCATACAGAGTTCATTCCCAATCTAAGCAAACGAAGTTCATTCCCAGTCTAAGATTGGACCGGACCGAGGGTTGCGACAGCCCACTCCAAACTCGGGCATGTGCTGGTGCCGCATTTTCCTTCGCTGGGGCACCATCGTCGGAGCGTCATCAGAGAACCTGACTGGCGGCGTTACAGTTCTGACGATCGGGGGGGTACGCAAATGATGTGTGATGGATGGTAGTATTTGGCGCTTATATTGGCCCCTATCACTCATCAAACCTCAAGAACTCACACCCCTTTAAAGAGCATTTGAGATTTTATAGGTTTGCTGCCAGTCGCCATTAAAGTGTCTGAAATGGGGACACTATTTTCAAATGGTCACAAAATCTTGTACACTTCGAGTTTTTAGCTGAATTTTTTTTTGCATGCCAACAAAAATACAAGGATTACGTCAACCAAGTTTGGGGAGAAAACTCCTTCCCAAAAAATTTTAAAAAATCCCAAATCGCGAAAAGTTTCAAAAATCGTGAAAAATAGAAAACGAGTCGTCTTGCCATCAAACTTCACCTGAAGGCTTAAGGGACCATTGTATGAATTTACAAGCCATAAAAATGGCATTGGCATGCACAAATATGAAGATGTGCCTAAACCCACCTACGACCCTATCGATCTATGGCCTGCGCATCCCGTCTCTCTGGCCGGCACAGTGCCCACCCGCACGCCCGCTCGTTTCGTCGGTTGGCTTAGGCATACGAAGTTCATTCCCAGTCTAAGATCAGACCAGACCGAGGGTTGCTGCAGCAGGATTGGTAGCATGTAGAGGGGGACCCAACTGATCCCCGGCTTGTGCATCCCACCCCTCTGGCCGCCTGAGCGCCCGCACGCTCGTTTCATGGGTTGACTTAGGCATACGGAGTTCATTCCCAGTCTAAGCATACAGAGTTCATTCCCAGTCTAAGATCAGACCGGACCGAGGGTTGTGGCAGAACATGTTGGGCTCGGGCATGTGCTGGTGCCAAATTTTTCATTGTTGAGGCACCATCGCCGGAGCATTGGGGTTCAGGCGATCGGGGGGCTGGGGGGTGCGCGCACATGATGTGCGATGGGTGCTGGTACTTGGCCCTTATATTGGCCCCCTATACCACATCAAACCTCAAGAACTCACACCCCCCTAAAGAGCATTTGAGATTTTACAGGTTTGCTGCCAGTAGCCATTAAAGTGTCTGAAATGGGGATACTTTTTTCAAATGGTCACAAAATCTTGTACACTTCGAGTTTTTAGCTGAATTTTTTTGTGCATGCCAACAAAAATACAAGGATCACGTCTACCAAGTTTGGGGCCAAAACTCCTTCCGAAAAAATTTTAAAAAATCTTGAACCGCAAAAACTTTTGAAAATTACGCAAAATAGAAAGCGAGTCGTCTTGCCATGAAACTTCATGTGAGGCTTAAGGACCATTGTATGAATTTACAAGCCATAAAAATGGCATTGGCACATAGAAATATTAAGATGTGCCTAAACCCACCTACCACCCTATCGATCCATGGCTTGCGCATCCCGTCTTTCTGGCCGGCGTAGTGCCCCTCCAGCCCGCCCGCCCGTTCGTTTCGTCGGTTGGCTTAGGCATACGAAGTTCATTCCCAGTCTAAGATCAGACCAGACCGAGGGTTGTGGCAGCAGGATTCGTAACATGCAGAAGGGGACCCGACCGATCCCCGACTTGTGCATCCCGCCCCTCTGGCTATTTGAGCACCCGCACGCTTGTTTCGTGGGTTGACTTAGGCATACGGAGTTCATTCCCAGTCTAAGCATACGGAGTTCATTCCCAGTCCAAGATCAGATCAGACCAAAGGTTACGGCAGCACATGCTGGGCTCGGGCATGTGCTGGCATCGCATTTTTCTTCGTCGGGGCACCATCGCCGGAGAACCTGACCGAGGGCATTAGGGTTCCGAAGATTGGGGGGGTTGGGGGGCTGTGCGCACATGATGTGCGATGAGTGCTGGTACATGGCCCTTATATTGGCCCCCTATCCCTCATCAAACCTCAAGAACTCACACCCCTTAAAGAGTATTTGAGATTTTACAGGTTTGTTGCTAGTAGCCATTAAAGTGTCTGAAAATGGGGACACTTTTTTCAAATGGTCACAAAATCTTGTACACTTCGAGTTTTTAGCTGAATTTTTTTGTGCATGCCAAAAAAAATACAAGGATCACGTCTACCAAGTTTAGGGCCAAAACACCTTCCGAAAAAATTTTAAAAAATCCCAAATGGAAAAAAGTTTCAAAAATCGTGAAAAAGAGAAAACGAGTCGTCTTGCCATGAAACTTCACGTGAAGGCTTAAGGGACCATTGTATGAATTTACAAGCCATAAAAATGGCATTGGCTTGCAGAAATATGAAGATGTGCCTAAACCCACCTACCACCCTATCGATCCACGGCTTGCGCATCCCGTCTCTCTAGCCGGTATAGTGGCCGCCCGCCTTGTCGTTTCGTCGGTTGGGTTAGGGATACAGAGTTCATTCCCAGTCTAAGATTGAACTGGAATGAGGGTTACGGTAGCCGGATCGGCAGCACGCAGAGGGGGAGTCGGCCGATCCCCAGCTTGCGCATCTCGCCCCTCCGGCCAGCTGAGCACCCGCACGCTCGTTTCGTGGGTTGACTTAGGCATACGGAGTTCATTCCCAGTTTAAGCATACAGAGTTCATTCCCAGTCTAAGATCGGATCATAACAAGGATTGCGGCAGCACATACTGGGCTCGGGCATGTGCTGGTGCCGCATTTTTCTTCGGCGGGGCACCATCGTCGGAGCATCGCCAGAGAACCTGACCGGCGGCATTGGGGTTCCGGTGATCTGGGGGGTCGCGAGGGGTGTGCACACATGATGTGCGATGGGTTCTCGTACTTGGCCCTTATATTGGCCCCCTATCCCACATCAAACCTCGAGAACTCACACTCCCTTAAAAAGCATTTGAGATTTTACAAGTTTGCTGCGAGTAGCCATTAAAGTGTCTGAAATGGGGACACTTTTTTCAAATGGTCACAAAATCTTGTACACTTTGAGTTTTTAGATGAAGTTTTTTGTGCATGCCAACAAAAATACAAGGATCATGTCTACCGAATTTGGGGCCAAAACTCCTTCCAAAAAAACTTTAAAAAATCTCGCACCACAAAAAGTTTTAAAAATCGTGAAAAATAGAAAATGAGTCATCTTGCCATGAAACTTCACATGAAGGCTTAAAGGACCATTGTATGACTTTACAAGCCATAAAAATGGCATTGGCATGCAGAAATATGAAGATGTGCCTAAACCCACCTACCACCCTATCGATCCATGGCTTGCGCATCCCGTCTCTCTGGCCGGCGTAGTGCCTGCCCGCCCGCCCGCTCGCTCGTTTGATCGGTTGGCTTAGGCATACGGAGTTCATTTCGAGTCTAAGATCAAACCAGACTGAGGGCTACGGCAGCAGGATTGACAGCATGTAGAGGGGGACCCGGCCAATCCCCAGCTTGCGTATCCCACCCCTCTGGCCGGCTGAGCGCCCGCACGCTCGTTTCATGGGTTGACTTAGGCATATGGAGTTCATTCCCAGTCTAAGCATACGGAGTTCATTCCCAGTCTAAGATCGGACCAGATCAAGGGTTGCGACAGCACATGCTGGGCTCGAGCATGTACCGGTGCCGCATTTTTCTTCATCGGGGCACCATCGTCGGAGCATCGCCGGATAACCTCACCGGCGGCATTGGGGTTCCGGCGATCGGGTGGGCCGGGGGGGTGTGCGCACATGATGTGCGATGGGTGATGGTATTTGGCCCTTATATTATCCCCCTATCCCTCATCAAACCTTGAGAACTCACACCCCCTTAAAGAGCATTTCAGATTTTACAGGTTTGCTGCCAGTAGCCTTTAAAGTGTCTGAAATGGGGACAATTTTTTCAAATGGTCACAAAATCTTGTACACTTCGAGTTTTTAGCTGAATTTTTTTTTGCATGCCAACAAAAATACAAGGATCACGTCTACCAAGTTTGGGGCAAAAACTCCTTCCAAAAAACTTTTAAAAAATCCCAAACAGCAAAAAGTTTCAAAAATCATGAAAAATAGAAAACGAGTCGTCTTGCCATGAAACTTCACGGGAAGGCTTAAGGGACCATTGTAGGAATTTACATGCCATAAAAATGGCATTGGCACACAGAAATATGAAGATGTGCCTAAACCCACCTACCACCCTATCGATCCAGGGCTTGCGCATCCCGTCTCTCTGGCCGACGTAGTGCCCGCCCGCTCGTTTCGTTGGTTGGCTTAGGTATAGGGAGTTCATTCCCCGAATAAGATCAGACCGGACCGAGGGTTGCGACAGCATGATCAGCAGCACGTAGAGGGGGACCCGATTGATCCCCAGCTTGCGCATCCCGCCCCTCTGTCCGGCTGAGCGTCCGTACGCTCATTTCATGGGTTGACTTAGGCATACGGAGTTTATTCCCAATCTAAGCATACGAAGTTCATTCCCAGTCTAACATCGGACCAGACCGAGGGTTGCAGCAGCACATGCTGGGCTTGGGCATATACTGGTGCCACATTTTTCTTCGTCGGGGCACCATTGTTGGAGAATCATCGGACAATCTGACCGGAGGCATTGGGGTTCCGACGATCGGGGGGGCCGGGGGGGTGTGCGCACATGATGTGCGATGGATGCTGGTACTTGGCCCTTATATTGGCCCTTATCACTCATCAAACCTCGAGAACTCACACCCCTTTAAAGAGCATTTGAGATTTTACAAGTTTGCTGCCAGTAGCCATTAAAGTGTCTGAAATGGGGATACTTTTTTCAAATGGTCACAAAATCTTGTACACTTCGAGTTTTTAGCTGAATTCTTTTGTGCATGCCAAAAAAAATACAAGGATCACGTCTACCAAGTTTGGGGCCAAAACACCTTCCGAAAAAATTTTAAAAAATCCCGAATCGAAAAAAGTTTCAAAAATCGTGAAAAAGAGAAAACGAGTCGTCTTGCCATGAAACTTCACGTGAAGGCTTAAGGGACCATTGTATGAATTTACAAGCCATAAAAATGGCATTGGCCTGCAAAAATATGAAGATGTGCCTAAACCCACCTACCACCCTATCGATCCACGGCTTGCGCATCCCGTCTCTCTGGCCGGCGTAGTGCCCGCCCGCCCTTTCGTTTCGTCGGTTGGGTTAGGGATACGGAGTTCATTCCCAGTCTAAGATTGAACTGGAATGAAGGTTACAGCAGCAGGATCAGCAGCACGCAGAGGGGGACTCGGTCGATCCCCAGCTTGCGCATCCCGCCCCTCTGGCCAGCTGAGCGCCCGCACGCTCGTTTTGTGGGTTGACTTAGGCATACGGAGTTCATTCCTTGTCTAAGCATACAGAGTTCATTCCCAGTCTAAGATCGGATCATACCAAGGATTGCGGTAGCACATGCTGGGCTCGAGCATGTGCTGGTGCCGTATTTTTCTTCATCGGGGCACCATCGTCGGAGCATCGCCAGAGAACCTGACCGACGGCATTGGGGTTCCAATGATCTGGGGGGTCGCGGGGGGTGTGCACACATGATGTGCGATGGGTTCTCGTACTTGGCCCTTATATTGGCCCCCTATCCCTCATCAAACCTCAAGAACTCACACCCCTTAAAGAGTATTTGAGATTTTACAAGTTTGTTGCCGGTAGCCATTAAAGAGTCTGAAAATGGGGACACTTTTTTCAAATGGTCACAAAATCTTGTACACTTCGAGCTTTTAGCTGAATTTTTTTGTGCATGCCAAAAAAAATACAAGGATCACGTCTACCAAGTTTGGGGCCAAAACACCTTCCGAAAAAATTTAAAAAATCCCGAATCAGAAAAAGTTTCAAAAATCGTGAAAAAGAGAAAACGAGTCGTCTTGCCATGAAACTTCACGTGAAGGCTTAAGGGACCATTGTATGAATTTACAAGCCATAAAAATGGCATTGGCTTGCAGAAATATGAAGATGTGCCTAAACCCACCTACGACCCTATCGATCCAAGGCTTGCGCATCCTGTCTCTCTGGCCGGTATAGTGCCCGCCCGCCTTGTCGTTTCGTTGGTTGGGTTAGGGATACGGAGTTCATTCCCAGTCTAAGATTGAACTGGAATGAGGGTTACGGCAGCCGGATCGGCAGCACGCAGAGCGGGACTCGACCGATCCCCAGCTTGCGCATCCCGCCCCTCCGGCCAGCTGAGCACCCGCAAGCTCGTTTCGTGGGTTGACTTAGGCATACGGAGTTCATTCCCAGTCTAAGCATACAGAGTTCATTCCCAGTCTAAGATCGGATCATAACAAGGATTGCGGCAGCACATGCTGGGCTCGGACATGTGCTGGTGCCGCATTTTTCTTTGGCGGGGCACCATCGTCGGACCATCGCCAGAGAACCTGACCGGCGGCATTAGGGTTCCGGTGATCTGGGGGGTCGCGGGGGGTGTGCACACATGATGTGCGATGGGTTCTCGTACTTGGCCCTTATATTGGCCCCCTATCCTGCATCAAACCTCCAGAACTCACACCCCCTTAAAAAGCATTTGAGATTTTACAAGTTTGCTGCGAGTAGCCATTAAAGTGTCTGAAATGAGGACACTTTTTTCAAATGGTCACAAAATCTTGTACACTTTGAGTTTTTAGCTGAAGTTTTTTGTGCATGCCAACAAAAATACAAGGATCACGTCTACCAAATTTGGGGCCAAAACTCCTTCCAAAAAAACTTTAAAAAATCTCGCACCACAAAAATTTTTAAAAATCGTGAAAAATAGAAAATGAGTCGTCTTGCCATGAAACTTCACATGAAGGCTTAAAGGACCATTGTATGAATTTACAAGCCATAAAAATGGCATTGGCATGCAGAAATATGAAGATGTGCCTAAACCCACCTACCACCCTATCGATCCATGGCTTGCGTATCCCGTCTCTCTGGCCGGCGTAGTGCCTGCCCGCCCGTCCGCTCGCTCGTTTCATCGGTTGGCTTAGGCATACGGAGTTCATTCCGAGTCTAAGATCAAACCAGACCAAGGGCTACGGCAACAGGGTCGACAGCATGTTGTGGGGGACCCAGCCAATCCCCAGCTTGCGCATCCCACCCCTCTGGCCGGCTGAGCGCCCGCACGCTCGTTTCGTGGGTTGACTTAGGCATATGGAGTTCATTCCTAGTCTAAGCATACGGAGTTCATTCCCAGTCTAAGATTGGACCAGATCGAGGGTTGCGGCAGCACATGCTGGGCTAGAGCATGTGCTGGTGCCGCATTTTTCTTCGTCTGGGCACCATCGTCGGAGCATCGTCGGATAACCTGACCGACGGCATTGGGGTTCCGACGATCGGGTGGGTCGGGGGGGTGTGCGCACAAGATGTGCGATGGGTGATGGTATTTGGCCCTTATATTATCCCCTATCCCTCATCAAACCTCGAGAACTGACACCCCCTTAAAGAGCATTTGAGATTTTACAGGTTTGCTGCCAGTAGCCTTTAAAGTGTCTGAAATGGGGACATTTTTTTCAAATGGTCACAAAATCTTGTACACTTCAAGTTTTTAGCTGAATTTTTTTGTGCATGCCAAAAAAAATACAAGGATCACGTCTACCAAGTTTGGGGCAAAAACTCCGTCCAAAAAATATTTAAAAAATCCCAAACAGCAAAAAGTTTCAAAAATCATGAAAAATAGAAAACGAGTCGTCTTGCCATGAAACTTCACGGGAAGGCTTAAAGGACCATTGTAGGAATTTACAAGCCATAAAAATGGCATTGGCACACAGAAATATGAAGATGTGCCTAAACCCACCTACCATCCTATCGATCCACGGCTTGCGCATCCCGTCTCTCTGGCCGACGGAGTGCCCGCCCGCTCGTTTCGTTGGTTGGCTTAGGTATAGGGAGTTCATTCCCCGAATAAGATCAGACCAGACCGAGGGTTGCGACAACATGATCAGCAGCATGTAGAAGGGGACCCGATTGATCCCCAGCTTGCGCATCTCGCCCCTCTGTCTGGCTGAGCGCCCGTACACTCATTTCATGGGTTGACTTTGGCATACGGAGTTTATTCCCAGTCTAAGCATACAAAGTTCATTCCCAGTCTAAGATCGGACCAGACCGAGGGTTGTAGCAGCACATGCTGGGCTTGGGCATATACTAGTGCCACATTTTTCTTCGTCTGGGCACCATTGTTAGAGCATCATCGGACAATCTGACCGATGGCATTGGGGTTCCGACGATCGGGGGGGCCCCGGGGGGGTGTGCGCACATGATGTGCAATGGATGCTGGTACTTGGCCCTTATATTGGCCCCTATCACTCATCAAACCTCGAGAACTCACACCCCTTTAAAGAGCATTTGAGATTTTACAAGTTTGCTGCCAGTAGCCATTAAAGTGTCTGAAATGGGGATACTTTTTTCAAATGGTCACAAAATCTTGTACACTTCAAGTTTTTAGCTGAATTCTTTTGTGCATGCCAACAAAAATACAAGGATCACGTCTACCAAGTTTGGGGCCAAAACATCTTCCGAAAAAATTTTAAAAAATCTCGAATCGAAAAAAGTTTCAAAAATCATGAAAAAGAGAAAACGAGTCGTCTTGCCATGAAACTTCACATGAAGGCTTAAGGGACCATTGTATGAATTTACAAGCCATAAAAATGGCATTGGCTTGCAGAAATATGAAGATATGCCTAAACCCACCTACCACCCTATCGATCCACAACTTGCGCATCCCGTCTCTCTGGCCGACGTAGTGCAGGATCGGCAGCACATACCGATCGATCCCTGAGTTGCGCATCCTGCCCCTCTGGCCGGCTGAGCGCCCGCACGCTCATTTCATGGGTTGACTTAGGCATACGGACTTCATTCCCAATCTAAGCATACGGAGTTCGTTCACAGTCTAAGATCGGACCGGACCAAGGGTTGCGGTAGCACATGCTGGGCTCAGGCAAGTGCTGGTGCCGCATTTTTCTTCACCGGGGCTCCATCGCCGGAGCATCGTCGGAGAACCTAACCGGCGGCATTGGCGTTCAGGCGATCGGGGGGCCGGGGGGGTGTGCGCACAAGATGTGTGATGGGTGCTGGTACTTGGCCCTTATATTGGCCTCCTATCCCTCATCAAACCTCAAGAACTCACACCCCTTTAAAGAGCATTTGAGATTTTACAGGTTTGCTGCCAGTAGCCATTAAAGTGTCTGAAATTGGGACACTTTTTTCAAATGGTCACAAAATCTTGTACACTTTGAGTTTTTAGCTGAATTTTTTTGTGCATGCCAAAAAAAATACAAGGATCACGTCTACCAAGTTTGGTACCAAACCTCCATCCAAAAAAATTACAAAAAATCCCGAACCGTAAAAGGTTTCAAAAATCGTGAAAAATAGAAAACTAGTCGTCTTGCCATGAAACTTCACGTGAAGGCTTAAGGGACCACTGTATGAATTTACAAGCCATAAAAATGGCATTGGCATGCAGAAATATGAAGATGTGCCTAAACCCACCTACCACCCTATCGATCCAAGGCTTGCGCATCCCGTCTCTCTAGCCGGCGTACTGCATGCCTGCCCGCCCGCCCGCTCGTTTCGTCGGTTGGCTTAGGCATATGGAGTTCATTCCTAGTCTAATATTGGACCGGACCGAAGGTTGCGGCAACAAGATTGGCAGCACGCAGAGGGGGACCCAACCGATCCCCGATTTGTGCATCCCGCCCCTTTGACCGGCTGAGCGTCCGCACGCTCATTTCGTGGGTTCACTTAGGCATACGGAGTTCATTCCCAGTCTAAGATCGGACCAGACCAAGGATTACGGCAGCGCATGCTGGGCTCGAGTATGTGATGGTGCCACATTTTTCTTCGTCGGGGCACCATCGCCAGAGCATCGTCGGAGAACCTGACCGACAACATTGGGGTTTCAGCGATCTGGGGGGCCGGGGGGTGTGCGGACTTGATGTGCGATGGGTGCTGGTACTTGGCCGTTATATTGGCCCCCTATCCCTCATCAAACCTTGAGAACTCACACCCCCTTAAAGAGCTTTTGAGATTTTATAGGTTCGCCGCCAATAGCCATTAAACTGTCTGAAATGGAGACACCTTTTTCAAATGGTCACAAAATCTTGTACACTTCGAGTTTTTAGCTGAATTTTTTTGTGCATGCCAACATAAAAACAAGGATCATGTCTACCAAGTTTGGGGACAAAACTCTTTCCAAAAAAATTTAAAAAACCCTGAACCGCAAAAAGTTTTGAAAATCGTGAAAAATAGAAAACGAGTCGTCTTGCCATGAAACTTCACGTGAAGGCTTAAGGGGACCATTGTATCAATTTACAAGCCATAAAAATGGCATTGGCATGCAGAAATATGAAGATGTGCCTAAACCCACCTACCACCCTATCGATCCATGGCTTGCGCATCCCGTCTCTCTGCCCGGCGTAGTGCCTGCCCGCCCGCCCGTCCGGCCACTCGTTTCGTCGGTTCGCTTAGGCATACGGAGTTCATTTCTACTCTAAGATCAGACCGAACCAAGGGTTGCAGCAGCCGGATCGGCAGCACATAGAGGGGGACCCGGTTGATCCCCGGCTTACGCATCCCGCCCCTCTGGCCGATTGAGCGCCCGCACGCTCGTTTCCTGGGTTGACTTAGGCATATGGAGTTCATTCCCAGTCTAAGATCGGATCAGACCGACGATTGCAGCAGCAGATGCTGGCTCGGGCATGTGCTGGTGCCGCATTTTTCTTCATCAGGGCACCGTCGCCAGAGTATCGCCAAGGAACCTGACCGGCGGCATTGGGGTTCCAGCGATCGGGGGGGCCGGGGGGATGCACGCACATGATGTGCAATGGGTGCTGGTACTTGGCCCTTATATTGGCCCCCTATTCCTCAACAAACCTCAAGAAGTCACACCCCCTTAAAGTGCATTTGAGATTTTACAGGTTTGCTGCCAGTAGTAATTAAAGTGTCTGAAATGGGGACACTTTTTTCAAATGGTCAGAAAATCTTGTACACTTTGAGTCTTTAGCTGAATGTTTTTGTGCATGCCAAAAAAAATACAAGGATCATGTCCACCACGTTTGGGGACAAAACTCCTTCCGAAAAAATTTTAAAAAATCCTGAACCGTAAAAAGTTTCAAAAATCATGAAAAATAAAAAATGAGTCGTCCTACCATAAAACTTCACGTGAAGGCTTAATGGACAATTGTATGAATTTACATGCCATAAAAATGGCATTGGCATGCAGAAATATGAAGATGTACCTAAACCCACCTACCACCCTATCGATCCATGGCTTGCGCATCCCGTCTCTCTGGCCGACGGAGTGCCCGCCCCCCCGCCTGCTCGTTTCGTCGGTTGGCTTAGGCATACAGAGTTCGTTACCAGTCTAAGATCAGACCAGACCAGACCGAGGGTTGCGGCAGCAGGATCGCCAGCATGCAGAGGGAAACCCAGTCGATCCCTGGCTTGTGCATCCTGCCCCTTTGGGCGACTGAGCGCCAGCACGCTCGTTCCGTGGGTTGACTTAGGCATACAGAGTTCATTCCCAGTCTAAGCATACGGAGTTCATTCCCAGTCTAAGATCGGACCGGACCGAGGGTTGCGGCAGCACATGCTAGGCTGGGGCATGTGCTGGTGCCGTATTTTTCTTCATCGGGGGACCATCGTCAGAGCATCGTCGGAGAACCTGACCGACGGCATTGGGGTTCCGATGATCGGGGGGCCGGGGGGTGTGCGCACATGATGTGCGATGGGTGCTGGTACTTGGCCCTTATATTGGCCCCCTATCCCTCATCAAACCTCGAGAACTCACACCCCCTTAAAGAGCATTTGAGATTTTACAGGTTTGCTACCAGTAGCCATTAAAGTGTCTAAAATGGGGACACTTTTTTCAAATGGTCACAAAATCTTGTACACTTCGAGTTTTTACCTGAATTTTTTTGTGTATGCCAACAAAAATACAAGGATCACGTCTACCAACTTTGGGGCCAAAACTCCTTCCGAAAAATCTTAAAAAATCTTGAACCATAAAAAGTTTCAAAAATCATAAAAAATAGAAAATGAGTCATCTTGCCATAAATATGAAAATGTGCCTAAACCCACCAACAGCCTATCGATCAACGGCTTGCGCATCCTGCCTCTCTGGCCGGCGTAGTGCCCGCCCGCCTGCTCGTTTCGCCGGTTGGCTTAGGCATACAAAGTTAATTCCCAGTCTAAGATCGGACAGGATCGAGGGTTGTGACAGTAGGATCGACAGCATGCAGAGGGGGACCCGACCGATCCCCGGCTTGCGCATCCCGCCCCTCTGGCCGACTAAGCGCCCGCACGCTCGTTTCGTGGGTTCACTTAGGCATACGGAGTTCATTCCCAGTCTAAGCATACAGAGTTCATTCCCAGTCTAAGATCGGACCGGACCGAGGGTTGCGGCAGTACATGCTGGGCTCGGGCATGTGCTGGTGCCGTATTTTTCTTCGTCAGGGCACCATCATCGGAGCATCGTCGGAGAACCTGACTGGTGGCATTGGGGTTCCGACGATCAGGGGGGATGTGCGCACATGATGTGCGATGGGTGCTGGTACTTGGCCCTTATGTTGGCCCCCTATCCCTCATCAAACCTCGAGAACTCACACCCCCTTAAAGAGCATTTGAGATTTTATAGGTTTGCTGCCAGTAGCCATTAAAGTGTCTGAAATGGGGACACTTTTTTCAAATGGTCACAAAACCTTGTACACTTCGAATTTTTAGCTGAATTGTTTTGTGAATGCCAATTAAAATACAAGGATCACATCTACCAAGTTTGGGGCAAAACTCCTTTCAAAAAAATGTTAAAGAATCCCGAACCGCAAAAGGTTTTGAAACTTGTGAAAAATAGAAAACGAGTCGTCTTGCCATGAAACTTCATGTGAAGGCTTAGGAGACCATTGTATGAATTCACAAGCCATAAAAATTTCATTGGCACATAGAAATATGAAGATGTGCCTAAACCCACCTACCACCCTATCGATCCACTGCTCACGTATCCTGCCCCTCCAGTCGGCATAGTGCCTGCCCCTCCAGTCGACGTAGTGCTCGTTTCAACGGTTGGCTTAGGCATACGGAGTTCATTCCCAGTCTAAGATTGGACCGGACTGAGGGTTGCGGTAGCAGGATCGACAGCACACAGAGGGGGACCCAACCGATCCTCGGCTTGCGCATCCCGCCCCTCTGGCCGGCTGAGTGCCTGCACGCTCGTTTTATGGGTTGACTTAGGCATATGGAGTCATTCCCAGTCTAAGCATATGGAGTCCATTCCCAGTCTAACATCGTATCGGACCGAGGGTTGCGGCAACACATGCTAGGCTCGAGCATGTGCTTGTGCCATATTTTTCTTCGTCGGGGCACCATCGTCGGAGCATCACGTGAAGGCTTAAGGGACCATTGTATGAATTTACAAGCCATAAAAATGGCATTGGCACATAGAAATATGAAGATGTACGTAAACCCACCTACCACCCTATCGATCCACGGCTTGCACATCCCGTCTCTCTGGCCGATGTAGTGCCCGCCTGCCCACCCGCTCATCCGCTCGTTTCGTCGGTTGGCTTAGGCATACGGAGTTCATTACCAGAAGATCGGACCGGACCGGACTGAGGGTTACGACTGCAGGATCGACAGCACGCAGAAGGAGACCCAACCGATCCCCGGCTTGCGCATCCCGCCCCTCTGGCCGGCTGAGCGCCAGCACGCTCGTTTCATGGGTTGACTTAGACATATAGAGTTCATTCCCAGTCTAAGCATACGGAGTTCATTCCCAGTCTAAGATCGGACCGCACCGAGGGTTATGGCAGCACATGCTGGGCTAGGGCATGTGCTGGTGCCGCAATTTTCTTCATCGGGGCACCATCGTCGGAGCATCGCCGGAGAACCTGACTGGCGGCATTGGGGTTCCGACGATCAAGGGGGCCGGGGGGTGTGCACACATGATGTGCGATGGGTGCTGGTACTTGGCCCTTATATTAGCCCTCTATCCCTTACCAAACTTCGAGAACTCACACCCCCTTAAAGAGCATTTGAGATTTTATAGGTTTGCTGCCAGTAGCCATTAAAGTGTCTGAAATGGGGACACTTTTTTCAAAAGGTCACAAAATCTTGTACACTTCAAGTTTTTACCTAAATTTTTTTGTGTATGCCAACAAAAATACAAGGATCATGTCTACCAAGTTTGGAGCCAAAACTCTTTCCGAAAAAATTGTAAAAAATCCTGAACCGTAAAAAGTTTCAAAAATCATAAAAAATAGAAAATGAGTCGTCTTGCCATAAATATGAAATTGTGCCTAAACCCACCTAACACCCTATCGATCAACGGCTTGCGCATCCTGCCTCTCTGGCCGGTGTAGTACCCCTCCGCCCGTCCGCTCGTTTCATCGGTTGGCTTAGGCATACGGAGTTCATTCCTAGTCTAAGATCGAACCAAATCGAGGGTTGTGACAGTAGGATCGGCAGCACACAGAGGGGGACCCGACCAATCCCCGGCTTGCGCATCCCGCCCCTCTGGCCGACTGAGCGCCCGCACGGTCGTTTCGTGGGTTGACTTAGGCATACGGAGTTCATTCCCAGTCTAAGCATAAGGAGTTCATTCCCAGTCTAAGATCGGACCAGATCGAGGGTTGCGGCAGCACATGCTAGGCTCGGGCATGTGCTGGTGCCGCATTTTTCTTCGTCAGGGCACCATCGTCGGAGCATCGTCAGAGAACCTAACCGGTGGCATTCGGGTTCCGACGATCGGGGGACCGGGGGGGATGTGCGCACATGATGTGCGATGGGTGCTAGTACTTGGCCCTTATATTGGCCCTCTATCCCTCATCAAACCTCAAGAAGTCACACCCCTTCAAAAGAGCATTTGAGATTTTACAGGTTTGCTGCCAGTAGCCATTAAAGTGTCTGAAATGGGGACACGTTTTTCAAATGGTCGCAAAACCTTGTTCACTTCAAGTTTTTAGGTGAGTTGTTTTGTAAGTGCCAACAAAAATACAAGGATCACGTCTACCAATTTTGGGGCCAAAACTCCTTCCGAAAAAATTTTAAAAAATCCCAAACTGTAAAAAGTTTCAAAAATCATGAAAAATAGAAAACGAGTCGACTTGCCATGAAACTTCACGTGCAGGCTTAAGGGACCATTGTATGAATTTAGAAGCCATAAAAATGGTATTGACATGCAGAAATATGAAGATGTGCCTAAACCCACCTACCACCCTATCGATCCATGGCTTACACATCCCGTCTCTCTGGCCGACGTAGTGCCCGCCCGCCCGCTCGCTCGTTTCGTCGATTGGCTTAGGCATACAGAGTTCATTCCCAGTCTAAGGTTTGATCAGACCGAGGGTTGTGGTTGCAGGATCGACAGCACGCAGAGGACAACCCGACCGATCCCCAACTTGCGCATCCCGCCCCTCTGGCCGGTGGCATTGGGGTTTCGCGATCGGAGGGGCCGGAGGGGTGTGCGCACATGATGTGCGATGGGTGCTGGTACTTGGCCCTTATATTGGCCCCCTATCCCTCATGAAACCTTGAGAACTCACACCCCCTTACTGAGCATTTGAGATTTTACAGGTTTGCTGGCAGTAGCCATTAAAGTGTCTGAAATGGGGACACTTTTTTCAAATGATCACAAAATCTTGTACACTTTGAGTTTTTAGATGACTTTTTTTGTGCATGCCAACAAAAATACAGGGATCATGTCGACCAAGTTTGGGGCCAATACTCCTTCCAAAAAAATTTTAAAATATCCTGAACCGCAAAAATTTCAAAAATCATGAAAAATAGAAAATGAGTCATCTCGGCATGAAACTTCTCGTGAAGGCTTAAGGGACCATTGTGTGAATTTACGAGCCATAAAAATGGCATTGGCACGTAGAAATATGAAGATGTGTCTAAACCCACCTACCACCCTATCGATCCACGGCTTGCGCATCCCGTCTCTCTGGCCTGCGTAGTGCCCGCGCGCCCACCTGCCCGCTCGTTTCGTCAATTGGCTTAGGCATACGGAGTTCATTCCCAGTCTAAGACCAGACCAACCGAGGGTTGCAGCAGCACACAGAGGGGGACCCGGCCGATCCCCGGCTTACGCATCTCGCACCTCTAGCCTGTTGAGCGCCCGTACGCTCGTTTCATGGGTTGACTTAGGCATACAGAGTTCATTCCCAGTCTAAGCATACGGAGTTCATTCCCAGTCTAAGATCGGACCGAATCGAGGGTTGCGACAGCACATTCTGGGCTCGGGCATGCGCTGGTACCGCATTTTTCTTCGTCGAGACACCATCGCTGGAGCATCGTCGGAGAACCTGACTGGCGGCATTGGGGTTCCAGCGATCGGGGGGGCCGAGGGGGGGTGTGTGCACATGATGTGCGATGGGTGCTGGTACTTGGCCCTTATATTGGCCCCCTATCCCTCATCAAACCTCGAGAACTCACACCCCCTTAAAAAGCATTTGAGATTTTACAAGTTTGCTGCCAGTAGTAATTAAAGTGTCTAAAATGGGACACTTTTTTCAAATGGTCACAAAATGTTTTATAGTTCTAGTTTTTAGCTGAATATTTTTGTACATGCCAACAAAAATACAAGGATAACGTCTACCAAGTTTGGGGCTAAAAGCCCTTCCGAAAAAATTTTAAAAAATCTCAAACCGCAAAAGGTTTCAAAAATCCTGAAAAAAAAGAAAACGAGTCATGTTGCCATGAAACTTCACTGAAGGTTTAAGGGACCATTGTATGAATTTACAAGCCGCAAAAATGGCATGGCACAAAGAAATATGAAGATATGCGTAAACCCACCTACCACCCTATCGATCCACAGCTTGTGTATCCCGTCTCTCTGGCCGATGTAGTGCCCGCCCGCCAGCCCCCCCGCTCATTTCGTCGGTTGGCTTAGGCATGTAGAGTTCATTCCAGTCTAAGATCGGACCAGACCGAGGGTTGTAGTAGCAGGATCGATAGCACGTAAAGGGGTATAAGGCCGATCACCGGCTTGTACATCCCGCCCCTTTGGCCGATTGAGTGCCCGCACGCTCGTTTCGTGGGTTGACTTAGGCATACGGAGTTCATTCCTAGTCTAAGATTGAATTGGACCGAGGGTTGTGGTAGCAAATGCTGGGCTTGGGCATGGGCTGGTGCCGCATTTTTCTTCGCCTGGGCACCATCGCTGGAGAACTTGACCGGTGGCGGTGGGGTTTCGGTGATCGGGGGGGTCGGGGGGTGTGCGCACATGATGTGCGATGGGTGCTGGTACTTGGCCCTTATATTGGCCCCCTATCCCTCATCAAACCTCAAGAACTCACACCCCCTTAAAGAGCATTTGAGATTTTATAGGTTTGTTGCCAGTAGCCATTAAAGTGTCCGAAATGGGGACACGTTTTCCAAATGGTCACAAAACCTTGTACACTTCGAGTTTTTAGCTGAATTGTTTTGTGAGTGCCAACAAAAATACAAGGATCACGTCTACCAAGTTTGGGGCCAAAACTCCTTCCAAAAAAATTTTAAAAAATCCCGAACCGCAAAAAGTTTCAAAAATTCTGAAAAATAGAAAACGAGTCATCTTGCCATGAAACTTCACGTGAAGGCTTAAGGGACCATAGTATGAATTTACAAGCCATAAAAATGGCATTGGCATGCAGAAATACGAAGATGTGCCTAAACCCACCTACCACCCTATCGATCCAAGGCTTACGCATCCTGTCTCTCTGGCCGGCGTAGTGCCCACCCGCCTGCCCGCTCGTTTCGTCGGTTTGCTTAGGCATACGGAGTTCATTCCCAGTCTAAGATTGGACCAGACTGAGGGTTACGGTAGCAGGATCGATAGTACATAGAGGGGGACCACGCTGATCCCCGGCTTGTGCATCCTGCCCCTTTGGCCGACTGAGTGGCCGCACGTTCGTTTTGTGGGGCGACTTAGGCATACGGAGTTCATTCCCAGTCTAAGATTGGACCGGACCGAGGGTTGTGGTAGCACATGCTGGGCCCGGCCATGTGCTGGTGCCGTATTTTTCTTCCCCGGGGCACTATTGTCGGAGCATCATCGGAGAACCTAATCGGTGGCATTGGGGTTCCGACGATCGGGGGGGCCGGGCAGGGTGTGCGCACATGATGTGCGTTGGGTGCCGGTACTTGGCCCTTATATTGGGCCCCTATCCCTCATCAAACCTCGAGAACTCACACCCCCTTAAAGAGCATTTGAGATTTTACAGGTTTGCTGCCAGTAGCCATTAAAGTGTCTGAAATGGGGACACTTTTTTCAAATGGTCACAAAATCTTGTACACTTCGGGTTTTTAGCTGAATTTTTTTATGCATGCCAACAAAAATACAAGGATCACGTCCACCAAGTTTGGGCCAAAACTCCTTCCGAAAAAATTTTAAAAAATCGTGAAAAATAGAAAATAAGTCATCTTGCCATGAAACTTCACGTGAAGGCTTAAGGGGTATGAATTTACAGCCATAAAAATGGCATTGGCTTGCGAAAATATGAAGATGTGCCTAAACCCACCTACCACCCTATCGATCCACGGCTTGTGCATCCCATCTCTCTGGCCGGCGTAATGCCTGCCTGCTCGCCCGCGCGCTAGTTTTGTCGGTTGGCTTAGCCGTACAGAGTTCATTCCCAGTCTAAGATCGAACCAGACTGAGGGTTGTGGTAGCAGGATTGGCAGCACGCAGAGGGGGACCCAGTCGATCGCCGGCTTGCGAAATCCCACCCCTCTGGCCGGCGGAGCACCCGTAACTTGTTTCATGGGTTGACCTAGGCATACGGAGTTCATTCCCAATCTAAGCATATGGAGTTCATTCCCAGTCTAAGATCGGACTGGGCCGAGGGTTACGGCAGCACATACTGGGCTCAGGCATGTGCTGGTGCCGCATTTTTCTTCGTTGGGGCACCATCGTCGGAGCATCACCGTTGAACCTAACCGTCGGCATTGGGGTTCCGGTGATCAGGGGGGCCGGGGGGCCGAGGGGTGTGCGCACATGATGTGCGATGGGTGTTGGTACTTGTTCCTTATATTGGCCCCCTATCCCTCATCAAACCTCGAGAACTCACAACCCCTTAAAGAGCATTTGAGATTTTACAGGTTTGCTGCCAGTAGCCATTAAAGTGTCTGAAATGGGGACACTTTTTTCAAATGGTCACAAAATCTTGTACACTTCGAGTTTTTAGCTGAATTTTTTTGTGCATGCCAACAAAAATACAAGGATCATGTCTACCAAGTTTGGGGCCAAAACTTATTCCGAAGAAATTTTAAAAAATCCTGAACTACAAAAAGTTTCAAAAATCATGAAAAATAGAAAACGAGTCGTTTTGGCATGAAACTTCAAGTGAAGGCTTAAGTGACCATTGTATGAATTTACAACCCATAAAAATGGCCAAGTTTGGGGCCAAAACTTATTCCGAAGAAATTTTAAAAAATCCTGAACTACAAAAAGTTTCAAAAATCATGAAAAATAGAAAACGAGTCGTTTTGGCATGAAACTTCAAGTGAAGGCTTAAGTGACCATTGTATGAATTTACAACCCATAAAAATGGCATTGGAACGTAGAAATATGAAGATGTGCCTAAAACCAGCTATCAGTCTATCGATCCACGGCTTGCGCATCCCGTCTCTCTGACCAGCGTAGTGCCCGCCCGCCAGCTCGTTTCTTCGGTTGGCTTAGGCATACGAAGTTCATTCCCAGTCTAAGTCAGACCAGACCGAGGGTTGCGGCAACAGGATCGACAGCACGTAACGGGGGTCCCGGCCGGTCCCTGGCTTGCGCATCCCATCCTCTGGCCGACTGAGCGCCCGCACACTCATTTCATGGGTTGACTTAGGCATACGGAGTTCATTCCTAGTCTAAGCATATGGAGTTCATTCCCAGTCTAAGCACATGGAGTTTATTCCCAGTCTAAGATAGGATTGGACCGAGGGTAGCGGTAGCACATGCTGAGCTCGGGCATGTGCTGGTAACGCATTTTTCTTTGTCGGGGCACCATCGTCAGAGCATCGTCGAAAAACCTGACTGGCGGTATTGTGGTTCCGACGATCGGGGGGCCAGGGGGTGTGCGCACATGATGTTCGATCGGTGCTAGTACTTGGCCCTTATATTGGCCCCCTATCCCTCATCAAACCTCGAGAACTCACACCTCCTTAAAGAGCATTTGAGATTTTACAGGTTTGCTGCCAGTAGCCATTAAAGTGTCTGAAATGGGGACACTTTTTTCAAATGGTCACAAAATCTGGTACACTTAGAGTTTTTAGCTGAATTTTTTTGTTCATGCCAACAAAAATACAAAGATCACGTCTACGAAGTTTGGGACTAAAACTCCTTCTAAAAAAATTTTAAGAAATCTTGAACCGTAAAAAGTTTCAAAAATCGTGAAAAATAGAAAATGAGTCATCTTGCCATGAAACTTCATGTGAAGGCTTAAGGGACCATTGTATGAATTTACAAGCCATAAAAATGGCATTGGCACGTAGAAATATGAAGATGTGCCTAAACCCACCTACCACCCTATCGATTCACGGTTGGCGCATCTCGTCTCTCTGGTAGGCATAGTGCCCGCCCGCTCGCTCGTTTCGTCGATTGGCTTAGGCATAGGAGTTCATTCCCAGTCTAAGATCGGATCGGACTGAGGGTTGCGGTAGTAGGATCGGCAGCACTCAAAGGGGGACCCGATCGATCCTCGACTTTCGCATCCCGCCCCTCTGGCCGGTTGAGCACCCGCACGCTCGTTTCGTGGGTCGACTTAGGCATACAGAGTTCATTCCCAGTCTAAGATCGAATCGGACCGATGGTTGCAGCAGCACATGCTGGGCTGGAGCATTTGCTGGTGTCAAATTTTTCTTCGTCGGTGCACCATCGTCGGAGAACCTGACCGGCGGCATTGGGGTTCCGGCGATCGGGGGGGTCGGGGGGGTTTGCGAGCATGATGTGCGATGGGTGCTGGTTCTTGGCCCTTACATTGGCCCCCTATCCCTCATCAAACCTCAAGAACTCACACCCCCTTAAAGAGCATTTGAGATTTTACATGTTTGCTGCCAGTAGCCATTAAAGTCTCTGAAATGGGGACACTTTTTTCAAATGGTCACAAAATCTTGTACAGTTTGAGTTTTTAGCTGAATTTTTTTGTGCATGCCAAAAAAAATACAAGGATCACATCTACCAAGTTTGGGTCAAAACTCCTTCCGAAAAAATTTTAAAAAATCCTGAATCGTAAAAAGTTTCAAAAATTGTGAAAAATAAAAAACGAGTCGTCTTGCCATGAAACTTCACGTGAAGGCTTAAGGGACCATTGTATGAATTTACAAGCCATAAAAATGCAATTGGCATGTAGAAGTATGAAGATATGCCTAAACCCAGCTACCACCTTATTGATCCATGGCTTGCGCATCCCGTCTCTTTGGGCAGCGTAGTGCCCGCCCGCTCGTTTTGTCAGTTGGCTTAGGCATACGGAGTTCATTCCCAGTCTAAGATCAGACCAGATTGAGGGTTACGGTAGCAGGATCGGTAGCACACAGAGGGGGACCCGGCCGATCCCCGGCTTGCGCATCCTACCCCTCTTGTCGGCTGAGCGCCCGCACACTCGTTTCGTGGGTTGACTTAGGCAAATGGAGTTTATTCCCAGTCTAAGCATACGGAGTTCATTCCCAGTCTAAGATCAAACCAGACCGATGGTTGCGACTGCACATGCTGCGCTCGGGCATGTGCTGGTGACGCATTTTTCTTCGTCAGAGAACCTGACCGACGGTATTGGGGTTCCGGCGATCGATGGGGCCGAGGGGGTGTGCGCACATGATGTGCGATGGGTGCTGGTACTTGGCCCTTATATTTGCCCCCTATCCCTCATCAAACCTCGAGAACTCACACCCCCTTAAAGAGAATTTGAGATTTTACAGGTTTGCTACCAGTAGCCACTAAAGTGTCTGAAATGGGGACACTTTTTTCAAATGGTCACAAAATCTTGTACACTTCGAGTTTTTAGCAGAATTTTTTTGTGCATGCCAAGAAAAATACAAGGATCATGTCTATAAAGTTTGGGGCCAAAACTCCTTCCAAAAAAATTTTAAAAAATCCCGAACCGCAAAAAGTTTTAAAAAATTATGAAAAATAGAAAAGGAGTCGTCTCGCCATGAAACTTCACGTGAAGGCTTAAGGGACCATTGTATGAATTTACAAGCCATAAAAATGCCATTGGAATGCAGAAATATGAAGATGTGCCTAAACCCACCTACCACCCAATCGATCCACAGCTTAGGCATCCAGTCTCTCTGGCCGACGTAGTGCCCGCCCGCCCGCCCATGCGCTTGTTTCGTCGATTGCCTTAGGCATACAGAGTTCATTCCCTATCTAGGATCAGACTAGATTGAGGATTGCGGTAGCAGGATCGGTAGCACGCAGAGGGGGACATGGTCGATCCCCGGCTTGCGCATCCCGCCCCTCTAGCCGGCTGAACACCTGTACGATCATTTTGTGGGTTAACTTAAGCATACAGAGTTCATTCCTAGTCTAAGCATACGGAGTTCATTCCCAGTCTAAGATCGGATCAAACCAAGGGTTGCGGCAGCACATGCTGGGCTCGGGCATGTGCTGGTGACGTATTTTTCTTCGCTGGAGAACCTGACCGACGGTATTGGGGTTCCGATGATCGAGGAGGCCGGGGGGGTGTGCGCACAAGATGTGCGATGGGTGCTGGTACTTGGCCCTTACATTGGCCCCCTATCCCTCATCAAACCTCGAGAACTCACAACCCCTTAAAGAGCATTTGAGATTTTAAAGGTTTGCTGCCAGTAGCCATTAAAGTCTCTGAAATGGGGACACTTTTTTCAAATGGTCACAAAATCTTGTACACTTTTAGTTTTTAGCTGAATTTTTTTGTGCATGCCAACAAAAATACAAGGATCACGTCTACCAAGTTTGGGGTCAAAACTCCTTTCGAAAAAATTTTAAAAAATCCCAAACCGCAAAAAGTTTCAAAAATCGTGAAAAATAAAAAATGAGTCGTCTTGCCATGAAACTTCATGTGAAGGCTTAAGGGACCATTGTATGAATTTACAAGCCAGAAAAATGGCATTGGCATGCAGAAGTATGAAGATGTGCCTAAACCCAGCTACCACCCTATCGATCCACGACTTTCGCATCCCGTCTCTTTGGCCAGCGTAGTGCCGGCCCACTCGTTTTGTCGGTTGGCTTAGGCATACGGAGTTCATTCCCAGTCTAAGATCGGACCCGACTGAGGGTTACGGCAGCAGGATCGACAGCACGCAGAGAGGGACCCGACCGATCCTCGACTTCCGCATCCCGCCCCTCTGGCCGGCTGAGGGCTCGCACGCTCATTTCGTGGGTTGACTTAGGCATACAGAGTTCATTCCCAGTCTAAGCATACAGAGTTCATTCCCAGTCTAAGATCAGACCGAATCGAGGGTTACGACAGCACATGCTGGGCTCGAGCATGTGCTGGTGCCGTATTTTTCTTCGTCAGGGCACCATCGCCGGGAAACCTGACCGTCGGCATTGGGGTTCCGATTATCGACGGGGCCGGGGGGTGTGCACACATGATGTGCGATGGGTGCTGGTACCTGGCCCATATATTATCCCCCTATCCCTCATCAAACCTTAAGAACTCACACCCCCTTAAAGAGCATTTGAGATTTTACAGGTTTGCTGCCAGTAGCCATTAAAGTGTCTGAAATGGAGACACTTTTTTCAAATGGTCACAAAATCTTGTACACTTCGAGTTTTTAGCTGAATTTTTTTGTGCATGCCAACAAAAATACAAGGATCGCGTCTACCAAGTTTAGGGCCAAAACCTTTTCGAAGAAATTTTAAAAAATCTCGAACCGCAAAAAGTTTCAAAAATAATGAAAAATAGAAAACGAGTCGTCTTGCCATTAAACTTCACGTGAGGCTTAAGGGACCATAGTATGAATTTACAAGCCATAAAAATGGCATTGGCATGCAGAAAAACGAAGATGTGCCTAAACCCACCTACAACCCTATCGATCCAAGGCCTGCGCATCCCGTCTCTCTGGCCGGCGTAGTGCCCGCCCGCCCGCCCGCCCGCCCGCTCGTTTCGTCGGTTCGCTTAGGCATAGGGAGTTCATTCCCATTCTAAGATTGGACCGGACTGAGGGTTACGGTAGCAGGATCGACAGTACACAGAGGGGGACCACGCTGATCCCCGGCTTGTGCATCCTGCCCCTTTGGCTAATTGAGTGGCCGCACGTTCGTTTTGTGGGGTGACTTAGGCATACAGAGTTCATTTCCAGTCTAAGATTGGACCGGACCGAGGGTTGTGGTAGCACATGCTGGGCCCGGCCATGTGCTGGTGCCGCATTTTTCTTCCCCGGGGCACAATCGTCAGAGCATCGTCGGAGAACCTGATCGGCGGTATTGGGGTTTCGACGATTGGGGGGGTCGGGCAGGGTGTGCGCACATGATGTGCGATGGGTGCTGGTACTTGGCCCTTATAGTGGCCCCCTATCCCTCATCAAACCTCGAGAACTCACACCCCCTTAATGAGCATTTGAGATTTTACAAGTTTGCTGCCAGTAGCCATTAAAGTGTCTAAAATGGGGACATTTTTTTCAAATGGTCACAAAATCTTGTACACTTCGAGTTTTTAGCTGAATTTTTTTGTGCATGCCAACAAAAATACAAGGATCACGTCCACCAAGTTTGTTGCCAAAACTCCTTCTGAAAAAATTTTAAAAAATCTCGAACCGTAAAAAGTTTTAAAAATCATGAAAAATAGAAAACGAGTCATCTTGCCATGAAACTTCACGTGAAGGCTTAAGGGACCATTGTATGAATTTACAAACCATAAAAATGGCATTGGCACCCAAAAATATGAAGATGTACCTAAACCCACCTACCACCCTATCGATCCACGGCTTGCACATCCTGTCTCTCTGAAAGGCGTAGTGCCTGCCCGCCCGTCCGCCCACTCGTTTCGTCGGTTGGCTTAGGCATACGGAGTTCATTCCCAGTCCAAGATCGGACCGGACCGGCAGTAGGATCGACAGCACACAGCGGGGGACCCGACCGATCCCCAGCTTACGCATCCCGTCCCTCTGGCCGGCTGAACGCCCGCACGCTCGTTTCATGGGTTGACTTAGGCATATGAAATTCATTCCCAGTCTAAACATACGGAGTTCATTCCTAGTCTAAGATCTTACCGGACCGAGGGTTACGGCAGCACATGCTGGGCTCGGGCATGTGCTGGTGCTGTATTTTTCTTCACCGGGGCACCATCGTCGGAGCATCGTCGGAGAACCTGACCGATGGCATTGGGGTTCCGATGATCGGGGGGGCCGGGGGGGTGTGCCCACATGATGTGTGATGGGTGCTGGTACTTGGCCCTTATATTGGTACCCTATCCCTCATCAAACCTCGAGAACTCACACCCCCTTAAAGAGCATTTGACATTTTACAGGTTTGCTGCTAGTAGCCATTAAAGTGTCTGAAATGGGGACACTTTTTTCAAATGGTCACAAAATCTTGTACACTTCGAGTTTTTAGCTGAATTTTTCTGTGCATGCCAACAAAAATACAAGGATCACATCTACCAAGTTTGGGGCCAAAACTCCTTCCGAAAAAATTTAAAAAATCTGAACCGTAAAAATTTTTAAAAATCATGAAAAATAGAAAACGAGTCGTCTTGCCATGAAACTTCGCGTGAAGGCTTGAGGGACCATTGTATGAATTTACAAGTCATAAAAATGGCATTGGCATGCAGAAATATTAAGATCTGCCTAAACGCACCTACCACCCTATCGATCCACGGCTTGCGCGTCCTGTCTCTCTGGCCGACGTAGTGCCCGCCCGCCCGCCCATCCCCTCATTTCGTAGGTTGGTTTAGGCATACGGAGTTCATTCCTAGTCTAAGATCGGACCAGACCGAGGGTTGCGACAGTAGGATCAGCAGCACGTAGAGAGGGACCCGGTCGATCCCCGGCTTACGCATCCCGCCCCTCTAGTCGGCTAAGCGCCCGCACGCTCATTTCGTGGGTTGACTTAGGCATACGGAGTTCATTCCCAGTCTAAGATCGGCCCGGACCAAGGGTTGCGGTAGCACTTGCTAGGCTCGGGCATGTGCTGGTGCAAAATTTTTCTTCACCGGGGCACCATCGTCGGAGCATCACCGGAGAACCTGACCGGTGGCATTGGGTTTCCGGCGATCGGGGGGGCCAGCGGGGTGTGCCCACATGATGTGTGATGGGTGCTGGTACTTGGCCCTTATATTGGCCCCCTATCCCTCATCAAACCTCAAGAACTCACACCCCCTTAAAGACCATTTTAGATTTTACAGGTTTGCTGCCAGTAGCCATTAAAGTGTCTGAAATGGGGACACTTTTTTCAAATGGCCACAAAATCTTGTACACTACGAGTTTTTAGCTGAATGTTTTTGTGCATGCCAACAAAAATACAAGGATCACGTCTAGCAAGTTTGGGGCCAAAAATCCTTTCGAAAAATTTTAAAAAAAATTTGAACCGTAAAAAGTTTCAAAAATCATGAAAAATAGAAAACGAGTCATCTTGGCATGATCTTAAGGGACCATTGTATGAATTTACAAGCCATAAAAAGGGGATTGGCACACAGAAATATGAAGATGTGCCTAAACCCACCTACCACCCTACCGATCCACGGCTTGCGCATCCTGTCTCTCTGGCCGGCGTAGTGCCCGCCCACTCGTTTCGTCGGTTGGCTTAGGCATACGGAGTTCATTCCCAGTCTAAGATTGGACCAGACTGGTAGTAGGATCGACAGCACATAGAGGGGGACCCGATCGATTCCCAGTCTAAGATTGGACCAGACTGGTAGTAGGATTGACAGCACATAGAGGGGGACCCGATCGATCCCCAGCTTGCGCATCCCGCCCCTCTGGCCGGCTGAGTGCCCACACTCTAGTTTCGTGGGTTGACTTAGGCATACAGAATTCATTCCCAGTCTAAGCATACGGAGTTCATTCCCAGTCTAAGATCAGACCAGACCGAGGGTTGCGATAGCACATTTTGGCTCGGGCATGTGCTGGTGCCGCATTTTTCTTCGACGAGGCACCATCGCCAGAGCATCGTCGGAGAACCTGACCGGCAGCATTAAGGTTCCGACGATCGGGGGGTTGGGGGGGTGTGCGCACATGATGTGCGATGGGTGCTGGTACTTTATCCCTTATATTGGCCCCCTATCCCTCATCAAACCTTGAGAACTCACACCCCCTTAAAGAGCATTTGAGATTTTACAGGTTTGCTGCCAGTAGCCATTAAAGTGTCTAAAATGGGGACACTTCTTTCAAATGCTCACAAAATCTTATACACTTCGAGTTTTTAGCTGAATTTTTTTGTGCATGCCAAAAAAAATACAAGGATCATGTCTTACAAGTTTGGTACCAAAACTCCTTCTGAAAAAATTTTAAAAAATCCTGAACCACAAAAAGTTTTGAAAATCGTGAAAAATAGAAAACAAGTCGTCTTGCCATGAAACTTCACGTGAAAGCTTAAAGGACCATTGTATGAATTTACAAGCCATAAAAATGGCATTGGCATGCAGAAATATGAAGATGTGCCTAAACCCACCAACCACCCTATCGATCCACGGCTTGCGCATCCCATCAATCTGGCCGACGTAGCGCCCGGCCGCCCGTACGCTCGTTGCATCGGTTGGCTTAGGCATACGGAGTTCATTCCCAGTCTAAGATCAGACTGGACGGAGGGTTGCGATAGCATGCAGAGGGGGACCCGGCCGATCCCCGGCTTGCGCATCTCGCCCCTCTGGACGGCTGAGCGCCCGCACGCTCGTTTCGAGTGTTGACTTAGGCATACGGAGTTCATTCCCAGTCTAAGCATACGGAGTTCATTCCCAGTCTAGGATCGGACTGGACCGAGGGTTACGGCAGCACTTGCTGGGCTCGGGCATGTGCTGGTGCTGCATTTTTCTTCGCCGGGGCACCATCGTTGGAGCATCACCGAAGAACCTGACCGGCAGCATTGGGGTTCCGGCGATCGGGGGGTGTGCGCCCATCATGTGCGATGGGTGCTGGTACTTGGCCCTTATATTGGCCCCCTATCACTCATCAAACCTTGAGAACTCACACCCCCTTAAAGAGCATTTGAGATTTTACAAGTTTACTGCCAGTAGCCATTAAAGTGTCTGAATTGGGGATAGTTTTTTCAAATGCTCACAAAATCTTGTACACTTTGAGTTTTTAGCTGAATTTTTTTGTGCATGCAAACAGAAATAAAGGGATCAGGTCTGCCAACTTTGGGGCCAAAACTCCTTCCGAAAAAATTTTAAAAAATCCTGAATGGCAAAAAGTTTCAAAAATCATGAAAAATAGAAAACGAGTCGTCTTGCCATGAAACTTCACGTGAAGGCTTAATGGACCATTGTATGAATTTACAAGCCATAAAAATGGCATTGGCATGCAAAAATATGAAGATGTGCCTAAACCCACCTACCACCTTACCGATCTATGGCTTGCGCATCCCATCTCTCTGGTCGGCGTAGTGCCTGCCCGCCCGCTCTCCCACTCGTTTTGTCGGTTGGCTTAGGCATACGGAGTTCATTCCCAATCTAAGATAGGGTGGGATCGGCAGCAAGATCGGCAGCATGCAGAAGGGGACCCGGCCGATCCCCGGCTTACACATCCCGCCCCTCTGGCCTGCTGAGCACCCGCACGCTCGTTTCGTGGGTTGACTTAGGCATACGGAGTTCATTCCCAGTCTAAGCATATGGAGTTCATTCCCAGTCTAAGATCGGACCGGACCGAGGGTTGCAGCAACACATGCTGGGCTCAGGCATGTGTTGGTGCCGTATTTTTCTTCGTCGGGGCACCATCACCGGAGCATCATCGGAGAACCTGACCGGCGGCATTTGGGTTCTGGCGATCGGGGGGGTGTGCGCACATGATGTGTGATGGGTGCTGGTACTTGGCCCTTATATTGGCTCCCTATCCCTTATCAAACCTCGATAACTCACACCCCCTTAAAGAGCATTTGAGATTTTACAGGTTTGCTGCCAGTAGCCATTAAAGTGTCTGAAATGAGGACACTTTTTTCAAATGCTCACAAAATCTTGTCCACTTCGATTTTTTAGCTGAACTTTTTTGTGCATGCCAACAAAAATCCAAGGATCATGTCTACTAAGTTTGGAGCCAAAATGCCTTCGGAAAAAATTTTAAAAAATCCCAAACTGTAAAAAGTTTCAAAAATCATGAAAAATAGAAACCGAGTCGTCTTGCCTTGAAACTTCACGTGAAGGCTTAAGGGACCATTGTATGAATTTACAAGCCATAAAAATGGCATTGGCATGCAGAAATATGAAGATGTGCCTAAACCCACCTACCACCCTATCGATCCATGGCTTGCACATCCCGTCTCTCTGGCAGGCGCAGTGCCTGCCCGCCCGTCCGCCCGCTCATTTCATCGGTTGGCTTAGGCATACAGAGTTCATTCCTTGTCTAAGATCGCACCGAATCGAGGGTTACGGCAGCAGGATCAGCAGTACGCAGAGGGGGACCCGATCGATCCCCGGCTTGCACATCCCGCCCCTTTGGCCGACTGAGCGCCCGCACGCTCGTTTCATAGGTTGACTTAGGCATACGGAGTTCATTCCCAGTCTAAGCATATGGAGTTCATTACCAGTCTAAGATTGGACCAGACAGAGGGTTGCAGTAGCACATGCTAGGCTCAGACATGTGCTGGAGCCGCATTTTTCTTCTCCGGGGCACCATCGCCGGAGCATCGGCGGAGAACCTGACCGACGGCATTGGGGTTCTGGCGATCGGGGGGGCCGGGGGGGTGCGCACATGATGTACAATGGTTGCTGGTACTTGGCACTTATATTGGCCACCTATCCCTCATCAAACCTTGAGAACTCACACCCCCTTAAAGAGCATTTGAGATTTTACAGGTTTGCTGCCAATAGCCATTAAAGTGTCTGAAATGGGGACACTTTTTTCAAATGCTCACAAAATCTTATACACTTCGAGTTTTTAGCTGAAATTTTTTTTGCATGCCAACAAAAATACAAGGATCATGTCTACCAAGATTGGGGCCAAAACTCCATCCGAAAAAATTTTTAAAAATCCCAAACCATAAGAAGTTTCGAAAATCATGAAAAATAGAAAACGAGTCGTCTTGCCATGAAACTTCACCTGAAGGCTTAAGGGACCATTGTATGAATTTACAAGCCATAAAAATGGCATTGGCACGTAGAAATATGAAGATGTGCCTAAACCCACCTACCACCCTATCGATCCACGACTTGCGCCTCTCGTCTCTCTGGCCCGCCCGCTCGCCCGCTCGTTCGTTTTGTCGGTTAGGTTAGGCATATGGAGTTCATTCCCAGTCTAAGATGGGATCAGACCGAGGTTTGTGGTAGCATGATCGATAGCATGCAAAAGGGGACCCGGTCGATCCCCAGCTTGCACATCCCGCCCCTCTGGCCGGCTGAGCGCCCGCACGCTCGTTTCGTGGGTTGACTTAGGCATACAGAGTTCATTCCCAGTCTAAGCATACGGAGTTCATTCCCAGTCTAAGATCGGACTGAACCGAGGGTTACGGCAGCACAACCTGGGGTCGGGCATGTGCTGGTGCCGCATTTTTCTTCGTCGGGGCACCATCGCTGGACCATCGCTGGAGCACCATCGGAAAACCTGACCGACGGCATTGGGGTTCCAGCGATTAGGGGGCCGGGGGGTGTGTGCGCACATGATGTGCGATGGGTGCTGGTACCTGGCCCTTATATTGGCCCCCTATCCCTCATCAAACCTTGAGAACACACACCCCCTTAAAGAGCATTTGAGATTTTTCAGGTTTGCTACCAGTAGCCATTAAAGTGTCTGAAATGGAGACACCTTTTTCAAATGGTCACAAAATCTTGTACACTTCGAGTTTTTTGCTTAATTTTTTTGTGCATGCCAACAAAAATTCGAGGATCATGTCTACCAAGTTCAGGGTCAAAACTCCTTCCAAAAAATTTTTAAAAAATCCCGAACCGTAAAAAGTTTCAAAAATCGTGAAAAATAGAAAATGAGTCATCTTGCCATGAAACTTCACGTGAAGGCTTAAGGGACCATTGTATGAATTTACAAGCCATCAAAATGGCATTGGAAGGCAGCAATATGAAGTTGTGCCTAGACCGACCTACCACCCTATCGATCCACGGCTTGCGTATCCCATCTCTCTAGCTAGCGTAGTGCCCGCCCGCCCGCCCACTCATTTTGTCGGTTGGCTTAGGCATATGGAGTTCATTCCTAGTCTAAGATCAGATCAGACTGAGGGTTGCGGCAGTAGGATCAGCAGTACATAGAGGGGGACCCGGCCAATCCCCGGTTTGCGCATCCCGCCCCTCTGGTCAGCGGAGCACCGGCACGCCCATTTCGCGGGTTGACTTAGGCTTACAGAGTTCATTCCCAGTCTAAGCGTACAGAGTTCATTCCCAATCTAAGATCGAACCAGACCGAGGGTTGCGGCATCACATGTTGGGCTCGGGCATGTGCTGGTGCCGTATTTTTCTTTGCCGGGGCACCATCACCGGAGAACCTGACCGGCGGCATTGGGGTTCCGACGATCGGGGGGTTGTGCGCACATGATGTGCGATGGGTGCTGGTACTTGGCCCTTATATTGGCCCCCTATCCCTCTTCAAACCTCAAAAACTCACACCCCCTTGAAGAGCTTTTGAGATTTTACAGGTTTGCTGCCAGTAGCCATTAAACTGTCTGAAATGGGGACACTTTTTTCAAATTGTCACAAAATCTTGTACACTTTGAGTTTTTAGCTGAATTTTTTTGTGCATGCCAAAAAAAATAAAAGGATCACGTCTACCAAGTTTGGGACCAAAAATCCTTCCAAAAAAATTTTAAAAAATCCCGAACCATAAAAAGTTTTGAAAATCGTGAGAAATAGAAAACGAGTCGTCTTGCCATGAAAGTTCACATGAAGGCTTAAGGGACCATTGTATGAATTTACAAGCCGTAAAAATCGCATTGGCATGTAGAAATATGAAGATGTGCCAAAACCCACCTACCACTCTATCGATCCAGGCTTGTGCATGCCGTCTCTCTAGCCGACGTAGTGCCCACCCGCTCGTCCGCCTGCCTGCTTGTTTCATCGATTGGCTTAGGCATACAGAGTTCATTCCCAGTCTAAGATGGGATCGGACCAAGGGTTGTGGTAGCAGGATCGACAGCACGCAGAGGGGGACCCGGTCGATCACCGGCTTGCGCATCCCGCCCCTCTGGCCGGCTGAACGCCCGCATGCTAGTTTTATGGGTTGACTTAGGCATACGGAGTTCATTCCCAGTCTAAGCATATGGAGTTCATTCCCAGTCTAAGATCGGACCAGACCGAGGGTTGTGGCAGCACATGTTGGGCTTGAGCATGTGCTGGTGCCACATTTTTCTTCGCTGGTGTACCATCGTCGGAGCATCGTTGGAGAACCTGACCGACGGCATTGGAGTTCCGATGATCGGGGTGGCAGGGGGTGCGCACATGATGTGCAATGGGTGCTGGTACTTGGCCCTTATATTGGCCCCCTATCCCTCATCAAACCTCGAGAACTCACACCCCCTTAAAGAGCATTTGAGATTTTACAGGTTTGCTGCCAGTGGCCATTAAAGTGTCTGCAATGGGGACACCTTTTTTGAATTGTCACAAAATCTTGTACACTCGACTTTTTAGCTGAATTTTTTTTTGCATGCCAACAAAAATACAAGGATCACGTCTACCAAGTTTGGGGCCAAAACATCTTCCAAAAAAATTTTAAAAAATCCCGAACCGTAAAAAGTTTTAAAAATCATGAAAAATAGAAAACGAGTCGTCTTGCGATGAAACATCATGTGAAGGCATAATGGACCATTGTATGAATTTACAAGCCATAAAAATGGCATTGGCATGCAGTAATATGAAGATGTGCCTAAACCCTCCTACCACCTCATCGATCCATGGCTTGCGCATCCCGTCTCTCTGGTCGGCGTAATGCCCGCCCACCCGCCCGCCCGTTTTTTTCGTCGGTTGGCTTAGGCATACAGAGTTCATTCCCAGTCTAAGATCGGACCGGACCGAGGGTTGTCACAGCACATGCTGGGCTCGGGCATGTGCTGGTGCCGCATTTTTCTTCGTCGGGGCACCATCAGCGGAGCATCGCTGGAGAACCTGATCGACGGCATTGGGGTTTCGACGATCGGGGGGGCCGGGGGGGCGTGCGCACATGCTGTGTAATGGGTGCTGGTACTTGGCCCTTATATTGGCCCCCTATCCCTCATCAAACCTCAAGAACTCACACCCCCTTAAAGAGCATTTGAGATTTTACAGGTTTGCTGCCAGTAGCCTTCAAAGTGTCTGAAATGGGGACACTTTTTTCAAATGGTCACAAAATCTTGTACACTTCGAGTTTTTAGCTGAATTGTTTTTTGCATGCCAACAAAAATACAAGGATCACGTCTTCCAAGTTTGGGGCCAAAACTCCTTCCAAAAAATTTTTAAAAAATCCCAAACCATAAAAAGTTTCAAAAATCGTGAAAAATAAAAAACGAGTCATCTTGCCATGAAACTTCACATGAAGGCTTAAGGGACCATTGTATGAATTTACAAGCCATAAAAATGGTATTGGCATGCAGAAATATGAAGATGTGCCTAAACCCACCTACCACCCTATCAATCCAGGCTTGTACATGCCGTCTCTCTAGCCGGCGTAGTGCCCACCCGTCCGCCCGTCCGCTCGTTTCATCGGTTGGCTTAGGCATACGGAGTTCATTCCTAGTCTAAGATGGGATCAGACCGAGGGTTGTGGCAGCAGGATCGACAGCACGCAGAGGGGGACCCGGTCAATCCCCGACTTGCGCATCCCGCCCCTCTGGCTGGCTGAACGCCTGCACGCTCTTTTCGTGGGTTGACTTAGGCATACGGAGTTCATTCCCAGTCTAAGCATACAGAGTTCATTCCCAGTCTAAGATTGGACCGGACCGAGGGTTACGACAACACATGCTGGGCTCGGGCATGTGCTGGTGCCGCATTTTTCTTCGTCGGGGCACCATCGCCGGAGCATCATTAGAGAACCTGACCGACGGCATTGGAGTTCTGGCAATCGGGGGGGCGGGGGGGTGCGCACATGATGTGTAATGGGTGCTGGTACTTGGCCCTTATATTCGGCCCCTTTCCCTCATCAAACCTGGAGAACTCACACCCCCTTAAAGAGCATTTGAGATTTTACAAGTTTACTGCCAGTGGCCATTAAAGTGTCTGGAATGGGGACACCTTTTTCAAATTGTCACAAAATCTTGTACACTTCGGTTTTTTAGCTGAATTTTTTTTTGCATGCCAAAAAAAATACAGGGATCACGTCTACCAAGTTTGGGGCCAAAACACCTTCCAAAAAATTTTTAAAAAATCCCGAACCGAAAAAAGTTTTGGAAATCATGAAAAATAGAAAACAAGTCATCTTGCCATAAAACATCACGTGAAGGCCTAAGGGACCATTGTATGAATTTACAAGCCATAAAAATGGCATTGGCATTCAGTTATATGAAGATGTACCTAAACCCTCCTACCACTCTATCGTTCCACGGCTTGCGCATCCCGTCTCTCTGGTCGACGTAGTGCGCACATGATGTGCGATGGGTGCTGGTACTTGGCCCTTATATTGGCCCCCTATCTCTCATCAAACCTCGAGAACTCACACCCCATTAAAGAGCATTTGAGATTTTACAAGTTTGCTGCCAGTAGCCATTAAAGTGTCTGAAATGGGGACACTTTTTTCAAATGGTCATAAAATCTTGGACACTTCGTGTTTTTAGCTAAATTTTTTTGTGCATGCCAAAAAAAATACAAGGATCACGTCTACGAAGTTTGCGGCCAAAACTCCTTCCAAAAAAATTTTAAAAAATCTCGAACCTTAAAAATTTTTGAAAATCGTAAAAAATAGAAAATGAGTCGTCTCACCATGAAACTTCACGTGAAGGCTTAAGGGACCATAGTATGAATTTACAAGCCATAAAAATGGCATTGGCACACAGAAATATGAAGATGTGCCTAAACCCACCTACCACCCTATCGATCCAAGGGTTGCGCATCCCGTCTCTCTGGCCGACGTAGTGCCCACCTGCCCGCTTGTTTCATCGGTTTATCTTAGGCATACGGAGTTCATTCCCAGTCTAAGATCAGACCAGACAAAGGGTTGTGGCAGCAGGATCGATAGCACGCAGAGGGGGACCCGATCGATCCCCGGCTTACGCATCTCGCCCCTCGGTTTATCTTAGGCATACGGAGTTCATTCCCAGTCTAAGATTAGACCAGACCGAGGGTTGTGGCAGTAGGATTGGCAGCACGCAGAGGGGGACCCGGTCGATCCCCGGCTTGTGCATCTCGCTCCTCTGGCCGGCGGAGCGGTCGCACGTTCATTTTATGGGTTGACTTAGGGATACGGATTTCATTCCCAGTCTAAGCATACAGAGTTCATTCCCAGTCTAAGGTCGGATTGGACCGAAGGTTGTGACAGTACATGCTGGGCTCGGGCATGTGCTGATGCCATATTTTTCTTCCCTGGGGCACCACTACCGGAGTATCATCGAAAAACCTGACCGGCAGCATTGAGGTTCCAACGATCGGGGGGGCCGGGGGGTGTGTGCACATGATGTGCGATGGGTGCTGGCACTTGGCCCTTATATTGGCCCCCTATCCCTCATCAAACCTCGAGAACTCACACACCCTTAAGGAGCATTTGAGATTTTACATGTTTCCTGCCGGTAGCCATTAAAGTGTCTGAAATGGGGACACTTTTTTCAAATGGTGACAAAATCTTGTACACTTCGAGTTTTTAGCTGAAATTTTTTGTGCATGCCAAAAAAAATACAAGGATCACGTCTACCAAGTTTGGAGTGAAAAATCCTTCCAAAAAAATTTTAAAAAATCCTGAACTGTAAAAAGTTTTCAAAATCTTGAAAAATAGAAAACGAGTCGTCTTGCCATGAAACTTCATGTGAAGGCTTAAGGGACCATTGTATGAATTTACAAGCCATAAAAATGGCATTGGCATGAAATATGAAGATGTGCCTAAACCCACCTGCCACCCTATCGATCCACGGCATGCGTATCTCGTCTCTCTAGCCGGCGTAGTGCTCGCCCGCCCACCCGCCCGCTCGTTTCGTCAGTTGGCTTAGGCATTTGGTGTTCATTCCTAATCTAAGATCAGACCAGATTGAGGGTTGCGGTAGCAGAATCGACAGCATGTAGAAGGGGACCCGACCAATTTCTGGTTTGCGTATCCCACCCCTCTGGCCAGTTGAGCACCTGCACGCTCATTTTGTGGGTTGACTTAGGCATACGGAGTTCATTCCCATTCTAAGCATATGGAGTTCATTCCCAGTCTAAGATCGGATCAGACCGAGGGTTCCGACAGCACATGCTGGGCCCGGGCATGTGCTGGTGCGGCATTTTTCTTCGTCGAGGCACCATCGCCGGAGCATCGTCGGAGAACCTGACCGACGGCATTGGGGTTCCAGCGATCGGGGGGGCCAGGGGGTGTGCGCACATGATGTGTGATGGGTGCTGGTACATGGACCTTATATTGGCCCCCTATCCCTCATCAAACCTTGAGAACTCACACCCCCTTAAAAAGCATTAGAGATTTTACAGGTTTGCTGCCAGTAAGTATTAAAGTGTCTGAAATGGAGACACTTTTTTCAAATGGTCACAAAATCTTGTACACTTCGAGTTTTTGGCTGAACTTTTTTGTGCACGCCAACAAAAATACAAGGATCATGTCTACCAAGTTTGGGGCCAAAACTCCTTCCGAAAAAATTTTAAAAAATCCCGAACCCAAAAAGTTTCAAAAATCATGAAAAATAGAAAATGAGTCGTCTTGCCATGAAACTTCACGTGAAGGCTTAATGGACCATTGTATGAATTTACAAGTCATAAAAATGGCATTGGCATGCAAAAATATGAAGATGTACCTAAACCCACCTACCACCCTATCGATCCATGGCTTGGGCATCCCGTCTCTCTTGCCAACGTAGTGCCCGCCCGCCCGCTCTTTTCGTTGGTTGGCTTAGGCATACGGAGTTCATTCCCAGTCTAAGATCAGACGAGACCGAGGGTTGTGGTAACAGGATTGGTAGCACGTAGAGGGGGACCCGACCGATCCCTAACTTGTGCATCTCGCCCGTCTGGCCGACTGAGCGCCCGCACGCTCATTTCGTGGGTTGACTTAGGCATACGGAGTTCATTCCTAGTCTAAGCATATGGAGTTCATTCCCAGTCTAAGATCAAACCGGACCGAGGGTTGCGGTAGCACATGCTGGGCTTGAGCTTGTGCTGGTGCTGTATTTTTCTTCATCGGGGCACCATCACTGGAGCATCGCCAAAGAACCTGACCGGCGGCATTGGGGTTCCGGTGATCGGGGGGGCCAGGGGGGGTGTGTGCACATGATGTGCGATGGGTGCTGGTACTTGGCCCTTATATTGGCCCCCTATCCCTCATCAAACCTCAAGAACTCACACCCCCTTAAAGAGCATTTGAGATTTTACAGGTTTACTGCCAGTAGCAATTAAAGTGTCTAAAATGGGGACACTTTTTTCAAATGGTCACAAAATCTTGTACACTTCGAGTTTTTAGCTGAATTTTTTTATGCAAGCCAACAAAAATACAAGGATCACGTCTAGAAATTGGGGCCAAAAATCCTTCCGAAAAAATTTTAAAAAATCCTGAACCTTAAAAAGTTTCAAAAATCGTGAAAAAGAGAAAACGAGTCATCTTGCCATGAAACTTCACGTGAAGGCTTAAGGGACCATTGTTTTAATTTACAAGCCATAAAAATGGCATTGGCATGCAAAAATATGAAGATGTGCCTAAACCCACCTACCACCCTATCGATCCACGGCTTGCGAATCCCGTCTCTCTGGCCGGCGTCGTTCCCGCCCGCCCGCCCGCTCGTTTCGTCGTTTTGCTTAGGCATACGAAGTTCATTCCTAGTCTAAGATCGAACCAGACCAAGAGTTGCAGCAGCAAGATCGACAGCATGCAGCGGGGGACTCGACCGATCCCTGGCTTGCACATCCCGCCCCTCTGGCCGGCTGAGTGCACGCACGCTCGTTTCGTGTGTTGACTTAGGCATACGGAGTTCATTCCCAGTCTAAGCATATGGAGTTCATTCCCAGTCTAAGATCGGACCGGGCCGAGGGTTGCGGCAGCACATGTTGGGCTCGGGTATGTGCTGGTGCCACATTTTTCTTCACCGGGGCACCATCGTCGGAGCATCGTCGGAGAACCTGACCGGCGGCATTAGGGTTTCGACGATCGGGGGGCCGGGGGATGTGCGCACATGATGTGCGATGGGTGCTGGTACTTGGATCTTATATTGGCCCCCTATCCCTCATCAAACCTCGAGAAATCACACACCCTTAAAGAGCATTTGAGATTTTACAGGTTTGCTACCAGTAGCCTTTAAAGTGTCTGAAATGGGGACACTTTTTTCAAATGGATACAAAATCTTGTCCACTTTGAGTTTTTAGCTGAATTTTTTTGTGCATGCCAAAAACAATACAAGGATAACGTCTACCAAGTTTGGGGCCAAAACACCTTCTGAAAAAATTTTAAAAAATCCCGAACCGTAAAAAGTTTTCGAAATCATGAAAAATAGAAAACGAGTCGTCTTGCCATGAAACTTCACGTGAAGGCTTAAGGGACCATTGTATGAATTTACAGGCCATAAAATTGGCATTGGCACACGGAAATGTGAAGATGTGTATAAACCCACCTACCACCCAATCGATCCATGGCTTGCGCATCCCGTGTCTCTGGCCGGCGTAGTGCCCGCCCGTACGCCCGTCTGCTCGTTTCATCGGTTGGCTTAGGCATACAGAGTTCATTCCCAGTCTAAGATCGAACCGAACCGAGGGTTGTGGCAGCAGGATCAGCAGCACGCAGAGGGGGACCCGATCGATCCCCGGCTTGCGCATCCCGCCCCTCTAGCCGGCTGAGCGCCCACACGCCCGTTTCGTAGGTTGACTTAGGCATACAGACTTCATTCTCAGTCTAAGCATACGGAGTTCATTCCCAGTCTAAGATCGGATTGGACCGAGGGTTACGGCAGGACATGCTGGGCTCGGGCATGTGCTGGTGCTGCATTTTTCTTCGTCGGGGCGCCATCGCCGGAGCATCATCAGAGAACCTGACCGACGGCATTGGGGTTCCGGCGATCGGGGGGCCGGGGGGTGTGCGCACATGATGTGCGATGGGTGCTGGTACTTGGCCCTTATATTGGCCCCCTATCCCTCATCAAACCTTGAGAACTCATACCCCCTTAAAGAGCATTTGAGATTTTACAGGTTTGCTGCCAGTAGCCATTAAAGTGTCTGAAATGGGGACACTTTTTTCAAACGGCCACAAAATCTTGTACAGTTCAAGTTTTTAGCTGAATTTTTTTATGCATGCCAAAAAAAATACAAAGATCACGTCTACCAAGTTTGGGGCCAAAACTCCTTCGTAAAAAATTTTAAAAAATCCCGAACCGCAAAAAGTTTCAAAAATCGTGAAAAATAGAAAACGAGTCGTTTTGCCATGAAACTTCACGTGAAGGCTTAAAGGACCATTGTATGAATTTACAAGCCATAAAAATGGCATTGGCATGCAGAAATATGAAGATGTGCCTAAACCCACCTACCACCCTATCGATCCACGGCTTGCGCGTCCCATCTCTCTGGCCGATGTAGTGCCCGCCCGCTCATTTCGTCGGTTGGCTTAGGCATACGGAGTTCATTCCTAGTCTAAGATCCGACCAGACTGAGGGTTATGGTAGTAGGATCGAGAGCACATAGAGGGGGACCCTACCGATCGCGGCTTGCGCATCCCACCCCTCTGGCCGGTTGAGCGCCCACACGCTCATTTCGTGGGTTGACTTAGGCATACGGAGTCTATTCCTAGTCTAAGCATACGGAGTTCATTCCCAGTCCAAGATTGGACCGGACCGAGGGTTACGGCAGCACATGCTCGGCTCGGGCATGTCCTGGAGCCGCATTTTTCTTCGTCGGGGCACCATCGTCGGAGCATTGCCGGAGAACCTGACCGGCGGCATTGGGGTTCCGACGATCGGGGGGGCCGGGAGGGGTGTGCGCACATGATGTGCGATGGGAGCTGGTACTTGGCCCTTATATTGGCCCCCTATCACTTATCAAATCTCGAGAACTCACACTCCCTTAAAGGGCATTTGAGATTTTACAGGTTTGCTGCCAGTAGCTATTAAAGTGTCTGAAATGGGGACACTTTTTTCAAACAGTCACAAAATATTGTAGACTTCGAGTTTTTGGCTGAATTTTTTTTTGCATGCCAACAAAAAAACAAGGATCACGTCTACCAAGTTTGGGGCCAAAAATCCATCCGAAAAAATTTTAAAAAATCCCGAACCGCAAAAACTTTCGAAAATCATGAAAAATAGAAAACGAGTCTTTGCCATGAAAATTCACGTGAAGGCTTAAGGGACCATTGTATGAATTTACAAGCCATAAAAATTGCTTTGGCACGCAAAAATATGAAGATGTGCCTAAACCCACCTACCACCCTATCGATCCACGGCTTGCGCATCCCGTCTCTCTGGCCGACGTAGTCCCGCCCGCCCGCCCGCCCGCTCGTTTCGTCGGTTGGCTTAGACATACGGAGTTCATTCCCAGTCTAAGATCGGACCGGACTGAGGGTTGTGGCAGCAGGATCGACGGCATGCAGAGGGGGACCCAGCCAATCCCCAGCTTGCGCGTCCCGCCCCTCTGGCCAACTGAGCGCCCGCACGCTCGTTTCGTGGGTTGACTTAGGCATACGGAGTTCATTCCCAGTCTAAGCATACAGAGTTCATTCCCAGTCTAAGATTGGATCGGACCGAGGGTTTCGGCAGCACATGCTAGGCTCGGGCATGTGCTGGTGCCGCATTTTTCTTTGCCAGGGCACCATCGTCGGAGAACCTGACCGACGGCATTGGGGTTCCGGCAATCGAGCGGGCCGGAGGGTGGTGTGCGCACATGATGTGCAATGGGTGCTGGTACTTGGCCCTTATATTGGCTGCCTATCTCTCATCAAACCTCAAGAACTCACATCCCTTAAAGAGCATTTGAAATTTTACAGGTTTCTGCTAGTAGCCATTAAAGTGTCTGAAATGGGGACACATTTTTCAAATGGTCACAAAATCTTGTATACTTCGATTTTTTAGCTGAATTGTTTTGTGCATGCCAACAAAAATATAGGGATCACGTCTACCAAGTTCGGGGCCAAAAATCTTTCCGAAAAAATTTTAAAAAATCCCAAACCGTAAAATGTTTCAAAAATTATGAAAAATAGAAAACAAGTCGTCTAGCCATGAAACTTCACGTGAAGGATTAAGGGACCATTGTATGAATTTACAAGCCATAAAAATGGCATTGGCATGCAGAAATATGAAGATGTGCCTAAACCCGCCTACCACCCTATCGATCCACAGCTTGCGCATCCTGTCTCTATGGCCGGGATAGTGCCAGCACGCCCGCCGGCCCGCTCGTTTCGTCGGTTGGCTAAGGCATACGAAGTTCATTCCCAGTCTAAGATCAGACCAGACTGACGGTTACGGCAACCAGAGTGGCAGCACGTAGAGGCAGTCCCGATCGATCCCTGACTTATGCATCCCACCCCTCTGGCCGGCTGAGCGCCCGCACGCTCGTTTCGTGGGTTAACTTAGGCATACGGAGTTCATTCCCAGTCTAAGCATACGGAGTTCATTCCCAGTCTAAGATCGGATCGGATTGAGGGTTACGGCAGCCCATGCTGGGCTCGAGCATGTGCTGTTGCCACATTTTTCTTCGTTAGGGTACCATCACCGGAGAACCTGACTTGTGGCATTGGGATTCCGACGATCGGGGGGATCGGGGGGGTGTGTGCACATTGGGATTTTTATGCATGCCAACAAAAATACAAGGATGACGTCTACCAAGTTTGGGGCCAAAACTCCTTCCGAAAAAATTTTAAAAAATCTCGAACCGTAAAAAGTTTTGAAAATCGTGAAAAATAGAAAACAAGTCGTCATGCCATGAAACTTCACGTGAAGTTTTAAGGAGCCATTGCATGAATTTACAAGCCTCTAAAATGGCATTGGCATGCAGAAATATGAAGATGTGCCAAAACCCACCTACAGCACGTAGAGGGGGACCCGGTCGATCCCCGGCTTGCGCATCCCGCCCTTCCGGCCGGTTGAGCACCCGCACGCTCATTTCACGGGTTGACTTAGGCACACGGAGTTCATTCACCATCTAAGATTGCACCGGATTGAGGGTTGCGGTAGCACATGCTAGGCTCGGGCATGTGCTGGTGCCACATTTTTCTTTGTCAGGGCACCATCGTCGGAGCATCACCGGAGAACTCACACCCCCTTAAAGAGCATTTTAGACAACACGCAAGATCGACAACACACAGAGGGGGACCCGGTCGATCCCCGCCTTGCGCATCCTGCCCCTCTAGCCGGCTGCGCACCCGCACGCTTATTTCGTGGGTTGATTTAGGCATGCGGAGTTCATTCCCAGTCTAAGATCAGACCAGACCGAGGGTTGTGGCAGCACATGCTGGGCTCGGGCATGTGTTGGTGCTACATTTTTCTTCGTCGGGGCACCATCGTTGGAGCATCGTTGGAGCATCGTCGGAGAACCTGACCGACGGCATTAGGGTTCCGACAATCGGGGGGGCCGGGGGGTGTGCGCACATGATGTGCGATGGGTGCTGGTACTTGGCCCTTATATTTGCCCCCTATCCCTCATCAAACTTCGAGAACTCACACCTCTTAAAGAGCATTTGAGATTTTACAGGTTTGCTGCCAATTGCCATTAAAGTGTCTGAAAAGGGCACACTTTTTTCAAATGGTCACAAAATCTTGTACACTTCGAGTTTTTAGCTGAATTTTTTTATGCATGCCAACAAAAATACAAGGATCACTTCTACCAAGTTTGGGAACAAAACTCCTTCTGAAAAAATTCTAAAAAATCTCGAACCGTAAAATATTTTGAAAATAGTGAAAAATAGAAAACGAGTCGTCTTGCCATGAAACTTCACGTGAAGGCTTAAGGACCATTGTATGAATTTACAAGCCATAAAAATGGGATTGGCACGTAGAAATATGAAGATGTGCCTAAACCCACCTACCACCTTATCGATCCACGGCTTGCGCATCCCGTCTTTCTGGCCAGAGTAGTGCCCGCCTGCCCGCCCGCCCGCTCGTTTCGTCGGTTGGCTTAGGCATACGGAGTCCATTTCCAATCTAAGATCAGGCCGAACAAAAGGTTGCGGTAGCAGGATCGGCAGTACGTATAGGGGGACCCGACTGATCCTCGGCTTACGCATCTCGCCCCTTTAGCCGGTTGAGAGCCCGCACGCTCGTTTCGTGGGTTGGCTTAGTCATACGGAGTTCATTCCCAGTCTAAGCATATGGAGTTCATTCCCAGTCTAAGATCAGACCGTACCAAGGGTTGCAGCAGCACATGCTGGGCTCGGGCATGTGCTGGTGCCGCATTTTTCTTCGTCGGGGCACCATCGCCGGAGAACCTGACCGGCGGCATTGGGGTTCCGGCGATCAGGGGGGTCGGGGCGGGGGGTGTGCGCACATGATGTGCGATTGGTGTCGGTACTTGGCCCTTATATTTGCCCCTTATCCCTCATCAAACCTCAAAACTAACACCCCCTTAAAGAGCATTTGAGATTTTATAGGTTTGCTGCCAGCAGCCATTAAAGTGTCTGAAATGGGGACACTTTTTTCAAATGGTCACAAAATCTTGTACACTTCGAGTTTTTAGCTGAATTTTTTTGTGCAAGCCAAAAAAAAATAAGGATCACGTCTACCAAGTTTGGGGCCAAAACTCCTTTCAAAAAATTTTTAAAAAATCTCGAACCTTAAAAAGTTTCCAAAATCGTGAAAAATAGAAAAGGAGTCGTCTTGCAATGAAACTTCACGTGAAGGCTTAAGGGACCATTGTATGAATTTACAAGCCCTAAAAATGGCATTGGCATGCAAAAATATGAAGATGTGCCTAAACCCACCTACCACCCTATCGATCCACGGCTTGCGCATCCCGTCTCTCTGGCCGGCGTAGTGCCCGCCCACCCGCTCATTTCGTCGGTTGGCTTAGGCATACGGAGTTCATTCCCAGTCTAAGATTGGACAGGACTGAGGGTTACGGTAGTAGGATCGGCAGCACGCAGAGGGGGAACCAGCCGATTCCTGGCTTGCGCATCCCGCCCCTCTGGCTGGCTGAGCGCCCGCACGCTCGTTTCGTGGGTTGACTTAGGCATACAGAGTTCATTCCCAGTCTAAGATCAGACCAGACTGAAGGTTGCGGCAGCACATGCTGGGCTCATGCATGTGCTGGTGCCGCATTTTTCTTCACCGGGGCACCATCGTCGGAGCTTCGTCGGAGAACCTGACCGGCAGCATTGGGGTTCCAGCGATCGGGGGGCCGGGGGGGTGTGCGCACATGATGTGCGATGGGTGCTAGTACTTGGCCCTTATATTGGCCCCTTATCCCTCATCAAACCTCAAGAACTAACACCCCCTTAAAGAGCATTTGAGATTTTACAGGTTTGCTGCCAGTAGCCTTTAAAGTGTCTGAAATGGTGACACTTTTTTCAAATGGTCACAAAATCTTGTACACTTCGAGTTTTTAGCTGAATGTTTTTATGCATGCCAAAAAAAATACAAGGATCACGTGTACCAAGTTTGGGGCCAAAACTCCTTCCAAAAAAAGTTTAAAAAATCCCGAACCATAAAAAGTTTTGAAAATCATGAAAAATAGAAAACGAGTCATCTTGCCATGAAACTTCACATGAAGGCTTAAGGGACCATTGTATGAATTTACAAGCTGTAAAAATGGCATTGGCATGCAGAATTATGAAGATGTGCCTAAACCCACCTACCACCCTATCGATCCGTGGCTTGCGCATCCCATCTCTTTGGCCGACGTAGTACCCGCCCGCCCGTTCGCTCGTTTCATCGGTTGGCTTAGGCATACGGAGTTCATTCCCAGTCTAAGATCTGACCAGACTTAGGGTTGCAGTAGCATGATCGACAGCACGTAGAGGGGGACCCGGTCAATCCTCGACTTGCGCATCCCGCCCCTCTGGCTGGCTGAGCGCCCGTATGGTCTTTTCGTTGGTTGACTTAGGCATACGGAGTTCATTCCCAGTCTAAGCATACAGAGTTCATTCCAGTCTAAGATCAGACTGGACCAAGGGTTACGGTAGCACATGCTATGGCCGAACATGTACTGGTGCTGCATTTTTCTTCACCAGGGCACCATCGTCAGAGCATCGTCGGAGAACCTGACCGACAGCATTGGGGCTCCGACGATCGGGGGGGCCAAGGGGGTCGGGGGGTGTGCACTCATGATGTGCGATGGGTGTTGGTACTTGGCCCTTATATTGGCCACCTATCCCTCATCAAACCTTGAGAACTCACACCCCCTTAAAGAGCATTTGAGATTTTACAAGTTTGCTGCCAGTAGCCATTAAAGTGTCTGGAATGGGGATAGTTTTTTCAAATGGTCAGAAAATCTCGTACACTTTGAGTTTTTAGCTGAATTTTTTTGTGCATCCAAAAAAAATAAAGGGATCATGTCTACCAAGTTTGGGGCCAAAAATCCTTCCCAAAAAATTTTGAAAAATCCTGAACCGTAAAAAGTTTTAAAAATCATGAAAAATAGAAAACGAGTCGTCTTGCCATGAAACTTCACGTGAAGGCTTAAGGGACCATTGTATGAATTTACAAGCCATAAAAATGGCATTGGCACATAGAAATATGAAGATGTGCCTAAACCCACCTACCACCCTATCGTTCCACTGCTTGCGCATCCCGTCTCTCTGGCCGACGTAGTGCCCGCCCGCCCACCCGCCCGCTCATTTTGTTGATTGGCTTCGGCATACAGAGTTCATTCCCAATCTAAGATTAGACCAGACCGAAGGTTGCAGCAGCATGATCGACAGCATGCAGAGGGGGACCCGATCGATCCCCAGCTTGTGCATCCTGCCCCTCTGGCCGGCTGAGTGCCCGCATGCTCGTTTCATGGGTTGACTCAGGTATATGGAGTTCATTCCCAATCTAAGCATACGAAGTTCATTCCTAGTCTAAGATCGGATCGGACCGAGGTTTGCAACAGCACATGCTGGGATCGGGCATGTGCTGGTATCGCATTTTTTTTCGTCAGGCACCATCGTCGGAGCATCGCCGAAAAACCTGTCCGATAGTGTCATAACGTCTAGATCCGGGGATCTATCGCTAGACATTGACTTAAGGGAGTCGCCACCAATCTTTTTTATCTAGGTACGATTGGCCACCTAAAGAATCGATAATTTTAGGGAACACCTAAGTTTAAGGGTCCCTAAAAGAATAGGTTCAGGTCTACAAACCAGAACAGGGTTCGGGAGTTCGGTTACGTGTGAGGAAGATTATAGCACCCTCACAACGCGCATCAAAAGATGGTACCAGCTAAAATTTGTGTTATCCAAAAAGCCTTAAAATTTTACCAATTAATTAATTATTGAAATTATTCTCAATTGACTCTAATACTTTTAGCAAAAAATTGAGAAAATTCCCTCACCTCAAGAGTATGCAAGAAAAACTACTGCTTCACTTGCAGAGGCTCTATCGTCGGATTAGTTAAAAAAAAATCAAAATCAAAATCAAAATAGAAAAGAAGGAAAGAATGATTGTTCTTGCGTAGGGAAAATTGATACTTTCAACTTTTCCACAAAAATACTTTTTTTGAAAATTTATTTTTAAGGAAAATTGATACTTTCAACTTTTCCTCAAAATTTTTTTTTTGAAACTTTGATTTCCAAGGAAAATTGATACTTTCAACTTTTCCCTAAAAATATTTTTTTTGGAAATTTTGATTTTTATTTAAAGAAAATAGAATAATAAAAATAGAAAAATAAAGAATAGTAAAACAAAAATAAAAATAAAATTAAGATAAAAAGAATATTAAATAAACCTAATCTAATAAACAAAAAAAAATGAATAAACAAATAAATGAAAATAAAAAAAATTCAAAGAAAAAAACTTGGAGCGGCTCGGATCGCGGCTCGGCTCGGCTCGGCTCAAGGAAGTGAAACGGCTCGGGGGGCGGCTTGGGAAGCTCGGCTCGGCTTGGCTCGGAGAGGGGCTGGCACGCGCGGGTCAGGAAGTGGGTCGACGCTCGGGTCGGGTCGGGTCACGGTAAAACGCGCGGATCCTCTAGGTCACTTAAGGCCAAAATGACATCATTTTGAGAGGGTATAAAAGGCACTTCCCTCTGTTTTTTGGCATAACGCTCCTCCCTTTTCTCTCTCTTCATCCTTTTTCCTCTTCTTTCTCTCTAAAAGGTCGAAGAACTCCAATTGAAGATTCACCAGATTCTGGGTTTTGTCGTCGAAATCTAGGTTTTTTCACCGGAAGTTCGCTGGAAGGTCGCCGGTTTTTGGGATTCTTTACCGAAAACTGGGCAGGTCACCGAAAACTTCAAGGTTGGTCAGAATTTTCACCGAAAAATTCAAACTTCACTGGAATCTGGAATTTTCCAGAAATTCCTAAAAAAAAAACGCCAAAAATCTTCAAAAAATTTCTTCTAATTCCCAGAACCCTTCTACACCTTTTCTTAGCCTTCTATACGCCTCTTTTCCCTTAAATCAGTAGCTTTTGCTTACTGTTTTTCTTCTGTCTAGCATTCTATTCCAGAGGTCCCTTTTATAGGGATTGATCAGGAGTTCCTGATCAATCCCAATTTGTCCTTGGACGAGAATTCAACCTTTGAATCCAATCTGGACTCTCTTGATTGAATTCCCTTTCACAGTGGGATTCTTTCACTTTCAATCCCAGCCCTCCAAAATCAAATAAAAAAAATAATAAATAATTAGAAAAGATAGGATAGATAAAAAAAAAATAATAATATCAGATATTCAAAAAATCAGATAAACGGAACAAGAATTATTAACAGATAATACAATAAGATAAATCAAAAAATATTACAAGAAAAATAATAAAAAATAATAATAATAATAAATTAATTATAATATATAATAAATATAGAATTATATAAATAAAATACATATAAATATTAATAGAAAAATAAATAAATAAATAAGTAAAAATATACATATAATAATAATAAATAATAAAATCATAAAATACAAAAGAAAAAAAACAAAAAAAGGAAAAAAAATACAAAGTAAAAATTGCATTGGGCTTACCCATTTGGGCCAGGCCCAATTGATCTGGGCCAGGACCCAACTGGGTGTCTATAGCTGCCCTTCTTTACACATTTTCTGTGAAACAGAAATTGCGCAAAGACGTAGACACCCAATCAAGACTCAACTCAACATTGTCATTTTTTGTTTTTTTTGTGTTTTTTTTTGTTTTTTGTTTTTTGTTTTGTTTTTTTTTTTTTTTTTACCAAAGCTCCTCTAAACAGAGGCTCAATGACTTTGAGAAACATAAATTGCTCCTCTAAATAGAGGCACCATGACTTTGAAAAGGCACCACGACTTTTGGAAAGTAAATTGCTCCTCTAAACAGAGGGATCACGACTTTGAAAAATAAATTGCTCCTCTAAACAGAGGCACTACGACTTTTGGAAAGTAAATTGCTCCTCTAAACAGAGGCACCACGACTTTTGGAAAGTAAATTACTCCTTTACAATCATGTCCAAAGGAGTTGAAAGTTGTGTTTGAAGGAATTTCAGGGGATTATGCCCAAAGGTCTTATAAATCAACCCTGATACCAAAAGACATCCTATTTCAAGGATTAGGAACTTACCTGACAAGCTTTTTTTTCAATTTTACAAAATATCTTCATATCTGTCTTCTCTATGTGGGATGTTGGAACACCCTTGCTTCTTGAATTTATACACTCTACTTTTCTGAAAGTAGTGTATGCTATGCAAATGCATATGAATTTTAATGCATGCTATGCAAATCTTAGCCAAATAATTCCTATTCAATGTATAGTACTCAAGTTTCTCAAGCTCTTTTTGGGCATCAAGCTTTTTGATTCTTCAGAGATCCAATTACACTGCTCTTCTAAGATCGAAAAAGTGTAGCTCTTAATTGTTTTTTTCCACTCACATTCTTCCTTGTTCAGTTTCTCAATACTTTGGAATAAGCTTCATCAATCGATCATCACTTGACCATCATTCAATGAATTTTTTAGCACTAACAAATTTCAAAACAAGTTTCATCCACCATCACTGGGTCATTACTCATAGGTGTCTCAGTATTAACCATTCCAAAACAAACTTTGTCCACTGATTGTTCTCATCATTCAATCATAACTTGCAAATCATATCGACCAATTCATCATTGTACTCATCACTCGGTTATACCACTTTTCAAGATTTGCCCCATTATATTCTCCATTTGGTCACATCATATATCCTTCCAAATCATCTTTTTTAGGTTTCTACCATTTCTTCATTTTGCTACCACCATCATCTTAGATTTTCTTTTCAAATGAATACAAGACTCTTTTAAGCACATATTCATTCATTCATTATCATTTCAATTCTTGACAAATACAATGCAATCAAGCATTTTCTCAATTCATTCTAGGGGTGAAACAATAAGAGAACACAAGGTGAATTATGGTAAAGATAATCAATGAAGATCTGTTTTGGTACAAAACAAATGGGAAAGAAAATAAATTGGACATATGTCATTGGGATGGATGGTATGTCCAAATGATGAATATCCAAACAATTCTCAACATTAATCTAGCATTCTTTTTCAAAAACTCATTCCATTTACTGTTGAAGTCAACTTGAGCTTGGCGAACTTTGCCCTACTCTTTGAGGGATCTTCAGATGTCTTTGATCTTCCATTTATGTGAGCCGTTTGACCTGGATCATTTTCTATCAACCTTTCAGGTTTTTAATTTGAATCTCTTTTTTTTCATTTTCTCATTTCTTTCTTTTTCTTTTTTCTTTCTTTTTTTTTCCTTTTTTCATCATTTTTTTCTCTTTTCTCATTTTTCATCCATTGTTGATATCTTTCATACATCAAACTTTAGAGCCTGATTCCATTGCTTCCGCATGAGCATACTTTCGCTCAACATATGATCATTCAAGTTGAGTATTCATATTTGATCCAAATGGACTTTTCAAGTTTATAATGTAGGCCAAGGTGAAGGGTCATAAAAAAATGGATATAATAGGCTCAAAACACGTATTAAAAAGGTTCAACACCAAAGGATCATTTGATATAACTTGGCATTTTGCCCCCACATTGTTTCACTATTTGCTTTCTTCACACAAAGGATTCTCATTACTTTGCCCCAAGTCATGTGTGCCATTTTTCTTTTTTTCTTTTTTTTTTTGAGATCTTTTTGTGATTTTTTCAAAAATTGCCCCCCAGTGTAGAGGGTGATCCTTGGTTAGGGTTCTTCAGAAAAAGAAATCATAACAGGCTCAAAGAGGTAGCAATAAATGGTTTTTCGAATGGTAAAAGAAAGATGGCCATTTTTCATCTCAATTGTGAATACCTTTCTTGAACATCATCTATTGAACAAAGCTCATGAATCTGTATAAAAGATTACACATCTTCAAGACATATCTATTTCACCTTCGATAATAGCCTATTTTTCCTCAAATCATCTTCTCATACTAAATGTGGATGAGTTCTCAAAATTAAATCCCAGAATTATTGTTATCATTGTCTAAATATTCATCATCTAAAATTTAAGAATGGGAATGTAAAGTTATGAAAGGTAACGGAGCATGGAGTAATGGTCAAGTGAAAAAGAAAAATGTAATGAAATACATTGACTTGCCTTTATTAAAATAATAACACGTGAAGTCATATTGCAAAAAGAAATCTAACATTATTTGAAAAGAAATCCTAAAATGACAGAAGAAACCTTCAACCAGCCTTATCTCCATTTTTTAAAATTGTCCCCCTATGCGATCAGGTGAAGAATCTCTATTGACATCTTGCCCCTCAATTCATTGTGACTCTCCGACCCTTTCTGTTCTTGACTTTCACTCAGAGTGCTAACATTAGATGTTGTTGCTTTTCCTTGATCAAAACTTACCATTCCATCATTGATCAACCATTGCACCTTATACTTTAAAGCAGTGCAATTTTCAGTAGAATGGCCAGTAATTCCATAGTGATAGTTGCAGTGGGCTGTAGGATCATACCACTTTGGGTAGGGTGGTTTAAGTGGCTCCACATGGCTAGGGGCAATCAAATGGCTATTATAGAGTTCTCGACATAACTCTGTATAAGTCATAGGGATTGGATCAAATACAGGTTTTTCTCAAGTAATTCGTTGTTCTCGTGAACCACTTGCTGGGTTAATAGGGCGAACTTGGGTTCTTGCAGGAGCTTGAATGTTGAGGCTGTATGTAAGATCTTGAGGGCTATAAATTGATCGGTATCTAGATAAATAATGTGGTTGTAGAGCCAGCTGGTATGGGTAGGATGAGACATTATTCATAGTAGGATAGTATGGAGAGTAACCTTGGGATGGATAGGGTTGATAACCCCTGAATTGTTGTCTATCAAAGCTCACAACTTGAGCTTCAGCTTCTTTCTTTTCTGATGTCTTCTTGGTTTCTCCTCCTTTTAACTTGCCATTTTTTATGGCACTTTCAATAATTTCTCTAGAGATCACCATGTCGGCAAAATTCTTTGTTGCATTCCCTATCATCTTTTCATAATAGGGAGGTTTTAAAGTGCTAACAAATAGCACTATAGTTTCTTTCTCGGTCAATGAAGGTTGTACCTGTGAAGCTATATCTCTCCATCTCTGGGCGTATTCTTTAAAAGACTCATTTGCCTTTTTCTCTAGATTCTGTAAAGACAAACGATCAGGAGCCAAATCGATAATGTGTCGATATTGACTGATGAAGTCATGAGCCATATCGCTCCAAGAGCGAATGTGGGTCCTATCCAATTGAACATACCACTGGCAGCAGAACCAGTAAGGCTATCCTGGAAGACATGCATCAAGAGTTTTTCATCATGTGCATGAGCTGCCATCTTTCTGCAATACATGGTGATGTGGGTTTTGGGGCACTTTGTACCGTCATATTTTTCAAATTTTGGTACTTTGAACTTATGGGGGATAAGCACATCAGGAACTAGGCAGAGCCCAACAGGATCAACTGACCCATAAAAGTTAAATCCTTCCACAGCCCGTAGCCTCTGCTCTAGCATGCTAATTTTGGAGCTTTCCTCAGCTTCCACCCTTATCTTTTCCTTCTCTTTCTCTTTTAAATCATCTAGATCAGGAATTGGTTCTGTTGCCTTTTCAGTGAAGATAGGATTTATATAGCTATTATACTGCCCTGGGTTGAAAGCTGATGGCATTCCAGGATATGTTGGATATGCAAAATGTTGTGGTGGGACCTCTTGGGCAGACTGGCCTTGAGGTGGGCCAAAACCTGGAGGGTACAAAGGGTCAGCCACTTCTTGTTGGCTTGTACTTCCTTTAACTCCTTTTCCTTTATTCATGTTATTAAGGGCCTCCAGAATCTTGCTTAGTTCATTTTCAATCTTCTCCTAAGCTTTTTCTAGCTTTTCAAATCTATGAGAACTTTTCTCTTCCATTTGCCTTGCTCTGGATCTTGTGTTGTATGGATGAGCAGGGTTTTCGCTAGATAGAGCTATCCTGGGACCTTGAGTACCATACTTATGATTAGAAATGTTATGCTGTGCCTTATGTATGATGCTTTGATACACAAATGAAATGTACATTTTTTTGAATGAAATCTAGTATGAAATGAATGCAAATGATTGTGTTAAAACATGATCATGAAAGTAATGCAGATGCATACAATCAGACAAACAACATAGTTAGTTCGATGGATGAAATGAAAGTGATGCTGATGCATAATGTTACATATGATAAAAATAATACACAAAGTTAAACAGTCAAAATGATTAGACAAACACCCTTTTTGTGTCCTAATTTCAAGGTATATCTATCATTGGGTAGAAAGGGCTCTATCTTAGGTGTAGGCACTCTTAAGGTTCACTACATACAATTTTAAGGTCAGAGTCTAAAGGTCCTCAAACTGCTCCTTACATCCTTGTCCATCATAGACTAGTAAGGCACCCTAATCCTCACCCATTATAGGCTACAAGCGGAAAAGGTTCAATTTGAGTGGGAGTATTTCGCTAGCCACTGCGGAAGCATTAGACCTCACAAAAGCAATAGGTACTTTACTCCTTCCTAGAGGGACAGAGCTCGGGTATAGAGCTCATGTTATGCACATGCACATGAATGACATAATTAACAAGGTAAATAAACATGAATGAATAATAACACATATATACAAAAAGGTTTAATTTTATTAGGCTTTTGGATAACACAAATTATTTGTTGGCCTGACTCTCAAAGTCCCCAGTGGAGTCGCCAAGCTGTCATAACGTCTAGATCCGGGGATCTATCGCTAGACATTGACTTAAGGGAGTCGCCACCAATCTTTTTTATCTAGGTGCGATTGGCCACCTAAGGAATCTGTCCTTTCAGGGAACACATAAGTTTAAGGGTCCCTAAAAGAATAGGTTCAGGTCTACAAACCAGAACAGGGTTCGGGAGTTCGGTTACGTGTGAAGAAGGTTATAGCAACCTCACAACGCCCATCAAAAGATGGTACCAACTGAAATTTGTGTTATCCAAAAAGCCTTAAAATTTTACCAAGTAATTAATTATTGGAAATTATTCTCAATTGACTCTAATACTTTTAGCAAAAAATTGAGAAAATTCCCTCACCTCAAGAGTATGCAAGAAAAACTACTCTTCACTTGCAGAGGCTCCATCGTTGGATTAGTTAAAGAAAAATCAAAATCAAAATCAAAATAGAAAGGAAGGAAAGAATTATTGTTCTTGTGTAGGGGAAAATTGATACTTTCAACTTTTCCCCAAAAATATTTTTTTTGAAAATTTATTTTTAAGGAAAATTGATACTTTCAACTCTTCCCAAAAAATATTTTTTTGGAAATTTATTTTTAAGGAAAATTGATACTTTCAACTTTTCCTCAAAAACCCTTTTTTGAAAATTTATTTTTAAGGAAAATTGATACTTTCAACTTTTCCCTAAAAATATTTTTTTTGGAAATTTTGATTTTTATTTAAAGAAAATAAAATAATAAAAATAGAAAAATAAAGAAAAGTAAAACAAAAATAAAAATAAAATTAAGATAAAAAGAATATTAAATAAACCTAATCTAATAAATAAACAAATAAACAAATAAATGAAAATAAAAAAAATTCAAAAAAAAAAAACCTGGAGCTGCTCGGATCGCGGCTCGGCTCAAGGAAGAGAAACGACTCGGGGGGCGGCTTGGGAAGCTCGGCTCGGCTTGGCTCGGAGGGAGGCTGGCACACGCGGGTCAGGAAGCGGGTCGACGCTCGGGTCGGGTCAGGTCGGGTCACGATAAAACGCGCAGATCCTCTGGGTCACTTAAGGCCAAAACGACGTTGTTTTGAGAGGGTATAAAAGGCATTTCCATCTGTTTTTCGGCAGAATGCTCCTCCCCTCTCTCTCTCTTCTTCCTTTTTCCTCTCCCTTCTCTCTAAAAGGTTGAAGAACTCCGGTTGAAGATTCACTAGATTTTGGGTTTTGTCGTCAAAATCTGGGTTTTTTCGTCGGAAGTTCCTGAAAGTTCACCGGAAGGTCACCGATTTTTGGGATTCTTTACCAGAAACTGGGCAGGTCGTCGAAAACTTCAAGGTTGGTCGGAATTTTCATTTGAAAATTCAAACTTTGTCGGAAACTTCACCAGAATCTGGAATTTTCCAGAAATTCCCAGAAAAAAAATGCCAAAAGTCTTCAAAAAATTTCTTCTAATTCCCAGAACCCTTCTACACCTTTTCTTAGCCTTCTATACGCCTCTTTTCCCTTAAATCAGTAGCTTTTGCTTACTGTTTTTCTTCTGTCCAGCATTCTGTTCCAAAGGTCCCTTTTATAGGGATTGATCAGGAGTTCCTGATTAATCTCAATTCCTCCTTGGATGGGAATTCAATCTTTGAATCCAATCTGGACTCTCTTGATTGAATTCCCCTTCATAGTGGGATTCTTCCACTTTCAATCCCAGCCCTCCAAAATCAAATAAAAAAAAAATAGATAATTAGAAAAGATAGGATAGATAAAAAAAAAATAATAATATCATATATACAAAAAATCAGATAAACGGAACAAGAATTATTAACAGATAATACAATAAGATAAATCAAAAAAATATTAGAAGAAAAATAATAAATAAATAATAATAATAATAAATAAATTATAATATATAATAAATATAGAACTATATAAATAAAATACATATAAACATTAATAGAAAAATAAATAAATAAATAAATAAGTAAAAATATACATATAATAGTAATAAATAATAAAATACATAAAACACAAAAGAAAAGAAACGAAAAAAAGGAAAAAAAATACAAAGTAAAAATTGCATTGGGCTTACCCATTTGGGCCAGGCCCAATTGATCTGGGCCAGGACCCAATGGGTGTCTACAGGTAGGATTGGGGTTCCGACGATCGGGGGGGCCGGGGGGTGTGCGCACATCATGTGCGATGGGTGCTGGTACTTAGCCCTTATATTGCCCCCTATCACTCATCAAACCTCGAGAACTCACACCCCTTTAAAGAGCATTTGAGATTTTACAGGTTTGCTGCCAGTAGCCATTAAAGTGTCTGAAATGCGGACACTTTTTTCAAATGGTCACAAAATCTTGTACGCTTCGAGTTTTTAGCTGAATTTTTTTGTGCATGCCAACAAAAATACAAGGATCATGTCTACAAAGTTTGGGGCCAAAACTCCATCCAAAAAAATTTTTAAAAATCCTGAATCACAAAAAGATTCAAAAATCGTGAAAAATTGAAAACGATTCATCTTGCCATGAAACTTCACGTTAAGGCTTAAGGGACCATTGTATGAATTTACAAGCCATAAAAATGGCATTGGCACACAAAAATATGAAGATGTGCCTAAACCCACCAACCACCCTATCGATCCACAGCTTGCGCATCCCTTCTCTCTGGCCGGCGTAGTGACCGCCCACCCGCTTGCCCGCCCACTCGTTTCGTCGGTTGGCTTAGGCATACAGAGTTCATTCCCAGTCTAAGATCGCACCAGACCGAGGGTTATGGCAGCAAGATCGGCAGCACACAGAGGGGGACCCGATTGATCCCCGGCTTGCGCATCCCGCCCCTCAGGCCGGCTGAGCACCCGCACGCTCGTTTCGTGGGTTGACTTAGGCATACGGAGTTCATTCCAAGTCTAAGCATACGGAGTTCATTCCCAGCTAGGATTGGACCAGACCGAGGGTTACGACAGCACAAGCTGGGCTCGGGCATTTGCTGGTGCCGCATTTTTCTTCGTCGGGGCACCATCGTCGGAGCATCATCGGAGAACCTGACCGACGGCATTGGGGTTCCGGCAATCAGGGGGTCGGGGGGTGTGCGCACATGATATGCGATGGGTACTGGTACTTGGCCCTTATATTCGCCCCTATCCCTCATCAAACCTCGAGAACTTACACCCCTTTAAAGAGCATTTGAGATTTTATAGGTTTGCTGCCAGTAGCCATTAAAGTGTCTGGAATGGGGACACTTTTTTCAAATGGTCACAAAATCTTGTACGCTTCGAGTTTTTAGCTGAATTTTTTTATGCATGTCAACAAAAATACAAGGATCACGTCTACCAAGTTTGGTTCCAAAACTCCTTCCAAAAAAATTTGAAAAAATCTAGAACCGCAAAAAGTTTCAAAAATCGTGAAAAATAGAAAACAAGTTTTCTTGCCATGAAACTTCACGTGAAGGCTTAAGGGACCATTGTATGAATTTACAAGCCATAAAAATGGCATTGGCATGCAGAAATATGAAGATGTGCCTAAACCCACCTACCACCCTATCGATCCATGGCTTGCGCATCCCGTCTCTCTGACCGGCGTAGTGCCCGCCCGCCCGCCCACCCGCCCACCCGCTCGTTTCATCGGTTGGCTTAGGCATACGGAGTTCATTCCCAGTCTAAGCATACGGAGTTCTTTCCCAGTCTAAGATCGGACTCGACGAGGGTTGCGGCAGCACATGCTGGGCTCGCGCATGTGCTGGTGCCGCATTTTTCTTCGTCGGGGCACCATCGTTGAAGCATCGCCGGAGAACCTAACCGGCGGCATTGGGGTTCCGGGGATCGGGGGGGCCGGGGGGGTGTGCGCACATGATGTGCGATGGGTACTGGTACTTGGCCCTTATATTGGCCCCCTATCCCTCATCAAACCTCGAGAACTCACACCCTCTTAAAGAGCATTTGAGGTTTTACAAGTTTGCTGCCAGTAGCCATTAAAGTGTCTGAAATGGGGACACTTTTTTCAAATGGTCACAAAATCTTGTACACTTCGAGTTTTTAGCTGAATTTTTTGGTGCATCCCAACAAAAATACAAGGATCACGTCTACCAATTTTGCAGCCAAAACTCCTTCCGAAAAAATTTTAAAAAATCTCGAACCACAAAAAGTTTCAAAAATCATGAAAAATAGAGAACGACTCGTCTTGCCATGAAACTTCACGTGAAGGCTTAAGGGACCATTGTATGAATTTACAAGCCATAAAAATGGCATTGGCATGCAGAAATATGAAGATGTGCCTAAACCCACCTACCACCCTATCGCTCCACGGCTTACGCATCTCGTCTCTCTCGCCAGAATAGTGCCTGCCCGCCCGCCCACTCGTTTCATCGGTTGGCTTAGGCATACAGAGTTCATTCCCAGTCTAAGATCAGACTAGACTAAGGGTTGTGATAGTAAGATCGACAGCACGCAGAGGGGGACTGACCGATCCCCGACTTGCGCATCCCGCCCCTCTGGCCGGCTGAGTGCCCGCACGCTCGTTTCGTGGGTTGACTTAGACATACAAAGTTCATTCCCAGTCTATGCATACGGAGTTCTTTCCCAGTCTAAGATCGGACTAGACCGAGGGTTGCGGCAGCACATGATGGGCTTGGGCATGTACTGGTGACGCATTTTTCTTTGTCGGGGCACCATCGTCGGAGAACCTGATCGACAGAATTGGGGTTTCGACGATCAGGGGGGCCGGGCGGGGTGTGCCCACATGATGTGCGATGGGCCCTTATATTGGCCCCCTATCCCTCATCAAACCTCAAGAACTCACACCCCCTTAAAGAGCATTTGGGCTTTTACAGGTTTGCTGCCAGTAGTAATTAAAGTGTCTAAAATGGGGACACTTTTTGAAATGGTCACAGAATCTTGTACATTTCGAGTTTTTTGCTGAATTTTTTTGTGCAAGTCAACAAAAATACAAGGATCACGTCTACCATGTTTGGGGTTAAAAAATCCCAAACCGAAAAAAGTTTTAAAAATTATGAAAAATAGAAAACGAGTCGTCTTGCCATGAAACTTCACGAGAAGCCTTAAGGTGGCCGTTGTATGAATTTACAAGCCATAAAAATGGCATTGGCATAAAAAAATATGAAGATGTGCCTAAACCCACCTACCACCCTATCGATCCACACTTGAGCATCCCGTCTCTCTGGCCGACGTAGTGCCCGTCCGCCCGCTCGTTTCATCGGTTGGCTTAGGCAAACGGAGTTCATTGCTAGTCTAACATCAGACCGGACCGAGGGTTACGACAACAGGATCGGTAGCATGCAGAGGGGGACTCGGTTGATCCTCAGCTTGTGCATCCCGCCTCTCTGGCCGGCTGAGCGCCTGCATGCTCATTTCGTGGGTTGACTTAAGCATACAGAGTTCATTCCCGGTCTAAGCATACAGAGTTCATTCCCAGTCTAAGATTGGATCGAGCCGAGGGTTACGGTAGAACATGCTGAGCTCGAGCATGTGCTGGTGCCACATTTTTCTTCGCCGGGGCACCATTGTCGGAGCATCGTCGAAGAACCTGACCGGCGACATTGGGATTCTGACGATCGGGGGGGCCGTGGGGGTGTGCGCACATGATGTGTGATGGGTGCTGGTACTTGGCCCTTATATTGGCCCCTATCCCTCATCAAACCTCGAGAACTCACACCCCCTTAAAGAGCATTTAAGATTTTACAGGTTTGCTGCTAGTAGCCATTAAAGTGTCTGAAATAAGGACATTTTTTTCAAATGGTCACAAAATCTTGTACACTTCGAGTTTTTAGTTGATGTGCATGCCAAAAAAAATACAAGGATCACGTCTACCAAGTTTGGGGCCAAAACACTTTTCGAAAAATTTTTAAAAAATCTCGAACCGCAAAAGGTATTGAAAATCGTGAAAAATAGAAAATGAGTCATCTTGCCATGAAACTTCACGTGAAGGCTTAAGGGACCATTATATGAATTTACAAGCCATAAGAGTGGCATTGGTATGTAGAAATATGAAGATGTGCATAAACCCACCTACCACCCTATCGATCAACGGCTTGCGCATCTCGTCTCTCTGGCCGACGTAGTGCCCGCCCACCCGCCCGCCCGCTCGTTTCGTCGGTTGGCTTAGGCATACGGAGTTCATTCCCACCAGATCGGGGGTTGTGGCGGTAGGATCAGCTGTACACAGAGGGGGACCCGGTCGATCCCCGGTTTGCGCATCTCGCCCCTCTGGCCGGCTGAGTGCCCGCACGCTCGTTTCGTGGGTTGACTTAGGCATACAGAGTTCATTCCCTGTCTAAGATCGGACCGGACCGAGGGTTGTGGGAGCACATGCTGGGCTCAGGCATGTGCTGGTGCCGCATTTTTCTTCGTCGAGGCACAGTCGCCGGAGCATCGCCAGAGAACCTGATTGGCGACATTGGGGTTCCGATGATCGGGGGGCCGGGGGGCGGGTGTGTGGACATGATGTGCGATGGGTGCTGGTACTTGGCCCTTATATTGGCCCCCTATCCCTCATCAAACCTATAGAACTCACACCCTCTTAAAGATTATTTGAGATTTTACAAGTTTGCTGCTAGTAGCCATTAAAGTGTCTGAAATGGTGACATTTTTTTCAAATGGGCACAAAATCTTGTACACTTTGAGTTTTTACCTGAAATTTTTTCTGCATGCCAACAAAAATACAAGGATCACGTCTACCAAGTTTGGGGCCACAACTCATTTCGAAAAAATTTTAAAAAATCCCGAACCCTAAAAAGTTTTGAAAATCGTGAAAAATAGAAAATGAGTCGTCTTGCCATGAAACTTCACGGGAAGGCTTAAGGGACCATTGTATGAATTTACAAGCCATAAAAATGGCATTGGCACAAAAAATATGAAGATTTGCCTAAACCCACCTACCACCCTATCGATCCACGGCTTGCGCATCCCGTCTCTCTGGTCGGCGTAGTGCCCGCCCGCACGCCCGCCAGCTCGTTTCGTCAGTTGGCTTAGGCATACGGAGTTCATTCCCTGTCTAAGATTGGATCAGACTGAGGCTTGCGGCAGCAGGATCGGCAACACGCAGTGGGGGACCCGGCCGATCCCGGGCTTGCGTTTGCCGCCCCTCTGGCCATCTAAGCACCCGCACACTCATTTCGTTGGTTGACTTCGACATACGGAGTTCATTCCCAGCCTAAGCATACGGAGTTCATTCCAGTCTAAGATAGGACCAGACCAAGGGTTGCGGCAGCACATGCTGGGCTTGGACATGGGCTGGTGCCACATTTTTCTTCGCCAAGGCACCATCGCCGGAGCATCGCCGGAGAACCTGATCGACGGCATTAAGGTTCCGGCGATCGGGGGGGCCAGGGGGTGTGCGCACATGATGTGCGATAGGTGCTGGTACTTGGCCCTTATATTGGTCCCCTATCCCTCATCAAACCTCGAGAACTCACACCCCCTTAAAGAGCATTTGAGATTTTACAAGTTTGCTGCCAGTAGCCATTAAAGTGTCTTAAATGGGGACACTTTTTTCAAATCGTCACAAAATCTTGTACACTTCGAGTTTTTAGCTGAATTTTTTTGTGCATGCCAATAAAAATACAAGGATTACGTCTACCAAGTTTGTAGCCAAAACCCCTTCTGAAAAAATTTTAAAAAATCCGGAACCGCAAAATGTTTCAAAAATCATGAAAAATAGAAAATGAGTCGTCTTGCCATGAAACTTCACGAGAAGGCTTAAGGGACCATTGTTTGAATTTACAAGCCATAAAAATGGCATTGGCACGAAGAAATATGAAGATGTGCCTAATCCCACCTACCACCCTATCGGTCCATGGCTTGCGCATCCCATCTCTCTGGCAGGCATAGTGCCCGCCCGCCTGCCCGCCCGTTCATTTCGTCAGTTGCCTTAGGCATACGGAGTTCATTCCCAGTTTAACATCAGACCGAACTGAGGGTTGCGGCAGCAAGATCGACAGCATGCAGAGGGGGACTCGATCGATCCCCGGCTTGCGTATCCCACCCCTCTGGCCTGTTGAGCGCCCGCACCCTCGTTTCGTGGGTTGACTTAGGCATACAGAGTTCATTCCTAGTCTAAGCATACAAAGTTTATTCCCAGTCTAAGTATACGGAGTTCATTCCCAGTCTAAGATTAGACCAGACCAAGGGTTACGACAGCACATGCTGGGCTCGGGCATGTGCTGGGGCCGCATTTTTTTCGTCGGGGCACCATCGTCGGAGCACCGCCTGAGAACTTGGCCGGCGACATTGGGGTTCCGGTAATCGTGGGGGTTGGGGGGGTGTGCGCACATGATGTGCGATGGGTGCTGGTACTTGGCCCTTATATTGGCCCCCTATCCCTCATCAAACCTCGAGAACTCACACTCCCTTAAAGAGCATTTGAGATTTTACAGGTTTGCTGCTAGTAGCCATTAAAGTGTCTGAAATGGGGACATTTTTTTCAAATGGTCACAAAATCTTGTACACTTTGAGTTTTTAGCTGAATTTTTCTGTGCATGCCAACAAAAATACAAGGATCACGTCTACCAAGTTTGAGGCCAAAACTCATTCCGAAAAAATTTTCAAAAATCCCGAACCGCAAAAAGTTTTGAAAATCATGAAAAATAGAAAACGAGTCGTCTTGCCATGAAACTTCACGTGAAGGCTTAAGGGACTATTTTATGAATTTACAAGCCATGAAAATGGCATGGCACGTAGAAATATGAAGATGTGCCTAAACCCACCTACCACCCTATCGATCCACGGCTTGCGCATCACGTCTCTTTGCCCGGTGTAGTGCCCGCTCGCCCGCACGCCCGCACGCCCGCTCGTTTCGTCAGTTGGCTTAGGCATACGGAGTTCATTACCAGTCTAAAATCAGACCAGACTGAGGGTTGCGGTAGCAGGAACGATAGCATACATAAGGGGACTCGATTGATCCTCGGCTTGCGCGTCCTGCCCCTCTGGCCGGTTGAGCGCCCGTACGCTCGTTTCGTGGGTTGACTTAGGCATACGGAGTTCATTCCCAGTCTAAGCATAAAGAGTTCATTCCTAGTCTAAGATCGGACCAGACCGAGGGTTGCAACAACACATGCTAGGCTCGGGCATGTGTTGGTGCCACATTTTTCTTCGTCAGGGCACCATCGTCGGAGCATCGCTGGAGAACCTGACCGACGACATTGGGGTTCCAACGATCGGAGGGGCCGGGGGGGCTGTGCGCACATGATATGTGATGGTGCTGGTACTTGGCCCTTATATTGGCCCCCTATCCCTCATCAAACCTCGAGAACTTACACCCGCTTAAAGAGCATTTTAGATTTTACAGGTTTGCTGCCAGTAGCCATTAAAGTGTCTTAAAAGGGGAAACTTTTTTCAAATGGTCCCAAAATCTTGTACACTTTGAGTTTTTAGCTGAATTTTTTTATGCATGCCAACAAAAATACAAGGATCACGTCTGGCAAGTTTGGGACCAAAATTCCTTCCGAAAAAATTTTAAAAAATCCTGAACCACAAAAAGTTTCAAAAAGCATGAAAAATAGAAAATGAGTCGTCTTGCCATGAAACTTCACGTGAAGGCTTAAGGGACCATTGTATGAATTTACAAGCCGTAAAAATGGCATTGGCATGCAGAAATATGAAGATGTGCCTAAACCCACCTACCACCCTATCGATCCACGGCTTGCGCTTCCCGTCTCTCTGGCCGGCGTAGTGCTCGCCCACCCGCCCGCCCGTTCGTTTCGTCGGTTGGCTTAGAGATGCGGAGTTCATTCCAAGTCTAAGATTGGACCGGACTGATGGTTGCTGCAGTAGGATCGGTAGCACAGAGAGTGGGACCCGACCGATCCCTGGCTTGCACATCTCGCCCCTCTGGCCGGCTGAGCCCCCGCACACTCATTTCGTGGGTTGACTTAGGCATACGGAGTTCATTCCCAGTCTAAGCATACGAAGTCCATTCCCAGTCTAGGATCGGATGGGACTGAGGGTTGCAGCAGCACATGCTGGGCTTGGGCATCTGCTAGTGTCGCATTTTTCTTCGTCGGGGCGCCATCACCGGAGAACCTGACCGACGGCATTGAGGTTTTGGCGATCAGGGGGCCGGGGGGAGTGCGCACATGATGTGCGATGGGTGCTGGTACTTGGCCCTTATATTGGCCCCCTATCCCTCATCAAACCTCAAGAACTCACACCCCCTTAAAGAGCATTTGAGATTTTACAAGTTTGCTGCCAGTAGCCATTAAAGTGTCTTAAATGGGGACACTTTTTTCAAATGGTTACAAAATCTTGTACACTTCGATTTTTTAGCTGAATTTTTTTGTGCATGCCAACAAAAAACAAGGATCATGTCTACCAAGTTTGGGGCCAAAACTCCTTTCGAAAAAATTTTAAAAAATCCCGAACCGTAAAAAGTTTAAAAAATCTTGAAAAATAAAAAACGAGTCGTCTTGTCATGAAACTTCATGTGAAGGCTTAAGGGACCATCGTATGAATTTACAAGCCATAAAAATGGCTTTGGCACACAAAAATATGAAGATGTACCTAAACCCACCTACCACCCTATCGATCCACGGCTTGCACATCCCGTCTCTCTGGCCGGCGTAGTGCCCACCTGCCCGCCCGCACGCTCGTTTCGTCGGTTGGCTTAGGCGTATGAAGTTCATTCCTAGTCTAAGATCGCATCAAACTGAGGGTTGCGGTAGTAGGATGGGCAGCATGCAGAGGGGGACCCGATTGATCCCCGACTTGTGCATCCCGCCCCTATGGCCGGCTGAGCGCCCGTACGCTTGTTTCGTGGGTTGACTTAGGCATAGGGAGTTTATTCCTAGTCTAAGCATACAGAGTTCATTCCTAGTCTAAGATCGGACCAGACCGAGGGTGGCAGCAGTACATGCTGGGCTCGGGCATGTGCTGGTGCCGCATTTTTCTTCGCCGGTGCTCCATTGCCAGAGCATCGCGGGAGAACCTGACCGGCGGCATTAGGGTTCTGGCGATCGGGGGGCCGGGGGGTGTGCACACATGATGTGCGATGGGTGCTGGTACTTGGCCCTTATATTGGCCCCCTATCCCTCATCAAACCTCGAGAACTCACACCCCCTTAAAGAGCATTTGAGATTTTACAGGTTTGCTGCCAGTAGCCACTAAAGTGTCTGAAATGGGGACACTTTTTGCAAATGGTCACAAAATCTTGTACGCTTCGAGTTTTTAGCTGGATTGTTTTGCGCATGCCAACAAAAATACAACGATCTCGTCTACCAAGTTTGGGGCCAAAACTACTTCCGAAAAAATTTTAAAAAATCCTAAACCGTAAAAAGTTTCAAAAATCATGAAAAATAGAAAACGAGTCGTCTTGCCATGAAACTTCACGTGAAGGCTTAGGGGACCATTGTATGAATTTACAAGCCATAAAAATGGCATTGGCACACAGAATTATGAAGATGTGCCTAAACCCACCTACCACCCTATCGATCCACGGCTTGCACATCCCGTCCCTCTGGCCGATGTAGTGCCCGCCCGCCCGCTCGTTTCATCAGTTGGCTTAGGCATACGGAGTTCATTCCAAGTCTAAGATTGGACCAGACCAAGGGTTGTGTTAGTCGGATCGACAGCACGCAGAGGGGGACCCGATCGATCCTCGACTTGCGCATCCCACCCCTCCGACCGGCTGAGCGCCCGCACGCTCGTTTTGTGGGTTGACTTAGGCATACGGAGTTCATTCCCAGTCTAAGCATACGAAGTCCATTCCCAGTCTAGGATCGGACGGGACTGAGGGTTACCGTAGCCCATGCTGGGCTTGGGCATGTGCTAGTGCCGCATTTTTCTTCGCCGAGGCACCATCGTCGGAGCATCGCCGGAGAACCTGACCGACGGCATTGAGGTTTCGGTGATCGGGGGGCCGAGGGGTGTGCGCACATGATGTACGATGGGTGCTGGTACTTGGCCCTTATATTGGTCCCCTATCCCTCATCAAACCTCGAGAACTCACACCCCCTTAAAGAGCATTTGAGATTTTACAGGTTTGCTGCCAGTAGCCATTAAAGTGCCTTAAATGGGGATACTTTTTTCAAATGGTCACAAAATGTTGTACACTTCGAGTTTTTAGCTGAATTTTTTTGTGCATGCCAAAAAAAAACAAGGATCATGTCTACGAAGTTTGGGGCCAAAACTCGTTCTGAAAAAATTTTAAAAAATCCCGAACTGCAAAAAGTTTTGAAAATCTTCGAAAATAGAAAATGAGTCGTCTTGTCATGAAACTTCACGTGAAGGCTTAAGGGACCGTTGTATGAATTTACAAGCCATAAAAATGGCTTTGGCACGCAGAAATATGAAGATGTGCCTAAACCCACCTACCACCCTATCGATCCATGGCTTGCGCATCCCGTCTCTCTAGACGACGTAGTGCCTACCTGCCCGCCCGCGCGCTCGTTTCGTCGGTTGGCTTAGGCGGACGGAGTTTCTTCCTAGTCTAAGATCACATCAAACTGAGGGTTGCGGCAGTAGGATGAGCAGCACATAGAGGGGGACCCGGTCGATCCCTGACCTGTGCATCCCTCCCCTATGGCCGGCTGAGCACCCGTACGCTTGTTTCGTGGGTTGACTTAGGCATAGGGAGTTCATTCCTAGTCTAAGCATACAGAGTTCATTCCTAGTCTAAGATCGGACCGGACCGAGGGTGGCGACAGCACATGCTGGGCTCGGGCATGTGCTGGTGCCGCATTTTTCTTCGTCGGTGCACCATCGCCAGAGCATCGCCAGAGAACCCGACCGGCGGCATTAGGGTTCCGACGATCGGGGGGCCGGGGGGTGTGCGCACATGATGTGCGATGGGTGCTGGTACTTGGCCCTTATATTGGCCCCCTATCCCTCATCAAACCTCGAGAACTCACACCCCCTTAAAGAGCATTTGAGATTTTACAGGTTTGCTGCCAGTAGCCACTAAAGTGTCTGAAATGGGGACACTTTTTGCAAATGGTCGCAAAATGTTGTACGCTTCGAGTTTTTAGCTGGATTGTTTTGTTCATGCCAAGAAAAATACAAGGATCTCGTCTACCAAGTTTGGGGCCAAAACTCCTTTCGAAAAAATTTTAAAAAATCCTGAACCGCAAAAAGTTTCACAAATCATGAAAAATAGAAAACGAGTCGTCTTGCCATGAAACTTCACGTGGAGGCTTAGGGGACCATTGTATGAATTTACAAGCCATAAAAATGGCATTGGTACACAGAAATATGAAGATGTGCCTAAACCCACCTACCACCCTATCGATCCACGGCTTGCGCATCCTGTCTCTCTGGCCGGCGTAGTGCTCGCCCACCCGCCCGCTTGCTCATTTCATCGGTTGGCTTAGGCATATGGAGTTCATTCCAAGTCTAAGATTGGACCAGACCGAGGGTTACGGTAGTAGGATCGACAGCATGCAGAGGGGGACCCGACCGATCCTCGACTTGCGCATCCCACCCCTCCGGCCGGCTAAGCGCCCGAAAGCTCTTTTTGTGGGTTGACTTAGGCATACGAAGTTCATTCCCAATCTAACATCGAACCAGACCGAGGGTTGCAGTAGCAAGATCGACAGCGCGTAGAGGGGGACCCGATCGATTCTCGGCTTGCGCATCCTGCCCCTCTAGTCGGCTGAGCGCCCGTACGCTCATTTCATGGGTTGACTTAGGCATATGGTGTTCATTCCCAGTCCGAGATCGGACTGGACTGAGGGTTGCGGTAGCACATGCTAGGCTCGGGCATGTGCTGGTGCCGCATTTTTCTTCGCCGGGGCACCATCGTCGGAGCATCGTCAGAGAACCTGACCGGCGGCATTGGGGTTTCGACGATCGGGGGGTGGGGGGGTGTGCGCACATGATGTGTGATGGGTGCTGGAACTTGGCCTTTATATTGGCCCCCTATCCCTCATCAAACCTCGAGAACTCACACGCCCTTAAAGAGCATTTGAGATTTTACAGGTTTGCTGCCAGTAGCAATTAAAGTGTCTGAAATGGGGACACTTTTTTCAAATGGTCACAAAATCTTGTACACTTCGAGTTTTTAGCTGAATTTTTTTATGCATGTCAAGAAAAATACAAGGATCATGTCTACTAGGTTTGGGGCCAAAACTACTTCGAAAAAAGTTTAAAAAATTCTGAACCGTAAAAAGTTTCAAAAATCATGAAAAATAGAAAATGAGTCGTCTTGCCATGAAACTTCACGTGAAGGCTTAAGGGACCATTGTATGAATTTACAAGCCATAAGAATGGCATTGGCATGCAGAAATATGAAGATGTGCCTAAACCCACCTACAACCCTATCGATCCGCGGCTTGCGTATCCCGTTTCTTTGGCCGACTAGTGCCCGCCCGCTCGCTTGCCCGCTTGTTTCGTCGGTTGGCTTAGGCATACGGAGTTCATTCCCAGTCTAAGATTGGACCGGACTGAGGGTTGCAACAGCATGCAGAGGGCGACCCGGTCGATCCCCGACTTGCGCATCCTACCCCTCTGGCCGGCTGAGCACCCGCACACTCATTTCGTGGGTTGACTTAAGCATACGGAGTTCATTCCGAATCTAAGCATACGGGGTTCATTCCCAGTCTATGATCGGACCGGACCGGACTGAGGGTTGCGGCAGCACATGTTAGGCTCGGGCATGTGCTGGTGCCACATTTTTCTTCTCCGGGGCACCATCGTTGAAGCTTCGTTGGAGAACCTGACCGACAACATTGACATTTCGACGATCGGGGGGTGGGGGGTGTGCGCACATGATGTGCGATGGGTGCTGGTACTTGGTGCTTATATTGGCCCCCTATCCCTCATCAAACCTGGAGAACCCACACCCCCTTAAAGAGCATTTGAGATTTTACAGGTATGCTGCCAGTAGCCATTAAAGTGTCTAAAATAGGGACACTTTTTTCAAATGGTCACAAAATCTTGTACATTTTGAGTTTTTAGCTAAATTGTTTTGTGCATGCCAACAAAAATACAAGGATCACGTCTACCAAGTTTGGGGCCAAAACTCCTTTCGAAAAAATTTTAAAAAATCTCGAAGCGCAAAAAGTTACAAAAATCCTGAAAAATAGAAAACGAGTCATCTTGCCATGAAACTTCACGTGAAGGCTTAAGGGACCATTGTATGAATTTACAGGCCATAAAAATGGCATTGGCACGTAGAAATATGAAGATGTGCCTAAACCCACCTACCACCCTATCGATCCATGGCTTGCGCATCCCGTCTCTCTGGCCGGCGTAGTGCCCGCCCGCCCGCCCGCTTGTTTCGTCGGTTGGCTTAGGCATACGGAGTTCATTCCCAGTCTAAGATCAGACTAGACGGAGGGTTGCGACAGCAGGATTGGCAGCACACAGAAGGGGCCCCGACCGATCCCCGGCTTGCGTATCCCACCCCTCTGGCCGGCTGAGCGGCCGTACGCTCGTTTCGTGGGTTGACTTAGGCATACGGAGTTCATTCCCAGTCTAAGCATACAGAGTTCATTCCCAGTCTAAGATCGGACCGGACCGAGGGTTACGGTAGCACATGCTGGGCTCGAGCATGTGTTGGTGTCATATTTTTCAGCCCTGGGGCACCATCGTCGGAGCATCGTCGGAGAACCTAACCGGCGACATTGGGGTTTCGACGATCGGGGGGGTCGGGGGGGTGTGCACACATTATGTGCGATGGGTGCTAGTACTTGGCCCTTATATTGGCCCCCAGTCCCTCATCAAACCTCGAGAACTCACACCCCCTTAAAGAGCATTTGAGATTTTACAGGTTTGCTGCCAGTAGCCTTTAAAGTGTCTGAAATGGGGACACTTTTTTCAAATGGTCACAAAATCTTGTACAGATCAATTTTTTAGCTGAATTTTTTTGTGCATTCCAACAAAAATACAAGGATCACATCTACCATGTTTGAAGTCAAAAAACCTTCTGAAAAAATTTTAAAAAATCCTGAACCGCAAAAAGTTTCAAAAATTGTGAAAAATAGAAAACGAGTCGTCTTGCCATGAAACTTCAAGTGAAGGCTTAAGGGACCATTGTATGAATTTACAAGCCATAAAAATGGCATTGGCATGCATAAATATGAAGATGTGCCTAAACCCACCTACCACCCTATCGATAAACGGCTTGCGCATCCCGTCTCTCTGGCCGGCGTAGTGCCCGCCCGCCCGTCCGCTCATTTCGTCGGTTGGCTTAGGCATACGGAGTTCATTCCAGTCTAAGATTGGACTGAACCAAGGGTTGTAGCAGTAGGATTGGCAACACGCAGAGGGGGACCCAGCCGATCCCTGGCTTTCGCATCCCACCCCTCGACCGACTGAACGCCCGCACGCTCATTTTGTGGGTTGACTTAGGTATACGGAGTTTATTCCCAGTCTAAGCATACGAAGTGAATTCCCAGTCTAAGATCAGACCTGACCGAAGGTTTCGGCAGCAGATGCTGGGGTCGAGCATGTGCTGGTGCCGCATTTTTCTTCGCCGGGGTACCATCGCCGGAGCAACGTCAGAGAACCTGATCGACGCCATTAGGGTTCCGACGATCGGGGGGGCCGGGGGGTGTGCGCACATGATGTGCAATGGGTGCTGGTACTTGGCCCTTATATTGGCCCCCTATCCCTCATCAAACCTCAAGAACTCACACCCCCTTAAAGAGCATTTGAGATTTTACAGGTTTGCTACCAGTAGCCATTAAAGTGTCTGAAATGGGGACACTTTTTTCAAATGGTCACAAAATCTTGTACACTTCAAGTTTTTAGCAGAATTTTTTTGTGCATACCAACAAAAATACAAGGATCACGTCTACCAAGTTTGGGAACAAAACTCCTTCCAAAAAAATTTTAAAAAATCCTGAACCACAAAAAGTTTTAAGAATCATGAAAAATAGAAAATGAGTCATCTGGCCATGAAACTTCACGTGAAGGCTTAAGGGACCATTGTTTGAATTTACAAGCCATAAAAATGGCATTGGAATGCAGAAATATGAGGATGTGCCTAAACCCACCTACCACCCTATCGATCCACGGCTTGCGCATCCCGTCTCTCTGGCAGGTGTAGTGCCCGTCCGTCCGCCCGTCAACTCATTTCGTCGGTTGGCTTAGGCATACGGAGTTCATTCCCAGTCTAAGATTGGACCGGATCGAGGGTTGTGGCAGCAAGATCAGCAGCACACAGAGAAAGGCCCGACCGATCCCCGGCTTGCGCATACCGGCCCTCTGGCTAGCTGAGCTCCCGCACGCTCGTTTTGTGGGTTAACTTAGGCATACGGAGTTGATTCCCAGTCTAAGGATACGGAGTTCATTCCCAGTCTAAGATCAGACCGGACTGAGGGTTACGGTAGCACATGCTAGGCTCGAGCATGTGCTGGTGCCACATTTTTCTTTGTCGGGGCACCATCACCAGAGCATCGCTGGAGAACCTGACCGGCGGCATTGGGGTTCCGGTGATCAGGGGGGCCGGGGGGTGTGGGCACATGATGTGCAATGGGTGCTGCTACTTGGCCCTTATATTGGGCCCCTATCCCTCATCAAACCTCGGGAACTCACATCCCCTTAAAGAGCATTTGAGATTTTACAGGTTTGCTGCGAGTAGCCATTAAAGTGTTTGAAATGGGGACACTTTTTTCAAATGGTCACAAAATCTTGTACACTTCGGGTTTTTAGCTGAATTTTTTTGTGCATGCCAACAAAAATACAAGGATCAGGTCTACCAAGTTTTGGGCCAAAACTCCTTCCGAAAGAATTTTAAACAATCCCGAACCGTAAAAAGTTTCAAAAATCATGAAAAATAGAAAATGAGTCGTCCTGCCATTAAAACTTCAAGTGAAGGCTTAAGGGACCATTGTATGAATTTACAAGCCATAAAGATGACATTGGCATGCAGAAATATGAAAATGTGCCTAAACCCACCTACCACACTATGGATCCACGGCTTGCGCATCCCGTCTCTCTGGCCGGCGTAGTGCCCGCCCGCCCGCCTGCTCGTTTCATCGATTGTCTTAGGCATACAGAGTTCATTCCTAGTCTAAGATTGGATCAGACCGAGGGTTGTGGCAGCAGGATCGGCAGCACGTAGAGGGGGACCTGGCCGATCCCCGGCTTGCGCATCCTGCCCCTCTGGCCGGCTGAGTGCCCGCATGCTCGTTTCGTGGGTTGACTTTGGCATACGGAGTTAATTCCCAGTCTAAGCATATGGAGTTCATTCCTAGTCTAAGATTGGACCGGATTGAGGGTTGTGGCAGCACATGCTGACCTCAGGCATGTGATGGTGCCGCATTTTTCTTCGTCGGGGCACCATCGCTGGAGAACTTGATCAGCGGTATTGGGGTTCTGATGATCGAGGGGCCGGGGGGGCTGTGTGCACATATTGTGTGATGGGTGCTGGTACTTGGCCCTCATATTGGCCCCCTATCCCTCATCAAACCTCGAGAACTCACACCCCCTTAATGAGCATTTGAGATTTTACAGGTTTGCTGCCAGTAGCCATTAAAGTGTCTGAAATGGGGACACTTTTTTCAAATGGTCACAAAATCTTGTACACTTGGAGTTTTTAGCTGAATTTTTTTGTGCATGCCAAAATAAAATACAAGGATCACGTCTACCAAGTTTGGGGCCAAAACTCCTTCCAAAAAAATTTTAAAAAATCCCGAACCTCAAAAATTTTTGAAAATCCTGAAAAATAGAAAATGAGTCGTCTTGCCACGAAACTTCACGTGAAGGCTTAAGGGACCATTGTATGAATTTACAAGCCATAAAAATGGCATTGGCACACAGAAATATGAAGATGTGCCTAAACCCACCGACCAGCCTATCGATCCACGACTTGCGCATCCCGTCTTTCTGGCCGACGTAGTGCCCGCCCACCCGCTCGTTTCGTCGGTTGGCTTAGGCATAGGAGTTCATTCTCAGTCTAAGACTGGACCGGACCAAGGGTTGCGGCAACAGGATCGGCAGCACGCAGAGGGGGACTCAGCCAATCCCCAGCTTGCGCATCCCGCCCCTCTGGCCGGCTGAGCGCTCGCACGCTCGTTTTGTGGGTTGACATAGGTATACGGAGTTCATTACCAGTCTAAGTATACGGAGTTCATTTGCAGTCTAAGATTGGACCAGACCGAGGGTTGCGGCAGCACATGCTGGGCTTGGGCATGTGCTGGTGCCGCATTTTTCTTCGTCGGGGCACCATCACCGGAGCATCGCCGGAGAACCTGACTGGCGGCATTGGGGTTCCGACGATCGGGGGGGCCGGGGGGTGTGCGCACATGATGTGCGATGGGTGCTGGTACTTGGCCCTTATATTGGCCCCCTACCCCTCATCAAACCTTGAGAACTCACACCCCCTTAAAGAGCATTTGAGATTTTACAGGTTTGCTGCCAGTAGCCATTAAAGTGTCTGAAATGGGGACACTTTTTTCAAATGGTCACAAAATCCTGTACACTTCGAGTTTTTAGCTGAATTTTTTTGTACATGCCAACAAAAAAAAAAGGATCACGTCTAACAAGTTTGGGGCCAAAACTCCTTCCGAAAAAATTTTAAGAAATCTCGAACCGTAAAAAGTTTCAAAAATTGTGAAAAATAAAAAAACGAGTCGTCTTGCCACGAAACTTCACGTGAAGGCTTAAAGGACCATTGTATGAATTTACAGGCCATAAAAATGGCATTGGCATGCAGAAATATGAAGATGTGCCTAAACCCACCGACCACCCTATCGATCCACGGCTTGCGCATCCCGTCTCTCTAGCCGACGTAATGCCCGCCCGCCCGCCCGCCCGCCCGCTAGTTTCATCGGTTGGCTTAGGGATATGGAGTTCATTCCCAGTCTAAGATCGGACTGGACCGATGGTTGCAGCAGCAGGATCGATAGCACGGAGAGTGGGACCTGGTCGATCCCCGACTTGCGCATCCCGCCCCTCTGGCCGGCTGAGCGGCCGCACGCTCGTTTCGTGGGTTGACTTAGGCATACGGAGTTCATTGCCAGTCTAAGCATGCGGAGTTCATTGCCAGTCTAAGATCGGACTGGACCGAGGGTTACGGCAGCACTTGCTGGGCTTGGGCATGTGTTGGTGCCGCATTTTTCTTTGCCGAGGCACCATCGTCGGAGCTTCACCGAAGAACCTGACCGACGACATTGGGGTTCCGGCGATCGGGGGGTCGAGGGGTGTACGCACATGATGTGCGATGGGTGCTAGTACTTGGTCCTTATATTGGCCCTCTATCCCTCATCAAACCTCAAGAACTCACATCCCCTTAAAGACCATCTGAGATTTTATAGGTTTGCTGCCAGTAGCGATTAAAGTGTCTGAAATGGGGACACTTTTTTCAAATGGTCACAAAATCTTGTACACTTCGAGTTTTTAGCTGATTTTTTTGTGCATGCCAACAAAAATACAAGGATCATGTCTACCATGTTTGGGGCCAAAACTATTCTTGAAAAAATTTTAAAAAATCCCGAACCGCAAAATGTTTCAAAAATCATGAAAAATAGAAAACCAGTTGCCTTGCCATGAAACTTCATGTGAAGGCTTAAGGGACCATTGTATGAATTTATAGGCCATAAAAAGGGCATTGGCACGCAGAAATATGAAGATGTGCCTAAACCCACCTACCACCCTATTGATCCATGGCTTGCGCATCCCGTCTCTCTGGCCGGCGTAGTGCCTGCCCACCCGCCTGCCCATTCGTTTCGTCGGTTGGCTTAGTCATACAGAGTTCATTCCTAGTCTAAGATCAGATCGGGCCGAGGGTTGCGGCAGTAGGATCGGCAGCACGCTGAAGGGGATCCGATCGATCCCCAGCTTGTGCATCCGACCCCTCTGTCCGGCTGAGCACCTGCACGCTCGTTTCGTGGGTTGACTTAGGCATACGAAGTTCATTCCCTATCTAAGCATACAGAGTTCATTCCCAGTCTAAGATTGGATCAGACCGAGGGTTGCAATAGCACATGCTGGGCTCGGGCATGTGCTGGTGCCGTATTTTTCTTCATCGGGGCACCATTACCGGAGCATCGTCAGAGAACTTGACTGGAGACATTGGGGTTCCGATGATTGGGGGGGTCAGGGGGTGGTGTGCACACATGATGTGTGATGGGTGCTGGTGCTTAGCCCTTATATTGGCCCCCTATCCCTCATCAAACCTCGAGAACTCACATCCTCTTAAAGTGCATTTAAGATTTTACAGGTTTGCTATCAGTAGCCATTAAAGTGTCTGAAATGGGGTCACTTTTTTCAAATAGTCACAAAATCTTGTACGCTTCGATTTTTTAGCTGAATATTTTTGTGCATGCCAACAAAAATACAAGGATCACGTCTTCCAAGTTTGGGGCCAAAACTCTTTTCAAAAAAATTTTAAAAAATCCCATCCCGTAAAAAGTTTTGAAAATCGTGAACAATAGAAAACGAATCGTCTTGCCATGAAACTTCACGTGAAAGCTTAAGGGACGATTGTATGAATTTACAAGCCATAAAAATGGCATTGGCATGCAAAAATATGAAGACGTGCCTAAACCCACCTACCACCCTATCGATCCACGACTTGCGCATCCTGTCTCTCTGGCCGGCGTAGTGCCCATCCGCCCGCCCAATTGTTTCATCGGTTGGCTTAGGCATATGGAGTTCATTCCCAGTCTAAGATCGGACCGGACCAAGGGTTGCGGTAGCAGGATCGACAGCATGCAAAGGGGGACCCGACCGATCCTCGGCTTGCGCATCCTACCCCTCTGGCCGGTTGAGCGCCCGCACGCTCATTTCGTGGGTTGACTTAGGGATACGGAGTTCATTCCCAATGTAAGAATACGGAGTTCATTCCCAATCTAAGATTGGATTGGACCGAGGGTTGTGGTAGCATGTGCTGGGCTCGGGCATGTGCTGGTGCCACATTTTTCTTCACCGGGGCACCATCGCCGGAGCATCGCTGGAGCATCGCCGGAGAACCTGACCGGCGGCATTAGGGTTCCGACGATAGGGGGCCGGGGGGTGTGCGCACATGTTGTGCGATGGGTGATGGTACTTGGCCCTTAGATTGGCTCCCTATCCCTCATCAAACCCTGAGAACTCACACCCCCTTAAAGAGCATTTGAGATTTTACAGGTTTGCTGCCAGTAGCCATTAAAGTGTCTAGAATGGAGACACTTTTTTCAAATGGTCACAAAATCTTGTACGCTTTGAGTTTTTAGCTAAATTTTTTTGTGCATGCCAACAAAAAAACAAGGATCACGTTTACCAAGTTTGGGGCCAAAAATCCTTCCGAAAAAATTTTAAAAAATCTCGAACCGCAAAAAGTTTCAAAAATCATGAAAAATAGAAAATGAGTCATCTTGCCATAATAGTTCACGTGAAGGCTTAAGGGACCATTGTATGAATTTACAAGCCATAAAAATGGCATTGGCATATAGAAATATGAAGATGTGCCTAAACCCATCTACCACCCTATCGATCCACGGCTTGTTCATCCCGTCTCTCTTGCCGGCGTAGTGTCCGCCCGCCTGCTCGTTTCATCAATTGGCTTAGGCATACGAGTTCATTCCCAATCTAAGCATACGGAGTTCATTCTCGGTCTAAGATCGGACCGACCGAGGGTTGCGACAGCACATGCTAGGCTCGGGCATGTGCAGGTGCCGTATTTTTCTTCATCGGGGCACCATCGCCAGAGTATCATCAGAGAACTTGACCGGCGGCATTGGGGTTCCGACGATCGGAGGGCCGGGGGGCTGTGCGCACATGATGTACACTTTGAGTTTTTAGCTGAATTTTTTTATGCCTGCCATAAAAAATACAAGGATCACGTCTACCAAGTTTGGGGCCAAAACTCCTTCCGAAAAAATTTAAAAAAATCTCGGACCGTAAAAAGTTTCACAAATCGTGAAAAATAGAAAACGAGTCGTCCTTCCATGGAACTTCAGGTGAAGGCTTAAGGGACAATTGTATGAATTTACAAGCCATAAAAATGGCATTGGCATGCAAAAATATGAAGATGCTCCTAAACCCACCTACCACCCTATCGATCCACGGCTTGCACATCCCGTCTCTCTGGTCGGCGTAGTGCCCACCCGCCCGCCCGCCCGCTAGTTTCGTCGGTTGGCTTAGCGATATGGAGTTCATTCCCAGTCTAAGATCGAACTGGATCAATGGTTGCGGCAGCAGGATCGGTAGCACGGAGAGTGGGACCCGACCGATCCCCGGCTTGCGCATCCCGCCCCTCTGGCCAGCTAAGCGCCCGCACGCTCGTTTCGTGGGTTGACTTAGGCATACGGAGTTCATTCCCAGTCTAACCATACGGAGTTCGTTCCCAGTCTAAGATCAGACCGGACCGAGGGTTGTGGCAGCACTTGCTGGGCTCGACCATGTGCTGGTGCTGCATTTTTCTTTGCCGAGGCACCATCGTCGGAGCATCACCGGAGAACCTGACCGATGGCATTGGGGTTCCGGCGATCGGGGGGCCAGGGGGGTGTGCGCACATGATGTGCGATGGGGGCTGGTACTTGGCCCTTATATTGGCCACCTATCCCTCATGAAACCCCGAGAACTCACACCCTCATAAAGAGCATTTGATATTTTACAGGTTTGCTGCCAGTAGCCAATAAAGTGTCTGAAATGGGGGCACTTTTTTCAAATGGTCACAAAATCTTGTACACTTCGAGTTTCTAGCTGAATTGTTTTGTACACGCCAACAAAAATACAAGGATCTCGTCTACCAAGTTTGGGGCCAAAACTCCTTTCGAAAAAATTTTAACAAATCTCGAACCGTAAAAAGTTTTAAAAATCGTGAAAAATAGAAAATGAGTCGTCTTGCCATGAAACATCATGTGAAGGCTTAAGGGACCATTTTATGAATTTACAAAACATAAAAATGGCATTGGCACGCAGAAATATGAAGATGTGCCTAAACCCACCTACCACGCTATAGATCCACGGCTTGCGCATCCCGTCTCTCTGGCCGACGTAGTGCCCACCCGCCTGCCCGCTCGTTTCGTTGGTTGTCTTAGGCATACGGAGTTCATTCCTAGTCTAAGATTAGACAGAAATGAGGGTTGCGATAGTAGGATCGGCAGCACGTAGAGGAGGACCCGGCCGATCCCCGGCTTGCGTATCCCGTCCTTCTGGCCGGCGGAGGTCCTGTACGCTCGTTTCGTGGGTTGACTTAGGCATACGGAGTTCATTCCCAGTCTAAGCATACAAAGTTCATTCCTAGTCCAAGATCGGATTGGACCAAGGGTTGCGGCCGCACATGCTAGGCTCGGGCATGTGCTGGTGCCGTATTTTTCTTCGTCGGGGCACCATCGCCGGAGCATCGTCGGAGAACCTGACCGATGGCATTGGGGTTTCGGCGATCGGGGGGGCCGGGGGGGTGTGTGCACATGATGTGTGATGGGTGCTGGTACTTGGCCCTTATATTGGCCCCCTATCCCTCATAAAACCTCGAGAACTCACACCCCCTTAAAGAGCATTTGATATTTTACAGGTTTGCTACCAGTAGCCAGGAAAGTGTCTAAAATGGGGACACTTTTTTCAAATGGTCACAAAATCTTGTACACTTCGAGTTTTTAGCTGAATTTTTTTGTGCACGCCAACAAAAATACAAGGATCTCTTCTACCAAGTTTGGGACCAAAACTCCTTCCGAAAAATTTTTAACAAATCCTGAACTGTAAAAAGTTTCAAAAATCGTGAAAAGTAGAAAACGAGTCGTCTTGCCATGAAACTTCACGTGAAGGCTTAAGGGACCATTGTATGAATTTACAAGCCATAAAAATGGCATTGGCACACAGAAATATGAAGATGTTCGTAAACCCACCTACCACCCTATCGATCCACGGCTTGCGCATCCCGTCTCTCTGGCCGACGTAATGCCCGCCCGCCCGCCCGCTCATTTCGTCGGTTGGCTTAGGCATACGGAGTTCATTCCCTGTCTAAGATCAGACAGGACTGAGGGTTATGGCAATAGGATCAGCAGCACGCAAAGGGGGACCCGACCGATCCCCAGCTTGCGCATCTCGCCCCTCTGGCCGGCTGAGCGCCTGCACGCTCGTTTCGTGGGTTGACTTAGGCATAAGCAGTTCATTCCCAGTCTAAGCATACAGAGTTCATTCCCGGTCTAAGATCAGATTGGATCGAGGGTTACGGTAGCACATGCTAGGCTCGAGCATGTGCTGGTGGCGCATTTTTCTTCACCGGGGCACCATCGCCGGAGCATCACCGGAGAACCTGAATGGCGGCATTGGGGTTCTGGCGATCGGGGGGGCCGGGGCGGTCTACGCACATGATGTGTGATGCATGCTAGTACTTGGCCCTTCTATTGGCCCCCTATCCGTCATCAAACCTCGAGAACTCACACCCTCTTAAAGAGCATTTGAGATTTTATAGGTTTGCTGCCAGTAGCCATTAAAGTGTCTGAAATGGGGACACTTTATTCAAATGGTCACAAAATCTTGTACACTTCGAGTTTTTAGCTGAATTTTTTTGTGCATGCCAACAAAAATACAATGATCATGTCTACCGAGTTTGGGGCCAAAAATCCTCCCGAAAAAATTTTAAAAAATCTCGAACCGGAAAAAGTTTTGAAAATCATGAAAAATAGAAAACGAGTCGTCTTGCCATGAAACTTCACGTGAAGGCTTAAGGGACCATTGTATGAATTTACAAGCCACAAAAATGGCATTGGCATGCAGAAATATGGAGATGTGCCTAAACCTACCTACCACCCTATCGATCCGCGGCTTGCGCATCCCGTCTCTCTGGCCGGCGTAGCGCCCGCCCGCCTGCCCGACCGCTTGTTTCGTTAGTTGGCTTAGGCATACGGAGTTCATTCCTAGTCTAAGATTGGATCGGATAGAGGGTTGCGGCAGTAGGATCGACAGCACATAGAAAGGGACCCGGCCGATCCCCGGTTTGCGCATCCCGCCCCTTTGCTCATTTGAGCGCCCGTATGCTCGTTTCGTGAGTTGACTTAGGCATATGGAGTTCATTCCCAATCTAAGCATATGGAGTTCATTCCCAGTCTAAGATCGGACCGGACAGAGGTTTGCGGCAGCACATGCTGGGCTCGGGCATGTGCTGGTGCCGCATTTTTCTTCGTCGGGGCACCATTGCCGGAGAACCTGACCGACGGTATTGGGGTTCCGATGATCGGGGGGCAGAGGGGTGTGCGCACATGATGTGCGATGCGTGCTGGTATTTGGCCCTTATATTGGCCCCCTATCCCTCATCAAACCTCAAGAACCCACACCCCCTTAAAGAGCAATTGAGATTTTACAGGTTTGCTGGCAGTAGCCATTAAAGTGTCTGAAATGGGGACACTTTTTCCAAATGGTCACAAAATCTTGTACACTTCGACTTTTTAGCTGAAATGTTTTTTGCATGCCAACAAAAAATACAAGGATCACATCTACCAAGTTTGGGGCCAAAACGCCTTCCAAAAAAATTTTAAAAAATCCTGAACCGCAAAAAGTTTCAAAAATCGTGAAAAATAGAAAACGAGTCGTCTTGCCATGAAACTTCACGTGAAGGCTTAAGGGACCATTGTATGAATTTACAAGCTGTAAAAATGGATTGGCACATAGAAATATGAAGATGTGCCTAAATCCACCTGCCACCCTATCGATCCACGACTTGCACATCCCGTCTTTCTGGCCGGCATAATGCCCGGCCGCCTGCTCGCCCGCCCGCTCGTTTCGTCAGTTGGCTTAGGCATACGGAGTTCATTCCTAGTATAAGATCAGACCCACCGAGGGTTGCGACAACAGGATCGGTAGCACGCAGTTGGGGACCCAACCGATCCTCGGCTTACGCATCCCGCCCCTCTGGCCGGCTGAACGCACGCACGCTCATTTCGTGGGTTGACTTACGCATACGAAGTTCATTCCTAGTCTAAGCATATGGAGTTCATTCCCAGTCTAAGACCGGACCAGATCGAGGGTTGAGATAGCACATGTTGGGCTCGGGCATGTGCTAGTGCCGCATTTTTCTTCGTCGAGACACCATCGCCAAAGCATCGTCGGAGATCTTGGCCGAGGGGGGTGTGCGCACATAATATGTGATGGGTGCTGGTACTTGGCCCTTATATTGGCCCTCTATCCCTCATCAAACCTCGAAAACTCACAACCCCTTAAAAAGCATTTGAGATTTTACAGGTTTGCTGCCAGTAGCAATTAAAGTGTCTGAAATGGGGACACTTTTTTCAAATGGTCACAAAATCTTGTACACTTCGAGTTTTTAGCTGAAATTTTTTGTGCATGCCAAAAAAAATACAAGGATGACGTGTACCAAGTTTGGGGCCAAAATGCCTTCCAAAAAAATTTTAAAAAATCTCAAACCGTAAAAATTTTTGAAAATCGTGAAAAATAGAAAACGAGTCGTCTTGCCATGAAACTTTATGTGAAGGCTTAAGGGACCATTTTATGAATTTACAAGCCATAAAAATGGCATTGGCAAGCAGAAATATGAAGATGTGCCTAAACCCACCTACGACCCTATCAATCCACGGCTTGCGCATCCCGTCTCTCTGGTCGGCGTAGTGCCTGCCGCCCGATCGACCGCTCGTTTCGTCGGTTGGATTAGGCATATGGAGTTCATTCCAGTCTAAGATCAGACCGGATCGAAGGTTGAGGTAGTAGGATCGACAACACGTAGAGGGGTACCCGGTCGATCCCTGTCTTGTGCATCCTGCCCCTCTGGCCGGCTGAGTGCCCGCACGCTCATTTTGTGGGTTGACTTAGGCATACGGAGTTCATTCCCAGTCTAAGCATACGGAGTTCATTCCTAGTCTAAGATCAGATCGTACCGAGGGTTGCGATAGCACATGCTGGGCTCGGGCATGTGTTGGTGCCGTATTTTTCTTCGTCGGGGCACCATCACCGGAGAACCTGACCGGCGGCATGGGGGTTCCAACGATCGGGGGGGCCGGGGGGGTGTGCGCATATGATGTGCGATGGGTGCTGGTACTTGGCCCTTATATTGGCCCCCTATCCCTCATCAAACCTCGAGAACTCACACCCCCATAAAGAGCATTTGAGATTTTACAGGTTTGCTGCCAGTAGCCATTAAAGTGTCTGAAATGGGGACACTTTTTTCAAATGGTCACAAAATCTTGTACACTTCGAGTTTTTAGCTAAATTTTTTTGTGCTTGCCTACAAAAATACAAGGATCATGTCTACGAAGTTTGGGGCCAAACTCCTTCAAAAAAATTTTAAAAAATCTCGAACCGAAAAAAGTTTCAAAAATCTTGAAAAATAGAAAACGAGTCGTTTGCCATGGAACTTCACGTGAAGGCTTAAGGGACCATAATATGAATTTACAAGCCATAAAAATGGCATTGGCATGCAGAAATATAAAGATGTGCCTAAACCCACCTACCACATTATCAATCCAAGGCTTGCGCATCCCGTCTCTCTGGCCGACGCAGTGCCCACCCACCCGCCCGCTCGTTTCGTCGGTTGGCTTAGGCATACGGAGCTCATTCCCAGTCTAAGATCGGACCGGAATGAGGGTTGCGGCAGCAGGATCAGCAGCACGCAGAGGTGGACCCAACTTGCAGATCCCGTCCCTCCGGCTGGCTGAGCGGCCGCACGTTCATTTTATGGGTTGACTCAGGCATACAGAGTTCATTCCCAGTCTAAGCATACGAAGTTCATTCCCAGTCTACGATCGGACCGGACTGAGGGTTGCGGCAGTACATGCTAGGCTTGGGCATGTGCTGGTGCTATATTTTTCTTCATCGGGGCACCATCGCCGGAGCATTGCCAGAGAACCTGATCGATGACATTGGGGTTTCGACATCGGGGGGTCGGAGAACTTGACCGACGGCATTGGGGTTCCAGCAATCGGGGGGGTCGGGGGGGTGTGCGCACGTGATGTGCGATGGGTGCTGGTACTTGGCCCTTATATTGGCCCCTTATCCCTCATCAAACCTCAAGAACTTACACCCCCTTAAAGAGCATTTGAGATTTTACAGGTTTGCTGCCAGTAGCCATTAAAGTGTCTAAAATGGGGACACATTTTTCAAATGGTCACAAAATCTTGTACCCTTCAAGTTTTTAGCTGAATGTTTTTGTGGAAGTGAACAAAAATACAAGGATCACGTCTAAGAAGTTTGGGACCAAAACCCCCTCCGAAAAAATTTCAAAAAATCTCGAACCGCAAAAAGTTTCAAAAATCGTGAAAAATAGAAAACGAGTCGTCTTGCCATGAAACTTCACGTGAAGGCTTAAAGGACCATTGTATGAATTTACAAGCCATAAAAATGGCATTGGCATGTAGAAATATGAAGATGTGCCTAAACCCACCTACCACCCTATCGATCCATGGCTTACGCATCCCTTCTCTCTGGCCGGCGTGGTGCTCGCCCGCCCGTTCGTTTCATCAGTTGGCTTAGGCATATGGAGTTCATTCCCAGTCTAAGATCAGACCGGACCAAGGGTTACAGCAGCAAGATCAGCAGCACGCAGAGAGGGACCCGATCGATGCCCGATTTTGCATCCCGTGCCTCTAGCCTGCTGAGCGCCCGCACGCTCGTTTCGTGGGTTGATCTAGGCATACGAAGTTCATTCCCAGTCTAAGCATACGGACTTCATTCCCAGTCTAAGATCGGATCAGACCAAGGGTTACGGCAGCACATGCTGGGCTGGGGCATGTGCTGGTGCCGGATTTTTCTTTGTCGGGGCACCATCGTCGGAGCATCGTCGGAGCATCATCGGAGAACCTGACCGACGGCATTGGGGTGTGCGCACAAGATGTACGATGGGTACTGGTACCTGGCCCTTATATTGGGCCCCTATCCCCCATCACACCTCTAGAACTCACACCTCCTTAAAGAGCATTCGAGATTTTACAGGTTTGCTACCAGTAGCCATTAAAGTGTCTGAAATGGGGACACTTTTTTCAAATGGTCACAAAATCTTGTAGACTTCGAGTTTTCAGCTGAACTTTTTTATACATTCCAAAAAAAATACAAGGATAACGTCTATGAAGTTTAGGGCCAAAACTCCTTCCAAAAAAATTTTAAAAAATCCTGAACCGTAAAAAGTTTTGAAAATCGTGAAAAATAAAAAACGAGTCGTCTTGCCATGAAACTTCACGTGAAGGCTTAAGGGACCATTGTATGAATTTACAAGCCATAAAAATGGCATTGGCATGTAGAAATATGAAGATGTGCCTAAACCCACCTACCACCCATCAATCCATGGCTTGCGCACCCCGTCTCTCTGGCCGGCATAGTGCCCGACCATCCGTCCGCCCGCTCATTTCATCGGTTGGCTTAGGCATACGGAGTTCATTCCCAGTCTAAGATCAGACCAAATCGAGGGTTACAACAGTAGGATTGGCAGCATGCAGACGGGGACCCGACCGATCCCCGGCTTGCGCATCCCGCCCCTCTGGCCGACTAAGCACCCGTACGCTCATTTCATGGGTTGACTTAGGCATACGGAGTTCATTCCCAGTCTAAGCATACGGAGTGCATTCCCAGTCTAAGATCAAACTGGACAGAGGGTTGCGACAGCACATGCTGGGCTAGGGCATGTGCTGGTGTCGCATTTTTCTTCACCGGGGCACCATCACCGGAGCATCACCGGAGAACCTAACCGACGGCATTGGGGTTCCTGCGATCGGGGGGGCCGGGGAGGGGGTGTGCGCACATGATGTGCAATGGGTGCTGGTACTTGGCCCGTATATTTGCCCCCTATCCCTCATCAAACCTCAAGAACTCACACCCTTTTAAAGAGCATTTGAGATTTTACACGTTTGCTGCCAGTAGCCATTAAAGTGTCGGAAATGGGGACACTTTTTTCAAATGGTCACAAAATCTTGTACACTTCGAGTTTTTAGTTTATTTTTTTGTGCAAGCCAACAAAAATACAAGGATCATGTCTACCAAGTTTGGGGCCAAAACTCCTTCGGAAAAAATTTTAAAAAATCCCGAACAGTAAAAAGTTTTGAAAACCGTGAAAAATAGAAAACGAGTCGTCTTGCCATGAAACTTCACGTGAAGGCTTAAGGGACCATTGTATGAACTTAGAAGCCATAAAAATGGCATTGGCATGCAGAAATATGAAGATGTGCCTAAACCCACCTACCACCCTATCGATCCACAGCTTACGCATCCCGTCTCTCTGGCCGGCGTGGTGCCCACCCACCCGCTCGTTTCATCAGTTGGCTTAGGCATACGGAGTTCATTCCCAGTCTAAGATCAGACCAGACCAAGGGTTACAGCTGCAGGATCGGTAGCACACGGAGGAGGACCTGATCGATCCCCGACTTGCGCATCCTACCCCTCTGGGCGGCTGAGTGCTCACACGCTCGTTTCGTGGGTTGACTTAGGCATACGGAGTTCATTCCCAGTCTCAGATCAGACCAGGCCGAGGGTTACGATAGAACATACTGGGCTCGGGCATGTGCTGGTGTCGTATTTTTCTTCGTCGGGGCACCATCACCGGAGCATCACCGAAGAACTTGACTAGCGGCATTGGGGTTCCGGCAATCGGGGGGCCGGGGGGGTGTGCACACATGATGTGCGGTGGGTGCTGGTACTTGGCCCTTATATTGGCCCCCTATCCCTCATCAAACCTCGAGAACTCACACCCACTTAAAGAGCATTTAAGATTTTACAGGTTTGCTGCCAGTACCCATTAAAGTGTCTGAAATGGGGACACTTTTTTCAAATTGTCACAAAATCTTGTACACTTTGACTTTTTAGCTAAATGTTTTTGTGCAAGGCAACAAAAATACAAGGATCACGTCTACCAAGTTTGGGGCAAAAACTCCTTTCGAAAAAATTTTAAAAAATCTCGAACCGTAAAAAGTTTTGAAAATCGTGAAAAATAGAAAACGAGTCATCTTGCCATGAAACTTCACGTGAAGGCTTAAGGGAGCATTGTATGAATTTAGAAGCCATAAAAATGGCATTGGCACGCAGAAATATGAAGATGTGCCTAAACCCACCTACCACCCTATCGATCCGTGGCTTGCGCATCCCGTCTCTCTAGCCGGCGTAGTGCCCGCCCGCCCGCCCTTTCGCTCGTTTCATCGGTTGGTTAGGCATAGGGAGTTCATTCCCAATCTAAGACTGGACATAACTAAGGGTTACGGCAGCATGATCGATAGCACGCAGAAGGGGACCCGACTGATCCCCGGCTTACGCATCCCGTGCCTCTGGCCGGCTAAGCGCCCGTAAGCTCGTTTCGTGGGTTGACTTTGGCATACGGAGTTCGTTCCTAGTCTAAGCATACGGAGTTCATTCCCAGTCTAAGATTGGACCAGACCGAGGGTTGCGGCAGCACGTGCTGGGCTCGGGCATGTGCTGGTGTCGCATTTTTCTTCGTCGGAGCACCGTCGAAGAACCTGACCGACGGCATTGGGGTTCCGACGATCGGGGGGGCCAGGGGGTGTGCGCACATGATTTGCAATGGGTGCTGGTACTTGGCCCTTATATTGGCCCCCTATCACTCATCAAACCTCGAGAACTCACACCCCCTTAAAGAGCATTTGAGATTTTACAGGTTTGCTGCCAGTAGCCATTAAAGTGTCTGAAATGGGGACACATTTTTCAAATGCTCACAAAATCTTGTACACTTCGAGTTTTTAGCTGAATTGTTTTGTGCATGCCAACAAAAATACAAGGATCACGTCTACCAAGTTTGGGGCCAAAACTCCTTCCGAAAAAATTTTAAAAAATCCCGAACCGTAAAATGTTTTGAAAATCATGAAAAATAAAAAACGAGTCGTCTTGCCATGAAACTTCATGCGAAGGCTTAAGGGACCATTGTGTGAATTTACAAGGCATAAAAATGGCATTGGCTCGCAGAAGTATGAAGATGTGCCTTAACCCACCTATCACCCTATCGATCCATGGCTTGCGCAACCCGTCTCTCTGGCCGATGTAGTGCCCGGCCCCTCGTTTCGTCGGTTGGCTTAGGCATACGGACTTCATTCCCAGTCTAAGATTGGACCAGATAGAGGGTTACGGTAGCAGGATCGACAGCACGCAGAGGGGGACCCGGCCGATCCTCGACTTGCGCATCCCGCCCCTCTGGCCTGTTGAGCAATCGCACGCTTGTTTCATGGGTTGACTTAGGCATACGGAGTTCATTCCCAGTCCAAGCATACGAAGTTCATTCCCAGTCTAAGATCGGATCGGACCGAGGGTTACGGTAGCACATGCTGGGCTCGGGCATGTGCTGGTGCCGCATTTTTCTTCATCGGGGCACCATCACCGGAGCATCGCCAGCACGTAGAGGGGGACCCGGTCAAGCCCCGACTTGCGCATCCCACCCCTCTGGCCGGCTGAGCGCCCGCACGCTCGTTTCATGGTTTGACTTAGGCATACGGAGTTCAATCCCAGTCTAAGCATACGGAGTTCATTCCCAGTCTAAAATCTGACCGGACCGAGGGTTGCGGCAGCACATGCTGGGCTTGGGCATGTGCTGGTGTCGCATTTTTCTTCATCGGGGCACCATCGTCAGAGCATCGTTGGAGAACCTGACCGGTGGCATTGAGGTTCCGACGATCGGGGGGGCCGGGGGGTGTGCGCATATGATGTGCGAAGAGTGCTGGTACTGTGCCCTTATATTGGCCCCCAATCCCTCATCAAACGTCAAAAACTCACACCCCCTTAAAGATCATTTGAGATTTTACAGGTTTGCTGCTAGTAGCCATTAAAGTGTCTGAAATGGGGACACTTTTTTCAAATGGTCACAAAATCTTGTACACTTCGAGTTTTTGGCTGAATTTTTTTATGCACGCCAACAAAAATACAAGGATCACAACTACCAAGTTTAGGGCCAGAACTTTTTTCGAAAAAATTTTAAAAAATGGCATTGGCATGCAGAAATATGAGGATGTGCCTAAACCCACCTACCACCCTATCGATCCATGGCCTGCGCATCCCGTCTCTCTGGCCGGCGTTGTGCCCGCCCGCCCGTTTCGTCGATTGGCTTAGGCATAGGGAGTTTATTCCCAGTCTAAGACTGGACCGGACCGAGGGTTGCGGCAGCACATGCTAGGCTCAGGCATGTGTCGGGTCACAATTTTCTTCGTCGAGGCACCATCGTCGGAGAACCTGTCCGGTGACATCGGGGTCCGACAATCGGGGGGGCCGGGGGGTGTGTGCACATGATGTGCGAAGAGTGCTGGTACTTGGCCCTTATATTGGCCCCCTATCCCTCATCAACCCTCGAGAACTCACACCCCCTTAAAGAGCATTTGAGATTTTCCAGGTTTGCTACCAGTAGCCATTAAAGTGTCTGAAATGGGGACATTTTTTTCAAATGGTCACAAAATCTTTTACACTTTGAGTTTTTAGCTGAATTTTTTTGTGCACGCCAACAAAAATACAAGGATCACGTCTACCACGTTTAGGGCCAGAACTCCTTTCAAAAAAATTTTAAAAAATCCTGAACCGAAAAAAGTTTAAAAAATAGTGAAAAATAGAAAACGAGTCGTCTTGCCATGAAACTTCACGTGATGGCTTAAGGGACCATTGTATGAATTTGCAAGACATAAAAATGGCATTGGCACATAGAAATATGAAGATGTACCTAAACCCACCTATCACCCTATCGATCCACGGCTTGCGCAACCCATCTCTCTGGCTTGCTTAGTGCCCGCATGCCTACCCGCCCGCTCGTTTCATCGGTTCGCTTAGGCATATGGAGTTCATTCCCAGTCTAAGATAGGATCGGACCAAGGGTTACGGCGGCAGGATCGGTAGCATGTAGAGGGGGACCCGACTGATCCCCGACTTTCGTATCCCGCCCCTCTGGCCGGCTGAGCGCCCGCACGCTCGTTTCGTGGGTTGACATAGGCATACAGAGTTCATTCCCAGTCTAAGCATACGGGGTTCATTCCTAGTCTAAGATCGAACAAGACCGGGGGTTGCAGCAGCCCATGCTGGGCTCGAGCATGTGCTGGTGCCACATTTTTCTTCGTTGGGGCACCATCGTCGGAGAACCTGACCGACGGCATTGTGGTTTCGATGATAGGGGGGCCGGGGGGGTCTGTGCACATGATGTGCGATGGGTGCTGGTACTTGGCCCTTATATTGGCCCCCTATCCCTCATCAAACCTCGAGAACTCACCCCCCCTTAAAGAGCATTTGTGATTTTACAGGTTTGCTGCCAGTAGCCATTAAAGTGTCTGAAATTGGGACACTTTTTTCAAATGGTCACAAAATCTTGTACCCTTTGAGTTTTTAGCTGAATTTTTTTGTGCGTGCCAAAAATAATACAAGGATCATGTCCACCAAGTTTGGGGTGAAAACTCCTTCCAAAAAAATTTTAAAAAATCCCGAACCGTAAAAAGTTTTAAAAATCGTGAAAAATAGAAAACGAGTCGTCTTGCCATGAAACATCCCATTAAGGCTTAAGGGACCATTGTATGAATTTACAAGCCATAAAAATGGCATTGTGATGCAGAAATATGAAGATGTGCCTAACCCCACCTACCACCCTATCGATCCACGGCTTGCGCATCCTATCTCTCTGGTCGGCGTAGTGCCCACCCGCCCACCCGCCTGCTGGTTTCGTCGGTTGGCTTAGGCATACGGAGTTCATTCCCAATCTAAGATTGGACCAGATAGAGGGTTACGGTAGCAGGATCGACAACACGCAGAGGGGGACCCGACCGATCCCCGGCTTGCGCATCCCGCCCCTCTGGCCGGTTGAGCGCACGCACGCTTGTTTCGTGGGTTGACTTAGGCATACGGAGTTCATTCCCAGTCCAAGCATACGAAGTCCATTCCCAGTCTAAGATCGGACCGGACCGAGGGTTACGGTAGCACAAGCTGGGCTCGGGCATGTGCTGATGCCGCATTTTTCTTCATCGGGGCACCATCACCGGAGCATCGCCGGAGAACCTGACCGACGACATTGGGGTTCAGGCGACCGGGGGGTGTGCACACATGATGTGCGATGGGTGCTGGTACCTGGCCCTTATATTGGCCCCCTATCCCTCATCAAACCTCGAGAAATCACACCCCCTTAAAGAGCATTTGAGATTTTACAGGTTTGCTGCCAGTAGCCATTAAAGTGTCTAAAATGGGGACACTTTTTACAAATGGTCACAAAATCTTGTACACTTTGAGTTTTTAGCTGAATTTTTTTGTGCATGCTAAGAAAAATACAAGGATCACGTCTACCAAGTTTGGGGCCAAAACTCATTGCGAAAAAATTTTTAAAAATCCCGAACCGTAAAAAGTTTTGAAAATCATGAAAAATAGAAAACGGGTCGTCTTGCCATGAAACTTCACGTGATGGCTTAAGGGACCATTGTATGAATTTACAAGCCAAAAAATGGAATTGGCATGCAGAAATATAAAGATGTGCCTAAACCCACCTACCACCTTATCGATTCACCGCTTACGCATCCTGTCTCTCTGGCCGGTGTAGTGCTCGCTCGCCCGTCCGCCCACGCATTTCATCGGTTGGCTTAGGCATACGGAGTTCATTCATAGTCTAAGATTGGATAGGATCGAAGGTTGCGATAGCAGGATCGGTAGCACGCAGAGGGGAACCCGGTCGATCCTCGAATTGCGCATTTCGCCCCTCTGGTCGGTCGAGCGCCTGCACGCTCGTTTCATGAGTTGACTTAGGCATACGGAGTTCATTCCCAGTCTAAGCATACGGAGTTCATTTCCAGTCTAAGATCAAAATGGACTGAGGGTTGCGACAGCACATGCTGGGCTCGGGTATGTGCCGGTGCCATATTTTTCTTCGCCGTGCCACCATCGTCGGAGCATTGTTGGAGAACCTCATTGGCGGCATTGGGGTTTCGACGATCGAGTGTGCCGGGGGGGGTGTGCGCACATGATGTACGATGGGTGCTGGTACTTGGCCCTTATATTGGCCCCCTATCCCTCATCAAACCTCAAGAACTCACACCCCCTTAAAGAGCATTTGAGATTTTACAGGTTTGCTGCCAGTAGCCATTAAAGTGTCTGAAATGGGGACACTTTTTTCAAATGGTCACAAAATTTTGTACACTTCGAGTTTTTAGCTGAATTTTTTTGTGCATGCCAATAAACATACAAGGATCACGTCTACCAAGTTTGGGGACAAAACTCCTTCCAAAAATTTTTTTAAAAATCCTGAACCATAAAAAGTTTCAAAAATCGTGAAAAATAGAAAACGTGTCGTCTTGCCATGAAAACAGTCATCTTGCCATGAGACTCCACGTGAAGGCTTAAGGGACCATTGTATGAATTTACAAGCCATAAAAATGGCATTGGGACGTAGAAATATGAAGATGTGCCTAAACCCACCTACCACCCTATCGATCCACAGCTTCTCATCCCGTCTCTTTGGCCGGCGTAGTGCCCACCCGCCTGCCCGCCCGCTTGTTTCATCGGTTGGCTTATGCATACGGAGATCATTCCCAGTCTAAGATTGAACCAGATCAAGGGTTGCGGCAGCAGGATCGGCAACATGCAGAGGGGGACCCGACCGATCCCCGACTTGCTCATCCCGCCCCTCTGGCCGGCTGAGCACCCACACGCTCGTTTCATGGGTTGACCTAGGCATACGGAGTTCATTCCCAGTCTAAGCATATAGAGTTCATTCCCAGTCTAAGATCAGACTGGATCAAGGGTTGCAGCAGTACATGCTTGGCTCGGGCATGTGCTGGTGCCACATTTTTCTTCGTCGGCGCACCATCGCCGGAGCATCGTCGGAGAACCTGACCGGCAGCATTAAGGTTCCGGTTATCAGGGGGGTCGGGGGGGTGTGCGCACATGATGTGCGATGGGTGCTGGTACTTGGCCCTTATATTGGCCCCCTATCCCTCATCAAACCTCAAGAACTCACACCCCCTTAAAGAGCATTTGAGATTTTACAGGTTTGCTGGCAGTAGCCATTAAAGTGTCTGAAATGGGGACACTTTTTTCAAATGGTCACAAAATCTTGTACACTTCAAGTTTTTAGCTGAATTTTTTTATGCAAGCCAACAAAAATACAGGGAGCACGTCTACCAAGTTTGGGGCCAAAACTCGTTCCGAAAAAATTTTAAAAAATCCAAAACCACAAAAAGTTTTGAAAATCGTGAAAAATAGAAAACGAGTCGTCTTGCCATGAAACTTCACGTGAAGGCTTAAGGGACCATTGTATGAATTTACAAGCCATAAAAATGGCATTGGCATGCAGAAATATGAAGACGTGCCTAAACCACCTACCACCCCTATCGATCCACGGCTTCCCATCCCGTCTCTCTGGTCGGCGTAGTGCCCGCCCGCCCGCCCGCTCGCCCGCTCATTTCGTCGGTTGGCTTAGGCATACGGAGATCATTCCCAGTCTAAGATCAAACCAGATCAAGGGTTGTGACAGGAACATCGCCAACATGTAGAGGGGGACCCCTCCGATCCCCGACTTGCTCATCCCGCCCCTCTGGCCGACTGAGCGCCCGCACTCTCGTTTCGTGGGTTGACTTTGGCATACGGAGTTCATTCCCAGTCTAAGCATACAGAGTTCATTCCCAGTCTAAGATCAAACCAGACCGAGGGTTGCGGTAGCACATGCTGGGCTCGGGCATGTGCTGGTGCCGCATTTTTCTTCGTCAGGGCACCATGACCGGAGCATCGTCGGAGAACCTGACCGGTGGCATTGGGGTTTCGGCGATCGGGGGGGCCAGGTAGGTGTGCGCACATGATGTGCGATGGGTGCTGGCACTTGGCCCTTATATTGGCCCCCTATCCCTCATCAAACCTCGAGAACTCACACCCCCTTAAAGAGCATTTGAGATTTTACAGGTTTGCTGCCAGTAGTCATTAAAGTGACTGAAATGGGGACACAGTTTTCAAATGGTCACAAAATCGTGTACACTTTGAGTTTTTAGCTGCATTTTTTTATGCATGCCAACAAAAATATAAGGATCATGTCTACCAAGTTTGGGGACAAAAATCTTTCCAAAAAAATTTTAAAAAATCTCAAACTACAAAAAGTTTCAAAAATTGTGAAAAATAGAAAACGAGTCCTCTTGCCATGAAACTTCACGTGAAGGCTGAAGGGACCATTGTATGAATTTACAAGCCATAAAAATGGCATTGGCACACAAAAATATGAAGATGTCCCTAAACCCACCTACCACCCTATCGATGCACGGCTTCCCATCCCGTCTCTCTGGCTGGTGTAGTGCCCGCCCGCCCGCTCGTTTCGTCGGTTGGCTTAGGCATACGGAGATCATTCCCAGTGTAAGATTGAACCAGATCAAGGGTTGCGGCAGCAAGATCGGCAACACGCAGAGGGGGACCCGGTCGATCCCCGACTTGCTCATCCCGCCCCTCTGGCCGACTGAGTGCCCACACGCTCGTTTCGTGGGTTGACTTACGCATACGGAGTTCATTCCCTGTCTAAGCATATGGAGTTCATTCCCAGTCTAAGATCGAGCTAGAGTGGCGGTTGCAGCAGCACATTCTTGGCTCGGGCTTGTGCTGGTGCCACATTTTTCTTTGCCGACGCACCATCGCCGGAGAACCTGACCGGCGGCATTGAGGTTCCGACGATCGGGGGGGCCGGGGGGTGTGCGCACATGATGTGCGATGGGTGCTGGTACTTGGCCCTTATATTGGCCCCTTATCCCTCATCAAACCTCGAGAAATTACACCCCCTTAAAAAGCATTTGAGATTTTATAGGTTTGCTGGCAGTAGCCATTAAAGTGTCTGAAATGGGGACACTTTTTTCAAATGGTCACAAAATCTTGTACACTTCAATTTTTTAGCTGAATGTTTTTATACATGCCAACAAAAATACATGGATCACTTCTACCAAGTTTGGGGCCAAAACACCTTCCGAAAAAATTTTAAAAAATCCGAAACTGCAAAAAGTTTTGAAAATCATGAAAAATAGAAAACGAGTCGTCTTGCCATGAAACTTCACGTGTAGGCTTAAGGGACCATTGTATGAATTTACAAGCCATAAAAATGGCATTGGCATGCAGAAATATGAAGATGTGCCTAAACCCACCTACCACCCTATCGATACACGGCTTGCGCATCCCGTCTCTCTGGCCGGCGTAGTGCCTGCCGCCCGTCCGCTCGTTTCGTCGTTTGGCTTAGGCATACGAAGTTCATTCCCAGTCTAAGATCAGATCGGACTGAGGGCTACGGTAGCAGGATCGACAGCATACATAGGGGGACCCGGCCGATCCCCAGCTTGCGCATCCCACCCCTCTGGCCGGTTGAGCGCCCGCACGCTCGTTTCGTGGGTTGACTTAAGCATATGAAGTTCATTCCCAGTCTAAGCATACGGAGTTCATTCCTAGTCTAAGATCAGACCGGATTGAGGGTTGCGGTAGCACATGCTGGGCTCGGGCATGTGCTGGTGCCAAATTTTTCTTTGCTGATGCACCATCATCGGAGCATCGTCGGAGAACCTGATCGGCGGCATTGGGGTTCCGATGATCGTGGGGCCTGGGGGGTGTGCGCACATGATGTGGGATGGGTGCTGGTACTTGACCCTTATATTGGTCCCCTATCCCTCATCAAACCTCGAGATCTCACACCCCCTTAAAGAGCATTTGAGATTATACAGGTTTGCTGCCAGCAGCCATTAAAGTTTCTGAAATGGGGGCACATTTTTCAAATGGTGACAAAATCTTGTACACTTTGAGTTTTTAGCTGAATTTTTTGTGCATGCCAACAAAAATACAAGGATCATGTCTACCAAGTTTGGGGCCAAAAATCCTTCCGAAAAAATTTTAAAAAATCTCGAACCGCAAAAAGCTTTGAAAATCGTGAAAAATAGAAAACGAGTCGTCTTGCCATGAAGCTTCAGGTGAAGGCTTAAGGGACCATTGTATGAATTTACAAGCCATAAAAATGGCATTGGCATGCAGAAATATGAAGATGTGCCTAAACCCACCTACCACCCTATCGATCCACGGCTTGTGCATCCCATCTCTCTGGTCGACGTAGTGCCCGCCGCCCGCCCGCTCGTTTCGTCGGTTGGCTTAGGCATACGAAGTTCATTCCCAGTCTAAGAACGGATCAGACTGAGGGCTACGATAGCAGGATCGATAGCATATAGAAGGGGACCCGATCGATCCCCAGCTTGCGCATCCCGCCCCTCTGGCCGGTAGAGCGCCCGCACGCTCGTTTCATGGGTTGACTTAAGCATATGAAGTTCATTCCCAGTCTAAGCATACGGAGTTCATTCCCAGTCTAAGATCAGACCGGACTGAGGGTTGCGACAGCACATGCTGGGCTCGGGCATGTGCTGGTGCCAAATTTTTCTTTGCCGATGCACCATCGTCGGAGCATCGTCAGAGAACCTGACCGACGGCATTGGGGTTCCGACGATCGGGGGGCCTGGGGGTGTGCGCACATGATGTGCGATGGGTGCTGGCAGTTGGCCCTTATATTGGCCCCCTATCCCTCATCAAACCTCGAGAACTCACACCCCCCTTAAAGAGCATTTGAGATTTTACAGGTTTGCTGCCAGTAGTCATTAAAGTGTCTGAAATGGGGATACGTTTTTCAAATGGTCACAAAATCGTGTACACTTCGAGTTTTTAGCTGCGTTTTTTTGTGCATGCCAACAAAAATATAAGGATCACGGCTACCAAGTTTGGGGACAAAAATCTTTTCGAAAAAATTTTAAAAAATCTCGAACTGTAAAAAGTTTCAAAACTCGTGAAAAATAGAAAACGAGCCGTCTTGCCATGAAACTTCACGTGAAGGCTTAAGGGACCATTGTATGAATTTACAAGCCATAAAAATGGCATTGGCGCATAGAAATATGAAGATGTGCCTAAACCCACCTACCACCCTATCGATGCACGGCTTCTCATCCCGTCTCTCTGGCCGGCGTAGTGCCCGCCCGCCCGCTCGTTTTGTCGGTTGGCTTAGGCATACGGAGATCATTTCCAGTCTAAGATTGAACCAGATTGAGGGTTGTGGCAGCAGGATCGGCAACTCGCAGAGGGAGACCCGATCGATCCCCGACTTGCTCATCTCGCCCCTCTGGCTGGCTGAGCCCCCACACGCTCGTTTTGTGGGTTGACTTAGGCATACGGAGTTCATTCCCAGTCTAAGCATATGGAGTTCATTCCCAGTCTAAGATCGGACTAGACTGAGGGTTGCAGTAGCACATGCTGGGCTCGGGCATGTGCTGATGCCGAATTTTTCTTTGTCGGGGCACCATCGCCGGAGCATCGCCAGAGAAGCTGACTGGCGGCATTGGGGTTCCGAAGATCGGGGGGGCCGGGGGGGTGTGTGCACACATGATGTGTGATGGGTGCTGGTACTTGGCCGTTATATTGGACCCCTATCCTTCATCAAACTCTCTGGCCGGTGTAGTGCCCGCTCGCCCACCTACTCGTTTCATCGGTTGGCTTAGGCATATGGAGTTCATTCCTAGTCTAAGATTGAACCGCACTGAGGGTTGTGGCAATAGGATCGACAGCACGTAGAGGGGTACCTGGCTCATTCTCGGCTATCGCATTCTGCCCCTCTGGCCAGCTGAGCACCCACACGTTCGTTTCGTGGGTTGACTTAGGCATACGGAGTTCATTTCCAGTCTAAGCATATGGAGTTCATTCCCAGTCTAAGATCAGACCAGACCGTAGGTTGCGGCAGCACATGCTGGGCTCAAGCATCTGCTGGTGCTGCATTTTTCTTCGTCGGGGCACTATCACCGGAGCATCACATAAAAACCTGACCGATGGCATTGGGGTTCCGGCGATCGGGGGGCGGGGGGGTGTGCACACAAGATGTGCGATGGGTGCTGGTACTTGGCCCTTATATTGGCCCCCTATCCTTCATCAAACCTCGAGAACCCACACCCCCTTAAAGAGCATTTGAGATTTTACAGGTTTTCTGGCAGTAGCCATTAAAGTGTCCGAAATGGGGACGCTTTTTTCAAATGGCCACAAAAACTTGTACACTTCGAGTTTTTAGCTGAATTTTTTTGTGCATGCCAAAAAAAATACAAGGATACGTCTACCAAGTTTGGGGCCAAAACTACTTCCAAAAAAATTTTAAAAAATCCCGAACCGTAAAAAGTTTAAAAAATCCTGAAAAATAGAAAATGAGTCGTCTTGCCATGAAACTTCACGTGAAGGCTTAAGGGACCATTGTATGAATTTACAAGCCATAAAAATGGCATTGGCATGCAGAAATATGAAGATGTGCCTAAACCCACCTACCACCCTATCAATCCACGGCTTGCGAATCCCGTCTCTCTGGCTGACGTAGTGCCCGCCCGCCCGCCCGCCTGCTCGTTTCATCGGTTGGCTTAGGCATACAGAGTTCATTCCCAGTCTAACATCAGACCAGACCGAGGGTTGAGGCAGTAGGATGGACAGCACGTAAAGGGGGACCCGATCGATCCTTGGCTTACGCATCCCGCCCATCTGGCTGGCTGAGCACCCGCACGCTTGTTTCATGGGTTGACTTAGGCATACGGAGTTCATTCCCAGTCTAAGCATACAGAGTTCGTTCCCAGTCTAAGATCAGACCAGATCGAGGGTTCCGGCTGCACATGCTAGGCTCGGGCATGTGCTGGTGTCACGTTTTTTTCGTCGGGGCACCATCGTCGGAGAACCTGACCGGCGGCATTGGGGTCCGGCGATCGGGGGGGCCAGGGGGTGTGCGCACATGATGTGCGATGGGTGCTAATACTTGGCCCTTATATTGGCCCCCTATCCCTCATCAAACCTAGAGAACTCACACCCCCATAAAGAGCATTTGAGATTTTACAAGTTTGCTGCCAGTAGCCATTAAAGTGTCTGAAATGGGGACACTTTTTTCAAATGGTCACAAAATCTTGTACACATCGAGTTTTTAGCTGAATTTTTTTGTGCATGCCAAAAAAAATACAGGAATCACGTCTACCAAGTTTGGGCCCAAAACTCCTTCTAGAAAAATTTTAAAAAATCCCGAACCGCAAAAAGTTTCAAAAATTATGAAAAATAGAAAACGAGTTATCTTGCCATGAAACTTCACGTGAAGGCTTAAGGGACCATTGTATGAATTTACAAGCCATAAAAATGGCATTGGCATGCAGAAATATGAAGATGTGCCTAAACCCACCTACCACCCTATCTATCCATGGCTTGCGCATCCCGTCTCTCTGGCCGGCGTAGTGCCCGCCCGCCCGCCCGCTTGTTTCGTCGGTTGGCTTAGGCATACGGAGTTCATTTCTAGTCTAACATCAGACCGGACTGAGGGTTGCGGTAGCAGGATCGACAGCACGTAAAGGGGGACCCGACCGATCCCCGGCTTGCGCATCCCGTCCCTCTGGCAGGCTGAGCGCCCGTACGTTAGTTTCGTCGGTTGACTTAGGCATACAGAGTGCATTCCCAGTCTAAGCATACAAAGTTCATTCCCAGTCTAAGATCAGACCAGACCGAGGGTTGCGGCAGCACATGCTAGGCTCGGGCATGTGCTGGTGCCGCATTTTTCTTCGTAGGGGCACCATTGCCGGAGAACCTGACCGACGGCATTGGGGTCATGCGATCGGGGGGGCCAGGGGGTGTGCACACATGATGTGCGATGGGTACTAGTTCTTGGCCCTTATATTGGCCCCCTATCGCTCATCAAACCTCGAGAACTCACACCCCCTTAAAAGAGCATTTGAGATTTTACAGGTTTGCTGCCAGTAGCCATTAAAGTGTCTGAAATGGGGACACTTTTTTCAAATGGTCACAAAATCTTGTACGCATCGAGTTTTTAGCTGAATTTTTTTGTGCATGCCAAAAAAAATACAAGGATCACATCTACCATGTTTGGGGCAAAAACTCCTTCCAAAAAATTTTTCAAAAATCCTGAACCGAAAAAAGTTTCGAAAATCATGAAAAATAGAAAACGAGTCATCTTGCCATTAAACTTCACGTGAAGGCTTAAGGGACCATTGTATGAATTTACAAGAAAAAAATTGGCATTGGCATGCAGAAATATGAAGATGTGCCTAAACCCACCTACCACCCTATCGAGCCACGGCTTGCGCATCCCGTCTCTCTGGCCGGTGTAGTGCCCACCCGTCTGCCCGCCCGCTTGTTTCATCAGTTGGCTTATGGGTACGGAGTTCATTCCTAGTCTAAGATTGGATCAGATCGAGGGTTGCGATAGCAGGATCGGTAGCATGCAAAGGGGGACCCGGTCGATCCTCGGCTTATGCATCCCGCCCCTTTGGCAGGCTAAATGCCCGCACGCTCGTTTCGTGGGTTGACTTAGGCATACAGAGTTAATTCCCAGTCTAAGCATACGGAGTTCATTCCCATTCTAAGATCGGATCGGACCGAGGGTTGCGGCAGCACATGCTGGGCTCGGGCATGTGCTGGTGCCACATTTTTCTTCATCGGGGCACCATCGTTGGAGCATCGGAGGAGAACCTGATCGGTGGCATTGGGGGTGTGCGCACATGATGTGCGATGGGTGCTGGTACTTGGCCCTTATATTGGCCCCCTCTCCCTCATCAAACCTCGAGAACTCACACCCCCTTAAAGAGCATTTGAGATTTTACAGGTTTGCTGCCAGTAGCCATTAAAGTGTCTGAAATGGGGACACTTTTTTCAAATGGTCACAAAATCTTGTACACTTCGAGTTTTTAGCTGAATTTTTTTGTGCATGCCAACAAAAATAAAAGGATCATGTCTACCAAGTTTAAGGCCAAAACTCCTTCGAAAAAAATTTTAAAAAATCTCGAACCCCAAAAAGTTTTTAAAATCATGAAAAATTAAAAACGAGTCGTCTAGCCATGAAACTTGACGTGAAGCCTTAAGGGACCATTGTATGAATTTACAAGCCATAAAAATGGCACTGGCATGCAGAAATATGAAGATGTGCCTAAACCCACCTACCACCCTATCGATCCACGGCTTGCGCATCCCGTCTCTCTGGCCGGCGTAGTGCCCGCCCGCCCGCCCGCTTGTTTCGTCAGTTGGCTTAGGCATACGGAGTTCATTCCCAGTCTAACATCAGACCGGACTGAGGGTTGCGGTAGCAGGATCGACAGCACGTAAAGGGGGACCCGACCGATCCCCGACATGCGCATCCCGTCCCTCTGGCCGGCTGAGCGCCCGCACACTCGTTTTGTGGGTTGACTTAGGCATACGGAGTTCATTCCCAGTCTAAGCATACTAAGTTCATTCCCAGTCTAAGAACGGACCAGACTGAGGGGTTGCGGCAGCACATGCTAGGCTCGGGCATGTGCTGGTGCAGCATTTTTCTTCGTCGGGGCACCATCGTTGGAGCACCGGAGGAGAACCTGATCGGTGGCATTGGGGGTGTGCGCACATGATGTGTGATGGGTTCTGGTACTTGGCCCTTATATTGGCCCCCTCTCCCTCATCAAACCTCGAGAACTCACACCCCGTTAAAGAGCATTTGAGATTTTACAGGTTTGCTACCAGTAGCCATTAAAGTGTCTGAAATGGGGACACTTTTTTCAAATGGTCACAAAATCTTGTACACTTCGAGTTTTTAGTTGAATTTTTTTGTGCATGCCAACAAAAATAAAAGGATCATGTCTACCAAGTTTAAGGCTAAAACTCCTTCGAAAAAAATTTTAAAAAATCTCGAACCCCAAAAAGTTTTTAAAATCATGAAAAATTAAAAACGAGTCGTCTAGCCATGAAACTTGACGTGAAGCCTTAAGGGACCATTGTATGAATTTACAAGCCATAAAAATGGCACTGGCATTCAGAAATATGAAGATGTGCCTAAACCCACCTACCACCCTATCGATCCACGGCTTGCGCATCCCGTCTCTCTGGCCGGCGTAGTGCCCGCCCGCCCGCCCGCTTGTTTCGTCGGTTGGCTTAGGCATACGGAGTTCATTCCCAGTCTAACATCAGACCGGACTGAGCGTTGCGGTAGCAGGATCGACAGCACGTAAAGGGGGACCCGACCGATCCCCGACTTGCGCATCCCGTCCCTCTGGCCGGCTGAGCGCCCGCACGCTCGTTTCGTGGGTTGACTTAGGCATACGGAGTTCATTCCCAGTCTAAGCATACGGAGTTCATTACCAGTCTAAGATCAGACCGGACCGAGGGTTGCGACAGCACATACTGGGCTCAGGCATGTGCTGGTGCCGCATTTTTCTTCGTCCGGGCACCATCGCCAAAGTATCACCGGAGAACCTGACCGGCGGCATTGTGGTTCCAACAATCAGGGGGACTGGGGGGGTGTGCACACATGATGTGCGATGGGTGCTGGTAGTTGGCCCTTATATTGGCCCCCTATCCCTCATGAAACCTCGAGAACTCACACCCCCTTAAAGAGCATTTTAGATTTTTCAGGTTTGCTGCCAATAGCCATTAAAGTGTCTGAAATGGGGACACTTTTTTCAAATGGTCACAAAATCTTGTACACTTTGAGTTTTTAGCTGAATTTTTTTATGCATGCCAACAAAAATACAAGGATCACGTTTAACAAGTTTGGGGCCAAAACTCCTTCCAAAAAAATTTTAAAAAATCCCGAACCGTAAAAAGTTTCAAAAATCATAAAAAATAGAAAACGAGTCGTCTTGCCATTAAACTTCACGTGAAGGCTTAAGGGACCATTGTATGAATTTACAAGAAAAAAAAATGGCATTGGCATGTAGAAATATGAAGATGTGCCTAAACCCACCTACCGCCCTATCGATCCACGGCTTGCGTTTCCTGTCTCTCTGGCCCCCGTAGTGCCCGCACACCCGCCTGCCTGCTCGTTTCGTCGGTTGGCTTAGGCATACGGAGTTCATTCCCAGTCTAAGATCGAACCGAACTGAGGGTTGCGGCAGCAAGATCAGCAGCACGCATAGGGTGACCAGACGATCCCCAGCTTATGCATCCCGCCCCTCTCGCCGGCTGAGCATCCGCACGCTCATTTCATCGGTTGACTTAGGCATACAGATTTCATTCCCAGTCTAAGCATACAGAGTTCATTCCCAGTCTAAGATCGGACCGGATCGAGGTTTGCGGCAGCACATGCTGGGCTCAGGCATGTGCTGGTGCCACATTTTTCTTCACCGGGGCACCATTGCCGGAGCATCGCCGAAGAACCTGACCGACGGCATTGGGTTTCTGGCGATCGTGGGGGCCAGGGGGTGTGCGCACATGATGTGTGATGCGTGCTGGTACTTGGCCCTTATATTGGCCCCCTATCCCTCATCAAACCTTGAGAACTCACACCCCCTTAAAGAGCATTTAAGATTTTACAGGTTTGCTGCCAGTAGCCATTAAAGTGTAAAATAGGGACACTTTTTTCAAATGGTCACAAAATCTTGTACACATCGAGTTTTTAGTGGAATATTTTTTTGCATGCCAACAAAAATACAAGGATCACGTCTACCAAGTTTGCAACCAAAACTCCTTCCGAAAAAATTTTAAACAATCCCGAACCGTAAAAAGTTTTGAATATCGTGAAAAATAGAAAACGAGTCGTCTTTCCATTAAACTTCACGTGAAGGCCTAAGGGACCATTGTATGAATTTACAAGCCATAAAAATGGCATTGGCACGTAGAAATATGAAGATGTGCCTAAACCCACTTACCACCCTATCGATCCATGGCTTGCGCATGCCATCTCTCTGGCCGGCGTAGTGCCTGCCTGTTCGTTTCGTCAGTTGGCTTAGGCATACAGAGTTCATTCCCAGTCTAAGATTGAACCGGACTGAAGGTTGCAGCAGCAGGATGGACAATACGCAGAGGGGGACCCGGTCGATCCTCAGCTTGTGCATCCCGCCCCTCTGGTCGGTTGAGCGCCCGCACGCTCATTTTGTGGGTTGACTTAGGCATACGGAGTTCATTCCCAGACTAAGCATAAGGAGTTCATTCCCAGTCTAAGATCAGACCGGATCGAGGGTTGCGGCAACAGGATCAGCAGAACGTAGAGGGGGACTCGGTCGATCCCCGGCTTGTGCATCCCGCCCCTCTGGCCGACTAAACGCCCGCACGCTTATTTCACGGGTTGACTTAGGCATACGGAGTTCATTCCCAGTCTAAGCACACGGAGTTCATTCCTAGTCTAAGATCGGACCGGACCGAGGGTTGCGGTAGCAAGATGGGCAGCACGCGGAGGGGGACCCGACCGATCCCTAGCTTGTGTATCCCCCCCTCTGGCCGGTTGAGCGCCCGCACGCTCGTTTCGTGGGTTGACTTAGGCATACGGAGTTCATACCCAGTCTAAGCATACGAAGTTCATTCCTAGTCTAAGATCGGACCAGACCAAGGGTTACGGCAGCACATGCTGGGCTCGAGCATGTGCTGGTGCCGCATTTTTCTTCCCCAGGGAACCATCGTCGGAGCATCGTCGAAGAACCTGACCGGCGACATTGGGGTTCCGACGATCGAGGCGGTCGGGGGGGTGTGCGCACATGATGTGCGATGGGTGCTGGTACTTGGCCCTTATATTGGCCCACTCTCCCTCATCAAACCTCGAGAACTCACACCCCCTTAAAGCATTTGAGATTTTACAGGTTTACTGCCAGAAGCCATTAAAGTGTCTGAAATGGGGACACTTTTTTCAAATGGTCACAAAAACCTTGTACACTTCGAGTTTTTAGCTGAATTTTTTTATGCATGCCAAAAAAAATACAAGGATCAAGTCTACCAAGGTTTTAGCCAAAACTCCTTCCGAAAAAATTTTAAAAAATCCCGAACCGTAAAAAGTTTCAAAAATCATGAAAAATAGAAAACGAGTCGGCTTGCCATGAAACTTGACGTGAAGGCTTAAGGGACCATTGTATGAATTTAAAAGCAATAAAAATGGCATTGGCATGTAGAAATATGAAGATGTGCCTAAACCCAGCTACCACCCTATCGAGCCACGGCTTACGCATCTTGTCTCTCTGGCCGACGTAGTGCCTGCCCGCCCGCCTGCCAGCTAGTTTCATCGGTTGGCTTAGGCATACGGAGATCATTCCTAGTCTAAGATTGGACCGGACCGAGGGTTGCGGCAGCAGGATCGGCAGCACGCAGAGGGGGACCTGGTCGATCCCCAACTTGCGCATCTCGCCCCTCTGGCCGGCTGAGCACCCGCACGCTCGTTTCGTGAGTTGACTTAGGCATACGAAGTTCATTCCCAGTCTAAGATCAGATCGGACCGAGGGTTGTAGCAACACATGCTAGGCTCAGGCATGTGCCGGTGCTGCATTTTTCTTTGTCGAGGCAGCATCGTCGGAGCATCACCAGAGAACCTGATCGACGGCATTGGGGTTCCGACGATCGAGGGGCCGTGGGGGGTGTGCGCACATGATGTGCTATGGGTACTGGTTCCTGGCCCTTATATTTGCCCCCTATCCCTCATCAAACCTCGGGAACTCACACCCCCTTAAAGAGCATTTGAGATTTTACAGGTTTGCTGCCAGTGGCCATTAAAGTATTTGGAATAGGGACACCTTTTTCAATTTGTCTCAAAATCTTGTACACTTTGAGTTTTTAGCTGAATTTTTTTTTTTGCATGCCAACAAAAATACAAGGATCACGTCTACCAAGTTTGGGGCCAAAAAATCTTCCAAAAAAATTTTAAAAAATCCCGAACCGTAAAAAGTTTTAAAAATCATGAAAAATAGAAAACGAGTCATCTTGCCATGAAACTTCACGTGAAGGCTTAAGGGACCATTGTATGAATTTACAAGCCATAAAAATGGCATTAGCATGCAGAAATATGAAGATGTGCCTAAACCCAACTACCACCCTATCGATCCACGGCTTGCGCATCCCGTCTCTCTGGTCGGCATAGTGCCCGCCCACCTGCTCATTTCATCGATTTTCTTAGGCATACGGAGTTCATTCCCAGTCTAAGATCAGACCAGATCAAGGGTTACGACAGCATAGAGAGGGGGACCCGACCGATCCCCGGCTTGCGCATCCTGCCCCTTTGGCCGATTGAGCGCCCGTACGCTCGTTTCATGGGTTGACTTTGGCATACGGAGTTCATTCCCAGTCTAAGCATACGGAGTTCATTCCTAGTCTAAGATCAGACCGGATCGAGGGTTGCGGCAGCACATGCTGGGCTCGGGCAGGTACTGGTGCCGCATTTTTCTTCGTCGGGGCACCATCGCCGGAGCATCGTCGGAGAACCTGACCCGCGGCATTGGGGTTCTGACGATTGGGGGGGCCGGGGGGTGTGCGCACATGATGTGCGATGGCTGGTGGTACTTGGCCCTTATATTGGCCCCCTATCCCTCATCAAACCTTGAGAACTCACACCCCCTTAAAGAGCATTTGAGATTTTACAAGTTTGCTGCTAGTAGCCATTAAAGTGTCTGACATGGGGACACTTTTTTCAAATGATCACAACTCTTGTACACTTGGAGTTTTTAGCTGAATTTTTTTGTGCATACCAAAAAAAATACAAGGATCATGTCTACCAAGTTTGCGGATAAAACTCCTTACGAAAAAATTTTAAAAAATCTCGAACCGTAAAAAGTTTGGAAAATCGTGAAAAATAGAAAACAGGTCGTCTTGCTATGAAACTTCACGTGAAGGCTTAAGGGACCATTGTATGAATTTACAAGCCATAAAAATGGCATTGGCACGCAGAAATATGAAGATGTGCCTAAACCCACCTACCACCCTACCGATCCACGGCTTGCGCATCCCGTCTCTTCGACCGACGTAGTGCCCGCCCATCCGGTCGACGTAGTGCCCGCCCGCTCACTTGTTTCATCGGTTGGCTTAGGCATACGGAGTTCATTCCCAGTCTAAGATCAGACCGGACTGAGGGTTGTGGCAGCAAGATCGGTTGCACATAGAGGGTTGTGGCAGCAAGAACCATTATATGAATTTACAAGCCATAAAAATGGCACTGGCACGTAGAAATATGAAGATGTGCCTAAACCCACCTACCACCTTATCGATCCATGGCTTGCGCATGCCGTCTCTCTGGCCGGCGTAGTGCCCGCTCGCCCGTCCGCCCGTTCATTTCGTCGGTTGGCTTAGGCATACGGAGTTCATTCCAAGTCTAAGATTGGACCAGATCGAGGGTTGTGGTAGCAGGATCAGCCGCACGCAGAGGGGGACCCAGCCGATCCCCGGCTTGCGCATCCCACCCCTCTGGCCGACTGAGCGCCCGCACGCTCATTTCATGGGTTGACTTAGGCATACGGAGTTCATTCCCAGTCTAAGCATACGGAGTTCATTCCCAGTCTAAGATCGGATCAGACCGAGGGTTGCGACAGCACTTGCTAGGCTCTGGCATGTGCTGGTGCCACATTTTTCTTCGTCGGGGCACCATCATCGGAGCATCGCCGGAGAACCTGACCTACGGCATTGGGGTTCCTGCAATCGGGGGGCTGGGAGGGTGTGCGCACATGATGTGCGGTGGGTGCTGGTACTTGGCCCGTATAATATCCACCTATCCCTCATCAAACCTCGAGAACTCACAGCCCCTTAAAGAGTATTTGAGATTTTACAGGTTTGCTGTTTGCAGCCATTAAAGTGTCTAAAATGGGGACACTTTTTTCAAATGGTCACAAAATCTTGTACATTTTGAGTTTTTAGCTGAGTTTTTTTATGCACGCCAACAAAAATACATTGATCACGTCTACCAAGTTTGGTGCCAAAACCCCTTCCGAAAAAATTTTAAAAATCTAGAACCGCAAAAAGTTTTGAAAATCATGAAAAATAGAAAACATGTCGTCTTGCCATGAAACTTCACGTGAAGGCTTAAGGGACCATTGTATGAATTTACAAGACATAAAAATGGTATTGCCATGCAGAAATATGAAGATGTGCCTAAACCCACCTACCACCCTATCCATCCATGGCTTGCGTAACCCATCTCTCTGCCTACGTAGTGCCCGCCCGCCCGCTTGTTTCGTCGGTTGGCTTAGGTATACGGAGTTCATTCCCAATCTTAGATCAGACCGGATTGAGTGTTGTGGCAGCAGGATCGGCAGCACGTAGAGGGGGACCCGACCGATCCCCGACTTGCGTATCTCGCCCCTCTGGCCGACTGAGCACCCACACGCTCGTTTCGTGGGTTGACTTAGGCATACGGAGTTCATTCCCAGTCTAGGATCAGATTGGATCGGGCTGAGGGTTACAGAAGCACATGCTGGGCTCGGGCATGTGCTGGTGCCGCATTTTTCTTTGTCGGGGCACCATCGCCGGAGCATCGTCGAGGAACCTGACTGGTGGATTGGGGTTCCGACGATCGGGGGGGCCAGGGGGGTGTGCGCACATGATGTGCGATGGGTGCTGGTACTTGGCCCTTATATTGGCCCCCTGTCCCTCATCAAACCTTGAGAACTCACACACCCTTAACGAGCATTTGAGATTTTACAGGTTTACTGCCAGTAGCCATTAAAGTGTCTGAAATGGAGACACTTTTTTCAAATGGTCACAAAATCTTGTACACTTCATGTTTTTAGCTGAGTTTGTTTGTGCACACCAAAAAAATACAAGGATCACGTCTACCAAGTTTGGGGCCAAAACTCCTTCCGAAAAAATTTTAAAAAATCTCGAACCGTAAAAAGATTTAAAAATCGTAAGAAAAAGAAAACGAGTCGTCTTGCCATGAAACTTCACGTGAAGGCTTAAGGGACCATTGTATGAATTTACAAGCCATAAAAATGGCAACGGAAAGCAGAAATATGAAGATGGGCCTAAACCCACCTACCACACTATCGATCTACAGCTTGCGCATCCCATCTCTCTGGCCGGCGTAGAGCCCGCCCGCTTGCCTGCTCGTTTCGTCAGTTAGCTTACGCGTACGGAGTTCATTCGAAGTCTAAGATCGAACCGGATCAAAGGTTGCGGCAGCAGGATTGACAGTATACAGAGGGGGACCCGGTCGATCGTCGGCTTGCGCATCCCGCCCCTCTGGCTGGCTGAGCGCCCGCACGCTCGTTTCATGGGTTGACTTACGCATGCGAAGTTCATTCCCAGTCTAAACATACGGAGTCATTCCCAGTCTAAGATCAGACCAGATCGAGGGTTCCGGTAACACATGCTGGGCTTGAGCATGTGCTGGTGCTGCATTTTTCTTCACCGGGGCACCATCGTCGGAGCATCGTCGGAGAACTTGATCGATGCATTGGGGTTCCAACGATCGGGGGGGTTGGGGGGTGTGCGCACATGATGTGCGATGGGTGCTGGTACTTGGCCCTTATATTGGCCACTTATCCCTCATCAAACCTCGGGAACTCACACCCCCCTAAAGCGCATTTGAGATTTTACAGGTTTGCTGCCAGTAGCCATTAAAGTGTCTGAAATGGGGACACTTCTTTCAAATGGTCACAAAATCCTGTACACTTCGAGTTTTTTGCTGAGTTTTTTTGTGCATGCCAACAAAAATACAAGGATCACGTCTACCAAGTTTGGGGCCAAAACTCTTTTCGAAAAGATTTTAAAAAATCTCGAACCGTAAAAGGTTTCAAAAATTGTGAAAAATAGAAAACGAGTCGTCTTGCCATGAAACTTCACGTGAAGGCTTAAGGGACAATTGTATGATTTACAAGCCATAAAAATGGCATTAGCATGCAGAAATATGAAGATGTGCCTAAACCCACCTACCACCCTATCAATCCACGGCTTGTGCATCCCATCTCTCTGGTCGGCATAGTGCCCGCCCGCCCGCCCGCTAGTTTCATCGGTTGCCTCAGGCATACGAAGTTCATTCCCAGTCTAAGATCAGACCAGACCGATGGTTGTGGCAGTAGGATCGGCAGCACGTAAAGGGGGACCTGATCGATCCCCAGCTTGCGCATCTCGCCTCTCTGGCCGGCTGAACGCCCGTACGCTTGTTTCATTGGTTGACTTAGGCATACAGAGTTCATTCCCAGTCTGAGCATACGAAGTTCATTCCCGTCTAAGATCGACCTGAACTGAGGGTTGCGACAACACTTGCTGGGCTCGGGCATGTGCTGCTGCCGCATTTTTCTTTGTCAGAGCATCACCGGAGAACCTGACCGGCGGCATTGGGGTTTCGATGATCGGGGGGGTCGGGGGGGTGTGCGCATATGATGTGTGATGGGTGCTGGTACTTGGCCTTTATATTGGCCGCCTATCCCTCATCAAACCTCGAGAACTCACACCCCCTTAAAGAGCATTTGAGATTTTACAGGTTTGCTTCCAGTAGCCATTAAAGTGTCTGAAATGGGGACACCTTTTTCAAATGGTCACAATATTTGTACACTTCGAGTTTTTAGCTGAGTTTTTTTGTGCATGCCAACAAAAATACAAGGATCACGTCTACCAAGTTTGGGGCCAAAACTCTTTCCGAAAAGATTTTAAAAAACCCTGAACCGTAAAAAGTTTCAAAAATCGTGAAAAATAGAAAACGAGTCGTCTTGCCATGAAACTTCACGTGAAGGCTTAAGCGACCATTGTATCAATTTACAAGCCATAAAAATGGCATTGGCATGCAGAAATATGAAGATGTGCCTAAACCCACCTAGCACCCTATCGATCCACGGCTTGCGCATGCCGTCTCTCTGGCCGGTGTAGTGCCCGCCCGCCCGCTCGTTTCGTCGGTTGGCTTAGGCATACGGAGTTCATTCCTAGTCTAAGATCGGATCAGATCGAGGATTGTGGCAGCAGGATCGGCAGCATGCAGAGGGCGACCTGACCGATCCCCGACTTGCGCATCTCGCCCCTCTGGCCGGCTGAGCGCCCGCACGCTCGTTTCGTGCGTTGACTTAGGCATACGGAGTTCATTCCTAGTCTAAGCATACGGAGTTCATTCCCATTCTAAGATAGGACCAATCTGAGGGTTGTGGTAGCACATGCTGGGCTCGGGCACATGCTGGGCTTGGGCACGTGCTAGTGCCGAATTTTTCTTCGCTGGGACACCATCGTCGGAGCATCACTGAAGAACTTGACCGACGGCATTGGGGTTCCGACGATCAGGGGGACCGGGGGGGTGTGCGCACATGATGTGCGATGGTGTTGGTACTTGGCCCTTATATTGGCCCCCTATCCCTCATCAAACCTCGAGAACTCACACCCCCTTAAAGAGCCTCTGAGATTTTACAGGTTTGCTGCCAGTAGCAATTAAAGTGTCTGAAATGGGGACACTTTTTTCAAATGGTCACAAAATCTTGTACACTTCGAGTTTTTAGCTGAATTTTTTTGTGCATGCCAATAAAAATACAAGGATCACGTCTACAAAGTTTGGGGCCAAAAATCCTTCCCAAAAAATTTAAAAAAATCTCGAACCGTAAAAAGTTTCAAAAATCGTGAAAAATAGAAAACGATTCATCTTGCCATGAAACTTCACGTGAAGGCTTAAGGGACCATTGTATGAATTTACAAGCCATAAAAATGGAATTGGCACACAGAGATATGAAGATGTGCCTAAACCCACCTACCACCCTATCGATCCACGGCTTGCGCATCCCATCTATCTGGATGACGTAGTGCCCGCCCGCCCGCTTGCTCGTTTCGTTGGTTGGCTTAGGCATACGGAGTTCATTCCCAGTCTAAGATTAGACCGAAGTGAGGGTTACGGTAGCAGGATCGACAGCACGCAGAGGGGGACCCGACCGATCCCCGACTTGCGCATCCCACCCCTCTGGCCGGCTGAGTGCCCGCACGCTCTTTTCGTGGGTTGACTTAGGCATACGAAGTTCATTCCCAGTCTAAGCATACGGAGTTCATTCCCAGTCTAAGATCGGACCGGACCGAGGGTTGTGGCAGCACATGCTGGGCTCGAGCATGTGCTGGTGCCACATTTTTCTTCGTCGGGGCACCATCGTCGGAGCATCGCAGGAGAACCTGATCGGCGGCATTGGGGTTTCGGTGATCGGGGGGGTCGGGGGGGGTGTGCGCACATGATGTGCGATGGGTACAGGTACTTGGCCCTTATATTGGCCCCCTATCCCTTATCAAACCTCAAGAACTCACACCCCTTTAAAGAGCATTTGAGATTTTACAGGTTTGCTGCCAGTAGCCATTAAAGTGTCTAAAATGGGGACACTTTTTTGAAATGGTCACAAAATCTTGTACACTTCAAGTTTTTAGCTGAATTTTTCTGTGCATGCCAACAAAAATACAAGGATCACGTCTACCAAGTTTGGGGCCAAAACTCCATCCAAAAAAATTTTAAAAAATCCCGAACAGTAAAAAGTTTTAAAAATCGTGAAAAATAAAAAACAAGTCGACTTGCCATGAAACTTCACGTGAAGGCTTAAAAGACCATTATATGAATTTACAAGCCATAAAAATGGCACTGGCACGTAGAAATATGAAGATGTGCCTAAACCCACCTACCACCCTATCGATCCACGGCTTGCGCATCCCGTCTCTCTGGCGGGCGTAGTGCCCGTCCGCCCGCTCGTTTCGTCGGTTGGCTTAGCCATACGGAGTTCATTCCCAGTCTGAGATCAGACTGGATAGAGGGTTGCGGTAGTAGGATTGGCAGCATGCAGAGGGGGACCCGACCGATCCCTGGCTTGCGCATCCCGCCCCTTTGGCCGCTAAGTGCCCGCACGCTCATTTCGTTGGTTGACTTAGGCATACGGAGTTCATTCCCAATCTAAGCATACGGAGTTCATTCCCTATCTAAGATCGGACTGGACCGAGGGTTAGGTAGCACATCCTGGGCTCGAGCATGTGCTGGTGCCGCATTTTTCTTCGTCGGGGCACCATCGCCGGAGAACCTGACCTGTGGCATTGGGGTTCCAGCGATCGGGGGGCCGCGGGGGTGTGTGCACATGATGTGTGATGGGTGCTGGTATTTGGCCCTTATAATGGCCCCCTATCCCTCATCAAACCTCGAGAACTCACACCCCTTTAAAGAGCATTTGAGATTTTATAGGTTTGCTGCTAGTAGCCATTAAAGTGTCTTAAATGGGGACACTTTTTTCAAATGGTCACAATATCTTGTACACTTTGAGTTTTTAGCTGAATTTTTTTGTGCATGCCAAAAAAAATACAAGGATCACATCTACCAAGTTTGGGGCCAAAACTCCTTCCCAAAAAATTTTAAGAAATCCTGAACCGCAAGAATTTTCAAAAATTGTGAAAAATAGAAAACAAGTCGTCTTGCCATGAAACTTCATGTGAAGGCTTAAGGGACCATTGTATGAATTTACAGGCCATAAAAATGGATTGGCATGCAAAAATATGAAGATGTGCCTAAACCCACCAACCACCCTATCGATCCACGGCTTGCGCATCCCGTCTCTCTGGCCGTCGTAGTGCCCGCCCGCCCGCTCGTTTCGTCGGTTGGCTTAGGCATACAGAGTTCATTCCCAGTCTAAGATCGGACCAGACTGAGGGTTGCAGTAGCAGGATCGACAGCATGCAGAGGGGGACCCGGCTGATCCCCGGCTTGTGCATCCTGCCCCTCTGGCCGACTGAGCGCCCGCACGCTCATTTCGTGGGTTGACTTAGGCATACGGAGTTCATTCCCAGTCTAAGCATTCGGATTTCATTCCCATTCTAAGATCGGACCAGACTGAGGGTTACGGCAGCACATGCTGGGCTCGGGCATGTGCTGGTGCTGCATTTTTCTTCGCTGGGGCACGATCGTCGGAGCATCACCGGAGAACCTGACCGACGGCATTGGGCTTCCGGCGATCGGGGGGGTCGGGGGGTGTGCGCATATGATGTGCGATGGTGCTGGTACTTGGCCCTTATATTGGCCCCCTATCCCTCATCAAAGCTCGAGAACTCACACCCCCTTAAAGGGCCTTTGAGATTTTACAGGTTTGCTGCCAATAGCCACTAAAGTGTCTGAAATGGGGACATTTTTTTCAAATGGTCACAAAATCTTGTACACTTCGAGTTTTTAGCTGAATTTTTTTATGCATGCCAACAAAAATACAAGGATCACATCTAGCAAGTTTGGGGCCAAAACCCTTTCGAAAAAATTTAAAAAAATCTTAAACTGTAAAAAGTTTCAAAAATCGCAAAAAATAAAAAACGAGTCATCTTGCCATGAAACTTCACGTGAAGGCTTAAGGGAGCATTGTATGAATTTAGAAGCCATAAAAATGGCATTGGCATGCAGAAATATGAAGATGTGCCTAAACCCACCTACCACCCTATCGATCCACCGCTTGCACATCCCGTCTCTCTGGCCAGCGTAGTACCCGCCTGCCCGCTCGTTTCGTTGGTTGGCTTAGGCATACGGAGTTCATTCCCAGTCCAAGATCAAACCGGACCATGGGTTACTGCAGCAAGATCGACAGTACCTAGAGGGGGACCTGGCCGATCCCCGGCTTGCGCATCCATCCCCTCTGGCCGGCTGAGCTCCCACACGTTCATTTCGTGGGTTGACTTAGGCATGCGGAGTTTATTCCCATTCGAAGCATACGAAGTTCATTCCCAGCCTAAGATCGGACCGGACCAAGGGTTGCGGCAGCACATGCTGGGCTCGGGCATGTGCTGGTGCTGCATTTTTCTTCATCGGGGAACCATCACCGGAGCATCGCCAAAGAACCTGATCGGCGGCATTAGGGTTTCGACGATCGGGGGGGCCGGAGGGGTTGTGCGCTCTGATGTATGATGCGTGCTGGTACTTGGACCTTATATTGGCCCCCTATCTCCCATCAAACCTCAAGAACTCACAACCCCTTAAAGAGCATTTGAGATTTTACAGGTTTGCTGCCAGTGGCCATTAAAGCGTCTGAAATGGGGACACTTTTTTCAAATGGTCACAAAAATCTTGTACACTTTGAGTTTTTAGCTGAATTTTTTTGTGCATGCCAACAAAAATACAAGGATCATGTCTACCAAGTTTGGGGTCGAAAATCCTTCCGAAAAACTTTTAAAAAATCCCGAACCGTAAAAAGTTTCAAAAATCATGAAAAATAGAAAACGAGTCATCTTGCCATGAAACTTTACGTGAAGGCTTAAGGGACCATTGTATGAATTTACAAGCCTTAAAAATGGCATTGGCACATAGAAATATGAAATGTCCCTAAACCCACCTACCACCCTATCGATCTACGGCTTGCGCATCCTGTCTCTCTGGTCGACGTAGTGCTGCCTGCCCGCCCGCTTGTTTCATCGGTTGCCTTAGGCATACGGAGTTCATTCTCAGTCTAAGATCGGATCAGACCGAGGGTTGCGGTACCAAGATTGGTAACAGGCAGAGGGGGACCCGACTGATCCCCAGCTCGAGCATCCCCCCCTCTGGCCGATTGAGCACCCACACACTCGTTCCGTGGGTTGACTTAAGCATATGAGGTTCATTCCCAGTCTAAGATCGGATCAGACTGAGGTTTACGGCAGCACATGATGGGCTTGGGCATGTGCTGGTGGCACATTTTTCTTTCTCGGGGCACCATCGCCGGAGCATCACCGGAGAACCTGACCGGCGGCATTGAGGTTCCGACGATCGGTGGGGCAGCGGGTATGCGCACATGATGTACGATGGATGCTGGTACTTGACCTTTATATTGGCCCCCTATCCCTCATCAAACCTGGAGAACTCACACCCCCTTAAAGAGCATTTGAGATTTTACAGGTTTGCTGCCAGTAGCCATTAAAGTGTCTGAAATGGGGACACTTTTTTCAAATGGTCACAAAATCTTTTTACACTTTGAGTTTTTTGCTGAATTGTTTTGTGCATGCCAACAAAAATACAAGGATCACATCTGCCAAGTTTGGGGCTAAAACTCCTTTCGAAAAAATTTTAAAAAATCCCGAACCGTAAAAATTTTGTAAATCATGAAAAATAGAAAACGAGTAGTCTTGCCATGAAACTTCAAGTGAAGGCTTAAGGGACCATTGTATGAATTTACAAGCCATAAAAATGGCATTGGCATGCAGAAATATGAAGATGTGCCTAAACCTAGCTACCACCCTATTGATCCACGGCTTGCGCATCCCATCTTTTTGGACGGCGTAGTGCCCGCCCGCCCGTTCGTTTAGTCGGTTAGCTTAGGCATATGGAGTTCATTCCCAGTCTCAGATCGGACCAGATAGAGGGTTGCAGCAGCAGGATCGACAGCACACAAAGGGGGACCCGGTCGATCCCCGGCTTGCTCATCCATTCCTTCTGGCCAGCTGAGTTCATTCATTGTCTCAAATTGGACCGAATCAAGGGTTGCAGCAGCAGGATCGGCAGCCCACAGAGGGGGACCCGACTGATCCCCGACTTGTGCTTCTATTCCCTCTTGCACACTTGTTATGGGTTGACTTAGGCATACGTAGTTCATTCCCAGTCTAAGCATATAGAGTTCTTTCCCAGTCTAAGATCGGACCAGACCGAGGTTGCGGCAGCACATGCTGGGCTTGGGCATGTGCTGGTGCCGTATTTTTCTTCACCGGGGCACCATCGTCGGGCATTGGGGTTTCGGTGATCGGGGGGGCCGGGGGGGTGTACGCACATGATGTGGGATGGGTGCGAGTACTTGGCCCTTATATTGGCCCCCTATCCCTCATCAAACCTCGAGAACTCACACCCCCTTAAAGAGCATTTGGGATTTTACAGGTTTGCTGTCAGTAGCCATTAAACAGTCGGAAATGGGGACACTTTTTTCAAATGGTCGCAAAATCTTGTACACTTCGAGTTTTTAGCTGAATTTTTTTGTGAATGCCAAAAAAAATACAAGGATCACGTCTACCAAGTTTGGGACCAAATGATCTTCTGAAAAAATTTTAAAAAATCCCGAACCGCAAAAATTTTCAAAAATCGTGAAAAATAGAAAACGAGTGCTCTTGCCATGAAACTTCACGTGAAGGCTTAAGGGACCATTGTATGAATTTACAAGCCATAAAAATGGCATTGGCACACAGAAATAAGAAGATGTGCCTAAACCCACCTACCACCCTACCGATCCACGGCTTGTGCATCCCGTCTCCCTGGCCGACGTAGTGCCCGCCCGCCAGCTCGTTTCGTCAGTTGGCTTAGGCATACGAAGTTCATTCCCAGTCTAAGATCGGACCGGATTGGGGGTTGTGGTAACACATACTGGGCTCGGGCATGTGCTGGTGCTGCATTTTTCTTCGCCAGGGCACCATCACCAGAGCATCGCCGAGCATCATCGGAGAACCTGACCGGCGACATTGGGGTTCCGGCGATAGGGAGGGCCGGGGGGTGTGCGCACATGATGTGTGATGGGTGCTGGTATTTGGCCCTTATATTGGCCCCCTATCCCTCATCAAACCTCGAGAACTCACACCTCCTTAAAGAGCATCAGAGATTTTACGGGTTTGCTGCCAGTAGCCATTAAAGTTTCTGAAATAGGGATGCTTTTTTCAAATGGTCACAAAATCTTGTACACTTCGAGTTTTTAGCTGAATTGTTTTGTACATACCAACAAAAATACAAGGATCACATCTACCAAGTTTGGGGCCAAAAGTCCTTCCGAAAAAATTTCAAAAAATCCTGAACCGCAAAAAGTTTCAAAAATCGTGAAAAATCGAAAACGAGTCGTCTTGCCATGAAACTTCACGTGAAGGCTTAAGGGACCATTGTATGAATTTACAAGCCATAAAAATGCCATTGGCACATAGAAATAAGAAGATGTGCCTAAACCCACCGACCACCCTATCGATCCACGGCTTGTGCATCCCGTCTCTCTAGCGGGCGTAGTGCCCGCCTGCACGCTCGTTTTGTCGATTGGCTTAGGCATACGGAGTTCATTCCTAGTATAAGATTGGACAGGATCAGGGGTTGTAGTAGCAGGATCGGCAGCATGCAGAGGGGGACCCGATCGATCCCCGGCTTGCGCATCCCAGCCCTCTGGCCGGCTGAGCGCCCGCATGCTCGTTTCGTGGGTTGACTTAGGCATACGGAGTTCATTCCCAGTCTAAGATCGAACCACATCGAGGGCTGCGGCAGCACATGCTGGGCTCGGGTATGTGCTGGTGCCGTATTTTTCTTCACTGGGGCACCATCGTCGGAGCATCACCGGAGAACTTGACCGACGGCATTGGGGTTCCGACGATCGTGGGGGCCGGGGGGGTGTGCACACATGATGTGCTATGGGTGCTGGTACTTGGCCCTTATATTGGCCCCCTATCCCTCATCAAACCTCGAGAACTCACACCCCCTTAAAGAGCATTTGAGATTTTACAGGTTTGCTGCCAGTAGCCATTAAAGTGTCTGAAATGGGGACACTTTTTTCAAATGGTCATAAAATCTTGTACACTTCGAGTTTTTAGCTGAAGTTTTTTGTGCATGGCAACAAGGAAACAAGGACCATGTCTACCAAGCTTGGAACCAAAAATCCTTCCGAAAAAATTTTAAAAAATCTCGAACTGTAAAAAGTTTCAAAAATCGAGAGAAATAGAAAACGAGTCGTCTTGCCATGAAACTTCCCATGAAGGCTTAAGTGACCATTGTATGAATTTACAAGCCATAAAAATGGCATTGGCATGTAGAAATATGAAAATGTGCCTAAACCCACCTACCACCCTATCGATCCACAGCTTACGCATCCCGTCTCTCTGGCCGGCGTAGTGCCCGCTTGCCCGCTCGTTTTGTCGATTGGCTTAGGCATACAGAGTTCATTCCCAGTCTAAGATTGGATCAGACCGAGGGCTGTGGAAATAGGATTGGCAGCATGCAGAGGGGGACCAGGCCGATCCTTGACTTGCGCATCCTGCCCCTCTGGCCGGCGGAGCGCCTGTACGCTCGTTTTATGGGTTGACTTAGGCATACGGAGTTCATTCCCAATCTAAGCATACGGAGTTCATTTCCAGACTAAGATCGGACCGGACCGAGGGTTGTGGTAGCACATGCTGGGCTCGGGCATTTTTTTGCTAGTAGCCATTAAAGTGTCTGAAATGGGGACACTTTTTTCAAATGGTCAAAAAATCTTATACACTTCGAGTTTTTAGCTGAATTTTTTTGTGCATGCCAAAAAAAAATAGAAGGATCACGTCTACCAAGTTTGGGGCCAAAACTCCTTCCAAAAAAATTTTAAAAATCCCGAACCATAAAAAGTTTCAAAAATCATGAAAAATAGAAAATGAGTCATCTTGCCATGAACTTCACGTGAAGGCTGAAGGGACCATTGTATGAATTTACAAGCCATAAAAATGGCATTGGCATGCAAAAATATGAAGATGTGCCTAAACCCACCAACCACCCTATCTATCCACGGCTTGCGCATCCTGTCTCTCTGGCCGGTGTAGTGCCCGCCCACCCGCCCGCCCTCTCGTTTCGTCGGTTGGCTTAGACATACAGAGTTCATTCACAGTCTACGATCGGATCAGATCGAGGGTTGCGGTAGTAGGATCGGCAGCACACAGAGAGGGACCCGATCGATCCCCGGCTTGTGCATCCCGCCCCTCTGGCAGGCTGAGCGCCAACACGCTCGTTTCGTGGGTTGACTTAGGCATTCGGAGTTCATTCCCAATCTAAGCATACGGAGTTCATTCCCAGTCTAAGATCAGACCGGACCAAGGGTTGCAGCAGCACATGCTGGGCTCGAGCATGTGCTGGTGCCGCATTTTTCTTCACTGCGGCACAATCATCGGAGAACCTGACCGGCGGCATTAGGGTTCCAGCGATCGGGGGGCCGAGGGCGTGTGCGCACTAGATGTGCGATGGGTGCTGGTACTTGGCCCTTATATTGGCCCCCTATCCCTCATCAAACCCTGAGAACTCACCCCCCCTTAAAGAGCATTAGAGATTTTATAGGTTTGCTGCCAGTAGCCAATAAAGTGTATGAAATGGGAACACTTTTTTCAAATGGTCACAAAATTTGTACACTTCGAGTTTTTAGCTGAATTTTTTTGCGCATGCCAACAAAAATAAAAAGATCATGTCTACCAAGTTTAGGGCCAAAACTCCTTTCGAAAAAATTTTAAAAAATGCCGAACCGGGAAAAGTTTCAAAAATCATGAAAAATAGAAAACGAGTCGTCTTGCCATGAAACTTCACGTGAAGGCTTAAGGGAATATTGTCCATATTCACAAGCCATAAAAATGGCATTGGCACATAGAAATATGAAGATGTACCTAAACCCAGCTACCACCCTATCGATCCACGGCTTGCACAACCCATCTCCCTAGCCGACGTAGTGCCCGCCCGCCTGCTCGTTTTGTCGGTTGGCTTAGGCATATGAAGTTCATTCCCAATCTAAGACTGGACCGAACCGAGGGCTATGGCAATAGGATCGGTAGCATGCAGAGAGGGACCGGGCTGATCCCCGGCTTGTGCATCCCGCCCCTCTGGCTGGCTGAGCGCCCGCACGCTCATTTTGTGGGTTGACTTAGGCATACGGAGTTCATTCCCAATCTAAGCATACGAAGTTCATTTCCAGACTAAGATCGAACCGGACCGAGGGTTGTGGCAGCACATGCTGGGCTCGGGCATTTTTTTGCTAGTAGCCATTTTTTTGATCGAATCAAACTGAGGGTTGCGGTAGTAGGATCGGTAGCATGCAGAGAGGGACCCGATCGATCCCCGGCTTGTGCATCCCCCCTCTGGCCGGCTGAGCGCCAACACGCTCGTTTCGTGGGTTGACTTAGGCATACGGAGTTCATTCCTAGTCTAAGCATACGGAGTTCATTCCCAGTCTAAGATCGGACTGGACCAAGGGTTGCGGCAGCACATGCTGGGCTCGAGCATGTGCTGGTGCCGCATTTTTCTTCGCTGCGGCATAATCACCGGAGAACCTGACTGGCGGCATTAGGGTTCCAGCGATCGGGGGGCCGAGGGGGTGTGCGCACTAGATGTGCGATGGGTGCTGGTACTTGGCCCTTATATTGGCCCCTTATCCCTCATCAAACCCTGAGAACTCACCCCCCTTAAAGAGCATTAGAGATTTTATAGGTTTGCTGCCAATAGCCATTAAAGTGTCTGAAATGGGAACACTTTTTTCAAATGGTCACAAAATCTTGTACACTTCGAGTTTTTAGCTGAATTTTTTTGGGCATGCCAACAAAAATAAAAGGATCATGTCTACCAAGTTTGGGGCCAAAACTCCTTCCGAAAAAATTTTAAAAAATGCCGAACCGAAAAAAGTTTCAAAAATCATGAAAAATAGAAAACGAGTCGTGTTGCCATGAAACTTCACGTGAAGACTTAAGGGACCATTGTATGAATTTACAAGCCATAAAAATGGCATTGGCATGCAGAAATATGGAGATGTGCCTAAACCCACCTACCACCCTATCGATCCACGGCTTGCGCATCCCGTCTCTTTGGCCGGCGTAGTGCCCGCCCGCCCGTCTGCCCTCTCATTTCATCGGTTCGCTTAGGCATACGGAGTTCATTCCTAGTCTAAGATCAGACCGGGTCGAAGGTTGTGGCAGCAGGATCGCCAGCATGCAGAGTGGGACCCGATCGATCCTCGACTTGCGCATCCCGTGCCTCTGGTCAGCTGAGCACCCGTACGCTCATTTCGTGGGTTGACGCAGGCATATGGATTTCATTCCCGGTTAAGCATATGGAGTTCATTCCCAGTCTAAGATCGGACCAGATCAAGGGTTGCGGTAGCACATGCTGGGCTCGGGCATGTGCTGGTTTTGCATTTTTCTTCACCGAGGAACCATTGTCGGAGCATTGCCGTAGAACCTGACTGATGGCATTGGAGTTTCGACGATCGGGGGGGCCGAGGGGGGTGTGTGTACATGATGTGCGATGGGTGCTGGTACTTGGCTCTTATATTGGCCCCCTATCTCTCATCAAACCTCAAGAACTCACACCCCCTTAAAAAGCATTTGAGATGTAACAGGTTTGCTGCCAGTAGCCATTAAAGTGTCTGAATTGGGGACACTTTTTTCAAATCGTAACAAAATCTTGTACACTTCCAGTTTTTAGTTGAATTTTTTTGTGCATGCGAACAAAAATACAAGGATCACGTCTACCAAGTTTGGGGCCAAAACGCCTTCTGAAAAAATTTTAAAAAATCTCGAATCGTAAAAAGTTTCAAAAATTGTGAAAAATAGAAAACGAGTCGTCTTGCCATGAAACTTCATGTGACGGCTTAAGAGACCATTGTATGAATTTACAAGCCATAAAAATTGTATTGGAATGCAAAAATATTAAGATGTGCCTAAACCCACCTACCACCCTATCGATCCACGGCTTGCACATCCCGTCTCACGGGCCAGCGTAGTGCCCACCTGCCCTACCGCCTGCTCGTTTCATCGGTTGGCTTAGGCATACGGAGTTCGTTCCCAGTCTAAGATCAGATCGGACCGAAGGTTGCGGCAGCAAGATCAGCAGCATACAGAGGGGGACCCGGCTGATCCCCGGCCTGCGCATCTCGCCCCTCAGGCCGGCTGAGCGCCAGCACGCTCGTTTCGTTGGTTGACTTAGGCATACGGAGTTCATTCCCAGCCTAAGCATACGGAGTTCATTCCCAATCTAAGATCGGACCAAACCAAGGGCTGTGGCAGCACATGCTGAGCTCGGGCATGTGCTGGTGCCTCATTTTTCTTCATCGGGGAACCTTCACCGGAGCATCACCGGAGAACCTGATCGGCGGCTTTGGGGTTCCGGCGATCGGGGGCCGGGCGGGTGTGCACACATCATGTGCGATGGGTGCTGGTACTTGGCCCTTATATTGGCCCTTATATCAGGGGGTCGGGGGGTGGTCACAAAATCTTGTACACTTTGAGTTTTTAACTGAATTTTTCTGTCCATGCCAACAAAAATACAAGGATCACGTCTACCAAGTTTGGGGCTAAAAATCCTTCCAAAAAAATTTTAATAAATGCCGAACCGTAAAAAGTTTCAAAAATCGTGAAAAATAGAAAACGAGTCCTCTTGCCATGAAACTTCCCGTGAAGGCTTAAGGGACCATTGTATGAATTTACAAGCCATAAAAATGGCATTGGCATGCAAAAATATGAAGATGTGCATAAACCCACCTACCACCCTTTCGATCCACGGCTTGCGCATCCCGTCTCTCTGGCCGACGTAGTGCCCGCCTGCCCACCCGCTCGTTTTGTCGGTTGGCTTAAGCATATGGAGTTCATCCCCAGTCTTAGATCAGACTAGACTGAGGGTTGCGGTAGCAGGATTGGCAGCACGTAGAGGGGGACCCGACCGATCCCCAGCTTGCGCATCCTACCCGTTTGGCCGGCGGAGCGCCCGCACGCTCATTTCATGGGTTGACTTAGGCATACGGAGTTCATTCCCAATCTAAGCATACGAAGTTCATTCCCAATCTAAGATTGGACCAGACCAAGGGTTGTGGTAGCACATACTAGGCTCGGGCATGTGTTGGTGCCGCATTTTTCTTCGTCGGGGCACCATCGTCGGAGCATCGTTGGAGAACCTAACCGACGGCATTGGGGTTTCGACGATCAGGGGGGTCGGGGGGTGTGCGCACATGATGTGTGATGGGTGCTGGTACTTGGCCCTTATATTGGCCCCCTATCCCTCATCAAACCTCGAGAACTCACACCCCCTTAAAGGGCAATTGAGATTTTACAGGTTTGCTGCTAGTAGCCATTAAAGGGTCTGAAATGGGCACACTTTTTTCAAATGGTCACAAAATCTTGTACACTTCGAGTTTTTAGCTGAATGTTTTTGTGCATGCCAACAAAAATACAAGGACCATGTCTACCAAGTTTGGGACCAAAACTCCTTCCGAAAACATTTTAAAAAATCCCGGACCGCTAAAAGTTTTGAAAATCGTGAAAAATAAAAAACGAGTTGTCTTGCCATGAAACTTCACATGAAGGCTTAAGGGACCAATGTATGAATTTACAAGCCATAAAAATGGCATTGACCTGTAGAAATATGAAGATGTGCCTAAACCCACCTACCACCCTATCGATCCATGGCTTGCGCATCTCGTCTCTCTGGCCGACGTACTGCCCGCCCACCCGCCCGCACGCTCGTTTCATCGATTGGCTTAGGCTTACGGAGTTCATTCCCAGTCTAAGATCAAACCGTACTGAGGGTTGCGACAGTAGGATCGGCAACACATAGAGGGGGACCCAGCCAATCCCCTGCTTGTGCATTTCGCCCCTTTGGTCGGCTGAGCACCCGCACGCTTGTTTCGTGGGTTGACTTAGGCATACGAAGTTCATTCCCTGTCTAAGCATACGGAGTTCATTCCATTCTAAGATCGGACCACCCCGAAGGTTGCCTCAGCACATGTTGGGCTCAGGCATGTGCTGGTGTCGTATTTTTCTTCGTCGGGGCACCATCGTCGGAGCATCACAGGAGAACCTGACCGACGGCATTGGGGTTCCGACGATCCGGGGGGCCGGGGGGTGTGCGCACATGATGTGTGATGGGTGCTGGTACTTGGCCCTTATATTGGCCCCCTATCCCTCATCAAACCTCGAGAACTCACACACCCTTAAAGAGCATTTGAGATTTTACAGGATTGCTGCTAGTACCCATTAATGTGTCTAAAATGGGGACACTTTTTTCAAATGGTCACAAAATCTTGTACACTTCAAGTTTTTAGCTAAATTGTTTTGTGCATGCCAAAAAAAATACAAGGATCACTTTTACCAAGTTTGGGGCCAAAACTCCTTCTAAAAAAATTTAAAAAAATCCTGAACCGTAAAAAGTTTTCAAAATCATGAAAAACAGAAGTCGTCTTGCCATGAAACTTCACGTGAAGGCTTAAAAGACCATTGTATGAATTTACAAGCCATAAAAATGGCATTGGCATGCAGAAATATGAAGATGTGACTAAACCCGCCAACCACCCTATCGATCCACGGCTTGCGCATCCCGTCTCTTTGGTCGACGTAGTGCCCACCTGCCCGCCCGCTAGTTTCGTCGGTTGGCTTAGGCATATGGAGTTCATTCCCAGTCTAAGATCAGACCGGACCGAGGATTGTGACAGCAGGATCGGTAGCACGCAGAGGGAGACCCGATCGATCCCCGACTTGGCATCCCACCCATCTGGCCGGCTGAGCGCCTGCACGCTCTTTCCGTGGGTTGACTTAGGCATACGGAGTTCATTCCCAGTCTAAGCATACGGAGTTCATTCCAGTCTAAGATCGAACCAGACTGAGGGTTGTGGCAGCACATGATGGGCTCGGGCATGTGCTGGTGCCACATTTTTGTTCGTCGGGGCACCATCACCGGAGCATCGTCAGAGAACCTAATTGGCGGCATTGGGGTTTCGGCGATCGGGGGGGCCGGGGGGTGTGCCCACATGATGCGTGATGGGTGCTGGTGCTTGGCCCTTATATTGGCCCCCTATCCCTCATCAAACCTCAAGAACTCACACCCCCTTAAAGTGCATTTGAGATTTTACAGGTTTGTTGCCAGTAGCCATTAAAGTGTCTGAAATGGGGACACTTTTTTCAAATGGTCACAAAATCTTGTATGCTTCGAGTTTTTAGCTAAATTTTTTTGTGCATGTCAAAAAAAATACAAGGATCACCTTTAACAAGTTTGGGGCAAAAACTCCTTCCAAAAAAATTTTAAAAAATCCCGAACCGTAAAAAGTTTCAAAATCGTGAAAAATAGAAAATGAGTCATCTTGGCATGAAACTTCACGTGAAGGCTTAAGGGACCATTGTATGAATTTAGAAGCCATAAAAATGGCATTGGCACATAAAAATATGAAGATGTGCCTAAACCCACCTACCACCCTATCGATCCACGGCTTGCGCATCTCGTCTCTCTAGCCAACGTAGTGCCCGCCAGCCCGCCCGCTCGTTTCGTCAGTTGGGTTAGACATACGGAGTTCATTCCCAGTCTAAGATCGACCCGGACCGAGGGTTGTGGCAACAGGATCGACAGCACATAGAAGGGGACCCGACCAATCCCCGACTTGCGCATCCCGCCCCTCTGGCCGGCTGAGCGCCCGCAAGCTCGTTTCGTGGGTTGACTTAGGCATACGGAGTTCATTCCCAATCTAAGATCAGACCAGACCGAGGGTTCGGTAGTAGGATCGGTAGCACGCAGAAAGGGACCCGGGCGATCCTCGACTTACGCATCTCGCCCATCTGGCCGACTGAGCGCCCGCACGCTCTTTTCATGGGTTGACTTAGGCATACGAAGTTCATTCCCAGTCTAAGCATATGGAGTTCATTCTTGTCTAAGATCGGACCAGACCGAGGGTTACGGCAGCACATGCTGGGCTCAGGCATGTGCTGGTGCCGCATTTTTCTTCATCGTGGCACCATCGCCGGAGCATCACCGGAGAACCTAACCGGTGGCATTAGGGTTCCGACGATTAGGGGGGCCGGGGGGGTGTGCGCAAATGATGTGTGTTGGGTGCTGGTCCTTGGCCCTTATATTGGCCCCCTATCCCTCATCAAACCTCAAGAACTCACACCCCCTTACAAAGCATTTGAGATTTTACAGGTTTGCTGCCAGTAGCCATTAAAGTTTCTGAAATGGGGACACTTTTTTCAAATGGTCACAAAATTTTGTACACTTCGAGTTTTTAGCTAAATTTTTTTTGCATGCCAACAAAAATACAAGGATCACGTTTATCAAGTTTGGGGTAAAAACTCCTTCCAAAAAAATTTTAAAAAATCTAGAACCACAAAAAGTTTCAAAAATTGTGAAAAATAAAAAATGAGTCGTCTTGCCATGAAACTTTCCCGTGAAGGCTTAAGGGACCATTGTATGAATTTACAAGCCATAAAAATGGCGTTGGCATGTAGAAATATGAAGATGTGCCTAAACCCACCTACCACCCTATCGATCCACGACTTGCGCATCCCGTCTCTCTGGCTGGCGTAGTGCCCGCTCGCTCGACTGCTCATTTCATCGGTTGGCTTAGGCATACGAAGTTCATTCCCAGTCTAAGATTAGACCGGACCGAGGGTTACGGCAGTAGGATCGGCAGCACGTAGAAGGGGACCCGACCGATCCCCGGCTTGCGCATCCCGCCCCTCTGACTGGCTGAGCGCCCGTACGCTCGATTCGTGGTTTGACTTAGGCATACGGAGTTCATTCCTAGTCTAAGATCGGAACAGACCGAGGGTTGCGGCAGCACATGATGGGCTCGGGCATGTGCTGGTGCCGCATTTTTCCTCACCGGACACCATCACCGGGGCATCACCGGAGAACCTGACCGACGGCATTGGGCTTGCACATCCCGTCTTTCTGGCCGGTGTAGTGGCCGCCCGCCCGTTCGCTCGTTTGGTCAGTTGGCTTAGGCATACGGAGTTCATTCCCAGTCTAAGATTGGATCGGACCGAAGGTTACGGTAGGAGGATTGGCAGCACGTAGAGGGGGACCCGGCCGTTCCCCAGCTTGCGTATCCCGCCCCTATGGCCGGTTGAGCTCCCGCATGCTCGTTTCATGGGCTGACTTAGGCATATAGAGTTCATTCCCAGTCTAAGCATACGGATTTCATTCCCAGTCTAAGATTGGACAAAACTGAGGGTGGCAGCAGCATATGCTGGGCTTGAGCATGTGTTGGTGCCGTATTTTTCTTTGCTGGGACATCATCGCCAGAGCATCGTCGGAGTACCTGACCGATGGCATTGGGGTTCCGGTGATCGGGGGGGCCGGGGGGATGGGTATGCGCACATGATGTGCGATGGGTGCTGGTACTTGGCCCTTATATTGGCCTCCTATCCCTCATCAAACCTCGAGAACTCACACCCCCTTAAAAAGCATTTGGGATTTTACAGGTTTGCTGCCAGTAGCAATTAAAGTGTCTGAAATGGGGACACTTTTTTCAAATGGTCACAAAATCTTGTACACTTCGAGTTTTTAGCTGAATTTTTTTTTTGCATGCCAAAAAAAATACAAGGATCACGTCTACCAAGTTTGGGGCCAAAACTCCTTCCGAAAAAATTTTAAAAAATCTCGAACCGTAAAAAGTTTCGAAAATCTTGAAAAATAAAAAATGAGTCGTCTTGCCATGAAACTTCACGTGAAGCCTTAAGGGAACATTGTATGTATTTACAAGCCATAAAAATGCCATTGGCATGCAGAAATATGAACATCTGCCTAAGCCCACCTGCCACCCTATCGATCCACGGCTTGCGCATCCCGTCTCTCTGGCCGGCGTAGTGCCTGACCGCCCGCCCGCTCGCTCGTTTCATCGGTTAGCTTAGGCATACGGAGTTCATTCCCTGTTTAAGATCAGACTGGACCGAGGGTTGCAGCAGCAGGATCGGTAGCACGCAGAGGGGGACCCGACAAATCCCCGTCTTGTGCATCCCGCCCTTCTGGCTGGCTGAGCGCCTGCACGCTTGTTTCGTGGGTTGACTTAGGCATGTGGAGTTCATTCCTAGTCTAAGCATAAGGAGTTCATTCCTAATCTAAGATTGGACCGGACCGAGGGTTGCGGCAACACATGCTAGCCTCGGGCATGTGCTGGTGCCACTTTTTTCTTCGCATGGGCACCATCACCAGAGTATCGCCGGAGAACCTGACCGACAGCATTGGGGTTTCGGCGATCGGGGGGGCCGGGGGGGTGTGTGCACATGATGTCGATGGGTGCTGGTACTTGGCCCTTATATTGGCCCCCTATCCCTTATCAAACCTTGAGAACTCACACCCCCTTAAAGATCATTTGAGATTTTACACGTTTGCTGCCAGTAGCCATTAAAGTGTCTAAAATGGGGACACTTTTTTCAAATGGTCACAAAATCTTGTATACTTCAAGTTTTTAGCTGAATTTTTTTGTGCATGCCAAAAAAAATACAAGGATCATGTCTACCAAGTTTGGGGCCAAAACTCTTTCTCAAAAAATTTTAAAAACTCCCGAACCGTAAAAAGTTTTGAAAATCGTGAAAAATAGAAAACGAGTCGTCTTGCCATGAAACTTCACGTGAAGGCTTAAGGGACCATTGTATGAATTTACAAGCCATAAAAATGGCATTGGCACACAGAAATATGAAGATGTACCTAAACCCACCTACCACCCTATCGATCCACGGCTTGCGCATCTCGTCTCTCTAGCCGACGTTGTGCCCGCCCGCCCGCCCACCCACTCGTTTCATCGATTGGCTTAGGCATACAGAGTTCATTCCCAGTCTAAGGTCAGACCGGACTGACGATTGCTACAGCAGGATCAGCAGCACGCAGAGGGGGACCCGGCCGATACCTGGCTTGCGCATCGCGCCCCTCTGGTCGACTGAGCGCCCGCACGCTCGTTTCGTGGGTTGACTTAGGCATACGGAGTTCATTCCCAGTCTAAGCATACGAAGTTCATTCCCAGTCTAAGATCGAAATGGACTGAGGGTTACGGCAGCACATGATGGGCTCGAGCATGTGCTGGTGCCGTATTTTTCTTCACCGGGGCACCATCACCAGAGCATCGCCAGAGAACCTGATCGACGACATTGGGGTTCTGACAATCGGGGGGTCCGAGGGGGTGTGCGCACATGATGTGCAATTGGTGCTGGTACTTGGCCCTTATGTTGGCCCCCTATCCCTCATCAAACCTCGAGAACTCACACCCCCTTAGAGAGCATTTGAGATTTTACAAGTTTGCTGCCAGTAGCCTTTAAAGTGTCTGAAATGGGGACACTTTTTTCGAATGGTCAAAAAATCTTGTAAACTTCGAGTTTTTAGCTGAATTTTTTTTCCGTACCGACAAAAAAAGAAGGATCACGTCTACCAAGTTTGGAGCCAAAACTCCTTCCGAAAAAATTTTAAAAAATCTCGAACCGCAAAGAGTTTCAAAAATCATGAAAAATAGACAAACGAGTAGTCTTGCCATGAAACTTCACGTGAAGGCTTAAGGGACCATTGTATGAATTTACAAGCCATAAAAATGGCAATGGCATGCAGAAATATGAAGATGTACCTAAACCAACCTACCACCCTATCGATCCATGGCTTGCGCATCCCGTCTCTCTGGCTGGCGTAATGCCCGCCCACCGGCCCGCCCGCCCGCTCGTTCATGGGTTGCCTTAGGCATACGGAGTTCATTCCCAGTCTAAGATCAGACCAGACCGAGGGTTGCAGTAGCAGGATCAGCAGCACGTAGAGGGGGACCCGACCGATCCCCGACTTGCGCATCCTGCCCCTCTGGCCGGCTAAGCTCCCGCACGCTCGTTTCGTGGGTTGACTTAGGCATACGAAGTTCATTCCCAGTCTAAGCATACAGAGTTCATTCCAAGTCTAAGATCGGATCAGACCGAGGGTTGCGGTAGCACATGCTGGGCTCGAGCATGTGTTGGTGCCACATTTTTCTTCACCGGGGCACCATCGTTGGAGCATCGCCGGAGCATCGTCGGAGAACCTAACCAGAGGCATTGAGGTTTCGACGATCGGGGGGGCAAGGGGGGTCTGCGCACATGATGTGCGATGGGTGCTGGTACTTGGCCCCCTATCCCTCATCAAACCTTGAGAACTCACACCCCCTTAAAGAGCATTTGAGATTTTACAGGTTTGCTCCCAGTAGCCATTAAAGTGTCTGAAATGGGGACACTTTTTTCAAATGGTCACAAAATCTTGTACACTTCGAGTTTTTAGCTGAATTGTTTTGTGCATGCCAAAAAATATACAAGGATCACGTCTACCAAGTTTGGGGCCAAAACACCTTCCAAAAAAATTGTAAAAAATCCCAAACCGTAAAAAGTTTCAAAAATTATGAAAAATAGAAAACGAGTCGTCTTGCCATGAAACTTCACGTGAAGGCTTAAGGGACCATTGTATGAATTTACAAGCCATAAAAATGGCATTGGCATGCAGAAATATGAAGATGTGCCTAAACCCACCTACCACCCTATCGATCCACGTCTTGCGCATCCCGTCTCTCTGGCTGACGTAGTGCTCACCCGCCTGCCCGCTCGTTTTGTCGGTTGGCTTAGGCATACGGAGTTCATTCCTAGTCTAATATCAGACCGGACCGAGGGTTCTGGTAGCAAGATCGACAGCATGCAGAGGGGGACTCGACCGATCCCCGGCTTGCTCATGCCGCCCCTCTGGTCGGCTGAGTGCCCGCACGCTCGTTTCGTGGGTTGACTTAGGCATACGGAGTTCATTCCCAGTCTAAGCGTACAGAGTTAATTCCCAGTCTAAGATCGGACCAGACCGAGGGTTGCAGCAGCACATACTGGGCTCAGGCATGTGCTGGTGCTGCATTTTTCTTCGTCGGGTCACCATCATCGGAGCATCGTCGGAGAACCTGACTGGCGACATTGGGGTTCCGACGATCAAGGGGGTCGGGGGGTGTGCGCCCATGATGTTTGGTGGGTGCTGGTACTTGCCCTTATATTGGCCTCCTATCCCTCATCAAACCTCGAGAACTCACACCCCCTTAAAGAGCATTTGAGATTTTACAGGTTTGTTGCCAGTAGCCATTAAAGTGCTGAAATGGGGACGCTTTTTTCAAATGGTCCCAAAATCATGTACACTTTGAGTTTTTAGCTGAATTGTTTTGTGCATGCCAACAAAAATACAAGTATCATGTCTACCAAGTTTGGGGTGAAAATGCCTTCCGAAAAATTTTTAAAAAATCCCAAACCGTAAAAAGTTTATAAAATCGTGAAAAATAGAAAACGAGTCGTCTTGCCATGAAACTTCACGTGAAGGCTTAAGGGACCATTGTATGAATTTACAAGCCATAAAAATGGCATTGGCATGTGAAAATATGAAGTTGTGCCTAAACCCACCTACCACCTTATCGATCCCCGGCTTGCGCATCCCATCTCTCTGGCTGGTGTAGTGCCCGCCCGATCATTTCGTTGGTTGGCTTAGGCATACGGAGTTCATTCCCAGTCTAAGATTAGACCGGATCGAGGGTTATAGCAGCAAAATCGACAGCATGCCGAGGGGGACCCGGCCGATCCCCAGCTTGTGCATCCCGCCCCTCTGGCCGGCTGAGCGTCCACACGCTCGTTTCGTGGGTTGACTTAGGCATACGAAGTTCATTCCCAGTCTAAGCGTACAGAGTTCATTCCCAGTCTAAGATCGGACTGGACCGAGGGTTGCAGCAGCACATACTGGGCTCAGGCATGTGCTGGTGCTGCGTTTTTCTTCGTCGGGGCACCATCGTCGGAGCATCGCCGGAGAACCTAACCGACGGCATTGGGGTTCCGGCGATCGGGGGGGCCGGGGGGGTGTCCGCACATGATGTGCGATGGGTGCTGGTACTTGGCCCTTATATTGGCCCCCTATCCCTCATCAATCCTCAAGAACTCAAAACCCCTTCAAGAGCATTTGAGATTTTACAGGTTTGCTGCCAGTAGCCATTAAAGTGTCTGAAATGAGGACACTTTCTTCAAATGGTCACAAAATGTTGTACACTTCGATTTTTTAGCTGAATTGTTTTGTGCATGCCAACAAAGATACAAGGATCACATCTACCAAGTTTTGGGCAAAAAATCCTTCCGAAAAAATTTTAAAAAATCTCGAACCGCAAAAAGTTTCAAAAATTGTGAAAAATAGAAAACGAGTCGTCTTGCCATGAAACTTCACGTGAATGCTTAAGGGACCATTGTATGAATTTACAAGCCATAAAAATGGCATTGGCATGCAGAAATATGAATATGTTCCTAAACCCACCTACCACCCTTCGATCCACGGCTTGCGCATCCCGTCTTTCTGGCCGACGTGTTGCCCGCCCGCTCGGCCGCTCGTTTCGTCGGTTGGCTTAGGCATACGGAGTTCATTCCCAATCTAAGATCAGACCTGACCAAGGGTTGCGGCAGCTGGATCGGCAGCACGCAGAGGGGGACCGGGCCGATCCCCGGCTTGCGCATCCCGCCCCTCTGGCCGGCTGAGCACCCGCACGCTCGTTTCGTGGGTTGACTTAGGCATACGGAGTTCATTCCCAGTCTAAGATCGGATCGGACCGAGGGTTGCACCACCACATGCTGGGCTCGGGCATGTGCTGGTGCTGCATTTTTCTTCATCAGGGCACCGTCGTCGAAGCATCGCTGGAGAACCTGACCGGCGGCATTGGGGTTCCGACGATCGGGGGGGCTAGGGGTGTGGCACATGATGTGCGATGGGTGCTGGTACTTGGCCCTTATATTGGCCCCCTACCCCTTATCAAAACCTTGAGAACTCACACCCCCTTAAAGAGCATTTCAGATTTTACAGGTTTGCTTCCAGTAGCCATTAAAGTGTCTGAAATGGGGACACTTTTTTCAAATGGTCACAAAATCTTGTACACTTCGAGTTTTTAGCTGATTTTTTTTGTGCATGCCAACAAAAATACAAGGATCAAGTTTACCAAGTTTTGGGCCAAAATTACTTTCGAAAAAATTTTAAAAAATCCCGAACCATAAAAAGTTTCAAAAATCATGAAAAATAGAAAACGAGTCGTCTTGCCATGAAACTTCATGTGAAGGCTTAAGGGACCATTGTATGAATTTAGAAGCAATAAAAATGGCATTGGCATGCAGAAATATGATGATGTGCCTAAACCCACCTACCAACCTATCGATCCACGGCGTGCGCATCCCGTCTCTCTGGGCGGCGTAGTGCCCACCTGACCGCCCGCCCGTTCGATTCGTCGGTTGGCTTAGGCATACGGAGTTCATTCCCAATCTTAGATCAGACTGGATTGAGGGTTGCGGTAGTAGGATCAGCAGCACAAAGAGGGGGACCCAGTTGATCCCCGGCTTGCGTATCCCGTCCTTCTGGCCGGCTGAGCGCCCGCATGCTCGTTTCGTGGGTTGACTTAGGCATATGGAGTTCATTCCCAGTCTAAGCATACGGAGTTCTTCCCAATCTAAGATCGGACCAGACCGAGGGTTATGACAGTACATATTAGGCTCGGGCATGTGCTGCTGCCGTATTTTTCTTCATCGGGGCACCATCACCGGAGCATCATTAGAGAACCTGACCGGCGGCATTGGGGTTCCGGTGATCGGGGGGGCCAGGGGGTTTGCGCACATGATGTGCTATGGGTGCTGGTACTTGGCCCTTATATTCGCCCCCTATCCCTCATCAAACCTCGAGAACTCACACCCCCATATAGAGCATTTGAGATTTTACAGGTTTGCTGCCAGTAGCCATTAAAGTGTCTGAAATGGGGACACTTTTTTCAAATGGTCACAAAATCTTGTACACTTCGAGTTTTTAGCTGAATTTTTTTGTGCATGCCAAAAAAAATACAAGGATCACGTCTACAAAGTTTAGAGCCAAAATTACTTCTGAAAAAATTTTAAAAAATCCCGAACTGCAAAAAGTTTCGAAAATCATGAAAAATAGAAAACGAGTCGTCTTGCCATGAAACTTCACGTGAAGGCTTAAGGGACCATTGTATGAATTTACAAGCAATAAAAATGGCATTGGCATGCAGAAATATGATGATGTGCCTAAACCCACCTACCAACCTATCGACCCACGGCTGGCGCATCCCGTCTCTCTGGCTGGCGTAGTGCCCGCCCGCCCGCCCACCCGCTCGTTTCGTCAGTTGGCTTAGGCATACGGAGTTCATTCCCAGTCTAAGATCAGATCGGATCGAGGGTTGCTGCAGCAAGATCGTCAGCACGTAGAGGGGGGCCCGATCGATCCTCGGCTTGCGCATCCCGCCCCTCTGGCCGACTGAATGCCCGTACGCTCGTTTCGTGGGTTGACTTAGGCATACGAAGTTTATTCCCAGTCTAAACATACGGAGTTCATTCCTAGTCTAAGATCAGACCAGACCGAGGGTTACAGCAGCACATGCTGGGCTCGAGCATGTGCTGGTGCCGTATTTTTCTTCACCGAGGCACCATCGCCGGAGCATCATCGGAGAACCTGATCGGTGGTATTGGGGTTCTGGCGATCGAGGGAGCCAAGGGGGGTGTGCACATATGATGTGCGATGGGTGCTGGTACTTGGCCTTTACATTGGCCCCCTATCCCTCATCAAACCTCAAGAACTCACACCCCCTTAAAGAGCATTTGAGATTTTAGAGGTTTGCTACCAGTAGCCATTAAACTGTCTGAAATGGGGACACTTTTTTCCAATTGTCACAAAATCTTGTACACTTTGAGTTTTTAGCTGAATTTTTTTATGCATGCCAACAAAAATATAAGGATCACGTCTACCAAGTTTGGGGCCAAAATTCCTTCCAAAAAAATTTTAAAAAATCCCGAACCGTAAAAAGTTTCAAAAATCATGAAAAATAGAAAATGAGTCGTCTTGCCATGAAACTTCACGTGAAGGCTTAAGGGACCATTGTCTGAATTTACAACCCACAAAAATGGCATTGTTACATAGAAATATGAAGATGTGCCTAAACCCACCTACCACCCTATCGATTCACGGCTTGCGCATCCCGTCTCTCTGCCGGCGTAGTGCCCGCCCGCCCGTCCGCCAGCTCGTTTTGTCGGTTGGCTTAGGCATGCCTAGTTCATTCCCAGTCTAAGATCAGACCAGACTGAGGGTTACGGTAGTAGGATCGACAGCATGCAGAGGGGGCCCGGCCGATCACCGGCTTGTGCATCCCGCCCCTCTGGTCGGCTAAGCGCCCGCACACTCGTTTCGTGGGTTGATTTAGGCATACGGAGTTCATTCCTAGTCTAAGCATACAGAGTTCATTCCCAGTCTAAGATCAGACCAGACCGAGGGTTGCGGCAGCACATGCTAGGCTCGGGCATGTGCTGGTGTCGCATTTTTCTTCACCGGGGCACCATCGTCGGAGCATCACCGGAGAACCTGACCGGCGACATTGGGGTTCCAGCGATAGAGGGCCAGGGGGTGTGCGCATATGATGTGCGATGGGTGCTGGTACTTGGCCCTTATATTTGCCCCCTATCCCTCATCAAACCTCGAGAACTCTCACCCCCTTAAAGTGCATTTGAGATTTTACAGGTTTGCTGCCAGTAGCCATTAAAGTGTCTGAAATGGGGACACTTTTTTCAAATGGTCACAAAATCTTGTACACTCCGAGTTTTTAGCTGAATTTTTTTGTGCACGGGAACAAAAATACAAGGATCACATCAAAAAATGTTTCGGGCCAAAACTCCTTCCAAAACAATTTTCAAAAATCCTGAACCCCAAAAAGTTTTGGAAATCGTGAAAAATAGAAAACGAGTCGTCTTGCCATGAAACTTGACGTCAAGGCTTAAGGGACCATTGTATGAATTTACAAGCCATAAAAATGGTAGTGGCACGCAAAAATATGAAGATGTGCCTAAACCCACCTACTACCCTATCGATCCACGGCTTGCGCATCCCGTCTCTTTGGTCGACGTAGTGCCCGCCCACTTGCCCGCCCGCTCGTTTTGTCGGTTGGCTTAGGCATACGGAGTTCATTCCTAGTCTAAGATCAGACAGGACCAAGGGTTGCAGTAGCAGGATCGACAGCACGCAGAGGTGGATGCGGCCAATCCCCGGCTTGTGCATCCCGCCCCTTTGGCCGGTTGAGAGCCTGTACGCTCGTTTCGTGGGTTGACTTAGGCATACGGAGTTCACTCCCAGTCTAAGCATACGGAGTTCATTCCCAGTCTAAGATCTGACCAGACCGAGGGTTACGGTAGCACTTGCTGGGCTCGGGCATGTGCTGGGGCCGTATTTTTCTTCGTCGGGGCACCATCACTGGCGGTATTGGGGTTTCGAAGATCGGGGGGGCCGGGGCGGGAGTGCGCACTAGATGTACGATGGGTGCTGGTACTTGGCCCTTATATTGGCCACCTGTCCCTCATCAAACCTCGAGAACTCACACCCCCTTTAAAGAGCATTTGAGATTTTACAGGTTTGGTGCCAGTAGCCATTAAAGTGTCTGAAATGGGGACACTTTTTTCAAATGGTCACAAAATCTTGTACACTTCAAGTTTTTAGCTGAATTTTTTTGTGCAAGGTAACAAAAATACAAGGATCATGTCTACCAAGTTTTCGGCCAAAACTCCTTAAGAAAAAATTTAAAAAAATCCCGAACCGTAAAAAGTTTCAAAAATTGTGAAAAACAAAAAACGAGTCGTCTTGCCACGAAACTTCACGTGAAGGCTTAAGGGACCATTGTATGAATTTACAAGCCATAAAAATGGCATTGGCATGCAGAAATATGAAGTTGTTCCCAAACCCACCTACCACCCTATCGATCCACGGCTTGCACATCCTGTCTGTCTGGCCGGCGTAATGCCCACCCGCCCGCCGGCCCGTTCCGTCAGTTGGCTTAGGCATACGAAGTTCATTCCCAGTCTAAGATCAGATCGATCGAGGGTTACAGTAGTAGGATCGGTAGCACGCAGAGGGGGACTCGACCGATCCCCGGCTTACGCATCCCACCCCTCTGGCCGGCTGAGCGCCCGCACGCTCGTTTCGTGGGTTGAGTTAGCCATACGGAGTTCATTCCCAGTCTAAGATTGGACCGGATTAAGGGTTGCAGCAGCACATGCTGGGCTCGGGCATGTGTTGGTGTCGCCTTTTTCTTCGTCGGGGCACCATCATCGGAGCATCGCCAGAGAAACTGACCGACAGTATTAGGGTTTCGACGATCGGGGTGGTCGCGGGGGTGTGCGCACATGATGTGCGATGGGTGCTGGTACTTGGCCCTTATATTGGCCCTCTATTCCTCATCAAACCTCGAGAACTCACACCCCTTAAAGAGCATTTGAGATTTTACAGGTTTGCTTGCATTAGCCATTAAAGTGTCTAAAATGGGGACGCTTTTTTCAAATGGTCACAAAATCTTGTACACTTCAAGTTTTAGGCTGAATTTTTTAATGCATGCCAACAAAAATACAGCGATCACGTCTACCAAGTTTGGAGCCAAAACTCGTGCCGAAAAAATTTTAAAAAATCCAAAACCGTAAAAAGTTTCAAAAATTATGAAAAATAGAAAATGAGTCATCTTGCCATAAAACTTCACGTGTAGGCTTAAGGGACCATTGTATGAATTTACAAGCCATAAAAATGGCATTGGCATGCAGAAATATGAAGATGTGCCTAAACCCACCTACCACCCTATCGATCCACGACTTGTGCATCCCGTCTCTCTGGCCGGCATAGTGCCCGCGCACCCGTCCTCCCGCTCGTTTTGTCAGTTGGCTTACGCATACGGAATTGATTCCCAGTCTAAGATCAGACCAGACTGAGGGTTGCGGTAGCAGGATCGACAGCACGCAGAGGGGGACCCGGTCGATCCCGGGCTTGTGCATCCCACGCCTCTGGCCGGCTGTGCGCCCGCGCGCTCGTTTCATGGGTTGACTTAGGCATACGGAGTTCATTCCCAGTCTAAGATCAGACCGGACTGAGGGTTGGAGTAGAACATGCTGGGCTCGGGCATGTGCTGGTGTCACAATTCTCTTCGTCAGGGCACCATCGCCGAAGCATCACCGGAGAACCTGACCTACGGCATTAGGGTTTTGGCGATCAGGGGACCGGGGGGGTGTGCGCACATGATTTGTGATGGGTGCTGGTACTTGGCGCTTATATTGGCCCCTTATCCTTCATCATACCTTGATAACTCACACCGCCTTAAAGAGCATTTGAGATTTTATAGATTTGCTACCAGTAGCCGTTAAAGTGTCTGAAATGGGGACATTTTTTTCAAATGGTCACAAAATCTTGTACAGTTAGAGTTTTTAGCTGAATTTTTTTATGCATACCAACCAAAGTACAAGGATCACGTCTACCAAGTTTGGGGCCAAAACTCCTTCCGAAAAAATTTTCAAAAATCCCAAACCGTAAAAAGTTTCAAAAATCTTAAAAAATAGAAAATGAGTCGTCTTGCCATGAAACTTAACGTGAAGGCTTAAGGGACCATTCTATGAGTTTACAAGCCATAAAAATGGCATTGGCATGCAGAAATATGAAGATGTGCCTAAACCCACCTACCACCCTATCGATCCACGGCTTGCGCATCCTGTCTCTCTAGCTGGCGTAGTGCCCGCCCGCCCTCCCGCCCGCTCGTTTCGTTAGTTGGCTTAGGCATAAGGAGTTGATTCCCAGTCTAAGATCAGACCAGACTGAGGGTTGTGGTAGCAGGATCAGCAGCATGCAGAGGGGGACTCAATCGATCCTCGACCTGCGCATGCCGCCCCTCTGGCCGGCTGAGCGCCCGCACGCTCGTTTCGTGGGTTGACTTAGGCATACAGAGTTCATTCCCAGTCTAAGCATACGGAGTTCGTTCCCAGTCTAAGATCGGATCAGACCGAGGGTTGCGACAGCACATGCTGGGCTCAGGCATGTGCTGGTGCCGTATTTTTCTTCACCGGAGCACCATCGCTGGAGCATCACCGGAGAACCTGACCGGCGGCATTGGGGTTCCGACGATCGGGGGGGTCGGGGGGGTGTACGCACATGATGTGCGATGGGTGCTGGTACTCGGCCCTTATACTGGTCTCCTATCCCTCATCAAACCTCGAGAACCCTCACCCCCTTAAAGAGCATTTGAGATTTTACAAGTTTGCTGCCAGAAGCCATTAAAGTGTCTGAAATGGGGACACTTTTTCAAATGGTCACAAAATCTTGTACACATCGAGCTTTTAGCTGAATTTTTTTGTGCATGCCAACAAATATACAAGGATCACGTCTACCAAGTTTGGGACCAAAACTCTTTTCGAAAAAATTTTAAAAAATCCCAAACCGTAAAAAGTTTCAAAAATCGTGAAAAATAGAAAAGGGTCATCTTGCCATGAAACTTCACGTGAAGGCTTAAGGGACCATTGTATGAATTTAGAAGCCATAAAAATGGCATTGGCATGTAGAAATATGAAGATGTGCCTAAACACAGCTACCACCCTATCAATCCACGGCTTGCGCATCCCGTCTCCCTGGCCGGCCCGCCTGCCCGTTTGTTTCGTCGGTTGGCTTAGTTATACGGAGTTCACTCCCAGTCTAAGATCGGACTGGACCGTGGGTTGTGGCAGCAAGATTAGCAACACGCAGAGGGGGACCCAACCGATCCCCGGCTTGCGCATCCCGCCCCTCTGGCTGGCTGATGACCCGTGCGCTCATTTCGTGGGTTGACTTAGGCATACGGAGTTCATTCCTAGTCTAAGCATACGGAGTTCATTCCCAGCCTAAGCATACGGAGTTCATTCCCAGTCTAAGATTGGACCGAACCGAGGGTTGCGGTAGCACATGCTGAGCTCGAGCATGTGCTGGTGCCACATTTTTCTTCATCAGGGCACCATCACCGGAGCATCATCGAAGAACCTGACCGGAGGCATTGGGGTTCCGACGATGGCTGCTGGTACTTGAAACTTATATTGGCCCACTATCCCCATTAAAGTGTCTGAAATGGGGACACTTTTTTGAAATGGTCTCAAAATCTTGTACACTTTGAGTTTTTACCTGAATTTTTTTATGCATGCCAAAAAAAATACAAGGATCACATCTATCAAGTTTGGGACCAAAACTCTTTCTGAAAAAATTTTAAAAAATCTTGAACCGTAAAAAGTTTTAAAAATCGTGAAAAATAGAAAATGAGTCGTCTTGCCATGAAACTTCATGTGAAGGCTTAAGGGACCATTGTTTGAATTTACAAGCCATAAAAATGGCATTGGCATGTAGAAATATGAAGATGTGCCAAAACCCATGTACCACCCTATCGATCCACGGCTTGCGCATCCCGTTTCTCTGGCCGGCTTAGTGCCCGTCTGACCGCCCGCTCGTTTCGTCAGTTGGCTTAGGTATACGGAGTTCATTCCCAGTCTAAGATCAGACCGGACCGAGGGTTATGGCAGCAGGATTGGCAACACGCAGAGGGGGACTTGGCCGATCCTCGACTTGCGCATCCCGCCCCTCTGGCCGGTTGAGCGCTCGTACGCTAGTTTCGTGGGTTGACTTAGGCATACAGAGTTCATTCCCAGTCTAAGCATATGGAGTTCATTCCCAGTCTAAGATCGGACCGAACTGAGGGTTACGGCGGCACATGCTGGGCTCGGGCATGTGCTGGTGCCACATTTTTCTTCGTCGGGGCACCATCCCCGTAGAACCTGACCGGTGGCATTGGGGTTCCGGTGATTGGGGGGGCCGAGGGGGGTGCACACATGATATGTGATTGGTGCAAGTACTTGGCCCTTATATTGGCCCTCTATCCGTCATCAAACCTCGAGAACTCACACCCCCTTAAAGAGCAATTCAGATTTTACAGGTTTGCTACCAGTAGCCATTAAAGTGTCTGAAATGGGGACACTTTTTTCAAATGGTAACAAAATCTTGTACACTTCGAGTTTTTAGCTGAATTTCTTTGTGCATGCCAACAAAAATACAAGGATCACGTCTACCAAGTTTGGGGCCAAAACTCCTTCTGAAAAAATTTAAAAAAATCCCAAACAGTAAAAAGTTTTCAAAATCATGAAAAATAGAAATCGAGGGTTGCGGCAGCAGGATCGGTATCACGTAGAAGGGGACCCGATCGATCCACGGCTTGCGCATCCTGCCCCTCTGGCTGGCTGAGTGACCGCACGCTCGTTGCGTGGGTTAACTTAGGCATAAGGAGTTCATTCCCAGTCTAAGCATACGACGTTCATTCCCAGTCTAACATCGGACCGGACTGAGGGTTGCGGCAGCACATGCAGGGCTCGGGCATGTGCTGGTGCCGTATTTTTCTTCGCTGGGGCACCATCGCTGGAGAACCTAACCGGCGGCATTGGGGTTCTGATGATCGGGGGGGTCGAGGGGGTGTGCGCACATGATGTGCGATGGGTGCCGGTACTTGGCCCTTATATTGGCCTCCTATCCCTCATCAAACCTCAAGAACTCATGCCCCCTTAAAGAGCATTTGAGAGTTTACAGGTTTGCTGCCAGTAGCCATTAAAGTGTCTAAAATGGGGACAATTTCTTCAAATGGTCACAAAATCTTGTATACTTCGAGTTTTTAGCTGATTTTTTTTATGCATGCCAACAAAAATGCAAGGATCACGTCTACCAAGTTTGGGGCCAAAACTCGTTCCGAAAAAATTTTGCAAAATCCTGAATCGTAAAAAGTTTCAAAAATCATGAAAAATAGAAAAGGAGTCGTCTTGCCATGAGACTTCAGGTGAAGGCTTAAGGGAGAATTATATGAATTTACAAGCCATAAAAATGGCATTGACATGTAGAAATATGAAGATGTGCCTAAACCCACTTACCACCCTATCGATCCACGGCTTGCGCATCCCGTCTCTCTGGCCGACGTAGTGCCCGCCCGCCTACCCGCCTGCTTGTTTCGTTGGTTGGCTTAGGCATACGGAGTTCATTCCCAGTCTAAGATTGGACTGGACTGAGGGTTGTGGCAACAGCATCGACAGCACGCAGAGGGGGACCCGGTCGATCCCCGACTTGCGTATCTCGCCCCTCTGGTCGACTGAGCGCCCGCACGCTCGTTTCGTGGGTTGACTTAGGCATATAAAGTTCATTCCCAGTCTAAGCATGCGGAGTTCATTCCCAGTCTAAGATCTAACTGGACTGAGGATTGTAGTAGCACATGCTGGGCTCGGGCATGTGCTAGTGCCGTATTTTTCTTCGTAGGGGTACCATCACCGGAGCATCGTCGGAGAACCTGATCGGTGGCATTGGTGTTCTGGCGATCGGAGGGGCCGGAGGGGCTGTGCGTACATGATGTGAGATGGGTGCTGGTACTTGGCCCTTATATTGGCCCCCTAACCCTCATCAAACCTCGAGAACTCACACCCCCTTAAAGAGTATTTGAGATTTTACAGGTTTGCTGCCAGTAGCAATTAAAGTGTCTGAAATGGGGACATTTTTTTCAAATGGTCACAAAATCTTGTACACTTCGAGTTTTTAGCTGAATTTTTTTGTGCATACCAACAAAAATACAAGGATCACGTCTATCAAGTTTAGGCCAAAAATCCTTTCGAAAAAATTTTACAAAATCTCGAACTGCAAAAAGTTTTGAAAATCATGAAAAATAGAGAACGAGTCGTCTTGCCATGAAACTTCACGTGAAGGCTTAAGGGACCATTGTATGAATTTAAAAGGCATAAAAATTGCATTGGCCTGCAGAAAGATGAAGATGTGCCTAAACCCACCTACCACCCTATCGATACACGGCTTGCGCATCCCGTCTTTCTGACCAGTGTAGTGCCCGCCCGCCCGCCCGCTCGATTCGTCGATTTGCTTAGGCATACGAGTTCATTCCCAGTTTAAGATCAGACCGGATCGAGGGTTGCGGCAGCAAGATCAACAGCACGCAAAGGGGGACCCGACTGATCCCCGGCTTGCGCATCCTGCCTCTCTGGCCGGCTGAGCGCCCGCACGCTCGTTTCGAGGGTTGACTTAGGCATACGAAGTTCATTCCCAGTCTAAGCATACGGAGTTCATTCCAAGTCTAAGACTCAACGGGACTGCTGGTTGCGGCAACACATACTGGGCTCGGGCATGTGCTGGTGCCATTTTTTTCTTCACCGGGGCACCATCGTCGGAGCATCGTCGGAGAACCAGACCGGTGGCATTGGGGTTCCGATGATCGAAGGGGCTGGGGGTGGTGTGCGCACATGATGTGCGATGCGTGCTGGTACTTGGCCCTTATATAGGCCGCCTATCCCTCATCAAACATCGAGAACTCACACCCCCTCAAAGAGCATTTGAGATTTTATAGCTTTGCTGCCAGTAGCCATTAAAGTGTCTAAAATGGGGATACTTTTTTCAAATGGTCACAAAATCTTGTACACTTTGAGTTTTTAGTAGAATGTTTTTGTGCATGCCAACAAAAATACAAGGATCACGTCTACCAATTTTTGGGCCAAAACTCATTTCGAAAAAATTTTAAAAAATCCCGAACCGCAAAAAGTTTCAAAAATCATGAAAAATAGAAAACAAGTCGTCTTGCCATGAAACTTCACGTGAAGGCTTAAGGGACCGTTGTATGAATTTACAAGCCTTAAAAATGGCATTGGCATGCAGAAATACGAAGATGTGCCTAAACCAACCTACCACCCTATCGATCCACGGCTTGCGCACCTCGCCTCTCTGACCGGCGCAGTGCCCGCCTGCTCGTTTCGTCGGTTGGCTTAGGCATACGAAATTCATTCCCAGTCTAAGATCGGATCGGACCGAGGGTTGTGGCAGTAGGATTGGCAGCATGTAGAGGGGGCTCGGTCGATCCTCGGCTTGTGCATCTCGCCCCTCTGGCCAGCTAAACGCTCGCACGCTCATTTCGTGGGTTGACTTAGGCATACGCAGTTCATTCCCAGTCTAAGCATACGGAGTTCATTCCAAATCTAAGATTAGACTGGACCGAGGGTTGCGGCAGCACATGCTGGGCTCAGACATGTGCTGGTGCTGCATTTTTGTCCACCGGGGCACCATCATCGGAGCATCCCCGGAGAACCTGACCGGCGGCATTAGGGTTCCGACGATCGGGGGGGCCGGGGGGTGTGCGCACAAGATGTGGGACGGGTGCTGGTACTTGGCCCTTATATTGGCCCCCTATCCCTCATCAAACTCGACAACTCACACCCCCTTGAAGAGTATTTGAGATGCTACAGGTTTGCTACCAGTAGCCATTAAAGTGTCTGAAATGGGGACACTTTTTTCAAATGGTCACAAAATGTTGTACACTTCGAGTTTTTAGCTGAATTTTTTTGTGCTTGCCAACAAAAATACAAGGATCCTCTACCAAGTTCAGGGCCAAAACTCCTTCCGAAAAAATTTTAAGAAATCCCAAACCGAAAAAGTTTCAAAAATCATGAAAAATAGAAAACGAGTCGTCTAGCAATGGAACTTCATGTGAAGGCCTAAGGGACCATTGTATGAATTTACAAGCCATAAAAATGGCATTGGCATGCAAAAATATGAAAATGTGCCTAAACCCACCTGTCACCCTATCGATCCATGGCTTGCGCATCCCGTCTCTCTGACCGATGTAGTGTCCGCCCGCCCGCCCCTTGTTTCATCGGTTCACTTAGGCATACGGATTTCATTCCAGTGTAAGATCGGACTGGACCGAGGGTTGTGGCAGCAGATCGGCAGCACGTAGAGGGGGACCTGGCCGATCCCCGGCTTGCACATCTCGCCTCTCTGGCCGGCTGAGCGCTCGCACGCTCGTTTCGTGCATTGACATAGGCATACAGAGTTCATTCCCAGTCTAAGCATACGGAGTTCATTCCCAGTCTAGGATCGGATCGGACCGAGGGTTACGGCAGCACATGCTGGGCTCAGGCATGTGCTGGTGCTGCATTTTTCTTCACTGGGGCACCATCGCTGGAGCATCGTCAGAGCATCGCCAGAGAACCTGACCGGCGGCATTGGGGTTTCGACGATCGGGGGGGCCGAGAGGGGTGTGCCCACATGATGTGCGATGGGTGCTGGTACTTGGCCCTTATATTGAATGCCTATCCCTCATCAAACCTCGAGAACTCACACCCCCTTAAAGAGCATTTGAGATTTTACAGGTTTGCTGCCAGTAGCAATTAAAGTGTCTGAAATGGGGACACTTTTTTCAAATGGTCACAAAATCTTGTACACTTTGAGTTTTTAGCTGAATTTTTTTGTGCATGCCAAAAAATGTACAAGGATGACGTCTACCAAGTCTGGGACCAAAAATCCTTCCAAAAAAATTTTAAAAAATCCCGAACCGTAAAAAGTTTTGAAAATCATGAAAAATAAAAAACGAGTCGTCTGGCCATGAAACTTCACGTGAAGGCTTAAGGGACCATTGTATGATTTTACAAGCTATAAAAATGGCATTGGCACATAGAAATATGAAGATGTGCCTAAACCCACCTACCACCCTATCGATCCACGGCTTGTGCATCCGGTCTCTCTGGCCGACGTAGTGCCCGCCCGCCCGCCCGCCCGTTCGTTTCGTCGGTTGGCTTAGGCATACGGAGTTCATTCCCAGTCTAAGATTGCATCGGACAGAGGGTTACAGTAGCAGGATCGGCAGCACGCAGAGGGGCACCCGACCGATCCCCGGCTTGTGCATCCCACCCCTTTGGCCGACTGAGCGCCCGCACAGTCGTTTCGTGGGTTGACTTAGGCATACGGAGTTCATTCCCAGTCTAAGCATACGGAGTTCAATCCCAGTCTAAGATCGGACCGGACCAAGGGTTACGGCAGCACTTGCTAGGCTCGGGCATGTGCTGGTGCCGTAATTTTCTTCACCGGGGCACCATCGTCGAAGCATCGTCGGAGAACTTGACCGGCGGCATTGTGGTTCTGGTGATCGGGGGGCCGGGGGGGTGTACGCACATAATGTGCGATGAGTGCTGGTACTTGGCCCTTATATTGGCTGCCTATCCCTCATCAAACCTCGAGAACTCACACCCCCTGAAAGAGCATTTGAGATTTTATAGGTTTGCTGCCAGTAGCCATTAAAGTGTCTAAAATGGGGACACTTTTTTGAAATGGTCACAAAATCTTGTACGCTTGTGCATCCCGTCTCTCTGGCTGGGTTAGTGCCCGCTCGTTTCATCGGTTGGCTTAGGCATACGGAGTTCATTCCCCGTCTAAGATCGGACTAGATCGAGGGTTGTGGTCGCAAGATTGACAGCATGCAGAGGGGGACCCGACTGATCCCCGGCTTGCGCATACTGCCCCTCCGGCCGGCTGAGCGCCCGCACGCTCATTTCGTGGGTTGACTTAGGCATACGGAGTTCATTCCCAGTCTAAGCATACGGAGTTCATTCGCAATCTAAGATCGAACCAGATCACGGGTTGCGGTAGCACATGCTAGGCTCGGGCATGTGCTGGTGCCACATTTTTCTTCACCGGGGCACATCGTCGGAGCATCGTCGGAGAACTTGACCGGTGGCATTGGGGTTCCGGCGATCGGGGGGGCCGGGGGGTGTGCGCACATGTTGTGCGATGGGTGCTGGTACTTGGCCCTTAGATTGGCTCCCTATCCCTCATCAAACCTCAAGAACTCACACCCCCTTAAAGAGCATTTGAGATTTTATAGGTTTGCTGCCAGTAGCCATTAAAGTGTCTAAAATGGGGACACTTTTTTGAAATGGTCACAAAATCTTGTACGCTTCGAGTTTTTAGCTGAATTTTTTTATGCATGCGAACAAAAATACAAGGATCACGTCTACCAAGTTTGGACCAAAAATCCTTTCGAAAAAGTTTAAAAAATCTCGAACAGCAAAAAGTTTTGAAAATCGTGAAAAATAGAAAACGAGTCGTCTTGCCATGAAACTTCACGTGAAGGCTTAAGGGACCATTGTATGAATTTACACACCATAAAAATGGCATTGGCAAGCAGAAATAGGAAGATGTGCCCAAACCCGGCTACCACCCTATCGATCCATGGCTTGTGCATCCCGTCTCTCTGGCCGGGTTAGTGCCCGCCCGCCTGCCCGCCAACTCGTTCGTCGGTTGGCTTAGGCATACGGAGTTCATTCCCAGTATAAGAATGGACCAGACCGAGGGTTACGACAACAGGATCGGCAGCACGCAGAGCGGGACCCGCCTGATCCCCGGCTTGCGCATCCCGCCCCTCTGGCCGGCTGACCGCCCGCACGCTCGTTTCGTCGGTTGACTTAACCATACGCAGTTCATTCCTAGTCTAAGATCAGACCGGACTGAGGGTTTGCTGTAGCACATGCTGGGCTCGGGCATGTGCTGGTGCCGCATTTTTCTTCGTCGGGGTACCATCACCGGAGAACTTGACTGGCAGCATTGGGGTTTCGACGATCGGGGGGGCCGGGGGGCCTGTGCGAACATGATGTAAGATGGGTGCTAGTACTTGGCCCTTATATTGGCCCCCTATCCCTCATCAAACCTCGAGAACTCACACCCCCTTAAAGAGCATTTGAGATTTTACAGGTTTGCTACCAGTAGCCATTAAAGTGTTTGAAATGGGGACACTATTTTTAAATTTTTAAATGGGCACAAAATCTTGTACACTTCGAGTTTTTAGCTGAATTTTTTTGTTCAGGCCAACAAAAATACAAGGATCACCTCTACCAAGTTTGGAGCCAAAACTCGTTCTGAAAAAATTTTAAAAAATCCTGAACCTCAAAAAGTTTTAAAAATCGTGAAAAATAGAAAAGGAGTCGTCTTGCCATGAAACTTCACGTGAAGGCTTAAGGGACCATTGTACGAATTTACAAGCCATAAAAATGGCATTGGCATGCAAAAATATGAAGATGTGCCTAAACCCACCTACCACCCTATCGATCCACGGATTGCGCATCCCGTCTCTCTGGCCGGGGTAGGGATCGCCCGCCCGCCCGCTCGTTTCATCGGTTGGCTTAGGCATACGGAGTTCATTCCCAGTCTAAAATCAGACTGGACCGAGGGTTGCGGCAGCACATGCTGGCTCGGGCATGTGCTGGTCCCACATTTTTCTTCACCGGGGCACCATCACCGAAGCATCACCGGAGAACCTGACCGACGGCATTGGGGTTCCGGTGATCGGGGGGGTCGTGGGGGGTGTGGGCACATGATGTGCAATGGGTTCTGGTACTTGGCCCTTATATTGGGCCGCTATCTCTCATCAAACCTCAAGAACTCACACCCCCTTAAAGAGAATTTGAGATTTTACAGGTTTGCTGCCAGTAGCCATTAAAGTGTCGAAATGGGGACACTATTTTCAAATGGTCACAAAATCTTGTACACTTTAAGTTTTTAGTTGAATTTTTTTTTGCATGCAAAAAAAAAATTCAAGGATCAGGTCTACCAAGTTTGGGGCCAAAACTCCTTTCGAAAAAATTTTAAAAAATCTCGAACCACAAAAAGTTTCAAAAATCATGAAAAATAAAAAACGAGTCATCTTGCCATGAAACTTCACGTGAAGGCTTAAGGGACCATTGTATGAATTTACAAGCCAAAAAAATGGCATTGGCATGCAGAAATATGAAGATGTGCCTAAACCCACCTACCACCCTATCGATCCACGGCTTGCGCATCCCGTCTCTCTGGCCAGCGTAGTGCCCGCCCGTCCGCCTGCCCGCCTACCCGCTCGTTTCATCGGTTGGCTTAGGCATACGGAGTTCATTCCCAGTCTAAGATCGAACCAGATTGAGGGTTGCGGTAGCAGGATCAGTAGCACACAGAGGGGGACTCGACCGATCCTCGGCTTGCGCATCCGTCTCCTCTGGCCGACTGGGCGCCCGCACGCTCGTTCCATGGGTTGACCTAGGCATACGGAGTTCATTCCCAGTGTAAGCATACGGAGTTCATTCCCAATCCAAGATCAGACCAGACCGAGGGTTGCGGTATCACATGCTGGGCTCAGGCATGTGCTGGTGCCATATTTTTCTTCGCCGGAGCTCCATCGTTGGAGCATCGTCAGAGAACCTAACCGACGACATTGGGGTTCTAACGATCGGTGGGTCGTGGGGGGGGTGTGTGCACATGATGTGCGATGGGTGCTGGTACTTGACCCTTATATTGGCCCCCTATCGCTCATCAAACCTCAAGAAGTCAATCCCCCTTAAAGAGCATTTGAGATTTTACAGGTTTGCTTCTAGTAGCCATTAAAGTGTCTGAAATGGGGACACTTTTTTCAAATGGTCACAAAATCTTGTACACTTTGAGTTTTCAGCTGAATTTTTTGGGCATGTCAACAAAAATACAAGGATCACATCTACCAAGTTTGGGGCCAAAACTCCACCCAAAAATTATTTTAAAAATCTCGAACCGCAAAAAGTTTCAAAAATCATGAAAAATAGAAAACGAGTCGTCTTGCCATGAAACTTCATGTGAAGGCTTAAGGGACCATTGTATGAATTTAAAAGCCATAAAAAAGGAATCGGCATGCAGAAATATGAATATGTGCCTAAACCCACCTACCACCCTATCGATCCACGGCTTGCGCATCCCGTCTCTCTGGCCGGCGTAGTGCCCGCCCGCCCGCCTGCTCGTTTCGTCGATTGGCTTAGGCATACAGAGTTCATTCCCAGTCTAAGATCAAACCAGACCGAGGGTTGCGGCAGCAAGATTGATAACACGCAGAGGGGGACCCGGTCGATCCCCGGCTTGTGGATCCTGCCCTTCTGGCCGGTTGAGCGCCCGCACGCTCGTTTCATGGGTTCACTTAGGCATACGGAGTTCATTCCCAGTCTAAGATCGAACAGGACCGAGGGTTGCGACAGCACATGCTGGGCCCGGGCATGTGCTGGTGCCATATTTTTCTTCACCAAGGCACCATCACCAGAGCATCACCGGAGAACCTGAGCGGCGGCATTGGGGTTCCAGAGATCGGGGGGGCCGGGGGGGGTGTGCGCACATGATGTGCGATGGGTGCTGGTACTTGGCCTTTATATTGAACCCCTATCCCTCATCAAAACTCGAGAACTCACACCCCCTTAAAGAGCATTTGAGATTTTACAGGTTTGCCGCCAGTAGCCGTGAAAGTGTTTGAAATGGGGACACTTTTTTCAATTGGTCACAAAATCTTGTACACTTTGAGTTTTTAGTAGAATTTTTTGTGCATGCCAACAAAAATACGAGGATCATGTGTACCAACTTTGGGGCCAAAACTCTTTCGAAAAAATTTTAAAAAATCCCGAACCGTAAAAAGTTTCAAAAATCGTGAAAAATAGAAAACGACTCATCTTGCCATGAAACTGCACGTGAAGGCTTAAGGGACCATTGTATGAATTTACAAGCCATAAAAATGGCATTGGCACATAGAAATATGAAGATGTGCCTAAACCCACCTACCACCCTATCGATCCATGGCTTGCGCATCCCGTCTCTATGGCCGGTGTAGTGCCCGCCCGTCCGCCTGCCCGTTCGTTTCATCGGTTGGCTTAGGTATACGGAGTTTATTCCCAGTCTAAGATCGGACCAGACCGAGGGTTGCGGCAGCACATGCTGGGCTTGGGCATGTGCTGGTGCCACATTTTTCTTCGCCAAAGCACCATCGTCGGAGTATCGCCGAAGAACCTGACCGACGGCAATGGGGTTCCGGCGATCGGGGGGGCCGGGGGGGTGTGTGCACATGATGTGCAATGGGTGCTGGTACTTGGCACTTATATTGGCCCCCTATCCCTCATCAAACCTCATGAACTCGCACCCCCTTAAAGAGCATTTGAGATTTTACAGGTTTGCTGCCAGTCGCCATTAAAGTGTCTGAAATGGGGACACTTTTTTCAAATGGTCACAAAATCTTGTACACTTCGAGTTTTTAGCTGAATCTTTTTGTGCATGCCAACAAAAATACAAGGATCACGTCTTCGAAGTTTGGGGCCAAAACTCCTTCCGAAAAAATTTTAAAAAATCCCGAACCACAAAAAGTTTTGAAAATCGTGAAAAATAAAAAACGAGTCGTCTTGCCATGAAACTTCACGTGAAGGCTTAAGGGACCATTGTATGAATTTACAAGCCATAAAAATGGCATTGGCATGCAGAAATATGAAGATGTGCCTAAACCCTCCTACCACCCTATCGATCCACGGCTTCCGCATCCCGTCTCTTTGGTCGGCATAGTGCCCGCCCACTCGTTTCATCGGTTGGCTTAGGCATACAGAGTTCATTACCAGTCTACGATCGGACCAGACCGAGTGTTGCGGCAGCAAGATCGACAGCACACAGAGGGGGACCCGGTCGATCCCCAGCTTGCGCATCCTGCCCCACTGGCCGGCTGAGCGCCCGCATGCTCGTTTCGTAGGTTGACTTAGGCATACAGAGTTCATTCCCAATCTAGGCATACGGAGTTCATTCCCAGTCTAAGATAGGATCAGATCGAGGGTTGCGACAGCACATGCTCGGCTTGGGCATGTGCTGGTGCCGCATTTTTCTTCGCCGGGACACCTTCGCCGGAGCATCGCCAGAGAACCTGACCGGCGGCATTGGGGTTCTGGCGATCGGGGGGGTTGGGGGGTGTGCACACATAATGTGCGATGGGTGCTGATACTTGGCCCTTATATTGGCCCCTATCTCTCATCAAACCTCGAGAACTCACACCCCCTTAAAGAGCATTTGAGATTTTACAGGTTTGCTGCCAGTAGTATTAAAGTGTCTGAAATGGGGACACTTTTTTCAAATGGTCACAAAATCTTGTACACCTCGAGTTTTTAGCTGAATTCTTTTCTGCTTGCCAACAAAAATACAAGGATCACCTCTACCAAATTTGGGGCCAAAACTCCTTCCGAAAAAATTTTAAACAATCCCGAACCGAAAAAAGTTTCAAAAATCGTGAAAAATAGAAAACGAGTCGTCTTGCCATGAAACTTCACGTGAAGGCTTAAGGGACCATTGTATGAATTTACAAGCCATAAAAATGGCATTAGCACACAGAAATATGAAGATGTTCCCAAACCCACCTACCACCCTATCGATCCACGGCTTGCGCATCCCGTCTCTCTGGTCGGCGTAGTGCCCGCCTGCCCGCCCGCTCGTTTCGTCGGCTGGCTTAGGCATAGGAGTTCATTCCCAGTCTAAGATCAGACCAAACCGAGGGTTGTGACAGCAAGATTGGCACCACGCAGAGGGGGACCCGGCCAATCTCCGACTTGCGCATCCTTTCCCTCTGGCCGGCTGAGCGCCGGCACGCTCGTTTTTTGAGTTGACTTAGGCATACGGAGTTCATTCCAAGTCTAAGCATACGGAGTTCATTCTCAATCTAAGATCGGACTGGACCGAGGGTTGCGGCAGCACATGCTGGGCTCAGGCATGTGCTTGTGTCGCATTTTTCTGTGTTGGGGCACCCTCACCGGAGCATCGCCGGAGAACCTAACCGGCGGCATTGGGGTTCCGACGATCGGGGGGGCCGGGGGGGTGTGCGCACATTATGTGCGATGGGTGCTGGTACTTGGCCCTTATATTGACCCCCTATCCCTCATCAAACCTCGAGAACTCACTCTCCCTTAAAGAGCATTTGAGATTTTACAGGTTTGTTGCCAGTAGGCATTAAAGTGTCTGAAATGGGACACTTTTTTCAAATGGTCACAAAATCTTGTACACTTCGAGTTTTTAGCTGAATTTTTTTGTTCATGCCAACAAAAATGCAAGGATCCCGTCTACCAAGTTTGGGACCAAAAATCCTTCCAAAAAGATTTTAAAAAATCCCGAAGCGCAAAAAGTTTCGAAAATCGTGAAAAATAGAAAACGAGTTGTCTCGCCATGAAACTTCACGTGAAGGCTTAAGGGACCATTGTATGAATTTACAAGCCATAAAAATGGCATTGGCACGCAGAAATATGAAAATGTGCCTAAACCCACCTACCACCCTATCGATCCACGGCTTGCGCATCCCGTCTCTCTGGCTAGCGTAGTGCCCGCCTGCCTGTCCGCCTGCTCATTTCGTCGGTTGGCTTAGGCATACCTAGTTCATTCCCAATCTAACATCAGACCGGACTGAGGGTTGTGGTAGTAGGATCGGCAGCACGTAGAGGGGGACCCGACCGATCCCCGACTTATGCATCCCGCCCCTCTGGCCGGATAAGCACCTGCACGCTCCTTTCGTGGGTTGACTTAGGCATACGGAGTAATTCCCAGTCTAAGCATACGGAGTTAATTTCCAGTCTAAGATCGGACCAGACCGAGGGTTGCGACAGCACATGCTGGGCTCGAGCATGTGCTGAGGCTGTATTTTTCTTTGTCGGGGCATCGTTGGAGAACCTGACCGGCGGTATTGGGGTTTCTACGATCGAGGGGGCCGGGGCAGGAGTGCACACTTGATGTGCGATTGGTGCTGGTACTTGGCCCTTATATTAGCCCCCTATCCCGCATCAAACCTCGAGAACTCACACTCCCTTAAAGAGCATTTGAGATTTTACAGGTTTGCTGCTAGTAGCCATTAAAGTGTCTCAAATGGTGGGCACTTTTTTCAAATGGTCACAAAATCTTGTACACTTTGAGTTTTTGGCTGAATTTTTTTATGCATGCCAAAAAAAATACAAGGATCACATCTACCAATTTTGAGACCAAAACTCCTTCTGAAAAAATTTTAAAAAATCCCGAACCGCAAAAAGTTTCAAAAATCGTGAAAAATAGAAAACAAGTTGTCTTGCCATGAAACTTCACGTGAAGGCTTAAGGGATCATTGTATGAATTTACAAGCCATAAAAATGGCATTGGCATGTAGAAATATGAAGATGTGCCTAAACGTTCCTACCACCCTATCGATCCATGACTTGCGTATCCTGTCTCTCTGGCTGACGTAGTGCCGACCTGCCCGTCCGCCCGCTCATTTCATCGGTTGGACCCGACCGATCCTCGACTTGCGAATCCCACCCCTCTGGCCGGCTGAGCGCCTGCATGCTCATTTTGTGGGTTGTCTTAGGCATACGAAGTTCATTCCCGGTCTAAGATTAGATCGGACCGAGGGTTTCGACAGCACATGTTGGGCTTGAGCATGTGCTGGTGCAGCATTTTTCTTCATCGGGGCACCATAACCGGAGCATCGCAGGAGAACCTGACTGGCGGCATTGGGGTTTCGACGATCGGGGGGGCCAGGGGGGTATGCGCACGTATGTGCGATGGGTGCTAGTACTTGGCCCTTATATTGGCCCCCTATCCCTCATCAAACCTTGAGAACTCACACCCCCTTAAAGAGCATTTGAGATTTTACAGGTTTGCTGCCAGTAGCCATTAAAATGTCTGAAATGGGGACACTTTTTCAAATGGTCACAAAATCTTGTACACTTTGAGTTTTTAGCGTAATTTTTTTGTGCATGCCAACAAAAATTCAAGGATCATGTCTACCAAGTTTGGAGCCAAAAATCCTTCTGAAAAAATTTTAAAAAATCCCGAACCACAAAAAGTTTTGAAAATCATGAGAAATAAAAAACGAGTCGTCTTGCCATGAAACTTCATGTGAAGCTTAAAGGACCATTGTATGAATTTACAAGCCACAAAAATGGCATTAGCATGCAAATAATATGAAGATGTACCTAAGCCCACCTACCACCCTATCGATCCACGGCTTGCGCATCCAGTCTCTCTGGCCAGCGTAGTGCCTGCCGGCCCGCCCGCCTGCCCGCCTGCTCATTTCGTCGGTTGGCTTAGGCATACGGACTTCATTCCCAGTCTAAGATCAGACTGGACCGAGGGTTGCGGCAGCAGGATTGGCAACACGCAGAGGGGGACCCGGTCGATCCCCTGCTTGCGCATCCCGCCCCTTTGGCCAGTTGAATGCCCGCACGCTCATTTTGTGGGTTGACTTAGGCATATGGAGTTCATTCCCAGTCTAAGCGTATGGAGTTCATTCCCATTCTAAGATCGGATCAGGCCGAGGGTTGTGGCAGCACATACTAGCCTCGGGCATAGGATAGTGCCTCATTTTTCTTCGTCGGGGCACCATCGTCGGAGCATCGTCGGAGAACCTGACCGGCGGCATTGGGGTTCCGGCAATCGGGGGGGCCGTGGGGGTGTGCGCACATCTTGTGCGATGGCTGCTGGTACTTGGCCCTTATATTGGCCCCCTATCCCTCATTGAACGTCGAGAACTCACACCCCTTTAAAAGGAATTTGAGATTTTACAGTTTTGCTGCCAGTAGCCATTAAAGTGTCTGAAATGGGGACACTTTTTTCAAATGGCCACAAAATCTTGTACACTTCGAGTTTTTAACTGAATTTTTTTGTGCATGCCAATAAAAATACAAGGATCATGTCAACCAAGTTTGGGGCCAAAACTCCTTCCGAAAAAATTTAAAAAAATCCCGAACCGTAAAAAGTTTTGAAAATCATGAAAAATAGAAAACGAGTCATCTTGCCATGAAACTTCACGTGAAGTCTTAAGGGGCCATTGTATCAATTTACAAGCCATAAAAATGCCATTGGCATGCAGAAATATGAAGATGTACCTAAACCCACCTACCATGCTATCGATCCACGGCTGGCGCATCCCATCTCTCTAGCCGGTGTAGTGCCCGCCCGCCCACTCGTTTCGTCGGTTGGCATAGGCATACAAGTTCATTCCCAGTCTAAGATCGGACCGAACTGAGGGTTGCGGCAGCAGGATTGGCAGCACGCAGAAGTGGACCCAGTCGATCCCCGGCTTGCGTATCCCACCCCTGTGCCCGGTTGAGCGCTCGTACACTCGTTTCATGGGTTGACTTAGGCATACAGAATTCATTCCCAGTCTAAGCATACAAAGTTCATTCCCAGTCTAAGATTAGACCAGAGCGAGGGTTACGGTAGCACATGCTGGGCACGGGCATGTGCTGGTGCCGTATTTTTCTTCGTCGGGACACCATCACCGGAGCATCGTTGGAGAACTTGATCAACGGCGTTGGGGTTTCGACGATCGGGGGAGCCAGGGGGTGAGTCCACACGATGTGCGATGGGTGCTGGTACTTGGCCCTTATATTGGCCCCCTACCCCTCATCAAACCTCGAGAACTCACACCCCCTTAAAGAGCATTTGAGATTTTACAAGTTTGCTACCAGTAGCCATTAAAATGTCTGAAATGGGGACACTTTTTTCAAATGGTCACAAAATCATGTACACTTCGAGTTTTTTGCTGAATTGTTTTATGCATGCCAAAAAAAAAAATACAAGGATCATGTCTACCAAGTTTGGGGCCAAAACTCCTTCCGAAAAAATTTTTAAAAATCCCGAACTGTAAAAAGTTTCAAAAATAATAAAAAATAGAAAATGAGTCATCTTGCCATGAAACTTGACGTGAAGGCTTAAGGGACCATTGCATGAATTTACAAGCCTCTAAAATGGCATTGGCACGCAGAAATATTAAGATGTGCCTAAACCCACCTACCACCCTATCGATCCACGACTTGTGCATCCCGTCTTTCTGGCCGGCGTAGAACCCGCCCGCCCGTCCGCTCGCTCGTTTCATCAGTTGGCTTAGGCATACGGATTTCATTCCCTGTCTAAGATCAGACCGGATTGAGGGTTGCAACAGCAGGATTGAAAGCACGTAGAGGGGGACCCGATCGATCCCCGGCTTGAGCATCCCGTCCCTCTGGCCGGCTGAGCGCCCTCATGCTCGTTTCGTGGGTTGACTTAGGCATATGGAGTTCATTCCTAATCTAAGCATATGGAGTTCATTCCCAGTCTAAGATCATACCAGACCAAGGGTTGCATCAGCACATGCCGGGCTCAGGCATGCGCTGGTGGTGCATTTTTCTTCACCGGGGCACCATTGCCGGAGCATCACCGAAGAACCTGACCGACGGCATTGGGGTTCCGGCGATCGGGGGGTCTGGGGGGTGTGCGCACATGATGTACGATGGGTGCTGGTACTTGGCCATTATATTGGCCCCCCATCCCTCATCAAACCTCAAGAACTCACACCCCCTTAAAGAGCATTTGAGATTTTACAGGTTTGCTGCCAGTAGCCATTAAAGTGTCTGAAATGGGGACACTTTTTTCCAATGGCCACAAAATCTTGTACACTTCGAGTTTTTAGCTGAATTTTTTTGTGCATGCCAACAAAAATACAAGGATCAGGTCTACCAAGTTTGGGGCCAAAACTCCTTCCGAAAAAAGTTTAAAAAATTCCAAACCGTAAAAATTTTTGAAAATCATGAAAAATAAAAAACAAGTTGTCTTGCCATGAAAGTTCACGTGAAGGCTTAAGGGACCATTGTCTGAATTTACAAGCCATAAAATTGGCATTGGCATCCAGAAATATGAAGATCATTCCCAGTCTAAGATCGGACTAGACCGAGGGTTGCGACAGCACATGCTGGGCTCGGCCATGTGCTGGTGCTGTATTTTTCTTCGTCGGGGCACCATTGCCGGAGCATCGCCGAAGAACCTGACCGACGGCATTGGGGTTCTGGTGATCGGGGGGCCGGGGGGGTGTGCGCACATGATGTGCGATGGGTGCTGGTACTTGGCCATTATATTGGCCCCCTATCCCTCAACAAACCTCAAGAACTCACACCCCATTAAAGAGCATTTGAGATTTTACAGGTTTGCTGCCAGTAGCCATTAAAGTGTCTGAAATGGGGACACTTTTTTGAAATGGCCACAAAATCTTGTACACTTCGAGTTTTTAGTTGAATTTTTTTGTGCCTGCCAAAAAAAATACAAGGATCACGTCTACCAAGTTTGGCACCAAAAATCCTTCCAAAAAAATTTTAAAAAATCCCAAATCATAAAAAGTTTCGAGAATCGTGAAAAATAGAAAACAAGTGGTCTTGCCATGAAACTTCATGTGAAGGCCTAAGGGACCATTGTATGAATTTACAAGCCATAAAATTGGCATTGGCATGCAGAAATATGAAGATTTGCTTAAACCCACCGACCACCCCAGCGATCCACGGCTTGCGCATCCTGTCTCTCTAGCCGGTGTAGTGCTCGCCCGCTCGCCCGTCTGCTCGTTTCATCAGTTGGCTTAGGCATACGGAGTTCATTCTTAGACTAAGATCGAACCAGACCGAGGGTTACGGTAGCAGGATCAGCAGCACGCAGAGGGGGACCCGACTGATCCCCGGCTTGCGCATCTCACCCCTCTGGCCGGCTGAGCACCCGCACACTCGTTTCATGGGTTGCCTTAGGCATACGGAGTTCATTCCCAGTCTAAGATCGGACCGAACCGATGGTTGCGATAGCACATGCTAGGCTCAAGCATGTGCTGGTGCCTCATTTTTCTTCGCCGAGGCACCATCGTCGGAGCATCGTCGGAGAACCTGATCGGCTTGTGCATCCCGCCCCTCTGGCCAGCTGAACGCCCGCATGTTCGTTTCATGGGTTGACTTAGGCATAAGATCAAATCGGAATGAGGGTTACGGTAGCAGGATCAGCAGCACGCAAAGGGGGACTCGTCTGATCCCCGACTTGTGCATCTCGCCCCTCTGGCCGGTTGAGTGCCCGCACACTAATTTTGTGGGTTGACTTAGGCATACGGAGTTCATTCCCAGTCTACGCATACGAAGTTCATTCCCAGTCTAAGATCGAACCCGACCGAGGCTTGCGACAGCACATGCTGGGCTTGGGCATGTGCTGGTGTCACATTTTTCTTCGTCGGGGCACCATCCCCGGAGAACCTGACCGACAGCATTGGGGTTCCGACGATCGGGGGGGCCGGGGGGTGTGCGCACATGATGTACGATGGGTGCTGGTACTTGGCCCTTATATTGGCCTCCTATCCCTCATCAAACCTCAAGAACTCACACCCCCTTATAGAGCATTTGAGATTTTACAGGATTGCTGCCAGTAGCCATTATAGTGTCTGAAATGGGGACACTTTTTTCGAATGGTCACAAAATCTTGTACACTTCAAGTTTTTAGCTGCATTGTTTTGTGCATGCCAAAAAAAATACAAGGATCACGTCTACCAAGTTTGGGGCCAAAACTCCCTCCAAAAAAATTTTAAAAAATCCCAAACCGTAAAAAGTTTCAAAAATCATGAAAAATAGAAAACGAGTTGTCTTGCCATGAAACTTCACGTGAAGGCTTAAGGGACCATTGTATGAATTTACAAGCCATAAAAATGGCATTGGCACGTAGAAATATGAAGATGTGCCTAAACCCACCTACCACCTTATCGATACACGGCTTGCGCATCCCGTCTCTCTGGCCGACGTAGTGCCCACCCGCTCGTTTCGTCGGTTGGCTTAGGCATACGGAGTTCATTCCCAGTCTAAGATCAGATCGAACCGAGGGTCACAGCAGCAGGATCGATAGCATGCAGAGGGGGACTTGGCTGATCCTCGACTTGCGCATCCCTCTAGCCGGCTGAGCGCCTGTACGCTCATTTCGTGGGTTAACTTAGGCATACGAGTTCATTCCCAGTCTAAGCATACGGAGTTCATTCCCAGTCTATGATCGGACTGGACCGAGGGTTATGGCAGCACATGCTGGGCTCAGGCATGTGCTGGTGCCGCATTTTTCTTCACCGAGGCACCATCACCGGAGCGTCACCGGAGAACCTGACCTACGGCATTGGGGTTCTGGCGATCGGGGGGTCGAGGGGGTGTGCGCACATGATGTGCGATGGGTGCTGGTACTTGGCCCTTATATTGGCCCCTATCCCTCATCAAACCTCGAGAACTCACACCCCCTTAAAGAGCATTTGAGATTTTACAGGTTTGCTGCCAGTAGCCATTAAAATGTCTAAAATGGCGACTTTTTTTCAAATGGTCACAAAATCTTGTACACTTCAAGTTTTTTGCTGAATTTTTTTTAGCATGCCAAAAAAAATACAAGGATCACATTTACCAAGTTTGGGGCCAAAACTCCTTCCGAAAAAATTTAAAAAAATTTTGAATTGTAAAGAGTTTCAAAAATTGTGAAAAATAGAAAACGAGTCGTCTTGGCATGAAACTTCACGTGAAGGCTTAAGGGACCATTGTATGAATTTACAAGCCATAAAAATGGCACTGGCATGCAAAAATATGAAGATGTACCTAAGCCCAGCTACCACCCTATCGATCCACGGCTTGCGCATCCTGTCTCTCTAGCCTGCGTAATGCTCGCCCGCCCGCCGGCCCGCTCGTTTCGTCGGTTGGCTTAGGCATACGGAGTTCATTCCCAGTCTAAGATCAGACCAAATCAAGGGTTGTGGCAGCAGGATCGACAGCACACAGAGGGGGACCCGATCGATCCCCGGCTTACACATCCCACCCTTCTGGCCAGCTGACCGCCCGCGCACTCGTTTCGTGGGTTGACTTAGGCATACGGAGTTCATTCCCAGTCTAAGCATATGGAGTTCATTCCCAGTCTAAGACCAGATCAGACCGAGGGTTGCGGCAGCATTTACTGGGCTCGGGCATGCACTGGTGCCGCATTTTTCTTCACCGGGGCACCATTGCCGGAGAACCTGACCTACGGCATTAGGGTTCCGACGATCGGGGGGTCAGGGTGGTATGCGCACATGATGTGCGATGGGTGCTGGTACTTGGCCCGTATAATATCCCCCTTATCCCTCATCAAACCTCAAGAACTCACACCCCTTTAAAGAGCATTTGAGATTTTACAGGTTTGGTGCCAGTAGCCATTAAAGTGTCTAAAATGGGGACAATTTTTTAAAATGGTCCCAAAATCTTATACACTTCGAGTTTTTAGCTGAATTTTTTTGTGTATGCCAACAAAAATACAAGGATCATGTATACCTAGTTTGGGGCCAAAATTCCTTGTGAAAAAATTTTAAAAAACCCCGAACCGTAAAAAGTTTCAAAAATCATGAAAAATAGAAAATGGGTCATCTTGCCATGAAACTTCACGTGAAGGCTTAAGGGACCATTGTATAAATTTACAAGCCATAAAAATGGCATTGGCATGTAGAAATATGAAGATGTGCCTAAACACACCTACCACCCTATCGATCCAAGGCTTGTGCATCCCGTCTCTCTGGCCGACGTAGTGCCCGCCCGCCCGCCGCTCTTTTCGTCGGTTGGCTTAGGCATACAGAGTTCATTCCCAGTTTAAGATCAGACCGGACCAAGGGTTACGGTAGCAGGATCGGCAGCACGCAGAGGGATCCTGGCCGATCCTCGGCTTACGCATCCCGCCCCTCTGGCCGGCTTAGCGCCCGCACGTTCGTTTCATGGGTTGACTTAGGCATACGAGTTCATTCCCAGTCTAAGATTCGACCGGACCAAGGGTTGCGGCAGCACACGCTAGGCTCGGGCATGTGCTGGTGCCACATTTTTCTTCGTCGGGGCACCATCTTCGGAGAACTTGACCGGCGGCATTGGGGTTCCGACGATCGGGGGGGCTGGGCGTGTGCGCACATGATGTGTGATGGGTGCTGGTACTTGGCCCTTATATTGGCCCCCTATCCCTCATCAAACCTGGAGAACTCACACCCCCTTAAAGAGCATTTGAGATTTTACAGGTGTGCTACCAGTAGCAATTAAAGTGTCTAAAATGGGGACACTTTTTTCAAATGGTCATAAAATCTTGTACACTTCGAGTTTTTAGCTGAATTTTTTTGTGCATGCCAACAAAAATACAAGGATCACGTCTACCAAGTTTGGGGTCAAAACTCCCTCTGAAAAAATTTGAAAAAATCCCGAATCGTAAAAAGTTTCAAAAATCGTGAAAAATAGAAAAGGAGTCGTCTTGCCGTGAAACTTCAGGTGAAGGCTTAAGGGACAATTGTATGAATTTATAAGCCATAAAAATGGCATTGGCAGGCAAAAATATGAAGATGTGCCCAAACCCACCTACCACCCTATCGATTCACGGCTTGCGCATCCCGTCTCTCTAGTCGGCGTAGTGCCTGCTCGCCCACCCGCCCGTTCGTTTTGTTGGTTGGCTTAGGCATACGGAGTTCATTCCCCGTCTAAGATTGGACTGGACCAAGGGTTGTGGCAGCAGGATCGACAGCACGCAGAGAGGGACCCGATCGATCCCCGGCTTGCGCATCCCGTCCCACTGGTCGGCTGAGCACCCGCACGCTCGTTTCGTGGGTTGACTTAGGCATACGAAGTTCATTCCCAGTCTAAGCATACGGAGTTCATTCCCAGTCTAAGATCAAACCAGACCGAGGGTTGCGGCCGCACATGCTGGGCTGGGGCATGTGCTGGTGCCGTATTTTTCTTCGTTGGGGCACCATCATCAGAGCATCATCGGAGAACCTGATCAGCGGTATTGGTGCTCCGACGATCGGGGGGGCCGGGGGGTGTCCGCACATGATGTGTGATGGGTGCTGGTACTTGGCCCTTATATTGGCCACCTATCCCTCATCAAACCTCGAGAACTCATACCCCTTAAAGAGCATTTGAGATTTTACAGGTTTGCTGCCAGTAGCTATTAAAGTGTGTGAAATGGGGACATTTTTTTCAAATGGTCACAAAATCTTGTACACTTCGAGCTTTTAGTTGAATTTTTTTGTGCATGCCAACAAAAATACAGGGATCACATCTATCAAGTTTGGGGCCAAAAATTCTTCCACAAAAATTTTTAAAAATCCCGAGCCATAAAAAGTTTCGAAAATCGTGAAAAATAGAGAACGAGTTGTCTTGCATGAAACTTCACGTGAAGGCTTAAGGGACCATTGTATGAATTTACAAGCCATAAAAATTGCATTGGCATGCAGAAATATGAAGATGTGCCTAAACCCACCTACCACCCTATCGATACACGGCTTGCGCATCCCGTCTCCCTGGCCGGCGTAGTGCCCGCCCGCCCGTCCACTCGTTTCGTCGGTTGGCTTAGGCATATAGAGCTCATTCCAACTCTAAGATCAGACCGGATCAAGGGTTGTGACAGTAGGATCGGCAGGACGCAGAGGGGGACCCGATCGATGCCCGACTTGCCATCCCGCCCTTCTGGCCAGCTGAGCGCTCGCATGCTCGTTTCGGGGGTTGACTTAGGCATACGAAGTTCATTCCTAGTCTGAGCATACGGAGTTCATTCCCAGTCTAAGCATACGGAGTTCATTCACAGTCTATGATTGGACGGGACTGAGGGTTGCGGTAGCACAGGCTTGGGGCACCATCGTCAGAGAACTTGACCTACGGCATGGGGTTCCAGCGATCGGGGGGGCCAGAGGGGTGTGCGCAAATGATGTGCGATGGGTGCTGGTACTTGGCCCTTATATTGGCCCCCCATCCCTCATCAAACCTCGAGAACTCACACCCCCTTAAAAAGCATTTGCGATTTTGCAGGTTTTCTGCCAGTAGCCATTAAAGTGACTGAAATGGGGACACTTTTTTCAAATGGTCACAAATTCATGTACACTTCAGATCAGACCAAGGGTTGCGACAGCAAGATCGATAGCACGTAGAGGGGGACCTGGTCGATCCCTGGCTTACGCATCCTGCCCCTCTGGCCGAATGAGTGCCCGCACGCTCGTTTCGTGGGTTGACCTAGGCATACGGAGTTCATTCCCAGTCTAAGCATATGGAGTTCATTCCCAGTCTAAGATCAGACCGGACCGAGGGTTGCGACAGCACATGCTGGGCTCGAGCATGTGCTGGTGTCGTATTTTTCTTTGTCGGGGCACCATCATCGGAGCATTACCGAAGAACCTGACCGACGGCCTTGGGGTTCCAGCAATCGAGGGGGCGGGGGGGGTGTGAGCACATGATATGCGATGGGTGCTGGTACTTGGCCCTTATATTGGCCCCCTATCCCTCATGAAACATCAAAAACTCAAACCCCCTTAAAGCGCATTTGAGATTTTACAGGTTTGCTGCCAGTAGCCATTAAAGTGTCTGAAATGGGGACACTTTTTTCAAATGGTCACAAAAATCTTGCACACTTTAAGTTTTTAGCTGAATTTTTTTGTGCATGCCAACAAAAATACAAGGATCACATCTACCAAGTTTGGGCCAAAACTCCTTCCGAAAATATTTTAAAAAATCTCGAACTGCAAAAAGTTTCAAAAATCATGAAAAATAGAAAACGAGTCGTCTTGCCATGAAACTTCATGTGAAGGCTTGAGGGACCATTGTATGAATTTACAAGCCATAAAAATGGCATTCGCACTCAAAAATATGAAGATGTGCCTAAACCCACCTACCAACCTATCGATCCACGGCTTGCGCATCCCGTCTCTCTAGTCGACGTAGTGCCCGCCTGCCCGTACCCCTGCTCATTTCATCGGTTGGATCAGACTGAGGGTTACCGCAATAGGATCGGCAGCATGCAGAGGGGGACCCGATCGATCCCTGGCTTGCGCATCCCGCCGTTCTAGCCGGTTAAGCGCCCGCAAGCTCGTTTCGTGGGTTGACTTAGGCATACGGAGTTCATTCCCAGTCTAAGATTGGACCAGACCAACGGTTACGGTAGCACATGCTGGGCTCGGGCATGTGTTGGTTCTGCATTTTTCTTAATCGGGGCACCATCACCAGAGCATCGTCGGAGAACTTGACCGACGACATTGGGGTTCTGACGATCGGGGGGGCTGGGGGGGTGTGCGCACATGATGTACGATGGGTGCTGGTACTTGTCCCTTATATTTTCCCCCTATTCCTCATCAAACCTCGAGAACTCACACCCCCTTAAACAGCATTTGAGATTTTATAGGTTTCCTGCCAGTAGCCATTAAAGTGTCTGAAATGGGGACACCTTTTTCAAATGGTCACAAAATCTTGTACACTTCAAGTTTTTAGCTGAATATTTTTTTGCATGCCAACAAAAATACAAGGATCACGTCTACCAAGTTTGGGGCCAAAACTCCTTCTGAAAAAATTTTAAAAAATCCCGAACTGTAAAAAGTTTCAAAAATCGTGAAAAATAGAAAACGAGTCGTCTTGCCATGAAACTTCACGTGAAGGCTTAAGGGACCATTGTATGAATTTACAAGCCAAAAAAAATGGCATTGGCATAAAGAAATATTAAGATGTGCCTAAACCGACTTACCACCCTATTGATCCAAGGCTTGCACATCCCGTCTCTCTGGCCGACGTAGTGCCCGCCCGTCCGCCCGCCCGCTTGTTTCATCGGTTGGCTTAAGCATACGGCGTTCATTCCCAGTCTAAGATCAGATCGGATCGAGGGTCACGACAGCAAATCCTAGGCTCGAGCATGTGCTGGTGCCATATTTTTCTTCATCGTGGCACCATCGCCGGAGCATCGCCAGAAAACCTGACCGACGGCATTGGGGTTCCAGCGATCGGGGGGCCGGGGGGGTGCGTGCGCACATGATGTGCGATGGGTGCTGGTACTTGGCCCTTATATTGGGCCCCTATCCCTCATCAAACCTCAAGAACTCACACCCCCTTAAAAAGCATTTGAGATTTTGCAGGTTTCCTGCCAGTAGCCATTAAAGTGTCTGAAATGGGGACACATTTTTCAAATGGTCACAAAATCTTGTACACTTCGAGTTTTTAGCTGAATATTTTTGTGCATGCCGAAAAAAAAACAAGGATCACGTCTACCAAGTTTCTGGCCAAAAATCCTTCTGAAAAAATTTAAAAAAATCTCGAACCGCAAAAACTTTCAAAAATCGTGAAAAATAGAAAACGAGTCATCTTGCCATGAAACTTCACGTGAAGGCTTAAGGGACCATTGTATGAATTTACAAGCCTTAAAAATGGCATTGGCAAGTAAAAATATGAAGATGTGCCTAAACCCACCTACCACCCTATCGATCCACGGCTTGCGCAACCCATCTCTCTGGCCGGCATAGTGCCCGCCCGCGCCCGCCTACTCGTTTAATCGGTTGGCTTAGGCATACGGAGTTCATTCCTAGTCTAAAATCAGATTGGACCAAGGGTTGCAGTAACAGGATCGACAGCACGTAAAGAGGGACTCGATCGATCCCCGGCTGGCGTATCCCTTCCCTCTGGCCGAATGAGCGCCCGCACGCTCATTTCATGGGTTGACCTAGGCATACGGAGTTCATTCCCAGTCTAAGCATATGGAGTTCATTCCCAGTCTAAGATCGGACCGGACTGAGGGTTGCGACAGCACATGCTGGGCTCGGGCATGTGCTGGTACCATATTTTTCTTCGTCGGGGCACCACCACCGGAGCATTGCCGAAGAACCTGACCGACAGAATTGAGGTTTCGGTGATGGGGGGGGCCATGGGGGTGTGCGTACATGATGTACGATGGGTGCTGGTACCTGGCCCTTATATTGGCCCCCTTTCCCTCATCAAACCTTGAGAACTCACACCCTCTTAAAGAGCATCTAAGATTTTATAGGTTTGCTGCCAGTAGCCATTAAAGTGTCTGGAATGGGGACAATTTTTTCAAATGGTCACAAAATCTTGTATAGTTCAAGTTTTTAGCTGAATGTTTTTATGCAAGCCAACAAAAATACAAGGATCACATCTACCAAGTTTGGGGACAAAACTCCTTCCGAAAAAATTTAAAAAAATCTTGAACCATAAAAGGTTTCAAAAATCGTGAACAATAGAAAACGAATCGTCTTGCCATGAAACTTCACGTGAAGGCTTAAGGGACCATTGTATGAATTTACAAGCCATAAAAATGGCATTGGCAGGCAGAAATATAAAGATGTGCCTAAACCCACCTACCACCCTATCGATACACGGCTTGCGCATCCTGTCTCCCTGGCCGGTGTAGTGCCCGCCCGCCCGTCCGCTCATTTCATCGGTTGGCTTAGGCATATAGAGTTCATTCCAAGTCTAAGATCAAACCAGACCAAGGGTTGTGACAGCAGGATCGGCAGGACGCAGAGGGGGACCCAATCGATCTCCGGCTGGCGTATCCCGCCCCTCTGGCCGAATGAGCGCCCGTACGCTCATTTCTTGGGTTGACCTAGGCATACGGAGTTCATTCCCAGTCTAAGCATATGGAGTTCATTCCCAGTCTAAGATCGGACCGGACCGAGGGTTGCGACAGCACATGCTGGGCTCGGGCATGTACTGGTACCATATTTTTCTTCGTCGGGGCACCATCACCGGAGCATTGCCGAAGAACCTGACTGGCAGAATTGGGGTTTCAGTGATCGGGGGGGCCAGGGGGTGTGCGCACATGATGTACGATGGGTGCTGGTACCTGGCCCTTATATTGGCCCCCTATCCCTCATCAAAGCTTGACAACTCACACCCCCTTAAAGAGCATCTAAGATTTTACAGGTTTCCCGCCAGTAGCCATTAAAGTGTCTAGAATGAGGACACTTTTTTCAAATGATCACAAAATCTTGTACACTTCAAGTTTTTAGCTGAATGTTTTTGTGCAAGCCAAGAAAAATACAAGGATCACATCTACCAAGTTTGGGGCGAAAACTCCTTCCGAAAAAATTTTAAAAAATCTCGAACCGTAAAAAGTTTCAAAATTCGTGAAAAATAGAAAACGAGTCGTCTTGCCATGAAACTTCACGTGAAGGCTTAAGGGACCATTGTATGAATTTACAAGCCATAAAAAAGGCATTGGCAGGCAGAAATATGAAGATGTGCCTAAACCCACCTACCACCCTACCGATCGTCGGCTTGCGCATCCCGCCCCTCTGGCCGGCTAAGCGCCTGCACGCTCGTTTCGCGGGTTGACTTAAGCATACGAGTTCATTCCTAGTCTAAGCATATGGAGTTCCTTCCTAGTATAAGATCAGATCGAACCGAGGGTTACCGCAGCACATGTTGGGCCCGAGGATGTGTTGGTGCCACATTTTTCTTCGTCGGGGCACCATCGCCGAAGCATTGCTGGAGAACCTGACCGACGGCATTGGGGTTCCGACAATCGGAGGCGTCGGGCGGGGTGTGCGCACATGATGTACAATGGGTGCTGGTACTTGGCCCTTATATTGGCCCCCTATCCCTCATCAAACCTCGAGAACTCACACCTCCTTAAAGAGCATTTGAGATTTTACAGGTTTGCTGCCAGTAGCCATTAAAGTGTCTGAAATAGGGACACTTTTTTCAAATGGTCACAAAATCTTGTACACTTTGAGTTTTTAGCTGAATTGTTTTGTGCATGCCAAAAAAAATACAAGGATCACATCTACCAAGTTTGCAGCCAAAACTCCTTCCAAAAAAATTTTAAAAAATCTCGAACCGTAAAAAGTTTCAAAATTCGTGAAAAATAGAAAACGAGTCGTCTTGCCATGAAACTTCATGTGAAGGCTTAAGGGACCATTGTATGAATTTACAAGCCATAAAAATGGCATTGGCACATATAAATATGATGATGTGCCTAAACCCACCTACCACCCTATCGATCCACGGCTTGCGCATCCCGTCTCTCTGGCCGGCATAATGCCCACCCGCGCACTCGTTTCATCAGTTGGCTTAGGCATACGGAGTTCATTCCCAGTCTAAGATTAGATCAGACCAAGGGTTGCGGTAGCAAGATCGACAGCATGCAGAGGGGGACCCAACTGATCCCCGACTTGCGCATCCTGCCCCTCTGGCCGGCTGAGCGCCCGCACATTCGTTTCATGGGTTGACTTAGGTATACGGTGTTTCTTCCCAGTGTAAGCATACGGAGTTCATTCCCAGTCTAAGATCGGATCGGACCGATGGTTGTGGCAGCACATGCTGGGCTCGAGTATGTGCTGGTGCCGCATTTTTCTTCGCCTGGGCACCATCGTCGGAGCATCGCCAGAGAACCTGACCGGCGGCATTGGAGTTCCGACGATCGGGGGGGTCGGGGGGTGTGCGTACATGATGTGCGATGGGTGCTGGTAATTGGCCCTTATATTGGCCCCCTATCCCTCATCAGACCTCGAGAACTCACACCCCCTTAAAGAGCATTTGAGATTTTACAGGTTTGCTACCAGTAGCTATTAAAGTGTCTGGTATGGGGACACCTTTTTAAATTGTCACAAAATCTTGTACACTTTGAGTTTTTAGCTGAATTTTTTTTTGCATGCCAACAAAAATACAAGGATCACGTCTACCTAGTTTGGGCCCACAACACCTTCCAAGAAAATTTGAAAAAATCTCGAACCGTAAAAAGTTTTGAAAATCCTGAAAAATAGAAAACGAGTTGTCTTGCCATGAAACTTCACGTGAAGGCTTAAAGGACCATTGTATGAATTTACAAGCCAAAAAAATGGCATTGGCACGCAGAAATATGAAGATGTGCCTAAACCCACCTACCACCCTATCGATCCATGGCTTGCGCATCTCGTCTCTCTGACCGGCGTAGTGCCTACCCGCCCGCCCGCCCACCCGTTCGTTTTGTCGGTTGGCTTAGGCATATGAAGTTCATTCCCAGTCTAAGATCAGACCGGATAGAGGGCTGCGGTAGCAAGATCGACAGCACGTAGAGGGGGAACCAGCCGATCCCCGGCTTGCGCATCCCGCCCCTCTGGCCGACTGAGTGCCCGCACACTCATTTTGTGGGTTGACTTAGGCATACGGTGTTCATTCCCAGTCTAAGCATACGAAGTTCATTCCCAGTCTAAGATTGGATCGGATCGAGGGTTGCGACAGCAAATGCTGGGCTCGCGCATGTGCCGGTGCCACATTTTTCTTCGTCGGGGCACCATCCCCGGAGAACCTGACCAGCGGCATTGGGGTTTTGATGATCGGGGGGGTAGGGGGGTTGTGCGCTCATGATGTACGATGGGTGCTGGTACTTGGCCCTTATATTGGCCCCCTATCCCTCATCAAACCTCGAGAACTCACACTCCCTTAAAAAGCATTTGAGATTTTACAAGTTTGCTGCCAGTAGCCATTAAAGTGTCTGAAATGGGGACATTTTTTTCAAATGGTTACAAAACCTTGTACACTTCGAGTTTTTAGCTGAATTGTTTTGTGCATGTCAAAAAAAATACAAGGATCATGTCTACCAAGTTTGGGGCCAAAACTCCTTTCGAAAAAATTTTAAACAATCTCGAACCGCAAAAAGTTTCGAAGATCATGAAAAATAGAAAACGAGTCGTCTTACCATGAAACTTCACGTGAAGGCTTAAGGGACCATTGTATGAATTTACAAGCCATAAAAATGGCATTGGCATGCAGAAGTATGAAGATGTGCCTAAACCCACCTACCACCCTATCGATCCACAGCTTGAGTATCCCGTCTCTCTGGCCAGCGTAGTGCCCACCCGCTCGTTTCATCGGTTGGCTTAGGCATACGGAGTTCATTCCAGTCTAAGATAGGATTGGATCGAGGGTTGCGGTAGCAGGATCAGCAGCACGCAGAGGGGGACTTGGTCGATCTCTGGCTTGTGCATCTCGCCCCTCTGGCCGACTGAGCGCCCGCACGCTCGTTTCATGGGTTGACTTAGGCATACGGAGTTCATTCCCCGTTTAAGCATACAGAGTTCATTCCCAGTCTAAGATCGGACCGGATCGAGGGTTGCGACAGCACATGCTAGGCTCGGGCATGTGCTGGTGCCACATTTTTCTTCATCGGGGCACCATCGTTGGAGCATCGTCGAAGAACCTGACCGATGGAATTGGGGTTTCGGTGATCGGAGGGGCCAGGGGGTGCACGCACATGATGTACGATGGGTCCTGGTACTTGGCCCTTATATTGGCCCCCTATCCCTCATCAAACCTTGAGAACTCACACCCCCTTAAAGAGCATCTAAGATTTTACAAGTTTGCTGCTAGTAGCTATTAAAGTGTTTGAAATGGGGACACTTTTTTCAAATGGTCACAAATCTTGTACACTTCGAGTTTTTAGCTGAATGTTTTTGTGCAAGCCAACAAAAATACAAGGATCATGTCTACCAAGTTTGGGACCAAAAGTCCTTTCGAAAAAATTTTAAAAAATCTCGAACTGCAAAAAGTTTCAAAAATCGTGAAAAATAAAAAACGAGTCGTCTTGCCGTGAAACTTCACGTGAAGGCTTAAGGGACCATTGTATGAATTTACAAGCCACAAAAATGGCATTGGCATGCAGAAATATGAAGAGGTGCCTAAACCCACCTACCACCCTATCGATCCACAGCTTGCGCATCCCGTCTCTCTGGCCAGCATAGTGGCCACCCGTCCACCCGCCCGCTCGTTTCGTCAGTTGGCTTAGGCATATGGAGCTCATTCCCAGTCTAAGATTGGATTAGATCGAGGGTTGCGACAGCAGGATCAACAGCACGCAGAGGGGGACCCGGTCAATCTCCGGCTTACGCATTCCTCCCCACTGGCCGGCTGAGAGCTCGCACGCTCGTTTTGTGGGTTGACTTAGACATACGGTGTTCATTCCCATTCTAAGCATATGGAGTTCATTCCAAGTCTAAGATCGGACCAGATCGAGGGTTGCGGTAGCAAATGCTGGGCTCACGCATGTGCTGGTGCCACATTTTTCTTCGTCGGGGCACCATCGTCGGAGAACCTGACCAGCGGCATTGGGGTTCCAGCGATCGGGGGGGTCGGGGGGGATGTGCGCTCATGATGTATGATGGGTGCTGGTACTTGGCCCTTATATTGGCCCCCTATCCCTCATCAAACCTCGAGAACTCACACCCCCTTAAAGAGCATTTGAGATTTTACAGGTTTGCTGCCAGTAGCCATTAAAGTGTCTGAAATGGGGACACTTTTTTCAAATGGTCACAAAACCTTGTATACTTTGAGTTTTTAGCTGAATTGTTTTGTGCATGTCAACAAAAATACAAGGATCATGTCTACTAAGTTTGGGGCCAAAACTCCTTTCGAAAAAATTTTAAACAGTATCGAACCGCAAAAAGTTTGAAAAATCGTGAAAAATAGAAAACAAGTCGACTTGCCATGAAACTTCACGGGCATGCTTAAGGGACCATTGTATGAATTTACAAGCCATAAAAATGGCATTGGCATGTAGAAATATGAAGATGTGCCTAAACCCACCTACCACCCTATCGATCCACGGCTTGCGCATCCCGTCTTTCTGGCTGGCGTAGTGCCCGCCCGCCCGCCCGCTCATTTTGTCGGTTGGCTTAGGCATACGGAGTTCATTCTAGTGTAAGATCGGACCGGACCGATGGTTGCGGCAGCAAGATCAGCAGCACATAGAGGGGGACCCGGCCGATCTCCAGCTTGCGCATCCCGCCCCTCCGGCTGGCTGAGCACCCGCACAATCGTTTCGTGGGTTGACTTAGGCATAAGGAGTTGATTCCCAGTCTAAGCATATGGAGTTCATTCCCAGTCTAAGATCGGACCAGACCGAGGGTTGCGGCAGCACATGCTGGGCTCGGGCATGTGCTGGTGCCACATTTTTCTTCGTCGGGGCACCATTGCCGGAGCATCGCCAGAGAACCTGACCGACGGCATTGGAGTTTCGATGATCGGGGGGGCCGGCGGGGGTGTGCGTACATGATGTGCTATGGGTGCTGGTACTTGGCCCTTATATTGGCCCCCTATCCCTCATCAAACCATAAGAACTCACACCCCCTTAAAGAGCATTTGAGATTTTACAGGTTTCCTCCCAATAGCCATTAAAATGTCTGAAATGGGGACACTTTTTTCAAATGGTCACAAAATCTTGTACACTTCGAGTTTTTAGCTGAATGTTTTTGTGCAAGCCAACAAAAATACAAGGATCACATCTACCAAGTTTGGGGCCAAAACTCCTTTCAAAAAAATTTTAAAAAATCTCGAACCACAAAAAGTTTCAAAAATCGTGAAAAATAGAAAACAAGTCATCTTGCCGTGACACTTCACGTGAAGGCTTAAGGGACCATTGTATGTATTTACAAGCCATAAAAATGGCATTGGCACGCAGAAATATGAAGATGTGCCCGAACCCACCTACCACCCTATCGATCCACGGCTTGCGCATCCCGTCTCTCCGGCTGAGCGCCCGCACGCTCCTTTTGTGGTTTGACTTAGGCATACGGTGTTCATTCCCAGTCTAAGCATATGGAGTTCATTCCCAGTCTAAGATCGGACCGGATCGAGGGTTGGGGCAGCACATGCTAGGCTCGAACATTTGCTGGTGCCACATTTTTCTTCGTCGGGGCACCATCGCCGGAGCATCGCCTGAGAACCTAACCAGCAGCATTGGGGTTCCGGCGATCGGGGGGGTCAGGGGGGATGTGCACACATGATGTACGATGGGTGCTGATACTTGGCCCTTATATTGGCCCCCTATCCCTCATCAAACCTCGAGAACTCACACTCCCTTAAAGAGCATTTGAGATTTTATAGGTTTGCTGCCAGTAGCCATTAAAGTGTCTGAAATGGGGACACTTTTTTCAAATGGTCACAAAACCTTGTACACTTCGAGTTTTTAGCTGAATTGTTTTGTGCATGTCAACAAAAATACAAGGATCATGTCTACCAAGTTTGGGGCCAAAACTCCTTTCGAAAAAATTTTAAACAATCTCAAACCGCAAAAAGTTTCGAAAATCGTCAAAAATAGAAAACAAGTCGACTTGCCATGAAACTTCTTGGGCATGCTTAAGGGACCATTGTATGAATTTACAAGCCATAAAAATGGCATTGGCATGTAGAAATATGAAGATGTGCCTAAACCCACCTACCACCCTATCGATCCACGGCTTGCGCATCCCGTCTCTCTTGCCGGCGTAGTGCCCGCCTGCCCGCCCGCCCACTCGCTCGTTTTGTCGGTTGGCTTAGGCATACGGAGTTCATTCCAGTGTAAGATCGGACCGGACCGAGGGTTGCGGCAGCAGGATTGGCAGCACACAGAGGGGGACCTGGTCGATCCCCAGCTTGCGCATCCCGCCCCTCCGGCTGGCTGAGTGCCCGCACGCTCGTTCCATGGGTTGACTTAGGCATACGGAGTTGATTCCCGGTCCAAGCATATGGAGTTCATTCCCAGTCTAAGATCGGACTGGACCGAGGGTTGCGACAGCACATGCTGGGCTCGGGCATGTGCTGGTGCCACATTTTTCTTCACCGGGGCACCATCGCCGGAGCATCGCCGGAGCATCGCCGGAGCATCGCCAGAGAACCTGACCGAGGCATTGGGGTTTCGACGATCGGGGGGGCCGGCGGGGGTGTGCGCACATGATGTGCAATGGGTGCTGGTACTTGGCCCTTATATTGGCCCCCTATCCCTCATCAAACCACAAGAACTCACACCCCCTTAAAGAGCATTTGAGATTTTACAGGTTTCCTCCCAGTTGCCATTAAAATGTCTGAAATGGAGACACTTTTTTCAAATGGTCACAAAATCATGTACACTTCAAGTTTTTAGCTGAATTTTTTTTTGCAAGCCAACAAAAATACAAGGATCATGTCTACCAAGTTTAGGGCCAAAAAGCCTACCAAAGAAATTTTAAAAAATTTTAAAAAATCCTGAACCGTAAAAAGTTTTGAAGATCGTGAAAAATAGAAAACAAGTCGTCTTGCCATGAAACTTCACGTGAAGGCTTAAGGGACCATTGTATGAATTGACAAGCCATAAAAATGGCATTGGCACACAGAAATATGAAGATGTGCCTAAACCCACCTACCACCCTATCGATCCACGGCTTGAGCATCCCGTCTCTCTGGCCGGCGTAGTGCCCGCCCGCTCGTTTCGTCGGTTGGCTTAGGAATACGGAGTTCATTCCAGTCTAAGATAGGATCAGACCGAGGGTTACAGTAGCAGGATTGGTAGCACGCAGAGGGGGACTCGGTCGATCCCCGGCTTGCGCATCTTGCCCCTCTGGCCGACTGAGCGCCCGCATGCTCGTTTCGTAGGTTCACTTAGGCATATGGAGTTCATTCCCAGTCTAAGCATATAGAGTTCATTCCCACTCTAAGATCGGACCGGATCGAGGGTTGCGACAGCACATGCTAGGCTCGGGCATGTGCTGGTGCCGCATTTTTCTTCGTCGGGGCACCATCGCTGGAGCATCGTCGAAGAACCTGACCGACGGAATTGGGGTTTCGGTAATTGGGGTGGCCAGGGGGTGTGCACACATGATGTACAATGGGTGCTGGTACTTGGCCCTTATATTGGCCCCCTATCCCTCATCAAACCTAGAGAACTCACACCCCCTTAAAGAGCATCTAAGATTTTACAGGTTTGCTGCCAGTAGCTATTAAAGTGTCTGAAATGGGGACACTTTTTTCAAATGGTCACAAAATCTTGTACACTTCGAGTTTTTAGTTGAATGGTTTTGTGCAAGCCAACAAAAATACAAAGATCACGTCTACCAAGTTTGGGGCCAAAACTCCTTTCGAAAAAATTTTAAAAAATCTCGAACCGCAAAAAGTTTCAAAAATCGTGAAAAATAGAAAATGAGTCGTCTTGCCGTGAAACTTCACGTGAAGGCTTAAGGGACCATTGTATGAATTTGCAAGCCATGCAAATGGCATTGGCACACAAAAATATGAAGATGTGCCTAAACCCAGCTACCACCCTATCGATCCACGGCTTGCGCATCCCGTCTCTCTGGCCGACGTAGTGCCCGCCCGCGCACCCGCCCGCTCGTTTCGTCATTTGGCTTAGGCATATGGAGTTCATTCCCAGTCTAAGATTGGATCAAACCGAGGGTTGCAGCACCAGGATCAACAGCACGCAGAGGGGGACCCGATCGATCCCCGGCTGGCACATCCCGCCCCTCTGGCCGGCTGAGCACCCGCACGCTCGTTTCGTGGGTTGACTTAGGCATACGAGTTCATCCCAGTCTAAGCATACGGAGTTCATTCCCAGTCTAATATCAGACCAGATCGAGGGTTACACCAGCACTTGCTGGGCCCGGGGATGTGTTGGTGCCACATTTTTCTTCGTCGGGGCACCATCACCGAAGCATTACTGGAGAACCTGACCGGCGCCATTAGGGTTCCGCGATCGGGGGGGTCAGGGGGTGTGCGCACATGATGTGTGATGGGTGATGGTACTTGGCCCTTATATTTGCCCCCTATCCCTCATCAAACTTCAAGAACTCACACCCCCTTAAAGAGCATTTGAGATTTTACGGGTTTGCTGCCAGTAGCCATTAAAGTGTTTGAATTGGGGACACTTTTTTCAAATGGTCACAAAATCTTGTACAGTTCGAGTTTTTAGCTGAATGTTTTTGTGCAAGCCAAAAAAAATACAAGGATCACGTCTACCATGTTTGGGGCCAAAACGCCATCCGAAAAAATTTTAAAAAATCTTGAACCGTAAAAAGTTTTGAAAATCATGAAAAATAAAAAACGAGTCGTCTTGCCATGAAACTTCAAGTGAAGGCTTAAGGGACCATTCTATGAATTTACAAGCCATAAAAATGGCATTGGCATGCAGAAATACAAAGATGTGCCTAAACCCACCTACCACCCTATCGATCCCCGGCTTGCGCATCTTGTCTCTCTGCCCGACGTAGTGCCCGCCCGCCTGCCCGCCTGCCCGTCCGCTCGTTTCGTTAGTTGGCTTAGGCATACGGAGCTCATTCTCAGTCTAAGATCAGACCAGTAGAGGGTTGTGGCAGCAGGATCAGGAGCATGCAGAGGGGGACCCAGCTGATCCCCGGCTTGCGCATCCTGCCCCTTTGGTTGGCTGAGCGCCCGCACGCTCGTTTCGTGGGTTGACTTAGGCATACGGAGTTCATTCCCAGTCTAAGCATACGGAGTTCAATCTCAGTCTAAGATCGGACCGGATTGAGGGTTGCGGTAGCACATACTGGGCTTGGGCATGTGCTGGTGCCGCATTTTTCTTCACCGAGACACCATCACCGGAGCATAACCAAAGAACCTGCTCGGCGGCATTAGGGTTTCAGCGATCGGGGGGCCGGGGGGGTGTGCGCATATGATGTGCGATGGGTGCTTGTACTTGGCCCTTATATTGGCCCCCTATTCCTCATCAAACCTCAAGAACTCACACCCCCTTAAAGAGCATTTGAGATTTTACAGGTTTGCTGCCAGTAGCAATTAATGTCTCCGAAATGGGGACACTTTTTTCAAATGGTCACAAAATGTTGTACAGTTTGAGTTTTTAGCTGAATTTTTTTGTGCATGCCAACAAAAATACAATGAGCACGTCTACCAAGTTTGGGGCCAAAATTTCTTCCGAAAAAATTTTAAAAAATCTCAAACCACAAAAAGTTTTAAAAATCATGAAAAATAGAAAACGAGTTGTCTTGCCATGAAACTTCACGTGAAGGCTTAAGGGACCATAGTATGAATTTACAAGCAATAAAATTGGCATTGGCATGCAGAAATATGATGATGAGCCTAAACCCACCTACCACCCTATCGATCCACGGCTTGCACATCCCGTCTCTATCGTCGGGGTAGTGCCCGCCCACCCGCCAACTCTTTTCGTCGGTTGGCTTAGGCATACGAAGTTCATTCCCAGTCTAAGATTGGATTGGACTGAGCGTTACGGCAGCAGGATCGACAGCATGCAGAGGGGTACCCGGCTGATCCCCGGCTTGTGCATCCCGCCCCTCTGGCCGACTGAGCGCCCGCACACTCGTTTCGTGGGTTGACTTAGGCATACGAAGTTCAATCCTAGTCTAAGCATACAGAGTTCATTCCCAGTCTAAGAACGGACTAGACCGAGGGTTGCGATAGCACATGCTGGGCTCGGGCATGTTCTGGTGCCGCATTTTTCTTCGTCGGGGCACAATTGCCAGAGAACCTGACCGACGGCATTGGGGTTCCGACGATCGGGGGGCCCGGGGGGGTGTGCGCACATGATGTGCAATGGGTGCTGGTACTTGGCCCTTATATTGGCCCCCTAGCCCTCATCAAACCTCGAGAACTCACACCCCCTTAAAGAGCATTTGAGATTTTACAGGTTTGCTGCCAGTAGCCATTAAAGTGTCTGAAATGGGGACACTTTTTTGAAATGGTGACAAAATCTTGTACACTTTGTCTTTTTAGCTGAATTTTTTTGTGCATGCCAAGAAAAATACAAGGATCACGTCTACCAAGTTTGGGGCAAAACTCCTTCCGAAAAAATTTCAAAAAATCCCGAACCGTAAAATGTTTCGAAAATCATGAAAAATAGAAAATGAGTCATCTTGCCATGAAACTTCACGTGAAGGCTTAAGGGACCATAGTATGAATTTACAAGCCATAAAAATGGCATTGGCATGCAGAAATCGATCCACGGCTTGCGCATCCCGTCTCTCTGGCCGACGTAATGCCCGCCCGCCCTCCCGCCAGCTCATTTTGTCCGTTGGCTTAGGCATACGGAGTTCATTCTCAGCTAAGATCGGACCAGACCGAGGGTTACGGTAGCAGGATATGCAGCACGTAGAGGGGGACCCGACCGATCCCCAGTTTGCGTAGCCCGCCCCTCTGGCCGGTTGAGTGCCCCCACGCTCGTTTCCTGGGTTGACTGAGGCATACGGAGTTCATTCCTAGTCTAAGATCGGACTGGACCGAGGGTTGCACCAGCACATGCTGGGTTCAGGCATGTGCGGGTGCCACCTTTTTCTTCACCGGGGCACCATCATCGGAGCAACGCCGGAGAACCTGACTGGCGGCATTGGGTTCTGGCGATCGGGGGGGCCGGGGGGTGTGCGCACATGATGTGCGATTGGTGCTGGTACTTGGCCCTTATATTGGCCCCCTATCCCTCATCAAACTGTGAGAACTCACACCCCTTAAAAGTGCATTTGAGATTTTACAGGTTTGCTGCCAATAGCCATTGAAGTATCTGAAATGGGGACACTTTTTTCAAGTGGTCACAAAATCTTGTACACTCCGAGTTTTTGGCTGAATTTTTTTGTGCATGCCAACAAAAATACAAGGATCATGTCTACCAAGTTTGGGGCTAAAACTCCTTCTGAAAAAATTTTAAAAAATCTCGAACAGTAAAAAGTTTTGAAAATCATGAAAAATAGAAAATGAGTCATCTTGCAATGAAAGTTCACGTGAAGGCTTAAGGGACCATTGTATGAATTTACAAGCCATAAAAATGGCATTGGCATGCAGAAATATGAAGATGTGCCTAAACCCACCTACCACCCTACTGATCCACGGCTTGCGCGTCCCGTCTCTCTGGCCGGCGTAGTGCCCGCCCGCACGTTTCGTCGGTTGGCTTAGGCATACGGAGTTCATTCCAGTCTAAGATCGAACCAGGCTGAGGGTTGCGGTAGCAGGATCAGTAGCACGTAGAGGGGGACCCGGTCGATCCCTGGCTTACGCATCTCGCCCCTTTGGCCGACTGAGCCCCCGCACGCTCGTTTCGTGGGTTGACTGAGGCATACGGAGTTCATTCCCAGTCTAAGCATACAAAGTTCATTCTCGGTCTAAGATCGGACCAGACCGAGGGTTACGGCAGCACATGCTGGGCTCGGGCATGTGCTGGTGCCGTATTTTTCTTCGCTGGGGCACCATCATCGGAGCATCGCCGGAGAACCTGACCGACGGCATTGGGGTTTCGACGATTGGGGGGCCGGGGGGTGTGTTCACATGATGTGTGATGGGTGCTAGTACTTGGCCCTTATCTTGGCATCCTATCCCTCATCAAACCTCGAGAACTCACATCCCCTTAAAAAGTATTTGAGATTTTATAGGTTTGCAGCCAGTAGCCATTAAAGTGTCACAAATGGGGACACTTTCTTCAAATGATCACAAAATCTTGTACACTTCCAGTTTTTAGCTGAATTTTTTTGTGCATGCCAAAAAAAATACAAGGATCATGTCTAAAAAGTTTTGGGCCAAAACCCCTTCCGAAAAAATTTTAAAAAATCCTGAACCATAAAAAGTTTCAAAAATCATGAAAAATAGAAAACGAGTTGTCTTGCCATGAATCTTCACGTGAAGGCTTAAGGGACCATTGTATGACTTTACAAGCCATAAAAATGGCATTGGCATCCAGAAATATGAAGATGTGCCTAAGCCCACCTACCACCCTATCGATCCACGGCTTGCGCATCCCGTCTCTCTAGCCGACGTAGTGCTCGCCCGCCCTCCCGTCCGCTTGTTTCATCGGTTGGCTTAGGCATACGGAATTCATTCCCAATCTAAGATCAGATCAAACTGAGGGTTGCGGCAGTAGGATCGGTAACACGTAGAGGGGGACCCGGTCAATCACTGGCTTGCACATCCCGCCCCTCTGGCCAGCTAAGCGCTCGCACGATCGTTTTGTGGGTTGACTTAGGCATACAGAGTTCATTCCTAGTCTAAGCATACAGAGTTCATTCCCAGTCTAAGATCAGATCGGATCGAGGATTACGGCAGCACATGCTGGGCTTGGGCATGTGTTGCTGCTGTATTTTTCTTCGTCGGGGCACCATCGCCAGAGCATCGTCGGAGAACCTGACCGGCGGCATTGGGGTTCTGGAGATTAGGGGGGCCGGTGGGGTGTGCGCACATGATGTGCGATGGGTGCTGGTACTTGGCCCTTATATTGGCCCCCTATCCCTCATCAAACCTTGAGAACTCACACCTCCTTAAAGACCATTTTAGATTTTACAAATTTGTTGCCAGTAGCAATTAAAGTGTCTGAAATGGGGACACATTTTTCAAATGGTCACAAAATCTTGTACACTTCGAGTTTTTAGCTGAATTTTTTTTTTTGCAAGCCAACAAAAATACAAGGATCACATCTAACAAGTTTGGGGCCAAAACTCCTTCCGAAAAAATTTCAAAAAAAACCCGAACCGCAAAAAGTTTCAAAAATCGTAAAAAATAGAAAATGGGTCGTCTTGCCATGAAACTTCACGTGAAGGCTTAAGGGACCATTGTATGAATTTACAAGCCGTAAAAATGGCATTGGCATGCAGAATTATGAAGATGTGCCTAAACCCACCTACCACCCTATCGATCCACGGCTTACGCATCCCAACTCTTTGGCCGGCGTGTCGCCCGCCCGCCCGCTCGTTTCGTCGGTTGGCTTAGGCATACAGAGTTCATTCCCAGTCTAAGATCAGACCGGACCAACGGTTGCTGCAGCAAGATCGGTAGCACGCAGAGGGGGAGTCGGCCGATCCCTGGCTTGCGCATCCCACCCCTCTGGCCGGCTGAGCGCCTGCACGCTCGTTCCATGGGTTGACTTAGGCATACGGAGTTCATTCCCAGTCTAAGCATACGGAGTTCATTCCCAGCTAGGATCAGACCGGACCGAGGGTTACGGTAGCACATGTTGGGCTCTAGCATGTGCTGGTGCCGCATTTTTCTTCGTCAGGGCACCATCGCCGGAGCATTGCCGGAGAACCTGACTGACGGCATTGGGGTTCCGACGATCGGGGGGGCTGGGGGGGGTGTGCGCACATGATGTGCGATGGGTGCTGGAACTTGGCCCTTATATTGGCCCCCTATCCCTCATCAAACCTTGAGAACTCACCCCCCCTTAAAGAGCATTTAAGATTTTACAGGTTTGCTGCCAGTAGCCATTAAAGTGTCTAAAATGGGGACACTTTTTTCAAATGGTCACAAAATCTTGTACACTTCGAGTTTTTAGCTGAATTTTTTTTTGCATGCCAAAAAAAGTACAAGGATCACGTCTACCATGTTTGGGGCTAAAAATCCTTCCGAAAAAATTTTAAAAAATCCCTAACCGCAAAAAGTTTTGAAAATCGTGAAAAATAGAAAACGAGTCGTCTTGCCATGAAACTTCACGTGAAGGCTTAAGGGACCATTGTATGAATTTACAAGCCATAAAAATGGCATTGGCACACAGAAATATGAAGATGTGCCTAAACCCACCTGCCACCCTATCGATCCACGGCTTGCGCATCCCGTCTCTCTGGCCGACGTAGTGCTCGCCCGCCCGCCCGCTTGTTTCGTCGGTTGGCTTAGGCATACGGAGTTCATTCCCAGTCTAAGATCGAACCAAACTGAGGTTTGTGGCTGCAGGATTGGCAGCATGCAGAGGGGGACCCGACCAATCTCTGACTTGTGCATCCCACCCCTCTGGCCGTCTGAGCGCCCGCACGCTCGTTTCGTGGATTGACTTAGGCATACGGAGTTCATTCCCAGTCTAAGCATACGGAGTTCATTCCTAGTCTAAGATTGGACCGGACCGAGGGTTGCTGCTGCACATGCTGGGCTCGGCCATGTGCTGGTGCCGCATTTTTCTTCCCCGGGGCACCATCGTCGGAGCATCACCGGAGAACCTGATCGACGGCATTGGGGTTCCGACGATCGGGGGGGCCGGGTGGGGAGTGCGCACATGATGTGCGATGGGTGCTAGTACTTGGCCCTTATATTGGCCCCCTATCCCTCATCAAACCTTGAGAACTCACACCCCCTTAAAGAGCATTTGAGATTTTACAGGTTTGCTGCCAGTAGCCATTAAAATGTCTGAAATGGGGACACTATTTTCAAATGGTCACAAAATCATGTACACTTTGAGTTTTTAGCTGAATTTTTTTTTTGCATGCCAAAAAAAATACAAGGATCATGTCTACAAAGTTTGGGGCCAAAAGTCGTTCCGAAAAAATTTTAAAAAATCCCGAACCGTAAAAAGTTTCAAAAATCATGAAAAATAGAAAACGAGTCGTCTTGCCATGAAACTTCACGTGAAGGCTTAAGGGACCACTGTATGAATTTACAAGCCATAAAAATGGCATTCGCATGCAGAAATATGAGGATGTGCCTAAACCCACCTACCACCCTATCGATCCACGGCTTGCGCATCCCGTCTCTCTGGCCGACGTAGTGCCCGCCCGCCCACGCCCTCGTTTCGTCAGTTGGTTTAGGCATACGGAGTTCATTCCCAGTCTAAGATCAGACTGAACTGAAGGTTGCGGTAGCACAAAGAGGGGGATCCGACCGATCCCCGGCTTGCGCATCCCACCCCTCTGGCCGGCGGAGCGCCCGCACGCTCGTTTCATGGATTGACTTAGGCATACGGAGTTCATTCCCAGTCTAAGCATACGGAGTTCATTCCCAGTCTAAGATCGGATCGGACCAAGGGTTACGGCAGCACATGCTAGGCTCGGGCAAGTGCTGGTGCCGCATTTTTCTTCGCTAGGGCACCATCGCCGGAGCATCGTCGGAGAACCTGACCGGCGGCATTGGGGTTCCGACGATCGGGGGGGCCGGGGGGGTGTGCGCACATGATGTACGATGGGTGCTGGTACTTGGCCCTTATATTGGCCCCCTATCCCTCATCAAACCTCAAGAACTCACACCCCCTTAAAGAGCATTTGAGATTTTACAGGTTTGCTGCCAGTAGCCATTAAAATGTCCGAAATGGGGACACTTTTTTCAAATGGTCACAAAATCCTATACACTTCGTGTTTTTAGCTGAATTTTTTTGTGCAATCAAAAAAAATACAAGGATCATGTCTACCAAGTTTGGGGCCAAAACTCGTTCCGAAATAATTTTAAAAAATCTCGAACCGCAAAAAGTTTCAAAAATCGTGAAAAATAGAAAACGAGTCGTGTTGCCATGAAACTTCACGTGAAGGCTTAAGGGACCATTGTTTAAATTTACAAGAGATAAAAATGGCATTGGCATGAAGAAATATGAAGATGTGCCTAAACCCACCTACCACCCTATCGATCCACGGCTTGCGTATCCCGTCTCTCTGGTCGGCGTAGTGCCCACCCGCCCACCCGCTCACTCGTTTCGTCGGTTGGCTTAGGCATATAGAGTTCATTCCCAGTCTAAGATCGAACCAGATTGAGGGTTGCGGTAGCAGGATCGGCAGTACACAGAGGGGGACCCGACCGATCCCCGGCTTCCGCATCCCGCCCCTCTGGCCGGCTCAATGCCCACACGTTCGTTTCGTGGGTTAACTTAGGCATATGGAGTTTATTCCCAGTCTAAGCATACGGAGTTCATTCCCAGTCTAAGATCGCTCTGGACTGAGGGCTACGGCAGCACATGCTAGGCTCGGGCATGTGCTGGTGCTGCATTTTTCTTCGTCGGGGCACTATCACTGGAGCATCGCCGGAGAACCTGACCGACGACATTGGGGTTCCGGCGATTGGAGGGGCCGGGGGGGTGTGCGCACAGGATGTACAATGGGTGCTGGTACTTGGCCCTTATATTGGCCCCCTATCCCTCATCAAACCTCGAGAACTCATGCCCCCTTAAAGAGCATTTGAGATTTTACAGGTTTGCTGCCAGTAGCAATTAAAGTGTCTGAAATGGGGACACTTTTTTCAAATGGTCACAAAATCTTGTACAGTTCGAGTTTTTAGCTGAATTTTTTTGTGCATGCCAACAAAAATACAAGGATCAACCAAGTTTGGGGCTAAAACTCCTTCGAAAAAAATTTTAAAAAATCCCAAACCGTAAAAAGTTTCAAAAATCGTGAAAAATAGAAAATGAGGTGCCTTGCCATGTAACTTCACGTGAAGGCTTAAGGGACCATTGTATTAATTTACAAGCCATAAAAATGGCATTGGCACTTAGAAATATGAAGATGTGCCTAAACCCACCTACCACCCTATCGATCCACGGCTTGTGCATCCCGTCTCTCTGGTCGACGTAGTGCCCGCCCGCCCACCTGCCCGTTCATTTCGTCGGTTGGTTAGGCATACGGAGTTCATTGCCAGTCTAAGATTAGACTAGACTGAAGGTTGCGGCAGCAGGATGGGCAGCACGAAGAGGGGGACCCGGTCGAAACCCGGCTTGCGCATCCCGCTCCTCTGGCCGACTGAGCGCCCGCACGCTCGTTTCGTGGGTTGACGTAGGCATACGGAGTTCATTCCCAGCCTAAGCATACGGAGTTCATTCCCAGTCTAAGATCGGACCGGACCGAGGGTTGCGGCAGCACATGCTAGGCTCGGGCATGTGCTGGTGCCGCATTTTTCTTCGTCGAAGCATCGTCGAATAACCTAACCGATGGCATTTGGGTTCCAGCGATCGGGGGGCCGGGGTGTGCGCACATGATGTGCAATTGGTGCTGGTACTTGGCCCTTATATTGGCCCCCTATCCCTCATCAAACCTCGAGAACTCACACCCCCTTAAAGACCATTTGAGATTTTACAGTTTTGTTGCCAGTAGCCATTAAAATGTCTGAAATGGGGACACTTTTTTGAAATGGTCGCAAAATCTTGTGCACTTCGAGTTTTCAGCTGAATTTTTTTGTGCATGCCAAAAAAATACAAGGATCACGTCTACCAAGTTTGGGGCCAAAACTCCTTTCGAAAAATTTTAAAAAATCTCGAACTGTAAAAAGTTTCAAAAATCGTGAAAAATAGAAAACGAGTCGCCTTGCCATGAAACTTCACGTGAAGGCTTAGGGGACCATTGTATGAATTTACAAGCCAAAAAAATATCATTGGCACATATAAATATGAAGATGTACCTAAACCCACCTACCACCCTATCGATCCACGGCTTGCGCATCTCGTCTCTCTGGCTGGCATTGTGCCTGCCTGCCCACCTGCCCGCTCCTTTCGTCGATTAGCTTAGCCATCGGAGTTCATTCCCAGTCTAAGATCAGACCGGACCAAGGGTTACGGCAGCAGGATCGGTAGCACGTAGAAGGGGACCCGAGTGATCCCCGGCTTGCGCATCCTGTCCCTCTAGCCGGTTGAGCGCCCGCACGCTCGTTTCATGCGTTGACTTAGGCATACGGAGTTCATTCCCAGTATAAGCATACGGAGCTCATTCCCAGTCTAAGATTGGACCAGACCGAGGGTTACGGCTGCACATGCTGGGCTCGGGCATGTGCTGGTGTCACATTTTTCTTCGTCGGGGCGCCATCGTCGGAGCATCACCGGAGAACCTGACCGGCGGCATTGGGGTTCTGACGATCGGGGGGGCCGAGGGGGTGTGCACACATGATGTGCGACGGGTGCTGGTACTTGGCCCTTATATTGGCCCCCTATCCCCCATCAAACCTTGAGAACTCACACCCCCTTAAAGAGCATTTGAGGTTTTACAGGTTTGCTGCCAGTAGCCATTAAAGCGTCTGAAATGGGGACACTTTTTTCAAATGGTCACAAGATCTTGTACACTTGAAGTGGTTAGCTGAATTTTTTTGTGCATGCCAATAAAAATACAAGGATCACGTCTACCAAGTTTGGGGTCAAAACTCCTACCGAAAAAATTTTAAAAAATCTTGAACCGTAAAAAGTTTCAGAAATCACGAAAAATAGAAAACGAGTCATCTTGCCATGAAACTTCATGTGAAGGCTTAAGGGACCATTGTATGAATTAGCAAGCCATAAAAATGGCATTGGCACGTAGAAATATGAAGATGTGCGTAAGCCCACCAACCACGCTATCGATCCACGGCTTACGCATCCCGTCTCTCTGGCCGACGTAGTGCCCGCCCGCCCGCTCGTTTCGTCAGTTGGCTTAGGCATACAGAGTTCATTCCCAGTCTAAGATTGGATCGAACTGAGGGTTGCTGCAGCATGATCGGTAGCACGCAGAGGGGGACCCAGTCGATCCTCGAATTACGCATCCCGCCCCTCTGGCCGGCTGAGCGCCCGCAAGCTTGTTTTGTTGGTTGACTTAGGCATACAGAGTTTATTCCCAGTCTAAGCATACAGAGTTCATTCCCAGTCTAAGATCGGACTGGACCGAGGGTTCCGACAGCACATGTTGGGCTCCGGCATGTGCTGGTGTCGTATTTTTCTTCGTCGAAGCATCGTCGGAGAACCTGACCGACGACATTGGGGTTCCGACGATCGGGGGGGCCGGGGGGTGTACGCACAGGATGTGCGATGGGTGCTGGTACTTGGCCCTTATATTGGCCCCCTATCCTTCATCAAACCTCGAGAACTCACACCCCCTTAAAAAGCATTTGAGATTTTACAGGTTTGCTACCAGTAGCCATTAAAGTGTTTGAAATGGGGACACGTTTTTCAAATGGTCACAAAATCTTGTACTTTCAACTTTTTAGCTGAATTTTTTTATGCATGCCAACAAAAATACAAGGATCATGTCTAATAGTTTGGGGCCAAAACTCCTTCCAAAAAAATTTTAAAAAATCCCGAACCACAAAAAGTTTTGAAAATCATGAAAAATAGAAAACGAGTCGTCTAGCCATGAAACTTCACGTGAAGGCTTAAGGGACCATTGTATGAATTTACAAGCCATAAAAACGGTATTGGCATGCAGAAATATGAAGATGTGCCTAAACCCACCTACCACCCTATCGATCCATGGCTTGTGCATCCCGTCTCTCTGGCCGGTGTAGTGCTTGCCCGCCCGCCCGCACGCTCATTTCGTCGGTTGGCTTAGGCATACGGACTTCATTCCCAGTCTAAGATCGGATCGGACCAAGGGTTGTGGTAGCAAAATCGGCAGCACGTAGAGGGGGATCCCACCGAACCTCGGCTTACGCATCTCGCCCCTCTGGCCGACTGAGCTTTCGCACGCTCGTTTTATGGGTTGACTTAGGCATACGGAGTTCATTCCCAGCCTAAGCATACGGAGTTCATTCCCAGTCTAAGATCAGACTAGATCGCGGGTTGTGATAGCACATGCTGGGCTCGGGCATGTGCTGCTGCCACATTTTTCTTCGCCGGGGCACCATCGTCGGAGCATCGCCAGAGAACCTGATCGGTGGCATTTGGCTTACGACGATCAGGGGGGCCGGGGGGGTGTACGTACATGATGTGCGATGGGTGCTGGTACTTGGCTGTTATATTAGCCCCCTATCCCTCATCAAACCTTGAGAACTCACACCCCCTTAAAGAGCATTTGAAATTTTACAGGTTTGCTGCCAGTAGCCATTAAAGTGTCTGAAATGGGGACACTTTTTTCAAATGGTCACAAAATCTTGTACACTTCGAGTTTTTAGCTGAATTTTTTTGTGCATGCCAACAAAAATACAAGGATCACGTCCGTCCACCTGTCCGCCCGCACGCTCGTTTCGTCGGTTGTCTTAGGCATATGGAGTTCATTCCCAGTCTAAGATCGGACCGGACCGACAGTTGCGGTAGCAGGATTGGCAGCACGCAGAGGGGCACCCGGCCGGTCTCTGGCTTGCGCATCCCACCTCTCTGGCCGACTGAGTGCCCGTACGCTCGTTTCATGGGTTGACTTAGGCATACAGAGTTCATTCCCAGTCTAAGCATACGGAGTTCATTCCTAGTCTAAGATCAGACCAGACCGAGGGTTGCAGCAGCACATGCTAGACTCAAGCATATGCTGGTGCTGCATTTTTCTTCCTCGGGCCACCGTCGCCGGAGCATCGCCGGAGAACCTGACCGACGGCATTGGGGTTTCGGCGATCGGGGGGGCCGAGAGGGGGGTGTCCGCACATGATGTGCGATGGGTGCTGGTACTTGGCCCTTATATTGGCCCCCTCTCCCTCATCAAACCTCAAGAATTCACACTCCCTTAAAGAGAATTTGAGATTTTACAGGTTTGCTGCCAGTAGCCATTAAAGTGTCTGTAATGGGGACACTTTTTTCAAATGGTCGTAAAATCTTGTACACTTCAAGTTTTTAGCTGAATTTTATTGTGCATGCCTACAAAAATACAAGGATCACGTCTACCAAGTTTGGTACCAAAACTCCTTCCAAAAAAATTTTAAAAAATCCCGAACCGCAAAATGTTTTGAAAATCGTGAAAAATAGAAAACGAGTCGTCTTGCCATGAAACTTCACGTGAAGGCTTAAAGGACCATTGTATGAATTTACATGCCATAAAAATGGCATTGGAATGTAGAAATATGAAGATGTGCCTAAACCCACCTACCACCCTATCGATCCACGGCTTGCGCATCCCGTCTCTCTGGTCGGCGTATTGCCCGCCCACCCTTCCACCCGCTCGTTTCGTCTGTTTGCTTAGGCATACAGAGTTCATTCCCAGTCTATGATCTGACCGAATCAAGGGTTACGACAGTAGGATCGACAGTAAGCAGAGGGGTACCTGGCTGATCCTCAGCTTGCGCATCCCGTCCCTCTGGCCGGCTGAGCACCCACACGCTCGTTTCGTGGCTTAACTTAGGCATACGGAGTTAATTCCCAATCTAAGCATACGGAGTTCATTCCCAGTCTAAGATCGGATCGGACCGTGGGTTGCGGCAGCACATGCTGGGCTCCGACAAGTGCTGGTACCGCATTTTTTTTCACCGAGGTACCATCTTCGGAGCATCACCGAAGAACCTCACTGACGGCATTGGGGTTCCGACGATCGGGGGGGCCGGGGGGGGCGTGCGCAAATGATGTGCGACGGGTGCTGGTACTTGGCCCTTATGTTGGCCCCCTCTCCCTCATCAAACCTCGAGAACTCGCACCCCTTTAAAGAGCATTTGAGATTTTTCAGGTTTGCTTCCAGTAGCCATTAAAGTGTTTGGAATGGGGACACTTTTTTCAAATGGTCCCAAAATCTTGTACACTTCGAGTTTTTAGCTGTATTTTTTTTTGCATGCCAACAAAAACACAAGGATCATGTCCACAATATCTGGGGCCAAAAATCCTTCCGAAAAAATTTTAAAAAATCTCGAACCGTAAAAAGTTTTGAAAATCATGAAAAATAGAAAACAAGTCGTCTTGCCAAGAAACTTCACGTGAAGGCTTAAGGGACCATTGTATGAATTTACAAGCCATAAAAATGGCATTGGCACACAGAAATATGAAGATGTGCCTAAACCTACCTATCACCCTATCGTTCCACGGCTTGCGCATCCCGTCTCTCTGGCCGACTAGTGCCCGCCCGCCCGCTCGTTTCGTCGGTTGGCTTAGGCATACGGAGTTCATTCCCAGTCTAAGATCAGACCGAATCGAGGGTTGCGGTAGTAGGATCGACAGCACGTAGAGGGGGACCTGGTCGATCCCCGGCTTGCGCATCCCGCCCCTTTGGCCAGCTGAGCGCCTGCACGCTCGTTTTGTGGGTCGATTTAGGCATATGGAGTTCACTCCCAGTCTAAGATTGGACCAGACCGAGGGTTACGGTAGCGCATGCTGGGCTCGGGCATGTGCTAGTGCCGCATTTTTCTTCACCGAGGCACCATCGTCGGAGCATCGCCGGAGAACCTGACTAGCGGCATTGGGGTTCCGACGATCGGGGGGGCCGTGGGGTGTGCACACATGATGTGTGATGGGTGCTGGTACTTGGCCCTTATATTGGCCCCCTATCCCTCATCAAACTTCGAGAACTCGCACCCCCTTAAAGAGCATTTGAGATTTTATAGGTTTGCTGCCCGTAGCCATTAAAGTATCCGAAATGGGGACACTTTTTTCAAATGGTCACAAAATCTTGTACAGTTCGAGTTTTTAGCTGAATGTTTTTGTGCATGCCAAAAAAAATACAAGGATCACGTCTACCAAGTTTGGGGCCAAAACTCCTTCCAAAAAAATTTTAAAAAATCCCGAACCGCAAAAAGTTTCAAAAATCGTGAAAAATAAAAAAATGAGTCGTCTTGCCATGAAACTTCACGTGAAGGCTTAAGGGACCATTGTATGAATTTAGAAGCCTTAAAAATGGCCTGGGCATGCAGAAATATGAAAATGTCCCTAAACCCACCTACCACCCTATCGATCCACGGCTTGCGCATCCCATCTCTCTGGCCAGCGTAGTGCCAACCCGCTCGTTTCGTTGGTTCGCTTAGGCATACGGAATTCATTCCCAATCTAAGATTGGACCAGACCGAGGGTTACGGCAGTAGGATTGACAGCACGCAACAGGGGTCCCGTTCGATCCTCAGCTTGCGCATCTCGCCCCTCTGTCCAGCTGAGCGCCCGCACGCTCGTTTCGTGGGTTCACTTACGCATACGGAGTTCACTCCCAATCTAAGCATACAGAGTTCATTCCCAGTCTAAGATCGGACCAGACTGAGGGTTACGGTGGCACATACTGGGCTCGAGCATGTGCTGGTGCCGCATTTTTCTTCACCGGGGCACCATCGTCGGAGCATCGTCGGAGAACCTGACCGACGGCATTGGTGTTCCGGTGATCGGGGGGTCGGGGGCGGTATGCGCACAAGATGTTCGATGAGGGCTGGTACTTGGCCCTTATATTGGCCCCCTATCCCTCCTCAAACCTCAAGAACTCACACCCCCTTAAAGAGCATTTGAGATTTTATAGGTTTGCTGCCAGTAGCCATTAAAGTGTCTGACATGGGGACACTTTTTTCAAATGGTCACAAAATATTGTAGACTTTGAGTTTCTAGCTGAATTTTTTTTTTGCATGCCAAAAAAAATGCAAGGATTACGTCTACCAAGTTTGGCGCCAAAACTCCTTCCGAAGAAATTTTAAAAAATCTCGAACCGCAAAAGGTTTCAAAAATCATGAAAAATAGAAAACAAGTCGTCTTGCCATGAAACTTCACGTGAAGGCTTAAGGGACCATTGTATGAATTTACAAGCCATAAAAATGGCATTGGCACACAGAAATATGAAGATCTACTTAAACCCACCTATGACCCTATCGATCCACGGCTTGCGCATCCCGTCTCTCTGGCCGACGTAGTGCCAGCCCGCTCGTTTCGTCGGTTGGCTTAGGCATACAGAATTCATTCCCAGTCTAAGATTGGACCAAACCAAGGGTTACGGTAGCAGGATCGATAGCACGTAGCAGGGGACCCGATCGATCCCCTACCTGTGCACCCCGCCCCTCTGGTCAGCTGAGCGCCCACACGCTCGTTTCGTGGGTTGACTTAGGCATACAGAGTTCATTCCCAATCTAAGCATATGGAGTTCATTCCAAGCCTAATATCGGGCTGGACAGAGGGTTGCGGCAACACATGCTGGGCTCGGGCATGTGTTGGTGCCGCATTTTTCTTCGTCGAGGCTCTATCGTCGGAGAACCTGACCGACGGCATTGGGGTTCCGGAGATCAGGCGAGCCGGGGGGGGTGTGCGCACATGATGTGGTACTTGGCCTTTATATTGGCCCCCTATCCCTCATCAAACCTCGATAAAGAGCATTTGAGATTTTACAGGTTTGCTGCCAGTAGCCATTAAAGTGCCTGAAATGGGGACACTTTTTTCAAATGGTCGCAAAATCTCCTACACTTCGGGTTTTTACCTGAATTTTTTTGTACATAAAAAAAAATACAAGGATCACGTCTACCAAGTTTGGGGCCAAAACGCCTTCCAAAGAAATTTTAAAAAATCCCAAACCAAAAAAAGTTTTGAAAATCATGAAAAATAGAAAACGAGTCGTCTTGCCATGAAACTTCACGTGAAGGCTTAAGGGACCATTCTATGAATTTACAAGCCATAAAAATGGCATTGGCAAGTAGAAATATGAAGATGTGCCTAAACCCACCTACCACCCTATCGATCCACGCTTGCACATCCCGTCTCTCTGGCCGGCGTAGTACCCGTCCTCCTGCCCGCCCGCTCATTTCGTCGATTGGCTTAGGCATACGGAGTTCATTCCTAGTCTAAGATCGGACCGGATCAAGGGTTGCGGTGCAGGATCGGCAGCACGTAGAGGGGGACCCGATCGATCCCCGGTTTGCACATCTCGCCCCTTTGGTCGATTGAGTGCCCGCACGCTCGTTTCGTGGGTTGACTTAGGCATACGGAGTTCATTCCCAGTCTAAGCATACGGAGTTCATTCCCAGTCTAAGATCAGACCGGATCGAAGGTTGCAGCAGCACATGCTGGGCTCGGGCTTCTGCAGGTGTCGCATTTTTCTTCGTCGAGGCACCATCGTCGGAGCATCGTCGGAGAACCTGACCGACGGCATTGGGGTTCCGACGATCGGGGGGGCCGGGTGAGGTGTGCACACACGATGTGCGATGGGTGCTGGTACTTGGCCCTTATATTGGCCCCCTGTCCCTCATCAAACCTCGAGAACTCACACCCCCTTAAGGAGGATTTGAGATTTTACAGGTTTGCTGCCAGTAGCCATTAAAGTGTCTGAAATGGGGACACTTTTTTCAAATGGTCACAAAAATCTTGTACACTTCGAGTTTTTAGCTGAATTTTTTTGTGCATGCCAAAAAAATTACAAGGATCACGTCTACCAAGTTTGGGGGCCAAAAATCCTTCCGAAAGAATTTTGAAAAATCTCAAACTGTAAAAAGTTTTAAAAATTATGGAAAATAGAAAACGAGTTGTCTTGCTATGAAACTTCACGTGAAGGGTTAAGGGACCATTGTATGAATTTACAAGCAATAAAAATACCATGGGCATGTAGAGATATGAAGATGTGCCTAAACCCACCAACCACCTTATCGATTCACGGCTTGCGCATCCCGTCTCTCTGGCTAGAGTAGTGCCTACCCGCCTTCCCGCCCGCACGTTTTGTCGGTTGGCTTAGGCATACGGAATTCGTTCATAGTCTAAGATCAGATCGGATCGAGGATTGCGGTAGCAGGATCGGCAGCACGCAGAGAGGGACCCGACCGATCCTCGACTTGCGCATCCTGCCCCTCTGGCCGGCTTGGCACCCGCACGCTCGTTTCGTTGGTTGGCTTAGACATACGGAGTTCATTCCCAGTCTAAGATCCGATCGGATCGAGGGTTGTGGCAGCACATGCTGGGCTCGGGCATGTGCTGGTGCCGCATTTTTCTTCGCCGGGGCACCATCGCCAGAGCAACGCCAGAGAACCTGACCGGCGGCATTGGGGTTCCAATGATCGGGGGGGCCAGGGGGTGTGTGCACATGATGTGCGATGGGTGCTGGTACTTGGCCCTTATATTGGTCTCCTATCCCTCATCAAACCTCAAGAACTCACACCTCCTTAAAGAGCATTTGAGATTTTAATGGTTTGCTGCCAGTAGTCATTAAAGTGTCTGAAATGGGGACACTTTTTTCAAATGGTCACAAATCTTGTTCACTTCGAGTTTTTAGCTGAATTTTTTACGCATGCCAAAAAAAATAAAAGTATCACATCTACCAAGTTTGGGGCCAAAACTCCTTCCAAAAAAATTTTAAAAAATCTCGAACCAGCAAAAAGTTTCAAAAATCGTGAAAAATAGAGAACGTGTCGTCTTCCCATGAAACTTCACGTGAAGGCTTAAGGGACCATTGTATGAATTTACAAGCCATAAAAATTGCATTGGCATGCAAAAATATGAAGATGTGCCTAAACCTACCTACCACCCTATCGATAAACGGCTTGCGCATCCCATCTCTCTGGCCGGTGTAATGCCCGCCCGCCCGCCCTCCCCCCCTCTCGTTTCGTCGGTTGGCTTAGGCATATGGAGTTCATTCCCAGTCTAAGATCAGATCAGATTGAGGGTTGCGACAGCAGGATTAGTAGCATGCAGAAGGGGATCCGATCGATCCCCGAGTTACGCATCTCGCCCCTCTGGCCGATGAGCGCCCGCACGCTCGTTTCGTGGGTTGACTTAGACATACGGAGTTCATTCCCAGTCTAAGCATACGGAGTTCATTCCCAGTCTAAGATCGGATCGGACCAAGGGTTGTGACAGCACATGCTTGGCTCGACCATGTGCTGGTGCCGCATTTTTCTTTGCCGGGGCACCATCGCCAGAGCATCGTCGAAGAACCTGACCGGCGACATTGGGGTTCTGACAATCGGGGGGGCCAGGAGGGGTTGTGCGCACATGATGTGCGATGGGTGCTGGTAGTTGGCCCTTATATTGGCCCACTATCCCTCATCAAACCTCGAGAACTCACACCCCCTTAAAGAGCATTTAAGATTTTACAGGTTTGCTGCCAGTAGCCATGAAAATGTTTGAAATGAGGACACTTTTTTCAAATGGTCAGAAAATCTTGTACATTTTTTGTTTTTAGCTGAAATTTTTTGTACACACAAAAAAAAATACAAGGATCACGTCTACCAAGTTTGGGGCCAAAGCTCCTTCCGAACAAATTTTTAAAAATCTCGAACCATAAAAAGTTTTAAAAATCGTGAAAAATAGAAAATGAGTCGTCTTGCCATGAAACTTCACGTGAAGGCTTAAGGGACGATTGTATGAATTTACAAGCCATAAAAATGGCATTGGCATGCAGAAATATGAAGATGTGCCTAAACCTAGCTACCACCCTATCGATCCATGGCTTGCGCATCCCGTCTCTCTGGTCGGCGTAGAGCCTGCCCGCCCGCCCACCCACTCGTTTCGTCAGTTGGCTTAGGCAGACGTAGTTCATTCCCAGTTTAAGATTAGACTGGACCGAGGGTTGCAGTCGCAAGATCGGCAGCATGCAGAAGGGGACCAGTCCGATTCTCAGCTTGCGCATCCCGCCCCTCTGGCTGGCTGAGCGCCCGCACACTCGTTTCGTGGGTTGACTTAGGCATACGGAGTTCATTACCAGCCTAAGCATATGAAGTGACCGGACCGAGGGTTGCGACAGCACATGCTGGGCTCGGGCATGTGCTGTTGCTGCATTTTTCTTCGTCAGGGCACCATCGTTGGAGCTTCATCGGAGAACCTGACCGACGGCATTGGGGTTTCGACGATCGAGGGGCCTGGGAGGTGGGCTGTGCGCACATGATATGCAATGGGAGCTGGTACTTGGCCCTTATATTGGCCCCATATCCCTCATCAAACCTCGAGAACTCACACCCCCTTAAAGAGCATTTGAGATTTTACAGGTTTGCTGTCAGTAGCCATTAAAGTGTTTGAAATGGGGACACTTTTTTCAAATGGTCACAAAATCTTGTACACTTCAAGTTTTTAGCTGAATTTTTTTGTGCATGCCAAAAAAAATACAAGGATCATGTCTACCAAGTTTGGGGCCAAAAATCCTTCCAAAGAAATTTTAAAAAATCCCGAACCATAAAAAGTTTTGAAAATCATGAAAAATAGAAAACAAGTCGTCTTGCCATGAAACTTCACGTGAAGGCTTAAGGGACCATTGTATGAATGTACAAGCCATAAAAATGGCATTGGTACGTAGAAATATGAAGATGTGCCTAAACCCACCTACCACCCTATCGATCCACGGCTTGCACATCCCGTCTCTCTAGCCGGCGTAGTGCCCGCCCACCCGCTCGTTTCGTCGGTTGGCTTAGGCATACGGAGTTCATTCCCAGTCTAAGATCGAACCAGAGCAAAGGTTGGGGCAGTAGGATCGACAGCACGTAGAAGGGGACCCGATCGATCCCCGGCTTGTGCATCCCGCCCCTCTGGCCGGCTGAGCGCCCGTACGTTCATTTCATGGGTTGACTTAGGCAGACGGAGTTCATTCCCAAACTAAGCATACGGAGTTCATTCCCAGTCTAAGATCAAACTGGACCGACGGTTACGGCAGCACATGCTAGGCTCGGGCATGTGCTGGTGCCACATTTTTCTTTGTCGGGGCACCATCATCGGAGAACCTGACCGACGGCATTGGGGTTTCATCGATCGGGGGGCTGGGGGGTGTGCACACATGATGTACGATGGGTGCTGGTACTTGGCCCTTATAGTGGCCCCCTATCCCTCATCAAACCTCGAGAACTCACACTCCCTTAAATAGCATTTGAGATTTTACAGGTTTGCTTCCAGTAGCCATTAAAGTGTCTGAAATGGGGACACTTTTTTCAAATGATCACAAAATCTTGTACACTTCGAGTTTTTAGCTAAATGTTTTTGTGCATGCCAACAAAAATACAAGGATCACGTCCACTAAGTTTTTTGGCCAAAACTCCTTCCGAAAAAATTTTAAAAAATCTCGAACCGTAAAAAGTTTAAAATCATAAAAAATAGAAAATGAGTCGTCTTGCCATGAAACTTCACGTGAAGCCTTAAGGGACAATTGTATGAATTTGCAAGCCATAAAAATGGCATTGGCATGTAGAAATATGAAGATGTGCCTAAACTCACCTACCACCGTATCGATCCACGGCTTGCATATCCCGTCTCTCTGGCCGGCGTAGTGCCCACCCGCCCGCCTGCCCGCCTGTTCGTTTCGTCGGTTGGCTTAGGGATACGGAGTTCATTCTCGGTCTAAGATCAGACTGGACCGAGGGTTACGGCAACAGCATCGGCAGCACACTGAGGGGGACCCGATCGATCCCCGGCTAGCACATCCCGCCCCTCTGGCCGGCTGAGCACCCGCACGCTCGTTTCGTGGGTTGACTTAGGCATACGGAGTTCATTCCCAGTCTAAGATCAGACCGGATCGAGGGTTGTGACAGCACGTGCTGGGCTCAAACATGTGCTGGTGCCACATTTTTCTTCACCGGGGCGCTATCACCGGAGCATCGTCGGAGAACCTGACCGGCGGTATTGGGGTTCCGATGATCGGGGGGCCGGGGGGTGTGCGCGCATGATGTGCGATGGGTGCTGGTACTTGGCCCTTATATTAGCCCCTTATCCCTCATCAAACATCGAGAACTAACACCCCCTTAAAGAGCATTTGAGATTTTACAGGTTTGCTATCAGTAGCCTTTAAAGTGTCTGCAATGGGGACACTTTTTTCAAATGGTCACAAAATCTTGTACACTTCGAGTTTTTAGCTGAATTTTTTTGTGCATGCCAAAAACAATAAAAGGATCACATCTACCAAGTTTGGGGTCAAAAATCCTTTCGAAAAAATTTTTAAAAATCCCAAACCACAAAAAGTTTCAAAAATCATGAAAAATCGAAAACGAGTCATCTTGCCATGAAACTTCACGTGAAGGCTTAAGGGACCATTGTATGAATTTACAAGCCATAAAAATGGCATTGGCACATAGAAATATGAAGATGTGCCTAAACCCACCTACCACCCTATCGATCCACGGCTTGCACATCCCGTCTCTCTGGCCGACGTAGTGCCCACCCGCCCGCCTGCTCGTTTTGTCGGTTGGCTTCGGCATACGGAGTTCATTCCCAGTCTAAGATCAGACTAGATGAAGGGTTGTGGCAGCAGGATCGGCAGCACGCATAGGGGGATCTGATTGATCCCCGGCTTGCGCATCCCGCCCCTCTGGCCGGCTGAGCGCCCAGACGCTCGTTTTGTGGGTTAACTTAGGCATACGGAGTTGATTCCTAGTCTAAGCATACGGAGTTCATTCCTAATCTAAGATCAAACCGGATCGAGAGTTGCGACAGCACATGCTAGGCTTGGGCATGTGCTGGTGCCGCATTTTTCTTCGCCGAGGCACCATCGTCGGAGCATCACCGGAGAACCTGACTGGCGACATTGGGGTTCCGACGATCGGGGGGGCCGGGGGGTGTGCGAACATGATCTACGATGGGTGCTGGTACTTGGCCCTTATATTGGCCACCTATCCCTCACAAAACTCAAGAACTCACACCCCCATGAAGAGCATTTGAGATTTTACAGGTTTGCTGCCAGTAGCCATTAAAGTGTCTGAAATGGGGACACTTTTTTCAAATGGTTACAAAATGTTGTACACTTCGAGTTTTTTGCTGAATTTTTTTGTGCTTGCCAACAAAAATAAAAGGATCACGTCTACCAAGTTTGGAGCCAAAACTCCTTCCGAAAAAATTTAAAAAAATCCTGAACCGCAAAAAAGTTTCAAAAATCATGAAAAATAGAAAACGAGTCGTCTTGCCATGAAACTTCACGGGAAGGCTTAAGGGACAATTGTATGAATTTACAAGCTATAAAAATGGCATTGGCATGCAGAAATATGAAGATCCCCAGCCTGCGCATCCCACCTTCTGGCCGGCTGAGCGCCCGCACGCTCGTTCCGTGGGTTCACTTAGGCATACAGAGTTCATTCCTAGTCTAAGCATACGAAGTTCATTCCCAGTCTAAGATCGAACCGGACCGAGGGTTGTGACAGCACATGCTGGGCTCGAGCATGTGCTGGTGCCGCATTTTTCTTCGTCGGGGCACCATCGTCAGACAACCTGACCGACGGCATGGGGTTTCGGTGATCGGGGGGCCGGGGAGGGTATGTGCACATTATGTGTGGTGGGTGCTGGTACTTGGCCCTTATATTGGCCCCCTATCCATCATCAAACCTCGAGAACTCATACCCCCTTAAAGAGCATTTGAGATTTTACAGGTTTGCTGCCAGTAGCAATTAAAGTGTCCGAAATGGGGACACTTTTTTCAAATGGTCACAAAATCTTGTACACTTCGAGTTTTTAGCTAAATTTTTTTATGCATGCCAAAAAAAATACAAGGATCACGTCTACCAAGTTTGGGGCCAAAACTCCATCCAAAAAAATTTTAAAAATCTCGAACCGCAAGAAGTTTCGAAAATCATGAAATATATAAAACGAGTTGTCTTGCCATGAAACTTCACGTGAAGGCTTAAGGGACCATTGTATGAATTTACAAGATATAAAAATGCCATTGGCACACAAAAATATGAAGATGTGCCTAAACCCACCTACCACCCTATCGATCCATGGCTTACACATCCCGTCTCTCTGGCCGGCATAGTGCCCGCCCGCACACCCGCCCGTTTCGTCGGTCGGCTTAGGCATACAAAATTCATTCCCAGTCTAAGATCTGACCAGACAGAGGGTTGTGGTAGCAGGATCGGCAGGACGCAGAGGGGGACCCGGTCAATCCCTGGCTTGCGCATCCCGCCCTTCTGGCCGACTGAGCGCCCGCACGCTCGTTTCGTGGGTTGACTTAGGCATACGGAGTTCATTCCCAGTCTAAGCATACGGAGTTCATTCCAAGTCCAAGAACGGACCGGACCGAGGTTTGCGACAGCACATACTAGGCTCGGGCATGTGCTGGTGCCGTATTTTTCTTTGCCGAGGCACCATCGTCGGAGAACTTGACTGGCGGCATTAGGGTTCCAGCGATCGGGGGGGCCGGGGGTGTGCGCACATGATGCGCGATGGGTGCTGGTACTTGGCCCTTATAGTGGCCCCCTATCCCTCATCAAACCTTGAGAACTCACACCGCCTTACAGGGCATTTGAGATTTTATAGGTTTGCGGCCAGTAGCCATTAAAGTGTCTGAAATGGGGACACTTTTTTCAAATGGCCACAAAATCTTGTACACTTCGAGTTTTTAGCTAAATTTTTTTGTGCTTGCCAACAAAAATACAAGGATCACGTCAACTAAGTTTGGGCCCAAAACTCCTTCCAAAAAATTTTTAAAAAATCCCGAACCGCAAAAAGTTTTAAAAATCATGAAAAATTGAAAATGAGTCGTCTTGCCATGAAACTTCACGTGAAGGCTTAAGGGACCATTGTATGAATTTACAAGCCATAAAAATGGCATTGGCATGCAGAAATATGAAGATCCTCGGCTTGCACATCCCCCCCTCTGGCCGGCTGAGCTCCCACACGCTCATTTTGTAGGTTCACTTAGGCATACGGAGTTCATTCCCAGTCTAAGCATACGGAGTTCATTCCCAGTCTAAGATCGGACCAGACCAAGGGTTGCGCCAGCACATGCTGGGCTCGAGCATGTGTGGGTGCCGCATTTTTCTTCGCCGGGGCACCATCGTCGGAGAACCTGACTGGCAACATTAGGGTTCCGACGATCGGGGGAGCCGGGGGGTGTGCGCACATGATCTGCGATGGGTGCAGGTACTTGGCCCTTATATTGGCCCCCTATCCCTCACAAACCTCAAGAACTCACACCCCCATAAAGAGCATTTGAGATTTTATAGGTTTGCTGCCAGTAGCCATTAAAGTGTCTGAAATGGGGACACTTTTTTCAAATGGTCAGAAAATCTTATACACTTCGAGTTTTTTGCTGAAGTTTTTTTTTGCTTGCCAAAAAAAATACAAGGATCACGTCTACCAAGTTTGGAGACAAAACTCCTTCCGAAAAAATTTAAAAAAATCTCGAACCGCAAAAAGTTTCAAAAATCGTGAAAAATAAAAAACGAGTCGTCTTGCCATGAAACTTCACGGGAAGGCTTAAGGGACCATTGTATGAATTTAAAAGCCATAAAAATGGCATTGGCATGCAGAAATATGAAGATCCCCGGCTTGCGCATCCCGCCTCTCTGGCCGGCTGATCGCCCACACGCTCGTTTTGTGGGTTCACTTAGGCATACGGAGTTCATTCCCAGTCTAAGCATACGGAGTTCATTCCCATCCTAAGATCGGACCAGACCAAGGGTTGCGCCAGCAAATGCTGGGCTCGAGCATGTGCTGGTGCCTCATTTTTCTTCATCGGGGCACCATCGTCGGAGCATCGTCGAAAAACATGACCGGTGGCATGGGGTTTCGGTGATCGGGGGGGCCAGGGAGGGTGTGCGCACATGATGTGCGGTGGGTGCTGGTACTTGGCCCTTATATTGGCCCCCTATCCGTCATCAAACCTCGAGAACTCACACCCCCTTAAAGAGCATTTGAGATTTTACAGGTTTGCTGCCAGTAGCCATTAAAGTGTCCGAAATGGGGACACTTTTTTCAAATGGTCACAAAATCTTGTACAGTTCGAGTTTTTAGCTGAATTTGTTTATGCATGCCAAAAAAAATACAAGGATCACATCTACCAAGTTTGGGGCCAAAACTCCTTCTGAAAAAATTTTAAAAAATCCCGAACCGTAAAAAGTTTCAAAAATCGTGACAAATAGAAAACGAGTCGTCTTGCCATGAAACTTCACGTGAAGGCTTAAGGGACCATTGTATGAACTTACAAGCCATAAAAATGGCATTGGCATGCAGAAATATGAAGATGTGCCTAAACCCACCTACCACCCTATCGATCCACGGCTTCCGCATCCCATCTCTCTAGCCGGCATAGTGCCTGCCCGCCTGCCCGCCCGCTCGTTTCGTCGGTTGGCTTAGGCATACGGAGTTCATTCCCAGTCTAAGATCAGACTAGACCAAAGGTTGTGAAGCAGGATCGACAGCACGTAGAGGGGGACCCGGTTGATCCCTGACTTGCGCATCCCGCCCTTCTGGTCGGTTGAGCACTCGTATGCTCGTTTGGTGGGTTGACTTAGGCATACGGAGTTCATTTCTGGTCTAAGATCGAAAGATCGGACCGGACCGAGGGTTGTTGTAGTAGGATCGACAGCACACAGAAGGGGACCCGACCGATCCTTGGCTTGTGCATTCTGCCCCTCTGGCCGACTGAGCCCCCGCACGCTTGTTTCGTGGGCTGACTTAGGCATACGGAGTTCATTCCCAGTCTAAGCATACGGAGTTCATTCCTGGACAGAGGGTTGCGGCAGCACATGCTGGGCTCAGGCATGTGCTGGTGCCGCATTTTTCTTCGTCGGGGCACCATCGTCAAAGCACCGCCGGAGAACCTGACAGGTGGGATTGGGGTTCCGACGATCGGGGGGGCGGGGGGGTCTGCACACATGATGTGTGATGGGTGCTGGTACTTGGCCCTTATATTTGCCCCCTATCCCTCATCAAACCTTGAGAACTCACACCCCCTTAAAGAGCATTTGAGATTTTACAGGTTTGCTGCCAGTAGCCATTAAAGTGTTTGAAATGGGGACATTTTTTTCAAATGGTCACAAAATCTTGTACACTTCGAGTTTTTAGCTGAATTTGTTTGTGCATGCCAACAAAAATACAAGGATCACGTCTACCAAGTTTGGGGCAAAAACTCCTTCTAAAAAAATTTTAAAAAATCCTAAACCGTAAAAAGGTTCAAAAATCGTGAAAAATAGAGAACGAGTCGTCTTGCCATGAAACTTCACGTGAAGGCTTAAGGGACCATTGTATGAATTTACAGGCAATAAAAATGGCATTGGCATGCAGAAATACGAAGATGTGCCTAAACCCACCTACCACCCTATCGATCCACAGCTTGCACATCCCGTCTCTCTGGTCGGCGTAGTGCCCGCCGGCCCGCCCACTCGCTCATTTCGTCGGTTGGCTTAGGCATACGAAGTTCATTCCCAGTCTAAGATCGGACCACATTGAGGGTTACGGCAATAGGATCGATAGCACACAGAGGGGGACCCAACTGATCCCCGGCTTGCGCATCCCGCCCCTCTGGCTGGCTGAGTGCCCGTACATTCGTTTCGTGGGTTAACTTAGGCATACGGAGTTCATTCCCAGTCTAAGCATACGAAGTTCATTCCCAATCTAAGATCGGACCGGACCAAGGGTGGCAGCAGCACATGTTGGGCTCGGGCATGTGCTGGTGCCGCATTTTTCTTCCTCGGGGCACCATCGCCGGAGCATCACCGATGAACCTGACCGACGGCATTGGGGTTCCGATGATCGAGGGGGCCGGGGGGGTGTGCGCAAATGATGTGCGATGGCTGCTGGTACTTGGCCCTTATATTGGCCCCCTATCCCTTGGCCCCCTATCCCTCATCAAACCTCGAGAACTCACACCCTCTTAAAGAGCATTTGATATTTTACAGGTTTGCTGCCAGTAGCTATTAAAGTGTCTGAAATGGGGACACTTTTTTCAAATGGTCACAAAATCTTGTACACTTCGAGTTTTTAGCTGAATTTTTTTGTGCAAGACAAAAAAAATACAGGGATCATGTCTACCAAGTTTGGGGCCAAAACTCCTTCCGAAAAAATTTTAAAAAATCTCGAACCGTAAAAGTTTCAAAAATCATGGATAATAGAAAACGAGTCGTATTGCCATGAAACTTCACGTGAAGGCTTCCGGGACCATTGTATAAATTTACAAGTCACAAAAATTGCATTGGCACGTAGAAATATGAAGATGTGCCTAAACCCACCTACCAACCTATCGATCCACGGCTTGCGTATCCCGTCTCTCTGGCTGACGTAGTGCCCGCCCGCCCGCCTGCCCACTCATTTCGTCGATTGGCTTAGGCATACGAAGTTCATTCCCAGTCTAAGATCAGACCGGACTAAGGGTTACGGTAGCAGGAATGGCAGCACACAGAGGGGGACCCGGCCGATCCCCGACTTGTGCATCCCGGCCCTCTGGCCGACTGTGCGCTCGTGTTCTCGTTTTGTGTGTTGACTTAGGCATACAGAGTTCATTCCAAGTCTAGGATCAGATCGGACCGAGGGTTGCGATAGCAGGATCGACAGCACCCAGAGGGGGACCCGGTCGATCCTCGGCTTGCACATCCCGCCCCTCTGGTCGACTGAGCGCTCCCACGCTCATTTCGTGGGTTGACTTAGGCATACAGAGGGTTACAACAGCACATGCTAGGCTCGAGCATGTGCTGGTGCTGCATTTTTCTTCATCGGGGCACCATCGTCGAAGCATCGTAGGAGAACCTGACCGGCGGCATCGGGGTACCGACGATCGGGGGGGGGGCGGGGGGTGTGCGCACAGGATGTGCGATGGGTGCTGGTACTTGGCCATTATATTGGCCCCCTATCCCTCATCAAACCTTGAGAACTCACACCCCCTTAAAGAGCATTTGAGATTTTACAGGTTTGCCGCCAGTAGCTATTAAAGTGTCTGAAATGGGGACACTTTTTTCAAATGGTCACAAAATCTTGTGCACTTCGAGTTTTTAGCTGAACGTTTTTGTGCATGCCAAAAAAAAATACAAGGATCACGTCTACAAAGTTTGGGGCCAAAACTCCTTCTGAAAAAATTTTAAAAAATCCCGAATCGTAAAAAGTTTCGAAAATCGTAAAAAATACAAAACGAGTTGTCTTGCCATGAAACTTCACGTGAAGGTTTAAGGGACCATTGTATGAATTTACAAGCCGTAAAAATGGTATTGGCACGCAGAAATATGAAGATGAGCCTAAACCCACCTAACACCCTACCGATCCATGACTTGCCATCCCGTCTCTCTGGCCGGCGTAGTGCCCACCCGCCCACCCGCTCGCTTGTTTCGTCGGTTGGCTTAGGCATACAGAGTTCATTCCCAGTCTAAGATCAGACCGAACATAGGGTTACGGCAGCAGGATTGGCAGCATCCAGAGGGGGACCAGGCCGATCCCCGGCTTAAGCATCCCGCCCCTTTGGCCGGCTGAGCGCCCGCACACTCGTTTCATGGGTTGACTTAGGCATACGGAGTTCATTCCCAGCCTAAGCATACGCAGTTCATTCCCAGTCTAAGATCGGACCGGATCGAGGGTTGCAGCAGCACATGCTGGGCTTTGGCATGTGCTGGTGCCACATTTTTCTTCGTCAGAGCACCATCATCGGAGCATCGCCAGAGAACCTGACTGGCGGCATTGGGGTTCTGACGATCAGGGTGGCCGGGGGGTGGGGATGTGCGCACATGATGTGTGATGGGTGCTAGTACTTGGCCCTTATATTGGCCCCCTATCCCTCATCAAAGCTTGAGATCTCACACCCCCTTAAAGAGCATTTGAGATTTTACAGGTTTGCTGTCAGTAGCAATTAAAGTGTCTGGAATGGAGACACTTTTTTCAAATGGTCACAAAATTTTGTACACTTTGAGTTTTTAGCTGAATTTTTTTATGCATGCCAAAAAAAATACAAGGATCACGTCTACCAACTTTGTCGCAAAAAATCCTTCTGAAAAAATTTTAAAAAATCCTAAACCGTAAAAAGTTTCAAAAATCGTGAAAAATAGAAAACGAGTCATCTTGCCATGAAACTTCACGTGAAGGCTTAAGGGACCATTGTATGAATTTACAAGCCATAAAAATGGCATTGGAACATAGAAATATGAAGATGTGCCTAAACCCACCTACAACCCTATCAATCCACGGCTTGCGCATCCCGTCTCCCTGGCCAGCGTAGTGCCTGCCCGCCCGTCCGCCCGCTCGTTTCGTCAGTGGGCTTAGGCATACGAAGTTCATTCCCAGTCTAAGATCTGACTAGATCGAGGGTTGCAGGAGCAGGATCGACAGCACGTAGAGGGGGACCCGGTCGATCCCCGACTTTCGCATCCCGTCCCTCTGGCCGGCTGAGCGCCCGCACGCTTGTTTCGTAGGTTGACTTAGGCATACGGAGTTCATTCCCAGTCTAAGATCGGATCGGACCGAGGGTTACGGCAGCACATGCTGGGCTCGGGCATGTGCTGGTGTTGCATTTTTGTTCGTCGGGGCACCATCGCCGGAGAACTTGACTGACGACATTGGGGTTCCGACGATCGGGGGGGTCAGGGGGTGTGCGCACATAGTGTGCGATGGGTGCTGGTTCTTGGCCCTCATATTGGCCCCCTATCCCTCATCAAACTGTGAGAACTCACACCCTCTTGAAGAGCATTTGTGATTTTACAGGTTTGCTGCCAGTAGCCATTAAAGTGTCTGAAATGGGGGCACTTTTTTCAAATGGTCACAAAATCTTGTACACTTCAAGTTTTTAGCTGAATTCTTTTGTGCATGCCAACAAAAATACAAGGATCACGTCTACCAAGTTTGTGCCCAAAACTCCTTCCGAAGAAAGTTTAAAAAATCTCGAACCGTAAAAAGTTTCAAAAATCATGAAAAATAAAAAACAAGTCGTCTTGCCATGAAACTTCACGTGAAGGCTTAAGGGACCATTGTATGAATTTACAAGCCATAAAAATGGCATGGGCATGCAGAAATACGAGGATGTGCCTAAACCCACCTACCACCCTATTGATCCATGACTTGCACATCCCGTCTCTCTGGCCGGCGTAGTGCCAGCCCCCTCGTTTCGTCGGTTGGCTTAGGCATACGAAATTCATTCTCAGTCTAAGATCGAACCAGACTAAGGGTTACGATAGCATGATCGACAGCATGCAGCGGGAGACCCGATCGATCCCCGGCTTGCGCATTCAGCCCCTTTGGTCGGTTGAGCGCCCGCACGCTCGTTTCGTGGGTTTACTTAGGCATACGGAGTTCATTCCCAGTGTAAGCATACGGAGTTCATTCCCAGTCTAAGATCGGACTGGACCGAGGGTTGCGGCAACACAAGTTGGGCTCGGGCATGTGCTGGTGTCGTATTTTTCTTCGTCGGGGCACCATCGCCGGAGCATCACCGGAGAACCTGACCGACAGGATTTGGGTTCCGATGATCGAGGGGCCGAGAGGGGGTGTGCGCACATGATGTACGTTGGGTTCTGGTACTTGGCCTTATATTGGCCCTCTATCCCTCATCAAACCTCAGGAACTCACAACCCCTTAAAGAGCATTTGACTTAGGCAGACGGAGTTCATTCCCAGTCTAAGCATACGGAGTTCATTCCCAGTCTAAGATTAGATCGGACCAACGATTGCGGCAGCACATGCTGGGCTCGGGCATGTGCTGGTGCCACATTTTTCTTCGTCGGGGCACCATCGCCTGAGAACTTGACCGGTGGCATTGAGGTTCCGTCGGTTGGGGGGCCAGGGGGTGTGCACACATGATGTGCGACGGGTGCTGGTACTTGGCCCTTATATTGGCCCCCTCTCCCTTATCAAACCTCGAGAACTCACACCCCCTTAAAGAGCATTTGAGATTTTACAGGTTTGTTGCCAGTAGCCATTAAAATGTCTGAAATGTGGACAATTTCTTCAAATGGTCCCAAAATCTTGTACACTTCGAGTTTTTAGCTGAAGTTTTTAGTGCATGCCAACAAAAATACAAGTATCACATCTACCAACTTTGGGGCCAAAAGTCCATCCAAAAAAATTTTAAAAAATCCCGAACCGTAAAAAGTTTCAAAAATCGTGAAAAATAGAAAACGAGTCATCTTGGCATGAAACTTCACGTCAAGGCTTAAGGGACCATTGTATAAATTTTCAAGCCATAAAAATGCCATTGGTACATAGAAATATGAAGATGTGCCTAAACCCACCTACTACCCTATTGATCCACGGCTTACGCATCCCGTCTCTCTGGCCAGCGTAGTGCCCGCCCGCCCACCCGCTCGCTCATTTTGTCGGTTGGCTTAGGCATACGGAGTTCATTCCCAGTCTAAGATTTGATCAGATCGAGGGTTCCGGCAACAAGATCGATAGTACGCAGAGGAGGACCCGACTGATCACTGGCTTGCGCATTCCGTCCCTCAGGCCGGTTGAGCGCCCGCACACTTGTTTCATTGGTTGACTTAGGCATACGAAGTTCATTCCCAGTCTAAGAGCGGATCGGACCGTAGGTTGCGGCAGCACATGCTGGGCTCGGGCAAGTGCTGGTGCCACATTTTTCTTCATCGGGGCACCGTCGCCAGAGCATCGCCGAAGAACCTGACCGGCGGCATTGGGGTTTTGGCGATCGGAGGGGCCAGGGGGGTGTGCGCAGATGATGTGCGATGGGTGCTGGTACTTGGCCCTTATATTGGCCCCCTATCCCTCATCAAACCTCAAGAACTCACACCCTCTTAAAGAGCATTTGAGATTTTACAGGTTTGCTGCCAGTAGCCATTAAAGTGTCTGAAATGGGGACACTTTTTTCAAATTGTCACAAAATCTTGTACACTTCGAGTTTTTAGCTGAATTGTTTTGTGCATGCCAACAAAAATACAAGGATCACGTCTACCAAGTTTGGGGCCAAAAGTCCTTTCAAAAAAATTTTAAAAAATCTGAACCATAAAAAGATTGGAAAATCGTGAAAAAAAGAAAACGAGTCGTCTTGCCATGAAACTTCACATGAAGGCTTAAGGGACCATTGTATGAATTTACAAGCCATAAAAATGGCATTGGCATGCAGAAATATGAAGATGTGCCTAAACCCACCTACCACCCTATCGATTCACGGCTTACGCATCCCGTCTATTTGGCCGGCGCAGTGCCAGCCCGCCCGCCCGCCCGCCCGCTCGTTTCGTCGGTTGGCTGAGGCATATGGAGTTCATTCCCAGTCTAAGATCAGACCGGATCGAGGATTGCGGCAGCAGGATCAGCAGCACACAGAGGGGGACCCGGTCGGTCCCCAACTTACACATCCCGCCCCACTGGCCGACTGAGTGCCCACACGCTCGTTTTGTGGGTTGACTTAGGCATACAGAGTTTATTCCCAGTCTAAGCAAACGGAGTTCATTCCCAGTCTAATATCGGGCTGGACCGAGGGTTGCGGCAGCACATGCTAGGCTCGGGCATTTGCTGGTGTCACATTTTTCTTCGTCGGGTCACCATCACCGAACCATCGTCAGAGAACCTGACCCGCGGCATTGGGGTTCCGGCGGTCGAGGTGGCCAGGGGGGTGCACGCCCGTGATATCCGATGGGTGCTGGTACTTTGCCCTTATATTGGCCCCCTATCCCTCATCAAACCTCGAGAACTCACACCCCCTTAAAGAGCATTTGAGATTTTACAGGTTTGCTGCCAGTAGCCATTAAAGTGTCTGAAATGGGGACACTTTTTTCAAATGGTCACAAAATCTTGTACACTTCGAGTTTTTAGCTGAATTGTTTTGTGCATGCCAACAAAAATACAAGGATCACGTCTACCAAGTTTGGGGCCAAAACTCCTTCCGAAAAAATTTTAAAAAATCCCGAACAGCAAAAAGTTTCAAAAATCATGAAAAATAGAAAACGAGTCGTCTTGCCATGAAACTTCACGTGAAGGCTTAAGGGACCATTGTATGAATTTACAAGCCATAAAAATGGCATTGGCACGCAGAAATATGAAGATGTGCCTAAACCCACCTACCACCCTATCGTTTCACGGCTTGCGCATCCCGTCTCTCTGGCCGGCGTAGTGCCCGCCCGTCCGCTAGTTTCATCGATTGGCTTAGGCATACGGAGTTCATTCCCAGTCTAAGATCAGACTAGACCGGAGGTTGCGGTAGTAGGCTCGGCAGCATGCAGAGGGGGACCCGGTCGATCCCCGGCTTGCGCATCCCGCCCCTCTGGCCGGCTGAGTGCCCCCACGCTTGTTTCATGGGTTGACTTAGGTATACGGAGTTTATTCCCAGTCTAAGCATACAGAGTTCATTCCCAGTCTAAGATCGGACCGGACAGAGGGTTACGGCAGCACATGTTGGGCTCAGGCATGTGCTGGTGCCGTATTTTTCTTCGTCGGGGTACCATCGCCGGAGCATCGTCGGAGAACCTGACCGGCGGGATTGGGGTTCCGACGATCGGGGGGTGGGGGGTCTGAGCACATGATGTGCGATGGGTGCTGGTACTTGGCCCTTATATTTGCCCCCTATCCCTCATCAAACCTCGAGAACTCACACCCCCTTGAAGAGCATTTGAGATTTTACAGGTTTGCTGCCAGTAGCCATTAAAGTATTCGAAATGGGGACACTTTTTTCAAATGGTCACAAAATCTTGTACACTTCGAGTTTTTAGCTGAATTTGTTTGTGCATGCCAACAAAAATACAAGGATCACATCTACCAAGTTTGGGGCAAAAACTCCTTCCGAAAAAATTTTAAAAATCCCGAACCGTAAAATGTTTCAAAAATCGTGAAAAATAGACAACGAGTCGTCTTGCCATGAAACTTCACGTGAAGGCTTAAGGGACCATTGTATGAATTTACAAGCCATAAAAATGGCATTGGCACGCAGAAATATGAAGATGTGCCTAAACCCACCTACCACCCTATTGATCCACGGCTTGCGCATCCCGTCTCTCTAATCGGCATAGTGACCGCCCGTCCGCCCACTCATTTCGTCGGTTGGCTTAGGCATACGAAGTTCATACCCATTCTAAGATCAAACCAAACTGAGGGTTGCAGCAACAGGATTGGTAGCACGCAGAGGGGGACCCGATCGATCCCCGTCTTGTGCATCTCGCCCCTCTGGCCAGCTAAGCGCCCGCACGCTCGTTTCATGAGTTGACTTAGGCATACAGTGTTCATTCGCAGTCTAAGCATATAGAGTTCATTCCCAGTCTAAGATTGGATTGGACCAATGGTTGTGACCGCAAATGCTGGGCTCGGGCATGTGCTGGTGCCGCATTTATCTTTGTCGGGGCACCATCGTCGGAGCATCGCCGGAGAACCTGACCGGTGGCATTGGGGTTCCGGAGATCAAGGTGGTCGGGGGGTGTGAGCACATGATGTGCGATGGGTGCTGGTACTTGCCCTTATATTGGCCCCCTATCCCTCATCAAACCTCGAGAACTCACACCCCCTTAAAGAGCATTTGAGATTTTACAGGTTTGCTCCTGGTAGCCATTAAAGTGTCTAAAATGGGGACACTTTTTTCAAATGGTCACAAAATCTTGTACACTTTGAGTTTTTAGCTGAATTGTTTTGTGCGTGCCAACAAAAATAAATGGATCACGTCTACCAAGTTTGGGACCAAAATTCCTTCCAAAAAAATTTTAAAAAATTTCGAACCGCAAAAGGTTTGGAAAATTGTGAAAAATAGCAAACGAGTCGTCCTGCCATGAAACTTCACGTGAAGGCTTAAGGGATCATTGTATGAATTTAAGAGCCATAAAAATGGCATTGGCACGTAGAAATATGAAGAAGTGCCTAAACCCACCTACCACCCTATCGCTCCACAGCTTGCGCATCCCATCTCTCTGGCTGGCGTAGTGCTCGCCCGCCCGCCCGCATTTTTCTTCACCGGGTCACCATCACCGGACCATCGTCGGAGAACCTGACCCGCGGCATTGGGGTTCCGGCGGACAAGGTGGCCGGGGGGTGTGCGCCCATGATGTGCGATGGGTGCTGGTACTTGGCCCTTATATTGGCCCCCTATCCCTCATCAAACCTCGAGAACTCACACCCCCTTAAAGAGCATTTGAGATTTTACAGGTTTGCTGCCAGTAGCCATCAAAGTGTCTAAAATGGGGACACTTTTTTCAAATGGTCACAAAATCTTGTACACTTCGAGTTTTTAGCTGAATTTATTTGTGCATGCCAACAAAAATACAAGGATCACGTCTACCAAGTTTGGGGCCAAAACTCTTTCCGAAAAAATTTTAAAAAATCTCGAACCGTAAAATGTTTCAAAAATCGTGAAAAATAGACAACGAGTCGTCTTGCCATGAAACTTCACGTGAAGGCTTAAGGGACCATTGTATGAATTTACAAGCCATAAAAATGGCATTGGCATGCAGAAATATGAAGATGTGCCTAAACCCACCTACCACCCTATCGTTTCACGGCTTGCGCATCCCGTCTCTCTGGCCGGCTTAGTGCCCGCCCATCCGCTCGTTTCGTCAGTTGGCTTAGGCATACGGAGTTCATTCCTAGTCTAAAATCAGACCAGATCGGAGGTTGCGGTAGCAGGCTCGGCAGCATGCAGAGGGGGACCCGGTCGATCCCCGACTTGCGCATCCCACCCCTCTGGCCGACTGAGCGCCCGCACGCTCGTTTCATGGGTTGACTTAGGTATACGGAGTTCATTCCCAGTCTAAGCATACGGAGTTCATTCCCAGTGTAAGATCGGACCGGACAGAGGGTTGCGGTAGCACAAGCTGGGCTCAAGCATGTGCTGGTGCCGCATTTTTCTTCGTCGGGGAACCATCACCGGAGCATCGCCGGAGAACCTGACCGGCGGGATTGAAGTTTTGACGATCGAGGGGACGGGGGGGTCTGCACACATGATGTGCGATGGGTGCTGGTACTTGGCCCTTATATTTGCCCCCTATCCCTCATCAAACCTCGAGAACTCACACCCCCTTAAAGAGCATTTGAGATTTTACAGGTTTGCTGCCAGTAGCCATTAAAGTGTTAGAAATGGGGACACTTTTTTCAAATGGTCACAAAATCTTGTACACTTCGAGTTTTTAGCTGAATTTGTTTGTGCATGCCAACAAAAATACAAGGATCACGTCTACCAAGTTTGGGGCAAAAAATCCTTCCGAAAAAATTTTAAAAAATCCCAAACCACAAAATGTTTCGAAAATCATGAAAAATAGAAAACGAGTCGTCTTGCTATGAAACTTCACGTGAAGGCTTAATGGACCATTGTATGAGTTTACAAGCCGTAAAAATGGCATTGGCATGTAGAAATATGAAGATGTGCCTAAACCCACCTACCACCCTATCGATCCACAGCTTGCGCATCCCGTCTCTCTAGCCGGCGTAGTGACCGCCCGTCCGCCCGCTCGTTTCGTCGGTTGGCTTAGGCATACGAAGTTCATTCCCATTCTAAGATCAGACCAAACTGAGGGTTGCAGCAACAGGATTGGTAGCACGCAGAGGGGGACCCGATCGATCCCCGGCTTGTGCATCCCACCCCTCTGGCCAGCTAAACGCCCGCACGCTCGTTTCATGGGTTGACTTAGGCATACGGAGTTCATTCCCAGTCTAAGCATACAGAGTTCATTCCCAGTCTAAGATCGGATCAGACCGAGGGTTGTGATCGCAAATGCTGGGCTCGGGCATGTGCTGGTGCCGCATTTATCTTTGTCGGGGCACCATCGTCGGAGCATCGTCGGAGAACCTGACCGGCGGCATTGGGGTTTCGGAGATCGAGGGGGCTGGGGGGGTGTGAGCACATGATGTGCGATGGGTGCTGGTACTTGCCCTTATATTGGCCCCCTATCCCTCATCAAACCTCGAGAACTCACACCCCTTTAAAGAGCATTTGAGATTTTACAGGTTTGCTCCTGGTAACCATTAAAGTGTCTAAAATGGGGACACTTTTTTCAAATGTTCACAAAATCTTGTACACTTTGAGTTCTTAGCTGAATTGTTTTGTTTATGCCAACAAAAATAAATGGATCACGTCTACCTAGTTTGGGACCAAAACTCCTTCCAAAAAAATTTTAAAAAATCCCGAATCACAAAAAGTTTGGAAAATTATGAAAAATAGAAAACGAGTCGTCCTGCCATGAAACTTCACGTGAAGGCTTAAAGAACCACTGTATGAATTTAAGAGCCATAAAAATGGCATTGGCACGTAGAAATATGAAGAGGTGCCTAAACCCACCTACCACCCTATCGCTCGTTTCATCGGTTGGCTTAAGCATATGCAGTTCATTCCCAGTCTAAGATCGAACTAAGCTGAGGGTTGCGGTAGCAGGATCCGCAGCACACAGAGGGGGACCCGACTGATCCCCGGCTTGCGCATCCCGCCCCTCTGGCCGGTTGAGCGCACGCATGCTCGTTTTGTGGGTTGACTTTGGCATACGGAGTTCTTTCCCAGTCTAAGCATATGGAGTTCCTTCCCAGTCTAAGATCAGACCAGACCGAGGGTTGCGACAGCACATGCTGGGCTCGGGCATGTGCTGGTGCCGCATTTTTCTTCGTCGGGGCACCATCGTCGAAAAATCGCCGGAGAACCTGACCGGCGACATTGGGGTTTCGGCGATTGGGGGGCCGGGGGGGTTTGGGCACATAATGTACGATGGCTGCTGGTACTTGGCCCTTATATTGGCCCCCTATCCATCATCAAACCTTGAGAACTCACACCCCTTTAAAGAGCATTTCAGATTTTACAGGTTTGCTGCCAGTAGCAATTAAAGTGTCTGAAATGGGGACACTTTTTTCAAATGGTCACAAAATCTGGTACACTTCGAGTTTTTAATTGAATTTTTTTTTCCATGCCAACAAAAATACAAGGATCACGTCTACCAAGTTTGGGGCAAAAAATCCTTCCGAAAAAATTTTAAAAAATCCCAAACCACAAAATGTTTCGAAAATCATGAAAAATACAAAACGAGTCGTCTTGCCATGAAACTTCACGTGAAGGCTTAAGGGACCATTGTATGAATTTAGAAGCCATAAAAATGGCATTGGCATGGAAAAATATGAAGATGTGCCTAAACCCACCTACCACCCTATCGATCCACGTCTTGCGCATCCCGTCTCTCTGGCCGACGTAGTACCCGCCCGCCCGCCCGCTCGTTTCATCGGTTGGCTTAGGCATACGGAGTTCATTCCTAGTCTAAGATTAGACTGGATAGAGGGTTGTGGCAGCAGGATCGGCAGCACACAGAGGGGGACCCAGCCGATCCTCAGCTTGCGCATCTCGCCCCTCTGGCCGGCTGAGCGCCCGCACGCTCATTTCATGGGTTGACTTAGGCATACGAAGTTCATTCCCAGTCTAGGCATACGGAGTTCCTTCCCAGTCTAAGATCGGACCAGACCGAGGGTTGTGACAACACATGCTCGGCTCGGGCATGTGCTGGTGCCGCATTTTTCTTCGTCGGGGCACCATCGTCGGAAAATCGCTGGAGAACCTGACCGACGACATTGGGGTTTCGACGATTGGGGGCCGGGGGGGTGTGGGCACATAATGTACGATGGGTGCTGGTACTTGGCCCTTATATTCGCCCCCTATCCCTCATCAAACCTCGAGAACTGAAACCCCCTTAAAGAGCATTTGAGATTTTACAGGTTTGCTGCCAGTAGCAATTAAAGTGTTTGAAATGGGGACACTTTTTTCAAATGGTCACAAAATCTTGTACACTTCGAGTATTTAGCTGAATTTTTTTTGCATGCCAACAAAAATACAAGGATCACGTCTAACAACTTTGGGGCAAAAATGCCTTCCGAAAAAATTTTCAAAAATCCCGAACCGTAAAAAGTTTCAAAAATTGTGAAAAATAGAAAACGAGTCATCTTGCCTTGAAACTTCACGTAAAGGCTTAAGGGACCATTGTATGAATTTACAAGCCATAAAAATGGCATTGGCACCTAGAAATATGAAGATGTACCTAAACCCACCTACCACCCTATCGATCCACGGCTTACGCATCCCGTCTCTCTGGCCGACGTAGTGCCCGCTCGCCCGCTCATTTCGTCAGTTGGCTTAGGCATACGGAGTTCATTCCCAGTCTAAGATCGGACGAGACTAAGGGTTACGGCAGCACATGCTAGGCTCGGGCATGTACTGGTGCCGTATTTTTCTTCGTCAGGGCACCTTCGCCGGAGAACCTAACCGGCGGCACTGGGGTTTCGGCAATCGGGGGCTTCGACGGGGTGTGCGCACATGATGTGCCATGGGTGCTGGTACTTGGCCCTTATATTGCCCCCTATCCCTCATCAAACCTCGAGAACTCACACCCCCTTAAAGAGCATTTGAGATTTTATAGGTTTGCTGCCAGTAGCCATTAAAGTGTCTGAAATGGGGACACTTTTTTCAAATGGTCACAAAATCTTGTACAGTTTGAGTTTTTAGCTGAATTTTTTTTTGCATGCCAACAAAAATTCAAGGATCACGTCTACCAAGTTTGGGGCCAAAACAGCTTCCGAAAAAATTTTAAAAAATCCCGAACCGCAAAAAATTTTTGAAAATCATGAAAAATAGAAAACGAGTCGTCTTGCCATTAAACTTCACGTGAAGGCTTAAGGGACCATTGTATGAATTTATAAGCCATAAAAATGGCATTGGCACGTAGAAATATGAAGATGTGCCTAAACCCACCTACCACTCTATCGATCCACGGCTTGCGCATCTCGTCTCTCTGGCCGGCATAGTGCCCGCCCGCCCGCCCGTCCGCCAGCTCGTTTCGTCGGTTGGCTTAGGCATACGGAGTTCATTCCCCGTCTAAGATAGGACCGGATCGAGGGTTGCGGTAGTGGGAATGGCAGCACGTAGAGGGGGACCCGATCGATCCCCGGTTTGCGCATCCTGCCCCTCTGGCCGGCTGAGCGCCCGTACGCTCGTTTCGTGTGTTGACTTAGGCATACGGAGTTCATTCACAGTCTAAGCATACGGAGTTCATTGCCAGTCTAAGATTGGACCGGACCGAGGGTTGCGGCAGCACATGCTGGGCTCGACCATGTACTGGTGCCGCATTTTTCTTCGCCGGGGCACCATCGTCGGAGCATCACCGGAGAACCTGACCGACGACATTGGGGTTACAACGATCGGGGGGGCCGGGGGGGGTGTGTGCACATGATGTGCGATTGGTGCTGGTACTTGGCCCTTATATTGGCCCCCTGTCCCTCTTCAAACCTCGAGAACTCACACCCCTTAAAGAGCATTTGAGATTTTACAGGTTTGCTGCCAGTAGCCATTAAGGTGTCTGAAATGGGGACACTTTTTTCAAATGGTCACAAAATCTTGTACACATCGAGTTTTTAGCTGAATTTTTTTGTGCTTGCCAACAAAAATACAAGGATCATGTCTACCAACTTTGGGGCCAAAAATCCTTTCGAAAAAATTTTCAAAAATCCCGAAGCCAAAAAAGTTTCAAAAATCGTGAAAAATAGAAAATGAGTCGTCTTGCCATGAAACTTCACGTGAAGGCTTAAGGGACCATTGTTGGAATTTACAAGCCATAAAAATGGCATTGGCCTACAGAAATAAGAAGATGTACCTAAACCCACCTACCACCCTATCGATCCACGGCTTGTGCATCCCGTCTCTCTGGCCGGCGTAGTGCCCGCCCGCCCGCTCGTTTCGTTGGTTGGCTTAGGCATAGCGAGTTCATTCCCAATCTAAGATCAGACCGGATCGAGGGTTGCGGCAGCAGGAACGGCAGCATGCAGAGGGGGTCCCAACCGATCCTCAGCTTACGCACCTCACCCCTCTGGCTGGCTGAGCACCCGCACCCTGTTTCGTTTGTTGACTTAGGCATACGGAGTTCATTCCCAGTCTAAGCATACGGAGTTCATTCCCAATCTAAGCATATGGAGTTCATTCCCAGTCTATGATCGGACCGGATCGAGGGTTGCGTTAGGACATGCTGGGCTCGGGCATGTGCTGGTGCCGCATTTTTCTTCGCCGGGGCACCATCGTCGGAGCATCACCAAAGAACCTGACCAGCGACGTTGGGGTTTCGACGATCGGGGGGCCCGGGGGGTGTGCGCATATGATGTGCGATGGGTGCTGGTACTTGGCCCTTATATTAGCCTCCTATCCCTCATCAAACCTCGAGAACGCACACCCCCTTAAAGAGCATTTGAGATTTTATAGGTTTGCTGCCAGTAGCCATTAAAGTGTCTAAAATGGGGAGACTTTTTTCAAATGGTCACAAAATCTTGTGCACTTCGAGTTTTTAGCTGAATTTTTTGTGCATTCCAACAAAAATACAAGGATCACGTCTACCAAGTTTGGGGCCAAAACTCCTTCCGAAAAAATTTGAAAAAATCTCGAACCGTAAAAAGTTTCAAATATCGTGAAAAATAGAAAACGAGTCGTCTTGCCATGAAACTTCACGTGAAGGCTTAAGGGACCATTGTATGAATTTACAAGCCATAAAAATGTCATTGGAACGCAGAAATATGAAGATGTGCCTAAACCCACCTACCACCCTATCGATCCATGGCTTGCGCATCCCGTCTCTCTGGCCGGCGTAGTGCCCGCCCGCCCGCTCGTTTCGTCGGTTCGCTTAGGCTTACAGAGTTCATTCCCAGTCTAAGATCAGACCGAAATGAGGGTACGATAGTAGGATCGACAGCATGCAGAGGGGGACCCGGTCGATCCCCGGCTTCCGCATCCCACCCCTCAGGCAGGCTAAGCGCTCGCACGCTCATTTCGTGGGTTGACTTAGGCATACGGAGTTCATTCCCAGTCTAAGATCGGACCAGACCGAGGGTTACGACAGCACATGCTGGTCTCGAGCATGTGCTCGTGCCGCATTTTTCTTCACCGGGGCACCATTCTCGGAGCATCACCGAAGAACCTGACCGATGGCATTGGGGTTCCGACGATCGGGGGCCCCGAGGGGGGGTTGTACGCACGTGATGTGTGATGGGTGATGGTACTTGGCCCTTATATTGGCCCCCTATCCCTCATCACACCTCGAGAACAAACACCCCCTTAAAGAGAATTTGAGTTTTTACAGGTTTGCTGCCAGTAGCCATTAAAGTGTTTGAAATGGGGACACTTTTTTCAAATGGTCACAAAATCTTGTACACTTCCAGTTTTTAGCTGAATGTTTTTATGCATGCCAACAAAAATACAAGGATCACGTCTACTAAGTTTGGGGCCAAAAGTGCTTTTGAAAAAATTTTAAAAAATCTCGAACCGTAAAAAGTTTCAAAAATCATGAAAAATAGAAAACGAGTCGTCTTGCCATGAAACTTCACGTGAAGGCTTAAGGGACCATTGTATGAATTTACAAGCCATAAAAATGGCATTGGCATGCAGAAATATGAAGATGTACCTAAACCCACCTACCACCCTATCGATCCATGGCTTGCGCATCCTGTCTCTCTGGCCGGTGTTGTGCCCGCCAGCCCGTCACTCGTTCCGTCGGTTGGCTTAGGCATACGGAGTTCATTCCGAGTCTAGGATCAAATCGGACTGAGGGTTACAATAGCAGGATCGGCAGCACACAAAGGGGGACCTGACCTATCCCCAGCTTGCGCATCTCGCCCTCTGGCCAGCTGAGCGACCGTACACTCATTTCATGGGTTGACTTAGGCATACGGAGTTCATTCCCAATCTAAGCATACGGAGTTCATTCTCAGTCTAAGATCAGACCAGACCGAGGGTTACGGTAGCACATGCTAGGCTCGGGCATGTGCTAGTGCTGCATTTTTCTTCGTCGGGGCACCATCGTCGAACCATCTCCGAAGAACCTGATCAACGGCATTGGGGTTCCAACGATCGGGGGGGCCGGGGGGGTGTGCGCCCATGATATACGATGGGTGCTTGTATTGGGCCCTTATATTGGCCCCCTATCCCTTATCAAACCTCAAGAACTCACACCCCCTTAAAGAGCATTTGAGATTTTACAGGTTTGCTGCCAGTGGCCATTAAAGTGTCTGAAATGGGGACACTTTTTTCAAATGGTCACAAAATCTTGTACACTTCGAGTTTTTAGCTGAATATTTTTGTGTATGCCAAAAAAAATACAAGGATCACGTCTACCAAGTTTGGGGCCAAAACTCCTTCAGAAAAAATTTCAAAAAATCCTAAACCGTAAAAAGTTTTGAAAATCATGAAAAATAGAAAACGAGTCGTCTTGCCATGATGATTCACGTGAAGGCTTAAGGGACCATTGTGTGAATTTACAAGCAATAAAAATGGCATTGGCACGAAGAAATATGAAGATGTGCTTAAACCCACCTACCACCCTATTGATCCACGGCTTGCGCATCCCGTCTCTCTGGCCAGCGTAGTGCCCGCCCGCCCGCCCGCTCGCTCGTTTCATCGGTTGGCTTAGGCATACGGAGTTCATTCCCAGTCTAAGCATACGGAGCTCATTCCCAGTCTAAGATCAGACCGGACCGAGGGTTGCGACAGCACATGCTAGGCTCGAGCTTGTGCTGGCGCCGCATTTATCTTCGTCGGGGCATCATCGTCGGAGCATCACCGGAGAACCTGACCGACAGCATTGGGTTTCCAACGATCGGGGTGGCCGGGGAGGTGTGCGCACACGATGTGCGATGGGTGCTGGAACTTGGCGCTTATATTGGCCCCCTATCCCTCATCAAACCTCAGGAACTCACACCCCCTTAAAGAGCATTTGAGATTTTACAGGTTTGCTGCCAGTAGCCATTAAAGTGTCTGAAATGGGGACATTTTTTTCAAATGGTCACAAAATCTTGTACACTTCGAGTTTTTAGCTGAATTTTTTTGTGCATGCCAAAAAAAATACAAGGATCACATCTACCTGGTTTGGGGCCAAAAGTCCTTCCGAAAAAATTTTAAAAAATCCTGAACCGTAAAAAGTTTTAAAAATCATGAAAAATAGAAAACGAGTCGTCTTGCCATGAAACTTCACGTGAAGGCTTAAGGGACCATTGTATGAATTTACAAGCCATAAAAATGGCATTGGAACACAGAAATATGAAGATGTGCCTAAACCCACCTATCACCCTCTCGATCCATGGCTTGCGCATCCCGTCTCTCAGGCCGGCGTAGTGTCCGCCTGCCCGCCCGCCCGCTTGTTTTGTCGGTTGGCTTAGGCATACGGAGTTCATTCGCAGTCTAAGATCAGATCCAACCGAGGGATGCGGCAGGAGGATCACCAACACGCAGAGGGGGACCCGGCCGATCCCCAGCTTGCGCATCTTGCCCCTCTGGCCGGTTGAGCGCCCGCACCCTCGTTTCGTAGGTTGACTAGCATACGAAGTTCATTCCTAGTCTAAGATCGGACCGGACCGAGGGTAATGGCAACACATGCTAGGCTCGGGCATGAGCTGGTGCCACATTTTTCTTCGTCGGGGCACCATCGCCGGAGCATCACCAGAGAACCTGACCGACGGCATTGGTGTTCCGACGATTGGGGGGGCCGGGGGGTGTGCGCACATGATGTGTGATGGGTGCTGGTACTTGGCCCTTATATTGGCCCCCTATCCCTCATCAAACCTCGAGAACTCACACCCCCTTAAAGAGCATTTAAGATTTTACAGGTTTGCTGCCAGTAGTCACTAAAGTGTTTGAAAATGGGACACTTTTTTCAAATGGTCACAAAATCTTGTACACTTCGAGTTTTTAGCTAAATTTTTTTGCACATGCCAACAAAAATACAAGGATCACATCTACCAAGGCCAAAACTCCTTCCCAAAAAATTTTAAAAAATCTCGAACCACAAAAAGTTTTAAAAATCGTGAAAAATAGAAAACGAGTCGACTTGCCATGAAACTTCACGTGAAGCCTTAAGGGACCATTGTATGAATTTACAAGCCATAAAAATGGCATTGGCATGCAAAAATATGAGGATGTGTCTAAACCCACCTACCACCCTATCGATCCACGGCTTGCGCATCCCGTCTCTCTAGTCGGCATAGTGCCCGCCCGCTCACCCGCCTGCTCGTTTCGTCTATTGGCTTAGGCATAGGAGTTCATTCCCAGTCTAAGATCGGACCAGACTAAGGGTTGTAGCAGCAGGATCGGCAACACGCAGAGGTGGACCCGGCCGATCCCCGCCTTGCGCATCCCGCCCCCTGGCCGACTGAGCGCCCGTACGCTCATTTCGTGGCTTGGCTTAGGCGTACGGAGTTTATTCCCAGTCTAAGCGTACAGGGTTCATTCCCAGTCTATGATCCGATCGGACCGAGGGTTACGGCAGCACATGTTGGGCTCGGGCATGTGCTGGTGTCGCATTTTTCTTCGTCGGGGCACCATCGTCGGAACATCGCCGGAGAATCTGATCGACGGTATTGGGATTCCGACGATCAGGGGGGCCGGGGGGTGTGTGCACATATATGCGATGGGTGCTGGTACTTGGCCCTTATATTGGCCCCCTATCCCTCATCAAACCTTGAGAACTCACACCCCCTTAAAAAGCATTTGAGATTTTACAGGTTTGCTGCAAGTAGCCATTAAAGTGTTTGAAATGGGGACACTTTTTTAAAATGGTCACAAAATCTTGTACTCTTTGGGTTTTTAGCTGAATTTTTTTGTGCATGCCAACAAAAAAACAAGGATCTTGTCGACCAAGTTTGGGGCTAAAAACCCTTCCGAAAAAATTTTAAAAAATCTCAAACCGCAAAAAGTTTCAAAAATCGTGAAAAATATAAAACGAGTCGTTTTGCCATAAAACTTCACGTGAAGGCTTAAAGGACCATTGTATTAATTTACAAGCCATAAAAATTGCATTGGCATGAAGAAATATGAAGATGTGCCTAAACCCACCTACCACCCTATCGACCCACGGCTTGCGCATCCCGTCTCTCTGGCCGGCGCAGTGCCCGCCCGCCCACTTGTTTCGTCGGTTGGCTTAGGGATACGGAGTTCATTCCCAGTCTAAGATCGAACCAGACCGAGGGTTGCGGTAGCAGGATCGATAGGACGGAGAAGGGGACCTGGTCGATCCCCGGCTTGTGCATCCCGCCCCTCTGGCCGGCTGAGCGCCCGTAAGCTCGTTTCATGGGTTGACTTAGGCATACGGAGTTCATTCGCAGTCTAAGATTGGATCGGACCGAGGGTTGTGGCAGCACATGTTGGGCTCGGGCATGTGCTGGTGCCGCATTTCTCTTCGTCGGGGCACCATTGCCGAAGAACCTAACCGGCGGCATTAGGGTTCCGGCAATCGGGGGGCCTGGGGGTGTGCACACATGATGTGCGATGGGTGCTGGTACTTGGCCCTTATATTGGCCCCATATCCCTCATTAAACCTTGAAACTCACATCCCCTTAAAGAGCATTTCAGATTTTACAGGTTTGCTGCCAGTAGCCATTAAAGTGTTTGAAATTGGGACACTTTTTTCAAATGGTCATAAAATCTTGTACACTTAGAGTTTTTAGCTGAATTTTTTTATGCATGCCAAAAAAAATACAAGGATCATGTCTACCAAGTTTGGGGCCAAAAATCCTTCCAAAAAAATTTTAAAAAATCCCAAACCGCAAAAAATTTCAAAAATCATGAAAAATAGAAAACGAGTCGTCTTACCATGAAACTTCACGTGAAGGCTTAAAGGACCATTGTATGAAATTACAAGCCATAAAAATGGCATTGGCATGCAGAAATATGAAGATGTGCCTAAACCCACCTACCACCCTATCGATCCATGGCTTGCGCATCCCGTCTCTCTGATCGGCGTAGTGCCCGCCAACCCGCCCGCCCGCTCGTTTCGTCGGTTGGGTTAGGCATACGGAGTTCATTCCTAGTCTAAGATTGAACTGGACCGAGGGTTGCAGGAGCAGGATTGGCAGCACACAGAGGGGGACCTGACCGATCCCCGGCTTGCGTATCTCGCCCCTCTAGCCGGCTGAGTGGCCGCACGCTCGTTTCGTGGGTTAACTTAGGCATACGGAGTTCATTCCCAGTCTAAGCATACGCAGTTCATTCCAAGTCTCAGATCGGACCGGACCGAGGGTTACGATAGCACATGCTGGGCTCGGGCATGTGCTGGTGTCACATTTTTCTTCGCCGTGCCACCATCATCGGAGCATTACCGAAGAACCTGACCAGCGGCATTGGGGTTCCGACGATCGGGGGGCCCGGAGGGGGTGTGCGCACATGATGTGCAATGGGTACTGGTACCTGGCCCTCATATTGGCCCCTTATCCCTCATCAAACCTCGAGAACTCACACCCCCTTAAAGAGCATTTGAGATTTTACAGATTTGCTGCCAGTAGCCATTAAAGTGTCTGAAATGGGGACACTTTTTTCAAATGGTCACAAAATCTTGTACACTTTGAGTTTTCAGCTAATTTTTTTTATGCATGCCAATAAAAATACAAGGATCACGTCTACCAATTTTGGGGACAAAAATCCTTCCGAAAAAATTTTAAAAAATCCCGAACCTCAAAAAGTTTCAAAAATCAAGAAAAATAGAACATGAGTCATCTTGCCATGAAACTTCACGTGAAGGCTTAAGGGAATATTGTATGAATTTACAAGCCATAAAAATGGCATTGGCATGCAAAAATATGAAGATATACCTAAACCCAGCTACCACTCTATCGATCCACGGCTTGCGCATCCCGTCTCTCTGGCCGACGTAGTGCCCGCCCACCCGCCCGCTCGTTTCGTCGGTTGGCTTAGGCATACGAATTTTTTTTATGCATGCCAATAAAAATACAAGGATCACGTCTACCAATTTTGGGGACAAAAATCCTTCCGAAAAAATTTTAAAAAATCCCGAACCTCAAAAAGTTTCAAAAATCAAGAAAAATAGAACATGAGTCATCTTGCCATGAAACTTCACGTGAAGGCTTAAGGGAATATTGTATGAATTTACAAGCCATAAAAATGGCATTGGCATGCAAAAATATGAAGATATACCTAAACCCAGCTACCACTCTATCGATCCACGGCTTGCGCATCCCGTCTCTCTGGCCGACGTAGTGCCCGCCCACCCGCCCGCTCGTTTCGTCGGTTGGCTTAGGCATACGAAGTTCATTCCTAGTCTAAGATCGGATCAGACTGAAGGTTGCGGCAACAGGTAGAGGCCGACTGAGCACCCGTACGCTCGTTTCATAGGTTGACTTAGGCATACGGAGTTCATTCCCAGTCTAAGATCGAACCGGACCGAGGGTTGCGGCAGCACATGCTGGGCTTGGGCATGTGCTGGTGCCACATTTTTCTTTGTCAGGGCACCATCGTCGGAGCATCGCCGGAGAACCTGACCGGTGGCATTGGGGTTCCGGCGATCGGGGCGGCCGGGGGGGTGTGCGCACATGATGTGGGATGGGTGCTGGTATTTGGCCCTTATATTGGCCCCCTATCCCTCATCAAACCTCGAGAACTCACACCCCCTTAAAGAGCATTTGAGATTTTACAGGTTTGCTGCCAGTGGCCACTAAAGTGTCTGAAATGGGGACACTTTTTTCAAATGGTCACAAAATCTTGTACACTTCGAGTTTTTAGCTGAATTTTTTTGGTGCATGCCAAAAAAATACAAGGATCCCGTCTACCAAGTTTGGGGCCAAAACTCCTTCCAAAAAAATTTTAAAAAAAATCTCGAATCGCAAAAAGTTTCAAAAATCGTTAAAAATAGAAAACGAGTCGTCTTGACATGAAACTTGACGTGAAGGCTTAAGGGACCATTGTATGAATTTACAAGCCATAAAAATGGCATTGGCATGCAGAAATGTGAAGATGTGCCTAAACTCACCTACAACCCTATCGATCCACGACTTGCGCATCCCGTCTCTCTGGCCGGCGTACTGCCCGCCCACCCACCCACCCGCCCACCCGCCCGCTCGTTTCATCACTTGGCTTAGGCATACAGAGTTCATTTCCAGTCTAAGACCAGACCAGACCAAGAGTTGTGCCAGTAGGATCGGTAGCACCCAGAGGGGGACCCGACCGATCCTCGGCTTGCCCATCTCGCCCCTCTGGCCGGCTGAAAGCTCGGACGCTCGTTTCGTGGGTTGACTTGGGCATATGGAGTTCATTCCCAGTCTAAGCATACGGAGTTCATTTCCAGCCTAAGATTGGACCAGACCGAGGGTTGCGGCAGGACATGCTAGGCTCGGGCACCATCATCGGGGCATCGCCGGAGAACCTGACCGACGGTATTAGGGTTTTGACGATCGAGGGGGCCGGCGGGGGTGTGCGCACATGATGTGCGATGGGTGCTGGTACTTGGCCCTTATATTGGCCCCCTATCCCTCATCAAACCTCGAGAACCCACACCCCCATAAAGAACATTTGAGATTTTACAGGTTTGCTGCCAGTAGCCATTAAAGTGTCCAAAATGGGGACACTTTTTTCAAATGGACCCAAAATCTTGTACACTTTGAGTTTGTAGCTGAATTTTTTTGTGCACGCCAACAAAAATACAAGGATCATGTCTACCAAGTTTGGGGCCAAAACTCCTTCCAAAAAAATTTAAAAAATCCCAAACCACAAAAAGTTTCGACAATTGTGAAAAATAGAAAACGAGTCGTCTTGCCATGAAACTTCACGTCAAGGCTTAAGAGACCATTGTATGAATTTACAAGCCATAAAAATGGCATTGGCATGCAGAAATATAAAGATGTGCCTGAACCCACCTACCACCCTATCGATCCACGGCTTGCGCATCCCGTCTCTTTGGCCGGCATAGTGCCCGCGCGCCCGCCCGCTCGTTTCGTCGGTTGGCTTAGGCATACGGAGTTCATTCCCAGTCTAAGATCAGACCGGACCTAAGGTTATGGCAGTAGGATCGGCAGCATACAGAGGAGGACCCGGCCGATCCCCGGCTTGCGCATCCCGCCCCTCTGGCCTGTTGAGCGCCCGCACACTCGTTTCGTGGGTTGACTTAGGCATATGGAGTTCATTCCCAGTCTAAGCATACGGAGTTCATTCCCAGTCTAAGAACGGACAGGACTGAGGGTTGCAGCAGCCCATGCTGGGCTCGGGCATGTGCTGGTGCCGCATTTTTCTTCACTGGGGCACAATCGTCGTAGCATCGTCGGAGAACCTGACCGGCGGCATTAGGGTTCCGGCGATCGAGGTGGCCAGGGGGGGTGTGCACACATGATGTGCGATGGGTGCTGGTACTTGGCCCTTATATTGGCCCCCTATCCCTCATCAAACCTCTAGAACTCACACCCCCTTAAAGAGCATTTGAGATTTTACAGGTTTGCTGCCAGTAGCCATTAAAGTGTCTCAAATGGGGACACTTTTTTCAAACGGTCACAAAATGTTGTACACTTCGAGTTTTTAGCTGAATTTTTTTGTGCATGCCAAAAAAATACAAGGATCATGTCTACCAATTTTGGGGCGAAAACTCCTTCCAAAAAAATTTTTAAAAATCCCGAACCGCAAAAATTTTCAAAAATCATGAAAAATAGAAAACGAGTCATCTTGCCGTGAAACTTCACGTGAAGGCTTAAGGGACCATTGTATGAATTTATAAGCCATAAAAATTGCATTGGCATGAAGAAATATGAAGATGTGCCTAAACCCACCTACCACCCTATCGACCCACGGCTTGTGCATCCCGTCTCTCTGGCCGACGCAGTGCCCGCCCGCCTACTCGTTTCGTTGGTTGGCTTAGGCATACGGAGTTCATTCCCAGTCTAAGATCAGATCGGACCGAGGGTTGCGGTAGCAGGATCGGTAGCACGGAGAAGGGGACCTGGTCGATCCCCGACTTGCGCATCCCGCCCCTCTGGCCGGCTGAGCGCCCGTACGCTCGTTTCATGGGTTGACTTAGGCATACGGAGTTCATTCCCAATCTAAGATCGGACTGGACCGAGGGTTACGGCAGCACTTGCTGGGCTCGGGCATGTGCTGGTGCTGCATTTTTCTTCATCGGGGCACCATCGTCGGAGCATCGTTGGAGAACCTGACCGACGACATTGAGGTTTCGGCGATCAGGGGGGCCGGGGGGGTTGTACATATGATGTGTGATTGGTGCTGGTAGTTGGCCCTTATATTGGCCCCCTATCCCTCATCAAACCTCGAGAACTTACACCCCCTTAAAGAGCACTTGATACTTTACAGGTTTGTTGCCAATAGCCATTAAAGTGTCTGAAATGGGGACACTTTTTTCAAATGGTCACAAAATCTTGTACACATCGAGTTTTTAGCTGAATTTTTTTATGGATGCAAAAAAAAATACAAGGATCATGTCTACCAAGTTTGGGGCCAAAAATCCTTCCGAAAAAATTTTAAAAAATCCCAAACTGCAAAAAGTTTTGAAAATCATGAAAAATAAAAAATGAGTCGTCTTACCATGAAACTTCACGTGAAGGCTTAAGCGACCATTGTATGAATTTACAACCCATAAAAATGGCATTGGCACGTAGAAATATGAAGATGTGCCTAAACCCACCTACTACCCTATCGATCCACGGCTTGCGCATCCTGTCTCTCTAGCCGGCGTAGTGCACGTGCGCCCGCCCGTCCGCTCGTTTCATTGGTTAGCTTAGGCATACGGAGTTCATTCTCAATCTAAGACTAGACCGGACCGAGGGTTGCGGCAGTAGCCATTAAAGTGTCTGAAATATGGACACTTTTTTCAAATGGTCACAAAATCTTGTACACTTTGAGTTTTTAGCCGAATTTTTTTGTGCATACCAACAAAAATACAAGGATCATGTCTGCCAAGTTTGGGGCCAAAACTCCTTCCGAAAAAATTTTAACAAATCACGAACCGTAAAAAGTTTTAAAAATCATGAAAAATAGAAAACGAGTCATCTTGCCATGAAACTTCACGTGAAGCCTTAAGGGACCATTGTATGAATTAACAAGCCATAAAAATGGCATTGGCATGTAGAAATATGAAGATGCGCCTAAACCCACCTACCACCCTATCGATCCATGGCTTGCGCATCCCATCTCTCTGGTTGACGTAGTGCCCGCGCACCTGCCCGCCTGTTCATTTCATTGGTTGGCTTAGGCATATGGAGTAAATTCCCAGTCTAAGATCAGACCGGACCAAAGGTTGCGGCAGTAGGATCGATAGCACGCATAGGGGGACCCGGTTGGGGGGGTGTGCGCACATGATGGGTGATGGGTGCTAGTACTCGGCCCTTATATTGGCCCCCTATCCCTCATCAAACCTGGAGAACTCACAACCCCTTAAAGAGCATTTGAGATTTTACAGGTTTGCTGCTAATAGCCATTAAAGTGTCTGAAATGGGGACATTTTTTTCAAATGGTCACAAAATCTTGTACACTTCGAGTTTTTAGCTGAATTTTTTTATGCATGCCAAGAAAAATACAAGGATCACGTCTACCAAGTTTTAGGCCAAAAATCCTTCCGAAAAAATTTAAAAAAATCCTGAACTGCAAAAAGTTTTAAAAATCATGAAAAATAGAAAATGAGTCGTCTTGTCATGAAACTTCATTTGAAGGCTTGCGTATCCCGTCTCTCTGGCCAACGTAGTGCCCGTCCACTCATTTCGTCGGTTGGCTTAGGCATACAGAGTTCATTCCCAGTCTAAGATTAGACCAGACCAAGGGTTACGACAGCATGTAGAGGGGGACCCGGTCGATCCTCGGCTTGCGCATCCCGCCCCTCTCGCCGGCTGAGCGACCACACACTCGCTTCGTGGGTTCACTTAGGCATACGGAGTTCATTCCCAGTCTAAGCATACGAAGTTCATTCCCAGTCTAAGATTGGACCGGACCAAGGGTTTCGACAGCACATGCTGGGCTCGGGCATGTCCTGGTGCTGCATTTTTCTTCGTTAGGGCACCATCGCTAAGACATCACCGGAGAACCTAACCGGCGGCATTGGGGTTCAGGCGATCGGGGGGAACGGGGGGGGTGTGCACACATGATATGCGATGAGTGCTGGTACATGGCCCTTATATTGGCCCCCTATCCCTCATCAAACCTTGAGAACTCACACCCCCTAAAAGAGCATTTGAGATTTTACAGGTTTGCTGCCACTAGCCATTAAAGTGTCTGAAATGGGGACACTTTTTTCAAATAGAGACAAAATCTTGTACACTTCGAGTTTTTAGCTGAATTTTTTTGTGCAAGCCAAACAAAAAAGTACAAGGATCACGTCTACCAAGTTTGGCGCCAAAACGCCTTCCGAAAAATTTTTAAAAAATCCTGACCTGCAGAAAGTTTTGAGAATCATGAAAAATAGAAAACGAGTGGTTTTGCCATGAAACTTCACGTGAAGGTTTAAGGGACCATTGTATGAATTTACAAGCCATAAAATGGCATTGGCACGTTGAAATATGAAGATGTACCTAAACCAACCTACCACCCTATCAATCCACGGCTTGCGCATCCCGTCTCTCTGGCCGACGTAGTGCCCGCTTGCCCGTTCGCTCGTTTCATCAGTTGGCTTAGGCATACAGAGTTCATTCCCAGTCTAAGATCAGACCGGACCGAGGGTTGTGGCAGCATGCAGAGGGGGACCCGACCGATCCCCGGCTTGCGCATCCCGCCCCTCTGGCCGGTTGAGCGCCCGCACGCTCGTTTCGTTGGTTGACTTAGGCATACGGAGTTCATTCCCAGTCTAAGCATACGGAGTTCATTCCCAGTCTAAGATCGAATCGGACCGAGGGTTATGGCAGCACATGCTGGGCTCGAGCATGTGCTGGTGTCGCATTTTTCTTCGTCGGGGCACCGTCGTCGGAGCATCGTCGTAGAACCTGACCGACGGCATTACGGTTCTGGCGATAGGGGGTGCTAGGGGGTGTGCGCACATGATGTGCGATGGGTGCTGGTACTTGGCCCTTATATTGGCCCCTTATCCCTAATCAAACCTCAAGAACTCATGCCCCCTTAAAAAGCATTTGAGATTTTACAGGTTTGCTGTCAGTAGCCGTTAAAGTGTCTAAAATGGGGATAATTTTTTCAAATGGTCACAAAATCTTGTACACTTTGAGTTTTTAGCTCAACTTTTTTGTGCCTGCCAAAAGAAATACAAGAATCACGTCTACCAAGTTTGGGGCCAAAACTCCTTTCGAAGAAATTTTAAAAAATCTCAAACCGTAAAAAGTTTCAAAAATCATGAAAAATAGAAAACGAGCCGTCTTGCCATGAAACTTCACGTGAAGGCTTAAGGGACCATTGTATGAATTAACAAACCATAAAAATGGCATTGGCACATAGAAATATGAAGATGTGCCTAAACCCACCTATCACCCTATCGATGCATGGCTTGCGCATCCCGTCTCTCTAGCCGGCGTCGTGCCCGCCCGCCCGCCTGCCCGCTCGTTTCGTCGGTTGGCTTAGGCATACGAAGTTCATTCCCAGTCTAAGATCGGATTGGACCGAGGGTTACGACTGTAGGATCGACAACACGCAGAGGGGAACCCGGTCGATCCCTGACTTGCGCATCCCGCCCCTCTGGCCAACTGAGCACCCGCACACTCGTTTTGTGGGTTGACTTAGGCATACAGAGTTCATTCCTAGTCTAAGCATACGGAGTTCATTCCCAGTCTAAGATCGAACTGGACCAAGTTTTGCTGCAGCACATGCTGGGCTCGGGCATGTGCTGGTGCCGTATTTTTCTTCGTCGGGGTACCATCGTCGAAGCATCACTGGAGAACTTGACCGACGGCATTGGGGTTCCGACGATCGGGGGGACCGGAGGGTGTGCGCACATGATGTGCGATGGGTGCTGGTGCTTTGCCTTTATATTGGCCCCCTATCCCTCATCAAACCTCGAGAACTCACACCCCCTTAAAAAGCATTTGAGATTTTACAGGTTTGCTGCTAGTAGCCATTAAAGTGTCTAAAATGGGGACACTTTTTTCAAATGGTCACAAAATCTTGTACACTTCGAGTTTTTAGCTAAATTTTTTTGTGCATGCCAACAAAAATACAAGGATCATGTCTACCAAGTTTGGGGTCAAAAAAGGATTTCTGAAAAAATTTTCAAAAAACCCGAACCGTAAAAAGTTTTAAAAATCGTGAAAAATAGAAAACGAGTCGTCTTGCCATGAAACTTAACGTGAAGGCTTAAGGGACCATTGTATGAATTTACAAGCCATAAAAATGGCATTGGCACACAGAAATATGAAGATGTGCCTAAACCAACCTACCACCTTATCGATCCAAGGCTTGCGCATCCCGTCTCTCTGGCTGGCGTAGTGCCCGCCCGCCCGCTCGTTTCGTCGGTTGGCTTAGGCATACGAAGTTCATTCCCAGTCTAAGATTGGACCGGACTGAGGGTTAGAGCAGTAGGATCGGTAGCACGCAAAGGGGGACCCAACCGATCCTCGGCTTGCGCATGCCACCCCTCTGGCCGGCTGAGCGCCCGCACACTTGTTTCATGGGTTGGTTTAGGCATACAGAGTTCATTCCCAGTCTAAGCATGCGAAGTTCATTCCCAGTCTAAAATTAGACCAAACCGAGGGTTACGGTAGCACATGCTGGGCTCGAGCATGTGCTGGTGCTGCATTTTTCTTCGTTGCGGTACCATCGTCGGAGCATCGCCGTTGAACCTGACCGACAGCATTGGGGTTCCGACGATCGGGGGGGCCGGGGGGTGTGCGCACATGATGTGCGATGGGTGCTGGTACTTGGCCCTTATATTGGCCTCCTATCCCTCATCAAACCTCGAGAACTCGCACCCCCTTAAAGTGCATTTGAGATTTTACAGGTTTGCTGCCAGTAGCCATTAAAGTGCCTGAAATGGGGATACTTATTTCAAATGGTCACAAAATTTTGTACACTTCGAGTTTTTAGCTGAATTTTTTGTGCATCCCAACAAAAATACAAGCATCACGTATACCAAGTTTGGGGCCAAAACTACTTTCGAAGAAATTTTTAAAAATCCCGAACCGTAAAAAGTTTCAAAAATCGTGAAAAATAGAAAACGAGTCGTCTTGCCATGAAACTTCACGTGAAGGCTTAAGGGACCATTGTATGAATTTACAAGCCATAAAAATGCCATTACCAGGCCAAAATATGAAGATGTGCCTAAACCCACCTACCACCTTATCGATCCACGGCTTGCGCATCCCGTCTCTCTGGCCGGCGTAGTGCCCGCCCGCTCACCCGCTCGTTTCGTCGGTTGGCTTAGGTACAAGGAGTCCATTCCCAGTCTAAAATCAGACCGAACTGAGGGTTGCTATAGCAGGATCAGTAGCATGCAGTGGGGGACCCGGTCGATCCTCGGCTTGCGCATCCCGCCCATCTGGCCGGCTGAGCGCCCACACGCTCATTTTGTGGGTTAACTTAGGCATACGGAGTTCATTCCCAGTCTAAGCATATGGAGTTCATTCCCAGTCTAAGATCGGACTGGATCGAGGGTTGCGACAGCACATGCTGGGCTCATACATGTGCTAGTGTCGCATTTTTCTTTGCCGGGGCACCATCGCTGGAGCATCGTCGTTGAACCTGACCGACGGCATTGGGGTTTCGGCGATCGGGGGGGCTGGGGGGTGTGCGCACATGATGTGTGATGGGTGCTGGTACTTGGCCCTTATATTGACCCCCTATCCCTCATCAAACCTCGAGAACTCACACCCCCTTAAAGAGCATTTGAGATTTTATAGGTTTGCTGCCAGTAGCCATTAAAGTGTTTGAAATGGGTACTTTTTTTTCAAATTGTCACAATATCTTGTACACTCGAGCTTTTAGATGAATTGTTTTGTGCACACCAACAAAAATACAAGGATCACATCTACCAAGTTTGGCGCCAAATATCCTTCCGAAAAAATTTAAAAAAACCCCGAACCGGAAAAAGTTTCAAAAATCATGAAAAATAGAAAACGAGTCGTCTTGCCATGAAACTTCACGTGAAGGCTTAAGGGACCATTGTATGAATTTACAAGCCATAAAAATGGGAATGGCATGTAGAAATATGAAGATGTGCCTAAACCCACCTACCACCTTATCGATCCACGGCTTGCGCATCCCGTCTCTCTGGCCGGAGTAGTGCTCGTCTGCCCGTCCGCTCATTTCGTCGGTTGGCTTAGGCATACGGAGTTCATTCCCAGTCTAAGATCAGACCAGACTGAGGGTTCCGGCAGTAGGATCGGCAGCACGTAGCGGGGGACCCGGTCGATCCCCGGATTGCGCATCCCACCCCTCTGGCCGGCTGAGCACCCACACGCTCATTTCATGGGTTGACTTAGGCATGCGGAGTTCATTCCCAATCTAAGCATATTGAGTTCATTCCCAGTCTAAGATCGGACTGGATCGAGGGTTGCGGCTGCACATGCTGGGCTCGGGCATGTGCTGGTGCCACATTTTTCTTTACCGGGGCACCATCGCGGGAGAACCTGACCGACGGTATTGGGGTTCCGGCGATCGGCGGGCCGGGGGGTGTGCGCACATGATGTGCGATTAGTGCTAGTACTTGGCCCTTATATTGGCCTCCTATCCCTCATCAAACCTCGAGAACTCACACCCCCTTAAAGAGCATTTGAGATTTTACAGGTTTGCTGCCAGTAGCCATTAAAGTGTCTAAATTAAAGACAATTTTTTCAAATGGTCACAAAATCTTGTACACTTCGAGTTTTTAGCTAAATCTTTTTGTGCATGCCAAAAAAAAATACAAGAATCATGTCTACCAAGTTTGGGGCCGAAACTCCTTCCGAAAAAATTTAAAAAAATCTCAAACCGCAAAGGTTTTGAAAATCGTGAAAAATAGAAAACGAGTCGTCTTGCCATGAAACTTCACGTGAAGGCTTAAAGGACCATTGTATGAATTTACAAGCCATAAAAATGGCATTGGCACGCAGAAATATGAAGATGTGCCTAAACGCACCTACCACCCTACCGATCCACGGCTTGCGCATCCGTCTCTCTGGCCGACATAGTGCCCGCCCGCCTGATCGTTTTGTCGATTGGCTTAGGCATACGGAGTTCATTCCCAGTCTAAGATCAGACCAGATCGAGGGTTGTGGCAACAGGATCGACAACACACAAAGGGCGACACGGTCGATCCCCGGCTTGCGCATCCCATCCCTCTGGCCGGCTGAGTGCCCACACGCTCCTTTCGTGAGTTGACTTAGGCATACGAGTTCATTCCTAGTCGAAGCATACAGATTTCATTCCCAGTCTAAGATCGGACCGAACCAAGGGTTGCGGCAGCACAAAATGGGCTCGGGGTTGGGGCTCCATCGCCGGAGCATCGCCAGAGAATCTGACCGACGGCATTGGGGTTCCGATGATCGGGAGGGCCGGGGGCGTGTGCGCACATGATGTGCAATGGGTGCTGGTACTTGGCCCTTATATTGGCCCCTATCCCTCATCAAACCTCGAGAACTTACCCCCCCTTAAAGAGCATTTGAGATTTTACAGGTTTGCTGCCAGTAGCCATTAAAGTGTCTGAAATGGGGACACTTTTTTCAAATGGTCCCAAAATCTTGTACACTTTGAGTTTTTAGCTGAATTTTTTTATGCATGCCAAAAAAAATATAAGGATCACGTCTACCAAGTTTGGGGCCAAAACTCCTTCCGAAAAAATTTTAAAAAATCCTGAACCTCAAAAAGTTTTAAAAATTGTGAAAAATAGAAAACGAGTCAACTTGCCATGAAACTTAACGTGAAGGCTTAAGGGACCATTGTATGAATTTACAAGCCAAAAAAATGGCATCGGCATGCAGAAATATGAAGATGTGCCCAAACCCACCTACCACCCTATCGATCCACGGCTTGCGCATCCCATCTCTCTGGCCGGCATAGTGCCCGCACGCTCGTTTCATTGGTTGGCTTAGGCATACGGAGTTCATTCCAGTCTAAGATCAGATCGGACCGAGGGTTGTGGCAGTAGGATCGGCAGCACGCAGAGGGGGACCCGATCGATCCCCGGCTTGCGCATCTGGCCCTTCTTGCTGGCTGAGCGCCCGCACGCTCATTTTGTGTGTTGACTTAGTAATATGGAGTTCATTCCCAGTCTAGGCATGCAGAGTTCATTCCCAGTCTAAGATCAGACTGGACTGAGGGTTGCAGCAGCACATGCTGGGCTCAGGCATGTGTTGGTGCTGTATTTTTCTTCACCGGGGCAGCATTGCAGGAGCATCGCCGAAGAACCTGACCGGTGGCACTGGGGTTCCGGCGATCGAGGGGACCGGGGGGTGTGCGCACATGATGTGCAACGGGTTCTGGTACTTGGCCTTTATATTGGCCCCCTATCCCTCATCAAACCTCAAGAACTCACACCCTTTAAAGAGCTTTCGAGATTTTACAGGTTTGCTACTAGTAGCCATTAAAGTGTCTGAAATGGGGACACTTTTTTCAAATGGTCACAAAATCTCGTACACTTTGAGTTTTTAGCTGAATTTTTTTATGCATGCCAAAAAAAATACAAGGATCACGTCCACCAAGTTTGGGGCGAAAACTCCTTCCGAAAAAATTTTAAAAAATCTTGAACCGCAAAAAGTTTTGAAAAACGTGAAAAATAGAAAACGAGTCGTCTTGCCATAAAACTTCACGTGAAGGCTTAAGGGACCATTGTATGAATTTACAAGCCACAAAAATGGCATTGGCATGCAGAAATATGAAGATGTGCCTAAACCCAGCTACCACCCTATCGATCCACGGCTTGCGCATCCCGTCTCTTTGGCCGACGTAGTGCCCGCCCGCCCGCCCGCCTGCTCGTTTCGTCGGTTGGCCTAGGCATATAGAGTTCATTCCCGGTCTAGGATCAGACCGGACCGAGGGTTATGGCAGTAGGATCGGTAGCACACATAGGGGGACCCGGCCGATCCCCGACTTGCACATCTTGCCCTTTTGGCCGGCTGAGCGCCTGCACGCTCGTTTCGTGTGTTGACTTAGGCATACGAAGTTCATTCCCAGTCAAAGCATACGGAGTTCATTCCCAGTCTAAGATTGGAGTGGACCGAGGATTGCAGCAGCACATCCTGGGCTCGGGCAAGTGTTGGTGCCGCATTTTTCTTCACCGGGGCAACATCGTCGGAGCATCGTTGGAGAACCTGACCGACGACATTGGGGTTCCGGTGATCGAGGGGGCTGGGGGTGTGCGCACATGATGTGCGATGGGTGCTAGTACTTGGCCCTTATATTGGCCCCCTATCCCTCATCAAACCTCGAGAAATCACACCCCCTAAAAGAGCATTTGAGATTTTACAGGTTTGCTACCAGTAGCCATTAAAGTGTCTGAAATGGGAAACTTTTTTCAAATGGTCACAAAATATTGTACACGTTGAGTTTTTAGCTGAATTGTTTTGTGCATGCCAACAAAAATACAAGGATCACGTCTACCATGTTTGGGTCCAAAAATCCTTCTGAAAAAATTTTAAAAAATCCCGAACCGTAAAAAGTTTTGAAAATCATGAAAAATAAAAAACAAGTCGTCTTGCCATGAAACTTCACGTGAAGGCTTATGGGACCATTGTATGAATTTACCAGCCATAAAAACGGCATTGGCACGTAGAAATATGAAGATGTCCCTAAACCCACCTACCACCCTATGGATCTACGGCTTGCGCATCCCATCTCTCTGGTCGACGTAGTGCCCCTCCGCCCGCCCGCCAGGTCGTTTCGTCGGTCAGCTTATTCATATGGAGATCATTGCCAGTCTAAGATCGGACTGGACTGAGAGTTACGACAACAGGATTGGTAGCATGCAGTGGGGGACCCGGTCGATCCCCGGCTTGCGCATCCCGCCCCTCTGACCGACTGAGCGCCCGCACGCTCGTTTCGTAGGTTGACTTAGGCATACGGAGTTCATTCCCAGTCTAAGCTTACGGAGTTCATTCCCAGTCTAAGCTTACGGAGTTCATTCCCAGTCTAAGATCAGACCAGACCGAGGGTTGCTGCAGCACATGCTGGGCTCAGGCATGTGCTGGTGCTGCATTTTTCTTCACCAGGGCACCATCACCGGAGCATCGCTGGAGAATCTGACCGACGACATTGGGGTTCTAGCAATCGGGGGAACCGGGGGGTGTTCGCACGTGATGTACGATGGATGCTGGTACTTGGCCCTTATATTTGCCCCCTATCCCTCATCAAACCTCGAGAACCCACACCCCCTTAAAGAGCATGTGAGATTTTACAGGTTTGCTGCCAGTAGCCATTAAAGTGTTTGAAATGGGGACACTTTTTTCAAATGGTCACAAAATCTTATACACTTCGAGTTTTTACCCGAATTTTTTTTTGCATGCCAACAAAAATACAAGAATCACATCTACCAAGATTATAGCCAAAACTCCTTCTGAAAAAATTTTACAAAGTCCCGAACCGCAAAACTTTTGAAAATCATGAAAAATAGTAAACGAGTCGTCTTGCCATGAAACTTCACGTGAAGGCTGAAGGGACCGTTGTATGAATTTACAAGCCATAAAAATAACATTGGCACACAGAAATATGAAGATGTGCCTAAACCCACCTACCACCCTATCGATCCACGGCTTGCGCATACCGTCTCCCTGGCCGGTGTAGTACCCGCCCGCCCGCCCGTCTGCTCGTTTCGTCGATTGGCTTAAGCATACAGAGTTCATTCCCAGTCTAAGATCAGACCAGACCAAGGGTTGCAGCAGTAGGATCGACAGCATGCAGAGGGGGACCCGGTCAATCCCCGGCACACGCATCCCGCCCCTCTGGCCGGCTGAGCACCCGCACGCTCATTTCGTGGGTTGACTTAGGCATACGGAGTTCATTCCCAGTCTAAGCTTACGGAGTTCATTCCCAGTCTAAGATTGGATCAGATCGAGGGTTGCTGCAACACATGCTGGGCTCAGGCATCTGCTGGTGCTGTATTTTTCTTCACCAGGGCACCATCATCGGAGCATCGTCGGAGAACCTAACCGATGGCATTGGGGTTCCGACGATCGGGGGGCGGGGGGTGTTCGCACGTGATGTGCAATGGGTGCTGGTACTTGGCCCTTATATTGTCCCACTATCCCTCATCAAACCTCGACAACCCACACCCCTTAAAGAGCATTTGAGAGTTTACAAGTTTGCTGGCAGTAGCAATTAAAGTGTTTGAAATGGGGACACTTTTTTCAAATGGTCACAAAATCTTGTACACTTCGAGTTTTTAGCTAAATTTTTTTTTGCGCGCCAAAAAAAATACAAGCATCACGTCTACCACGTTTGGTGCCAAAACTCCTTCCAAATAAATTTTAAAAAATCTTGAACCACAAAAAGTTTTGAAAATCGTGAAAAATAGAAAACGAGTAGTCTTGCCATGAAACTTTATGTGAAGGATTAAGGGACCATTGTATGAATTTACAAGCCATAAAAATGGCATTGGCATGCAAAAATATGAAGATGTGCCTAAACCCACCTACCACCCTATCGATCCACGGCTTGCGCATCCCGTCTTTCTGGCCGGTGTAGTGCCCGTCCGCCCGTCTGTACGCTCGTTTCGTCCGTTGGCTTAGGCATACTGAGTTCATTTCCAGTCTAAGATCGGATCAGACCAAGGGTTACTGCAGCACGTAGAGGGGGACCCGGCCGATCCCCGGCTTGCGCATCCCGCCCCTTTGGCCGGCTGAGTGCCCTCACACTCGTTTCGTGGGTTGACTTAAGCATACGGAGTTCATTCCCAGTCTAAGTATACGGAGTTCATTCCCAGTCTAAGATCAGATCGGACTGAGGGTTGCTGCAGCACATGCTGGGCTCGGGCATGTGCTGGTGACGCATTTTTCTTCCCCAGGGCACCATCCCCGGAGCATCGCCAGAGAACCTGACCGGCGGCATTGGGGTTTCGACGATCGGGCGTCGGGGGGGGTGCGTACATGATGTGCGATGGGTGCTGGTACTTGGCCCTTATATTGGCCCCCTATCCCTCGTCAAACCTCGAGAACTCACACCCCCTTAAAGAGCATTTGAGATTTTACAGGTTTGCTACCAGTAGCCATTAAAGTGTCTAAAATGGGGACACTTTTTTCAAATGGTCACAAAATCTTGTACACTTCGAGTTTTTAGTTGAATTTTTTTATGCATGCCAACAAAAATAGAAGTATCACGTCTACCAAGTTTGGTTCTAAAACTCCTTCCGAAAAACTTTTAAAAAATCCCGAACCGTAAAAAGTTTCAAAAATCATGAAAAATAGAAAACGAGTCGTCTTGCCATGAAACTTCAAGTGAAGGCTTAAGGGACCATTGTATGAATTTACAAGCCATAAAAAAGGAATTGGCACATTGAAATATGAAGATGTGCCTAAACCCACCTACCACCCTATCGATCCACGGCTTGCGCATCCCGTCTGTTTGGCCGACGTAGTGCCCGCCCGCCCACCCGCTCATTTCGTCGGTTGGCTTAGGCATACAGAGTTCATTCCCAGTCTAAGATCAGATCGGACCGAGGGTTGCGGTAGCAGGATCGGCAGCACGTAGAGGGGGACCCGGTCGATGCTCGGCTTGCGCATCCCGCCCCTCTGGCCGGCTGAGCGCCCGCACGCTCGTTCCGTGGTTTGACTTAAGCATACGGAGTTCATCCCCAGTCTAAGCATATGGAGTTCATTCCAAGTCTAAGATTGGACTGGACCGAGGGTTGCGGCAGCACATGCTGGCTCAGGCATGTGCTGGTGCCGCATTTTTCTTCGTCGGGGCACCATCGCCAGAGTGTCGCTGGAGAACCTGACCAGCGGCATTGGGGTTTCGACGATCGGGGGGCCGGGGGTGTGTGTGCACATGATGTGCGATGGGTGCTGGTACTTGGCCATTATATTGGCCCCCTATCCTTTATCAAACCTCAAGAACTCACACCCCCTTAAAGAGCATTTGAGATTTTACAGGTTTGCTGCCAGTAGCCATTAAAGTGTCTGAAATGGGGACACTTTTTTCAAATGGTCACAAAATCTTCTACACTTTGAGTTTTTAGCTGAATGTTTTTGTGCATGCCAACAAAAATACAAGGATCACGTCTACCAAGTTTGGGGCCAAAACTCGTTTCGAAAAAATTTTAAAAAATCCAAACCGTAAAGAGTTTCAAAAATCGTGAAAAATAGAAAACGAGTCGTCTTGCCATGAAACTTCACGTGAAGGCTTAAGGGAACATTGTATGAATTTACAAGCCATAAAAATGGCATTGGCACGTAGAAATATGAACATGTGCCTACACCCACCTACCACCCTATTGATCCACGGCTTGCGCATCCGGTCTCTCTGGCCGGCGTAGTGCCCGCCCGCCTGCCCGCTCGCTCCTTTCGTCGGTTGGGTTAGGTATACGGAGTTCATTCCCAGTCTAAGATCTGACCGGATTGAGGGTTGTGGCAGGGGGATCGACAGCACGTAGAGGGGGACCTGACCGATCCCTGGCTTGCGCATCCCGCCCCTCTGGCCGACTGAGCGCCCGTACGCTCGTTCCGTGGGTTGACTTAGTCATACGAAGTTCATTCCCAGTCTAAGCATACGGAGTTCCTTCCCAGTCTAAGATTGGACTGGACTGAGTGTTGCGGCAGCACATGCTGGGCTCAGGCATGTGTTGGTGCCGCATTTTTCTTCGCCGGGGCACCATCGCCGAAGCATCGCCGGAGAACCTGACCGACGGCATTGTGGTTCTGACGATCGGGGGGCCGGGGGGTTTGCGCGTATGATGTGTGATGGGTGCTCGTATTTGGCCCTTATATTGGCCCCCTATCCCTCATCAAACCTCGAGAACTCACAGCCCCTTAAAGAGCATTTGAGATTTTACAGGTTTGCTGCCAGTAGCCATTAAAGCGTCTGAAATGGGGAGACTTTTTTCAAATGGTCACAAAATCTTGTACGCTTTGAATTTTTAGCTGAATTTTTTTCTGCATGCCAAAAAAAATACAAGCATCACGTCTACAAAGTTTGGGGCTAAAACACCTTCCAAAAAAATTTTAAAAAATCCCAAACCGCAAAAAGTTTTGAAAATCGTGAAAAATAGAAAACGAGTCGTCTTGCCATGAAACTTCACGTGAAGGCTCAAGGGGCCATTGTATGAATTTACAAGCCATAAAAATGTCATTGGCATGCAGAGATATGAAGAAGTGCCCAAACCCACCAACCACACTATCAATCCATGGCTTGCGCATCCCGTCTCTCTGGCCGACGTAGTGCCCGCCCGCCCGCCTGTTCGTTTCGTCGGTTGGCTTAGGCATACGGAGTTCATTCCCAATCTAAGATCGGACCGGACCAAGGGTTGTGGCAGCAGGATTGGCAGCACGCAGAGGCGGACCCGACCAATCCCCGGCTTGCGCATCCCGCCCCTCTGGCTGGCTGAGCGCCCGCACGCTCCTTTCGTGGGTTGACTTAGGCATTCTAAGTTCATTCCCAGTCTAAGCATACGGAGTTCATTCCTGGTCTAAGCATACGAAGTTCATTCCCAGTCTAAGATCAGACCAGACTGAGGGTTGCGGCAGCACATGCTGGGCTCAGGCATGTGCTGGTGATGCATTCTTCTTCCCCGGGGCACCATCGTCGGTGCATCGCCGGAGAACCTGACCGACGGCATTGGGGTTCCGGCGATCGGGGGGGCCGGGGGGTGTGCGCACATGATGTGCGATGGGTGCTGGTACTTGGCCCTTATATTGGCCCCCTATCCTTCATCACACCTCGAGAACTCACACCCCCTTAAAGAGCATTTGAGATTTTACAGGTTTGCTGCTAGTAGCTATTAAAGTGTCTGAAATTGGGACACTTTTTTCAAATGGTCACAAAATCTTGTAGACTTCAAATTTTTAGCTGAATTTTTTTATGCATGCCAACAAAAATGCAAGGATCACATCTACCAAGTTTGGGGACAAATTCCTTCCGAAAAAATTTTAAAAAATCTCGAACCACAAAATCTTAAAAAATAAAAAACGAGTCGTCTTGCCATGAAACTTCACATGAAGGCTTAAGGGACCATTGTATGAATTTACAAGCCATGAAAATGGCATTGGCATGCAAAAATATAAAGATGTGTCTAAACCCACCTACCACTGTATCGATCTACGGCTTGCGCATCCCGTCTCTTTGGCCAGCATAGTGCCCGCCCGCCCGTCGGCCCGCTCATTTCGTCAGTTGGCTTAGGCATACGGAGTTCATTCCCAGTCTAAGATCAGACCGGACCGAGGGTGACGGTAGTAGGATCGACAGCACATAGAGGGGGACCCTACCGATCCAGGCTTGCGCATCCCACCCCTCTGGCCGGTTGAGCGCCCGCACGCTCGTTTCATGGTTTAACTTAGGCATACGTAGTTCATTCCCAGTCTAAGCATACAGAGTTCATTCCCAGTCTAAGATCGAACCAGACCGAGGGTTACGGCAGCACATGCTGGGCTCGGGCATGTGCTAGTGCCGAATTTTTCTTCGTCGGGGCACCATCATCGGAGCATTGCCGGAGAACCTGACCGACGGCATTGGGGTTCCGACGATCGGGGGGGCCGGGGGGGTGTGCGCACATGATGTGCGATGGGTGCTGGTACCTGGCCCTTATATTGGCCCCCTATCACTTATCAGACCTCGAGAACTCACACCACCTTAAAGAGCATTTGAGATTTTACAGGTTTGCTGCCAGTAGCCATTAAAGTGTCTGAAATGGGGACACTTTTTTCAAATGGTCACAAAATCTTGTACACTTCGAGTTTTTAGCTGAATTTTTTTATGCATGCCAACAAAAATACAAGGATCACGTCTACCAAGTTTAGGGCCAAAACACTTTCCGAAAAAATTTTAAAAAATCCCGAATCATAAAAAGTTTCAAAAATCATGAAGTCATTTTGCCATGAAACTTCACGTGAAGGCTTAAGGGACCATTGTATGAATTCACATGCCATAAAAATGGCTTTCACATGTAGAAATATGAAGATGTGCCTAAACACACTTACCACCCTATCGATCCACGACTTGCGCATCCCGTCTCTCTGGCCGACGTAGTGCCTGCCCGCCCGCCCGCTCGTTTCGTTGGTTGGCTTAGGCATACGGAGTTCATTCCCAGTCAAGATCGAACCGGACCGACGGTAGCGGCGGCAAATGCTGGGCTCGGGCATGTGCTGGTGCCATATTTTTCTTCTCTGGGGCGCCATCGTCGGAGCATCACCGGAGAACCTGACCGGCTGTATTGGGGTTCCAACGAACGGGGGGGCGGGGGGGTGTGCGCACATGATGTACGATGGGTGCTGGTACTTGGCCCTTATATTGGCCCCCTATCCCTCATCAAACCTCGAGAACTCACACCCCCTTAAAGAGCATTTGAGATTTTACAGGTTTGCTGCCAATAGCCATTAAAGTGTCTAAAATGGGGACACTTTTTTGAAATGGTCACAAAATCTTGTAAACTTCGAGTTTTTAGCTGAATTTCTTTGTGCATGCCAAGAAAAATACAAGGATCACGTCTACCAAGTTTGGGGCCAAAACTCCTTTCGAAAAAATTTTAAAAAATCCCAAACCGTAAAAACTTTTGAAAATCATGAAAAATAAAAAACGAGTCATCTTGCCATGAAACTTCACGTGAAGGCTTAAGGGACCATTGCATGAATTTACAAGCCTCTAAAATGGCATTGGCATGTAAAAATATGAAGATGTGCCTAAACCCACCTACCACCCTATTGATCCACGGCTTGCGCATCCCGTTTCTCTGGCCGACGTAGTGCCCCCCGCCCGTTCGCTCGCTCGTTTCGTCGGTTGGCTTAGGCCTACAAAGTTCATTCCCAGTCTAAGATCAGACCGGACCGAGGGTTGCAGTGGCAAATGCTGGGCTCGGGCATGTGCTGGTGCCGTATTTTTATTCGTCGGGGCACCATCGTTGGAGCATCACCGGAGAACCTGACCGGCTGTATTGGGGTTCCGGTGATCGGGGGAGCCGGGGGGTGTGCGCACATGATGTACGATGGGTGCTGGTACTTGGCCCTTATATTGGCCCCCTATCCCTCTTCAAACCAAGAGAACTCACACCCCCTTAAAGAGCATTTGAGATTTTACAGGTTTGCAGACAGTAGCCATTAAAGTGTCTGAAATGGGGACATTTTTTTCCAATGGTCACAAAATCTTGTACACTTCGAGTTTTTAGCTGAATTTCCTTATGCATGCTAACAAAAATACAAGGATCATGTCTACCAAGTTTGATGCCAGAACTCTTTCCGAAAAAATTTTAAAAAATCTCGAACCGTAAAAAGTTTCAAAAATCATGAAAAATAGAAAACGAGTCATCTTGCCATGAAACTTCACGTGAAGGCCTAATGGACCATTGTATGAATTTACAAGCCATAAAAATGGCATTGGCACACAGAAATATGAAGATGTTCCTAAACCCACTTACCACCCTATCGATCCACGGCATGCGCATCCCGTCTCTCTGGCTTGCGTAGTGCCCGCCCGCCCGCCCGCTCATTTCGTCGGTTGGCTTAGGCATACAGAGTTCATTCCCAGTCTAAGATCGAACTGAACCAAGGGTTGCGATAGCAGGATCGGCAGCATGCAGAGGGGGACCCGACCAATCCCCGGCTTGCGCATCTCGCCTCTCTGGCCGACTGAGCGCCCGCACGCTCGTTTTATGGGTTGACTTAGGCATACAGAGTTCATTCGTAGTGTAAGCATACGAAGTTCATTTTCAGTCTAAGATCAGACCAGACCGAGGGTTGCGACAGCACATACTGGGCTCGGGCATGTGTTGGTGCCGCATTTTTCTTCGTCGAGGCACCATCATCGGAGCATCGCCAGAGAACCTGACCGGCGACATTGGGGTTCCGGTGATCAGGGGGCCCGGGGGGGTGAGCGCACAGGATGTGTGATGGGTGCTGGTACTTGGCCCTTATATTAGCCCCCTATCCCTTATCAAACCTCGAGAACTCACACCCCCTTAAAGAGCATTTGAGATTTTACAGGTTTGCTGCCAGTAGCTATTAAAGTGTCTGAAATGGGGACACTTTTTTCAAATTGTCACAAAATCTTGTACACTTCGAGTTTTTAGCTGAATGTTTTTGTGAATGCCAACAAAAATACAAGTATCTTGTCTACCAACTTTGGGGCCAAAAATCCTTCCGAAAAAATTTTAAAAAATCCCGAACCACAAAAAGTTTCAAAAATCGTGAAAAATAGAAAACGAGTCGTCTTGGCATGAAACTTCACGTGAAGGCTTAAGGGACCATTGTACGAATTTACAAGCCATAAAAATGGTATTGACACGCAGAAATATGATGATGTGACTAAACCCACCTACCACCCTATCGATCCACGGCTTACGCATCCGTCTCTCTGGGCGGCGTAGTGCCCGCCCGCCCGCCTGTTCGTTTCATCGGTTGGCTTAGGCATACAGAGTTCATTCCCAGTCTAAAATCAGACCAGATGGAGGGTTATAGCAGCAGGATTGACAGCATGTAGAGGGGGACCCGGCCAATCCCTGGCTTGCGCATCCCGCCCCTCTGGCCGGTTGAGCGCCCGCACGCTCGCTTCGTGGGTCGACTTAGGCATACGGAGTTCATTCCCAGTCTAAGCATATGGAGTTCATTCCCAGTTGAAGATCAGATCAGACCGTGGGTTGTGACAGCACATGCTAGGCTCGGGCATGTGCTCGTGCCATATTTTTCATCACCGGGGCACCATCGTCGAAGCATCACCGGAGAACCTGACCGGTGGCATTAGTGTTCCGGCGATCAGGGGGGCTGGGGGTGTGCGCATATGATGTCCGATGGGTGCTGGTACTTGGCCCTTATATTGGCCCCCTATCCCTAACCAAACCTCGAGAACTCACACCCCTCTAAAGAGCATTTGAGATTTTACAGGTTTGCTGCCAGTAGCCGTTAAAGTGTCTGAAATGGGGACACATTTTTCAAATGGTCACAAAATCTTGTACACTTCGAGTTTTTAGCTGAATTTCTTTGTGCATGCCAAAAAAAATACAAGGATCACATCTACCAAGTTTGGAGCCAAAACTCCTTTCGAAAAAATTTTAAAAAATCCCAAACCGTAAAAAGTTTTAAAAATCGTGAAAAATAGAAAACGAGTCATCTTGCCATGAAACTTCACGTGAATTTACAAGCCTCTAAAATGGCATTGGCACGCAGAAATATGAAGATGTGCCTAAACCCACCTACCACCCTATTGATCCATGGCTTGCGCATCCCATCTCTCTGGTCGACGTAGTGCCTGCCCGCCCGCTCGTTTCATCGGTTGGCTTAGGCATACGGAGTTCATTCCCAGTCAAGATCGGATCGGACCGACGGTTGCGGTGGTAAATGCTGGGCTCGGGCATGTGCTGGTGCCGCATTTTTATTCGTCGGGGCACCATCGTCGGAGCATCGCTAGAGAATCTGACCGGTGGCATTGGGGTTCCGACGATCGGGGGAGCCGGGGGGTGTGCAAACATGATGTGTGATGGTTGCTGCTACTTGGACCTTATATTGGCCCCTTATCCCTCATCAAACCTCGAGAACTCACACCCCCTTAAAGAGCTTTTGAGATTTTACAGGTTCGCCGCCAGTAGCCATTAAAGTGTCTGAAATGGAGACACTTTTTTCAAATGGTCACAAAATCTTGTACACTACGAGTTTTTAGCTGAATTTTTTTGTGCATGCCAACAAAAAAATAAGGATCACGCCCAGTTTGGGGCCAAAACTCCTTCCGAAAAAATTTTCAAAAATCTTGAACCGCAAATAGTTTCAAAAATCGTGAAAAATAGAAAACGAGTCGTCTTGCCATGAAACTTCACATGAAGGCTTAAGGGACCATTGTATGAATTAACAAGGCATAAAAATGGCATTGGCACACAGAAATATGAAGATGTGCCTAAACCCACCTACCACCCTATCGATCCACGGCTTGCGCATCCTGTCTCTCTGGCTAGTGTAGTGCCCGTCCGCTCGCCCGCCCGCTCGTTTCGTTGGTCGGCTTAGGCATACAGGTTCATTGCCAATCTAAGATCAGACTAGACCGAGGGTTGTGGCAGCAGAAATGACAGCACGTAGAGGGGGACCCGATCGATCCCCGTCTTACGCATCCCGTCCATCCGATCGGTTGAGCACTTGCACGCTCGTTTCATGGGTTGACTTAGGCATACGGAGTTCATTCCTAGTCTAAGATCGGACCAGACCGAGGGTTACAGCAGCACATGCTGGGCTTCGGCATGTGCTGGTGCCGCATTTTTCTTCACTGGGGCACCATCGTCAGAGAAACTGACCGGCGGCATTGAGGTTCCGGCGATCGGGGGGGCCAGGGGGTGTGCGCACATGATGTTCGATGGGTGCTGGTACTTGACCCTTATATTGGCCCCCTATCCCTCATCAAACCTCGAGAACTCACACCCCCTTAAAGTGCATTTGAGATTTTACAGGTTTGCTGCCAGTAGCCATTAAAGTGTCTGAAATGGGGACATTTTTTTCAAATGGTCACAAAATCTTGTACATTTTGAGTTTCTAGCTGAATTTTTTTACGCATGCCAAACAAAAATACAAGGATCACGTCTACCAAGTTTAGGGCCAAAACACTTTCCGAAAAAATTTTAAAAAATCCCGAACCCCAAAAAGTTTCAAAAATCATGAAAAATAAAAAATGAGTCTTGAGGGACCATTGTATGAATTCACATGCCATAAAAATGGCATTCGCACGTAGAAATATGAAGATGTGCCTAAACCCACCTACCACCCCATCGATCCACGGCTTGCGCATCCCGTCTCTCTGGCCGACGTGGTGCCCGCCCGTCCGCCCGCCTGTTTCGTCGGTTGGCTTAGGCATACAGAGTCCATTCCCAGTCTAAGATCAGACCTGACCTAGGGTTACGGCAACAGGATTGGTAACACGCAGAGGGAGACTCGGCCGATCCCCGACTTGCGTATCACACCCCTTTGGCCGACTAAGCACACGCACGCTCGTTTCGTGGGTTGACTTAGGCATACGTAGTTCATTCCCAGTCTAAGCAAATGGAGTTCATTTCCAGTCTAAGATCGGACCAGACCGAGGCTTACGGTAGTACATACTGGCCTCAGGCATGTGCTGGTGTCACATTTTTCTTCATCGGGGCACCATCACCGACGCATCGCCGGAGAACCTGACCGACGGCATTGGGGTTCCGGCGATCGGGGGGGCTAGGGGGTGTGCGCACATGATGTGCGATGGGTGCTGGTACTTGGCCCTTATATTGGTCCCCTATCCTCATGAAACCTCAAGAACTCACACCCCATTAAAGTGCATTTGAGATTTTACAGGTTTGCTGCCAGTGGCCATTAAAGTGTCTGAAATTGGGACACTTTTTCAAATGGTCACAAAATCTTGTACTCTTCCAGTTTTTAGCTGAATTGTTTTACGCATGCCAACAAAAATACAAGGATCACGTCTACCAAGTTTAGGGCCAAAACTCCTTCTAAAAAAATTTGAAAAAATCTCGAATTGTAAAAAGTTTCAAAAATCGTGAAAAATAAAAAACGAGTCATCTTGCCATGAAACTTCACGTGAAGGCTTAAGGGACCATTGTATGAATTTACAAGCCATAAAAATGGCATTGGCACGTAGAAATATGAAGATGTGCCTAAACCCACCTACCACCTTATCGATCCAAGGCTTGCGCATCCCGTCTCTCTGGCCGGTGGAGTGCCCGTCCGCCCGCCCGCTCGTTTTGTCGGTTGGCTTAGGCATACAGGTTCATTACCAGTCTAAGATTAGACCAGATTGAGGGTTGTGGTAGTAGGATCGACAGCACGTGGAGGGGGACACGATCGATCCCCATCTTGCGCATCCCGCCCCTCTGCCCGGCTGAGCTCCCGCACGTTCATTTCATGGGTTGACTTAGGCATACGGAGCTCATTCCCAGTCTAAGCATACGGAGTTCATTCCCAGTCTAAGATCAAGCCGAACCGAGGGTTATGGCAGCACATGCTGGGCTCGGGCATGTGCTGGTGCCGCATTTTTCTTTGTTGGGGCACCATCGTCGGAGCATCGTCAGAGAACCTGACCGGCGGCGTTGGGGTTCCGACGATCGGGGGGGCCAGGGGGTGTGCGTACATGATGTGCGATGGGTGCTAGTACTTGGCCCTTATATTGGCCCCCTATCCCTCATCAAACCTCAAGAACTCACACCCCCTTAAAGTGCATTTGAGATTTTACAGGTTTGTTGCCAGTAGCCATTAAAGTGTCTGAAATGGGGACACTTTTTTCAAATGGCCACAAAATCTTGTACACTTCGAGTTTTTAGCTGAATTTTTTATGCATGCCAACAAAAATACAGGGATCATGTCTACCAAGTTTGGGGCCAAAACTCCTTCCAAAAAACTTTTAAAAAATCTCGAACCGTAAGAAGTTTTGAAAATCATGAAAAATAAAAAACGAGTTGTCTTGCCATGAAACTTCACGTGAAGGCTTAAGGGACCATTGTATGAATTTACAAGCCATAAAAATGGCATTGGCATGTAGAAATATGAAGATGTGCCTAAACCCACCTACCACCCTATCGATCCACGGCTTGCGCATCCCGTCTCTCTGGTCGGATAGTGCCCGCCCGCTCATTTCGTCGGTTGGCTTAGGCATACGGAGTTCATTCCCAGTCTAAGATCAGACTAGATCGAGCGTTGCGGTAGTACACTGAAAGGGACCCGACCGATACCTGACTTGCGCATCCCGCCCTTCTGGTCGGCTGAGCGCCCGTACGCTCGTTTCATGGGTTCACTTAGGCATACGGAGTTCATTCCCACTTTAAGCATACGGAGTTCATTCCCAGTCTAAGCATATGGAGTTCATTCCCAGTCTAAGATCGAACCAAACCGAGGTTTGTGACAGCACATGCTGGGCTCGAGCATGTGCTGGTGTCACATTTTTCTTCACCGGGGCACCATCACAAGATCATCACCGGAGAACTTGACCGACGGCATTGGGGTTCCGACCATTGGGGGGGCCGGGAGGGGTGTGCGCACATGATGTACGATGGGTGCTGGTACTTGCCCTTATATTGGCCCCCTATCCCTTATCAAACCTTTAGAACCCACACCTCCTTAAAGAGCATTTGAGATTTTACAGGTTTGCTGCCAGTAGCCATTAAAGTGTCTGAAATGGGGACACTTTTTCAAATGGTCACAAAATCTTGTACACTTCGAGTTTTTAGCTGAATTTTTTTGTGCATGCCAACAAAAATACAAGGATCATGTCTACCAAGTTTCGGGCCAAAAAACCTTCCAAAAAAATTTTAAAAAAATCCAAACCGCAAAAATTTTTGAAAATCGTGAAATATAGAAAACGAGTCGTCTTGCCATGAAGATGTGCCTAAACCCACCTACCACCCTATCGATGCATGGCTTGCGCATCCCGTCTCTCTGGCCGGCGTAGTGCCCGCTCGTTTCGTCGGTTGGCTTAGGCATACAGAGTTCATTCCCAGTCTAAGATCAGATCGGACCGAGGGTTGCGGTAGCAAGATCGACAGCACGCAGAGGGGGACCTAGCCGATCCTAGGCTTGCTCATCTCGCCCCTCTTGCTGGCTGAGCACCCACACGCTCGTTTCATGGGTTCACTTAGGCATACGGAGTTCATTCCCAGTCTAAGATCGGACTAGATCGAGGGTTACGACAGCACATGCTGGGCTCGGGCATGTGCTGGTGCCATTTTTTTCTTTGCCGGGGCACCATCATCGAAGCATCGTCGAAGAACCTAACCGACGGCATTGGGGTTCCGACGATCGGGAAGGCCGGGGGGGTGTGCGTACATGATGTGCGATGGGTGCTGGTACTTGGCACTTATATTGGCCCCCTATCCCTCATCAAACCTCGAGAACTCACACCATCTTAATGAGCATTTGAGATTTTACAGGTTTGCTGCCAGTAGCCATTAAAGTGTCTAAAATGGAGACAGTTTTTTCAAATGGTCACAAAATCTTGTACACTTCGAGTTTTTAGCTGAATTGTTTTGTGCATGCCAACAACAATACAAGGATCATGTATACCAAGTTTGGGGCCAAAAATCCTTCCAAAAAAATTTAAAAAAATTCGGAACCATAAAAAGTTTTGAAAATCGTGAAAAATAGAAAACGAGTCGTCTTGCCATGAAACTTGACGGGAAGGCTTAAGGGACCATTGTATGAATTTACAAGCCATAAAAATGGCATTGGCTTGCAAAATATATGAAGATGTGCCTAAACCCACCTACCACCCTATCGATCCACGGCTTGCACATCCTGTCTCTCTGGCCGACGTAGTGCCCGCCTGCCCGCCCGGTCGCTTGTTTCGTCGGTTGGCTTAGGCATATGGTGTTCATTCCCAGTCTAAGATCGAACCAGACCAAGGGTTGCGGCAGCAGGATCGGCAGCACATAGAGGGGGACCCGACCAATCCCTGGCTTGCGCATCCCGCCCCTCTTGCTAGCTAAGCACCCGCACACTCGTTCCGTGGGTTGACTTAGGCATACGAAGGTCATTCCCAGTCTAAGCATACGGAGTTCATTCCCAATCTAAGATCGGACCGGACTGAGGGTTACGACAGCACATGTTGGGCTCGGGCATGTGCTAGTGCCGTATTTTTCTTCGCCGGGGCACCATCGCCAGAGCATCACCGGAGAACCTGACCGGCGGCATTAGGGTTTCGACGATCGGGGGGGCCAGGGGACGGTGTGCGCACATGATGTGCAATGGGTGCTGGTACTTGGCCCTTATATTGGCCCCGTATCACTCATCAAACCTTGAGAACTCACACCCCCTTAAAGAGCATTTGAGATTTTACAGGTTTGCTGCCAGTAGCCATTAAAATGTCTGAAATGGTGACACTTTTTTCAAATCGTAAAAAAAAAATCTTGTACATTTCGAGTTTTTAGCTGAATTTTTTTGTGCATGCCAACAAAAATACAAGGATCACGTCTACCAAGTTTGGGCCCAAAACTCCTTCCGAAAAAATTTTAAAAAATCTCGAACCGTAAAAAGTTTCAAAAATCGTGAAAAATAAAAAATTAATCTTCTTGCCATGAAACTTCACGTGAAGGCTAAAGGGACCATTGTATGAATTTACAAGCCATAAAAATGGCTTTGGCACGTAGAAATATAAAGATGTGCCTAAACCCACCTACCACCCTATCGATCCACGGCTTGCGCATCCCGTCTCTATGGCCAGAGTAGTGCCCGCCCGCCCGTCAGCTTGCTCATTTTGTCGGTTGGCTTAGGCATACGGAGTTCATTCCCAGTCTAAGATCAGATCGGACTGAGGGTTGCGATAGCAGGATCGGTAGCACGCAGAGGGGGACCTGGCCGATGCCTGGGTTACGCATCCCGCACCTCTGGCCGGCTTAGTGCCCGCACGCTCGTTTCGTGGGTTGACTTAGGCATACGGAGTTCATTCCCAGTCTAAGATCGGATCGGACCAAGGGTTGCGACAGCACATGCTGGGCTCGGGCATGTGCTGGTGCCGCATTTTTCTTCGCCAGGGCACCATCGTGGGAGCATCGCTGGAGAACCTGACCGACGGCTTTGCGGTTCCGACGATCGGGGGCGCCAAGGGGTGTGCGAACATGATTTGCGATGGGTGCTGGTACTTGGCCCTTATATTGGCCCCCTATCCCGCATCAAACCTCGAGGACTCACACCCCCTTAAAGAGCATTTGAGATTTTACAGGTTTGCTGCCAGTAGCCATTAAAGTGTCTGAAATGGGGACACTTTTTTCAAATGGTGACAAAATCTTGTACACTTCGAGCTTTTAGCTGAATTTTTTTGTGCATGGCAACAAAAATACAAGGATCACGTCTTCTAAGTTTGGGGGCAAAACTCCTTCCGAAAAAATTTTAAAAAATCCTGAACCGTAAAAAGTTCCGAAAATCGTGAAAAATAGAAAACGAGTCGTCTTGCCGTGAAACTTCACGTGAAGGCTTAAGGGACCACTATATGAATTTACAAACCATAAGAATGGCATTGGCACATAAAAATATAAAGATGTGCCTAAACCCACCTACCACCCTATCGATCCACAGCTTGCGCATCCCGTCTCTCTGGCCAGCGTAGTGCCCGCCCGCTTGTTTCGTCGATTGGCTTAGGCATACGGAGTTCATTCCCAGTCTAAGATCAAACCAAACTGAGGGTTGCAGTAGCAGAATCGGCAGCACACAGAGGGGGACCCAGCCGATCCCCAGCTTGCGCATCCCGCGCCTCTGGCCGGCTGAGCACCTGCACGCTCGTTTCATGGGTTGACTTAGGCATAAGGAGTTCATTCTCAGTCTAAGCATATGAAGTTCATTCCCACTCTAAGATCGGACCGGACTGAGGGTTGTGGCAGCACACACTGGGCTCGAGCATGTGCTGGTGCCACATTTTTCTTTGTCGGGGCACCATCGCCGGAGAACATGATCGGCGGCATTGGGGTTCCGGCGATTGGGGGGGCCCCGGGGGGGTGTGCGCACATGATATGCGATGAGTGCTGGTACTCGGCCCTTATATTGGCCCCCTATCCCTCATCAAACCTCTAGAACTCACACCCCCTTAAAGAGCATTTGAGATTTTATAGGTTTGCTGCCAGTAGCCGTTAAAGTGTCTTAAATGGGGACACTTTTTTCAAATGGTCACAAAATCTTGTACCCTTCGAGTTTTTAGCTGAATTTTTTATGCATGCCAAAAACAATACAAGGATCACGTCTACCAAGTTTGGGGCCAAAACTCCTTCCGAAAAAATTTTAAAAAATCCCGAACCACAAAAAGTTTTGAAAATCATGAAAAATAGAAAATGAGTCGTCTTGCCATGAAACTTGACGTGAAGGCTTAAGGGACCACTGTATGAATTTACAAGCCATAAAAATGGAATTGGCATGCAGAAATATGAAGATGTGCCTAAACCCACCTACCGCCCTATCGATCCACGGCTTACGCATCCCGTCTCTCTGGCCGACGTAGTGCCTGCCCTCCCGCCCGCCCGCCCGCTCGTTTTGTCGGTTGGCTTAGGCATACGGAGTTCATTCCCAGTCTAAGCTCAAACCGGACCGAAAGTTACAGCAGCAGGATCGACAGCATACAGAGGGGGACCCGATCGATCCCCAGCTTGTGCATCCTAGTCTAAGCATACGGAGTTCATTCCCAGTCTAAGATTGGACCAGACCGAGGGTTGCGACAGCACATGCTGCGCTCGGGCATGTGCTGGTGCCACATTTTTCTTCGTCGGGGCACCATCGCCGGAGAACCTGACCGACGGCATTAGGGTTCCGGCGATCGGGGGGCGGGGGGGTGTGTGCACATGATGTACTTTGGGTGCTGGTACCTGGCCCTTATATTGGCCACATATCCCTCATCAAACCTCGAGAACTCACACCCCCTTAAAGAGCATTTGCGATTTTATAGGTTTGCTGCCAGTAGCCATTAAAGTGTCTTAAATGGGGACACGTTTTTCAAATGGTCACAAAATCTTGTACATTTCGAGTTTTTAGCTGAATTTTTTTTGCATGCCAAAAAAAATACAAGGATCACGTCCACCTACTTTGGGGGCAAAACTCCTTCCGAAAAAATTTTAAAAAATCCAAAACCGTAGAAAGTTTTGAAAATCGTGAAAAATAGAAAACCAGTCGTCTTGCCATGAAACTTCACGTGAAGGCTTAAGGCACCATTGTATGAATTTACAAACCATAAAAATGGCACGGGGATATAGAAATATGAAGATGTGCCTAAACCCACCTACCACCCTATCGATCCATGGCTTGCGCATGCCGTCTCTCTGGTCGGCGTAGTGCCCCCCCGTCCGCCCGCCTGCTCGTTTCGTCGGTTGGCTGAGGCATACGGAGTTCATTCCTAGTCTAAGATCGGATCGGATCTAGGGTTGCGGCAGCAGGATTGACAGCACGCAGAGGGGGACCCAACTGATCCCCGGCTTGCCCGTCCCACCCCGCTGGTCGACTGAGCGCCCGCACGCTCGTTTCGTGGGTTGACTTAGGCATACCAAGTTCATTCCCAGTCTAAGCATACAGAGTTCATTGCCAGTCTAAGATCGGACCAGACTGAGCCTTAAAGCAGCACATGCTGGGCTTGGGCATGTGCTGGTGCCGTATTTTTCTTCGTCGGGGCACCATCGCCAGAGCATCGCCGGTGAACCTGACCAGCGGTATTGGGGTTTGGCGATCAGGGGGGCCCGGGGGGTGTGCGCACATGATGTTCGATGGGTGCTGGTAATTGGCCCTTATATTGGCCCCCTATCCCTCATCAAACCTCGAGAACTAACACCCCCTTAAAGAGCATTTGAGATTTTACAGGTTTGCTACCAGTAGCCATTAAAGTATCTGAAATGGGGACACTTTTTTCAAATGGACACAAAATATTGTACACTTTGAGTTTTTAGCTGAATATTTTTGTGCATGCCAACAAAAATACAAGGATCACGTCTACAAATTTTGGGACCAAAACTCCTTCCGAAAAAATTTTAAAAAATCCCGAACCGCAAAAAGTTTTGAAAATCGTGAAAAATAGAAAAGGAGTCGTCTTGCCGTGAAACTTCACGTGAAGGCTTAAAGGGCCATTGTATGAATTTACAAGCCATAAAAATGGCATTGGCACATAGAAATATGAAGATGTGCCTAAACCCACTTACCACCCTATCGATCCACGGCTTGCGCATCCCGTATCTCTGGCCGACGTAGTGCCCGCCCGCCCGCCCCCTCGTTTCGTCGGTTGGCTTAGGCATACGGAGTTCATTCCCAGTCTAAGATCAGACCAGACTGAGGGTTACGGTAGCAAGATCGGCAGCACGCAGAGGGGGACCCGGGGATCCCCGGATTGAGCATCCCGCCCCTTTTGCTGGCTGAACGCCCGTACGCTCGTTCCGTGGGTTGACATAGGCATACGAAGTTCATTCCCAATCTAAGCATACGGAGTTCATTCCCAGTCTAAGATCGGATCAGACCGAGGGTTTTAGCAGCACATGCTGGGCTCGGGCATGTGCTGGTGCCGCATTTTTCTTCACCGGGGCACCATCGTGGAGCATCATCGGATAACCTGACCGACGGCATTGGGGTTCCCGTGAACGGGGGAGCCGGAGGGGTGTGCGAACATGATATGCGATGAGTGCTGGTACTTGGCCTTTATATTGGCCCCCTATCCCTCATCAAACCTCTAGAACTCACACCCCCTTAAAGAGCGTTTGAGATTTTACAGGTTTGCTGCCAGTAGCCATTAAAGTGTCTTAAATGGGGACACTTTTTTCAAATGGTCACAAAATCTTGTACACTTCGAGTTTTTAGCTGAATTTTTTTATGCATGCCAAAAAAAATACAAGGATCACGTCTACCAAGTTTGGGGCCAAAAATCCTTCCGAAAAAATTTTAAAAAATCCCGAACCGCAAAAAGTTTTGAAAATCGTGAAAAATAGAAAATGGGTCATCTTGCCATGAAACTTGACGTGAAGGCTTAAGGGACCACTGTATGAATTTACAAGCCATAAAAATGGAATTGCCATGCAGAAATATGAAGATGTGCCTAAACCCACTTACCACCCTATCGATCCACAGCTTGCGCATCCCGTCTCTCTGGCCGGCGTAGTGCCCGCCTGTCTACCCACCTGCTCGTTTCATCGGTAGGCGTAGGCATACGGACTTCATTGCAATCAAAGATGAGACCAAACCAAGGGTTACGGCAGCAAGATCGGCAACATGCAGAGGGGGTCCCGGCCGATCCCCGGCTTGCGCATCCCGCCCTTCTGGCCGGTTGAACGCCCGCATGCTCATTTCGTGGGTTGACTTAGGCATACCGAGTTCATTCCCAGTCTAAGATCGGGCCGGACCGAGGGTTACGACAGCACATGCTGTGCTCGGGCAAGCGATGGTGCCACATTTTTCTTCACCGGGGCACCATCATCGAAGCACCATCGGAGAACCTGATCGACGGTATTGGGGTTTCGACGATCGGGCGGGCCTGGGGGGTGTGCGCACATGATGTGCGATGAGTGCTAGTACTTGGCCCTTATATTGGCCCCCTATCCCTGATCAAACCTTGGGAACTCACACCCCCTTAAAGAGCATTTGAGATTTTACAAGTTTGCTGCCAGTAGCCATTAAAGTGTCTTAAATGGGGACACTTTTTTCAAATGGTCACAAAATCTTGTACACTTTGAGTTTTTAGCTGAATTTTTTTATGCATGCCAAAAAAAATAAAAGGATCACGTCTACCAAGTTTGGGGCAAAAACTTCTTCCAAAAAAATTTTAAAAATTCTCGAACCGCAAAAAGTTTTGAAAATTGTGAAAAATAGAAAACGAGTCGTCTTGCCATGAAACTTCACGTGAAGGCTTAAGGGACCATTGTATGAATTTAAAAGCCATAAAAATGGCATTGGCATGCAGAAATATGAAGATGTGCCTAAACCCACCTACCACCCTATCGATCCACGGCTTGTGCATCTCGTTTCTCTGGCCGGCATAGTGCCCATCCGTCCGCCCGCCTGCACGTTTCGTCGGTTGGTTTAGGCATACAGAGTTCATTCCCAGTCTAAGATGAGATCGGACTGAGGGTTGTGGCAGCAAGATTGGCAGCATGCATAAGGGGACCCGACCGATCCCCGGCTTGCGCATCCCACCCCTCTGGCCGGCTGAACGCCCGCATGCTCGTTTCGTGGGTTGACTTAGGCATACGAAGTTCATTCCCAGTCTAAGATCGGACCAGACCGAGGGTTACGACAGCACATGCTGGGCTCGGGCATGTGATGGCGTCGCATTTTTCTTCACCGGGGCACCTTCGTCGAAGCATCATCGGAGAACCTGACCAGCGGCATTGGGGTTTCGATGATCGGGCTGGCCTGGGGGGCTGTGCGCACATGATGTGCGATGACTACTGGTACTTGGCCCTTATATTGGCCCCCTATCACTCATCAAACCTCGAGAACTCACACCCCCTTAAAGAGCATTTGAGATTTTACAGGTTTGCTGCCAATAGCCATTAAAGTGTTTTAAATGGGAACACTTTTTTGAAATGGTCACAAAATCTTGTACACTTCGAGTTTTTAGCTGAATTTTTTTGTGCATGCCAGCAAAAATACAAGGATCACGTCTACGAAGTTTGAGGGCCAAAACTTCTTCCGAAAAAATTTTAAAAAATCTCGAACCGCAAAAAGTTTTGAAAATCATGAAAAATGGAAAATGAATCGTCTTTCCATGAAACTTCACGTGAAGGCTTAAGGAACTCTTGTATGAATTTACAAGCCATAAAAATGGCATTTGCACATAGAAATATGAAGATGTGCCTAAACCCACCTACCACCCTATCGATCCATGGCCTGCGCATCCCGTCTCTCTGGCCGACGTAGAGCCCGCCCGCCCGCCCGCTTGTTTCATCGGTTGGCTTAGGCATACAGAGTCCATTCCCAATCTAAGATTAGATCAAACTGAGGGTTGCAATAGCAGGATCGACAGCACGCAGAAGGGGCCCCGGCTGATCTCCATCTTGCGTATCCCGCCCCTCTGGCCGGATGAGCGCCTTACGCTCGTTTCGTGGGTTGACTTAGGCATACGGAGTTCATTCCCAGTCTAAGATCGGACCGGATCGAGGGTTGTGGCTGCACATGCTGGTGTCGCATTTTTCTTCGTCGGGGCACCATCACCGGAGCATCGCCGGAGAACCTGACCGGCGGTATTTGGGTTCCGACGATCGGGGGGGCCGGGGGGTGTGCGCACATAATGTGCGATGGGTGGTGGTACTTGGCCCTTGTATTGGGCCCCTATCCCTCATCAAACCTTGAGAACTCACACCCCCTTAAAGAGCATTTGAGATTTTACAGGTTTGCTGCCAGTAGCCATTAAAGTGCCTTAAATGGGGACACTTTTTTCAAATGGTCACAAAATCATGTACACTTCGAGTTTTTAGCTAAATTTTTTTGTGCATGCCAACAAAAATATAAGGATCACGTCTACCAAGTTGGGGCCAAAACTCCTTGCAAAAAAATTTTAAAAAATCCCGAACAGTAAAAAAGTTTCAAAAATTATGAAAAATAGAAAACGAGTCGTCTTGCCATAAAACTTCACGTGAAGGCTTAAGGGACCATTGTATGAATTTACAAGCCATAAAAATGGCATTGGCATGCAGAAATATGAGGATGTGCCTAAAGCCACCTACCACTCTATCGATCCATGGCATGTGCATCCGTCTCTCTGGCCGACGTAGTGCCAGCCCGCTCGCCCGTTCATTTCATCGGTTGGCTTAGGCATACGGAGTTCATTCCCAGTCTAAGATCAGGCTGGATTGAGGGTTGTGGCAGCAGAGTCGGCAGCACGTAGATGGGGACTCGGTCGATCCCCGGCTTGCGCATCTCGCCCCTCTGGCTGGCTGAGTGCGCGCACGCTCGTTTCATGGGTTGACTTAGGCATACGGAGTTCATTCCCAGTCTAAGCAAATGGAGTTCATTCCCAGTCTAAGATTACATCAGACCGAGGGTTACGGCAGCACATGCTGGGCTCGAGCATGTGCTGGTGCCGTATTTTTCTTCGCCGAGGCACCATCTCCTGAGCATCCGGAGAACCTAATCGGTGGCATTGGGGATCCGGCGATCGGGGGGCCTGGGGGGGTGTGCACACATGATGTGCGATGGGTGCTGGTACTTGGCCCTTATATTGGCCCCCTATCCCTCATCAAACCTCGAGGACTCACACCCCCTTAAAGAGCATTTGAGATTTTACAGGTTTGCTGCCAGTAGCCATTAAAGTGTTTAGAATGGGGACACTTTTTTCAAATGGTCATAAAATCTTGTACACTTCGAGTTTTTAGCTGAATTTTTTTGTGCATGCCAGAAAAAATACAGGGATCACATCTACCATGTTTTGGGCCAAAACTCCTTCCGAAAAAATTTTAAAAAATTTGAAACCGTAAAAAGTTTCAAAAATCGTGAAAAATAGAAAACGAGTCGTCTTGCCATGAAACTTCACGTGAAGGCTTAAGGGACCATTGTATGAATTTACAAGCCATAAAAATGGCATTGGAATGCAGAAATACAAAGATGTGCCTAAACCCACCTACCACCCTATCGATCCACGGCTTGCGCATCCCGTCTCTCTAGCTGACGTAGTGCCCTCCCGCCCGTCCACCCGCTCGTTTCATCGGTTGGCTTAGGCATACGAAGTTCATTCCCAGTCTATGATCAGACCAAACCGAGGGTTATGGCAGCAAGATCGGCAGCACGCAGAGGGGGACCTAGCCGATCCTCGGCTTACGCATCCCACCCCTCTGGCCGGCTGAGCGCCCGCACGCTCATTTCGTGGGTTGACTTAGTCATACGGAGTTTATTCCCAATCTAAGCATACGGAGTTCATTCCCAGTCTAAGATCAGATCGGACAAAGGTTTACGACAGCACAAGTTGGGCTCGGGCATGTGCTGGTGCCGTATTTTTCTTCGTCGGGCACCATCGCCGGAGCATCGCCCGAGCATCGCCGGAAAACCTGACCGGCGACATTGGGGTTTCGACGATCGGGGGGGTCGGGGGGTGTGCGCACATGATGTGCGATGGGTGCTGGTACTTGGCCCTTATATTGGCCCCCTATCCCTCATCAAACCTCGAGAATTGACACCCCCTTAAAAAGCATTTGAGATTTTACAGGTTTGTTGCGAGTAGCCATTAAAGTGTCTGAAATAGGCATACTTTTTTCAAATCGTCACAAAATCTTGTACACTTCGGGTTTTTAGCTAAATTTTTTTTCCATGAAAAAAAAATACAAGGATCACGTCTACCAAGTTTGGGGCCAAAACTCCTTTCGAAAAAATTTTAAAAAATCTCGAATCGCAAAAGGTTTTGAAAATCGTGAAAAATAGAAAATGACTTGTATTCCCATGAAACTTCACGTGAAGGCTTAAGGGTCCATTGTGTGAATTTACAAGCCATAAAAATGGCATTGGCACACAGAAATATGAAGATGTGCCTAAACCCACCTACCACCCCATCGATCCACGGCATGCGCATCCCGTCTCTCTGGCCGGCGTGATGCCCGCCCGCCCGCCCACCCGCTCGTTTCGTTGTTTGGCTTAGGTATACGGAGTTCATTCCCGGTCTAAGATCATACCGGATCGAGTGTTGCGACAGTAGGATCGACAGCACACAGAGGGTGACCCGATCGATCCCTGGCTTGCGCATCCCGCCCCTTTGGCTGGTTGAGCGCCCGCACGCTCGTTTCGTGGGTTGACTTAGGCATACGGAGTTCATTCCTAGTCTAAGATCGGACCGGACTGAGGGTTGCGACAGCACATGCTGGGCTCGGGCATGTGCTGGTGCCACATTTTTCTTCGTCGGAGCACCATCGCCGGAGCATCATCGAAGAACCTGACCGACGGCATTGGGGTTTCGATGATCGGAGGGGTCGAGGGGTGTGCGCACATGGTGTGAGATGGGTTTTGGTACTTGGCCCTTATAATGGCCCCCTATCAGTCATCAAACCTAGAGAACTGACACCCCCTTAAAGAGCATTTGAGATTTTACAGTTTTGCTGCCAGTGGCCATTAAAGTGTCTTAAAGGGGGACTTTTTTTTCAAATGGTCACAAAATCTTGTACACTCTGAGTTTTTAGCTGAATTTTTTTGTGCATGCCAACAAAAATTCAAGGATCATGTCTACCAAGTTTGGGGCCAAAATGCCTTCTGAAAAAATTTTAAAAAATCCCGAACCGCAAAATTTTCAAAAATCGTGAAAAATAGAAAACGAGTCATCTTGCTATGAAACTTCACGTGAAGGCTTAAGGGACCATTGTATGAATTTACAAACCATAAAAATGGCATTGGCATGCAAAAATATGAAGATGTGCCTAAACCCACCTACCACCCTATCGATGCACGGCTTGCGTATCCTGTCTCTCTGGCAGACGTAGTGCTCGCCCTTCCGTTCGCCCTCCCGCTTGTTTCTTCAGATGGTTTAGGCATACGGAGTTCATTTCCGTTCTAAGATCGGACCGGACAGAAGGTTGCGGTAGCAGGATCGGCAGCACGCAGAGAGGGACTCGATCGATCCTCGGCTTGCGCATCCCGCCCCTCTGGCCGGCTGAGCGCCCGCACGCTCGTTTCGTGGGTTGACTTAGGCATATGGAGTTCATTCCCAGTCTAAGATCGGACCGGACCGAGGGTTGCGGCAGCACATGCTAGGCTCGGGCATGTGCTGGTGCCGTATTTTTCTTCGTCGACGTACCATCGTCGGAGCATCGTCTGAGAACATAACCGGCGGCATTGGGGTTCCGGCGATCGGGGGGGCCAGGGGGTGTGTGCACATGATGTGCGATGGGTGCTGGTACTTGGCCCTTATATTGGCCCCCTATCCCTCATCAAACCTCGAGAACTCACACCCCCTTAAAGAGCTTTTGAGATTTTACAGGTTTGCTGCCAGTAGCAATTAAAGTGTTTGAAATGGGGACACTTTTTTCAAATAGTCACAAAATCTTGTACATTTCGAGTTTTTAGCTGAATTTTTTTGTGCATGCCAACAAAAATACAAGGATCACGTCTACCAAGTTTGGGGCCAAAAATCGTTGTGGAAAAATTTAAAAAAATCCTGAACCGTAAAAAGTTTTGAAAATCGTGACAAATAGAAAACAAGTCATCTTGCCATGAAACTTCACGTGAAGGCTTAAGGGACCGTTGTATGAATTTACAAGCCATAAAAATGGCATTGGCACACAGAAATATGAAGATGTGCCTAAACCCGCCTACCACCCTATTGATCCACGACTTGCGCATCCCGTCTCTCTGGCCGGCGTATTGCCTGCCCGTCCGCCTGCCCGCTCGTTTCGTCGGTTGGCTTAGGCATACGGAGTTCATTCCCAGTCTAAGATTGGACCAGACCGAGGGTTACGATAGTAGGATCGGCAGCACGTAGAGGGGGACCCGATCAATCCCCGGCTTGCGTATCCCGCCACTCTGGCCGGCTGAGCGACCGCACGCTAGTTTCATGGGTTGACTTAGGCATACGGAGTTCATTCCCAGTCTAAGCATACGGAGTTCATTCCCAGTCAAAGAACGGACTGGATCAAGGGTTGCGGCAGCTCATGCTGGGCTCGGGCATGTGCTGGTGCTACATTTTTCTTCACCGAGGCACCATCACCGGAGTATCACCGGAGAACCTGACCGACAGCATTGGGGTTCCGACGATCGGGGGGGCCGAGGGGGTGTCCGCACATGATGTGCGATGGGTGCTGGTACTTGGCCCTTATATTGGCCCGCTATCCCTCATCAAACCTTGAGAACTCACACCCGCTTAAAGAGCATTTGAGATTTTACAGGTTTGCTGCCAGTAGCAATTAAAGTGTCTGAAATGGGGACACTTTTTTCAAATGGTCACAAAATCTTGTACACCTCGAGTTTTTAGTTGAATTTTTTTGTGCGTGCCAAAAAAAATACAAGGATCACATCTACCAAGATTGGGGCCAAAACTCATTTCGAAAAAATTTTAAAAAATCCCGAATCGTAAAAAGTTTCAAAAATCGTGAAAAACAGAAAACGAGTCATCTTGCCATGAAACTTCACGTGAAGGCTTCAGGGACCATTGTATGAATTTACAAGCCATAAAATATCATTGGAACATAGAAATATGAAGATGTGCCTAAACCCACCTACCACCCTATCAATCCATGGCTTGCGCATCTCATCTCTCTAGCCGACGTAGTGCCCGCCCGCCCGTTCATTTCGTCGGTTGGCTTAGGCATACGGAGTTCATTCCTAGTCTAAGATCGAACTAGACTGACGGTTGCAGCAGCAGGATCGGCAGCACGCAGAAGGGGACCCGGTCGATCCCTGGCTTGCGCATCCCGCCCCTCTGGCCGGCTAAGTGACCGCCCGCTCCTTTTGTGGGTTGACTTAGGCAAACGGAGTTCATTCGCAGTCTAAAATCGGACCGGACCAAGGGTTGCGACAGCACATGCTGGTCTTGGGCATGTGCTGGTGCCGCACTTTTCTTCATCTGGGCACCATCGCAGGAGCATCGTCGGAGAACCTGACCGGCGGCATTAGGGTTTCGACGATCGGGGGGATCGGGGGGGTGTGCGCACATGTTGTGCGATGGGTGCTGGTACTTGGCCCTTGTATTGGCCCCCTATCCCCCATTAAACCTCGAGAACTCACACCCCCTTAAAGAGCATTTGAGATTTTACAGGTTTGCTGCCAGTAGCCAATAAAGTGTCTGAAATGGGGACACTTTTTTCAAATGGTCACAAAATGTTGTACATTTTGAGTTTTTAGCTAAATTTTTTATGCATGCCAACAAAAATATAAGGATCACAACTACCAAGTTTGGGGCCAAAACTCCATCCAAAAAAATTTTAAAAAATCCTGAACCGTAAAAAGTTTCAAAGTACCGCTCGTTTCATGGGTGGACTTAGGCATACGGAGTTCATTCCCAGTCTAAGCATATGGAGTTCATTCCCAGTCTAAAATAAAATCGGACCGATGGTTGCGACAGCACATGATGGGCTCGGCCATGTGCTGGTGCCGCATTTTTATTCGTCGGGGCACCATCACCGGAGCATCGTCGGAGAACCTGACCTGCGGCATTGGGGTTCCGACGATCGGGGGTGCCAGGGGTGTGCGCGCACATGATGTGCGATGAGTGCTGGTACTTGGCCCTTATATTGGCCCCCTATCCCTCATCAAACCTCAAGAACTCACACCCCCTTAAAGAGCATTTGAGATTTTACAAGTTTGCTGCCAGTAGCCATTAAAGTGTCTGAAATGGGGACACTTTTTTCAAATGGTCAGAAAATCTTGTACATTTTGAGTTTTTAGCTAAATTTTTATGCATGCCAACAAAATAACAAGGATCACAACTACCAAGTTTGGGGCCAAAACTCCTTCCAAAAAAATTTTAAAAAATCCTGAACCGCAAAAAGTTTCGAAAATCGTGGAAAATAGAAAACGAGTCGTCTTGCCATGAAACTTCACGTGAAGGCTCAAGGGACCATTGTATGAATTTACAAGCCATAAAAATGGCATTGGCATGCAGAAATACGAAGATGTGCCTAAACCCACCTACCACACTATCGATCCACAGCTTACGCATCACGTCTCTCTGGCCGACGTAGTGCCCGCCCGCCCGCCCGCCCGCTCGTTTCGTCGGTTGGCTTAGGCATATGAAGTTCATTCCCAGTCTAAGATCGGATCGGACCAAGGGTTGTGGCAGCAGGATCGGTAGCACACAGAGGGGGACCCGACCGATCCTCGGCTTGCGCATCGCGACCCTCTGGCTGGCTGACCACCCGCACGCTCATTTCGTGGGTTGACTTAGGCATACTGAGTTCATTCCTAGTCTAAGCATACGGAGTTCATTCCCAGTCTAAGATCGGATAGGACCGAGGGTTGCGGCAGCACATGCTGGGCTCGAGCATGTGCTGGTGACGCATTTTTCTTCCTTGGGGCACCATCACCGGAGCATCACCGGAGAACCTGACCGGCGGTATTGGGGTTCCGACGATCGGGGGGGCCGGGGGGTGTGCGCGCATGATGTGCGATTTGTGCTGGTACTTGGCCCTTATATTGGCCCCCTATCCCTCATCAAATCTCGAGAACTCACACCCCCTTAAAGAGTATTTGAGATTTTACAGGTTTGCTGCCAGTAGCCATTAAAGTGTTTGAAATTGGGACATTTTTTTCAAATGGTTACAAAATCTTGTACACTTCGAGTTTTTAGCTGAATTTTTTTGTGCATACCAAAAAAAATACAAGGATCGTGTCTACCAAGTTTGGGGCCAAAACTCGTTCCGAAAAAATTTTAAAAAGTCGCGTACCACAAAAAGTTTTGAAAATCATTAAAAATAGAAAACGAGTCGTCTTGCCATGAAACTTCACATGAAGGCTTAAGGGACTATTGTATGAATTTACAAGCCATAAAAATGGCATTGGCACTTAGAAATATGAAGATGTGCCTAAACCCACCTACCACCCTATCGATCCACGGCTTGCGCATCCCGTCTCCCTGGCCGGCGTAGTGCCCGCCCGCCCGCCCGCTCGTTTCGTCGGTTGGCTGAGGCATACGGAGTTCATTCCCAGTCTAAGATTAGATTCAATCGAGGGTTGCAGTAGCAGGATTGACAGAACATAGAGGGGGACCCGGCCGATCCCCAGCTTGCGCATCCTGCCCCTCTGGCCGGCTGAGCGCCCGCACGCTTGTTTCGTGGGTTGACTTAGGCATACGGAGTTCGTTCCCAGTCTAAGCATACGAAGTTCATTCCCGGTCTAAGATTGGACTCGACCGAGGGTTGCGGCAGCACAAGCTGGGCTCGAGCATGTGCTAGTGCCGCATTTTTCTTCGTTGGGGCACCATCGTTGGAGAACCTGATCGGCGGCTTTGGGGTTCCGGCGATCGGAGGGGCCGGGGGGTGTCCGCACGTGATGTGCGATGGGTGCTGATACTTGGCCCCTATATTGGCCTCCTATCCCTCATGAAACCTCAAGAACTCACACCCCCTTAAAAAGCATTTGAGATTTTTCAGGTTTGTTGCCAGTAGCCATTAAAGTGTCTGATATGGGGACACTTTTTTCAAATGGTCACAAAATCTTGTACACTTCGAGTTTTTAGCTGAATTTTTTTTTTGCATGCCAACAAAAATAGAAGGATCATGTCTACGACGTTTGGGGCCAAAACTCCTTCCAAAAAAATTTTAAAAAATCCCGAACCATAAAAAGTTTCAAAAATCGTGAAAAATACAAAACGAGTCGTCTTGCCATGAAACATCACGTGAAGGCTTAAAGGACCATTGTATGAATTTACAAGCATTAAAAATGGCATTGGCATGCAGAAATATGAAGATGTGCCTACACCCACCTACCACCCTATCGATCCACGACTTGCACATCCCGTCTCTCTGGTCGGCGTAGTGCCCGCCCGCCCGTCTGCTCGTTTAATCGGTTGGCTTAGGCATACGGAGTTCATTCCCAGTCTAAGATCAGACCAGACCGAGGGTTGCGGTGGCAGGATCAGCAGCACACAGAGGGGGACCCGGCCGATCCCAGGCTTGCACATCCCACCCCTTTGGCCGGCTGAGCGCCCACGCGTTCATTTCGTGGGTTGACTTAGGCATACGGAGTTTATTCCCAGTCTAAGCATACAGAGTTCATTCCCAGTCTAAGATTTAGCTGGACCAAGGTTTGCGGCAGTACATGCTGGGCTCGAGCATGTCCTGGTGTCGCATTTTTCTTCACTGGGGCACCATCGTCGGAGCATCGCCAAAAAACCTAACCGACGGCATTGGGGTTCTGGCGATCGGGGGGGCCGAGAGGGGTGTGCGCACATGATGTGCGATGGGTGCTGGTACTTGGCTCTTATATTGGCCCCCTATCCCTCATCAAACCTTGAGAACTCACACCCCCTTAAAGAGCATTTGAGATTTTACAGGTTTGTTGCCAGTAGCCATTAAAGTGTCTGAAATGGGGACATATTTTTCAATTGGTCACCAGTAGCCATTAGGCATACAGAGTTCATTCCCAGTCTAAGATCGGACCAGACCGAGGGTTGCGGCAACAGGATCAGCAACTTGTAAAGGGGGACCCGACCGATCCCTGACTTGTGCATCCTGCCCCTCTGGTCGGCTGAGCGCCCGCGCGCTCGTTTAGTGGGTTGACTTAGGCATACGGAGTTCATTCCCAGTCTAAGTGTACGGAGTTTATTCCCAGTCTAAGATCGGACCGGATCGATGGTTGCAGCAGCACATGCTGGGCTCGAGCATGTGCTGGTACTGCATTTTTCTTCACCAAGGCACCATCACCGGAGCATCACCGGAGAACCTGACCGGTGGCATTGGGGTTCCGACGATCGGGGGGGCCGGGGGGTGTGCGCACTTGATGTGCGATGGGTGCTGGTACTTGGCCCTTATATTGGCCCCCTATCCCTCATCAAACCTTGAGAACTCACACCCCTTCAAAGAGCATTCGAAATTTTACAGGTTTGCTGCCAGTAACCATTAAAGTGTCTGAAATGAGGATACTTTTTTCAAATGGTCACAAAATCTTGTACCCTTCTAGTTTTTAGCTGAATTGTTTTGTGCATGCCAACAAAAATACAAGCATAACGTCTACCAAGTTTGGGGACAAAACTCCTTCTGAAAAAATTTTAAAAAATCCTGAACCGCAAAAAGTTTCAAAAATCATGAAAAATAGAAAACGAGTCGTCTTGCCATGAAACTTCACGTGAAGGCTTAAGGGACCATTGTATGAATTTACAAGCCATAAAAATGGCATTGGCATGTAGAAATATGAAGATGTGCCTAAACTCACTTACCACCCTATCGATCCACGGCTTGCGCATCTCGTCTCTCTGGCCGGCGTAGTGCCCGCCCGCCCGCCCGCTCGTTTCATCGGTTTGCTTAGGCATACGAAGTTCATTCCCAGTCTTAGATCAGACCAGGTCAAGGGTTGCAGCATCAGGATCGGCAATATGCAAAGGGGGACCCGACCGATCCGCGACTTGTGCATCCCGCCCCTCTGGCAGGGTGAGCACCCGCACGCTCGTTTCGTGGGTTGACTTAGGCATACGGAGTTCATTCCCAGTCTAAGATCGGACTAGCCCGAGGGTTCCAACAGCACATGCTTGGCTCGAGCATGTGCTGGTGCCGTATTTTTCTTCACCGGGGCACCATTGTCGAAGCATCGCCGGAGAACCTGACCGACGGCATTGGGGTTCCGACGATCGGGGGGGCCGAGGGGGTGTTCGCACATGATGTGCGATTGGTGCTGGTACTTGGCCCTTATATTGGCCCCCCATCCCTCATCAAACCTCAAGAACTCACACCCCCTTAAAGAGCATTTGAGATTTTACAGGTTTGCTAGCAGTAGCCATTAAAGTGTCTAAAATGGGGAAACTTTTTTCAAATGGTCACAAACTCTTGTACACTTCGAGTTTTTAGCTGAAATTTTTTGTGCATTCCAAAAAAAATACAAGGATCACGTCTACTAGGATTGGGGCCAAAACTCCTTCCGAAACAATTTTAAAAAATCCCAAATCGTAAAAAGTTTCAAAAATCATGAAAAATCGAAAACGAGTCATGTTGCCATGAAACTTCACGTGAACTCTTAAGGGACCATTGTATGAATTTACGAGCCATAAAAATGGCATTGAAACACAAAAATATGAAGATGTGCCTAAACCCACCTCCCACCCTATCGATCCACGGCTTGCGCAACCCATCTCTCTGGCCGACGTAGTGCCCGCCCACCCGTCCGCCCGCCCGCTCATTTCGTTGGTTGGCTTAGGCATACGGAGTTCATTCCTAGCTAAGATAGGATCGAACCAAGGGTTGCAGTAGCAGGATTGGAAGCACGTAGAAGGGGACTCGTTCGATCCCCGGCTCGCGCATCCCGCCCCTCTGGCCGGCTGAGCGCCCCTATGCTCATTTCGTGGGTTGACTTAGGCATACGGAGTTCATTCCCAGTCTAAGCATACGGAGTTCATTCCCAGCCTAAGATCGGATTGGACCGAGGTTTACGGCAGCACATGCTAGGCTCGAGCATGTGCTGGTGCCGTATTTTTCTTCATCGGGGCACCATCGCCAGAGCATCGCCGGAGAACCTGACCGACGACATTGAGGTTCCGACGATCGGGGGGGTCGGGGGGTGGGTGTGCACACATGATGTGCGATGGGTGCTGGTACTTGGCATTTATATTGGCCCCTTATCCCTCATCAAACCTCGAGAACTCACACCCCCTTAAAGAGCATTTGAGATTTTACAGGTTTGCTGCCAGTAGCCATTAAAGTGTCTGAAATGGGGACACTTTTTTCAAATGGTCACAAAATCTTGTACACTTCGAGTTTTTAGCTGAATTTTTTTGTGCACACCAAAAAAAATACAAGGATCACGTCTACCAAGTTTGGGGCCAAAACTCCTTCCGAAAAAATTTTAAAAAATCTTGAACCGCAAAAAGTTTCGAAAATCGTGAAAAATAGAAAACGAGTCGTCTTGCCATGAAACTTCACGTGAAGGCTTAAGGGACCATTGTGTGAATTTAAAAGCCATAAAAATGGCATTGGCATGTATAAATATGAAGATGTAACTAAACCCACCTACCACCCTATCGATCCACGGCTTACGCACCCGTCTCTCTGATCGGCGTGGTGCCCGCCCGCCCGCCCGCCCACTCGTTTCGTCGGTTGGCTTAGGCATACGGAGTTCATTCCTAGTCTAAGATCGGACCGAACCGAGGGTTGTGGCAGCAGGATCGACAGCACGCAGAGGTGAACCCGATCGATTCCCGGCTTGCGCGTCCCGCCCCTCTGGCCGGCTGAGTGCCCACACGCTCGTTTCGTGGGTTGACTTAGGCATACGGAGTTCATTCCCAGTCTAAGATCGGACCAGACCGAGGGTTGTGGCAGCACATGCTGGGCTCGGGCATGTGCTGGTGCCACATTTTTCTTCGTAGGGCACCATCGCCAGAGCATTGCCGAAGAACCTGACCGATGACATTGGGGTTCCGAAGATCGGGGGGGCCAGGGGTTGGTGTGCGCACATGATGTGCGATGGGTGGTGGTACTTGGCCCTTATTTTGGCCCCCTATCCCTCATCAAACCTCGAGAACTCACACCCCCTTAAAGAGCATTTGAGATTTTACAGGTTTGCTACCAGTAGCCATTAAAGTGTCTCAAATTGCGACACTTTTTTCAAATGGTCACAAAATCTTGTACACTTCGAGTTTTTAGCTGAATGTTTTTGTGCATGCCAAAAAAAATACAAGGATCACGTCTACCAAGTTTGGGGTCAAAACTTCTTCCGAAAAAATATTAAAAAATCCCAAACCGTAAAAAATTTCAAAAATCGTGAAAAATTGAAAATGAGTCGTCTTGCCATGAAACTTCACGTGAAGGCTTAAGGGATCATTGTATGAATTTACAAGCCATAATAATGGCATTGGCACACAAAAATATGAAGATGTGCCTAAACCCACTTACCATCCTATCGATCCACGATTTGCGCATCCCGTCTCTCTGGCCGGCGTAGTGCCCGCCCGCCCGCCCGCCCGCTCGTTTCATCGGTTGGCTTAGGCATACGGATTTCATTCCTAGTCTAAGATCGGACCAGAATGAGGGTCACGGTAGCAGGATCAGTAGCATGCAGTGGGGGACCCGGTCAATCCCCGGCTTGCGCATCCCGCCCCTCTGGTCGGCTGAGCACCCGCACGCTCGTTTCGTTGGTTGACTTAGGCATACAAAGTTCATTCCTAGCCTAAGCATACGGAGTTCATTCCTAGTCTAAGATCGAACCAGACCGAGGGTAACGGCAGCACATTCTAGGCTCGGGCATGTGCTGGTGCCGCATTTTTCTTCACCGGGGTACCATCGCCGGAGCATCGCCAGAGAACCTGATCGACAGCATTGGGGTTCCGGCGATCGGGGGGGCCGGGGGGGGGGGTTTGCGCACATGATGTGCAATGGGTGCTGGTACTTGGCCCTTATATTGGCCTCCTATCCCTCATCAAACCTCGAGAACTCATACCCCCTTAAAGAGCATTTGAGATTTTACAAGTTTGCTGCCAGTAGCCATTAAAGTGTCTGAAATCGGGACACTTTTTTCAAATGGTCACAAAATCTTGTACATTTCGAGTTTTTAGCTGAATTTTTTTGTGCATGCCAACAAAAATACAAGGATCACGACTACCAAGTTTGGGGCCAAAACCCCTTTCGAAAAAATTTTAAAAAATCCCGAACCGCAAAAAGTTTCAAAAATCATGAAAAATAAAAAACGAGTCGCCTTGCCATGAAACTTCACGTGAAGGCTTGAGGGACCATTGTATGAATTTACAAGCAATAAAAATGTCATTGGCATGCAGAAATATGAAGATGTGCCTAAACCCACCTGCCACGCTACCGATCCACGGCTTGCGCATCCTGTCTCTCTGGCCGACGTAGTGCCCGCCCGATTGCCTGCCCGTTCGTTTCGTCGGTTGGCTTAGGCATACGGAGTTCATTCCCAGTCTAAGATTGGATCGGACTGAGGGTTGTGGCAGCAGGATCGGCGGCACACAGAAGGGGACCCGACCGATCCCCGACTTGCGCATCCCGCCCCTCTGGCCGGTTGAGCGCCCGCACGCTCGTTTTGTGTGTTGACTTAGGCATACGGAGTTCATTCCAGTCTAAGCATACGAAGTTCATTCCCAGTCTAAGATCGGACCGACCGAGGGTTGCGGCAGCACATGCTGGGCTTGGGCATGTGCCGGTGCCGTATTTCTTTTAATCGGGGCACCATCGTCGTAGCATTGCCGGAGAACCTGACCGACGGCATTAGGGTTCCGACGATCGGGGGGGCCGGGGAGGGTGTGCGCACATGATGTGTGATGGGTGCTGGTACTTAGACCTTATATTGGCCCCCTATCCCTCATCAAACCTCAAGAACTCACACCCCTTAAAGAGCATTTGAGATTTTGCGGGTTTGCTGCCAATAGCCATTCAAGTGTCTGAAATGGGGACACTTTTTTCAAATAGTCACAAAATATTGTACACTTCAAGTTTTTAGCTGAATTTTTTTGTGCATGCCAACAAAAATGCAAGGATCACGTCTACCAAGTTTGGGGCCAAAAATCCTTTTGAAAAAATTTTAAAAAATCCCGAACCGCAAAAAGTTTCAAAAATCATGAAAAATATAAAACGAGTCGTCTTGCCATGAAACTTAACGTGAAGGCTTAAGGGACCATTGTATGAATTTACAAGCTATAAAAATGGCATTGGCATGCAGAAATATGAAGATGTGCCTAAACCCACCTACCACCCTATCGATCCACGGCTTGCGCATCCCGTCTCTCTGGCCGACGTAGTGCCCGCCTGCCCGCTTGTTTCGTCGGTTGGCTTAGGCACACGGAGTTCATTCCCAGTCTAAGATCGAACCAGACCAAGGGTTGCGGTAGTAGGATCAGTAGCACGCAGAGGGGGACCCGGCCGATCCCCGACTTTCGCATCTCGCCCCTCTGGTCGGCTGAGCTCCCGCACGCTCATTTCGTGGGTTGACTTAGGCATACAGAGTTCATTCCCAGTCTGAGCAAACGGAGTTCATTCCCAGTCTAAGATTGAACTAGACCGAGGGTTGCAGCAGCACATGCTGGGCCAGGGCATGTGCTGGTGCCGTATTTTTCTTTGTCGGGGCACCATCATCGTAGAACCTGATCGGCGGCATTGGGGTTCTGACGATCGGGGTGGCCGGGGGGGTGTGCGCACAGGATGTGCGATGGGTGCTAGTACTTGGCCCTTATATTGGCCCCCTATCCCTCATCAAACCTCGAGAACTCACACCCCCTTAAAGAGCATTTGCGATTTTACAGGTTTGCTGCCAGTAGCCATTAAAGTTTCTGAAATGGGGACACTTTTTTCAAATGGTCACAAAATCTTGTACACTTTGAGTTTTTAGCTGAATTTTTTTTTTGCATGCCAAAAAAAATACAAGGATCACGTCTACCAAGTTTTTGGCCAAAACTCCTTTCAAAAAAATTTTAATAAATCCCGAACCGTAAAAAGATTCAAAAGTCATGAAAACTAGAAAACGAGTCGTCTTGCCTTGAAACTTCAGGTGAAGGCTTAAGGAACCATTGTATGAATTTACAAGCCATAAAAATGACATTGGCATTCAGAAATATGAAGATGTGCCTAAACCCACGTACCGCCCTATCGATCTAAGGCTTGCGCATCTCGTCTTTCTAGCCGGTGTAGTACCCGCCCGCCCGCCCGTCCGCTCGTTTCGTCGATTGGCTTAGGCACACGGAGTTCATTCCTAGTCTAAGATCGGAGTGAACTGAGGGTTGTGGCAGTAAGATTGGCAGCACGTAGAGGGGGACGTGGCCGATCCTCGGCTTGCGCATCCCGCCCCTCTGGCCGGCTGAACACCCGCACGTTTGTTTCGTGGGTTGGCTTAGACATACGAAGTTCATTCCCAATCTAAGATCAGAACAGACCGAGGGTTACGGCAGCACATGCTAGGCTCGAGCATGTGCTGGTACCACATTTTTCTTCGTCGGGGCACCATCGTCGGAGCATCGCTGGAGAACCTGACTGGCGGTATTAGGGTTCCGGCGATCAAGGGGGCCGGGGGGTGTGCACACATGATGTGCAATGGGTGCTGGTACTTGGCCCTTATATTGGCCCCCTATCCCTCATCAAACCTCGAGAACTCACACCCCCTTAAAGAGCATTTGAGATTTTACAGGTTTGCTGCCAGTAGCCATTAAAGTGTCTAAAAGGGGGACACTTTTTTCAAATGGTCACAAAATCTTGTACACTTTGAATTTTTAGCTGAATTTTTTTGTGCATGCCAACAAAAATACAAGGATCACGTCTACCAAGTTTGGCTCCAAAACTCCTTCCGAAAAAATTTTAAAAAATCCCAAACCGTAAAAAGTTTAAAAAATCATGAAAAATAGAAAACGAGTCGTCTTGCCATGAAACTTCACATGAAGGCTTAAGGGACCATTGTATTAATTTACAAGCCATAAAAATGGCATTGGCATGCAGAAATATGAAGATGTGGCTAAACCCACCTACCACCCTATCGATCCACGGCTTGCGCATCCCGTCTCTCAGGCCGGTGTAGCGCCCGCCCGCCCGTCCGCCCGCCCGCTTATTTCGTCGGATGGCTTAGGCATACAGAGTTCATTCCCAGTCTAAGATTGAACCGAACTGAGGATTGCGATAGCAGGATAGGTAGCACGCAGAGGGGGACACGGTCGATCCTCGGCTTGCGCATCACGCCCCTCTGACCGGCTGAGCGCCTGCACGCTCGTTTCATGGGTTGACTTAGGCATACGGAGTTCATTCCAAGTCTAAGCATACGGAGTTCATTCCCAGTCTAAGATTGGGCTGGACCGAGGGTTGTGGTAGCACATGCTGGGCTCGGGCATGTGCTGGTGCTGCATTTTTCTTCACCGGGGCACCATCACCGGAGCATCGCCGGAGAACCTAACCAACGGCATTAGGGTTCTGATGATCGGGGGGGCCGGGGGGTGTGCGCACATGATGTGCGATGGGTGCTGGTAGTTGGCCCTTATATTGGCCCCCTATCCCTCATCAAACCTTGAGAACTCACACCCCCTTAAAGAGAATTTGAGATTTTACAGGTTTGCTGCCAGTAGCCATTAAAGTGTTCGAAATGGGGATGTTTTTTTCAAATGGTCACAAAATCTTGTACGCTTTGAGTTTTTAGCTGACTTTTTTTTTGCATGCCAAAAAAAATACAAGGATCACGTCTACCAAGTTTGGGGCCAAAATTCCTTCCGAAAAAATTTAAAAAAATCTTGAACCGCAAAAAGCTTCAAAAATCATGAAAAATAGAAAACGAGTCATCTCACCATTAAACTTGACGTGAAGGCTTAAGGGACCATTGCATGAATTTACGAGCCATAAAAATGGCATTTGCATGCAGAAATATGAAGATGTGCCTAAACCCACCTACCACCCTATCGATCCACGGCTTGCGCATCCCGTCTCTCTGGCCGGCATAGTGCCCGCCCGTCCACCCTCCCCCTCGTTTCGTCAGTTGGCTTAGGCATACGGAGTTCATTCCCAGTCTAAGATCTAAATAGCCGAGGGTTACGGCAGCACGCAGAGGGGGACCCGGCCGATCCCCGGCTTGTGCATCCAGCCCTTCTGGCCGGTTGAACGGCCTTACGCTCGTTTTGTGGGTTGACTTAGGCATACGGTTTTCATTCCCAGTCTAACCATACGCAGTTCATTCCCAGTCTAAGATCGGATCGGATCGAGGGTTGCGGCAGGACATGCTGGGCTTGGGCATGTGCTGGTGCCGCATTGTTTTTCGTCGAGACACCATCGTCGGAGCATCGTCGGAGAATCTGACTAGTGGCATTGGGGTTCCAGCGATCGAGGGGGCCGAGGGCGGGGTGTGCGCACATGATGTGCGATGGGTGCTGGTACTTGGCCCTTATATTGGCCCCCTATCCCTCATCAAACCTCGAGAACTCACACCCCCTTAAAGAGCATTTGAGATTTTACAGGTTTGCTGTCAGTAGCAATTAAAGTGTCTGAAATGGGGACACTTTTTTCAAATGGTCACAAAATGTTGTATAGTTCGAGCTTTTAGCTGAATATTTTTGTGCATGCCAAAAAAAAAAATAAAAGGATGACGTCTACCACGTTTGGGGCCAAAACTCCTTCCGAAAAAATTTTAAAAAATCCTGAACCTTAAAAAGTTTCAAAAATCGTGAAAAATAGAAAATAAGTCGTCTTGCCATGAAACTTCACGTGAAGGCTTAAGGGACCATTGTATGAATTTACAAGCCATAAAAATGGCATTGGCATGTAGAAATATGAAGATGTGCCTCAATCCACTTACCACCCTATCGATCCTTGGCTTGCGCATCCCGTCGCTCTGGCTGACGTAGTGCCTGCCCGCCCGTCCACCCGTTCGCTAGTTTCATCGGTTGGCTTAGGCATACGGAGTTAATTCCCAGTCTAAGATCAGACTGGACAGAGGGTAGCAGTAGTAGGATTGGCAGCACACAGAGGGGGACCCGATCGATCCCCGGTTTGTGCATCCCGCCCTTCTAGCCGGCTGAGCACCCACACGCTCGTTTCGTGGGTTGACTTAGGCATACGGAGTTCATTCCCAGTCTAAGCATACGGAGTTCATTCCCAGTCTAAGATCAGATCAGACTGAGGGTTACGACAGCACATGCTGGGCTTGGGCACGTGCTGGTGCCACATTTTTCTTCGCCGGGGCACCATCACCGGAGCATCACTGGAGAACCTGACCGACGACATTGGGGTTCCGACAATCGGGGGGCCGGGGGGGTGTGCGCACATGATGTGTGATGAGTGCTAGTACTTGGCCCTTATATTGGCCCCCTATCCCTCATCAAACCTCGAGAACTCACACCCCCTTAAAGAGCATTTGAGATTTTACAGGTTTGCTGCCAGTAGCCATTAAAGTGTCTGAAATGGGGACACTTTTTTCAAATGGTCACAAAATCTTGTACACTTCGAGTTTTTAGCTAAATTTTTTTATGCCTGCCAACAAAAATACAAGGATCACGTCTACCAGGTTTGGGCCAAAACTCCTTTCAAAAAAACTTAAAAAAATCCTGAACCGTAAAAAGTTTCAAAAATCGTGAAAAATAGAAAACAAGTCATCTTGCCACGAAACTTCACGTGAAGGCTTAAGGGACCATTGTATGAATTTACAAGCCAGAAAAATGGTATTGGCATGCAGAAATATGAAGATGTGCCTAAACCCACCTACAACCCTATCGATCCACGGTTGCGCATCCCATCTCTCTGGCCGGCGTAGTGCCTGCCCGCCCGCCCACCCGCATGCTAGTTTCATCAGTTGGCTTAGCCATACGGAGTTCATTCCCAGTCTAAGATCAAACCAGATGGAGGGTTGCTATAGCAGGATTGGCAGCATGCAAAGGGGGACCCGACCAATCCCCGACTTGCGAAATCCCGCCCCTCTGGCCAGCTAAGCACCCGTACGCTTGTTTCATGGGTTGACTTAGGCATATGGAGTTCATTCCCAATCGAAGCATACGGAGTTCATTCCCAGTCTAAGATCGGATCGGACCGAGTGTTGCGGCAACACATGCTAGGCTCGGGCATGTGCTGGTGCCACATTTTTCTTCGTCGGGGCACCATCGCCGGAGCATCGCCGTTGAACCTGACCGGCGACATTGGGGTTCCGGCGATCGAGGGGGCCGGGGGGGTGTGCGGACATGATGTGCGATGGGTGCTGGTACTTGGCCCTTATATTGGCCCCCTATCCCTCATCAAACCTCGAGAACTCGCACCCCCTTAAAGAGCATTTGAGATTTTACAGGTTTGCTGCCAGTAGCCATTAAAGTGTCTGGAATGGGGACACTTTTTTCAATACAAAATCTTGTACACTTCGAGTTTTTAGCTCAATTTTTTTGTGCATGCCAACAAAAATACAAGGATCACGTCTACCACGCTTGGAGCCAAAACTCCTTCCGAAGAAATTTTAAAAAATCCTGAACCGCAAAATGTTTCAAAAACCATGAAAAATAAAAAATGAGTTGTCTTGCCATGAAACTTCACGTGAAGGCTTAAGGGACCATTGTATGAATTTACAAGCCATAAAAATGGCATTGGCACGTAGAAATATGAAAATGTGCCTAAACCAACCTACTACCCTATCTATCCACGACTTGCGCATCCCGTCTCTCTGGCCAGTGTAGTGCCCGCTCGCCAGCTCAGTTTGATTTGGCTTAGGCATAAGGAGTTCATTCCCAGTCTAAGATCAGACCAGACCAAGGGTTGCGGCAGCAGGATCGGTAGCACGCAACGGGGGACCCGACCGGTCCCCGGCTTGTGCATCCCGCCCCTCTAGCTGACTGAGCGCCCGCACGTTTATATCATTGGTTGACTTAGGCATACTGAGTTCATTCCCAGTCAAAGCATATGGAGTTCATTCCCTGTCTAAGATCGGATCAGACCGAGGGTTATGGTAGCACATGCTGGGCTCGAGCATATGCTGTAGCCGCATTTTTCTTTGCCGGGGCACCATCACCGGAGCATCGCCGGAGAACCTGACCGACGGCATTGGGGTTCCGACGATCAGGGGGCCGGGGGGTGTGCGCACATGATGTGCGATTGGTGCTGGTACTTGGCCCTTATATTGGCCCCCTATCCCTCATCAAACCTCGAGAACTCACACCTCCTTAAAGAGCATTTGAGATTTTACAGGTTTGCTACCAGTAGCCATTAAAGTGTCTGGAATGGGGACACTTTTTTCAAATGGTCACAAAATCTGGTACACTTCGAGTTTTTCGCTGAATTTTTTTATGCATGCCAACAGAAATACAAAGATCATGTTTACCATGTTTGGGGCCAAAACTCATTCCGAAAAAAGTTTAAAATCATGAAAAATAGAAAACGAGTCATCTTGCCATGAAACTTCACGTGAAGGCTTAAGCGACCATTGTATGAATTTACAAGCCATAAAAATGGCATTGGCACGCAAAAATATGAAGATATGCCTAAACCCACCTACCACCCTATCGATCCATGGCTTGCGCATCCCGTCTCTCTGGCCGGCGTAGTGCCTGCGCACCCGTCGGCCCGCTCGTTTGGTCGGTTGGCTTAGGTACACGGAGTTCATTCCCAGTCTAAGATCAGACCAGATCCAGGGTTATGGTAGCAGGATTGGTAGCACACAGAGAGGGACTCGGCTAATCCCTAGCTTGTGCATCCCGCCCCTCTGGCCGGCTGAGCGCCCGCACGCTCGTTTCGTGGGTTGACTTAGGCATACGGAGTTCATTCCCAGTCTAAAATCGGATTGGACCGAGGGTTGCGGCAGCACATGCTGGGCTTGGGCATGTACTTGGCTGTTATATTGGCCCCCTATCCCTCATCAAACCTCGAGAACTCACACCCCCTTAAAGAGCATTTGAGATTTTATAGGTTTGCTTCTAGTAGCAATTTAAAGTGTCTAAAATGGGGTCACTTTTTCCAAATGGTCACAAAATCTTGTACACTTCGAGTTTTTAGCTGAATTTTTTTTTGCATGCCAACAAAAATACAAGGATCACGTCTACAAAGTTTGGGGCTAAAACCCTTCCGAAAAAATTTTCAAAAATCTCGAACCGCAAAAAGTTTCAAAAATCTTGAAAAATAGAAAACGAGTCGTCTTGCCATGAAACTTCACGTGAAGGCTTAAGGGACCATTGTATGAATTTACAGGCCATAAAAATGGCATTGGCATGCAGAAATATGAAGATGTGCCTAAACCCACCTACCACCCTATTGATCCACGACTTGCGCATCCCGTCTCTCTAGCCGGCGTAGTGCCTGCCCAAATGGTCACAAAATCTTGTGCACTTCGAGTTTTTAGCTGAATTTTTTTGTGCATGCCAAAAAAAATACAAGGATCATGTCTACCAAGTTTGGGGCCAAAACTCCTTCCGAAAAAATTTTAAAAAATCCCAAACCACAAAAAGTTTCAAAAATTATGAAAAATAGAAAACGAGTCGTCTTGCCATGAAACTTCACGTGAAGGCTTAAGGGACCATTGTATGACTTTACAAGCCATAAAAATGGTATTGGCATGCAGAAACATTAAGATGTGCCTAAACCCACCTACCACCCTACCGATCCACGGCTTGCGCATCCCGTCGCTCTGGCCGACGTATTGCCCGCCCGCCCGCCCGCCTGCCCGTTCGTTTCGTCGGTTGACTTAGGCATACGGAGTTCATTCTCAGTCTAAGATCAGACTGGACCGAGGGTTGTGGCAGCAGGATCGACAGCACGTAGAGGGGGAGTCGACCGAACCCCAGCTTACGCATCCCGCCCTCCCGCCTGCCCGATCGTTTCGTCGGTTGGCTTAGGCATACGAAGTTCATTCCTAGGCTAAGATCAGACCGGACATAGGGTTGTGGCAACAAGATCGGTAGCACACAGAGGGGGACCAGGCCGATCCCCGGCTTGCGCATCCCGCCCCTCTGGCCGACTAAGCGCACGCACACTCGTTTCGTGGGTTGACTTAGGCATACGGAGTTCATTCCCAGCCTAAGCATACGCAGTTAATTCCCAGTCTAAGATCAGACCAGACCGAGGGTTGCAGCAGCACATGCTGGGCTTGGGCATGTGCTGGTGCCGCATTTTTCTTCGTTAGAGCACCATCGTCGGAGCATCGTCAGAGAACCTGACCGGCGGCATTGGGGTTTCGGTGATCCGACGGGCCGGGGGGTGGGGGTGTGCGCACATGATGTGGGATGGGTGCTGGTACTTGGCCCTTATATTGGCCCCCTATCCCTCATCATACCTTGAGAACTCACACCCCCTTAAGAGCATTTGAGATTTTACAGGTTTGCTGCCAGTAGCCATTAAAGTGTCTGAAATGGGGACACTTTTTTCAAATGGTCACAAAATCTTGTACACTTCGAGTTTTTAGTTGAATTTTTTTGTGCATGCCAGCAAAAATACAAGGATCACGTCTACCAAGTTTGGGGCCAAAACTCCTTCCGAAGAAATTTTAAAAAATCCCGAACTGTAAAAAGTTTTAAAAATCGTCAAAAATAGAAAACGAGTCGTCTTGGCATGAAACTTCACGTGAAGGCTTAAAAGACCATTGTATGAATTTGCAAGCCATAAAAATGGCATTGGCATGCAGAAATAGGAAGATGTGCCTAAACCCACCTACCACCCTATCGATCCACGGCTTGTGCATCCCGTCTCTCTAGCCTGTGTAGTGCTTGCCCGCCCGCCCGCCTGCTCATTTTGTCGGTTGGCTTAGGCATACAGAGTTTATTCCCAGTCTAAGATCGGACTGACCCGAGGGTTGCGACAATAGGATCAACAGCACGTCGAGGGGGACCCGGTCGATCCCCGACTTATGCACCATCATCGGAGCATCGTCGGAGAACCTGACTAGCGGCATTGGGGTTCCGACGATCGGGGGCGCTGGGGGGTGTGCGCACATGATGTCCGATGGGTGCTGGTACTTGGCCCTTATATTGGCCCCGTAACCCTCATCAGACTTTGAGATCTCACACCCCCTTAAAGAGAATTTGAGATTTTTCAGGTTTGCAGCCAATAGCTATTAAAGTGTCTGAAATGGGGACACTTTTTTCAAATGGTCACAAAATCTTGTACACTTCGAGGTTTTAGCTGAATTTTTTTGTGCATGCCAACAAAAATACAAGGATCACGTCTTCCGAGTTTGGGGCCAAAACTCTTTCTGAAAAAATTTAAAAAAATCTCTAACCGCAAAAAGTTTTAAAAATTGTGAAAAATAGAAAACGAGTGGTCTTGCCACGAAACTTCACGTGAAGGCTTAAGGGACCATTGTATGAATTTACAACCCATAAAAATGGCATTGGCATGCAGAAATATGAAGATGTGCCTAAACCCACCTACCACCCTATCGATCCCCGGCTTGCGCATTCCGCCCCTCTGGTCGTCTGAGTGCCTGCACGCTCGTTTCGTGGGTTGACTTAAGCATACAGAGTTCATTCTCAGTCTAAGATCGGACCAGACCGAGTATTGTGGCAGCACATGATGGGCTCGGGCATTTGCTGGTGCCGCATTTTTCTTCGTTGGGGCACCATCATCGGAGCATCCACAGAGAACTTGACCGACGGCATTGGGGTTCCGACGATCGGGGGGCCGGGGGGTGTGAGCTCATGATGTGCAGTGGGTGGTGGTACTTGGCCTTTATATTGGCCTCCTATCCCTCATCAAACCTCGAGAAGTCACACCCCCTTAAAGAGCATTTGAGATTTTACAGGTTTGCTGCCAGTAGCCATTAAAGTGTTTGAAATGGGGACACTTTTTTCAAATGGTCACAAAATCTTGTACACTTCGAGTTTTTACCTGAATTCTTTTGTGCATGCCAACAAAAATACAAGGATCACGTCGACCAAGTTTGAGTCCAAAAATCCTTCCGAAAAAATTTTAAAAAATCCCGAACAGCAAAAAGTTTCAAAAATCATGAAAAATGGAAAACGAGTCGTCTTGCCATGAAACTTCACGTGAAGGCTTAAGGGACCATTGTATGAATTTACAAGCCATAAAAATGGCATTGGCATGCAAAAATATGAAGATGTGCCTAAACTCACCTACCACCCTATCGATCCATGGCTTACGCATCCCGTCTCTCTACCCGGTGTAGTGCCCGCCCGTCCGCCCGCCTGCTCATTTCGTCGATTGGCTTAGGCATACGGAGTTCATTCCCAGTCTAAGATCGGATCAGACTGAGGGTTGCAATAGCAGGATCGACAGCACGTAGAGGGGGACCCGGTCGATCCCCAGCTTGCGCATCTCGCCCCTCTGGCCGGTTGAGTGCCCGCACGCTCGTTTCGTGGGTTGACTTAAGCATACGAAGTTCATTCCCAGTCTAAGCATACGAAGTTGATTCCCAGTCTAAGATCAGATCGGATCGAGGGTTGCAGCAGCACATGCTGGGCTCGAGCAATTGCTGGTGTCACATTTTTCTTTGTCGGGTCACCATCATCGGAGCATCGTCGGAGAACCTGACCGGCGGCATTGGGGTTCCGGCAATCGGGGGGGTCGGGGGGGTGCGCAAATGATGTGCGATGGATGCTGGTGCTTGGCCCTTATGTTGGCCCCCTATCCCTAATCAAACCTCGAGAACTCACACCCCCTTAAAGAGCATTTGATATTTTACAGGTTTGCTGCCAGTAGCCATTAAACTGTCTGAAATGGGGACACTTTTTTCAAATGGTCACAAAATCTTGTACACTTCAACTTTTTAGCTGAATTTTTTTGTGCATCCCAACAAAAATACAAGTATCACGTCTACCAAGTTTGGGGCAGAAATTCCTTCCAAAAAAATTTTAAAAAATCCTGAACCGTAAAAAGTTTCAAAAATTATGAAAAATAGAAAATGAGTCATCTTGCCATGAAACTTCACGTGAAGGCTTAAGGGACCACTCTATGAATTTACAAGCCATAAAAATGGCATTGGCATGCAGAAATATGAAGATGTGCCTAAACCCTCGTACCACCCTATCGATCGATTGGCTTGCGCATCTCGTCTCTCTGGTTGGCGTAGTACCCGCCCGCCCGCCCGCACATTTCGTTGGTTGGCTTAGGCATACGGAGTTCATTTCAAGTCTAAGATCAGACCGGATCAAGGGTTACGGCAATAGGATCTGCAGCACGTAGAGGGGGACCCGATCGATCCCTGGCTCACGCATCCCGCCACTCGGCCGACTGAGAGCCCGCACGCTCATTTCGTTGGTTGACTTAGGCATACGGAGTTTATTCCCAGTCTAAGCATACGGAGTTCATTCCCAGTCTAAGATCGGACCGGACCGAGGGTTGCGACAACACATGCTGGGCTCGAGCATATGCTGGTGTCGTATTTTTCTTCGTCAGGGCACCATCATCGGATCATCATCGGAGAACTTGACCAGCGACATTGGCTTTCCGACGATCGGGGGGGCCGAGGGGTGTGCGCACATGATGTGAGATGGGTGCTGGTACTTGGCCCTTATATTGGCCTGCTATCCCTTATCAAACCTTGAGAACTCACACCCCTTAAAGAGCATTTGAGATTGTACAGGTTTACTGCCAGTAGCCATTAAAGTGTCTGAATTAGGGACACTTTTTTCAAATGGTCACAAAATCTTGTTAACTTCGAGTTTTTAGCTAAATGTTTTTGTGCATGCAAACAAAAATACAAGAATCACGTCTACCAAGTTTGGGGCCAAAACTCCTTCCAAAAAAATTTTAAAAAATCCCGAACCGCAAAAATTTTTGAAAATCCTGAAAAATAAAAAACGAGTCGTCTTGCCATGAAACTTCACGTGAAGGCTTAAGGGACCAGAGTATGAATTTACATGCCATAAAAATGGGAATGGCACATAGAAATATGAAGATATGCCTAAACCCACCTACCACCCTATCGATCCAAGGCTTGCGTATCCCATCTCTCTGGCCGGCATAGTGCCCGCCCGCCTGCCCACTTGTTTCGTCGGTTTATCTTAGGCATACGGAGTTCATTCCCAGTCTAAGATGGGACTGGACCGAGGGTTACAGCAGCAGGATCGGTAGCACGTAGAGGGGGACGCGATCGATCCTCGACTTACGCATCCCGCCCCTTTAGCTGGCTGAGCGGCGGCACGCTCATTTTGTGGGTTGACTTAGGCATACGGAGTTCATTCCCAGTCTAAGCATAGGGAGTTCACTCCTAGCCTAAGATCAGACCGGACCGAGGGTTGTGGCAGCACATGCTGAGCTCGAGCATGTGCTGGTGCTGCATTTTTCTTCCCTGGGCACCATCATCGGAGCATCGTCAGAGAAGCTGACCGGCGGCATTGGGGTTCCAACGATCGGGGGGGCCGGGGGGTGTGCGCACATGATGTGTGATGGGTGCTGGTACTTGGCCCTTATATTGGCCCCCTATCCCTCATCAAACCTCGAGAACTCACACCCCCTTAAAGAGCATTTGAGATTTTACAGGTTTGTTGCCAGTAGCGATTAAAGTGTCTGAAATGGGGACACTTTTTTCAAATGGTCACAAAATCTTGTAGACTTTGAGTTTTTAGCTGAATGTTTTTGTGCATGCCAACAAAAATACAAGGATCACGTCTACCAAGTTTGGGGCCAAAACTCCTTTCAAAAATGTTTTAAAAAATCCCGAATAGCAAATAGTTTTGAAAATCGTGAAAAATAGAAAACGAGTTGTCTTGCCATGAAACTTCACGTGAAGGCTTAAGGGACCATTGTATGAATTTACAAGCCATAAAAATGGCATTGGCACACAGAAATACGAAGATGTGCCTAAACCCACCTACCATCCTGTTGATCCACGGCTTGCGCATCCCATGTCTCTGGCCGGCGTAATGCCTGCTCGCCCGCCCGCTCGTTTCGTCGGTTGGCTTAGGCATACAGCCTTTATTCCCAGCTAAGATCAGACTGAACTGAGGGTTGTGGCAGCAGGATCGGCAGCACGTAGAAGGGGATCCGACCGATCCCCAGCTTACGCAGCCTACCCCTCTAGCCAGCTGAGCGCTCGCACGTTCGTTTCATGGGTTGACTTAGGGATATGGAGTTCATTCCCAGTGTAAGCATATAGAGTTCATTCACAGTCTAGGATCGGACCGGACCGAGGGTTACGATAGCACATGCTGGGCTCGAGCATGTGCTGGTGTCGCATTTTTCTTCGCCGGAGCATCGCATATGGGGTTCTGACGATCGGGGTGGCCGGGGGGTGCGCACATGATGTGGGATGGGTGCTGGTACTTGGCCCTTATATTGGCCCCCTATCCCTCATCAAACCTCGAGAACTCACACCCCCTTAAAGAGCGTTTCAGATTTTACAGGTTTGCTGCCAGTAGCCATTAAAGTGTCTAAAATCGGGACACTTTTTTCAAATGGTCAAAAAATCTTGTGCACTTTGAGTTTTTAGCTGAATTTTTTTTTCGCTTGCCAAAAAAAATACAAATATCATGTCCACTAAGTTTGGGCCCAAAAGTCCTTTCGAAAAAATTTTAAAAAATCTCGAACCGTAAAAAGTTTCAAAATTTGTGAAAAATAGAAAACGAGTCGTCTTGCCATGAAACTTCATGTGAAGGTTAAAGGGACCATTGTATGAATTTACAAGCCATAAAAATGGCATTGGCATGCAAAAATATGAAGATGTGCCTAAACCCACCTACCACCCTATCGATCCATGGCTTGCGCATCCCGTCTCTCTAGTCGGCATAGTGCCTGCCCGCCCGCCCGCTCGCTCATTTCGTCGGTTGGCTTAGGCATACGAAGATCATTTCCAGTCTAAGATCGAACTGGACCGGGGTTACAGCAGCAGGATCGGCAGCACGTAGAGGGGGACCCGACCGATCCCCGGCTTGCACATCCCGCCCGTCCGCCTGCTCATTTCGTCGGTTTATCTAAGGCATACGGAGTTCATTCCCAGTCTAAGATGGGATCAGACCGAGGGTTGCAGTAGCAGGATCGGTAGCACGCAGAGGGGGACGCGACCGATCCCCGGTTTGGCAGCCCGCCCCTCTGGCCGGCTGAGCTCCCGCACGTTCGTTTCATGGGTTGACCTAGGTATATGGAGTTCATTCCCAGTCTAAGCATATGGAGTTCATTCACAGTCTAAGATCGGACCGGACCGAACATTGCGGTAGCACATGCTGGGCTTGGGCATATGCTAGTGCCGTATTTTTCTTCATCAGGGCACCATCATCGGAGCATCGTCGGAGAAGCTGATCGACAGTATTGGGGTTCCAACGATCGGGGGGGCCGGGGGGGTGTGCGCACATGATGTGCGATGGGTGCTGGTACTTGGCCCTTATATTGGCCCCCTATCCCTCATCAAAGCTCAAGAACTCTCACCCCCTTAAAGAGCATTTGAGATTTTACAGGATTGCTGCGAGTAGCCATTAAAGTGTATGAAATGGGGACACTTTTTTCAAATGGTCACAAAATCTTGTACAGTTCGAGTTTTTAGCTGAATTTTTTTGTGCATGCCGAAAAAAATACAAGGATCACACCTACCAAGTTTGGGGCCAAAAATCCTTCCTAAAAAATTTTAAAAAATCTCGAACCATAAAAAGTTTCAAATATCATGAAAAATAGAAAACGAGTCGTCTTGCCATGAAACTTCACGTGAAGGCTTAAGGGACCATTGTATGAATTTAAAAGCCATAAAAATGGCATTGGCATGCAGAAATATGAAGATGTGCCTAAACCCACCTACCACCCTATCGATCCACGGCTTGCGCATCCCATCTCTCTAGTCGACGTAGTGCCCGCCCGCCTGCTCGTTTCGTCAGTTGGCTAAGGCTTACGGAGTTCATTCCCAGTCTAAGATAAGACCGGATGAAGGTTTGCGATAGTAGGATCGGCAGCACGCGAAAGGGGACACGGTTGATCCTCGGCTTTCGCATCCTGCCCCTCTGGCCAGCTGAGCGTCGGCACGCTCATTTCGTGGGTTGACTTAGGCATACAGAGTTTATTCCCAGTCTAAGCATACGGAGTTCATTCCCAATCTAAGATCAGACCGGACCAAGGGTTATGGCAGCACATGCTGGGATCGGGCATGTGCTGGACCGTATTTTTCTTCACCGGGGCACCATCGCCGGAGCATCGTTGGAGAACCTGACCGGTGGCATTAGGGTTCCGATGATCGGGGGGGCCGGGAGGGGTGTGCGCACATGATGTAAGATGGGTGCTGGTACTTGGCCCTTATATTGCCCCCCTGTCCCCCATCAAACCTCAAGAACTCACACCCCCTCAAAAAGCATTAGAGATTTTATAGGTTTGCTGCCAGTAGCCATTAAAGTGTCTGAAATGGGGACACTTTTCTCAAATGGTGACAAAATCTTGTACACTTCGAGTTTTTAGCTGAATTTTTTTTGCATGCCAACAAAAATACAAGGATCACGTCTACCGAGTTTTTTTGCACGCCCGCCCGCTCATTTCGTCAGTTGGCTTAGGCATATGAAGTTCATTCCTAGTCTAAGATCAGACCAGACCGAGGGCTATGGTAGCAGGATCGACAGCACGTAGAGAGGGACCCGGTTGATCCTCGGCTTGTGCATCCCGCCCCTCTGGCCGGCTGAACGCCCGCACGCTCATTTCATCGGTTGACTTAGGCATACGGAGTTCATTCCCAGTCGAAGCATACGGAGTTCATTCCCAGTCTAAGATTGGATTGGACCGAGGGTTTCGGCAGCACATGCTGGGCTCGAGCATGTGCTGGTGCCACATTTTTCTTCATCGGGGCACCATCGTCGGAGCATCGCCGGAGAACCTAACCGGCGGCGTTGGGGTTCCAACGATCGGGGGGGTAGGGGGTGTGGGCAAATGATGTGCGATGGGTGCTGGTACTTGGCCCTTATATTGGCCCCTGTCCCTCATCAAACCTCAAGAACTCAAACCCCCTTAAAGAGCATTTGAGATTTTACAGGTTTGCTGCCAGTAGCCATTAAAGTGTTTGAAATGGGGACACTTTGTTCAAATGGTCACAAAATCTCATACACTTCGAGTTTTTAGCTGAATTTTTTTGTGCATGCCAATAAAAATACAAGGATCACGTCTACCATGTTTGGGACCAAAACTCCTTCCGAAAAAATTTTATAAAATCTCAAACCGCAAAAAGTTTTGAAAATCAAGAAAAATAAAAAACGAGTCGTCTTGCCATGAAACTTCATGTGAAGGCTTAAGGGACCATTGTATGAATTTACAAGCCATAAAAATGGCATTGGCATGCAGAAATATGAAGATGTACCTAAACCCACCTACCACCCTATCGATCCACGGCTTACGCATCCCGTCTCTCTGGCCGACGTAGTGCCCACCCGCCCGCCCGTTCGTTTCATCGGTTGGCTTAGGTATACGGAGTTCATTCCCAGTCTAAGATTGGACTTGTCCGAGGGTTATGGTAGTAGGATCGGCAGCATGCGGAGAGAGACCCGACTGATACCCGGTTTGCACATCCCGCCCCTCTGGCCAGCTGAGCGCCCGCACGCTCGTTTCGTGGGTTGGCTTAGGCATACAGAGTCCATTCCCAGTCTAAGCATACGGAGTTCATTCCCAGTCTAAGATCAGACCAGACCATGGGATGCGACAGCACATGCTGGGCTCAGGCATGTGCTGGTGTCACTTTTTTGTTCGTCGGGGCACCATCGTCGGAGCATCGTCGGAGAACCTGATCGACGGCATTGGGGTTCCGACCATCGGGGGGTCGGAGGGTGTGTGTGCACACGATGTGCGATGGGTGCTGGTACTTGGCCCTTATTTTGGCCCTCTATCCCTCATCAAACCTCGAGAACTCAAACCCCCTTAAAGAGCATTTGAGATTTTACAGGTTTGCTGCCAGTAGCCATTAAAGTGTTTGAAATGGGGAAGCTTTTTTCAAATGGTCACAAAATCTTGTACACATCGAGTTATTAGCTGAATTTTTTTGTGCTTGCCAACAAAAATACAAGGATCACGTCTACCAAGTTTGGGGCCAAAATTCTTTTCGAAAAAATTTTAAAAAATCCCGCACACTCGCCTGCCTGCTCGTTTTGTCTGTTGGCTTAGGCATACGGAGTTCATTCCCAGTCTAAGATCGGATCGGACCGAAGGTTGCGGCAGCAGGATTGGCATCACGTAGAGGGGAACCCGGCCGATCCCCGGCTTAAGCATCCCGCCCTTTTGGCCGGCAGAGCACCCGCATGCTCTTTTGGTGGGTTGACTTACGCATACGGAGATCATTCCAGTCTAAGCTTACGGAGTTCATTCCCAGTCTAAGATTGAACCGGACCGAGGGTTGCAGCAGCACATGCTGGGCTCAGGCATGTGCTGGTGCTGCATTTTTCTTCTCCAGGGCACCACCGCCGGAGCATCACCAGAGAACCTAACCGACGGCATTGGGGTTCCGACGATCGGGGGGGCCGGGGGGGTGTGCGCACATGATGTGCAATGGGTAATTGTACTTGGCCCTTATATTGGCCCCCTATCCCTCATGAAACCTCGAGAACTCACACCCCTTTAAAGAGCATTTGAGATTTTATAGGTTTGCTGCCAGTAGCCATTAAAGTGTCTAAAATGGGGACACTTTCTGCAAATGGTCACAAAATCTTGTACACTTCGAGTTTTTAGCTGAATTTTTTTGTGCACGCCAACAAAAATACAAAGATGACATCTACCAAGTTTGGGCCAGAACTCCTTTCAAAAAAATTTTAAAAAATCCCGAACCGTAAAAATTTTCAAAAATCGTGAAAAATTCAAAACGAGTCGTCTTGCCATGAAACTTCACGTGAAGGCTTAAGGGACCATTGTATGATTTTACAAGCCATAAAAATGGCATTGGCATGTAGAAATATGAAGACGTGCCTAAACCCACCAATCATCCTATCGATCCACGGCTTGCGCATCCTGTCTCTCTGGCCAGCGTAGTGCCCACCTGCCCGTCCGCTCGTTTCGTCAGTTGGCTTAGGCATACAGAGTTCATTCCCAGTCTAAGATCAGACTGGACCAAGGGTTACGGCAGCAGGGTCGGCAGCACGAAGACGGGGACCCAGTCGATCCCCGGGTTTTGCATCCCACCCCTCTGGCCGGTTCAGCGCCCGCATGCTCATTTCGTGGGTTGACTTAGGCATACAGAGTTCATTCCCAGTCTAAGCATACGGAGTTCATTCCCAGTCTATGATCGAACCGGACCGAGGGTTGCAGTAGCACATGCTAGGCTTGAGCATGTGATGGTGCCACATTTTTCTTCGCCGGTGCACCATCGTCGGAGCATCGCCGAAGAACCTGACTGACGGCATTGGGGTTCCGACGATCGGGAGGGCCGGGGGGGTGTGCGCACAAGATGTGCAATGGGTGCTGGTACTTGGCCCTTATATTGGCCCCCTATCCCTCATGAAACCTCAAGAACTCACACCCCTTTAAAGAGCATTTGAGATTTTACAGGTTTGCTGCCAGTAGCCATTAAAGTGTCTGAAATAGGGACACTTTTTTCAAATTGTCACAAAATCTTGTACACTTCGAGTTTTTAGCTGAATTTCTTTGTGCACGCCAACAAAAATACAAGGATCATGTCTACCAGGTTTGGGGCCAAAACCCCTTCCGAAAAAATTTTAAAAAATCCCGAACCGTAAAAAGTTTTGAAAATCATGAAAAATAGAAAACGAGTCGTTTTGCCATGAAACTTCACGTGAAGGCTTAAGGGACCATTGTACGAATTTACAAGCCATAAAAATGGCATTGGCACGTAGAAATATGAAGATGTGCCTAAAGCCACCTACCACCCTATCGATCCACGGCTTGCGCATCCCGTCTCTTTGGTCGGCGTAGTGCCCGCCCGCCCGCCCGCTCGTTTCGTCAGTTGGCTTAGGCATACAAAGTTCATTCCCAGTCTAAGATCGGACCGGACCGGCGGCATTGGGGTTCCGACGATCGAAGGGGTGGGGGGTGTGCGCAGATGATGTGCGATGTGTGCTGGTACTTGGCTCATATATTGGCCCCCTATCCCTCATCAAACCTCGAGAACTCACACCCCCTTAAAGAGCATTTGAGATTTTACAGGTTTGCTTTCAGTAGCCATTATAGTGTCTGAAATGGGGATGCTTTTTTCAAATGGTCACAAAATCTTGTACACTTCGAGTTATTAGCTGAATTTTTTTTTGCATGCCAATAAAAATACAAGGATCACGTCTTCCAAGTTTGGGGCCAAAACTCTTTCCGAAAAAATTTTAAAAAATCCCGCACGCTCGCCTGCCCGCTCGTTTCATCTGTTGGCTTAGGAATACAGAGTTCATTCCCAGTCTAAGATCGGACCAGACCGAGGGTTGCGGTAGCAAGATTGGCATCACGCAGAGGGGAACCCGGCCGATCCCTGGCTTGCGCATCCTGCCCTTTTAGCAGGCAGAGCGCCCGCATGCTCGTTTGGTGGGTTGACTTAGGCATACGGAGATCATTCCCAGTCTAAGCTTACGGAGTTCATTCCCAGTCTAAGATTGAACCAGACCGAGGGTTGCAGCAGCACATGCTGGGCTCAGGCATGTGCTGGTGCTGTATTTTTCTTCGCCAAGGCACCATCGCCGGAGCATCGCCGGAGAACCTGACCGACGGCATTGGGGTTCCGACGATCGGGGGGGTCGGGGGGTGTGCGCACATGATGTGCAATGGGTGATTGTACTTGGCCCTTATATTGGCCCCCTATCCCTCATGAAACCTTGTGAACTCACACCCCTTTAAAGAGCATTTGAGATTTTATAGGTTTGCTGCCAGTAGCCATTAAAGTGTCTGAAATGGGGACACTTTTTGCAAATGGTCACAGAATCTTGTACAATTCGAGTTTTTAGCTGAATTTGTTTGTGCACGCCAACAAAAATACAAAGATCACGTCTACCAAGTTAGGGCCAGAACTCCTTTCGAAAAAATTTTAAAAAATCTCGAACCGTAAAAAGTTTCAAAAATCGTGAAAAATTCAAAACGAGTCGTCTTGCCATGAAACTTCACGTGAAGGCTTAAGGGACCATTATATGAATTTACAAGCCATAAAAATGGTGTTGGCATGCAGAAATAAGAAGATGTGCCTAAACCAACCTACCACCCTATCGATCCACGGCTTGCGCATCCCGTCTCTCTGGCCGGCGTAGTGCCCGCCCGCCTACCCGCCCGCTCGTTTCGTCGGTTGGCTTAGGCATACGGAGTTCATTCCCAGTCTAAGATCGGATCAGACCGAGGGTTGCGACAGTAGGATCGGCATCACGCAGAGGGGACCCGGCCAATCATCGGCTGGCGCAACCCGCCCCTCTTGCCGGCTGAGCTCCTGCACGCTCGTTTCGTGGGTTGACTTAGGCATACGGAGTTCATTCCCAGTCTAAGCATACGGAGTTCATTCCAGGTCTAATATGTGATGGGTGCTGGTACTTGGCCCTTATATTTGCCCCTTATCTCTCATCAAACCTCGAGAACTCACACCCCCTTACAAAGCATTTGAGATTTTACAGGTTTGCTGCCAGTAGCAATTAAAGTGTCTGAGATGGGGACACTTTTTTCAAATGGTCACAAAATCTTGTACACTTCGAGTTTTTAGCTGATTTTTTTATGCATGCCAAGAAAAATACAAGGATCACATCTACCAAGTTTGGGCCCAAAACTCTGTTCGAAAAAATTTTAAAAATCCCGAACCGTAAAAAGTTTCAAAAATCTTGAAAATTAGAAAACGATTCGTCTTGCCATGAAACTTCACGTGAAGGCTTAAGGGACCATTGTATGAATTTAGAAGCCATAAAAATGAAATTGGCACGCAAAAATATGAAGATGTGCCAAAACCCACCTACCACCCTATCGATCCACGGCTTGTGCCTCCCGTCTCTCTGGCCGACGTAGTGCCCTCCCGCCCGCCCGCTTTTTCTGTCGGTTGGCTTAGGCATACAAAGTTCATTCCCAGTCTAGGATCAGACCGAATCGAGGGTTGCAGCAGCAGGATCGACAGCATGCAGAGGGGGACCCGGCCGATCCCCGACTTGCGCATCCCACCCCTCTGGCCGGCTGAGCGCCCACACGCTCGTTTCGTGGGTTGACTTAGGCATACAGAGTTCATTCCCAGTCTAAGCATACAGAGTTCATTCCCAGTCTAATATCGGATCAGACCAAGGGTTGCTGCAGCACATACTGGGCTCGGGCATGTGCTGGTGCCACATTTTTCTCCGCCGAGGCACCATCGTCGGAGCATCGCCGGAGAACCTGACCGACGACGTTGGTGTTCCGGTGATCGGGGGGGCCGGGGGGGTGTGCACACATGATGTCCGATGGGTGCTGGTTCTAGGCCCTTATATTGGCACCCTATCCATCAGGAAACCTCGCGAACTCACACCCCCTTACAAAGCATTTGAGATTTTACAGGTTTGCTGCCAGTAGCCATTAAATTGTCTGAAATGGGGACACTTTTTTCAAATGGTCACAAAATCTTGTACGCTTCGATTTTTTAGCTGATTTTTTTTTGCATGCCAAGAAAAATACAAGGATCACGTCTACCAAGTTTGGGCCCAAAACTCCTTTTGTAAAAATTTTAAAAAATCTTGAACCGTAAAATTTTCAAAAATGTTGAAAAATAGAAAACGAGTCGTCTTGCTATTAAACTTCACGTGAAGGCTTAAGGAACCATTGTATGAATTTACAAGCCATAAAAATGGCATTGGCATGCAGAAATATGAAGATGTGCCTAAACCCACCTACCACCCTATCGATCCACGACTTGCACATCCCGTCTCTCTGGTCGGCGTAGTGCCCGTCAGCCCGCCCGCCCGCCCGCCCGCTCATTTCGTCAGTTGGCTTAGGCATACGGAGTTCATTCCCAGTCTAAGATCAGACCAGACTGAGGGTTGCGGTAGAAGCATCGATAGCACATAGAGGGGGACCCGATCAATCCTCGGCTTACGCATCCCGCCCCTCTGGCCGGCTGAGCGCCCGCACGCTCGTTTCCTGGGTTGACTTAGGCATACGGAGTTCATTCCTAGTCTAAGCATACGAAGTTCATTCCCAGTCTAAGATCGGATCAGATCGAGGGTTACGGTAGCACATGCTAGGCTCGGGCATTTGCTGGTGCCACATTTTTCTTCGTCGGGGGACCATCACCGGACCATCATCGAAGAACCTAACCGACGGCATTATGGTTCTGATGATCGGGGGGGCCGAGGGGTGTGCACACATGATGTGCGATGGGTGCTGGTACTTGGCCCTTATATTGGCCCCCTATCCCTCATCAAACCTCCAAAACTCACACCCCCTGAAAGAGCATTTGAGAGTTTATAGGTTTGCTGCCAGTAGCCATTAAAGTGTCTGAAATGGGGACACTTTTTTCAAATGGTCACAAAATCTTGTACACTTTGAGTTTTTAGATGAATTTTTTTTTGCATGCCAACAAATATACAAGGATCACTTCTACCAAGTTTAGGGGCCAATTCTCTTTCTGAAAAAATTTTCAAAAATCCTGAACCGTAAAAAGTTTTGAAAATCGTGAAAAATAGAAAACGAGTCGTCTTGCCTTGAAACTTCACGTGAAGGCTTAAGGAATCATTGTATGAATTTACAAGCCATAAAAATGGCATTGGCACATAGAAATATGAAGATGTGCCTAAACCCACCTACCACCCTTTCGATCCACGGCTTAGCATCCCGTCTCTCAGGCCGGCGTAGTGCCCGCCCGCCCGCCCACTCATTTCGTCGGTTGGCTTAGGCATACGGAGTTCATTCCCAGTCTAAGATTAGACCAGAGTGAGGGTTACAGTAGCAGGATCAACAGCACACAGAGGGGGACCCGATCGATCCCCGGCTTGTGTATCATGCCCCTCTGGTCGGCTGAGCGCCCGTACGCTCGTTTCATAGGTTGACATAGGCATACGAAGTTCATTCCCAGTGTAAGATCGGACAGGATCGAGGGTTGCGGCAGCACATGCTGGGATCGACCATGTGCTGGTGCCGTATTTTTCTTCGCCGGGGCACCGTCGCCGGAGAACCTGACTGGCGGCATTGGGGTTTCGACGATCGAGAGGGCCGGGGGGGGTGTACGCACATGATGTGCGATGGGTGCTGGTACTTGGCCCTTATATTGGCCCTCTATCCCTCCTCAAACCTCAAGAACTCACACCCCCTTAAAGAGCATTTGAGATTTTACAGCTTTGCTGCCAGTAGCCATTAAAGTGTCTAAAATGGGGACACGTTTTTCAAATGGTCACAAAATCTTGTACACTTCGAGTTTTTAGCTGAATTTTTTTGTGCATGCCAACAAAAATACAAGGATCACGTCTACCAAGTTTGGGACCAAAACTCTTTTCGAAAAAAGTTTAAAAAATCCCGAATTATAAAATGTTTCAAAAATCATGAAAAATAGAAAACGAGTCGTCTTGCTGTGAAACTTCACGTGAAGGCTTAAGGGACGATTGTTTGAATTTACAAGCCATAAAAATGGCATTGGCACATAGAAATATGAAATGTGCCTAAACCCACCTACCACCCTACCGATCCACGGCTTGCGCATCCCGTCTCTCTAGCCAACGTAGTGCTCGCCCGCCCGCCCGGTTGTTTCATCGGTTGGCTTTGGCAAACGGAGTTCATTCCCTCTCTAAGATCAGACCAGACCGAGGGTTACGACAGCAGGATCGGCAGTATGCAGAGGGGGACCCGGCCGATCCCTGGCTTGCGTATCCCGCCCCTATGGCCGACTGATCACCCGCACACTCGTTTCGTGGGTTGACTTAGGCATACGGAGTTCATTCCGAATCTAAGATCGGACCGGACCGAGGGTTGCGGCAGCACATGATGGGCTCAGGCATGCGTTGGTGCCACATTTTTCTTCGTCGGGGCACCATCACCGGAGCATCACCGGAAAACCTGACCGACGGTATTGGGGTTCCGACGATCGGGGGGGCCGGGAGGTGTCCGCACATGATGTGCGATGGGTGCTGGTACATGGCCCTTATATTGGCCCCCTATCCCTCATCAAACCTCGAGAACCCACACCCCATTAAAGAGCATTTGAGATTTTACAGGTTTGCTGGCAGTAGCCATTAAAGTGTCTGAAATGGGGACACTTTTTTCGAATGGTCACAAAATCTTGTACACTTCGATTTTTTAGCTGATTTTTTTTATGCATGCCAAGAAAAATACAAGGATCACGTCTACGAAGTTTGGGCCCAAAACTCCTTTTGCAAAAATTTTAAAAAATCTTGAACCGCAAAAATTTTCAAAAATGTTGAAAAATAGAAAACGAGTCGTCTTGCCATTAAACTTCACGTGAAGTCTTAAAGAACCATTGTATGAATTTACAAGCCATAAAAATGAAATTGGCACACAGAAATATGAAGATGTGCCTAAACCCACCTACCACCCTATCGATCCACGACTTGCGCATCACGTCTCTCTGGCCGGTGTAGTGCCCGCCCGTCCGCCCACTCATTTCGTTGGTTGGCTTAGGCATACGGAGTTCATTCCCAGTCTAAGATCGGACCAGACCGAGGGTTACGGTAGTAGGATCGGTAGCATGCAGAGAGGGACCCGGCTGATCCCCGGCTTGTGCATCCCACCCCTTTGGCCAGCTGAGCACCCGCACGCTCATTTCGTGGGTTGACTTAGGCATACGAAGTTCATTCCCAGTCTAAGCATACGGACTTCATTCTTGGTCTATGATCGGATTGGACCGAGGGTTACGCAGCACATACTGGTCTCGGGCATGTGCTGATGCCGCGTTTTTCTTCGTCGGGGCACCATCATCGGAGCATCGCCAGAGAACTTGACCGGCGGCATTAGGGTTCCGCTGATCGGGGTGGTCGGGGCGGGGGTGTGCGCAAAGGATGTGCGATGGCTGCTGGTACTTGGCCTGTATATTGGCCCCCTATCCCTCATCAAACCTCGAGAACTCACACCCCCTTAAAGAGCATTTGAGATTTTACAGGTTTGCTGCCAGTAGCCATTAAAATGTCTTAAATGGGGACACTTTTTTCAAATGGTCACAAAATCTTGTACACTTCGAGTTTTTAGCTGAATTTTTTGTGCATGCCAAAAAAAATAAAGGGATCACCTCTACTAGGTTTGGGGCCAAAAACTCCATCTGAAAAAATTTTAAAAAATCTCGAACCGTAAAAAGTTTTGAAAATCGTGGAAAATAGAAAACGAGTCGTCTTGCCATGAAACTTCACGTGAAGGCTTAAGGGACCATTGTATGAATTTACAAGCCATAAAAATGGCATTGGCACACAAAAATATGAAGATGTGCCTAAACCCACCTACTACCCTATCGATCCATGGCTTGCGCATGCCGTCTCTTGGCCGACGTAGTGCCCGCCCATCCGCCCACCCTCTCGTTTGGTCGGTTGGCTTAGGCATACGGAGTTCATTTCCAGTCTAACATCAGACCAGACCGAGTGTTGCAGCAGCAGGATCGACAGCACGTAGAGGGGGACTCGACTGATCCCCGACTTGCGCATCCCACCCCTCCGACTAGCTGAGGACCCATACGCTCGTTTCGCGGGTTGACTTAGGCATACGAAGTTCATTCCCAGTCTAAGATCGGACCTGACCGAGGGTTGTGGCAGCACATGTGGGCTCGGGCATGTGCTGGTGCTGCATTTTTCTTCGTCGGGGCACCATCACCGGAGCATCATCGGAGAACCTGACCGGCGGCATTGGGGTTCCAGCGATCGGGGGGGTGTGGGCATATGATGTGCGATGGGTGCTGGTACTTGGCCCCTATATTGGCCCCCTATCCCTCATCAAACCTGGAAAACTCACACCCCCTTAAAGAGCATTTGAGATTTTACAGGTTTGTTGCCAGTAGCCATTAAAGTGTCTGAAATGGGGACACTTTTTTCAAATGGTCAAAATCTTGTACACTTCGATTTTTTAGCTGAATTTTTTTTTGCATGCCAACAAAAAGACAAGGATCACGTCTACCAAGTTTGGGGCCAAAACTCTTTCCAAAAAAATTTTAAAAAATCCCTAACCGTAAAAAGTTTCAAAAATCGTGAAAAATAGAAAACGAGTCGTCTTGCCATGAAACTTCACGTGAAGGCTTAAGGGACTATTGTATGAATTTACAAGCCATAAAAATGGCATTAGCACGCAGAAATAAGAGGATGTGCCTAAACCCACCTACCACCCTATCGATCCACGGCTTGCGCATCCCGTCTCTCTGGCGAGTGTAGTGCCCGTCCGCTCGCCCGCCCGCTCGTTTCGTCGGTTGGCTTAGGCATACGGAGTTCATTCCCTGTCTAAGATCGAACCAGACCGAGGGTTGCAGCAGCAGGATCGAAAGCATGCAAAAGGGGACCCGACTGATCCCTGGCTTGCACATCCCACCCCTCTAGCCGGCTGAACGCCCGCACGCTCGTTTCCTGGGTTGACTTAGGCATACGGAGTTCATTCCCAGTCTAAGCATATGGAGTTCATTCCCAGTCTAAGATCAGATCGGACTAAGGGTTGCGGCAGCAGGATCGATAGCATGCAAAGGGGGACCCGATTGATCCCAGGCGAGCTGAGCGCCCGCACGCTCGTTTCGTGGGTTGACTTAGGCATACGGAGTTCATTCCCAGTCTAAGCATATGGAGTTCATTCCCATTCTAAGATCGGATCAGACCGAGAGTTCCGGCAGCACATGCTGGGCTTGGGCATGTGCTGGCACCGTATTTTTCTTCGTCTGGGCACCATCGCCGAGCATCGTCGGAGAACCTAACCGGTAGCATTAGGGTTTCGGAGATTGGGGGGCCGGGGGGAGGGTGTGCGCACATGATGTGCGATGGGTGCTGGTACCTGACCCTTATATTGGCCCCCTATCCCTCATCAAACCTCGAGAACTCACAGCCCCTTAAAGAGCATTTGAGATTTTACAGGTTTGTTGCCAGTAGCAATTAAAGTGTCTAAAATGGGGACACTTTTTTCAAATGGTCACAAAATCTCGTACACTTCGAGTTTTTAGCTGAATTTTTTTGTGCATGCCAATAAAAATACAAGGATCACGTACCATGTTTGGGGCCAAAACTCCTTCCGAAAAAAGTTTAAAAAATCTCGAACCGTAAAATGTTTCAAAAATCATGAAAAATAGAAAACGAGTCGTCTTGCCATGAAACTTCACGTGAAGGCTTAAGGGACCATTGTTTGAATTTACGAGCCATAAAAATGGCATTGGCACACAGAAATATTAAGATGTGCGTAAACTCACTTACCACCCTACCGATCCACGGCTTGCGCATCCCGTCTCTCTTGTTGGCGTAGTGCCCGCCCGCCCGCCCGCTTGTTTCATCGGTTGGCTTTGGCATACAGAGTTCATTCCCTGTCTAAGATCAGACCAGACTGAGGGTTTCAGCAGCAGGATCGACAGTATGCAGGAGGGGACCCGACCGATCCCCGGCTTGTGCATCCCACCCCTACGGCTGGCTGAGCACCCGCACGCTCGTTTCGTGGGTTGACTTAGGCATACGGAGTTCATTCCTAGTCTAAGATCGAACCGAACCGAGGGTTGTGGCAGCACATGCTAGGCTCAGGCATGCGCTGGTGCCACATTTTTCTTCGTCGGGGCACCATCCCCGGAGCATCACCGGAGAACCTGACCGACGACATTGGGGTTCCGACGATCGGGGGGGCCGGGGGGTGTCCGCACATGATGTGTGATGGGTGCTGGTACATGGCCCTTATATTGGCCCCCTATCTCATCAAACCTCGAGAACCCACACCCCCTTAAAGAGCATTTGAGATTTTATAGGTTGGCTGCCAGTAGCCATTAAAGTGTCTGAAATGGGGACACTTTGTTCAAATGGTCACAAAATCTCGTACACTTCGATTTTTTAGCTGAATTTTTTAATGCATGCCAACAAAAATACAAGGATCACGTCTACCAAGATTAGGGCCAAAACTCCTTTTGAAAAAATTTTAAAAAATCCCGAACCGCAAAAAGTTTCGAAAATCATGAAAAATAGAAAACGAGTTGTCTCGCCATGAAACTTCACGTGAAGGCTTAAGGGACTATTGCATGAATTTACAAGCCATAAAAATGGCATTGGCATGCGAAAATATGAAGATGTGCCTAAACCCACCTACCACTCTATTGATACACGGCTTGCGCATCCCGTCTCTCTGGCCGGCGTAGTGCCCGCCCGCCCGCTCGTTTCGTCGGTTGGCTTAGGCATACGGAGTTAATTCCCAGTCTAAGATCAGACCAGACCAAATGTTGCAGTAGCAGGATCGGCAACATGTAGAGGGGGACCCGACCGATCCTCAGCTTACGCATCCTGCCCCTCTGGCCGGCTGAGCGCTCGCACGCTCGTTTCGTGGGTTGACTTAGGCATACAGATTTCATTCCCAGTCATAGCATACGGAGTTCATTCCCAGTCTAAGATCGGATCGAACCGAGGGTTGCAGTAGCACATGCTGGGCTCGAGCATGTGCTGGTGCCGTATTTTTCTTAATCGGGGTACCATCACCGGGGCATTACCGGAGAACCTGACCGACGGCATTGGTGTTTCGGCGATCGGGGGGGCCGGTGGGGGTGTGCGCACATGATGTGCGATGGTTGCTGGCACTTGGCCCTTATATTGGCCCCCTATCCCTCATCAAACCTCGAGAACTCACACCCCCTTAAAGAGCAATTGAGATTTTATAGGTTTGCTGCAGGAGCCATTAAAGTTTCTGAAATGGGGACACTTTTTTCAAATGGTCACAAAATCTTGTACACTTCAAGTTTTTAGCTGAATGTTTTTATGCATGCCAACAAAAATACAAGGATCATGTCTACCAAATTTAGGGCCAAAACTCCTTCCGAAAAAATTTTGAAAAATCTCGAACGGCAAAAAGTTTCAAAAATCATGAAAAATAAAAAACGAGTCGTGTTGCCATGAAACTTCACGTGAAGGCTTAAGGGACCATTGTATGAATTTACAAGCCATAAAAATGGCATTGGCACGTAGAAATATGAAGATGTGCCTAAAACCACCTACCACCCTATCGATCCACGGCTTGCGCATCCCGTCTCTCTGGTGGGTGTAGTGCCCGTCCGCCCGCTCGTTTCGTCGGTTGGCTTAGGCATACAGAGTTCATTCCCAGTCTAATATCAGACCAGACCGAGGGTTGTGGCAGCAGGATCGACAGCACGTAGAGCGGGACTCGATCGATCCCCGTCTTGCGGATCCCATACCTCTGGTCGGCTGAGCGCCCGTACGCTCGTTTCGTGGGTTGACTTAGGCATAAAGAGTTCATTCCCAGTCTAAGGATACGAAGTTCATTCCTAGTCTAAGATCAGACTGGACCAAGGGCTATGGCAGCACATGCTAGGCTGGGCCATGTGCTGGCACCGCATTTTTCTTCACTGCGGCACCATCGTCGGAGCATCGCCAGAGAACCTGACCGACGGCATTGGGGTTCCGACGATCGGGGGGGCCAGGGGAAGTGTGCACATGATGTGCGATGGGTGCTGGTACTTGGCCCTTATATTTGCCCCCTATCCCTCATCAAACCTCAAGAACTCACACCCCCTTAAAGAGCATTTGAGATTTTACAGGTTTGCTGCCAGTAGCCATTAAAGTGTCTGAAATGGGGACACTTTTTTCAAATGGTCACAAAATCTTGTACACTTCGAGTTTTTAGCTGAATTTTTTTATGCATGCCAACAAAAACTCAAGGATCACGTCTACCAAGTTTAGCACCAAAACTCCTTCTGAAAAAATTTTGAAAAATCCCGAACCGCAAAAAGTTTCAAAAATCATGAAAAATAAAAAATGAGTCGTGTTGCCATGAAACTTCACGTGAAGGCTTAAGGGACCATTGTATGAATTTACAGCCATAAAAATGGCATTGGCACATAGAAATATGAAGATGTGCCTAAACCCACCTACCACCCTATCTATCCACGGCTTGCGCATCCCGTCTCTCTGGCCGACATAGTGCCCGCCCGGCCGCCGACTCGGTCGTTTCGGGAGGGGTCGGGTGGGTGTGCGCACATGATGTGCAATGGGCGCTAGTACTTGGCCCTTATATTAGCCCCCTATCCCTCATCAAACCTTGAGAACTCACACCCCCTTAAAGAGCATTTGAGATTTTACAGGTTTGCTGCCAGTGGCCATTAAAGTGTCTGAAATGGGGACACATTTTTCAAATGGTCACAAAATCTTGTACACTTCGAGTTTTTAGCTGAATTTTTTTGTGCATGCCAACAAAGTTAAAAGGATCGCGTCTACCAAGTTTGGGGCCAAAACTCCTTTTGAAAACATTTTAAAAAAACCTGAACCGCAAAAGTTTTGAAAATCGTGAAAAATAGAAAACGAGTCATCTTGCATTGAAACTTCACATGAAGGCTTAAGGGACCATTGTATGAATTTACAAGCCATAAAAATGGCACTGGCACATAGAAATATGAAGACGTGCCTAAACCCACCTGCCACCCTATCGATCCAAGGCTTGCGCATCCCGTCTCTCTGGCTGGCATAGTGCCCGCTCGTTTCGTCGGTTGGCTTAGGCATACAGAGTTCATTCCCAGTCTAAGATCAGATCAGACCAAGGGTTGTAGCAGCAGGATCGACAGCACGTAGAGGGGGACCCAGCCGATCCCCGGCTTGCGTATCTCGCCCCTCTGGCCGGCTGAGCGCCCGCACGCTCATTTCATGGGTTGACTCAGGCATACGGAGATCATCCCAGTCTAAGCATACGGAGTTCATTCCCAGTCTAAGATCGGACTGGACCGAGGGTTGCGGCAGCACATGCTGGGCTCGGGCATGCGCTAGCGCCGTATTTTTCTACGCCGAGGCACCATCGTCGGAGAACCTAACCGGCGGCATTGGGGTTCCGACGATCGGGGGGGCCGGGGGGGGTGTGCGCACATGATGTGCGATGGGTGCTCGTACTTGGCCCTTATATTGGCCCCCTATCCCTCAACAAACCTCGAGAGCTCACACCCCCTTAAAGAGCATTTGAGATTTTACAGGTTTGCTGTCAGTAGCCATTAAAGTGTCTGAAATGGGGACACTTTTTTCAAATGGTCACAAAATCTTGTACACTTAAAGTTTTTAGCTGAATTTTTTTGTGCATGCCAACAAAAATACAAGGATCACGTCTGCCAAATTTTTGGCCAAAACTCCTTCCGAAAAAATATTAAAAAATCTCCAATCGTAAAAAGTTTAAAAAATCGTAAAAAATAGAAAACGAGTCATCTTGCCATGAAACATCAGGTGAAGGCTTAAGGGACCATTGTATGAATTTACAAGCCACAAAAATGGCATTGGCATGCAGAAATATGAAGATGTCCCTAAACCAACCTACCACCCTATCGATCCACGGTGTCACGGGTCGAGACTCAAGCTCCGAACCCGCGCGGCTCCAAGACCCGGGCATTCACCCTTCCGGCATCCTAGATCAGCCTGACCGCCACAGTTCACACCCTTGTGAGGTATTGTCCGCTTTGGCCCCCCTGGCCTCACGGTTTTGTCCTACAAAAGGCGCCTCACAAGACGGAGATGGTGTGAACCCTTTTATACCCTAGCGACCCTCCTATTATGTTCGATATGGGATTCAGGACTCCCCCTTAGGTCCGTGACATTCTCCCGCACCTAACCTCGTGACACCCTCGTCACGGAGGCTGGCCACCCTGCCTGCCTCGCTCGAGGTGCTTGGCGTGGATCGAACGGTTTAGGGTTGGCTCTGATACCACTTGTCACGGGTCGAGACTCAAGCTCCGAACCCGCGCGGCTCCAAGACCCGAGCATTCACCCTTTCGGCATCCCAGATCAGCCTGACCGCCACAGTTCACACCCTTGTGAGGTATTGTCCGCTCTGGCCCCCCTGGCCTCACGGTTTTGTCCTACAAAAGGCGCCTCACAAGGCGAAGATGGTGTGAACCCTTTTATACCCTAGGGACCCTCCTATTATGTTCGATATAGGATTCAGGACTCCCCCTTAGGTCCGTGACACACGGCTTGCGCATCCCGTCTCTCTGGCCGCCATAATGCCCGCACGCCCGCTCATTTCGTCGGTTAGCTTAGGCATACGGAGTTCATTCCCAGTCGAAGATCGAACCAGACCAAAGGTTACAGCAGCAGGATCAGCAGCACGTAGAGGGGGACCTTGTTGATCCTTGGCTTGCGCATCCTGCCCCTCTGGCCGGCTGAGTGCCCGCACGCTCGTTTCGTGGGTTGACTTAGGCATACGAAGTTCATTCCCAGTCTAAGATCAGACCGGACCGAGGGTTGCGGCAGCACATGCTGGGCTCGGGAATGCGCTGGTGCTGCATTTTTCTTCGTCGGGGCACCATCACCAAAGCATCACTAAAGCATCGCTAGAGAACCTGACCGGCGGCTTTGGGGTTCTAGCTATCGGGGGGGCCGGGGGGTGTGCGCACATGATGTGGGATGGGTGCTGGAACTTGGCCCTTATATTGACCTTCTATCCCTCATCAAACCTCGAGAACTCACAGCCCCTTAAAGAGCATTTGACATTTTATAGGTTTGCTGCCAGCAGCCATTAAAGTGTCTGAAATGGGGACACGTTTTTCAAATGGTCACAAAATCTTGTACACTTCGAGTTTTTGGCTGAATTTATTTGTGCATGCCAAAAAAAATACAAGAATCACGTCTACCAAGTTTGGGGCCAAAACTCCTTCTGAAAGAATTTTAAAAAATCTCGAACCACGAAAATTTTTGAAAATCATGAAAAATAGAAAACGAGTCATCTTGCCATGAAACTTCACATGAAGGCTTAAGGGACCATTGTATGAATTTACAAGCCATAAAAGTGGCATTGGCATGCAGAAATATGAAGATGTGCCAAAACCCACCTACCCCCCTATCGATCCACGGCTTACGCATCCCGTCACTTTGGCTGGCGTAGTGCCCGCCCGCCCGGCCGCTCGCTCATTTCGTCCGTTGGCTTAGGCATATGGAGTTCTTTCCCAGTCTAAGATTGCACCAGACCGAGGGTTGCGGCAGCAAGATCGGCAGCACACAGAGGGGGACCCGACCGATCCCCGGCTGGTGCATCCCACCCCTCTGGCCGACTGAGCGCACGCACACTCGTTTCGTGGGCTGACTTAGGCATACAGAGTTCATTCCCAGTCTAAGATCGGATCGGATCAAGGGTTGCGGCAGCACATGTTGGGATCAGTGCCGCATTTTTCTTTGCCAGGACACCCTCACCGGAGAACCTAACCGGTGGCATTGGGGTTCCGACGATCGGGGGAGCCAGGGTGGTGTGTGCACATGATGTGCGATGGGTGCTGGTACTTGCCCTTATATTGGCCCGCTATCCCTCATCAAACCTCGAGGACTCACACCCCCTTAAAGAGCATTTGAGATTTTACAAGTTTGCTGCCAGTAGCCATTAAAGTGTCTGAAATGGGGACACATTTTTCAAATGGTCACAAAATCTTGTACACTTCGAGTTTTTAGCTGAATTTTTTTGCGTATGCCAACAAAAATACAAGGATCACGTCTACCAAGTTTGGGGTGAAAACTCCTTCCAAAAAAATTTTAAAAAATCCCGAACCGCAAAAATTTCAAAAATCATGACAAATAGAAAACGAGTCGTCTTGCCATGAAACTTCACGCGAAGGCTTAAGGGACCATTGTATGAATTTACAAGCCATCAAAATGGCATTGGCACGCAGAAATATGAAGATGTGCCTAAACCCACCTACCACCCTATCGATCCACGGCTTGCACATCCCGTCTCTCTGGCCGGCGTGATGCCCGCCCGCTCGTTTCGTCGGTCGGCTTAGGCATAAGGAAGTTCATTCCCAGTCTAAGATCGGACCAGACCGAGGGTTGTCACAGCAAGATTGGTAGGACACGAAGGGGGACCCGACCGATCCTCGGCTTGCGCATCCCGCCCCTCTGGCCGGCTGAGCCCCCGTATGCTCGTTTTGTGAGTTGACTTAGGCATACGGAGTTCATTCCTAGTCTAAGCATACAGAGTTCATTCCCAGTCTAAGATTGGACCGGAAGGGTTGCGACAGCAAGATCGGTAGCATGCAGAGGGGGACCCGATCGATCCCCGGCTTGTGCATCCCGCCCCTCTGGCCGACTGAGCGCCTGCACGCTCGTTTCATGGGTTGGCTTAGGCATACGGAGTTCATTCCCAGTTTAAGCATACGAAGTTCATTCCCAATCTTAGATCAGACCGGACCGAGGGTTACGGCAGCACACGCTGGGCTCGAGCATGTGCTGGTGCCGCATTTTTCTTCGTCGGGGCACCATCGCCGGAGCATCATTGGAGAACCTGACCGGCGGCATTAGGGTTCCGGTGATCGGGGGGTCGGGGGGGCTGTGCGCACATGATGTGCGATGGGTGCTAGTACTTTGCCCTTATATTGGCCCCCTATCCCTCATCAAACCTTGAGAACTCACACCCCCTTAAAGAGCATTTGAGATTTTATAAGTTTGCTACCAGTAGCCAGTAAAGTGTCTAAAATAGGGACACTTATTTCAAATGGTCACAAAATCTTGTACACTTCGAGTTTTTAGCTGAATTTTTTTATGCATGCCAACAAAAATACAAGGATCATGTCTACTGAGTTTTGGACCAAAACTCCAAAAAAAGTTTTAAAAAATCTCTAACCGTAAAAAGTTTTGAAAATCGTGAAAAATAGAAAACGAGTCGTCTTGCCATGAAACTTAACGTGAAGGCTTAAGGAACCATTGTATGAGTTTACAAGCCATAAAAATGGCATTGGCACATAGAAATATGAAGATGTGCCTAAACCCGCCTACCACCCTATCGATCCACGGCTTGAGCTTCCCGTCTCTCTGGCCGACGTAGTGCCTGCCCGCCTGCCCGCTTGTTTCGTCGGTTGGCTTAGGCATACGGAGTTCATTCCCAGTCTAAGATCAGATCAAACTAAGCGTTACGGCAGCAAGATCCGTAGCACACAGAGGGGGACCCGACCGATCCCTGACTTGCGTATCCCGCCCCTCTGGCCGGCTGAGCGCCCGCACGCTCATTTTATGGGTTGATTTAGGCATACGGAGTTCATTCCCAGTCTAACCATACGGAGTTCATTCCCTGTCTAAGATCGGACCGGACCGAGGGTTGCGGCAGCACATGCTGGGCTCAGGCATGTGCTGGTGCCGCATTTTTCTTCGCCGGAGCATCACCGGAGAACCTAACCGATGGCATTAGGGTTCCGGCGATCGGGGGGGCCGGGGGGGTGTGCTCACAAGATGTGCGATGGGAGCTGGTACTTGGCCCTTTTATTGGCCCCCTATCCCTCATCAAATCTTGAGAACTCACACCCCCTTAAAGAGCATTTGAGATTTTACAGGTTTGCTGCCAGTAGCCATTAAAGTGTCTAAAATGGGGACACTTTTTTCAAACAATCACAAAATATTGTACACTTCGTGTTTTTTGCTGAATTTTTTTATGCAAGCCAAAAAAAATACAGGGATCATATCTACTAAGTTTGGGGCCAAAAATCCTTTCGAAAAAATTTTAAAAAGTCTCGAACTGTAAAAAGTTTCAAAAATCGTGAAAAATAGAAAACGAGTCATCTTGCCATGAAACTTCACGTGAAGGCTTAAGGGACCATTGTATGAATTTACAAGCCATAAAGATGGCATTGGCAGGTAGAAATATGAAGATGTGCCTAAAACCACCTACCACCCTATCGATCCACGGCTTGCGCATCCCGTCTCTCTGGTCGGCGTAGTGCCTGCCCGCCCACTCGCTTCGTCTGTTGGCTTAGGCATACGGAGTTCATTCTCAGTCTAAGATCAGACCAGACTGAGGATTACGGTAGCAGGATCGGCAGCAAGCAGAGGGGGACCCGATCGTTCCCCGACTTGAGCATCCCACCCCTCTGGTCGGCTGAGCGCCCGCACGCTCGTTTCGTGGGTTGACTTAGGCATACAGAGTTCATTCCCAGTCTGAGCAAACGGAGTTCATTCCCAATCTAAGATCGAATCAGACCGTGGGTTGCGGCAGCACATGCTGGGCTCGGGCATGTGCTGGTGTCGTATTTTTCTTCGTCGGGGCACCATCACCGTAGAACCTGACCGACGGCATTGGGGTTCCGACGATTAAGGGGGTCGGGGGGTGTGCGCACAGGATATGCAATGGGTGCTGGTACTTGGCCCTTATATTGGCCCCCTATCCCTCATCAAACCTCGAGAACTCACACCCCCTTAAAGAGCAATTGAGATTTTACAGGTTTGCTGCCAGTAGCCATTAAAGTGTCTGAAATGGGGACACTTTTTTCAAATGATCACAAAACATTGTACACTTCGAGTTTTTAGCTGAATTTTTTTTTGCATGCCAAAAAAAATACAAGGATCACGTCTACCAAGTTTGAAGCCAAAATTCTTTCCGAAAAAATTTTAAAAAATCCCAAACCGCAGAAAGTTTCAAAAATCATGAAAAATAGAAAATGAGTCGTCTTGCCGTGAAACTTCACGTGAAGGCTTAAGGGACCATTGGATGAATTTACAAGCCATAAAAATGGCACTGGCATGCAGAAATGTGAAGATGTGCCTAAACCCACCTACCACTCTATCGATCCACGGCTTGTGCATCCCGTCTCTCTAGCAGGCGTAGTGCCCGCCCGTCCGTCCGCCCGCCCGCTCCTTTCGTCGGTTGGCTTAGGCATACAGAGTTCATTCCAAGTCTAAGATCAGACCGGACCGAGGGTTATGGGAGCCGGATCGACAGTACACAGAAGGGGACCCGACCGATCCCTGGCTTGCGCATACGGAGTTCATTCCCAGTCTAAGATCGAACCAGACCGAGGGTTACGGCAGAACATGCTGGGCTCGAGCATGTGCTGGTGCCACATTTTTCTTAACCGAGGCACCATCATCGGAGGATTGCCGGAGAACCTGACCAGCGGCATTGGGGTTCCGGCGATCAGGGGGACCAGGGGGGTGTGCGCACATGATGTGCGATGGGTGCTTGTACCTGACCCTTATATTGGCCCCCTATCCCTCATCAAACCTCGAGAACTCACACCCCCTTAAAGAGCATTTGAGATTTTACAGGTTTACTGCCAGTAACCATTAAAGTGTCTAAAATGGGGACACTTTTTTCAAATGGTCACAAAATCTTGTACACTTCGAGTGTTTAGCTGAATTTTTTTTTTGCATGCCAACAAAAATACAAGGATCACATCTACCAAGTTTAGGGCTAAAACTCCTTCCGAAAAAATTTTAAAAAATCTGGAACCGTAAAAAGTTTCAAAAATCGTGAAAAATAAAAAACGAGTCGGCTTGCCATGAAACTTCACGTGAGGGCTTAAGGGACCATTGTATGAATTTACAAGCCATAAAAGTGGCATTGGCACACAGAACTATGAAGATGTGCCTAAACCCACTTACCACCCTATCGATCCATGGCTTGCGCATCCCGTCTCTTTGGCCGACGTAGTGCCCGCTCGCCCGCTCGTTTCATCGGTTGGCTTAGGCATACAGAGTTCATTCCCAATCTAAGATCGGATCAGATTGAGGGTTAAGATAGCAGGATCGATAGCACGTGGATGGGGACCCGACCGATCTGCTACTTACGCATCCCACCCCTCTAGCCGGCTGAGCACCCGCACGCTCGTTTCATGGGTTAACTTAGGCATACGGAGTTCATTCCCAGTCTAAGCATACGGAGTTCATTCCCATTCTAAGATCGAACCGGACCGAGGGCTGCGACAGCACATGCTGAGCTCGAGCATGTGCTGGTGCCGCATTTTTCTTCACCGGGGCACCATCATCGGAGCATCACCGGAGAACCTGACCGGCGGCATTGGGGTTCCGACAATCGGGGGCCTGGGGGGTGTGCGCACATGATGTGCGATGGGTGCTGGAACTTGGCCCTTATATTGGCCCCCTATCCCTCATCAAACCTCGGGAACTCACACCCCCTTGAAGAGCATTTGAGATTTTACAGGTTTGCTGCCAGCAGCCATTAAAATGTCTAAAATGGGTACACTTTTTTCAAATGGTCACAAAATCTTGTACACTTCAAGTTTTTAGCTGAAACTCCCTCTGAAAAAATTTTAAGCAATCCCGAACCGTAAAAAGTTTGAAAAATCATGAAAAATAGAAAACGAGTCGTCTTGCCATAAAACTTCACGTGAAGACTTAAGGGACCATTGTATGAATTTACAAGCCATAAAAATGGCATTGGTACGTAAAAATATGAAGATCTGCCTAAACCCACCTACCACCGTATCGATCCACGGCTTGCACATCCCGTCTCTCTGGCCGACGTAGTGCCCGCTCGCCCGCCCGCCCGTTCGCCCGCCCGCTTATTTCATCGGTTGGCTTAGGCATACGGAGTTCATTCCCAGTCTAAGATTGGACCCGACCGAGGGTTGTGGAAGTAGGATTGGCAGCACGCAAAGTGGGACCCGACCGATCCCCGGCTTGTGCATCCCTCCCCTCTAGCCGGCTGACCACCCGCACGCTCGTTTCGCGGGTTGACTTAGGCATATGGAGTTCATTCCCAGTCTTAGCATACGGAGTTCATTCCCAGTCTAAGATCAGATCAGACCGAGGGTTGCGGCAGCACATCCTGGGCTCAAGCATGTGCTGGTGCCGCATTTTTCTTCACCGGGGCACCATCGCCGGAGCATCATCGTAGAAGCTAACCGACGGCATTGGCGTTCCGGCGATCGGGGGGGCCGGGGGGTGTGTGCGTGCATGATGTGCGATGGGTGCTTGTACTTGGCCCTTATATTGGCCCCCTATCCCTCATCAAGCCTTGAGAACTCACACCCCCTTAAAGAGCATTTGAGATTTTACAGGTTTGCTGCCAGTAGCCATTAAAGTGTCTAAAATGGGGACACTTTTTTCAAATGGTCACAAAATCTTGTACACTTCGAGTTTTTAGCTGAATGTTTTTGTGCATGCCAACAAAAATACAAGGATCACGTCTACCAAGTTTGGGACGAAAACTCCTTCCAAAAAAATTTTGAAAAATCCCGAACCAAAAAAAGTTTCAAAAATCGTGAAAAATAGAAAACGAGTCGTCTAGCCATGAAACTTCACGTGAAGGCTTAAGGGACCATTGTATGAATTTACAAGCCATAAAAATGGCATTAGCACGTAGAAATATTAAGATGTGCCTAAACCCACCTACCACCCTATCGATCCACGACTTGCACATCCCGTCTCTCTGGCTAACGTAGTGCCAGCCCGCCTACCGCCCGCTTGTTTCGTCAGTTGGCTTAGGCATACGGAGTTCATTCCCAGTCTAAGATCTGACCGGATCGAGGGTTGCGGCAGCAAGATCAGTAGCACGTAGAGGGGGACCCAGCCAATCCCCAGTTTCGCATCCCGCCCGTCTAGGCGACTGAGCACCCGCATGCTCGTTTCGTGGGTTGACTTAGGCATACGGAGTTCATTCCCGGTCTAAGCAAACGAAGTTCATTCCCAGTCTAAGATCAAACCAGACCGAGGGATGTGGCAGCACATGCTGGGCTCAGGCAAGTGCTGGTGTGGCATCGAAGCACCGTCATCGGAGCATCGCTGGAGAACCTGACCGGCGGCATTGGGGTTCCGACAATCGGGGGGGCCGGGGGGGTGTGCGCACATGATGTGCGATGGGTGCTGGTACTTGGCCCTTATATTGGCCCCCTATCCCTCATCAAACCTTGAGAGCTCACACCCCCTTAAAGAGCATTTGAGATTTTACAGGTTTGCTGCCAGTAGCCATTAAAGTGTTTAAAATGGGGACACTTTTTTCAAATGGTCACAAAATCTTGTACACTTCGAGTTTTTAGCTGAATTCTTTTATGCATGCCAACAAAAATACAAGGATCACGTCTACCAGTTTGGGGCCAAAAATCCTTCTAAAAAAATTTTTAAAAAATCTTGAACCGTAAAAGGTTTTGAAAATCGTGAAAAATAGAAAACGAGTCGTCTTGCCATGAAACTTCACGTGAAGGCTTAAGAGACCATTGTATGAATTTACAAGCAAAAAAAATGGCATTGGCATGCAGAAATATGAGGATGTGCGTAATCACACCTACCACCCTATCGATACACGGCTTGCGCATCCCGTCTCTCTGGTCGGTTTAGTGCCCGCCCGCCCGTCTGCTCGTTTCGTCGGTTGGCTTAGGCATACGGAGTTCATTCCCCATCTAAGATTGGATCAGACCAAAGGTTGTGGCAGCAGGATCGGTAGCACACAGAGGGGGACCCGACCGATCCCCAGCTTGCGCATCCTGCCCCTCTGGTTGGCTGAGCGCCCGCACCCACGTTTCGTGGGTTGACATAGGCATACGGAGTTCATTCCCGATCTAAGCATACGAAATTCATTCCCAGTCTAAGATCGGATCGGACCGAGGGTTACGACAGCACATGCTGGGCTCGAGCATGTGCTGGTGACACATTTTTCTTCGTCGAGGCACCATCGTCGGACAACCTGACCGGCGACATTGGGGTTCCGACGATCGGGGGGGCCAGGGGGGGTGTCCACACGTGGTGTGCGATGGGTGCTGGTACTTGGCCCTTATATTGGCCCCCTATCCCTCATCAAACCTTGAGAACTCGCACCCCCTTAAAGAGCATTTGAGATTTTACAGGTTTGCTGCCAGTAGCCATTAAAGTGTTTAAAATGGGGACAATTATTTCAAATGGTCACAAAATCTTGTACACTTCGAGTTTTTAGCTGAATTTTTTTATGCATGCCAACAAAAATACAAGGATCACGTCCACCAGTTTGGGGCCAAAAATCCTTCTAAAAAACTTTTTAAAAAATCCTGAACCGCAAAAAGTTTTGAAAATCGTGAAAAGTAGAAAACGAGTTGTCTTGCCATGAAACTTCACGTGAAGGCTTAAGGGACCATTGTATGAATTTACAAGCCAAAAAAATGGCATTGGCATGCGGAAATAAGAAGATGTGCCTAAATACACCTACCACCCTATCGATTCACGACTTACGCATCCCGTCTCTCTGGCCGGTGTAGTGCCCGCCCGCCCGTCTGCTCGTTTCGTCGGTTGGCTTAGGCATACGGAGTTCATTCCCCCTCTAAGATTGGATCGGACCAAAGGTTATGGCAGCAGGATCGGCAGCACGTAGAGGGGGACCCGATCGATCCCTAGCTTGCGCATCCCGCCCCTCTGGCTGGCTGAGCGCCCGCACCCTCGTTTCGTGGGTTGACTTCGACATACGGAGTTCATTCCCGGTCTAAGCATACGGAGTTCATTCCCAGTCTAAGATCGGATCGGACCGAGGGTTGTAACAGCACATGCTGGGCTCGAGCATGTGCTGGTGACCCATTTTTCTTTACCGGGGCACCATCGTCGGACAACCTAACCGACGACATTGGGGTTCCGACGATAGGGGGGCCGGGGGGTGTCCACATATGGTGTGCGATGGGTGCTGGTACTTGGCCCTTATATTGGCCCCCTATCCCTCATCAAACCTTGAGAACTCACACCCCCTTCAAGAGCATTTGAGATTTTACAGGTTTGCTGCCAGTAGCCACTATAGTGTCTGAAATAGGGACACTCTTTTCAAATGGTCACAAAATCTTGTACACTTCGAGTTTTTAGCTGAATTTTTTTATGCATGCAAAAAAAAAAAATAAAAGGATCACGTCTACCAAGTTTGGGGCCAAAACTCTTTCTGAAAAAATTTGAAAAAATCTCGAACCGCAAAAAGTTTTAAAATTCATGAAAAATAGAAAACGAGTCGTCTTGCCTTGAAACTTCATGTGAAGGCTTAAGGGACCATTGTATGAATTTATAAGCCATAAAAATGGCATTGGCAAGTAGAAATATGAAGATGTGCCTAAACCCACCTACCACCCTATCGATTCACGGCTTGCGCATCCCGTCTCTCTGGTCGACGTAGTGCCCGCCCGCTCGTTTCGTCGGTTGGCTTAGGCATACGGAGTTGATTCCCAGTCTAAGATCAGATCGGACCGAGGGTTGCGGTAGCAAGATCGACAGCACGTAGAGGGGGACCCGACCGATCCCCGACTTGCGCATCCCGTCCCTCTGGCGGCTGAGCGTCTGCACGCTCATTTCATGGGTCGACTTAGGCATGCGGAGTTCATTCCCAGTCTAAGCATACGAAATTTATTCCAGTCTAAGATCGAACAAGACCGAGGGTTGCGCAGCACATGCTGGGCTCGGGCATGTGCTGGTGCCAAATTTTTCTTCGTCGGGGCACCATCATCGGAGCATCGTCGGAGAACCTGATCGGCGGCATTGGGGTTCCGGTGATCGGGGGTGCCGGGGGGGTGTGTGCGCACATGATGTGCGATGTGTGCTGGTACTTGGCCCTTATATTGGCCCCCTATCCCTCATCAAACCTTGAGAACTCACGCCCCCTTAAAGAGTATTTGAGATTTTACAGGTTTGCTGGCAGTAGCCATTAAAGTGTCTAAAATGGGGACACTTTTTTCAAATGGTCACAAAATCTTATACACTTCGAGTTTTTACCTGAATTTTTTTGTGCATGCCAACAAAAATACAAGGATCACGTCCACCAAGTTTGGGGCCAAAGCTCCTTCCAAAAAATTTTAAAAAATTGTGAACCGTAAAAGGTTTCAAAAATCATAAAAAATAGAAAAGGAGTCGTCTTGAAATGAAACTTCACGTGAAGTAAGAGACCATTGTATGAATTTACAAGCCATAAAAATGGCATTGGCACGTAGAAATATGAAGATGTGCCTAAACCCACCTACCACCCTATCGATTCACGGCTTACGCATCCCATCTCTCTGGTCAGCGTAGTGCCTGCCCGCCCGTCCGCCCGCTCGTTTCGTCGATTGGCTTAGGCATACGGAGTTCATTCCCAGTCTAAGATCGGATCAAACCGAGGGTTGCTACAGCAGGATCGGTAGCACGCAGAGGGGGACCTGGTCGATCCCCGGCTTAAGCATCCCGTCCATCTGGCTGGCTGAGGGCCCACACGCTCATTTCATGGGTTGACTTAGGCATATGGAGTTCATTCCCCGTCTAAGCATACGGAGTTCATTCCCAGCCTAAGATCAAACCAGACTGAGGGTTGCGGTAGCACATGCTGGGCTCTGGCATGTGCTGGTGCCGCATTTTTCTTTGTCAGGGCACCATCGTCGGAGAACCTGATCGGTGGCATTGGGGTTTCGGTGATTTGAGGGGTTGATCCCCAGCTTGCGCATCCTGCCCCTCTAGCCGGTTGAGCGCCCGCACGTTCGTTTTATGGGTTGACTTAGGCGTACGGAGTTTATTCCCAGTCTAAGCACACGGAGTTCATTCCAGTCTAAGATCGAACCGAAGCGAGGGTTGTTGCAACATATGCTAGGCTCAGGCATGTGCTGGTGTGGCATTTTTCTTCACCCTGGCACTATCACCGGAGCATCATTGGAGAACCTGACAGGCGACATTGGAGTTCCGACGATCGGGGGGGCTGGGGGGGTGTGCGCACATGATGTGCGATGGGTGCTTGTACTTGGCCCTTATATTGGCCCCCTATCCCTCATCAAACCTCGTGAACTCACACCCCTTTAAAGAGCATTTGAGATTTTACAGGTTTGCTGCCAGTAGCCATTAAAATGTCTGAAATGGAGACATTTTTTTCAAATGGTCACAAAATCTTGTACGCTTTGAGTTTTTAGCTGAATTTTTTTATGGATGCCAACAAAACTACAAGGATTAGGTCTACTAAGTTTGGGGCCAAAAGTCCTTCCGAAAAAATTTTAAAAAATCCCGAACCTTAAAAAGTTTCAAAAATCATGCAACATAGAAAATGAGTCATCTTGCCATGGTACTTCATGTGAAGGCTTAAGCGACCATTGTATGAATTTAAAAGCCATAAAAATGGCATTGGCATGCAGAAATATGAAGATGTGCCTAAACGCACCTACCACCCTATCGATCCACGACTTGCACAACCCATCTCTTTGGCCGGTGTAGTGCCCGCCCGCCTGCTCGTTTCGTCGGTTGGGTTAGGCATACGGAGTTCATTCCAAGTCTAACATTCCAAGTCTAAGATCAAACCTGACCAAGGGATACGGCAGCAGGATCGACAGCACGTAGAGAGGGACCCGGCCGATCCCCGGCTTACGTGTCCTGCCCCTCTGGCTGGCTGAGCGCCCACACGCTCGTTTCATGGGTTGACTTAGGCATACGGAGTTCATACCCAGTCTAAGCATACGGAGTTCATTCCCAGTCTAAGATCGGATCGGACTGAGGGTTGCGGCAGCACTTACTGGGCTCGGGCATGTGCTGGTACCGCCTTTTTCTTCACCAGGGCACCATCGTCGGAGCATCCTCGGAGAACCTGACCTATGGCATTGGGGTTCCGACGATCGGTGGGCCGGGGGGTGTGCGCACATGATGTGCGATGGGTGCTGGTAGTTAGCCCTTATATTGGCTCCCTATCCCTCATCAAACCTCGAGAACTCACACCCCCTTAAAGAGCATTTGAGATTTTGCAGGTTTGCTGCCAGTAACCATTAAAGTGTCTGAAATGGGGACACTTTTTTCAAATGGTCACAAAATCTTGTACACATCGAGTCTTTTGCTGAATTTTTTTGTACAACCCAAAAAAAATAAAAGGATCACGTCTACCAACTTTGGGGCCAAAACGCCTTCCGAACAATTTTTAAAAAATCCCAAACCGTAAAAAGTTTCAAAAATCGTGAAAAATTGAAAACGAGTCGTCTTGCCATGAAACTTAACGTGAACGCTTAAGGGACCATTGTATGAATTTACAAGCCATAAAAATGGCATTGGCACATAGAAATATGAAGATGTACCAAAACCCACCTACCACCCTATCGATCCACGACTTACGCATCCCGTCTCTCTCGTTGACGTAGTGCCCGCCCGCCCGCCCGCCTGCTCGTTTTGTCAGTTGGCTTAGGCATACAGAGTTCATTCCCAGTCTAAGATCGAACCAGACTGAGGGTTACGGTACTAGGATCGGTGGCACGCAGAGGGGGACCCGACCGATCCCCGGCTTGCGCATCCCGCCCCTCGGGCCATTTGAGCTCCCGCACGCTCGTTTCATAGGTTGACATAGGCAAATGGAGTTCATTCCCAGTCGAAGCACACGGAGTTCATTCCTTTGCTGGGCTCGAGCATGTGGTAGTGCCACATTTTTCTTCGTCGAGGCACCATCGCCGGAGCATCGTCGGAGAACCTGACCGGCGCCATTGAGGTTTCGGCGATCGGGGGAGCCGGGGGGGTGTGCGCACATGATGTGCAATGCATGCTGGTAATTGGCCCTTATATTGGCCCCCTATCCCTCAACAAACCTTGAGAACTCACACCCCCTTAAAGAGCATTTGAGATTTTACAGGTTTGCTGCCAGTAGCCATTAAAGTGTTTGAAATGGGGATACTTTTTTGAAATGGTCGCAAAATCTTGTACACTTCGAGTTTTTAGCTGAATTTTTTTTTGCATGCCAAAAAAAATGAAAGGATCATATCTACCAAGTTTGGGGCCAAAACCCCTTGCGAAAAAATTTGAAAAAATACCGAACCACAAAAAGTTTCAAAAATCATGAAAAATAGAAAACGAGTCGTCTTGCCATGAAACTTCACGTGAAGGCTTAAGGGACCATTGTATGAATTTACAAGCCATAAAAAAGGAATTGGCATGCAGAAATATGAAGACGTACCTAAACCCACCTACCACCCTATTGATCCACGGCTTGCGTATCCCGTCTCTCTGGCCGACGTAGTGCCCGCCCGCCCGCCCACCCGCTTGTTGGTTGGATTAGGTGTACGGAGTTTATTCCCAGTCTAAGATTGGATCGGACTGAAGGTTATGGTAGCAGGATCGGCAGCACACAGAGGGGGACCGACCTATCCCCGGCTTGCGTGTCTCGCCCTTCTGGTTGGCTGAGCGCCTGCACGCTCGTTTCGTGGCTTAACTTAGGCATACAGAGTTCATTCCTAGTCTAAGCATATGGAGTTCACTGCCAGTCTAAGATTGGACCAGACCGAGGGTTGCGATAGCACATGCTGGGCTCGGGCATGTGCTGGTGCCACATTTTTCTTCGCCGGGACACCATCATCGGAGCATCGTCAAAGAACCTGACCGACAGCATTGGGGTTTCAACGATCGGGGGGGCCGGGGGGGTGTGTGCACATGATGTGTGATGGGTGCTGGTACTTGGCCCTTATATTGGCCCCCTATCCCTCATCAAACCTCGAGAACTCACACCCCTTAAAGAGCATTTGAGATTTTACAGGTTTGCTGCCAGTAGCCATTAAAGTGTCTGAAATGGGGACACTTTTTTCAAATGGTCACAGAATCTTGTACACTTCGAGTTTTTAGCTAAATTTTTTTGTGCATGCCAACAAAAATACAAGGACCATGTCTACCAAGTTTGGGGCCAAAAATCCTTCCGAAAAAATTTTAAAAAATCTCGGACTGCAAAAAGTTTCAAAAATCATGAAAAATAGAAAACGAGTCGTCTTGCCAGGAAACTTCACGTGAAGGCTTAAGGGACCATTGTATGAACTTACAAGCCATAAAAATGGCATTGGCATGCAGAAATATGAAGATGTGCCTAAACCCACCTACCACCCTATCGATCCACGGCTTGCGCATCCCGTCTCTCTGGCTGACGTAGTGCCCGCCCGCTCGTTTCGCCGGTTGGCGTAGGCATACGGAGTTCATTCCCAGTCTTAGATCAGACTAGACCGAGGGTTGCAGTAGCAGGATCGACAGCACACAGAGGGGGACCTGACCGATCCCCGAATTGCGCATCCCGCCCCTCTGGCCGGCTGAGCGCCCGCATGCTCGTTACCTGGGTTGACATAGGCATACGGAGTTCATTCCCAGTCTAAGCATATGGAGTTCATTCCCAGTCTAAGATCGGACCAGATCGAAGGTTGCGACAGCACATGCTGGGCTCGGGCATGTGCTGGTGCCGCATTTTTCTTCGCTGGGGCACCATCGTCGGAGAACCTGACCGACGACATTAGGTTTTCGGCGATCGGGGGGGCGGGGGGGTGTTCGCACATGATGTGCGATGGGTGCTGGTACTTGGCCCTTATTTTGGCCCCCTATCCCTCATCAAACCTCAAGAACTCACACCCCCTTAAAGAGCATTTGAGATTTTACAGGTTTGCTGGCAGTAGCTATTAAAGTGTCTGAAATGAGGACACTTTTTTCAAATGGTCACAAAATCTTGTACACTTCGAGTTTTTAGCTGAATTTTTTTGTGCAAGCCAACAAAAATACAAGGATCACGTCTACCAAGTTTGCGGCCAAAACTCTATTCGAAAAAAGTTTCAAAAATCCCGAACCGCAAAAGTTTCAAAAATCATGAAAAATAGAAAACGAGTCGTCTTGCCATGAAACTTCACGTGAAGGCTTAAGGGACCATTGTGTGAATTTACAAGCCATAAAAATGGCACTGGCATGCAGAAATATTAAGATGTGCCTAAACCCACCTACCACCCTATCGATTCACGGCTTGCGCATCCCGTCTCTCTGGCCGACGTAGTGCCCGCCCGCCCGTTCATTTGGTCGGTTGGCTTAGGTATGCGGAGTTCATTCCTAGTCTAAGATCGAAACAGATCGAGAATTCTGGCCGCAGGATCGGCAACACGTAAAGGGGGACTCGATCGATTCCCTACTTGCGCATCCCACCCCTCTGGCCGGCTGAACGCCCGTTCACTCATTTAGTGGGTTGACTTAGGCATACGGAGTTCATTCCCAGTCTAAGCGTACGGAATTCTTTCCCAGTCTAAGATCGGACCGGACCAAGGGTTGCAACAGCACATGTTGGGCTCGGGCATGTGCTTGTGTCGTATTTTTCTTCACCGGGGCACCATCACCGGAGCATCGTCGGAGAACCTGACCGGCGGCATTGGGGATTCGATGATCGGGGGGGCCGGGGGGTGTGCGCACTTGATGTGCGGTGTGTGCTGGTACTTGGCCCTTATATTGGCCACCTATCCCTCATCAAACGTTGAGAACTCACACCCCTTCAAAGAGCATTTAAGATTTTACAGGTTTGCTGCCAGTAGCCATTAAAGTGTCTGAAATGGGGACACTTTTTTCAAATGGTCACAAAATCTTGTACACTTCGAATTTTTAGCTGAATTTTTTTGTGCATGCCAAAAAAAATATAAGGATCACGTCTACTAGGTTTGGGGCCAAAAATCCTTCCAAAAAAATTTTAAAAAATCCCGAACTGCAGAAAGTTTCAAAAATCATGAAAAATAGAAAACAAGTTGTCTTACCATGAAACTTCACGTGAAGGCTTAAGGGACCATTGTATGAATTTACAAGCCATAAAAATGGCATTGGAACGCAGAAATATGAAGATGTGCCTAAACCCACCTACCACCCTATCGATCCACGGCTTGCGCATCCCGTCTCTCTGGCCAACGTAGTGCCTGCCCGCCCGTCCGCCCGTTCGTTTTGTCGGTTGGTTTAGGCATACGGAGTTCATTCCCAGTCTAAGATCAGACCAGACCGAGGGTTCTGGCAGCGGGATTGACAGCACGCAGACGGGGACCCGATCGATCCCCGGCTTGCGCATCCCGCCCCTCTGGGCGGCTGAGCGCCTGCATGATCATTTCGTGGGTTGACTTAGGCATACGGAGTTCATTCCCAGTCTAAGCATGCAGAGTTCATTCCAAGTCTAAGATCACACCGGACAGAGGTTTACAGCAGCACATGATTGGCTCGGGCATGTGCTGGTGCCACATTTTTCTTCATCGGGGCACCATCTTCGGAGCATCGCCGAAGAACCTGACCGGCGGCAATGAGGTTCCGGCGATCGGGGGGTCGGGGGGTGTGCGCACATGATGTGCGATGGGTGCTGGTACTTGGCCCTTATATTGGCCCCCTATCCCTCATCAAACCTCGAAAACTCACACCCCCTTAAAGAGCATTTGAGATTTTACAGGTTTGCTGCCAGTAGCCATTAAAGTGCCTGAAATGGGGACACTTTTTTCAAATGGTCACAAAATCTTGTACACTTCGAGTTTTTAGCTGAATTTTTTTATGCATGCCAATAAAAATACAAGGATCATGTCTACCAAGTTTTGGGACAAAAATCCTTCTGAAAAAATTTTAAAAAACCCCGAACTGCAAAAAGTTTCAAAAATTGTGAAAAATAGAAAACAAGTCGTCTTGCCATGAAACTTCACGTGAAGGCTTAAGGGACCATTCTATGAATTTACAAGCCATAAAGATGGCATTGGAATGCACAAATATGAAGATGTGCCTAAACCCACCAACCGCCCTATCAATCTACGGCTTGGGCATCCCGTCTCTCTGGTCGGCATAGTGCCCGCCCGCTCGCCCGCCCGCTAGTTTCGTCAGTTGGCTTAGGCATACAGAGTTAATTCCCAGTCTAAGATCGAACCAGACCGAGGGTTGTGGCAATAGGATCGGTAACTCACAGAGGGGGACCCGACCGATCCCCGACTTGTGCATCCCGCCCGTCTGGCCGGTTGAGCGCCCGCGCGCTCGTTTCGTGTGTTAACTTAGGCATACGGAGTTCATTCCCAGTCTAAGATCGGACCAGACCGAGGGTTGTGGTAGCAGGATTGGCAACACACAGAGGGGGACCCGGCCGATCCCCGGCTTGTGCATCCCACCCCTCTGGCCGACTGAGCGCCCTCACGTTTATTTCGTGGGTTGACTTAGGCATACGGAGTTCATTCGCAGTCTAAGCATACGGAGTTCATTCCCAGTCTAAGATCGGACCGGATCGGGGTTTACGGCAACACATGCTAGGCTCGAGCATGTGCTGGTGTTGTATTTTTCTTTGTCGGGGTATCATCGTCGGAGCATCGTCGGAGAACCTGATCGACGGCATTGGGGTTTCGGCGATCGAGGGGGCCGGGGGGCGGGTGTGCGCACATGATGTGCGATGGGTGCTACTACTTGGCCCTTGTATTGGCCCCCTATCCCTCATCAAACCTCGAGAAGTCACACCCCTTTAAAGAGCATTTGAGATTTTACAGGTTTGCTGCCAGTAGCTATTAAAGTGTCTGAATTGGGGACAATTTTTTCAAATGGTCACAAAATCTTGTACACTTCGAGTTTTTAGCTGAATTTTTTTGTGCATGCCAAAAAAAATACAAGAATCACAACTACCAAGTTTGGGGACAAAAGTTCTTTTGAAAAAATTTTAAAAAATCCCGAACCGTAAAATGTTTCAAAAATCGTGAAAAATAGAAAATGAGTCGTCTAGCCATGAAGCTTCACGTGAAGGCTTAACGGACCATTGTATGAATTTACAAGCCATAAAAATGACATTGGCATGCAGAAATATGAAGATGTGCCTAAACCCACCTACCACCCTATCGATCCACGGCTTGCGCATCCCGTCTCTCTGGCCGACGTAGTGCCTGCCCGCCCGTCCGCATGCTCATTTCGTTGGTTAGCTTAGGCATACGACGTTCATTACCAGTCTAAGATCAGATCAGACCGAGGGTTGCAGTAGCAGGATTGGCAGCACGTAGAGGGGGACCCAACCGATCCCCGGCTTGCACATCCCCCCCTCTGGCCGGCTAAGCGCCCGCACGCTCATTCAGTGGGTTGACTTAGGCATACGGAGTTCATTCCTAGTCTAAGCATACGGAGTTCATTCCCAGTCTAAGATCGGACCGGACCGAGGTTTATGGTAGCACATGCTGGGTTTGGGCATGTGCTGGTGTCGCATTTTTCTTCGTCGGGGCACCATCATCGGAGCATCGTCGGAGAACCTGACTGGTGGCATTGGGGTTTCGACGATCGGAGGGGCCGGGGGGCGGGTGTGCGCACATGATGTGTGATGGGTGCTGCTACTTGGCCTTTATATTGGCCCCCTATCCCTCATCAAACCTCAAGAACTCACACCCCCTTAAAGAGCATTTGAGATTTTACAGGTTTGCTGCCGGTAGCCATTAAAGTGTTTGAATTGGGGACAATTTTTTCAAATGGTCACAAAATCTTGTACACTTCGAGTTTTTAGCTGAATTTTTTTGTGCATGCCAAAAAAAATACAAGAATCACGACTACCAAGTTTGGGGACTAAAACTCCTTTCGAAAAAATTTTAAAAAATCCCGAACCACAAAATGTTTCAAAAATCGTGAAAAATAGAAAATGAGTCGTCTAGCCATGAAACTTCACGTGAAGGCTTAACGGACCATTGTATGAATTTACAAGCCATAAAAATGGCATTGGCAAGTAGAAATATGAAGATGTGCCTAAACCCACCTACCACCCTATCGATATACGGCTTACGCATCCCGTCTCTCTAGCTGGCATAGTGCCCGCCCGCCCGCTAGTTTTGTCGGTTGGCATAGGCATACAGAGTTCATTCCCAGTCTAAGATTGGACCAGACCGAGGGTTGCGGCAACAGGATCGACAACTCACAAAGGGGGACCCGACCGATCCCCGACTTGTGCATCCCACCCCTCTGGCCGGCTGAGTGCCCGCGCGCTCGTTTCGTGGGTTGACTTAGGCATACGGAGTTCATTCCCAGTCTAAGCATATGGAGTTCATTCCTAGTCTAAGATTGGACCAGACCGAGGGTTGCAGAAGCACATGCTGGGCTCGGGCATGTGCTGGTGCCGTATTTTTCTTCGTCGGGGCACCATCGTCGGAGAACCTGATCGGTGGCATTGGTGTTTCGACGATCAGAGGGCCCGGGGGGAGTGCGCACATGATGTGTGATGGGTGCTGGTATTTGGCCCTTATATTGGCTCCCTATCTCTCATCAAACCTCAAGAACTCACAACCCCTTAAAGAGCATTTGAGATTTTACAGGTTTGCTGCCAGTAGCCATTAAAGTGTCTGAAATGGGGACACTTTTTTCAAATGGTCACAAAATCTTGTACACTTCGAGTTTTTAGCTGAATTTTTTTGTGCATGCCAAAAAAAATACAAGGATCATGTCTACCAAGTTTGGGGCCAAAACGCCTTCCGAAAAAATTTTAAAAAATCTTGAACCCGAAAAAGTTTCAAAAATCATGAAAAATAGAAAACGAGTCATCTTGCCATGAAACTTCACGTGAAGGCTTAAGGGACCATTGTGTGAATTTAGAAGCCATAAAAATGGTATTGGCACATAGAAATATGAAGATGTGCCTAAACCCACCTACCACCCTATCGATCCATGACTTGCGCACCCGTCTCTCTGGCCGACGTGGTGCCCGCGCGCCCGCCCTCCCTCTTGTTTCGTCGGTTGGCTTAGGCATACGGAGTTTATTTCCAGTCTAAGATTGGACCGAACCGAGGGTTGCGGCAACAGGATCGATAGCTCGCAGAGGGGGACTTGGCTAATCCCCGGTTTGCGCTTCCCGCCCCTCTGGCCGGCTAAGTGCCCGCACGCTCGTTTCGTGGGTTGACTTAGGCATAAGGAGTTCATTCCCAGTCAAGCATACAGAGTTCATTCCCAGTCTAAGATCGGACCAGCCCAAAGGTTGTGGCAGCACATGCTGGGCTCGGGCATGTGCTGGTGCCGCATTTTTCTTCGTCAGGGCACCATCTCCGGAGCATCGTCGGAGAACCTGACCGATGGCATTGGGGTTCCGACGATTGGGGGGGCAGGGGCTAGTGTGCGCACATGATGTGCACTGGGTGCTGGAACTTGGCCCTTATTTTGGCCCCCTATCCCTCATCAAACCTCGAGAACTCACAGCCCCTTAAAGAGCATTTGACATTTTATAGGTTTGCTGCTAGTAGCCATTAAAGTGTCTGAAATGGGGACACTTTTTTCAAATGGTCACAAAATCTTGTACACTTCAAGTTTTTAGCTGAATGTTTTTGTGCATGCAAATAAAAATACAAGGATCACGTCCACCAAGTTTGGGGGCAAAACTCCTTCCGAAAAAATTTTAAAAAATCTCGAACTGTAAAAAGTTTTGAAAATCGTGAAAAATAGAAAACGAGTCGTCTTGCCATGAAACTTCACGTGAAAGCTTAAGGGACCATTGTATGAATTTACAAACCATAAAAATGGCATTGGCACGTAGAAATATGAAGATGTACCTAAACTCACCTACCACCCTATCGATCCACGGCTTGCGCATCCCGTCTCTATGGCCGGCGTAATGCCCGCCTGCCCGCCTGCTCGTTTCGTCGATTGGCTTAGGCATACGGAGTTCATTCCCAGTCTAAGATCAGACCAGACCGAGGGTTGCGGTAGAAGGATCGGTAGCACGCAGAGGGGGACCCCACCGATCCCCGGTTTGAGCATCTCGCCCCTCTGGCCGGCTGAGCGCCCGCACGCTAATTTTGTGGGTTGACTTAGCCATACGGAGTTCATTTCCAGTCTAAGCATACGAAGTTCATTCCTAGTCTAAGATCAAACCAGACTGAGGGTTGCGACAGCACATGCTGGGCTCGAGCATGTGCTGGTGCCGCATTTTTTTTCACCGGGGAACCATCACCGGAGCATCACCGAAGAACCTAACCGGCGGCATTGGGGTTCCGGCAATCGGGGGGACCGAGGGGGTGTGCGCACATGATGTGCGATGGGTGCTGGTACTTGGCCCTTATATTGGCCCCCTATCACTCATCAAACCTTGAGAACTCACACCCCCTTAAAGAGCATTTGAGATTTTACGGGTTTGCTGCCAGTAGCCGTTAAATTGTTTGAAATGGGGATACTTTTTTCGAATGGTCACAAAATCTTGTACAGTCTGAGTTTTTAGCTGAATTTTTTTGTGCATACCAACAAAAATATAAGGATCATGTCTACCAAGTTTGGGGCCAAAACTCTTTCCAAAAAAATTTTAAAATATCCCAAACCTTAAAAAGTTTCAAAAATCATGAAAAATACAAAACGGGTCATCTTGCCATGAAACTTCACGTGAAGGCTTAAGGGACCATTGTATGAATTTACAAGCCATAAAAATGGCATTGGCATGCATAAATATGAAGATGTGCCTAAACCCACCTACCACCCTATCGATCCATGGCTTGCGCATCCCGTCTCTCTGGCCGGCATAGTGCCTGCTCGTCCGCCCGCTCGTTTCGTCGGTTGGCTTAGGCATAGGGAGTTCATTCCCAGTCTAAGATTCGACCGGACCGAGGGTTGTGACAGCAGGATCAGCAGCATGCAAAGGGGGACCCGATCGATCCTCGACTTGCGCATCCCGCCCCTTTGGCAGGCTGAACGCCCGCACACTCGTTTCGTGGGTTGACTTAGGCATACAGAGTTCATTCCTAGTCTAAGCATATGGAGTTCATTCCCAGTCTAAGATCGAAGCAGACCGAGGGTTGTGACAGCACATGCTGGGCTCGAGCATGTGCTGGTGCCGCATTATTCTTCATCGGGGCACCATCACCAGAGCATCGCCGAAAAACTTGACCGACGGCATTGGGGTTCCGGCGATCGGGGGGGCCGGGGGGGTGTACGCACATAATGTGCGATGGGTGCTGGTACTTGGCCCTTATATTGGCCCCCTATCCCTTATCAAACCTCGAGAACTCACACCCCCTTAAAGAGCATTTGAGATTTTACAGGTTTGTTGCCAGTAGCCATTAAATTCTCTGAAATGGGGACACTTTTTTCAAATGGTCGCAAAATCTTGTACACTTCGAGTTTTTAGCTGAATTTTTTTGTGCATGCCAACAAAAATACAAGGATCACGTCTACCATGTTTGGGGCAAAACTCCTTTCGAAAAAATTTTAAAAAATCCCGAACCGTAAAAAGTTTTAAAAATCGTGAAAAATAGAAAACGAGTTGTCTTGCCATGAAACTTCACGTGAAGGCTTAAGGGACCTTTTTATGAATTTACAAGCCATAAAAATGGCATTGGCACGTAGAAATATGAAGATGTGCCTAAACCCACATACCACCCTATCGATCCACGGCTTGCGCATCCCGTCTCTCTGGCCGGTGTAGTGCCTGCCCGCCCGTCCGCCCGCCCGCTCGTTTCATCGGTCGGCTTAGGCATACGGAGTTCATTCCCAGTCTAAGATCGTACCGGACCAAGGGTTGCAGCAGCAAGATCGGCAGCACACAGAGGGGGACCCGGCCGATCCTTGGCTTGCGCATCTCGCCCCTCTAGCCGGTTGAGCCCCTGCCCACTCGTTTCATCAGTTGGCTTAGGCATACGGAGTTTATTCGCAGTCTAAGATCAGATCAGACCGAGGGTTGTGGCAGTAGGATCGATAGTACATAGAGGGGGACCCGGTCGATCCTCGACTTGCGCATCCCACCCCTCTGGCCGGCTGACCGCTCGCACGTTCGTTTTGTGGGTTGACTTAGGCATACGGAGTTCATTCCCAGTCGAAGATCAGTCTTGACCGAGGGTTACGACAGCACATGCTGGGCTCGGGCATGAAAATACAACGACACATCTACCAGGTTTGGCAACAAAACTCCTTCCAAAAAAATTTTAAAAAATCCAAAACCGAAAAAAATTTCGAAAATCATGAAAAATAGAAAATGAGTCATCTTGCCATGAAACTTCACGTGAAGGCTTAAGGGACCATTGTATGAATTTACAAGCCATAAAAATGGCAATGGCATGCAAAAATATGAAGATGCGCCTAAACCCACCTACCACCTTATCGATCCATGGCTTGCGCATCTCGTCTCTCTGGCCGTCGTAGTGCCTGCCCGCTCGTTTCGTCGATTGGCTTAGGCATACGGACTTCATTCCCAGGCTAAGATCCGACTGGAGAGAGGGTTGTGGCAGCAAGATTGGCGGCATGCAAAGGGGGAACCGACCGTTCCCCGGCTTGCGCATCCCACCCCTCTGGCCGGCTGAGCGCCCGCACGCTCGTTTTGTGGGTTGACTTAGTCATATGGAGTTCATTCCCAGTCTAAGCATAGGAGTTCATTCCTAGTCTCAGATCGGACCAGACCGAGGGTTGTGGTCAGCACATGCTGGGCTCGGGCATGTGCTAGTGCCGCATTTTTCGTCACCAGAGCACCATCGTCGGAGCATCGCCGGAGAACCTGACCGGCGACATTGGGGTTCCGGTGATCGGGGGGGCCGGGGGGTGTGCGCACATGATGTGCGATGGGTGCTGGTACTTGGCCCTTATATTGGTCCCTTATCCCTCATCAAACCTCAAGAACTCACACCCCCTTAAAGAGCATTTAAGATTTTACAGGTTTCCTGCCAGTAGCAATTAAAGTGTCTGAAATGGGGACACTTTTTTCAAATGGTCACAAAATCTTGTACACTTTGAGTTTTTAGCTGAATTTTTTTTTTGGATGCCAACAAAAATACAAGGATCACGTCTACCAAGTTTGGGGCCAAAAATCCTTCCGAAAAGAATTTAAAAAATCCCAAACCGTAAAAAGTTTTGAAAATCGTGAAAAATATAAAACGAGTCGTCTTGCCATGAAACTTCACGTGAAGGCTTAAGGGACCATTGTATGAATTTACAAGCCATAAAAATGGCATTGGCAAACAGAAATATGAAGATGTGCCTAAACCCACCGACCACCCTATCGATCCACGGCTTGCGCATCCCGTCTCTCTGGCCGATGTAGTGCCCGCCCGCCCGCCCGCTCGTTTTGTTGGTTGGCTTAGGCATACCGAGTTCATTCCCAGTCTAAGATCGGACCGGATCGAGGGTTGTGGTAGTAGGATTGGCAACACCCAGAGGGGGACCCGGCCGATCCCCGGCATGCGCATCCCGCCCCTCTAGCCGGCTGAGCGCTCGCACGCTTGTTTCGTGGGTTGACTTAGGCATATGGAGTTCATTCCCAGTCTAAGCATTCAGAGTTCATTCCCAGTCTAAGATCGGATCAGACCGAGGGTTGCGGCGGCACATGCTGGGCTCGGGCATGTGCTGGTGCCGTATTTTTCTTCACCGAGGCACCATCGTCGGAGAACCTGACCGACAGCATTGTCAGGCGATCGGGGGGGTCGGGGGGTGTGCAAACATGATGTCTGATGGGTGCTGGTACTTGGACCTTATATTGGCCCCCTATCCCTCATCAAACCTCGAGAACTCACACCCCCTTAAAGAGCATTTGAGATTTTACAGGTTTGCTGCCAGTAGCCATTAAAGTGTCTGAAATGGGGACACTTTTTTCAAATGGTCACAAAATCTTGTACACATCGAGTTTTTAGCTGAATTTTTTTGTGCATGCCAACAAAAATACAAGGATCATGTCTACCAAGTTTGAAGCCAAAAATCCTTCTGAAAAAATTTTAAAAAATCTCAAACCGCAAAACGTTTCTAAAATCGTGAAAAATAGAAAACGAGTTGTCTTGCCATGAAACTTTACGTGAAGGCTGAAGGGACCATTGTATGAATTTACAAGCCATAAAAGTGGCATTGGCATGTATACATATGAAGATGTGCCTAAACCCAGCTACCACCCTATCGATCCATGGCTTGTGCATCCCGTCTCTCTGGCCGGCGTAGTGCCAGCCCGTCCACCCGCTTGTTTCATCGGTTGGCTTACGCATACGGAGTTCATTCCCAGTCTAAGATCAGACTGGACCGAGGGTTGTGGTAGCTGGATTGTCAGCACGCAGAGGGGGACCCGACTGATCCCCGGCTTGCACATCCCACCCCTTTGGCTGACTGAGCGTCCGCACGCTCGTTTCATGGGTTGACTTAGGCATACGGAGTTCATTCCCAGTCTAACCATACAGAGTTCATTCCCAATCTAAGATCGGATCGGATCGAGGGTTGCAGCAGCAAATACTGGGCTCGGGCATGTGCTGGTGCCGTATTTTTATTCGCCGGGGCACCTTCGCCGGAGCATTGCCGAAGAACCTGACCGGCGACATTGGGCTTTCGGTGATCGGGGGGCCTGGGGGGGTGTGCCAACATGAGGTGTGATGGGTACTGGTACTTGGACCTTATATTGGCCTCATATCCCTCATCAAACCTCGAGAACTCACACCCCCTTAAAGAGCATTTGAGAGTTTACGCGTTTGCTGCCAGTAGCCATTAAAGTGTCTTAAATGGGGACACTTTTTTCAAATGGTCACAAAATCTTGTACAATTTGAGTTTTTAGTTGAATTTTTTTGTGCATAACAACAAAAATACAAGGATCACGTCTACCAAGTTTGGGGCCAAAACTCCTTCCGAAAAAATTTTGAAAAATCTTGAATCGCAAAAAGTTTCAAAAATCGTGAGAAATAGAAAACGAGTCGTCTTGCCATGAAACTTCACATGAAGGCTTAAGGGACAATTGTATGAGTTTACAAGCCATGAAAATGGCATTGGCATGCAGAAATATGAAGATGTTCCTAAACCCACCTTCCACTCTATCGATCCACAGCTTGTGCATCCCGTCTCTCCGACCGACATAGCGCCCGGCCGACGTAGCGCCCGCCCGCTCGTTTCGTCGGTTGGCTTAGGCATACGGAGTTCGTTCCCGGTATAAGATCAGACCAGACTGAGGGTTGCGGCAGTAGGATCGACAGCACGCAGAGGGGGACCCGATCGATCCCCAGCTTGCGCATCCCACCCCTCTGGCCGGTTGAGCGACCGCACGCTCATTTCATGGGTTCACTTAGGCATATGGAGTTCATTCCCAGTCTAAGATCGGACCGGACCGAGGGTTGCGGCAGCACATGCAGGGCTCGGGCATGTGTTGGTGCCGCATTTTTCTTCGTCGGGGCACCATCGCCGGAGCATCGCTGGAGAACCTGACCGGGGGCATTAGGGTTCTGGCGATCGGGGGGGCTAGGGGGCGTGTGCACATGATGTGCGATGGGTGCTGGTGCTTGGCCCTTATATTGGCCCGCTATCCCTCATCAAACCTTGAGAACTCACCCCCCTTAAAGAGCATTTGAGATTTTACAGGTTTGCTGCAAGTAGCCGTTAAAGTGTCTAAAATGGGGACACTTTTTTCAAATGATCGCAAAATCTTGTACACTTCGAGTTTTTAGCTGAAGTTTTTTGTGCAGGCCAACAAAAATACAAGGATCACGTCTACCAAGTTTGGGGCCAAAACTCCTTCCGAAAAAATTTTAAAAAGTCCTAAACCGTAAAAAGTTTTGAAAATCATGAAAAAAAGAAAATGAGTCGTCTTGCCATGAAACTTCACGTGAAGGCTTAAGGGACCATTGTATGATTTACAAGCCATAAAAATGGCATTGGCACACAGATATATGAAGATGTGCCTAAACCCTCCTACCACCCTATCGATCCACTGCTTGTGCATCCCGTCTCTCTGGCCGGCGTAGTGCCCCCCCGCCTGCCAGCCCGCTCGTTTCGTCAGTTGGCTTAGGCATACGGAGTTCATTCCCAGTCTAAGATCAGACCGAATCAAGGGATGCGGCAGCAGGATCGGCAGCATGGAGAGGGGGACCCGATCGATCCTCGGCTTGTGCATCCCGCCCCTCTGGCCGATTGAGCGCCCGCACGCTCATTTCGTGGGTTGACTTAGGCATACAGAGTTCATTCCAAGTCTAAGCATACGGAGTTCATTCCCAGCCTAAGATTGGACCGGACTGACGGTTGCGACAGCACATCCTGGGCTCAGGCATGTGCTGGTGCCGCATTTTTCTTCACTGGCGCACCATCACCGGGGAACCTGATCGATGGAATTGGGGTTCCGATGATTGGAGGGGCCGGGGGGGTGTGCGCACATGATGTGTGATGGGTGCTGGTACTTGGCCCTTATATTGGCCCCCTATCCCTCATCAAACCTCAAGAACTCACACCCCCTTAAAGGGCATTTCAGATTTTACAGGTTTGCTCCTAGTAGCCATTAAAGTGTCTGAAATCAGGACACTTTTTTCGAATGCTCACAAAATCTTGTACACTTCAAGTTTTTAGCTGAATTTTTTTGTGCATACCAACAAAAATACAGGGATTATATCTACCAAGTTTGGGGCCAAAACTCCTTCCGAAAAAATTTTAAAAAATCCTAAACCGCAAAAAGTTTCAAAAATCATGAAAAATAGAAAAGGAGTCGTCTTGCCATGAAACTTCACGTGAAGACTTAAGGGACCATTGTATGAATTTACAAGCCATAAAAATGGCATTGGCACATAGAAATAGGAAGATGTGTCCAAACCCACCTACCACCCTATCGATCCACGGCTTGCGCATCCCGTCTCTCTGGCAAATGTAGTGCCCGCCCGTTCGTTTCGTCGGTTGGCTTAGGCATACGGAGTTCATTCCCAGTCTATGATCGGACTAGACTGAGGGTTGCGGCAGCAGGATCGGCAGCACGCAGAGTGGGACCCGATCGATCCCCGACATGCGCATCCCGTGTCTCAGCCCGGCTGAGCGCTTGCACGCTCGTTTCGTGGGTTGACTTAGGCATACGGAGTTCATTTCCAGTCTAAGATCGGACTGGACCGAGGGTTGCGGCAGCACATGCTGGGCTCGGGCATGTGCTGGTGCCGTATTTTTCTTCGTCGGGGCACCATCGTCAGAGCAACGCCGGAGAACCTGACCGACGGCATTGGGGTTTCGACGATTGGGGGGGCCGGGGGGTGTGGGCACATGATGTGCGATGGGTGCTAGTACTTGGCCCTTATATTGGCCCTATATCCCTCATCACACCTTGAGAACTCACACCCCCTTAAAGAGCATTTGAGATTTTACAGGTTTGCTGCCAGTAGCCATTAAAGTGTCTGAATTGGGGACACTTTTTTCAAATGGTTACAAAATCTTGTACACTTCGAGTTTTTAGCTGAATTTTTTTGTGCATGCCAAAAAAATACAAGAAACACGTCACCAATATTGGGGCCAAAACTCCTTTTGAAAAAATTTTAAAAAATCCCGAACCGTAAAAAGTTTCAAAAATCATAAAAAATAGAAAACGAGTCGTCTTGCCATGAAACTTCACGTGAAGGCTTAAGGGACCATTGCATGAATTTGCAAGCCATAAAAATATCAATGGCACATAGAAATATGAAGATGTGCCTAAACCCACCTACCACCCTATCGATCCACGGTTTGCGCATCCGTCTCTCGGGCCGATGTAGTGCCCGCCCGCTCATTTCATCGATTGGCTTAGGCATACGGAGTTCATTCCTAGTCTAAGATTGGACCAGACTGAGGGTTGCGGCAGCAGGACCGGCAGCACACAGAGGGGGGCCCGACCGATCCCTGGCTTGCGCATCCCGTGTCTCTGGCCGGCTGAGCACTCGCACACTCGTTTTGTGGGTTGGCTTAGGCATACGAAGTTCATTCCCAGTCTAAGCATACGGAGTTCATTCCCAGTCTAAGATCGGATTGAACCGAGGGTTGCGGCAGCACATGCTGGGCTCGGGCTTGTGCTGGTGCCGTATTTTTCTTCATCGGGGCACCATCGTCGGAGAACCTCACCGGCAGAATTGAGGTGTGCGCACATGATGAGCGATGGGTGCTAGTACTTGGCCCTTATATTGGCCCCCTATCCCTCATCAAACCTCGAGAACTCACACCCCCTTAAAGAGCATTTGAGATTTTACAGGTTTGCTGCCAGTAGCAATTAAAGTGTCTGAAATGGGGACACTTTTTTCAAATGGTCACAAAATGTTGTATAGTTCGAGTTTTTAGCTGAATATTTTTGTGCATGCCAAAAAAAAAATAAAAGGATGACGTCTACCACGTTTGGGGCCAAAACTCCTTCCGAAAAAATTTTAAAAAATCCTGAACCGTAAAAAGTTTCAAAAATCGTGAAAAATAAAAAATAAGTCGTCTTGCCATGAAACTTCACGTGAAGGCTTAAGGGACCATTGTATGAATTTACAAGCCATAAAAATGGCATTGGCACACAAAAATATAAAGATGTGCCTAAACCCACCCACCACCCTATCGATCCACGGCTTGCGCATCCCGTCTCTCTGGCCGGCGTAGTGCCCGCCCGTCCGCCCGTCCCCCCGCCCACTCGTTTTGTCGGTTGGCTTAGGTATACGGAGTTCATTCCCAGTCTAAGATCAGACTAGACCGAGGGTTGTGGCAGCAGGATCGGCAGCATGCAGAGGGGGACCCTATCGATCCTAGGCTTCCACATCTCGCCCCTCTAGCCGACTGAGCATGCGTACGGACGTTTCGTGGGTTGACTTAGGCACCCGGAGTTCATTCCCAGTCTAAGCATACGGAGTCCATTCCCAGTCTAAGATCAGACCAGACCGAGGGTTGCGGCAGCACATGCTGGGCTCGGGCATGTGCTGGTGCTGCATTTTTGTTCATCGGGGCACCATCACCGGAGAACTTGACTAGTGGCATTGGGGTTCCGACGATCAGGTGGGCCGGGGGGTGTGCGCACATGATGTTCGATGGGTGCTGGTACTTGGCCCTTATATTAGCCTCCTATCCCTCATCAAACCTCGAGAACTCACACCCCCTTAAAGAGCATTTGAGATTTTCCAGGTTTGCTGCAAGTAGCCATTAAAGTGTTTGAAATGGGGACACTTTTTTCAAATGGTCACAAAATCTTGTACACTTCGAGTTTTTAGCTGAATTTTTTTATGCATGCCAAAAAAAATACAAGGATCACGTCTACCATGTTTGCGGCCAAAACTCCTTTTGAAAAAGTTTTAAAAAATCACGAACCACAAAAAGTTTCAAAAATTGTGAAAAATAGAAAACGAGTCGTCTTGCCATGAAACTTCACGTGAAGGCTTAAGGGACCATTTTATGAATTTACAAGCCATAAAAATGGATTTGGCATGAAGAAATATGAAGATGTACCTAAACCCACCTACCACCCTATCGATCCACGGCTTGCGCATCCCGTCTCTCTGGTCGGCGTAGTGCCCGCCAGCCTACTCGCCCGCTTGTTTCATCGGTTGGCTTAGGCATGCGGAGTTCATTCCCAGTCCAAGATCAGACCAGATCGAGGGTTACGGCAGCAGGATGGGCATTACGTAGAGGGGGATCGAGTCGATCCTTGGCTTGCGCATCTCGCCCCTCTAGCCGACTGAGCGCCCACACGCTCGTTTCGTTGGTTGACTTAGGCATACGGAGTTCATTCCCAGTCTAAGCATGCGGAGTTCGTTCCCAGTTTAAGATTGGACCGGACCGAGGTTTGCGACAGCACATGCTGGGCTCGGGCATGTGCTGGTGCCGTATTTTTCTTCGTCGGGGCACCATCGTCGGAGGATCGTCGGAGAACCTGACCGGTGGCATTCGGGTTCCGATGATCGGGGGGGCCAGGGGGTGTGCGCACATGATGTTCAATGGGTGCTGGTACTTGGCCCTTATATTGGCCCCCTATACCTCATCAAACCTCGATAACTCATACCCCCTTAAACAGCATTTGAGATTTTACATGTTTGCTACCAGTAGCCATTAAAGTGTCCGAAATGAGGACACTTTTTTCAAATGGTCACAAAATCTTGTACACTTCAAGTTTTTAGCTGAATTTTTTTGTGCATGCCAACAAAAATACAAGGATCACGTCTACCAAGTTTGGGGCCAAAACTCCTTCTGAAAAAGTTTTAAAAAATCTTGAATCGCAAAATGTTTTGAAAATCATGAAAAAATACAAAACGAGTCGTCTTGCCATGAAACTGCACGTGAAGGCTTAAAGGACCATTGTATGAATTTACAAGCCATAAAAATGGCATTGGCATGCAGAAATATGAAGATGTGCCTAAACCCACTTACCACCCTATCAATCCATGGCTTGTGCATCCCGTCTCTCTGGCCGACGTAGTGCCCGCCCGCCCTCTTGTTTCGTCGGTTGGCTTAGGCATACGGAGTTCATTCCTAGTCTAATATTGGACCAGACCGAGGGTTGCAGCAGCAGGATTGACAGCACACAAAGGGGGACCCGGTCGATCCCCAACTTGCGCATCTTGCCCCTCGGCCGGCAGAGTGCCCGCACGCTCGTTTCGTGGGTTGACCTAGGCATACGGAGTTCATTCCTAGTCTAAGCATACGGACTTCATTCCCAGTCTAAGATTGGACCAGACCGAGGGTTGCGGTAGCACATGCTGGGCTTGGGCATGTGCTGGTGCCATATTTTTCTTCATCGGGGCACCATCGCTAGAGCATCGCCGGAGAACCTGACCGACGGCATTGGGGTTCCGACGATCGTGGGGCCAGGGGGTGTGCGCACAGGATGTGCGATGGGTGCTGGTACTTGGCCCTTATATTGGCAACCTATCCCTCATCAAACCTCAAGAACTCACACCCCCATAAAGAGCATTTGAGATTTTACAGATTTGCTGCAAGTAGCCATTAAAGTGTATGAAATGGGGACACTTTTTTCAAATGGTCACCAAATCTTGTACACTTTGAGTTTTTAGCTGAATTTTTGCGTACATGCTAACAAAAATACAAGGATCATGTCTACTAAGTTTGGGCCCAAAACTCCTTCCAAAAAAATTTTAAAAAATCCTGAACCTAAAAAAGTTTCAAAAATCATGAAAAATAGAAAACGAGTCGTCTTGCCATGAAACTTCACGTGAAGGCTTAAGGGACCACGTACGAATTTACAAGCCATAAAAATGGCATTGGCACGCAGAAATATGAAGATGTGCCTAAACCCACCTACCACCCTATCGATCCACGGCTTGCGCATCCCGTCTCTCTGGCTGGCGTAGTGCCCACCCACCCGCTCGTTTCGTCGGTTGTCTTAGGCATACGGAGTTGATTCCCAGTCTAAGATCAGACCGGACCGAGGGTTCCGGTAGCTGGATCGACAGCATGAAGAGGGGGACCCGGTCGATCCCCGACTTGCGCATCCCGCCCCTCTGGCCAGCTGAGCGCCCGCACGCTCGTTTTGTGGGTTGACTTAGGCATACGAAGTTCATTACCAGTCTAAGCACACGGAGTTCATTCGTAGTCTAAGATCGAACCAGATCGAGGGTTACGACAGCACATGCTGGGCTCGGGCATGTGCTGGTGCCGTATTTTTCTTCACTGGGGCACCATCGCCGGAGCATCGTCGGAGAACCTGACCGGCGGCATTGGGGTTCCGGCAATCGGGGGGCCGGAGGGGTGTGCGCACATGATGTGCGATGGGTGCTGGTACTTGGCCCTTATATTGGCCCCCTATCCCTCACCAAACCTCAAGAACTCACACCCCCTTAAAGAGCATTTGAGATTTTACAGGTTTGCTGCCAGTAGCCATTAAAGTGTCTGAAATGGGAACACTCTTTTCAAATGGTCACAAAATCTTGTACACTTCGAGTTTTTAGCTGAATGTTTTTGTGCATACCAACAAAAATACAAGGATCACATCTACCATGTTTGTGGCCAAAACTCCTTCCGAAAAAATTTTAAAAAATCCTGACCCGTAAAAAGTCTCAAAAATTGTGAAAAAAAAAAAACGAGTCGTCTTGCCATGAAACTTCACGTGAAGGCTTAAGGGACCATTGTATGAATTTACAAGCTATAAAAATGGCATTGGCACATAGAAATATGAAGATGTGCCAAACCCACCTACCACCCTATCGATCCACTACTTGTGCATCCCGTTTCTCTGGCCGGTGTAGTGCCCGCTCGCCCGCCCGCTCGTTTTGTCGATTGGCTTAGGCATACGGAGTTCATTCCCAGTCTAAGGTCAGATTGAACCGAGGGTTGCCACAGGAGTATCGGTAGCACGCAGAGGGGGAGCCGATCGATCCTCGACTTGCGCATCCCGCCCCTCTAGCAGTTGAGCGCCCGCACGCTCGTTTCGTGGGTTGACTTAGGCATACGGAGTTCATTCCCAGTCTAAGCATACCGAGTTCATTCCTAGTCTAAGATCAGACTGGATCAAGGGTTGTGACAGCAGGATCGACAGCACACAGAGGGGGACCTGGTCGATCCCCTGCTTGCGCATCTCGCCCCTCTGGTCGATCGAATGCCCGCACGCTCGTTCCGTGCGTTGATTTAGGCAAACGGAGTTCATTCCCAGTCTAAGCATACAGAGTTCATTCCCAGTCTAAGATCGGACCGGACCGAGGGTTGCAGCAGCAATTGCTAGGCTTTGGCATGTGCTGGTGCCGCATTTTTCTTTGTCGGGGCACCATCGTCGGAGAACTTAACCGACGGCATTGGGGTTCCGGCGATCGGGGGGACCAGGGGGGTGTGCGCACAGGATGTGCGATGTGTGCTGGTACTTGGCCCTTATATTGGGCCCCCTATCCCTCATCAAACCTCGAGAACTCACACCCCCTTAAAGAGCATTTGAGATTTTACAGGTTTGCTGCCAGTAGCCATTAAAGTGTCTTAAATGGGGACACTTTTTTCAAATGGTCACAAAATGTTGTACACTTTGAGTTTTAGCTGAATTTTTTTGTGCATGCCAAGAAAAATACAAGGATCACGTCAACCAAGTTTGGGGCCAAAACTCCTTCCGAAAAAATTTTAAAAAATCTCCAACCGCAAAAAGTTTTGAAAATCGTGAAAAATAGAAAATGAGTCGTCTTGCCATGAAACTTCACGTGAAGGCTTAAAGGACCATTGTATGAATTTACAAGCCATAAAAACGGCATTGGCATGCAGAAATATGAAGATGCACCTAAACCCACCTACCACCCTATCGATCCACAGCTTGCGCATCCCGTCTCTCTGGCAGACGTAGTGCCCGCCCGCTCACCCACCCGTTCGTTTCATCGATTGGCTTAGGCATACGGAGTTCATTCCCAGTCTAAGATCGGGTTAGATCGAGGGTTGGGCAGCAGGATTGGCAGCACACAGAGTGCGACCCGGTTGATCCCCGGCTTCCACATCCCGCCCCTCTGGTCGGCTGAGCGTCCGCACGCTCGTTTCGTGGGTTGACTTAGGCATACAGAGTTCATTCCCAGTTTAAGATCGAATCGGACAAAGGGTTGCGGCAGCACATGCTTGGCTCGGGCATGTGCTGGTGCCGCATTTTTCTTCGCCGGGGCACCATCGCCAGAGCATTGCCGGAGAACCTGACCGGCGGCATTAGGATTCTGGCGATCGGGGGGTCGAGAGGGTGTGCGCACATGATGTGCGATGGGTGCTTTTAGTTGGCCCTTATATTCGCCCCCTATCCCTCATCAAACCTCAAAAACTCACACCCCCTTAAAGAGCATTTCAGATTTTACAGGTTTGCTGCCAGTAGCCATTAAAGTGTCTGAAATGGGGACACTTTTTGCAAATGGACACAAAATCTTGTACACTTTGAGTTTTTAGCTGAATTTTTTTGTGCATGCCAACAAATATGCAATGATCACGTCTACCGAGTTTGGGGTCAAAAATCCTTCCAAAAAAATTTTAAAAAATCCCAAACCGCAAAAAGTTTCAAATATCATGAAAAATAAAAAACAAGTCGTCTTGCCATGAAACTTCACGTGAAGGCTTAAGGGACCATTTTATGAGTTTACAAGCCATAAAAATGGCATTGGCATGCAGAAATATGAAGATGTACCTAAACCCACCTACCACCATATCGATCCATGGCTTGCGCATCCCGTCTCTCTGGCCGGCGTAGTGCCTGCCCACTCGTCGCCCGCTCGTTCTGTCGGTTGGCTTAGGCATACGGAGTTGATTCCTAGTCTAAGATCAGACCAGACTGAAGGTTATGGTAGTAGGATCGGCAACACGCAGAGGTGGACCCGATCGATCCTCGGCTTGCGCATCCCGCCCCTCTGGCCGGCTGAGCGCCCATACGCTCGTTTCGTAGGTTGACTTAGGCATACGGAGTTTATTCCCAGTCTAAGCATACGGAGTTCATTCCCAATCTAGGATCGGACCGGACCGAGGGTTGCAGCAGCACATGCTGGGCTCAGGCATGTGCTGGTGCTGCATTTTTCTTCGTCGGGGCACCATTGTCAGAGAACCTGACCGACAGCATTGGGGTTCCGACGATCGGGGGGGTCGAGGGGGGTGTGCGCAAATGATGTGTGATGGGTGCTGGTTCTTGGCCCCTATTTTGGCCTCCTATCCCTCATCAAACCTCGAGAACTCACACCCCCTTAAAGAGCATTTAAGATTTTACAGGTTTGCTGCAGTAGCCATTAAAGTGTCTGAAATGGGGACACTTTTTGCAAATGGTCACAAAATCTTGTACACTTCGATTTTTTAGCTGAATTTTTTTGTGCATGCCAAAAAATATACAAGGATCACATCTACCAAGTTTGGGGCCAAAACTCGTTCCCAAAAAATTTTAAAAAATCCCAAACCTCAAAAAGTTTCAAAAATCGTGAAAAATAAAAAACGAGTCATCTTGCCATGAAACTTCACGTGAAGGCTTAAGGGACCATTGTATGAATTTACAAGCCATAAAAATGCAATTGGCATGCAGAGATATGAAGATATGCCAAAACCCACCTACCACCCTACCGATCCACGGCTTGTGCATAACGTCTCTCTGGTCGGCGTAGCGTCCGCCCGCCCATTCGTTTCGTCGGTTGGCTTAGGCATATGGAGTTCATTCCCAGTCTAAGATCAGACCGCACCATGGGTTCTGGTAGCAGGATTGGCAACACACAGAGGGGGACCCGGCCGATCCCTGGCTTATGCATCCCACCCCTCTGGCTGGCTGATGACCTGTACGCTCGTTTCGTGGGTTGACTTAGCCATAAGAAGTTCATTCCCAGTCTAAGCATATGGAGTTCATTCCCAGTCTAAGATCGGACCGGACCGAGGGTTACGGTAGCACATGCTGGGCTCGAGCATGTGCTGGTGTCACATTTTTCTTCACCGGGGCACCATCGCAAGAGCATCGTCGGAGAACTTGACCGACGGCATTAGGGTTCCGACGATCGGGGGGGTCGGGGGGTGTGCGCAGATGATGTGCGATGGGTGCTGGTGCCTGGTCGATCCCCAGCTTGCGCATCCCACCCCTCTGGCCGGCTGAGCGCCCGCATGCTCATTTCGTGGGTTAACTTAGGCATTCAGAGTTCATTCCCACTCTAAGCATACGGAGTTCATTCCCAGTCTAAGATCGGACCAGACCAAGGGTTGTGGCAGCACTTGCTGGGCTCAGGCATGTGCTGGTGCCGCATTTTTCTTCGTCGGGGTACCATCGCTAGAGCATCGCTGGAGAACCTGACTTGCGGCATTGGGGTTCCGGCGATCGGGGGGGCCGGGGGGGTGTGCGCACATGATGTGCGATGGGTGCTGGTACTTGGCCCTTATATTGGCCCCCTATCCCTCATCAAACCTCAAGAACTCACACCCCCTTAAAGAGCATTTGATATTTTAAAGGTTTGCTGCCAGTAGCCACTAAAGTGTTTGAAATGGGGACACTTTTTTCAAATGGTCACAAAATCTTGTACGCTTTGAGTTTTTAGCTGAATTTTTTTATGCATGCCAACAAAAATACAAGGATCACGTCTACCAAGTTTGGGGACAAAAATCCTTCCGAAAAAATTTTAAAAAATCTTGAACCGCAAAAAGTTTTTAAAATCGTGAAAAATAGAAAATTAGTCGTCTTGCCATGAAACTTCACGTGAAGGCTTAAGGGACCATTGTATGAATTTACAAGCCATAAAAATGGCATTGGCACATAGAAATATGAAGATATGCCTAAACCCACCTACCACCCTATCGATCCACGGCTTGTGCATCCCGTCTCTCTAGCCGACGTAGTGCCCGCCCGCCCACCCGCCTGCGCGTTTCGTTGGTTGGCTTAGCCATACGGAGTTCATTCCCTGTCTAAGATCAGACTAGATTGAGGGTTGCAGCAACAGGATCGACAGCATGCAGATGGGGACCCGATCGATCCTCGACTTGCGCATCCCACCCCTCTGGCCTGCTGAGCGCCCGCATGCTCGTTTAGTGGGTTGACTTAGGCATACGGAGTTCATTCCCAGTCTAAGCATATGGAGTTCATTCCTAGTCTAAGATCAGACCCAGCTGAGGGTTGCGGCAGCAGGATCTGCAGCACACAGAGGGGGACTCGGTCGATCCCCAGCTTGCGTATCCCACCCCTCTGCCCGGTTGAGCACCCGCACGCTCGTTTCGTGGGTTGACTTAGGCATACGAAGTTCATTCATAGTCTAAGCATACGGAGTTCATTCCCAATCTAAGATCGGACCAGACCGAGGGTTACAACAGCCCATGCTGGGCTCGGGCATGTGCTGGTGCCGCATTTTTTTTCACCGAGGCACCATCACCTGAGCATCGTCGGAGAACCTGACCGGTGGCATTGGGGTTCCGGTGATCGGGGGGCCGGGGGGGTGTGTGCGCATGATGTGCGATGGGTGCTGGTACTTGGCCCTTATATTGGCCCCCTATCCCTCATCAAACCTCGAGAACGCACACCCCCTTAAAGAGCATTTCAGATTTTACAGGTTTGCTGCCAGTAGCCATTAAAGTGTCTGAAATGGGGGCATTTTTTTTGAAATGGTCACAAAATCTTGTACACTTCGATTTTTTAGCTGAATTTTTTTATGCATGCCAACAAAAATACAAAGATCACGTCTACCAAGTTTGGGGCCAAAACTCCTTCCAAAAAAATTTTAAAAAATCTTGAACCTTAAAAAGTTTCGAAAATCTTGAAAAATAGAAAACGAGTCGTCTTGCCAAAAACTTCACGTGAAGGCTTAAGGGACCATTGTATGAATTTACAAGCCATAAAAATGACATTGGCACGTAGAAATATGAAGATGTGCCTAAACCAACCTACCAGCCTATCGATCTACGGCTTGCGCATCCTGTCGCTCTGGCCGGTGTAGTGCCCGCCCGCCAGCCCGCCTGCTCGCTTTGTCGGTTGGCTTAGTTATACGGAGTTCACTCCCAGTCTAAGATCAGACCAGACCGAGGGTTGCGACAGCAGGATTGGCTTCACGCAGAGGGGGACCCAGCCTATCCCCAGCTTGTGCATCCCGCCCCTCTGGCTGGCTGAATGCCCGTAGGCTTCTTTCGTGGGTTGACTTAGGCATACGGAGTTCATTCCCAGTCTAAGCATAGGGAGTTCATTCCCAGTCTAAGATCGGACCAGACCGAGGGTTGCGGTAGCACATGCTGGGCTCAAGCATTTCCTGGTGTCACATTTTTCTTCGTCAAGGGGGTGTGCGCACATGATGAGCGATGGGTGGTGGTACTTGGCCCTTATATTGGCCCCCTATCCCTCATCAAACCTCCAGAACTCACACCCCCTTAAAGAACATTTGAGATTTTATAGGTTTGCTGCCAGTAGCCATTAAAGTGTCTAAAATGGGGACACTTTTTTCAAATGGTCACAAAATCTTGTACACTTCAAGTTTTTAGCTGAATTTTTTTTTGCATGCCAACAAAAATACAAGGATCACGTCTACCAACTTTGGGGCCAAAACTCCTTTTGAAAAAATTTTAAAAAATCCTGAACCACAAAAAGTTTCAAAAATCATGAAAAATAGAAAACGAGTCGTGTTGCCATGAAACTTCACGTGAAGGCTTAATGGACAATTGTATGAATTTACAAGCCATAAAAATGGTATTGGCATGCAGAAATATGAAGATGTGCCTAAACCCACCTACCATACTATCGATCCACGGCTTGCGCATCCCGTCTCTCTGGCCGGCGTAGTGCCCGCCCTCCCGTCCGCCGGACGCTTCGTCGGTTGGCTTAGGCATATGGAGTTCATTCCAGGTCTAGGATCGGACCAATCTGAGGGTTGCGACAGCAAGATCGATAGCATGCAGAGAGGGACCCGGCCGATCCTCGGCTTGCGCATCCCGCCCCTCTGGCCGGCTGAGCGCCCACACGCTTGTTTCGTGGGTTGACTTAGGCATACGGAGTTCATTCCCAGTCTAAGCATACGGAATTCATTCCTAGTCTAAGCATACAGAGTTCATTCCCAGTCTAAGACCGAACCAGACCGAGGGTTACGGCAGCACATGCTGGGCTCGGGCATGTGCTGGTGCCGCATTTTTCTTTGTCGGGGCACCATCACCAGAGCATCGTTAGAGAACCTGACCAGCGGCATTGGGATTCTGGCGATGGGGGGGCCGAGGGGGTGTGCGCACATGATGTGTGATGGGTGCTGGTACTTGGCCCTTATATTGGGCCCTTATCCCTCATCAAACCTCGAGAACTCACAGCCCCTTAAAGAGCATTTGAGATTTTACAGGTTTGCTGCCAGTAGCCATTAAAGTGTCTGAAATGGGGACACTTTTTTTAAATGGTCACAAAATCTTGTACACTTCGAGTTTTTAGCTGAATGTTTTTGTGCATGCTAACAAAAATACAAGGATCACGTCTACCAAGTGCAGGACAAAAACTCCTTCCGAAAAAATTTTAAAAAATCTCGAACCGTAAAAAGTTTCAAATATCATGAAAAATAGAAAACGAGTCGTCTTGCCGTGAAACTTCACGTGAAGCCTTAAGGGACCATTGTATGAATTTACAAGCCATAAAAATGGCATTGGCACATAGAAATATGAAGATGTGCCTAAACCCACCTACCACCCTATCGATCCACGGCTTGCGCATCCCGTCTCTCTGGCTGAGGTAGTGCCCGCCCACCTGCCCGCTCGTTTCGTCGATTGGCTTAGGCATACGGAGTTCATTCCTAGTGTAAGATCAGACTAGACTGAGGGTTGCGGTAGTGGGATCGGTAGCACGTAGAGGGGAACCCGATCGATCCCCGCCCCTCTAGTCGGCTGAGTGCCGCACGCTCGTTTCGTGGGTTGACTTAGGCATACGAAGTTCATTCCCAGTCTAAGCATACAGAGTTCATTCCCAGTCTAAGATCGGACCGTACCGAGGGTTGCGAAAGCACATGCTGGGCTCGGGCATGTGCTGGTGCCGCATTTTTCTTCGTCGGGGCACCATCGCCAGAGAACCTGACCGGCGGCATTGGGTTCCGACGATCGGGGGGGCCGAGGGGTGTGCGCACATGATGTGCGATGGGTGCTGGTACTTGGCCCTTATATTGGCCCCATATCCCTCAACAAACCTCTAGAACTCACACCCCCTTAAAGAGCATTTGAGATTTTACAGGTTTGCTGCCAGTAGCCATTAAAGTGTCTGAAATGGGGACACTTTTTTGAAATGGTCACAAAATCTTGTACACTTTGAGTTTTTAGCTGCATTTTTTTGTGCATGCCAAAAACAATACAAGGATCATGTCTATTAAGTTTGCGGCCAAAACTTCTTTCAAAAAAATTTTAAAAAATCTTGAACCACAAAAAGTTTCAAAAATCATGAAAAATAGAAAACGAGCCGTCTTGTCATGAAACTTAACGTGAAGGCTTAAGGGACCATTGTATGAATTTACAAGCCATAAAAATGGCATTGGAACACAAAAATATGAAGATGTGCCTAAACCCACCTACCACCCTATCGATCCACGGCTTGCGCATCCCGTCTCTCTGGCCGACGTAGTGCCCGCCCGCCCGCTCGTTTAGTCGGTTGACTTAGGCATGCGGAGTTCATTCTCAGTCTAAGATCGGGCCGGATCGAGGGTTGTGGTAGCAGGATCAGCAGCATGCAAAAGGGGACCTGACCGATCCCCGGCTTGCACATCCCGCCCCTCTGGCCGGCTGAGCTTCCGCACGGTCGTTTTGTGGGTTGACTTAGGCATACGGAGTTCATTCCCAGTCCAAGCATACGGAGTTCATTCCCAGTCTAAGATCAGACTGGACTGAGGCTTACGAAAGCACATGCTGGGCTCGAGCATGTGCTGGTGCCGCATTTTTCTTCGTCGGGGCACCATCGCCGGAGCATCGCCAGAGCATCGCCAGAGCATTGCCAGAGAACCTGACCGGCGGCATTGGGGTTCCGGCGATCGGGGGGCTGGGGGGAGTGCGCACAAGATGTGTGATGGGTGCTGGTACTTGGCCCTTATATTGGCCCCCTATCCCTCATCAAACGTCGAGAACTCACACCCCCTTAAAGAGCATTTGAGATTTTATAGGTTTGCTGCCAGTAGCCATTAAAGTGTCTTAAATGGGGACACTTTTTTCAAATGGCCACAAAATCTTGTACACTTTGAGTTTTTAGCTAAATTTTTTTGTGCATGCCAAAAAAAATGCAAGGATCACGTCTACCAAGTTTGGGGCCAAAACTCCTTTCGAAAAAATTTTAAAAAATCCCAAACCATAAAAAGTTTGGATGATCATGAAAAATAGAAAACGAGTCATCTTGCCATGAACTTCACGTGAAGGCTTAAGGGACCATTGTATGGATTTACAAGCCATAAAAATGGCATTGGCACATAGAAATATGAAGATGTGCCTAAACCCACCTACCACCCTATCGATCCATGGCTTGCACATCCCGTCTCTCTGGCGAACATTGTGCCTGCCGGCCCGTCCGCCCGCTCGTTTCGTCGGTTGGGTTAGGCATAGGGAGTTCATTCCCAATCTAAGATCGGACCAGATCGGGGGTTACGACAGTAGAATCGACAATAGGCAGAGGGGGACCCGACCAATCCCGGGCTTACGCATCCCACCCCTCTGGCCTGCTGAGCACCCGCACGTTCATTCCGGGGGTTGACTTAGGCATACAAAGTTCATTCCCAGTCTAAGCACACGGAGTTCATTCCCGGTCTAAGATTGGACAGGACGAAGGGTTGCGACAGCACATGCTTGGCTTGGACTTGTTTTGGTGCCGCATTTTTCTTCGTCGGGGCACCATCACCGGTGCATCATCGAAGAACCTGACCGAAGGCAATGGGGTTCCGACGATCGGGGTGGCCAGGGGGGTGTGCGCACAGATGTGCGATGGGTGCTGGTACTTGGCCCTTATATTGGCCCCCTATCCCTCATAAAACCTCGAGAACTCACACCCCCTTAAAGAGCATTTAAGATTTTACAGGTTTGCTGCCAGTAGCCATTAAAGTGTGTGAAATGGGGACACTTTTCTCAAATGGTCACAAAATCTTGTACACTTCGAGTTTTTAGCTGAATGTTTTTGTGCATGCCAACAAAAATACAAGGATCACGTCTACCAAGTTTGGGACAAAAACGTCTTCTGGAAAAATTTTAAAAAATCCCGAACTGCAAAAGGTTTCGAAATAAAAAAAAATAAAAAATGAGTCGTCTTGCCATGAAACTTCACGTGAAGGCTTAAGGGAACATTGTATGAATTTACAAGCCATAAAAATGGCATTGGCACGCACAAATATGAAGATGTGCCTAAACCCACCTACCACCCTATCGATGCATGGCTTGTACATCCCGTCTCTCTGGCCGGGGTAGTGCCCGCCCACCTGCCCGCTCATTTCATCGATTGACTTAGGCATACAGAGTTCATTCCCAGTCTAAGATTAGATGACACTGAGGGTTGTAACAGCAGGATCGACAGCACGCAGACAGGGCCCGATCAATCCCTGCCCCTCTGGCCGGCTGAGCGCTGCACGCTCATTTCGTGGCTTGACTTAGGCATACGGTGTTCATACCCAGTCTAAGCATACAGAGTTCATTCCCGATCTAAGATCGGATCGGACCGAGGGTTACGGAAGCACATGCTGGGCTCGGGCATGTGCTGGTGCTGCATTTTTCTTCGTTGGGGCACCATCGTCAGAGCATCATCGAAGAACCTGACCGGCGGCATTGGGGTTCCGACGATTGGGGGGGTCGGAGGGTTGTGCGCACATGATGTGCGATGGGTGCTGGCACTTGCCCCTTATATTGGCCCCCTATCCCTCATCAAACCTCAAGAATTCACACCACCTTAAAGAGCATTTGAGATTTTACAGGTTTGCTGTCAGTAGCCATTAAAGTGTTTGAAATGGGGACACTTTTTTCAAATGGTCAAAAAATCTTGTACACTTCGAGTTTTTAGCTGAATTTTTTTTTGCATGGCAAAAAAAATACACGGATCACGTCTACCTAGTTTAGGGCCAAAAAACTTTCTGAAAAAATTTTAAAAAATCCTGAACCGCAAAAAGTTTAAAAAATCGTGAAAAATAAAAAATGAGTTGTCTTGCCATGAAACTTCACGTGAAGGCTTGCGCGAAAATATGAATATGTACCTAAACCCACCTACCACCCTATCGATCCATGGCTTGTGCATCCCATCTCTCTGGCCAACGTTGCGCCTGTCGGCCCGCCGGTCTGCTCGTTTCGTCGGTTGGCTTAGGCATAGGGAGTTCATTCCCAGTCTAAGATCGGACCAGATCGAGGGTTACGGCAGTAGGATCGACAACAGGTAGAGGGGGACCCAATCGATCCCGGGCTTGCACATCCCACCCCTCTGGCCGACTGAGCGCCCGCACGCTCGTTTCGGGGGTTGACATAGGCATACGAAGTTCATTCCCAGTCTAAGCACATGGAGTTCATTCCTGGTCTAAGATTGGATGGGACCGAGGTTTGCGACAGCACATGCTTGGCTCGGGCTCGTTCTGGTGCCGTAATTTTCTTCGTCGAGGCAGCATCGTCGGAGTATCGCTAGGGAACCTGACCGGTGGCATTGGGGTTCCGGTGATTAGGGGGGCCGGGTGGGTGTGCGCACATGATGTACGATGGGTGTTGGCACTTGCACCTTATATTGGCCCCCTATCCCTCATCAAACCTCGAGAATTCACACCACCTTAAAGAGCATTTGAGATTTTACAGGTTTGCTGCCAGTAGCCATTAAAGTGTTTGAAATGGGGACACTTTTTTCAAATGGTCACAAAATCTTGTAAAAAGTTTTGAAAATCATGAAAAATAGACCGTATGCCATGAAACTTCACGTGAAGGCTTAAGGGACCATTGTATGAATTTTCAAGCCATAAAAATGGCATTGGCACACATAAATATAAAGATGTGCCTAATCCCACCTACCCCCCTATCGATCCACGGCTTGCGCATCCCATCTCTCTGGCCGGCGTAGTGCTCGCCCGCCTGCTCGTTTCGTCGGTTGGCTTAGGCATACAGAGTTCATTCCCAGTCTAAGATCAGACCAGACCAAGGATTGTGGCAGTAGGATCGGCAGCACGTAGAGGGGACCCGACCGATCCTGGGCATGCGCATCCCGCCCCTCTGGCCGGCTGAACGCCCGCACGCTCGTTTCGTGGGTTGACTTAGGCATACGGAGTTCATTCCCAGTCTAAGCATACGGAGTTCATTCACAGTCTAAGATCGGATCAGACCGAGGGTTACGGTAGCATACGTTGGGCTTGGGCATGTGCTGGTGCCGCATTTTTCTTCGCTGGGGCACCATCGTCGGAGCATCACCGGAGAACCTGACCGACGGCATTGGGGTTTCGATGATCGGGGGGGGTGGGGGGGTGTGCGCACATGATGTGCGATGGGTGCTGGCACTTGGCCCTTATATTGGCCCCCTATCCCTCATCAAACCTCGAGAGCTCACACCCCTTAAAGAGCATTTTAGATTTTACAGGTTTGCTGCCCGTAGCCATTAAAGTGTCTGAAATGGGGACACTTTTTTCAAATGGTCACAAAATCTTGTACACTTTGAGTTTTTAGCTGAATTTTTTTATGCATGCCAACAAAAATACAAGGATCACGTCTACCAAGTTTGGGGCCAAAACTCCTTCCGAAAAAATTTTCAAAAATCATGAACCGTAAAAAGTTTTGAAAATCATGAAAAATAGAAAACGAGTTGTCTTGCCATGAAACTTCACGTGAAGGCTTAAGGGACCATTGTATGAATTTACAAGCCATTAAAATGGCATTGGAATGCAGAAATATGAAGATGTGCCTTAACCCACCTACCACCCTATCGATCCACGGCTTGCGCATCCCGTCTCTCTGGCCGGCGTGGTGCCCGCCCGCCCACCCGATCGCTTGTTTCGTCGATTGGCTTAGGCATATGGAGTTCATTCCTAGTCTAAGATCGGATTGGACTGAGGGTTACAACAGCACATGCTGGGCTCGGTCATGTGCTGGTGCCGTATTTTTCTTCGTCGAGGCACCATCGTCAGAGAAACTGATCGACGGCATTGAGGTTCCAACGATCGGGGGGGCCGGGGGGTGTGCGCACATGATGTGCGATGGGTGCTGGTACTTGGCCCTAATATTGGCCCCCTATCCCTCTTCAAACCTCAAGAACTCACCCCCCCTTAAAGAGCATTTGAGATTTTACAAGTTTGCTACCAGTAACCGTTAAAGTGTCTGAAATGGGGACACTTTTTTCAAATGGTCACAAAATCTTGTACACTTTGAGTTTTTAGCTGAATTTTTTCTGCATGCCAACAAAAATACAAGGATTATGTCTGCCAAGTTTGCGGCCAAAACTCCTTTCGAAAAAAGTTAAAAAAATCCCAAACCACAAAAAGTTTTAAAAATCGTGAAAAATAGAAAACGAGTCATCTTGCCATGAAACTTCTCGTGAAGGATTAAGGGACCATTGTATGAATTTACAAGCCAAGAAAATGGCTTTGGCATGTAGAAATATGAAGATGTGCCTAAACCCACCTACCACCCTATCGATCCACTGCCTGCGCATCCCGTCTCTCTGGCCGGCGTAGTGCCCGCCTGCCCGCCTGCCCGCTCGTTTCGTCGGTTGGCTAAGGCATCGGAGTTCATTCCTAGTCTAAGATCGGAGTTCATTCCCAGTCTAAGATCGGATTGGACTGAGGGTTACAATAGCACATGCTGGGCTCGGTCATGTGCTGGTGCCGTATTTTTCTTCGCCAAGGCACCATCGTCGGAGAAACCGACCGACGGCATTGGGGTTCCAACGATCGGGGGGGCTGGGGGGTGTACGCACATGATGTGCGATGGGTGCTGGTACTTGGCCCTTATATTGGCCCCCTATCCCTCATCAAACCTCGAAAACTCACACCCCCTTAAAGAGCATTTGAGATTTTACAGGTTTGCTACCAGTAGCCATTAAAGTGTCTGGAATGGGGACACTTTTTTCAAATGATCACAAAATCTTGTACACTTCGAGTTTTTAGCTGATTTTTTTTGTGCATGCCAAGAAAAATACAAGGATCACGTCTACCAAGTTTGGGCCCAAAACTCCTTTCGAAAAAATTTTAAAAATCCCAAACCGCAAGAAGTTTTGAAAATCCTGAAAGATAGAAAACGAGTCCTCTTGTCATGAAACTTCACGTGAAGGCTTAAGGGACGATTGTATGAATTTACAAGCCATAAAAATGGAATTGGGACGTAGAAATATGAAGATGTGCCTAAACCCACCTACCACCCTATCGATCAACGGTTGCGCATCCCGTCTCTCTGACCGGCGTAGTGCCCGCCCGCCCGCCTACTTGTTCCATCGGTTGGCTTAGGCATACGGAGTTCATTCCCAGTCTAAGATCAGACCGAATCGAGGGTTGCGGTAGCAGGATCGACAGCATGCAGAGGGGGACCCGACCGATCCTCGGCTTATGCATCCCGCCCCTCTGGCCGGCTGAGCGCCCGCACGCTCGTTTCTTGGGTTGACTTAGGCATACAGTGTTCATTCCCAGTCTAAGCATACGGAGTTCATTCCCAGCCTAATATCAGATCAGATCGAGGGATGTTGTAGCACATGCTGGGCTTGGGCATGTGCTGGTGCCACATTTTTCTCCGTCAAGGCACCATCATCGGAGAACCTGACCGATGGCATTGGGGTTTCGACGATCGGGGGGGCCGGGGGGTGTACACAGATGATGTCCGATGGGTGCTGGTTCATGGCCCTTATATTGGCCCCCTATCCTTCATCAAACCTTGCGAACTCACACCCCCTTACAGAGCATTTGAGATTTTACAGGTTTGCTGCCAGTAGCCATTAAAGTGTCTGAAATGGGGACACTTTTTTCGAATGGTCACAAAATCTTGTACACTTCGAGTTTTTAGCTGATTTTTTTGTGCATGCCAAGAAAAATACAAGGATCACGTCTACCAAGTTTGGGCCCAAAACTGCTTTTGAAAAAATTTTAAAAAATCCTGAACCACAAAAATTTTCAAAAATCTTGAAAAATGGAAAACGAGTCATCTTGACATGAAACTTCACGTGAAGGCTTATGGGACCATTGTATGAATTTACAAGCCATAAAAATGGCATTGGCATGTAGAAATATGAAGATGTGCCTAAACCCACCTACCACCCTATCGATCCACGGCTTGCGATCCCGTCTCTCTGGCCGACGTAGTGCCCGCACGCCCACCCGCTCGTTTCGTCGGTTGGCTTAGGTATACAGAGTTCATTCCCAGTCTAAGATCAGACCAGATCGAGGGTTGTGACTGAAGGATCGACAGCACATAGATGGGGACCTGGCCGATCCCCGGCTTGCGCATCCCGCCCCTCTGGCCGGCTGAGCGCCCGCACGCTCATTTCATGGGTTGACTTAGGCATACGGAGTTCATTCCCAGTCTAAGCATACGGAGTTTATTCCCAGTCTAAGATCGGACCGGACCAAGGGTTACGGTAGCACATGCTGGGCTCGGGCATTTGCTGGTGTCGTATTTTTCTTCACCGAGGCACCAACGTCGAACCATCGTTGGAGAACCTGACCGGCGGTATTGTGGTTCCGACGATCGGGGGGGTCAGGGGGGGTGTGCGAACATGATGTGCGATGGGTGTTGGTACTTGGCCCTTATATTGGCCCCCTATCCCTCATTAAACCTCGATAACTCACACCCCCTTAAAGAGCATTTGAGATTTTGCAGGTTTGTTGCCAGTAGCCGTTAAAGTGTCTGAAATGAGGACACTTTTTTCAAATGGTCACAAAATCTTGTACACTCCAAGTTTTTAGATGAATGTTTTTGTGCATGTCAATAAAAATACAAGGATCACTTCTACCAAGTATGGGGCCAATTCTCTTTCTGAAAAAATTTTAAAAAATCCCAAACCGTAAAAAATTTCAAAAATCATGAAAAATAGAAAATGAGTCGTCTTGCCTTGAAACTTCATGGGAAGGGTGAAAGGACCATTTTATGAATTTACAAGCCATAAAAATGGCATTGGCATGTAGAAATATGGAGATGTGCCTAAACCCACCTACCACCCTATCGATCCACAGCTTGTGCATCCCGTCTCTCTGGCCGGCGTAGTGCCCGCCCACCCGGTTGCATTCCCAGTCTAAGATCGGACCAGACCAAGGGTTGCGGCAGCATATGCTGGGCTCGAGCATGTGCTGGTGCCACATTTTTCTTCGTCGAGGAACCATTGCCAAAGCATCATCGGAGAACCTGATTGGTGGCATTGTGGTTCCAGCGATTAAGGGGCGGGGGGGCGGTGTGCGCACATGATGTGTGATGGGTGCTGGTACTTGGCCCCTATGTTGGCCCCCTATCTCTCATCAAACCTTGAGAACTCACACCCCCTTAAAGAGCATTTGAGATTTTACAGGTTTGCTGCCAGTAGCCCTTAAAGTGTCTGAAATGGGGACACTTTTTTCAAATGGTCACAAAATCTTATACACTTCAAGGTTTTAGCTGAATTTTTTTGTGCATGCGAAAAAAAATACAGGGATCACGTCTACCAAGTTTGGGGCCAAAACTCTTTCCGAAAAAATTTTAAAAAATCTCGAACCGCAAATAGTTTTGAAAATCGTGAAAAATAGAAAACAGGTCGTCTTGCAATGAAACTTCACGTGAAGGCTTAAGGGACCATTGTATGAATTTACAAGCCATAAAAATGGCATTGGCATGCAAAAATATGAAGATATGCCTTAACCCACCTACCACCCTATCGATCCACGGCTTGCGCATCCCGTCTCTCTTGCCAACGTAGTGCCCGCCCGTCCGTTCGTTTCGTCGGTTGGCTTAGGCATACGGAGTTCATTCCAGTCTAAGATTGGACCGGACTGAGGGTTACAGCAGCAGGATCAGCAGCACGCAGAGGGAGAACCGGTCGATCCCCGAATTGAGCATCCCGCCCCTCTGGCCGGCTGAACGCCCGCACGTTCGTTTCGTGGGTTGACTTAGGCATATGGAGTTCATTCCCAGTCTAAGCATACAGAGTTCATTCCTAGTCTAAAATTGGATCAGACCGAGGGTTACGGTAGCACATGCTGGGCTCGAGCATGTGCTGGTGTCGTATTTTTCTTTGCCAGGGCACCATCGTCGGAGCATCACCGGAGAACCTGACCGGTGGCATTGGGGTTCCAGCGATGGGGGGTTCGGGGGGTGTGCGCACATGATGTGCGATGGGAGCTGGTACTTGGCCCTTATATTGGCCCCCTATCCCTCATCAAACCTCAAGAACTCACACCCCCTTAAAGAGCATTTGAGATTTTATAGGTTTGCTGCCAGTAGCCATTAAAGTGTCTAAAATGGGGACACCTTTTTCAAATGGTCACAAAATCTTGTACACTTTGAGTTTTTAGCTGAATTTTTTTGTGCATACCCAAAAAAATACAAGGATCACACCTACCAAGTTTGGGGCCAAAAATCCTTCCTAAAAAATTTTAAAAAATCCCGAACCATAAAAAGTTTCAAATATCATGAAAAATAGAAAACGAGTCGTCTTGCCATGAAACTTCACGTGAAGGCTTAAGGGACCATTGTATGAATTTACAAGCCATAAAAATGGCATTGGCACACAGAAATATGAAGATGTGCCTAAACCCACCTACCACCCTATTGATCCACGGCTTGCGCATCCCGTCTCTCTAGCCGGCGTAGTGCCCGCCCGCCCGCCCGTTTCGTCGGTTGGCTAGGGCATACGGAGTTCATTCCCAGTCTAAGATCAGATCGGACTGAGCATTACAGTAGTAGGATTGATAGCACATAGAGGGGGACCCGACCGATGCTTAGCTTGCGCATCCCGCCCCTCTGGTCGGCTGAGCGCCCGAACGCTCATTTCATGGCTCGACTTAGGCATACGGAGTTCATATCCAGTCTAAGCATACCGAGTTCATTCCCAGTCTAAGATCGGATCAGACTGAGGGTTGTGACAGCACATGCTGGGCTCTGGCATGTGCTGGTGCCACCTTTTTCTTTCGCCGGGGCACCATCGCCGGAGAACCTAACCAGCAGCGTTGGGGTTCCGACGATCGGGGGGGCCGAGGGGGTGTGCGCACATGATGTGCGATGGGTGCTAGTACTTGGCCCTTATATTGGCCCCGTATCCCTCATCAAACCTCTAGAACTCACACTCCCTTAAAGAGCATTTGAGATTTTATAGGTTTGCTGCCAGAAGCCATTAAAGTGTCTGAAATGGGGACACTTTTTTCAAATGGTCACAAAATCTCGTACACTTTGAGTTTTTAGCTGAATTTTTTTGTGCATGCCAAAAAAAATACAAGTATCATGCCTACCAAGTTTGGGGCCAAAAATCCTTCCAAAAAATTTTTAAAAAATCCCAAACCGTAAAAAGTTTCGAAAATCATGAAAAATAGAAAATGAGTCGTCTTGCCATGAAACTTCACGTGGAGGCTTAAGGGACCATTGTATGAATTTACAAGCCATAAAAATGGTATTTGCATGCAGAAATATGAAGATGTGCCTAAACCCACCTACCACCCTATCGATCCACGGCTTGCGCATCCCGTCTCTCTGGCCGGCGTAGTGCCCGCCCGCCTGCCCGTTCCGTCGGTTGGCTAGGGCATACGGAGTTCATTCCCAGTCTAAGATCAGATCGGACTGAGCATTACAGTAGTAGGATTGACAGTACGCAGAGGGGGACCCGACCGAAGCCTAGCTTGCGCATCCCGCCCCTCTGGTCGGCTGAGCGCCCGAACGCTCATTTCATGGGTCGACTTAGGCATACGGAGTTCATTCCCAGTCTAACCATACCGAGTTCATTCCCAGTCTAAGATCGGATCGGACTGGGGTTGTGACAGCACATGCTGGGCTCTGGCATGTGCTGGTGCCACCTTTTTCTTTCGCCGGGGCACCATCGCCGGAGCATCGCCGGAGAACCTGACCAGCAGCGTTGGGGTTTCGACGATCGGGGGGGCCGGGGGGGTGCGCGCACATGATGTGCGATGGGTGCTAGTACTTGGCCCTTATATTGGCCCCGTATCCCTCATCAAACCTCTAGAACTCACACTCCCTTAAAGAGCATTTGAGATTTTATAGGTTTGCTGCCAGTAGCCATTAAAGTGTCTGAAATGGGGACACTTTTTTCAAATGGACACAAAATCTTGTACACTTTGAGCTTTTAGCTGAATTTTTTTGTGCATGCCAACAAAAATATAAGGATCACGTCTACCAACTTTGGGGCCAAAAATCCTTCCAAAAAGATTTTAAAAAATCTAAAACCGTAAAAAGTTTCCAAAATCGTGAAAAATAGAAAACGAGTCGTCTTGCAATGAAACTTCATATGAAGGCTTAAGGGACCATTGTATGAATTTACAAGCCATAAAAATGGCATTGGCATGGAAAAATATGAAGATGTGACTAAACCCACCTACCACCTATCGATCCACGGCTTGCGCATCCCGTCTCTCTGGTCGGCGTAGTGCCCGCCCACCCCCTCATTTTGTCGGTTGGCTTAGGCATACGGAGTTCATTCCCAGTCTAAGATCAAACGGGACTGAGCATTACAGTAGCAGGATCAGCAACACGTAGAGGGGGAACCGGCCGATCCTCGGCTTGGGCATCCCGCCCCTCTGGTTGGCAGAGCGCCCGCACGCTCGTTTCGTGGGTTGACTTAGGCATACGGAGTTCATTCCCAGTCTAAGCATACGGAGTTCATTCCCAGTCTAAGATCAGACCAGATCGAGGGTTGCGATAACACATGCTGGGCTTATGCATGTGCTGGTGCCGTATTTTTCTTCACCGGGGCACAATCGTCGGAGCTTCGTCAGAGAACCTGACCGGCGACATTAGGGTTCCAGCGATCGAAGGGGTCGGGTGGGCTGTGTGCGCACATGATGTGCGATGGGTGCTGGTACTTGGCCCTTATATTGGCCCCTTATCCCTCATCAAACCTCAAGCACTAACTCCCCCTTAAAGAGCATTTGATATTTTATAGGTTTGCTGCCAGTAGCCTTTAAAGTGTCTGAAATGGGGACACTTTTTTCAAATGGTCACAAAATCTTGTACACTTCGAGTTTTTAGCTGAATTTTTTTGTACATACCAAAAAAAATACAAAGATCACGTCTACCAAGTTTGGGGCCAAAACTCCTTACGAAAAAATTTTAAAAAATCCCAAACCGTAAAAAGTTTCGAAAATCATGAAAAATAGAAAACGAGTCGTCTTGCCACGAAACTTCACGTGAAGGCTTAAGGGACCATTGCATGAATTTACAAGCCATAAAAACGGCATTGGCATGCAGAAATATGAAGATGTGCCTAAACCCACCTACCACCCTATCGATCCGCGGCTTGCGCATCTCGTCTCCCTGGCCGACGTAGTTCCCGCCCGCCCGTCCGCTCGTTTCAACGGTTGGCTTACGCATATGGAGTTCATTCCCAGTCTAAGATTTGATCGGACTGAAGGTTACGGTATTAGGATCGGAGCGCGTAGAGGGGGACTCGGCTGATCCTCAGCTTACGCATCCCACCCCTCTGGCTGACTGAGTGCTCGCATGCTCCTTTCGTGGGTTGACTTAGGCATACGGAGTTCATTCTCAGTCTAAGCATACGGAGTTCATTCCCATTCTAAGATCGAACTGGACCGAGGGTTACGGCAGCACATGCTATGCCCGGGCATGTACTGGCGCTGCATTTTTCTTCACCGGGGCACCATCGTCGGAGCATCATCGGAGAACCTGACCGACGGCATTGGGGTTCCGACGATCGGGGGGGCCGGGGGGTGTGCCCACATGATGTGCAATGGGTGCTGGTATTTGGCCCTTATATTGGCCCCCTATCCCTCATCAAACCTCAAGAACTCACACCCCCTTAAAGAGCATTTGAGATTTTACAAGTTTGCTGCCGGTAGCCATTCAAGTGTCTGAAATGGGGACACTTTTTTCAAATGATCACAAAATCTCGTGCATGTCATATTTTTCTTTGCCCGGGCACCATCGTCGGAGCATCACCGGAGAACCTGATCGGTGGCATTGGGGTTCCGGCGATCAGGGGGGTCGGGGGGGTGTGCGCACATGATGTGCGATGGGAGCTGGTACTTGGCCCTTATATTGGCCCCCTATCCCTCATGAAACCTCAAGAACTCACACCCCCTTAAAGAGCATTTGAGATTTTATAGGTTTGCTGCCAGTAGCCATTAAAGTGTCTAAAATGGGGACACTTTTTTCAAATGGTCACAAAATCTTGTACACTTCGAGTTTTTAGCTGAATTTTTTTGTGCATGCCAAAAAAAATACAAGTATCGTGTCTACCAAATTTGGGGCCAAAAATCCTTCCAAAAAATTTTTAAAAAATCCCAAACCGCAAAAAGTTTCAAAAATCATGAAAAATAGAAAATGAGTCGTCTTGCAATGAAACTTCACGTGGAGGCTTAAGGGACCATTGTATGAATTTACAAGCCATAAAAATGGTATTTGCATGCAGAAATATGAAGATGTGCCTAAACCCACCTACCACCCTATCGATCCACGGCTTGCGCATCTCGTCTCTCTGGCCGGCGTAGTGCCCGCCCGCCCGCCCGTCCGCCCGTTTCATCGGTTGGCTAGGGCATACGGAGTTCATTCCCAGTCTAAGATCAGATCGGACTGAGCATTACAGTAGTAGGATTGACAGCACGCAGAGGGGGACCTGACCGATGCCTAGCTTGCGCATCCTGCCCCTCTGGTCGGCTGAGCGCCCGAACGCTCATTTCATGGGTCGACTTAGGGATACGGAGTTCATTCCCAGTCTAAGCATACCGAGTTCATTCCCAGTCTAAGATCAGATCGGACTGAGGGTTGTGACAGCACATGCTGGGCTCTGGCATGTGCGGGTGCCACCTTTTTCTTTCGCCGGGGCACCATCGCTGGAGCATCGCCAGAGAAGCTGACCAGTAGCGTTGGGGTTCCGGCGATCGGTGGGGCCGGGGGGGTGTGCGCACATGATGTGCGATGGGTGCTAGTACTTGGCCCTTATATTTGCCCCGTATCCCTCATCAAACCTCTAGAACTCACACTCCCTTAAAGAGCATTTGAGATTTTATAGGTTTGCTGCCAGTAGCCATTAAAGTGTCTGAAATGGGGACACTTTTTTCAAATGGTCACAAAATCTTGTACACTTTGAGCTTTTAGCTGAATTTTTTTGTGCATGCCAACAAAAATATAAGGATCACGTCTACCAACTTTAGGGCCAAAAATCCTTCCAAAAAAATTTTAAAAAATCTCAAACCGCAAAAAGTTTCCAAAATCGTGAAAAATAGAAAACGAGTCGTCTTGCAATGAAACTTCATGTGAAGGCTTAAGGGACCATTGTATGAATTTACAAGCCATAAAAATGGCATTGGCATGGAAAAATATGAAGATGTGCCTAAACCCACCTACCACCTATCGATCCATGGCTTGCGCATCCCGTCTCTCTGGTCGGCGTAGTGCCCGCCTGCCCCCTCATTTTGTCGGTTGGCTTAGGCATACGGAGTTCATTCCCAGTCTAAGATCAAACGGGACTGAGGGTTACAGCAGCAGGATCAGCAGCACGCAGAGGGGGAACCGGCCGATCCCCGGCTTGCGCATCCCACCCCTCTGGTTGGCAGAGCGCCCGCACGCTCGTTTCGTGGGTTGACTTAGGCATACGGAGTTCATTCCCAGTCTAAGCATACGGAGTTCATTCCCAGTCTAAGCATACGGAGTTCATTCCCAGTCTAAGATCAGACCGGACCGAGGGTTGCGATAGCACATGCTGGGCTCGTGCATGTGCTGGTGCCATATTTTTCTTCACCGGGGCACAATCGTCGGAGCTTCGTTGGAGAACCTGACCGACGACATTAGGGTTCCAACGATCGAGGGGGTCGGGGGGGCTGTGTGCGCACATGATGTGCGATGGGTGCTGGTACTTGGCCCTTATATTGGCCCCTTATCCCTCATCAAACCTCAAGCACTAACTCCCCCTTAAAGAGCATTTGATATTTTACAGGTTTGCTACCAGTAGCCTTTAAAGTGTCTGAAATGGGGACACTTTTTTCAAATGGTCACAAAATCTTGTACACTTCGAGTTTTTAGCTGAATTTTTTTGTACATACCAAAAAAAATACAAGGATCACGTCTAGCAAGTTTGGGGCCAAAACTCCTTACAAAAAAATTTTAAAAAATCCCAAATCGTAAAAAGTTTCGAAAATCATGAAAAATAGAAAACGAGTCGTCTTGCCATGAAACTTCACGTGAAGGCTTAAGGGACCATTGCATGAATTTACAAGCCATAAAAATGGCATTGGCATGTAGAAATTTGAAGATGTGCCTAAACCCACCTGCCACCCTATCGATCCACGGCTTGCGCATCCCGTCTCCCTGGCCGACGTAGTTCCCGCCCGCCCGTCCGCTCGTTTCATCGGTTGGGTTAGGCATACGGAGTTCATTCCCAATCTAAGATTTGATCAGACTGAGGGTTACGATAGCAGGATCGAAGCACGTAGAGGGGGACTCGGCCGATCCTCAGCTTGTGCATCCCACCCCTCTGGCTGACTGAGCGCCCGCACACTCCTTTTGTGGGTTGACTTAGGCTTACGGAGTTCATTCTCAGTCTAAGCGTACGAAGTTCATTCCCAGTCTAAGATCGGACTGGACCGAGGGTTATGGCAGCACATGCTATGCCCGGGCATGTACTGGTGCTACATTTTTCTTCATCGGGGCACCATCGTCGGAGCATCATCGGAGAACCTGACCGACGGCATTGGGGTTCCGACGATTGGGGGGGCCGGGGGGTGTGCCCACATGATGTGTAATGGGTGCTGGTATTTGGCCCTTATATTGGCCCCCTATCCCTCATCAAACCTCAAGAACTCACACCCCCTTAAAGAGCATTTGAGATTTTACAAGTTTGCTGCCGGTAGCCATTCAAGTGTCTGAAATGGGGACACTTTTTTCAAATGGTCACAAAATCTCATACACTTCGAGTTTTTAGCTGAATTTTTTTGTGCATGCCGAAAAAAATACAAGGATCACGTCTACCAAGTTTGGGGCCAAAACTCCTTCCGAAAAAATTCTAAAAAATCCTGAACGGCAAAAAGTTTTGAAAATCATGAAAAATAGAAAACGAGTCATCTTGCCATGAAACGTCACGTGAAGGCTTAAGGGACAATTGTATGAATTTAAAAGCCATAAAAATGGCACTGGCATGCAGAAATATGAAGATGTGCCTAAACCGACCTACCACCCTATCAATTCACGGCTTGCGCATCTCGTCTCTCTGGCAGACGTAGTGCCCGCCCGCCCACCCGCCCGCTCATTTTGTCGATTGGCTTCGGCATACAGAGTTCATTCCCAGTCTAAGATCGGACCAGACCGAGGGTTGCGGCAGCATGATCGGCAGCACGCAGAGGGGGACTCGGCCGATCCCAAGCTTGTGCATCCCGCCCCTCTGGACGGCTGAGTGCCCGCACGCTCGTTTCATGGGTTGACTTAGGCATACAGAGTTCATTCCCAGTCTAAGCATATGGAGTTCATTCCCAATCTAAGATCAGATCAGACTGAGGGTTACGGTAGCACATACTGGGATCGGGCATGTGCTGGTGTCGTATTTTTCTTCGTCGGGGCACCATCATCGGAGCATCATCGAAAAACCTATCCGGTAGTGTCATAACGTCTAGATCCAAGGATCTATCACTAGACATTGACTTAAGGGAGTCGCCACAAATCTTTTTTATATAGGTGCGATTGGCCACTTAAAGAATCTGTCCTTTTAGGGAACACCTAAGTTTAAGGGTCCCTAAAAGAATAGGTTCAGGTCTACAAACCGAAACAGGGTTCGGGAGTTCGGTTACGTGTGAGGAAGGTTATAGCACCCTCACAACGCCCATCAAAAGATGGTACCAGCTGAAATTTGTGTTATCTAAAAAGCCTTAAAATTTTTCCAAGTAATTAATTATTGGAAATTATTCTCAATTGACTCTAATACTTTTAGTAGAAAATTGAGAAAATTCCTTCACCTCAAGAATATGCAAGAAAAACTACTGCTTCACTTACAGAGGCTCCATCGTCAGATTAGTTAAAGAAAAATCAAAATCAAAATCAAAATAGAAAGAAAGGAAAGAATGATTGTTCTTGTGTAGGGAAAATTGATACTTTCAACTTTTCCCCAAAAATACTTTTTTTAGAAATTTATTTTTAAGAAAAATTGATACTTTCAACTTTTCCTCAAAAATATTTTTTTGAAACTTTGATTTCCAAGGAAAATTGATACTTTCAACTTTTCCCTAAAAATATTTTTTTTGGAAATTTTAATTTTTATTTAAAGAAAATAGAATAATAAAAATAGAAAAATAAAGAAAAGTAAAACAAAAATAAAATTAAAATTAAGATAAAAAGAATATTAAATAAACCTAATCTAATAAATAAAAAAAACAAATAAATAAATAAATGAAAATAAAAAAAATTCAAAAAAAAAAAACAAAAAAAACCTAGAGCGGCACGGATCGCGGCTCGGCTCGGCTCAAGGAAGAGAAACGGCTCGGGGGCGGCTTGGTCGGCTTGGCTCGAAGGGGGGCTGGCATGCCCGGGTCAGGAAGCGGGTTGACGCTCGGGTCGGGTCAGGTCACGATAAAACGCGCGGATCCTTTGGGTCACTTAAGGCCAAAACGACGTCGTTTTGAGAGGGTATAAAAGGCACTTCCCTCTATTTTTCGACAAAACGCTCCTCCCCTCTCTCTCTCTTCTTCCTTTTTCCTCTTCCTTCTCTCTAAAAGGCCAAAGAACTCCGGTTGAAGATTCACCAGATTTTGGGTTTTGTCATCAGAATCTGGGTTTTTTCACCGGAAGTTCGCCGAAGGTCACCGATTTTTGGGATTCTTTTTCGGAAACTGGGCAGGTCGCCAGAAACTTCAAGGTTGGTCAAAATTTTTGTCGAAAAATTCAAACTTTGCCGAAAACTTCACCGAAATCTGGAATTTTCCAGAAATTCCTAGAAAAAAAATGCCAAAAATCTTCAAAAAATTTCTTCTAATTCCCAGAACCCTTCTACACCTTTTTTTAGCCTTCTATACGCCTCTTTTCCCTTAAATCAATAGCTTTTGCTTACTGTTTTTCTTCTGTCCAACATTCTGTTCCAGAGGTCCCTTTTATAGGGATTGATCATGAGTTCCTGATCAATCCCAATTCCTCCTTGGACGGGAATTCAATCTTTGAATCCAATCTAGACTCTCTTGATTGAATTCCCCTTCACAGTGGGATTCTTCCACTTTCAATCCCAGCCCTCCAAAATCAAATAAAAAAAATAATAGATAATTAGAAAAGATAGGATAGATAAAAAAAAAAAATAATATCAAATATACAAAAAATCAGATAAACGGAACAAGAATTATTAACAGATAATACAATAAGATAAATCAAAAAAATATTACAAGAAAAATAATAAAAAATTATAATAATAATAAATAAATTATAATATATAATAAATATAGAACTATATAAATAAAATACATATAAATATTAACAAAAAATAAATAAATAAGTAAAAATATACATATAATAATAATAAATAATAAAATACATAAAATACAAAAGAAAAGAAACGATAAAAAGGAAAAAAAATACAAAGTAAAAATTGCATTGGGCTTACCCATTTGGGCTAGGCCGAATTGATCTGGGCCAGGACCCAATTGGGTGTCTACAGCTACCCCTCTTTGCACATTTTCTGTGAAACAGAAATTGCGCAAAGACGTAGACACCCAATCAAGACTCAACTCAACATTGTCATTTTTTGTTTTTTTTTTTTGTTTTTTTTTTGTTTTTTGTTTTTTGTTTTTTGTTTTTTTTTTTACCAAAGCTCCTCTAAATAGAGGCTCAACGACTTTGAGAAACATAAATTGCTCCTCTAAACAGAGGCACCACGACTTTTGAAAATAAATTTCTCCTCTAAACAGAGGCACCACGACTTTGAAAAATAAATTGCTCTTCTAAACAGAGGCACCACGACTTTTGGAAAGTAAATTGCTCCTCTAAACAGAGGCACCACGACTTTGAAAAATAAAGTGCTCCTCTAAACAGAGGCACCACGACTTTTGGAAAGTAAATTGCTCCTCTAAACAGAGGCACCACGACTTTGAAAAATAAATTGCTCCTCTAAACAAAGGCACCACGACTTTGAAAAATAAATTGCTCCTCTGAACAGAGGCACCACGACTTTGAGAAAGTAAATTGCTCCTCTAAACAGAGGCACCACGACTTTGAAAAATAAATTACTCCTCTAAACAGAGGCACCACGACTTTTGGAAAGTAAATTGCTCTTTGACAATCATGTCCAAAGGAGTTGAAAGTTATGTTTGAAGGAATTTCAGGGGATTATGCCCAAAGGTCTTATAAATCAACCCTGATACCAAAAGACATCCTATTTCAAGGATTAGGAACTTACCTGACAAGCTTTTTTTTCAATTTTACAAAATATCTTCATATCTGTCTTCTCCATGTGGGATGTTGGAACACCCTTGCTTCTTGAATTTATACACTCTACTTTCCTGAAAGTAGTGTGTGCTATGCAAATGCATATGAATTTCAATGCATGCTATGCAAATGTTAGCCAAATAATTCCTATTCAATGTATGGTACTCAAGTTTCTCAAGCTCTTCTTGGGCATCAAGCTTTTCGATTCTTCAGAGATCCAATTATACTGCTCTTCTAAGATCGAAATAGTGTAACTCTTAATTATTTTTTTCCACTCACATTCTTCCTTGTTCAGTTTCTCAATACTTTGGAATAAGCTTCATCAATTGATCATCACTTGTCCATCATTCAATGAATTTTTCAGCACTAACAAATTTTAAAATAAGTTTCATCCACCATCACTGGGTCATTACTCATAGGTGTCTCAGCATTAACCATTCCAAAACAAACTTTGTCCACTGATTGTTCTCATCATTCAATCATAACTTGCAAATCATATCGACCAATTCATCATTGTACTCATCACTCGGTTATACCACTTTTCAAGATTTGCCCCATTATATTCTCCATTTGGTCACATCATATATCCTTCCAAATCATCTTTTTTAGGATTCTACCATTTCTTCATTTTGCTACCACCATCATCTTAGATTTTCTTTTCAAATGAATGCAAGACTCTTTTAAGCACATATTCATTCATTCATTATCATTTCAATTCTTAACAAATACAATGCAATCAGGCATTTTCTCAATTCATTCTAGGGGTGAAACAATAAGAGAACACAAGGTGAATTATGGTAAAGATAATCAATGAAGATCTATTTTGGTACAAAACAAATGGGAAAGAAAATAAATTGGACATATGTCATTGGGATGGATGGTATGTCCAAATGATGAATATCCAGACAATTCTTAACATTAATCTAGCATTCTTTTTCAAAAACTCATTCCATTTACTGTTGAAGTCAACTTGAGCTTGGCGAACTTTGCCCCAGTCTTTGAGGGATCTTCAGATGTCTTTGATCTTTCATTTATGTGAGCCGTTTGACCTGGATCTTTTTCCATCAACCTTTCAGGTTTTTAATTTGAATCTTTTTTTTTTCATTTTCTCATTTCTTTCTTTTTCTTTTTTCTTTCTTTTTTATTCCTTTTTTCATCATCTTTTTTCTCTTTTCTCATTTTTCATCCATTGTTGATATCTTTCATACATCAAACTTTAGAGCCTGATTCCATTGCTTCCTCATGAGCATACCTTCGCTCAACATATGATCATTCAAGTTGAGTATTCACATTTGATCCAAATGGACTTTTCAAGGTTGTAATGTAGGCCAAGGTGAAGGGTCATAAAAAAATGGATATAATAGGCTCAAAACACGTATTAAAAAGGTTCAACACCAAAGGATCATTTGATATAACTTGGCATTTTACCCCTACATTGTTTCACTATTTGCTTTCTTCACACAAAGGATTCTCATTACTTTGCCCCAAGTCATGTGTGGCATTTTTTCTTTTTTTTTTGAGATCTTTTTGTGATTTTTTCAAAAATTACCCCCCAGTGTAGAGCGTGATCCTTGGTTAGGGTTCTTCAGAAAAAGAAATCATAACAGGCTCAAAGGGGTAGCAATAAATGGTTTTTCGAATGGTAAAAGAAAGATGGCCATTTTTCATCTCAACTGTGAATACCTTTCTTGAACATCATCTATTGAACAAAGCTCATGAATCTGTATAAAAGATTACACATCTTCAAGACATATCTATTTCACTTCCGGTAACAGCTTATTTTTGCTCAAATCATCTTCTCATATTAAATGTAGATGAGTTCTCAAAATTAAATCCCAGAATTATTGTTATCATTGTCTAAATATTCATCATCTGAAATTTAAGAATGGGAATGTAAAGTTATGAAAGGTAACGGAGCATGGAGTAATGGTCAAGTGAAAGAGAAAAATGTAATGAAATGCATTGACTTGCCTTTATTAAAATGATAACAAGTGAAGTCATATTGCAAAAAGAAATCTAACATTATTTGAAAAGAAATCCTAAAATGACAGAAGAAACCTTCAACCAGCCTTATCTCCATTTTTTAAAATTGTCCCCCTATGCGATCAGGTGAAGAATTTCTATTGACATCTTGCCCCTCAATTCATTGTGACTCTCTGGACCCTTTCTGTTCTTGACTTTCATTCAGAGTGCTAATATTAGATGTTGTTGCTTTTCCTTGATCAAAACTTACCATTCCATCATTGATCAACCGTTGCACCTTATACTTTAAAGCAGTGCAATTTTTAGTAGAATGGCCAGTAATTCCATAGTGATAGTCGCAGTGAGCTATAGGATCATACCACTTTGGGTAGGGTGGTTTAAGTGGCTCCACATGACTGAGGGCAATCAAATGGCTATTATAGAGTTCTCGATATAACTCTGTATAAGTCATAGGGATTGGATCAAATACAAGTTTTTCTCGAGTAGTTCATTGTTTTCATGAACCACTTGCTGGGTTAATAGGGCGAACTTGGGTTCTTGCAGGAGCTTGAATGTTGAGGCTGTATGTAAGATCTTGAGGGCTATAAATTGATCGGTATGTGGATGAATAAGGTGGTTGTGGAGCCAGCTGGTATGGGTAGGATGAGACATTATTCACAATAGGATAGTATGGAGAGTAACCTTGGGATGGATAGGGTTGACAACCCCTGAATTGTTGTCTATCAAAGCTCACAGCTTGAGCTTGAGCTTCTTTCTTTTTTGATGTCTTCTTGGTTTCTCCTCCTTTTAACTTGCCATTTTTTATGGCACTTTCAATAATTTCTCCAGAGATCACCATGTCGGCAAAATTCTTTGTTGCATTCCCTATCATCTTTTCATAAGAGAGAGGTTTTAAAGTGCTAACAAATAGCACTGTAGTTTTTTTCTCGGTCAGTGGAGGTTGTACCTGTGAAGCTATATCTCTCCATCTCTGGGCGTATTCTTTAAAAGACTCATTTGCCTTTTTCTCTAGATTCTATAAAGATAAATGATCAGGAGCCAAATCGATAATGTGTCGATATTGACTGATGAAGTCATGAGCCATATCGCTCTAAGAGCGAATGTGGGTCCTATCCAACTGAACATACCACCTGGTAACAAAACCAGTAAGGCTATCCTAGAAGACATGCATCAAGAGTTTTTCATCATGTGCATGAGCTACCATCTTTCTGCAATCAAGGTGATGTGGGTTTTGGGGCACTTTGTACCGTCATATTTTTTAAATTTTGGTACTTTGAACTTATGGGGGATAACCACATCAGGAACTAGGCAGAGCCCAGCAGCATCAACTGACCCATAAAAGCTAAATCCTTTCACAGCCCGTAGCCTCTGCTCTAGCATGCTAATTTTGGAGCTTTCCTCAGCTTCCACCCTTATTTTTTCATTCTCTTTCTCTTTTAAATCATCTAGATCAGGAATTGGTTTTGCTGCCTTTTCAGTGAAGATAGGATTTATATAGCTATTATACTGTCCTGGTTTGAAAGCTGATGGCATTCCAGGATATGTTGGATATGCAAAATGTTGTGGTGGGACCTCTTGGGCAGACTGGGCTTGAGGTGGGCCAAAACGTGGAGGGTGCAAAGGGTCAGCCACTTCTTGCTGGCTTGTACTTCCTTCAACTCCTTTTCTTTTATTCATGTTATTAAGGGCCTCCAGAATCTTGCTTAGTTCATTTTCAATCTTTTCCTGAGCTTTTTCTAGCTTTTCAAATCTATAAGAACTTTCCTCTTCCATTTGCCTTGCTCTGGATCTTGTGTTGTATGGATGAGCAGGGTTTTCACTAGATGGAGCTATCCTGGGACCTTGAGTACCATACTTATGATTAGACATGTTATGCTGTGCCTTATGTATGATGCTTTGATACACAAATGAAATGTACATTTTTTTTAATGAAATCTAGTATGAAATGAATACAAATGATTGTGTTAAAACATGATCATGAAAGTAATGTAGATGCATACAATCAGACAAACAACATAGTTAGTTCGATGGATGAAATGAAAGTGATGCTGATGCATAATGTTACATATGATAAAAATAATACACAAAGTTAAACAGTCAAAATGATTAGACAAACACCCTTTTTGTGTCCTAATTTCAGGGTATATCTATCATTGGGTAGAAAGGGCTCTATCTTAGGTGTAGGCACTCTTAAGGTTCACTACATGTGGTTTTAAGGTCAGAGTCTAAAGGTCCTCAAATTGCTCCTTACATCCTTGTCCATCATAGACTAGTAAGGCACCCTAATCCTCACCCATTACAGGCTACAAGCGGAAAATGTTCAATTTGAGTGGGAGTATTTCGCTAGCCACTGCGGAGGCATTAGACCTCAAAAAAGCAATAGGTACTTTACTCCTTCCTAGAGGGACGGGGCTCGGGTATAGAACTCATGTTATGCACATGCACATGAATGACATAATTAACAAGGTAAATAAACTTGAATGAATAATAACACATATATACAAAAAGGTTCAATTTTATTAGGCTTTTGGATAACACAAATTATTTGCTGGCTTGACTCTCAAAGTCCTAAGTGGAGTCGCGAAGCTGTCATAACGTCTAGATCCAGGGATCTATCGCTAGACATTGACTTAAAGGAGTCGCCACCAATCTTTTTTATCTAGGTGCGATTGGCCTCCTAAGAAATCTGTCCTTTCAGGGAACACCTAAGTTTAAGGGTCCCTAAAAGAATAGGTTCAGGTCTACAAACCAGAACAGGGTTCGGGAGTTCGGTTACGTGTGAGGAAGGTTATAGCACCCTCACAACACCCATCAAAAGATGTTACCAGCTGAAATTTGTGTTATCCAAAAAGCCTTAAAATTTTACCAAGTAATTAATTATTGGAAATTATTCTCAATTGACTCTAATACTTTTAGCAGAAAATTGAAAAAATTCCCTCACCTCAAGAGTATGCAATAAAAACTACTGCTTCACTTGCAGAGGCTCCATCGTCGGATTAGTTAAAGAAAATTCAAAATCAAAATCAAAATAGAAAGGAAGGAAAGAATGATTGTTCTTGTGTAGGGAAAATTGATACTTTCAACTTTTCCCTAAAAATATTTTTTTTGAAAATTTATTTTTAAGGAAAATTGATACTTTCAACTTTTCCCCAAAAAAATTTTTTTTGAAACTTTGATTTCCAAGGAAAATTGATACTTTCAACTTTTCCCTAAAAATATTTTTTTTGGAAATTTTGATTTTTATTTAAAGAAAATAGAATAATAAAAATAAAAAATAAAGAAAAGTAAAACAAAAATAAAAATAAAATTAAGATAAAAAGAATATTAAATAAACCTAATCTAATAAATAAAAAAAAACAAATAAACAAATAAATGAAAATAAAAAAAATTCAAAAAAAAAAAAACCTGGAGCGGCTCGGATCGCGGCTCGGCTCGGCTTTGCTCAAGGAAGAGAAACGGCTCGGGGGCCGGCTTGGGAAGCTCGGCTCAGCTCGGCTTGGCTCGGAGGGGGGCTGGCACGCGCGGGTCAGGAAGCGGGTCGATGCTCGGGTCGGGTCGGGTCACAGCAAAACGCGCGGATCCTCTGGTCACTTAAGGCCAAAACGACGTCGTTTTGAGAGGGTATAAAAGGCACTTCCCTCTGTTTTTTGGTAGAATGCTCCTCCCCTCTCTCTCTCTTCTTCCTTTTTCCTCTCCCTTCTCTCTAAAAGGCCGAAGAATTCCGGTTGGAGATTCATCGGATTTTGGGTTTTGTCACCGAAATCTGGGTTTTTTCATCGAAAGTTCGTCGGAAGTTCACCGAAGGTCACCGGTTTCTGGGATTCTTTATCAGAAACTGGGCAGGTCACCGAAAACTTCAAGGTTGGCTGAAATTTTCATCAAAAAATTCAAACTTTGTCAGAAACTTCACAGGAATCTGGAATTTTCCAGAAATTCCCAAAAAAAAATGCCAAAAATCTTCAAAAAATTTCTTCTAATTCCCAGAACCCTTCTACACCTTTTCTTATCCTTCTATACGCCTCTTTTCCCTTAAATCAGTAGCTTTTACTTACTGTTTTTCTTCTGTCTAGCATTCTATTCCAAAGGTCCCTTTTATAGGGATTGATCAAGAGTTCCTGATTAATCCCAATTCCTCTTTGGACGGGAATTCAATCTTTGAATCCAATCTGGACTCTCTTGATTGAATTCCCCTTCACAGTGGGATTCTTCCACTTTCAATCCCAGCCCTCCAAAATCAAATAAAAAAACTAATAGATAATTAGAAAAGATAGGATAGATAAAAAAAAATCAGATATACAAAAAATCAGATAAACGGAACAAGAATTATTAACAGATAATACAATAAGATAAATCAAAAAAATATTACAAGAAAAATAATAAAAAATAATAATAATAAATAAATTATAATATATAATAAATATAAAATTAAATAAATAAAATACATATAATAATAATAAATAATAAAATACATAAAATACAAAAGAAAAGAAACTAAAAAAAGGAAAAATAATACAAAGTAAAAATTGCATTGGGCTTACCCATTTGGGCCAGGCCCAATTGATCTGGGCTAGGACCCAATCGGGTGTCTACAGGTAGGATTGGGGTTTCGACGATCGGGGGGTTCCGACGATCGGGGGTGTGCGCACATCATATGCGATGGGTGCTGGTACTTGGCCCTTATGTTGCCCCCTATCCCTCATCAAACCTCGAGATCTCACACCCCCTTAAAGAGCATTTGAGATTTTACAGGTTTGCTACCAGTAGGCATTAAAGTGTCCAAAATGGGGACACTTTCTTCAAATGGTCACAAAATCTTGTACGCTTCGAGTTTTTAGCTGAATTTTTTTGTGCATGCCAAAAAAAATACAAGGATCATGTCTACAAAGTTTGGGGCGAAAACACCTTCTGAAAAAATTTTAAAAAGTCCTGAACCGCAAAAAGTTTCAAGAATCGTGAAAAATTGAAAACGATTCGTCTTGCCATTAAACTTCACGTGAAGGCTTAAGGGACCATTGTATGAATTTACAAGCCATAAAAATGGCATTGGCACACAGAAATATGAAGATGTGTCTAAACCCACCAACCACCCTATCAATCCACGGCTTCCGCATCCCGTCTCTCTGGAAGGCATAGTTACCGCCCGCCCGCCCGCCCGTCCGCCCGTCCGCTCGTTTCGTCAGTTGGCTTAGGCATACAGAGTTCATTCCTAGTCTAAGATCACACCAGACCGAGGGTTGTGGCAGCAAGATCGGCAGCACGCAGAGGGGGACCCGGTTGATCCCTGGCTTGCGCATCCTGCCCCTTTGGCCAGCTGAGCGCCCGTACGCTCGTTTCGTAGGTTGAATTAGGCATACGGAGTTCATTCCCAATCTAAGCATACGGAGTTCATTCCCAATCTAAGATCGGATCGGACCGAGGGTGGCGACAGCACAAGCTGGGCTCGGGCATATGCTGGTGCCGCATTTTTCTTCGTCGAAGCACCATCGCCAGAGCATCGCTGGAGAACCTGACCGACGGCATTGGGGTTCTGACGATCGGGGGGGCCGGGGGCGTGTGCACACATGATGTGCGATGGGTGCTGGTACTTGGCCTTTATATTGGCCCCCTATCCCTCATCAAACCTCGAGAACTCACACCCACTTAAAGAGAATTTCAGATTTTACAGGTTTGCTGCCAGTAGCCATTAAAGTGTCTAAAATGGGGACACTTTTTTCAAATGGTCACAAAATCTTGTACACTTCGAGTTTTTAGCTGACATTTTTTGTGCAAGCCAACAAAAATACAAGGATCATGTCTACCAAGTTTGGGACCAAAATTCCTTCCGAAAAAATTTGAAAAAATCCCGAACCGCAAAAAGTTTCAAAAATCGTGAAAAACAAAAAACAAGTCGTCTTGCCATGAAACTTCACGTGAAGGCTTAAGGGACCATTGTATGAATTTACAACCCATAAAAATGGCATTGGCATGCAGAAATATGAAGATGTGCCTAAACCCACCTACCACCCCATCGATCCACGACTTGCGCATCTCGTCTCTCTGGCCGGCGTAGTGCCCGACCGCCCGCCCGCTCGTTTCGTCGGTTGGCTTAGGCATACGGAGTTCATTCCTAGTCTAAGATCACACAAGACCAATGGTTGCGGCAGCAAGATCGGCAGCACATAGAGGGGGACCCAGTCGATCCCCGGTTGCGCATCCCGCCCCGCTGGTCGGCTGAACACCCACACGCTCGTTTCGTGGGTTGACTTAGGCATACGGAGTTCATTCCCAGTCTAAGCATACGGAGTTCATTCCCAGTCTAAGCATACGAAGTTCATTCCCAGTCTAAGATCAGATTAGACCGAGGGTTGTGACAGCACATGCTGGGCTCGGGCATGTGCTGGTGCCGCATTTTTCTTTGCCGAGGCACCATCGACGGAGCATCGTCGGAGAACATGACTGGTAGGATTGGGGTTCCGGTGAACGGGGGGGCCGGGGGGGTGTGCGCACATGATGTGTGATGGGTGCTGGTACTTGGCCCTTATATTGGCCCCCTATCCCTCATCAAACCTCAACAACTCGCCCCCCCTTAAAGGGCATTTGAGATTTTACAGGTTTGCTGCCAGTAGCTATTAAAGTGTCTGGAATGGGGACATTTTTTTCAAAAAGTCACAAAATCTTGTACGCTTCGAGTTTTTAGCTGAATTTTTTTATGCCTATAAAAAAAAATACAAGTATCATGTCTACGAAGTTTGGGACCAAAACTCCTTCCAAAAAAATTTTAAAAAATCTCGAACCACAAAACATTTCGAAAATCGCAAAAAAATAGAAAACGAGTCATCTTGCCATGAAACTTCACGTGAAGGCTTAAGGCACCATTGTATGAAGTTACAAGCCATAAAAATGGCATTGGCATGCAGAAATATGAAGATGTGCCTAAACCCACCTACCACCCTATCGATCTACGGCTTGTGCATCCCGTCTCTCTGGCCGACGTAGTGCCTGCCCGCCCGTCCGTTCGCTCGTTTCATCGGTTGGCTTAGGCATACAAAGTTCATTCCCAGTCTAAGATCGGACCAGACCAAGGGTTACAGTAGCAGGATCAATGGCACACAGAGGGGGACCCGGCCAATCCCATACTTGCGCATCCCGCCCCTCTGGCCGGCTGAGCGTCCGCACGCTCGTTTCATGGGTTGACTTAGGCATACAGAGTTGATTCCCAGTTTAAGCATACAGAGTTCATTCCCAGTCTAAGATCGGACCGTACCGATGGTTGTCGCAGCACATGCTGGGCTTGGGCATGTGCTGGTAACGTATTTTTCTTCACCGGGGCACCATCGTCGGAGCATCACCAGAAAACCTGACCGGCGGCATTGGGGTTCCGACGATCGGGGGGGCCAGGGGGGCTGTGCGCACATGATGTGTGATGGGTGCTGGTACTTGGCCCTTATATTTGCCCCCTATCCCTCACAAACCTCGAGAACTCACACCCCCTTAAAAAGCATTTGAGATTTTACAGGTTTACTGCCAGTAGCCATTAAAGTGTCTGAAATGGGGACACTTTTTTCAAATGGTCACAAAATCTTGTACACTTCAGGTTTTTTGCTGAATTGTTTTGTGCATGCCAACAAAAATACAAGGATCACATCTACCAAGTTTGGTTCCAAAACTCCTTTCAAAAAAATTTGAAAAAATCTTGAACCGCAAAAAGTTTCAAAAATCGTAAAAAATAGAAAACGAGTCGTATTGCCATGAAACTTCACGTGAAGGCTTAAGGGACCATTGTATGGATTTACAAGCCATAAAAATGGCATTGGCACGCAGAAATATGAAGATGTGCCCAAACCCACCTACCACCCTATCGATCCACGGCTTGCTCATCCCGTCTCTCTAACCGGCGTAGTGCCTGCCCGCCCGTCCGCCCGCCCGCTCGTTTCGTCGGTTGGCTTAGGCATACGGAGTTCATTCCCAGTCTAACATTGGATAGGACCGAGGGTTGCGGCAGCAGGATCGGCAGCATGTAGAGGGGGACCAGGTCGATCCCCGGCTTGCGCATCCCGTCCCTCTAGCTAGTTGAGCGCCCGCACGCTCGTTTCGTGGTTTGACTTAGGCATACAGAGTTCATTCCCAGTCTAAGATCGGACTAGACCAAGGGTTGCGGCAGCACATGCTAGGCTCGGGCATGTGCTGGTGCCACATTTTTCTTCGCCAGGGCACCATCGTTGGAGCATTGCGGGAGAACCTGACCGGCGGCATTGGGGTTCCGGTGATCGGGGGGGCCGGGGGGTGTGCACACATGATGTGCGATGGGTGCTGGTACTTGGCCCTCATATTGGCCCCCTATCCCTCATCAAACCACGAGAGCTCACACCCCCTTGAAGAGCATTTGAGATTTTACAGGTTTGCTGCCAGTAGCCATTAAAGTGTCTGAAATGGGGACACTTTTTTCAAATGGTCACAAAATCTTGTACACTTCGAGTTTTTAGCTGAATTTTTTTGTGCGTGCCAACAAAAATACAAGGATCACGTCTACCAAGTTTGTGGCCAAAACTCCTTTCGAAAAAATTTTAGAAAATCCCGAACCGTAAAAAGTTTCAAAAATCATGAAAAATAGAAAACAAGTCGTCTTGCCATAAAACTTGACGTGAAGGCTTAAGGGACCATTGTGTGAATTTACAAGCCATAAAAATGGCATTGGCACACAGAAATATGAGGATGTGCCTAAACCCGCCTACCACCCTATCGATTCATGGCTTACGCATCCTGTCTCTCTGACCGACGTAGTCCTCGACCGCCCGCCCGCCCGCTCGTTTCGTCGGTTGGCTTAGGCATATGGAGTTCATTCCCAGTCTAAGATCAGATCGGATCGATGGTTGCGGTAGTAGGATCGGTAGCACCAAAGGGGGACCCGGTCGATCCCCGGGTTGCGCATCCCACCCCTCTGGCCGACTGACCGCCGCACGCTCATTTCGTGGGTTCACTTAGGCATACGAAATTCATTCCCAGTCTAAGATCGGACCGGACCGAGGGTTCCGGTAGCACATGCTAAGCTCGGGCATGTGCTGGTGTCGCATTTTTCTTCGTCGGGGCACCATCGTCGGAGCATCGTCGAAGAACCTGACCGACGGTATTGAGGTTCCGACGATCGGGGCGGCCTGGGGGGTTTGCGCACATGATTTATGATGGGTGCTAGTACATGGCCCTTATATTGGCCCCCTATCCCTCATCAAACCTTGAGAACTCACACCCCTTAAAGAGCATTTGAGATTTTATAGGTTTGCTGCTAGTAGCCATTAAAGTGTCTGAAATGGGGACACTTTTTTCAAATGGTCACAAAATCTTGTACACATCGAGTTTTTAGCTGAATTTTTTTGTGCATACCAACAAAAATACGAGGATCACGTCTACCAAGTTTGGGGCCAAAAATCCTTTCGAAAAAACTTTAAATAATCTTGAACCAAAAAAAGTTTTAAAAATCATGAAAAATAAAAAACGAGTCATCTTGCCATGAAACTTCACGTGAAGGCTTAACGGACCATTGTTTGAATTTACAAGCCACAAAAATGGCATTGGCACGTAGAAATATGAAGATGTGCCTAAACCAACCTACCACCCTATCGATCCACGGCTTGCGCATCCCGTCTCACTGGCCGGCATAGTGCCCGCCCGCCCGCACGCTCATTTTGTCGGTTGGCTTAGGCATATGAATTTCATTCCTAGTCTAAGATCAGACCGGACCGAGGGTTATGGCAGCAGGATCGATAGTACACAGAGGGGGACCCGGCCGATCCCCGACTTGTGCATCCCGCCCCTTTAGTCGGCTGAGCCCCCGCACGCTCGTTTCGTGGGTTGACTTAGGCATATGGAGTTCATTCCCAGTCTAAGCATACGGAGTTCATTCCCAGTCTAAGATCGAACCAGACTGAGGGTTGTGGCAGCACATGCTGGGCTTTGGAATGTGCTGGTGCCGCATTTTTCTTCGTCGAGGCACCGTAGTCGGAGCATCTCCGGAGAACCTGACCGACGGCATTGGGGTTCCGGCGATCGGGGGGGCCGGGGGGGTGTGCACACATGATGTGCAATGGGTGCTGGTACTTGGCCCTTATATTGGACCCGTATCCCACATCAAACCTCGAGAACTCACACCCCCTTAAAGAGCATTTCAGATTTTGCAGGTATGCTGCCAGCAGCCATTAAAGTGTCTGAAATAGGGACACTTTTTTCAAATGGTCACAAAAATGTTGTACACTTCGAGTTTTTAGCTGAATTTTTTTGTGCTTGCCAAAAAAAATACAAGGATCACGTCTACCAAGTTTGGGGCCAAAACTCCTTCGAAAAAAATTTTAAAAAATCCCGAACCGTAAAAAGTTTTGAAAATCATGAAAAATAGAAAACGAGTCGTCTTGACATGAAAGTTCACGTGAAGGCTTAAGAGACCATTATGTGAATTTACAAGTCAAAAAAATGGCATTGGCACACAAAAATATGAAGATGTGCCTAAACCCAACTACCACCCTATCGATCCACGGCTTGCGCATCCCATCTCTCTGGCCGGCGTAGTGCCCACCCGCCCGCTCGTTTCGTCGGTTGGCTTAGGCATACGGAGTTCATTCCCAGTTTAAGATCGAACTGAACTGAAGGTTGCGACAACAAGATCGGCAGCATGTAAGGGGGTGCCCAGCCGATCCGTGGCTTGCGCATCTCGCCCCTTTGGCCTGCTGAGCGCCCGTACGCTCGTTTCGTGGGTTGACTTTGGCATACGGAGTTCATTCCCAGTCTAAGCATACGGAATTCATTCCCAGTCTAAGATCGGACCAGACCGAGGTTTGTGGCAGCACATGCTGGGCTCGGGCATGTGCTGGTGCCATATTTTTCTTCGTTAGGGCACTATTGTCGGACCATCGTCGGAGAACCTGATCGACGGCATTGTGGTTCTGACGGTCGGGGGGGCCGGGGGGGTGTGCGCACATGATGTGCGATGGGTGCTGGTACTTGGCCCTTATATTGGACCCCTATCCCTCATCAAACCTCAAGAACTCACACCCCCTTAAAGAGCATCTAAGATTTTGCAGATATGCTGCCAGTAGCCATTAAAGTGTCTGAAATGGGGACACTTTATTCAAATGGTCACAAAAATCTTGTACACTTTGAGTTTTTAGCTGAATGTTTTTGTGCGTGCCAACAAAAATAGAAGGATCACGTCTACCAAGTTTGGGGCCAAAACTCCTTCCGAAAAAGGTTTAAAAAATCTCAAACCGCAAAAAGTTTCCAAAATCATGAAAAATAGAAAACGAGTCGTCTTGCCATGAAACTTCACGTGAAGGCTTAAGGGACCATTGTATGAATTTACAAGCCAAAAAAATGGCATTGGCACGTAGAAATATGAAGATATGCCTAAACCCACCTACCACCCTATCGATCCACGGCTTGCGCATCCCGTCTCTCTGGCCGGCGTAGTGCCCACCCGCCCACTCGTTTCGTCGGTTGGCTTAGGCATACAGAGTTCATTCCCAGTCTAACATCAGACCTGACCGAGGGTTACGGCAGCAAGATCGGCAGCACGCAGAGGGAGACCCGACCGATCCCCGGCTTGTGCATCCCGCCCCTCTGGCCGGCTGAGCGCCTGCACGCTCGTTTCGTGGGTTGACATAGGCATACGGAGTTCATTCCCAGTCTAAGCATACGGAGTTCATTCCTAGTCTAAGATCGGACCGGACCGAGGGTTGCGGTAGCACATCCTGGGCTTGGGCATGTGCTGGTGCCGTATTTTTCATCGTCGGGGCACCATCGTCAGAGCATCGCCGGAGAACCTGACCGACGACATTGGTGTTCCGGCGATCGGGGGGGGCCGAGGGGTGTACGCACATGATGTGCGATAGGTGCTGGTACTTGGCCCTTATATTGGCCCCCTATCCCTTATCAAACCTCAAGAACTCACACCCCCTTAAAGAGCATTTGAGATTTTACAGGTTTGCTTCCAGTAGCCATTAAAGTGTCTGAAATGGGGACACTTTTTTCAAATGGTCACAAAATCTTGTACACTTCAAGTTTTTAGCTGAATTATTTTTGCATGGCAAAAAAAAATACAAGGATCACGTCTACCAAGTTTTGGGCCAAAACTCCTTCCAAAAAAATTTAAAAAAATCTCGAACCGTTAATTTTAAAAAATCGTGAAAAATAGAAAACGAGTCGTTTTGCCATGAAACCTCATGTGAAGGCTTAAGGGACCATTGTATGAATTTACAAGCCATAAAAATGGCATTGGCATCCAGAAATATGACGATTTGCCTAAACCCACCAACCACCCTATCGATCCACGGCTTGCGCATCCCGTCTCTCTAGCCGGCGTAGTGCCCGCCCACCCGGTTGCATGCTCGTTTCGTCGGTTGGCTTAGGCATACGAAGTTCATTCCTAGTCTAAGATCAGACCAGACCGAGGGTTACGGCAGCAAGATTGGCAGCACGTAGAGGGGGACCCGACCGATCCCCGACTTGCGCATCCTACCCCTCTAGCCGACTGAGTGCTCGCACGCTCGTTTCGTGGGTTGACTTAGGCATACGGAGTTCATTCCTAGTCTAAGCATACGGAGTTCATTCCCAGTCTAAGATCGAACTGGAACGAGGGTTGTGGCAGCACATGCTGGGCTAGGGCATGTGCTAGTGTTGCATTTTTCTTCGTCGGGGCACCATCGTCGGAGAACTTGATCGGCGACATTGGGGTTACGGCAGCACATGCTGGGCTCGGGCATTTGCTGGTACCGTAGTTTTCTTCGTCTGAGCATCGTTAGAGAACCTGACTAGCGGCATTGGGGTTCCGACGATCGGGGGGGCCGGGGGGTGTGCGCACATGATGTGCGATGGGTGCTGGTACTTGGCCCTTATATTGGACCCCTATCCCTCATCAAACCTCAAGAACTCACACCCCCTTAAAGAGCCTTTGAGATTTTACAGGTTTGCTGCCAGTAGCTATTAAAGTGTCTAAAATGGGGACACTTTATTCAAATGGTCACAAAATCTTGTACACTTCGAGTTTTTAGCTTAATTTTTTTGTGCATGCCAACAAAAATACAAGGATCTCTTCTACCAAGTTTGCGGCCAAAACTCCTTCCAAAAAAATTTTAAAAAATCCCGAACCGCAAAAAGTTTTGAAAATCGTGAAAAATAGAAAACGAGTCGTCTTGCCATGAAACTTCACGTGAGGGCTTAAGGGACCATTGTACGAATTTACAACCTATAAAAATGGCATTGGCACATAGAAATATGAAGATGTGCCTAAACCAACCTACCACCCTATCGATCAACGGCTTACGCATACCGTCTCTCTGGTAGGCGTAGTGCCCACCCGCCCACTCGTTTCGTCGGATGGCTTAGGCATACGGAGTTCATTCCCAGTCTAAGATTAGACTGGACCGAAGGTTACGGCAGTAGGATCGATAGCACGTAGAGGGGGACCCGACCAATCCCCAGCTTGCGCATCGCGCCCCTTTGGCCGGCTAAGCGCCAGCACGCTCGTTTTGTGGGTTGACTTAGGCATACGGAGTTCATTCCCAATCTAACATTGGACTGGACCGAGGGTTACGGTAGCACATGCTGGGCTCGGGCATGTGCTGGTGACGCATTTTTCTTCATCGGGGCACCATCGTCGGAGAACCTGACCGACGGCATTGGCATTCCGACGATCGGGGGGGTCAGGCGGGGTGTGTGCATATGATGTACGATGGGTGCTGGTATTTGGCCCTTATATTGGCTTCCTATCCCTCATCAAATTTCGAGAACTCACACCCCCTTAAAGATTATTTGAGATTTTACAGGTTTGCTGCCAGTAGCCATTAAAGTGTCTGAAATGGGGACACTTTTTCAAATGGCCACAAAAACTTGTGCACTTCGAGTTTTCAGCTGAATTTTTTTTTCCATGCCAACAAAAATACAGGGATCACGTCTACCAAGTTTGGGGTTAAAACTCCATCCGAAAAAAATTTTAAAAAATCTCGAACCGTAAAAAGTTTCAAAAATCGTGAAAAATAGAAAACGAGTCGTCTTGCCATGAAACTTCACGTGAAGGCTTAAGGTGACTGTTGTATGAATTTACAAGCCATAAAAATGGCATTGGCATGCAGAAATATGAAGATGTGCCTAAACCCACCTACCACCCAATCGATCCACACTTGCGCATCCCATCTCTTTGGTCGACGTAGTGCCTGCCCGCCCGCCCGCCCGCTCGTTTCGTCGGTTGGCTTAGGCATACGGAGTTCATTCCCAGTCTAAGATCAGACCGGATTGAGGGTTACGGTAGCAGGATCGGCAGCACGCAGAGGGGCACCCGACCGATCCCCGGCTTGCGCATCCCGCCCCTCTGGCCGGCTGAGCGTCCGTACACTCATTTCGTGGGTTGAGATAGGCATACGGAGTTCATTCCCAATGTAAGATCAGACCGGACCAAGGGCTACGGCAGCACATGCTAGGCTCGGGCATGTGCTGGTGCCGCATTTTTCTTCACCGGGGCACATCGTCGGAGCATCGCCAGAGAACCTGACCGACGACATTGCGTTTTCGATGATCGGGGGGCCGAGGGGGTGTGCGCACATGATGTGCGATGGGTGCTGGTACTTGGCTCTTATATTGGCCCCTTATCCATCATCAAACCTCCAGAACTCATAGCCCCATAAAGAGCATTTGAGATTTTATAGGTTTGCTGCCAGTAGCAATTAAAGTGTCTGAAATGGGGACACTTTTTTCAAATGGTCACAAAATCTTGTACACTTCGAGTTTTTAGCTGAATTGTTTTGTGCATGCCAAAAAAAATACAAGGATCACGTCTACCAAGTTTGGGGCCAAAACTCCTTCAAAAAAAATTTTAAAAAATCCCGAACCGTAAAAAGTTTCAAAAATCGTGAAAAATAGAAAATGAGTCGTCTTGCCATGAAACTTCACGTGAAGGCCTAAGGGACCATTGTATGAATGTACAGGCCATAAAAAAGGCATTGGTACGTAGAAATATGAAAATGTGCCTCAACCCAGCTACCACCTTATCGATCCACGGCTTGCGCATCCCGTCTCACTGGCTGGCGTAGTGCCCACCCGCCCACCGCCCGCTCGTTTCGTCGGTTGGCTTAGGCATACGGAGTTCATTCCCAGTCTAAGATCAGACCAGACCGAGGGTTGCGGTAGCAGGATCGGCAGCACGCAGAGGAGGACCCGGTCGATCCCCGACTTGTGCATCCCGCCCCTCTGGCCGGCTGAGCGCCCGCACGCTCGTTTCGTTGGTTGACTTACGCATACGGAGTTCATTTCCAGTCTAAGATCAGACAGGACCGAAGGTTGCAGTAGCACATGCTGGGCTCAGGATGTGCTGGTGCCGTATTTTTCTTCGCCAAGGCACCATCGCCGGAGCATCGTCGGGGAACCTGACAGGCGGCATTGGGATTCCAGCGATCGAGGGGGCAGGGGGGTGTGCGCACATGATGTGCGATGGGTGCTGGTACTTTGCCCTCATATTGGCCTCCTATCCCTCATCAAACCTGGAGAACTCACACCCCCTTAAAGAGCATTTGAGATTTTACAGGTTTGCTGCCAGTAGCCATTAAAGTGTCTGAAATGGGGACACTTTTTTCAAATGGTCACAAAATCTTGTTCACTACGAGTTTTTAGCTGAATTGTTTTGAGCATGCCAAAAAAAATACAAGGATCACATCTACCAAGTTTGGGGCCAAAACTCTTTCCAAAAAATTTTTAAAAAATCCCGAACCATAAAAAGTTTCAAAAATAATGAAAAATAGAAAACGAGTCGTCTTGCCAGGAAACTTCACGTGAAGGCTTAAGGGACCATTGTATGAATTTACAAGCCATAAAAAAGGCATTGGCACGTAGAAATATGAAGATGTGCCTAAACCCACCTACCACCCTATCGATCCATGGCTAGCGCATCCCATCTCTCTGGCCAGCGAGTGCCCGCCCACCCGCCTGCCCGCTCGTTTCGTCGGTTGGCTTAGGCATACGGAGTTCATTCCCAGTCTAAGATTGGACCAGACTGAGGGTCATGGCAGCAAGATGGACAGCATGCAGAGGGGGACTCGGTCGATCCCCAACTTGCGTATCCCGCCCCTCTGGCTGGCTGAGCGCCCGCACGCTCGTTTCGTGGGTTGACTTAGGCATATGGAGTTCATTCCTACTCTAAGCATAGGGAGTTCATTCCCAGTCTAAGATCGGACATGATCGAGGGTGGTGGCAGCACATGCTAGGCTCGGGCATGTGCTGGTGCCGCATTTTTCTTCGTCGGGGCACCATCGCCGGAGCATCACCGGAGAACCTGACCGACAAAATTGGGGTTCCAACGATCGGGGGGCCGGGGGGTGTGCGCACATGATGTGCGATGGGTGCTGGTACTTGGCCCTTATATTGGGCCCCTATCCTTCATCATATCTCAAGAACTCACACCCCCTGAAAGAGCATTTGAGATTTTACAAGTTTGCTGCCAGTAGCCATTAAAGTGTCTGAAACGGGGACACTTTTTTCAAATGGTCACAAAATCTTGTACACTTCGAGTTTTTAGCTGAATTTTTTTTTTGCATGCTAACAAAAATACAAGGATCACGTCTACCAAGTTTGGGGCCAAAAATTCTTCCAAAAAAATTTTAAAAAATCCCAAACCGTAAAAAGTTTCAAAAATCATGAAAAATAGAAAACAAGTCATCTTGCCATGAAACTTCACGTGAAGGCTTAAGGGACCATTGTATGAATTTACAAGCCAAAAAAATGGCATTGGCACGTAGAAATATGAAGATGTGCCTAAACCCACCTACCACCTTATCGATCCATGGCTTGCGCATCCCGTCTCTCTGGCCAGCGAGTGCCCGCCCACCCGCCTGCCCGCTCGTTTCGTCGGTTGGCTTAGGCATACAGAGTTCATTCCCAGTCTAAGATCGGACCAGACCGAGGGTCATGGCAGCAAGATGGACAGCATGCAGAGGGGGACTCGATCGATCCCCGGCTTGCGTATCCCGCCCCTTTGGCTGGCTGAGCACCCGCACGCTCGTTTCGCGGGTTGACTTAGGCATATGGAGTTCATTCCTACTCTAAGCATAGGGAGTTCATTCCCAGTCTAAGATCGGACATGATCGAGGGTGGTGGCAGCACATGCTGGGCTCAGGCATGTGCTGGTGCCGCATTTTTCTTCGTCAGGGCACCATCGCCGGAGAACCTGACCGACGGAATTGGGGTTCCAACGATCGGGGGGTCGGGGGGTGTGCACACATGATGTGCGATGGGTGCTGGTACTTGGCCCTTATATTGGCCCCTATCCCTCATCAAATCTCAAGAACTCACACCCCCTTAAAGAGCATTTGAGATTTTACAGGTTTGCTGCCAGTAGCCATTAAAGTGTCTGAGATGGGGACACTTTTTTCAAATTGTCACAAAATCTTGTACACTTCGAGTTTTTAGCTGAAATTTTTTTTGCATGCTAAAAAAATACAAGGATCACGTCTACCAAGTTTGGGGCCAAAAATTGTTTTGAAAAAAGTTTAAAAAATCCCAAACCGTAAAAAGTTTCAAAAAGCATGAAAAATAGAAAACGAGTCGTCTTGCCATGAAACTTCACGTGAAGGCTTAAGGGACCACTGTATGAATTTACAAGCCATAAAAATGGCATTGGCACACAGAAATATGAAGATGTACCTAAACCCACCTACCACCCTATCGATCCAGGGCTTGCGCATCCCGTCTCTCTGACCAGCGAGTGCCCGCCCGCCCGTCTGCCCGCTCGTTTCGTCGGTTGGCTTAGGCATACGAAGTTCATTCCCAGTTCAAGATCGGACCAGACCGAGGGTTACGGCAGCAAGATTGACAGCATGTAGAGGGGGACTCAGCCGATCCCCGGCATGTGCTGGTGCCGCATTTTTCTTTGGCGGGGCACTATCGTCGGAGCATCGTCGGAGAACCTAACGGACGGAATTGGGGTTCCAACGATCGGGGGGCCGGGTGGTGTGCGCACATGATGTGCGATGGGTGCTGGTACTTGGCCCTTATATTGGCCCCCTATCCCTCATCATATCTCAAGAACTCACACCCCCTTAAAGAGCATTTGAGATTTTACAGGTTTGCTGCCAGTAGCCATTAAAGTGTCTGAAATGGGGACACTTTTTTCAAATGGTCACAAAATCTTGTACACTTCGAGTTTTTAGCTGAATTGTTTTTTGCATGCTAAAAAAAATACAAGGATCACATCTACCAATTTTGGGGCCAAAAATCCTTTCGAAAAAATTTTAAAAAATCCCAAACCGTAAAAAGTTTGAGAAATCGTGAAAAATAGAAAACGAGTCGTCTTGCCATGAAACTTCATGTGAAGGCTTAAGGGACCATTGTATCAATTTACAAGCCATAAAAATGGCATTGGCATGCAGAAATATGAAGATGTGCCTAAACCCACCTACCACCCTATCGATCCATGGCTTGCGCATCTCGTCTCTCTGGCCAGCGAGTGCCCGCCCACCCACCTGCCCGCTCGTTTCGTCGGTTGGCATAGGCATACGGAGTTCATTTGCAGTCTAAGATCGGACCAGACCGAGGGTCATGGCAGCAAGATGGACAGCATGCAGAGGGGGACTCGGCCGATCCCCGGCTTGCGTATCCTGCCCCTCTGGCTGGCTGAGCGCCCGCACGCTCGTTTCGTGGGTTGACTTAGGCATATGGAGTTCATTCCTACTCTAAGCATAGGGAGTTCATTCCCAGTCTAAGATCGGACATGATCGAGGGTGGCGGCAGCACATGCTGGGCTCGGGCATGTGCTGGTGCCGCATTTTTCTTCGTCGGGGCACCATCGCCGGAGAACCTGACCGACGAAATTGTGGTTCCAACGATCGGGGGGCCGGGGGGTGTGATCACATGATGTGCGATGGGTGCCGGTACTTGGCCCTTATATTGGCCCCCTATCCCTCATCAAATCTCAAGAACTCACACCCCCTTAAAGAGCATTTGAGATTTTACAGGTTTGCTGCCAGTAGCCATTAAAGTGTTTGGAATGGGGACACTTTTTTCAAATGGTCACAAAATCTTGTACACTTCGAGTTTTTAGCTGAATTGTTTTTTGCATGCTGAAAAAAATACAAGGATCATGTCTGCCAAGTTTGGGGCCAAAAATCCTTTCGAAAAAATTTTAAAAAATCCCAAACCGCAAAAAGTTTCAAAAATCGTGAAAAATAGAAAATGAGTCATCTTGCCATGAAACTTCACGTGAAGGCTTAAGGGACCATTGTATCAATTTAGAAGCCATAAAAATGGCATTGGCATGCAGCAATATGAAGATGTGCCTAAACCAACCTACCACCCTATCGATCCACGGCTTGTGCATCCTGTGTCTCTGGCCAGCGAGTGCCCGTCCGCCCGTCCGCCCGCCTGCCCGCTTCTTTTGTCAATTGGCTTAGGCATAGGAGTTCATTCCCAGTCCAAGATCGAACTAGACCGAGGGTTACGGCAGCAAGATGGACAGCATGGAGAGGGGGACTCGGCCGATCCTCGGCATGTGCTGGTGCCACATTTTTCTTCGGCGGGGCACCATCGCTGGAGCATCGTCGGAGAACCTGACCGACGGAATTGGGGTTCCGGCGATCGGGGGGTCGGGGGGTGTACGCACATGATGTCCGATGGGTGCTGGTACTTGGCCCTTATATTGGTCCCCTCTCCCTCATCAAACCTCAAGAACTCACACCCCCTTAAAGAGCATTTGAGATTTTACAGGTTTGCTGCAGTAGCCATTAAAGTGTCTGAAATGGGGACACTTTTTTCAAATGGCCACAAAATCTTGTACACTTCGGGTTTTTAGCTAAATTTTTTTGTGCATGCCAACAAAAATACAAGGATTACGCCTACCAAGTTTGGGGTCGAAACTCCTCCCAAAAAAATTTAAAAAAATCCCTAACCGAAAAAAGCTTCGAAAATCATGAAAAATAAAGAATGAGTCGTCTTGGCATGAAACTTCACGTGAAGGCTTAAGGGACCATTGTATGAATTTACAAGCCATAAAAATGGCATTGGCACATAGAAATATAAAGATGTGCCTAAACGCACCTACCACCCAATCTATCCACGGCTTGCGCATCCCGTCTCTCTGGCCGATGTAGTGCCTGCCCGCCCGCCCGCTCATTTCGTTGGTTGGCTTACGCATACGGAGTTCATTCCAGTCTAAGATCGGACCGAACCGAGGGCTGCGGTAGCAAGATTGATAGCACATAGAGGGGGACCCCGCCGATCCCCGGCTTGTGCATGCCGCCCTTCTGGCCTGCTAAACGCCCGCACGCTCGTTTCATGGTTTGACTTAGGCATACGGAGTTCATTCCCAGCCTAAGCATACGGAGTTCATCAGACTTTGTTTCTGAATGTGGTTTGACTTAAGGGACCATTGTATGAATTTACAAGCCATAAAAATGGCATTGGCACGCAGAAATATGAAGATGTGCCTAAAACCCACCTAGCACCCTATCGATCCACGGCTTACACATCCTGTCTCTTTGGTCGACGTAGTGCCCGCCCGCCCGTCCGCCCACCCACTCATTTCGTCGGTTCGCTTAGGCATACGGAGTTCATTCCCAGTCTAAGATTGGACCGGATCGAGGGTTATGACAGTAGGATCAGCAGTACGCAGAAGGGGACCCGACCGATCCCCGACTCGTGCATCCTGCCCCTCTAACCGGCTGAGCGCCTGCACGCTCGTTTCGTGGGTTGACTTAGGCATACGGAGTTCATTCCTAGTCTAAGCATACGAAGTTCATTCCCAGTCTAAGATCGGATCAGACCGAGGCTTCGTTAGCAGGATCGACAACACGAGAGGAGGACCCGAACGATCCCCGACTTGCTCATCCCGCCCCTCCGGCCGGCTGGGCACCCGCACGCTTATTTCGTGTGTTAACTTAGGCATACGGAGTTCATTCCCAGTCTAAGATCGGATCAGACCGAGGGTTGCAGCAGCACATGTTGGGCTCAGGCATGTGCTGATGCCGCATTTGTCTTTGCCGAGGCACCATCGTCGCAGCATTGCCGGAGAACCTGACCGACGACATTAGGGTTCCGGCGATCGGAGGGGCCGGGGGGGTGTGCGCACATGATGTGCGATGGGTGCTGGTACTTGGCCCTTATATTGGCCCCCTATCCCTCATCAAACCTCGAAAACTTACACCCCCTTAAAAAGCATTTGAGATTTTACAGGTTTGCTGCCAGTAGCCATTAAAGTGTCTGAAATGGGGACACTTTTTTCAAATGGTCACAAAATCTTGTACGCTTTGAGTTTTTAGCTAAATTTTTTTGTGCATGCCAACCAAAAATACAAGGATCATGTCTACCATGTTTGGGGCCAAAAATCCTTCCAAAACAATTTTAAAAAATCTTGAACCATAAAAAGTTTCAAAAATCATGAAAAATAGAAAACGAGTCATCTTGCCATGAAACTTCACGTGAAGGCTTAAGGGACCATTGTATGAATTTACAAGCCATAAAAATGGCATTGGCATGCAGAAATATGAAGATGTGCATAAACCTACCTACCACCCTATCAATCCACGACTTACGCATCCCGTCTCTCTGGCAGGCGTAGTGCCCGCCCGTCCGCCCGCTCATTTCGTCGGTTGGCTTAGGCATACGGAGTTCATTCCCAGTCTAAGATCAGATCGAACCGAGGGTTACGGTAGCAGGATCAGTAACACGTAGAGGGGGACTCGACCGATCCTCGGCTTGCGCATGCCGCCCCTCTGGCCGGCTGAGCGCCCGCACGCTCGTTTCGTGGTTTGACTTAGGCATACAGAGTTCATCAGACTTTGTTTCTGAACGTGGTTTGACTTAAGGAACCATTGTATGAATTTACAAGCCATAAAAATGGCATTGGCACGCAGAAATATGAAGATGTGCCTAAACCCACCTAGCACCCTATCGATCCACAGCTTGCGCATCCCGTCTCTCTGGTCGACGTAGTGCCTACCCGTCCGTCTGCCCGCCTGCTCATTTCGTCAGTTCGCTTAGGCATACGGAGTTCATTCCTAGTCTAAGATTAGACCGGACTGAGGGTTATGGAAGCAGGATCGACAGTACGTAGAGGGGGACTCGACCGATCCCTGGCTTGTGCATCCTGCCCCTCTAGCCGACTGAGCGCCTGCACGCTCGTTTCATGGGTTGACTTAGGCAGACGGAGTTCATTCCTAGTCTAAGCATACGAAGTTCATTCCCAGTCTAAGATCGGATTAGACTGAGGGTTGCGGCAGCACATGCTAGGCTCGGGCATGTGCTGGTGCCGCATTTTTCTTCGTCGGGGCACCATCGCCGGAGCATCACCGGAGAACCTAACCGACGGCATTAGGGTTCCGACGATCGGGGGGGCCGGGGGGTGTGCACACATGATGTGCGATGGGTGCTGGTACTTGGCCCTTATATTGGCCCCCTATCCCTCATCAAACCTCAAGAACTCACACCCCTTTAAAGAGCATTTGAGATTTTACAGGTTTGCTGCCAGTAGCCATTAAGGTGTCTGAAATGGGGACACTTTTTTCAAATTGTCACAAAATCTTGTACACTTCAAGTTTTTACCTGAATTTTTTTATGCATGCAAACAAAAATACAAGGATAACGTCTACCAAGTTTGGGGCCAAAACTTCTTGCGAAAAAATTTTAAAAAATCCGAAACCGCAAATAGTTTTGAAAATCGTGAAAAATAGAAAATGAGTCGTCTTGCCACGAAACTTCACGTGAAGGCTTCAGGGACCATTGTATGAATTTACAAGCCATAAAAATGGCATTGGTATGTAGAAATATGAAGATGTGCCTAAACCTACCTACCACCCTATCAATGCATGACTTACGCATCCCGTCTCTCTGGCAGGCGTAGTGCTCGCCCGCCCGCCCGCTCGTTTCGTCGGTTGGCTTAGGCATACAGAGTTCATTCCCAATCTAAGATCAGACCAAACCGAGGGTTGCGGTAGCGGGATCGACAGCACACAGAGGGGGACCCGATCGATACCCGGCTTGCGTATGCTGCCCCTCTGGCCTCTGAGCGCCCGCATGCTCGTTTCATGGTTTGACTTAGGCATACGGAGTTCATTCCCAGCCTAAGCATACGGAGTTCATCAGACTTTGTTTCTGAACGTGGTTTGACTTAAGGGACCATTGTATGAATTTACAAGCCATAAAAATGGCATTGGCACGTAGAAATATGAAGATGTGCCTAAACCCACCTAGCACCCTATCGGTCCACGGCTTGCGCATCCCGTCTCTCTGGTCGACGTAGTGCCTGCCCGCCCGTCTACCCGCCCGTTCATTTCGTCGGTTCGCTTAGGTAAACGGAGTTCATTCCCAATCTAAGATTGGACCGGACCGAGGGTTACGGTAGCAGGATCGACAGTATGCAAAAGGGGACCCGATCGATCCCCGGCTTATGCATCCTGCCTCTCTAGCCGGCTGAGTGCCTACACGCTCGTTTCGTGGGTTGACCTAGGCATACGGAGTTCATTCCCAGTCTAAGCATACGGAGTTCATTCCCAGTCTAAGATCGGATTGGACCGAGGGTTGCGGCAGCACATGCTAGGCTCGGGCATGTGCTGGTGCCGCATTTTTCTTCATCGGGGCACCATCACCGGAGCATCACCGGAGAACCTGACCGACGGCATTAAGGTTCCGACGATCAGGGGTGCCGGGGGGGTGTCGCACATGATGTGCGATGGGTGCTGGTACTTGGCCCTTATATTGGCCCCCTATCCCTCATCAAACCTCGAGAACTCACACCCCCTTAAAAAGCATTTGAGATTTTACAGGTTTGCTGCCAGTAGCCATTAAGGTGTCTGAAATGGGGACACTTTTTTCAAATTGTCACAAAATCTTGTACACTTCGAGTTTTTACCTGAATTTTTTATGCATGCGAACAAAAATACAAGGATAACGTCTACGAAGTTTGGGGCCAAAACTTCTTGCGAAAAAATTTTAAAAAATCCAAAATCACAAATAGTTTTGAAAATCGTGAAAAATAGAAAACGAGTCGTCTTGCCATGAAACTTCACGTGAAGGCTTAAGGGACCATTGTATGAATTTACAAGCCATAAAAATGGCATTGGCATGCAAAAATATGAAGATTTGCCTAAACCTACCTACCACCCTATCAATCCACGACGTACGCATCCCGTCTCTCTGGCAGACGTAGTGCCCGCCCGCCCGCCCGCTCGTTTCGTCTGTTGGCTTACGCATACGGAGTTCATTCCCAGTCTAAGATTGGACCGAACCGAGGGTTGCGGTAGCAGGATCGACAGCACGCAGAGGGGGACCCCGCCGATCCCCAGCTTGTGCATGTTGCCCTTCTGGCCGGCTGAGTGCCCGCACGCTCGTTTCATTGTTTGACTTAGGCATATGGAGTTCATTCCCAGCCTAAGCATATGGAGTTCATCAGACTTTGTTTCTGAATGAGGTTTGACTTAAGGGACCATTGTATGAATTTACAAGCCATAAAAATGGCATTGGCACGCAAAAATTTGAAGATGTGCCTAAACCCACCTAGCACCCTATCGATCCACGGCTTGCGCATCCCGTCTCTCTGGTCGACGTAGTGCCCGCCCGCCCGTCCGCCCACCCGCTCATTTCGTCGGTTCGCTTAGGCATACGGAGTTCATTCCCAGTCTAAGATTGGACCGGATCGAGGGTTATGACAGTAGGATCGGCAGTACGCAGAAGGGGACCCGACCGATCCCTGACTTGTGCATCCTACCTCTCTAATCGGCTGAGCGCCTGCACGCTCGTTTCGTGGGTTGACTTAGGCATATGGAGTTCATTCCTAGTCTAAGCATACGAAGTTCATTCCCAGTCTAAGATCGAATTGGACCGAGGGTTATGGCAGCACATGCTAGGCTCAGGCATGTGCTGGTACCGCATTTTTCTTCGCCGGGGCACCATCGCTGGAGCATCACCGGAGAACCTGACAGGCGGCATTAGGGTTCCGACGGTCGGGGGGGCCGGGGGGTGTGCGCACATGATGTGCGATGGGTGTTGGTATTTGGCCCTTATATTGGCCCCCTATCCCCCATCAAACCTCGAGAACTCACACCCCCTTAAAGAGCATTTGAGATTTTACAGGTTTGCTGCCAATAGCCATTAAGGTGTCTGAAATGGGGACACTTTTTTCAAATTGTCACAAAATCTTGTACACTTCGAGTTTTTACCTGAAATTTTTTATGCATGCGAGCAAAAATACAAGGATAACGTCTAAAAAGTTTGGGGCCAAAACTTCTAGCGAAAAAATTTTAAAAAATCCGAAACCGCAAATAGTTTTAAAAATCGTGACAAATAAAAAACGAGTCGTCTTGCCACGAAACTTCACGTGAAGGCTTAAGGGACCATTGTATGAATTTACAAGGCATAAAAATGGCATTGGCACATAGAAATATGAAGATGTGCCTAAACCCACCTACCACCCTATCGATCCACGGCTTGCACATCCCGTCTCTCGGGCCAGCGTAATGCCCGCCCGCCCGCTCGTTTCATCGGTTGGCTTAGGCATACGGAGTTCATTCCCTGTCTAAGATTGGATCAGACCGAGGGTTGCGGCAGCAAGATCGGCAGTACGCAGAGGGGGACTCGGTCGATCCCCAGCTTGTGCAACCCGCCCCTCCAGCCGGCTGAGCGCCCGTACGCTCGTTTCGTGGGTTGACTTAGGCATACGAAGTTCATTCCCAGTCTAACATCAGATTGGACCAAGGTTTGCGGTAGCACATGCTAGGCTCGGGCACCATCGTCGGAGCATCACCGGAGAACCTGACCAGCGGCATTGGGGTTCCGGCGATCGAGGGGGCCGGGGGGTGTGTGCACATGATGTGCGAAGGGTGCTGGTACTTGGCCCTTATTTTGGCCCCCTATCCCCCATCAAACCTCGAGAACTCACACCCCCTTAAAGAGCATTTGAGATTTTACAGGTTTGCTGTCAGTAGCCTTTAAAGTGTCTGAAATGAGGACACGTTTTTCAAATGGTCACAAAATCTTGTACACTTCGAGTTTTTGCCTGAATTTTTTTGTGCATGCCAAAAAAAATACAAGGATCACGTCTACCATGTTTGGGGCCAAAACTCCTGAAAAAATTTAAAAAAATCCCGAACCGCAAAAAGTTTCAAAAATAGTGAAAAATAGAAAACGAGTCGTCTTGCCACGAAACTTTACGTGAAGGCTTAAAGGACCATTGTATGAATTTACAAGCCATAAAAATGGCTTTGGGATGCAGAAATATGAAGATGTGCCTAAACCCACCAACCACCCTATCGATCCACGGCTTGCGCATCCCGTCTCTCTGGTTGACGTAGTGCCCGCCCATCCGCCCGCTCGTTTCGTCGGTTGGCTTAGGCATACGGAGTTCATTCCCAGTCTAAGATTAGACCAGATCGAGGGTTACGATAGTAGGATCGACAGGACACAGAGGGGCACCTGGCCGATCCCCAGCTTGCGCATCCCACCCCTCTGGCCGACTAAGCGCCCGCACGCTCGTTTCGTGGGTTGACTTAGGTATACGAAGTTTATTCCCAGTATAAGCATACGGAGTTCATTCCCAATCTAAGATCGAAACAGACCGAGGGTTGTGACAGCACATGTTGGGCTCGGGCATGTGCTGGTGCCACATTTTTCTTTGTCGGGGCACCATCGTCGGAGCATTGCTGGAGAACCTGACCAGCGGCATTAGGGTTCCAACGATCGGGGGGGCCGGAGGGGGTGTGCGCACATGATGTGTGATGGGTGCTGGTACTTGGCCTTCATATTGGCCCCCTATCCCTCATCAAACCTCGAGAACTCACACCCCCTTAAAGGGCATTTGAGATTTTATAGGTTTGCTGCCAGTAGCCAGTAAAGTGTCTGAAATGGGGACACTTTTTTCAAAAGGTCACAAAATCTTGTACACTTCGTGTTTTTAGCTGAATTTTTTTGTACATGCAAAAAAAAATACAAGGATCACGTCTACCAAGTTTGGGGCCAAACATCCTTCCAAAAAAATTTTAAAAAATCCTGAACCGTAAAAAGTTTCAAAAATCATGAAAAATAGAAAACGAGTCATCTTGCCATGAAACTTCCCATGAAGGCTTAAGGGACCATTGTATGAATTTACAAGCCACAAAAATGGCATTGGCACACAGAAATATGAAGATGTGCCTAAACCCACCTACCACCCTATCGATCTACGGCTTGCGCATCCCTTCTCTCTGGCCGGTGTAGTGCCCGCCCGCTCATTTGGTCGGTTGGCTTAGGCATACGGAGTTCATTCCCAGTCTAAGATTGGACCAGACCGAGGGTTGTGGCAGCAAGATCGGAAGCACGCAGAGGGGGACCCGATCGATCCCCGGCTTGCGGATCTCATCCCTCTGGCCGGCTGAGCGCCCGCACGCTCATTTTGTAGGTCGACTTAGGCATACGGAGTTCATTCCCAGTCTAAGATTAGACCGGACCGAGTGTTGCGGCAGCACATGCTGGGCTCGGGCATGTGCTGGTGGCGTATTTTTCTTCACCGGGGCACCATGCCGAAGCTTCGCCAGAGAACCTGCCCGGCGGAATTTAGGTTCCGGCGATCGGGGGGGCCGGAAGGGTGTGTGCGCACATGATGTGCGATGGGTGCTGATAGTTGGCCCTTATATTGGCCCCCTATCCCTCATCAAACCTCGAGAACTCACACCCCTTTAAAGAGCATTTGAGATTTTAGAGGTTTGCTGCCAGTAGCCATTAAAGTGTCTGAAATGGGGACACTTTTTTCAAAAGGTCACAAAATCTTGTACACTTCGTGTTTTTAGCTGAATTTTTTTGTGCATGCCAAAAAAAATACAAGGATCACGTCTACCAAGTTTGGGGTGAAAACTCCTTCTGAAAAAATTTTAAAAAATCCCAAACCGCAAAAAGTTTTGAAAATCGTGAAAAATAGAAAAGGAGTCGTCTTGCCATTAAACTTCACGTGAAGGCTTAAGGGACCATTGTATGAATATACAAGCCATAGAAATGGCATTGGCATGCAGAAATATGAAGATGTGCCTAAACCCACCTACCACCCTATTGATCAACGGCTTGCGCATCCCGTCTCTCTGGCCGGAGTAGTGCCGTCCCCCCGCCCGCTCGCTCGTTTCGTCAGTTGGCTTAGGCATACGGAGTTCATTCCCAGTCTAAGATCGGGCCAGACTGAGGGTTCCGGTAGCAGGATTGGCAACACACAGAGGGGGACCTGGTCAATCCCCGTTTTACGCATCCCGCCACTCTGGCTGGCTGAGCGCCCGTACACTCATTTTGTGGGTTGACTTAGGCATACAGAGTTCATTCCTAGTTTAAGCATATGTAGTTCTTTCCTAGTCTAAAATCGGACCGGACCGAGGGTTGCAGTAGCACATGCTGGGCTTGAGCATGTGCTGGTGCCGCAGTTTTCTTCGCCGGGGCACCATCACCGGAGCATCGCCGGAGAACCTAACCGGCAGCATTAGGGATTCGACGATCGGGGGGGCCGGGGGGGTGTACGCACATGATGTGCGATGGGTGCTGGTACTTGGTCCTTATATTGGCCCCCTATCCCTCACCAAACCCCGAGAACTCACACCCCCCTAAAGAGCAATTGATATTTTACAGGTTTGCTTCCAGTAGCCATTAAAGTGTCTGAAATGGGGACACTTTTTTCAAATGGTCACAAAATCTTGTACACTTCAAGTTTTTAGCTGAATATTTTTGTGCATGCCAACAAAAATACAAGGATCACGTCTACCAAGTTTGGGGCCAAGCCTCTTTTCGAAAAAATTTTAAAACATCTTGAACCGTAAAAAGTTTCAAAAATCGTGAAAAATAGAAATGAGTCGTCTTGCCATGATACTTCACGTGAAGGCTTAAGGGACCATTGTATGAATTTACAAGCCATAAAAATGTCATTGGCACATAGAAATATGAAGATGTGCCTAAACCCACCTATCACCCTACCGATCCATGGCTTGCGCATCCCGTCTCTCTGGCCGGCGTAGAGCCCGCCCGCCCGCCCGCTCTTTTCGTCGGTTGGCTTAGGCATACGGAGTTCATTCCCAGTCTAAGATCAGACCAGACTGAAGGTTGCGGCAGTAGGATCGGCAGCACGCAAAGGGGGACCGGGTCGATCCCCGGCTTGCGATCTCGCCCCTCTGGCCGGCTGAGTGCCCGCACACTCATTTCGTGGGTTGAGTTAGGGATACAGAGTTCATTCCCAGTCTAAGCATACGTAGTTCATTCCCATTCTAAGATCGGACTAGATCGAGGGTTACAGTAGCACCTGTCGGGCTCGAGCATGTGCTGGTGTCACATTTTGCTTCGTCGGGGCACCATCGTCGGAGCATCATCGGGGAACCTGACCGGTGGCATTGGGGTTTCGACGATCGGGGGGCCGGAGGGGGGGTGTACGCACATGATGTGCGATGGGTGCTGGTACTTGGCCCTTATATTGGCCCCCTATCCCTCATCAAACCTCGAGAACTCACACCGCCTTAAAGAGCATTTGAGATTTTACAGGTATGCTGACAGTAGCAATTAAAGTGTCTGAAATGGCGACACTTTTTTCAAAGGGTCACAAAATCTTGTACACTTCGGGTTCTGAGCTGAAATTTTTTATGCATCCCAACAAAAATACAAGGATCACGACGACCATGTTTGGGGCCAAAACTTCTTTCGAAAAAATTTTAAAAAATCTCAAACCGTAAAACGTTTTGATAATCGTGAAAAATAGAAAACGAGTCGTCTTGCCATGAAACTTCATGTGAAGGCTTAAGGGACCATTGTATGAATTTACACGCCATAAATATGGCATTGGCATAGAAAAATATGAAGATGTGCCTAAACCCACCTGCCACCCCATCGATCCACAGCTTGCGCATCCTGTCTCTCTAGTCGACGTAGTAACCGCCCATCTGCTCTTTTCGTCGGCTGGCTTTGATATACGGAGTTAATTCCCAGTCTAAGATCGGACCGGACCGAGGGTTGCACCAGCAGGATCGGTAGCACGTAGAGGGAGACCCGACCGATCCCCGACTTGCGCATCCCGTCCCTCTGGCCGGCTGAGCGCCCACACGCTCGTTTCATGGGTTGACTTAGGCATACGAAGTTCATTCCCAGTCTAAGATTGGACTGGACAGAGGGCTACGGCAGCACATGCTGGGCTCGAGCATGTGCTGGTGCAGCATTTTTCTTCATCAGGGCACCGTCGCCGGAGAACCTGACCGGCGGCATTGGGGTTCCGACGATCGGGGGGGCCGGGGGTGGTGTGCGCACATGATGTGCGATGGGTGCTGGTACTTGGCCCTTATATTGGCCCCCTATCCCTCAACAAACCTCGAGAACTCCCACCCCCTTAAAGAGCATTTGACATTTTACAGGTTTGCTGACAGTAGCAATTAAAGTGTCTGAAATAGCGACACTTTTTTCAAATGGTCACAAAATCTTGTACACTTTGAGTTTTTAGCTGAATTTTTTTGTGCATGCCAAAAAAAATACAAGGATCATGTCTACGAAGTTTGAGGCCAAAACTCCTTCCGAAAAAATTTTAAAAAATCCTGAACCGTAAAAAGTTTTAAAAATCGTGAAAAATAGAAAACAAGTTGTCTTGCCATGAAACTTCGCGTGAAGGATTAGGGGACCATTGTATGAATTTACAAGCCACAAAAGTGGCATTGGCACACAGAAATATGAGGATGTGCCTAAACCCACCTACCACCCTATCGATCCATGGCTTGCGCATCCCGTCTCTCTGGCCGACGTAGTGCCCGCCCGCCCGCCCGCTCGTTTCGTTGGTTGGCTTAGGCATACGGAGTTCATTCCCAGTCTAAGATTGGACCGAACCGAGGGCTGTGGTAGCAGGATCAACAGCACGTAAAGGGGGACCCGACCGATCCCCGGCTTGCACATCTCGCCCCTCTGGCCGATTGATCGCCTGCACGCTCTTTTCGTGGGTTGACTTAGGCATACGGAGTTCATTCCCAGTCTAAGCATACGGAGTTCTTTCCCAGTCTAAGATCGGACCAGATCGAGGGGTGTGGTAGCATATGCTGGGCTCGGGCATGTGCTGGTGCCACATTTTTCTCTGCCAGGGCACCGTCGTCGGAGCATCACCGGATAACCTGACCGACGGCGTTGGGGTTTCGATGATCGGGGGGCCGGGGGGTGTGCGCACATGATGTGCGATGGGTGCTGGTACTTGGCCCCTATATTGGCCCCCTATCCCTCATCAAACCTCGAGAACTCACACCCCCTTAAAGAGCATTTGAGATTTTACAGGTTTACTGCCAGTAGCCATTAAAGTGTCTGAAATTGGGACACTTTTTTCGAATGGTCACAAAATCCTGTACACTTCGAGTTTTTAGCTGAATTTGTTTTGTGCAGGCCAACAAAAATACAAGGATCATGTCTACCAGGCTTGGGGCCAAAACTCCTTCCGAAAAAATTTTAAAAAATCCCAAACCATAAAAAGTTTCAAAAATCATGAAAAATAGAAAATGAGTCGTCTTTCCATGAAACTTCACGTGAAGGCTTAAGGTACCATTGTATGAATTTACAAGCCATAAAAATGGCATTGGCACGCAGAAATATGAAGATGTGCCTAAACCCACCTACCACCCTATCGATCCATGGCTTGCGCATCCCGTCTCTCTGGCTGACGTAGAGCCCGCCCGCCCGCCCGCTCGTTTTGTCGGTTGGCTTAGGCATACGGAGTTCATTCCCAGTGTAAGATCGGATCAGACCGAGGGTTGCGGCAGCAAGATCGACAGCACGTAAAAAAGGACCCGACCGATCCCCGGCTTGTGCATCTCGCCCCTGTAGCCGACTGAGCACCCGCACGCTAGTTTCGTGGGTTGACTTAGGCATACGGAGTTCATTCCCAATCTAAGATCGGACCGGACCGAGGGTTGTGGTAGCATATGCCGGGGCACCGTCGTCGGAGCATCACCGGAGAATCTGACCGGCGGTGTTGGGGTTCTGACGATCAGGGGGCCAGGGGGTGTGCGCACATGATGTGCGATGGGTGCTGGTACTTGGCCCCAATATTGGCCCCCTATCCCTCATCAAACCTCGAGAAATCACACCCCTTAAAGAGCATTTGAGATTTTACAGGTTTGCTGCCAGTAGCCATTAAAGTGTCTAAAATGGGGACACTTTTTTCAAATGGTCACAAAATCTTGTACACTTCAAGTTTTTAGCTAAATTCTTTTGTGCATGCCAAAAAAAATACAAGGATCATGTCTACCAAGTTTGGGGCTAAAACTCCTTCCAAAAAAATTTTAAAAAATCCCAAACTGTAAAAAGTTTCAAAAATCGTGAAAAATAGAAAACGAGTCATCTTGCCATGAAACTTCACGTGAAGGCTTAAGGGACCATTGTATGAACTTACAAGCCATAAAAATGGCATTGGCAGGTAGAAATATGAAGATGTGCCTAAACCCACCTACCACCCTATTGATCTATGGCTTGCGCATCCCGTCTCTCTGGCCGGCGTAGTGCCCGCCCGTCCGCCCTCCCGCTCGTTTCGTCTGTTTGCTTAGGCATACGTAGTTCAATCCAGTGTAAGATCAGACCGGACTGAGGGTTACGGCAGCAGGATCGGCAACACGCAGTGGGGGACCCGATCGATCTCTGGCTTGTGTAACCCGCCCCTCTGGCTGGCTGAGCGCTCGCACGCTTGTTTCATGGGTTGACTTAGGAATACGGAGTTCATTCCCAGTCTAAGATCGGACTGGACCGAGGGTTACGGCCGCACATGTTGGGCTCGGCCATGTACTGGTGCCACATTTTTCTTCACCGGGGCACCATCGTTGGAGAACCTGACCGACGGCATTGGGGTTTCGACGATCGGGGGGGCCGGGGGGTGTGGGCACATGATGCGTGATGGGTGCTGGTACTTGGCCGTTATATTATCCCCCTATCCCTCATCAAACCTCAAGAACTCACACCCCCTTAAAGAGCATTTGAGATTTTACAGGTTTGCTGCCAGTAGCTATTAAAGTGTCTGAAATGGGGACATTTTTTTCAAATGGTCACAAAAACTTGTACACTCCGAGTTTTTAGCTGAATTTTTTTGTGCATGCCAACAAAAATACAAGGATCACGTCTACCAAGTTTGGGGCCAAAACTCCTTTCAAAAAAATTTAAAAAATCTCAAACCGTAAAAAGTTTTGAAAATCGTGAAAAATAGAAAACGAGTCATCTTCCCATTAAACTTCACGTGTGGTCTTAAGGGACCATTGTATGAATTTACAAGCCATAAAAATGGCATTGGCACACAGGAATACAAAGATGTGCCTAAACCCACCTGCCACCCTATCGATCCACGGCTTGCGCATCTCGTCTCTCTGGCCGGTGTAGTGCCCGCCCGCCCGCCCGCTCATTTCGTCTATTGGCTCAGGCATACGGAGTTCATTCCTCGTCTAAGATCGGACCAGACCAACTGTTGCGGTAGTAGGATCGGCAGCACGTAGAGGGGTACCCAATTGATCGTCGGCTTGCGCATCCCAGCCCTCTGGCTGGCTGAGCACCCGCACGCTCGTTTCGTGGTTGACTTAGGCATACGGAGTTCATTCCCAGTCTAAGCATACGGAGTTCATTCCCAGTCTAAGATCGGACCGGATCGAGGGTTGCGGTAGCACATGCTGGGCTTGGGAATGTGCTGGTGTCGCATTTTTCTTCACCGGGGCACCATCGTCGGAGCATCACCGGAGAACTTGACCGGCGACATTGGGGTTCTAGGATCGGGGGGGTCGGGGGGCGTGCGCACATGATGTGCGATGGGTGCTGGTACTTGTCCCCTATATTCGCCCCTATCCCTCATCAAACCTCGAGAACTCACAACCCCTTAAAGAGCATTTGAGATTTTACAGGTTTGCTGCCAGTAGCCATTAAAGTGTCTGAAATGGGGGCATTTTTTTCAAATGGTCACAAAAACTTGTACACTTTGAGTTTTTAGCTGAATTTTTTTATGCACGCCAACAAAAATACAAGGATCACGCCTACCAAGTTTGGGGCCAAAACTTCTTTCGAAAAAATTTAAAAATCTCGAACCGTAAAAAGTTTCGAAAATCATGAAAAATAGAAAACGAGTCGCCTTCCCATGAAACTTCACGTGAGGTCATAAGGGACCATTGTATGAATTTACAAGCCATAAAAATGGCATTGGCATGCGAAAATATAAAGATGTGCCTAAACCCACCTACCACCCTATCAATTCACGACTCGTGCATCCCGTCTCTCTAGCCGGCGTAGTGCCCGCCCGCCCACCCGCTCGTTTCGTCGGTTGGCTTAGGCATATAGAGTTCATTCCCAGTCTAAGATCAGACCGGACCGAGGGTTGCGACAATAGGATCGGCAACATGCGGAGGGGGACTCGATCGATCCCCGGCTTGCGCATCCCGCCCCTCTGGCCGACTGAGCGCCCACACACTCATTTTGTGGGTTGACTTAGGCATATGTAGTTAATTCCCAGTCTAAGATCGGATCGGACCGAGGGTTGCCACAGCACATGTTGGGCTCGGGCATGTGCTGGTAACACATTTTTCTTCACCGGGCCACCATCGCTGGATCATCGTCGGAGAACCTGACCGACGACATTGAGGTTCCGACGATCGGGGGGGCTAGGGGGTGTGCGCACAAGATGTGCGATGGGTGCTGGTACTTGGCCCTTATATTTATCCCCTATCCCTCATCAAACCTGAAGAACCCACACCCCCTTAAAGAGCATTTGAGATTTTACAGGTTTACTGCCAGTAGCAATTAAAGTGTTTGAAATGGGGACACTTTTTTCAAATGTCACAAAATCTTGTACATTTTGAGTTTTTAGCTAAATTGTTTTGTGCATGCCAATAAAAATACAAGGATCACGTCTACCAAGTTTGGGGCCAAAACCCCTTCCGAAAAAATTCTAAAAAATCCCGAAGCGCAAAAAGTTTCGAAAATCTTAAAAAATAGAAAACGAGTCGCCTTCCCATGAAACTTCACGTGAAGGCTTAAGGGACCATTGTATGAATTTACAAGCCATAAAAATGGCATTGGCATGCAGAATATGAAGATGTACCTAAACCCACCTACCACCCTATCGATCCTTGGCTTACGTATCCCGTCTCTCTGGCCGGTGTAGTGCCCGCTAGCCCGCTCGCCCACTTGTTTCGGTAGTTGGCTTAGGCATACAGAGTTCATTCCCAGTCTAAGATTAGACCAGACCGAGGGTTGAGGCAGTAGGATCGGTAGCACGTAGAAGGGGACCCGGCCGATCCTCGACTTGCGCATCCCACCCTTCTGGCTGGCTGAGCGGCCGCACGCTCGTTTCGTGGGTTGACTTAGGCATACGGAGTTCATTCATAGTCTAACCATACGGAGTTCATTCTTAGTCTAAGATCGGATCGGACCGAGGGTTGCGGCAGCACATGCTGCCGTATTTTTCTTCACCGGGGCACGATCGCCGGAGAACCTGACCGATAGCATTGGGGTTCCGGAGATCGGGGGGGCCGGAGGGGGTGTGCGCACATGATGTGCCATGGGTGCTGGTACTTGGCCCTTATATTGGCCCCTTATCCCTCATCAAACCTTGAGAACTCACACCCCCTTAAAGAGCATTTGAGATTTTACAAGTTTGCTGCCAGTACCATTAAAGTGTCTAAAATGGGGACACTTTTTTCAAATGGTCACAAAATCTTGTACACTTCGTGTTTTTAGCTGAATTGTTTTGTGCATGCCAAAAAAAATACAAGGATCACGTCTACCAAGTTTGGGGCAAAAATTCCTTCCAAAAAAATTTTAAAAAATCCCGAACCGTAAAAAGTTTCAAAAATTGTGAAAAATTGAAAACGAGCCGTCTTGCCATGAAACATCACGTGAAGGCTTAAGGGACCATTGTATGAATTTACAATCCAAAAAATTGGCATTGGCATGCAGAAATATGATGATGTGCCTAAACCCACCTACTATCCTATCGATCCATGACTTGCGCATCCCGTTTCTCTGGCCGACGTAGTGCCCACCCGCCCACCCGCTCGTTTCGTCAGTTGGCTTAGGGATACAGAGTTCATTCCCAGTCTAAGATCAAACCAGACCAAGGGTTACAGCAGTAGGATTGACAGCACGCAGAGGGGACCCGACCGATCCCCAGCTTGCACATCCAGCCCCTCTGGCCGCCTGAGCGCCCGCACGCTCGTTTTGTGGGTTGACTTAGGCATACGGAGTTCATTCCTAGTCTAAGATCGGATCGGACCAAGGGTTGCGGTAGCACATGCTGGGCTTGGGCATGTGCTGGTGTCGTATTTTTCTTCGTCGGGGCACCATCGCCGGAGAACCTGACCGGCGGCATTGGGGTTCCGGCGATCGGGGGGCTGGGGGGGTGTGTGCACAGGATGTGAGATGGGTGCTGGTACTTAGCCCTTATATTGGCCCCCTATCCCTCATCAAACCTGTAAAACTCACACCCCCTTAAAGAGCATTTGAGATTTTACAGGTTTGCTGCCAGTAGCCATTAAAGTGTCTGAAATGGGGACACTTTTTTCAAATGGTCACAAAATCTTGTACACTTCGTGTTTTTAGCTGAATTTTTTTGCGCATGCCAAAAAAAATATAAGGATCACATCTACCAAGTTTGGGGACAAAACATTTTTCGAAAAAAATTTAAAAAATCCTGAACCGTAAAAAGTTTAGAAAATCGTGAAAGATAGAAAACGAGTCGTCTTGCCATGAAACTTCACGTGAAGGCTTAAGGGACCATTGTATGAATTTACAAGCCATAAAAATGGCATTGGCATGCAGAAATATGAAGATGTGCCTAAACCCACCTACCACCTTATCGATCCAGGGCATGCGCATCCCGTCTCTCTAGCCGGCGTGGTGCTCACCCGCGCGCTCCTTTCGTCGGTTGGCTTAGGCATACGGAGTTCATTCCTAGTCTAAGATCAGACCGAACTGAGGGTTGCGGCAGTAGGATCGACAGCACACAGAGGGGGACCCGATCGATCCTCGGCTTGCGCATCCTGCCCCTCTAGCCGACTGAATGCCCGCACGCTCATTTCGTGGGTTGACTTAGACGTACGGAGTACATTCCCAGTCTAAGTATATGGAGTTCATTTCCAGTCTAAGATCGAACCAGACCGAGGGTTGCAGCAGCACATGCTGGGCTTGAGCATGTGCTGGTGTCGTGTTTTTCTTCACCGAGGCACCATCGTCGGAGCATCACTGGAGAACCTGACCGGCGGCATTGGGGTTTCGACGATCGGGGGGCTCGGGGGGTGTGCACACATGATGTGCTGTGGGTGTTGGTATTTGGCCCTTATATTGGCCCCCTATCCCTCATCAAAACTCGAGAACTCACACCCTTGAAAGAGCATTTGAGATTTTACAGGTTTGCTGCCAATAGCCATTAAAGTGTCTGAAATGGGGACACATTTTTTGAATGGTCATAAAATCTTGTACACTTCGAGTTTTTAGCCAACAAAAATACAAGGATCACGTCTAGCAAGTTTGGGAACAAAACCCCTTCCGAAAATTTTTTAAGAAATCCCGAACCGTAAAAATTTTGAAATATGTGAAAAATAGAAAACGAGTCGACTTGGCATGAAACTTCACGTGAAGGCTTAAGGGACCATTGTATGAATTTACAAGCCATAAAAATGGCATTGGCACACAGAAATATGAAGATGTGCCTAAACACACCTACCACCCTATCGATCCACGGCTTGCGCATCCCGTCTCTCTGGCCGGCGTAGTGCCCGTCCGCCCGCCCACCCGCTCGTTTTATCGGTTGGCTTAGGCATACGGAGTTCATTCCCAGTCTAAGATCAGACCAGACCGAGGGTTGCGAAAGTAGGATCGGCAGCATGCAGAGGTGGACCCAGTCGATCCCCGGCTTGCGCATCCCGCACCTCTGGCTGTCTGAGCTCCCGCACGCTCGTTTCGTGTGTTGACTTAGGCATACGGAGTTCATTCCCAGTCTAAGCATATGGAGTTCATTCCCAGTCTAAGATTGGATTGGACCGAGGGTTGTGGCAGCACATGCTGGGCTCGGACATGTGTTGGGGCCGCATTTTTCTTTGTCGAGGCACCATCGTCGGAGCATCGCTGGAGAACCTGACCAGTGGCATTGGGGTTCCGACGATCTGGGGAGCCGGGGCGGGTGTGCACACTTGATGTGCGATGGGTGCTGGTACTTGGCCCTTATATTGGCCCCCTATCCTTTATCAAAACTTGAGAACTCGCACCCCTTTAAAGAGCATTTGAGATTTTACAGGTTTGCTGCCAGTAGCCATTAAAGTGTCTGAAATGAGGACACTTTTTTCCAATGGTCACAAAATCTTGTACACTTTGAGTTTTTTGCTGAATTTTTTTGTGCACGCCAACAAAACTACAAAGGATCACGTCTGGCAAGTTTGGGGCCAAAACTCCTTTCGAAAAAATTTTAAAAAATCTCGAACCGAAAAAAGTTTCGAAAATCGTGAAATATAAAAACGAGTCATCTTGCCATGAAACTTCACGTGAAGGCTTAAGGGACCATTGTATGAATTTACAAGCCATAAAAATGGCATTGGCAGGTAGAAATATGAAGATGTGCCTAAAACCACCTACCACCCTATCGATCCACGGTTTGTGCATCCCGTCTCTCTGGCCGACGTAGCGCCCATCCGCCCGCTCGCCCGCTCATTTTGTCGATTGGCTTAGGCATACAGAGTTCATTCCCAGTCTAAGATTAGACCAGATCGAGGGTTACGGTAGCAGGATCGGCAGCACATGGAGGGGGACCCAGTCGATCCCCGGCTTGCGCATCCCACCCCTCTGGCCGACTGAACGCCCGCACGCATACGGAGTTCATTCCCAGTCTAAGATCGGACCGCACCGAGGGTTACGACAGCACATGCTGGGCTCGGGCATGTGCTGGTACCGCATTTTTCTTCGTCGGGGCACCATCACCAGAGCATCGTCGGAGAACCTGTCTGGCGGCATTGGGGTTCCGGCGATCGGGGGGGCCGGGGGGGTGTGCTCACATGATGTGCGATGGGTGCTGTTACTTGGCCCTTATATTGGCCCCCTATACCTCATCTAACCTCGAGAACTCACACCCCCTTAAAGAGCATTTGAGATTTTACAGGTTTGCTGCCCGTAGCCATTAAAGTGTCTAAAATGAGGACACTTTTTCCAAATGGTCACAAAATCTTGTACACTTCGAGTTTTTATCTGAATTTTTTTATGTACGCGAACAAAAATACAAGGATCACGTCTTCCAAGTTTGGGGCCAAAACTCCTTCCGAAAAAATTTTAAAAAATCTTGAACCGTAAAAAGTTTTGAAAATCATGAAAAATAGAGAACGAGTCATCTTGCCATGAAACTGCACGTGAAAGCTTAAGGGACCATTGTATGAATTTACAAGCCATAAAAATGGCATTGGCACACAGAAATACGAAGATGTGCCTCAACCCACCTACCACCCTATCGATCCACGGCTTGCGCATCCCATCTCTCTGGCCGACGTAGTGCCCGCCCGCCCACCCGCTCGCTCGTTTCATCGGTCGGCTTAGGCATACGGTGTTCATTCCCAGTCTAAGATCGGACCAGACCGAGGGTTGCAGTAGCAGGATTGGCAACATGTAGAGGGGGACCCGGCCGATCCCCGGCTCGTGCATCCCGCCCCTCTGGCCGGCTGAGCCCCCCGCGCGCTCGTTTCGTGGGTTGACTTAGGCATACAGAGTTCATTCCAAGTCTAAGCATATGGAGTTCATTCCCAGTCTAAGATTGGACCAGACCGAGGGTTGCGGCAACACATGCTGGGCTTGGGCATGTGCTGGTGCCGCATTTTTCTTCGTCGAGGCACCATCGCCGGAGCATCGCCAGAGAACCTGACCGACGGCATTAGGGTCCCGGTGATCGGGCGGGCCGGAAGGGTGTGTGCGCACATGAGGTGCGATGGATGCTGGTACTTGGCCCTTATATTGGCCCCCTATCTCTCATCAAACCTCGAGAACTCACACTCCCTTAAAGAGCATTTGAGATTTTATAGGTTTGCTGCCAGTAGCAATTAAAGTGTCTGAAATGGGGACACTTTTTTCAAATGGTCACAGAATCCTGTACAGTTCAAGTTTTTAGCTGAATTTTTTTATGCACACCAACCAAAATATAAGAATCATGTCTACCAAGTTTGGGGCCAAAACTCCTTCCAAAAAAAATTTCAAAAATCCCGAACCGCAAAAAGTTTCAAAAATAATGAAAAATAGAAAAATGAGTCGTCTTGCCCTGAAACTTCATATAAAGGCTTAAGGGACCATTGTATGAGTTTCCAAGCCATAAAAATGGCATTGGCATGCAAAAATATGAAGATGTACCGAAACCCACCTACCACCCTATCAATCCACGGCTTGCGCATCCCGTCTCTCTAGCCGGCGTGGTGCCCGCCCGCCCGCCCGCCTGCTCATTTCGTCGATTGGCTTAGGCATACGGAGTTGACTCCCAGTCTAAGATCGGACCGGACCGAGGGTTGCGACAGCACGCAGAGGGGGACCCGACCGATCCTGGGCTTGTGCATCCCGCCCCTCTGGCCAGCTGAACGCCCGCATGCTCATTTCGTGGGTTGACTTAGGCATACAGAGTTCATTCCCAGTCTAAGCATACGGAGTTCATTCCCAGTCTAAGATCGGACCAGACTGAGGGTTGCGATAGCACATGCTGGGCTCGGGCATGTGCTGCTGCCGCATTTTTCTTCGTCGAGGCACCATTGTCGGAGCATCGCTGGAGAACCTGACCAATGGCATTGGGGTTCCGGCGATCGGGGGGGCCGGGGGTGTGTGCGCACATGATGTGCGATGGGTGCTGGTACTTGGGCCTTATACTGGCCCCCTATCCCTCATCAAACCTTGAGAACTCACACCCCTTAAAGAGCATTTGAGATTTTACAGGTTTGCTGCCAGTGGCCATTAAAGTGTCTGAAATGGGGACACTTTTTGCAAATGGTGACAAAATCTTGTACACTTCGAGTTTTTAGCTGAATTTTTTTGTGCATGCTAACAAATATACAAGTATCACGTCTACCAAGTTTGGGGTCAAAAATCCTTCAAAAATAATTTTAAAAATTCCCAAACCGTAAAAAGTTTTAAAAATCGTGAAAAATAGAAAACAAGTCGTTTGGCCTTGAAACTTCACGTGAAGGCTTAAGGAACCATTGTATGAATTTACAAGCCAAAAAAATAGCATTGGCATGCAGAAATATGAAGATTTGCCTAAACCAACCTACCACCCTATCGATCCACGGCTTACGCATCCCATCTCTCTGGCCGGCGTAGTGCCCACCCGCCCGCTCGTTTGGTCAGTTGGCTTAGGCATACGGAATTCATTCCCAGTCTAAGATTAGACCAGACCGAGGGTTGCGGCAATAGGATCGGCAGCACGTAGAGGAGGACCCTTCTAATCCCCGACTTGCGCATCCCGCCCCTCGGCCGGCTGAGCTCCCGCACGCTCGTTCCGTGGGTTGACTTAGGCATACGGAGTTCATTCCTAGTCTAAGCGTACGGAGTTCATTCCCAGTCTAAGATCGGACCGGACCGAGGGTTGCGGCAGCACATGCTGGGCTCGAGCATGTGCTAGTGCCACATTTTTCTTCGTCGGGGCACCATCACCGGAGCATCGTCGAAGAACCTGACCGAAGGCATTGGGGTTCCGACGATCGGGAGGCCGGGGGGTGTGGACACATGATGTGCAACGGGTGCTGGTACTTGGCCCTTATATTGGCCCCTTATCTCTCATCAAACCTCGAGAACTCACACCCCCTTAAAGAGCATTTGAGATTTTACAGGTTTGCTGCCAGGAGCCATTAAAGTGTTTGAAATGGGGACACTTTTTTCAAATGGTCACAAAATATTGTACACTTCGAGTTTTTAGCTGAATTTTTTTTTGCATGCCAAAAAAAATACAAGGATCACGTCTACCAAGTTTGGGGCCAAAATTCGTTTCGAAAAAATTTTAAAAAATCTGAAACTGCAAAAAGTTTCAAAAATCATGAAAAATAGAAAACGGGTCGTCTTGCCATGAAACTTCACGTGAAGGCTTAAGGGACCATTGTATGAATTTACAAGCCATAAAAATGGCATTGGCATGTAGAAATATGAAGATGTGCCTAAACCCACCTACCACCCTATCGATCCACGGCTTGCGCATCCTGTCTCTCTGGCCGACGTAGTGCCCACCCGCATGCTCGTTTCGCGGGTTGACTTAGGCATACGGAGTTCATTTGCAGTCCAAGCATACGGAGTTCATTCCGAGTCTAAGATCGGGTCGGACCGAGGGTTGCGGTAGCACATGCTGGGCTCGGGCATGTGCTGGTGCTGCATTTTTCTTCATCGGGGCACTATCGCCGGAGCATCGTCGGAGAACCTAACCGGCGGCATTGGGGTTTCGACGATCGGGGAGGTCGGGGGAGTGTGCGCACATAATGTGCGATTTGTGCTGGTACTTGGCCCTTATATTGGCCCCCTATCCCTCATCAAACCTTGAGAACTCACGCCACCTTAAAAAGCATTTTGGGATTTTATAGGTTTGCTGCCAGTAGCCATTAAAGTGTCTGGAATGGGGACGCTTTTTTCAAATGGTCACAAAATGTTGTACACTTCGAGTTTTTAGCTGAATTTTTTTGTGCACGCCAACAAAAATACAAGGATCACGTCTACCATGTTTGGGGCTAAAACTCTTTCCGAAAAAATTTTAAAAAATCTCGAACCGTAAAAAGTTTGGAAAATCGTGAAAAATAGAAAATGAGTCGTCTTGCCATGAAACTTCACGTGAAGGCTTAAGGGACCATTGTATGAATTTACAAGCCATAAAAATTGCATTGGCATGCAGATATATGAAGATGTGCCTAAACCCACATACCATCCTATTGATCCACGGCTTGCGCATCCCATCTCCCTAGCCGACGTACTGCCCGCCAGCCCGCCCGCACGCTCGTTTCGTGGGTTGACTTAGGCATACGGAGTTCATTCCCAGTCTAATCATACGGAGTTCATTCCCAGTCTCAGATCGGACCGGACCAAAGGTTGCGGTAGCACATGCTGGGCTCGAGCATGTGCTGGTTCTGCATTTTTCTTCGTCGGGGCACCATCGCCGGAGCATTGTCGGAGAACCTGACCGATGACATTAGGGTTCCGGTGATCGGGGGACCAGTGGGGTGTGCGCACATGATGTGTGATGGCTGCTGGTACTTGGCCCTTATATTGGCCCCCTATCCCTCATCAAAACTCGAGAACTCACACCCCCTTAAAGAGAATTTGAGATTTTACAGGTTTGCTGCTAGTAGCCATTAAAGGGTTTGAAATGGGGACACTTTTTGCAAATGGACACAAAATCTTGTACACTTCGAGTTTTTAGCTGAATTTTTTTGGGCATGCCAACAAGTATACAAGGATCACGTCTACCAAGTTTGGGGCCAATAATCCTTTCGAAAAAATTTTAAAAAATCCCAAACCGCAAAAAGTCTTGAAAATCATGAAAAATAGAAAACGAGTCGTCTTGCCTTGAAACTTCACGTGAAGGCTTAAGGGACCATTGTATGAGTGTGCAAGCCATAAAAATGGCATTGGCATGCAGAAATAAGAAGATGTGCCTAAACCCACCTACCACCCAATCGATCCACGGCTTGCGCATCCCGTCTCTCTAGCCGGCGTAGTGCCCGCCGACTGGCCCGCCCGTTCGTTTCGTCAGTGGGCTTAGGTATACGGAGTTCATTCCCAGTCTAAGATCGGACCGGATTGAAGGTTGTGGCAGCAGGATCGGCAGCACGCAGAGGTGGACCCGACCGATCCTCGGCTTGCGCATCCCGCCCCTTTGGCCGATTGAGCGCCCGCACGCTCGTTCTGTAGGTTGACTTAGGCATACGGAGTTTATTCCTAGTCTAAGCATACGGAGTTCATTCCCAGTCTCGGATTGGATCGGACCGAGGGTTGTGGCAGCACATGCTGGGCTCGGGCATGTGCTGGTGCTGCATTTTTCTTCGTCGGGGCACCATCACCGGAGAACCTGACCGACGGCATTGGGGTTTCGGCGATCGGGGGGGTCGGGGGGGTGTGCGCACATGATGTGCAATGGGTGCTTGTTCTTGGCCCTTATTTTGGCCTCCTATCCCTCATCAAACCTCGAGAACTCACACCTCCTTAGAGAGCATTTGAGATTTTACAGGTTTGCTGCCAGTAGCTATTAAAGTGTCTGAAATGGGGACACTTTTTGCAAATGGTCACAAAATCTTGTACACTTCGAGTTTTCAGCTGAATTTTTTTGTGCATGCCAACAAAAATACAAGGATCATGTCTACAAAGTTTGGGGCCAAAACTATTTTCAAAAAAAGTTTAAAAATTCCCCGAACCGTAAAAAGTTTAAAAAATCGTGAAAAATAGAAAACGAGTCGTCTTGCCATGAAACTTCACGTGAAGGCTTAAGGGACCATGGTATGAATTTACAAGCCATAAAAATGGCATTGGTACACAGAAATATGAAGATGTGCCTAAACCCATGTACCACCCTATCGATCCACGGCTTGCGCATCCCGTCTTTCTGGCCGGCGTAATGCCCACCCGCCCGCCCGCTCATTTCTTCGGTTGGCTTAGGCATACGGAGTTCATTCCCAGTCTAAGATAGGATCAGACCAAGGGTTGCGGCAGCAAGATTGGCAGCATGCAGAGAGGGACCCGGCCGATCCCCGACTTGCGCATCTCACCCCTCTGGCCGGCTGAGCGCCTGCACGCTCATTTCGTGGGTTGACTTAGGCATACGAAGTTCATTCCCAATCTAAGATCGGACCAGACCGAGGGTTGCGGCAGAACATGCTGGGCTCGGGCATGTGTTGATGCTGCATTTTTCTTCGTCGTGGCACCATCGCCGGAGCATCGTCGGAGAACCTAACCGACGACATTGAGGTTCCGACAATCAAGGGGGCTGGGGGGGTGTGCGCGTATGATGTGCGATGGGTGCTGGTACTTGGCCCTTATATTGGCCCCCTATCCCTCATCAAACCTCAAGAACTCACACCCCCTAAAAGAGCATTTGAGATTTTACAGGTTTGCTGCCAGTAGCAATTAAAGTGTCTGAATTAGGGACACTTTTTTCAAATGGTCACAAAATCTTGTACACTTCGAGTTTTTAGCTGAATTTTTTTGTGCATGCCAAAAAAAATACAAGGATCATGTCTACAAAGTTTGGGGCCAAAAGTCCTCCCAAAAAATTTTTAAAAATTCTCGAACCATAAAAAGTTTCAAAAATCATGAAAAATAGAGAATAAGTTGTCTTGCCATGAAACTTCACGTGAAGGCTTAAGGGACCATTGTATGAATTTACAAGCCATAAAAATTGCATTGGCACACAGAAATATGAAGATGTGCCTAAACCCACCTACCACCCTATCGATCCACGGCCTGCGCATCCCGTCTCTCTGGCCGGCGTAGTGCCCGTCCGCCCGCCCACTTGTTTCGTCGGTTGGCTTAGGCATACGGAGTTCATTCCCAGTCTAAGATCGAACCAGACCAAGGGTTGTGGTAGCAGGATCGACAGACATAGAGAAGGACCCGATCGATCCTCAGCTTGCGCATCCCGCCCCTCTGGCCGGCTGAGTGCCCGTACGCTCGTTTCGTGGGTTGACTTAGGCATACGGAGTTCATTCCCATTCTAAGCATACGGAGTTCTTTTCCAGTCTAAGATCGGACTGGACCGAGGGTTGCGGCAGCACATACTGGGCTCTGAAATGTGCTGGTGCCGCATTTTTCTTCGTCAGGGCACCATCGTCGGAGCATTGCCAGAGAACCTGACAGGCGGCATTGGGGTTCCGACGATCGGGGGGGCCGGGGGGTGTGCACCCATGATGTACACTTCGAGTTTTTAGCTGAATTTTTTTGTGTATGCCATCAAAAATAGTACGATCACGTCTACCAAGTTTGGGGCCAAAACTCCTTCCAAAAAAATTTTAAAAAATCTCGAACCGTAAAAATTTTCAAAAATCGTGAAAATAGAAAACGAGTCGTCTTGCCATGAAACTTCAGGTGACGGCTTAAGGGACAATTGTATGAATTTACAAGCCATAAAAATGGCATTGGCATGCAGAAATATGAAGATGTGCCTAAACCCACCTACCACCCTATTGATCCACGGCTTGCGCATCCCGTCTCTCCGGCCGGTGTAGTGCCCGCCCGCCCGCCCGCTCGTTTCATTGGTTAGCTTAGGCATATGGAGTTCATTCCTAGTCTAAGATCGGACTGGACCAAGGGTTGTGGCAGCAGGATCGATAGCACGCAAAGGGGGACCCGATCGATCCCCGGCTTGCACATCCCACCCCTCTGGTCGGCTGAGCGCCCGCACGCTCGTTTCGTGGGTTAACTTAGGCATACGGAGTTCATTGCCAGTCTAAGCATGCAAAGTTCATTCCCAGTCTAAGATCGGATCAGACCGAGGGTTGGGGCAGCACATGCTGGGCTCGGGCATGTGCTGGTGCCGCATTTTTCTTTGCCAGCGCATCATTACCGGAGCATCACCGGAGAACCTAACCGACGGCATCGGGGTTGCAGAGATCGGGGGGGCCAGGGGGGTGTGCGCACATGATATGCGATGGGTGCTGATACTTGGCCCTTATATTGGCCCCCTATCCCTCATCAAACCTCGAGAACTCACACCCCCTTAAAGAGCATTTGAGATTTTACAGGTTTGCTGCCAGTAGCCATTAAAGTGTTTAAAATGGGGACACTTTTTTCAAATGGTCACAAAATCTTCTACACTTCGAGTTTTTAGCTGAATTTTTTTGTTCATGCCAAAAAAAATACAAGGATCATGTCTACCAAGTTGAGGCCAAAACCCCTTCTGAAAAAATTTTAAAAAATCATGAACCGCAAAAATTTTCAAAAATCGTGAAAAATAGAAAACGACTCGTCTTGCCATGAAACTTCCCGTGAAGGCTTAAGGGACCATTGTATGAATTTACAAGCCTTAAAAATAGCATTGGAACACAAAAATATGAAGATGTGCCTAAACCCACCTATCACCCTATCAATACATGGCTTGCGCAACCCGTCTCTCTGGCCGACATAGTGCCCACCCGCCCGTCCGCTCATTTCGTCGGTTGGCTTAGGCATACGGAGTTCATTCCCAGTCTAAGATCGGATCAGACCGAGAGTTTCGATAGCACATGCTGGGCTCGGGCATGTGCTAGTGCCGCATTTTTCTTCATCGAGGCACCATTGTCGGAGCATCACTGGAGAACCTGACCGGAGGCATTGGGGTTTCGGAGATTGGGGGGGCCGGGGGGTGAGCACACATGATGTTCGATGGGTGCTGGTACTTGGCCCTTATATTGGCCCCCTATCCCTCATCAAACCTCGAGAACTCACACGTCCTTAAAGAGCATTTGAGATTTTACAGGTTTGCTGCCAGTAGCAATTAAAGTGTCTCAAATGGGGACACTGTTTTCAAATGGTCACAAAATCTTGTACGCTTCAAGTTTTTAGCTGAATTTTTTGTGCATGCCAAAAAAAATACAAGGATCATGTCTACCAAGTTTGGGGCCAAATCTCCTTCTGAAAAAATTTTAAAAAATCCCGAACCATAAAAAGTTTCAAAAATTGTGAAAAATAGAAAACGAGTCGTCTTGCCATGAAACTTCACGTGAAGGCTTAAGGGACCATTGTATGAATTTACAAGCCATAAAAATGGCATTGGCATGCAGAAATATGAAGATGTGCCTAAACTAACCTACCACTCTATCGATCCAAGACTTTCGCATCCGGTCTCTCTGGCCGACGTAGTGCCCGCCGGCTCGCCCGCCTGTTCGTTTCGTCGATTGGCTTAGGCATACGGATTTCATTCCTAGTCTAAGATTGGACCGGACCGAGGGTTGCGGTAGCAGCATCGGCAACACGTAGAGGGGGACCCGGCCGATCCCCGGCTTGCGCATCCCGCCCCTCGGCCGACTGAGCGCCCACACGCTTATTTCGTGGGTTGACTTAGGCATACGTAGTTCATTCCCCGTCTAAGCATACGTAGTTCATTCCCAGCCTAAGGTCGGACCGGACCAAAGGTTGCGGTAGCACATGTTGGGCTCGGGCATGGGCTGGTGCAGCAGTTTTCTTCATCGGGGCACCATCGCCGGAGAACTTGACCGACGGTATTAGGGTTCCGACGATCGGGGGGCCGGGGGGGCTGTGCGCACATGATGTGCGATGGGTGCTAGTAATTGGCCCTTATATTGGCTCCTTATCCCTCATCAAACCTCGAGAACTCACACCCCCTTAAAGAACGTTTGAGATTTTACAGGTTTGCTGCAAGTAGCCAATAAAGTGTCTGAAATGGGGACACTTTTTTCAAATGGTCACAAAATCTTGTACACTTCGTGTTTTTAGCTGAATTTTTTTGTGCATGCCAAAAAAAATGCAAGGATCACGTCTACCAAGTTTGGGACCAAAAATCCATCCGAAAAAATTTTAAAAAATCCAGAACCCCAAAAAGTTTTGAAAATCGTGAAAAATAGAAAACGAGTCATCTTGCCATGAAACTTCACGTGAAGGCTTAAGCGACCATAGTATGAATTTACAAGCGATAAAAATCGCATTGGCATGCAGAAATATGAAGATGTGCCAAAACCCACCTACCACCCTATCGATCCACGGCCTGCGCATCCTATCTCTCTAGCCGACGTAGTGCCCGTCCACGCGCTCGTTTCGTCAGTTGGCTTAGGCATACGGAGTTCATTCCCAATCTAAGATCGGACCGAACAAAGGGTTGTGGCAGCACGTAGAGGGGGACCCAGTCGATCCCCGGCTTGCACATCCCGCCCCTCTGGCCGACTGAGCGCCCACACGTTCATTTCGTAGGTTGACTTAGGCATACAGAGTTCATTCCCTGTCTAAGCATCCCAGTCAAAGATCGGACCAGACCGAGGGTTGCGACAGCACATGCTGGGCTCAGGCATGTGCTGGTGTCGCATTTTTCCTCGCCGGGGCACCATTGTCGGAGCATCGCTGGAGAACCTGACCGACGGCATTGGGGTTCCGACGATCGGGGGGCCGGGGGGTGTGCGCACATGATGTGCGAAGGGTGCTGGTACTTGGCCCTTATATTGGCCCCCTATCCCTCATCAAACCTCGAGAACTCACACCCCCTTAAAGAGCATTTGAGATTTTACAGGTTTGCTACCAGTAGCCATTAAAGTGTCTGAAATTGGGACATTTTTTTCAAATTGCCACAAAATCTTATACACTTCGAGTTTTTAGCTAAATGTTTTTATGCATGCCAACAAAAATACAAGGATCACGTATACCAAGTTTGGGGCAAAAACTCCTTCCGAAAAAATTTTAAAAAATCCCGAACCGTAAAAAGTTTTGAAAATCATGAAAAATTGAAAATAAGTCATCTTGGCATGAAACTTCACGTGAAGGCTTAAGGGACCATTGTATGAATTTACAAGCCATAAAAATGGCATTGGCGCGCAAAAATATGAAGATGTGCCTAAACCCACCTACCACCCTATCGATCCATGGCTTGCGCATCCCATCTCTCTGGCCGACGTAGAGCCTGCCCGCCTGCCCAGCCGCTCGTTTCGTCGGTCAACTTAGGCATAGGGAGTTCATTCCCAATCTAAGATCGGACCAGACCGATGGTTGCAGCAGCATGATTGGCAGCACACAGAGGGGGACCCGACCGATCCTCGATTTGCGCATCCCGCCCCTCTGGCCGGCTGAGCACCCGTACACTCATTTCGTGGGTTGACTTAGGCATACGAAATTCATTCCCAGTCTAAGCATACGGAGTTCATCCCCAGTCCAAGATTGGACCGGACCGAGGGTCGCGGCAGCACATGCTGGGCTCAGGCATGTGCTGGTGCCACATTTTTCTTCGCCGGGGCACCATCATCGCAGCATCGTCGGAGAACCTGATTGGTGGCATTGTGGTTCCGGCGATCGGGGGGGCCGGGAGGGGGGGTGTGCGCACATGATGTGCGATGGGTGCTGGTACTTGGCCCTTATATTGGCCCCCTATCCCTCATCAAACCTTGAGAACTCACACCCCCTTAAAGAGCATTTGAGATTTTACAGGTTTGCTGCCAGTAACCATTAAAGTGTCTGAAATGGGGACACTTTTTTCAAATGGTCACAAATTCTTGTACACTTCGAGTTTTTAGCTGAATTTTTTTGTGCATGCCAACAAAAATACAAGGATCACATCTACCAAGTTTAGGGCCAGAACTCCTTTCGAAAAAATTTTAAAAAATCCCGAACCATAAAAAGTTTTGAAAATAATGAAAAATAGAAAACGAGTCATCTTGCCATGAAACTTTACGTGAAGGCTTAAGGGACCATTGTATGAATTTACAAGCCATAAAAATGGCATTGGCATGCAAAAATATGAAGATGTGCCTAAACCTACCTATCACCCTATCGATCCACGGCTTGCACAACCTGTCTCTCTGGTCGGCGTAGTGCCCGCCTGCCCGCCCGCCCGCTCGTTTCGTCGTTTGGCTTAGGCATACGGAGTTCATTCCCAGTCTAAGATCGGACCAGACCAAGGGTTGCTGCAGAAGGATTGGTGGCACCCAGAGGGGGACACGACCGATCCCCGGCTTCCGCATCCCGCCCCTCTGGCCGACTGAGCGTCCATACGCTCATTTCGTGGGTTGACTTAGGCATATAGAGTTCATTCCCAGTCTAAGCATACGGAGTTCATTCCCAGTCTAAGATCGAACTAGACCGAGGGTTGCAGCAGCACATGCTGGGTTCGAGCATGCGCTGGTGCCGCATTTTTTTTAGTCGAGGCACCATCATCGCAGCATCGTCGGAGAACCTGACAGGCAGCATTGGGGTTCCGGTGATCGGGGGGTCGGGGGGGTGTGCGCACATCATGTGCGATGGGTGCTGGTACTTGGCCCTTATATTGGCCTCCTATCCCTCATCAAACCTCGAGAACTCACACCCCCTTAAAGAGCATTTGAGATTTTACAGGTTTGCTTCCAGTAGCCATTAAAGTGTCTGAAATGGGGACACTTTTTTCAAATGGTCACAAAATCTTGTGCACTTCGAGTTTTTAGCTGAATTTTTTTGTGCATGCCAAAAAAAATCCAGGGATCATGTCTACCAAGTTTGGGGCCAAAAATCCTTCCGAAAAAATTTTAAAAAATCCCGAATCGTAAAAAGTTTTGAAAATCGTGAAAAATAGAAAACGAGTCGTCTTGCCATGAAACTTCACGTGAAGGCTTAATGGACCATTGTATGAATTTACAAGCCATAAAAATTGCATTGGCAAGTAGAAATATGAAGATGTGCCGAAACCCACCTACCACCCGATCGATCCACGCCTTGCGCATCCTGTCTTCATGGCCGGCGTAGTGTCCGCCCGCTCGTTTCGTCAGTTGCCTTAGGCATACGGAGTTCATTCCCAGCCTAAGATTGGACTGGATCGAGGGTTGTGGTAGCAGGATCATTAGCACGCAGAGGGCGACCTGACCGATCCTCGGCTTACGCATCCCGCCCCTCTGGCCGGCTGAATGCTCGTACGCTCGTTTCGTGGGTTGACTTAGGCATATGGAGTTTATTCCCAGTCTAAGCATACGGAGTTCATTCCCAGTCTGAGATCGGATCAGACCGATGGTTGCGGTAGCACATGCTGGGCTCGGGCATGTGCTGGTGCCGCATTTTTCTTCGCCGGGGCACCATCACCGGAGCATTGTTGGAGAACCTGATCGACGGCATTGGGGTTCCGACGGTCGGGGGGCGGGGGGTGTGCGCACGTGATGTCGATGGGTGCTGGTACTTGGCCCTTATATTGGCCCCCTATCCCTCATCAAACCTTGAGAACTCACACCCCCTTAAAGGGCATTTGAGATTTTACAGGTTTGCTGCCAGTAGCCATTAAAGTGTCTGAAATGGGGACATTTTTTTCAAATGGTCACAAAATCTTGTACATTTCGAGTTTTTAGCTGAATTGTTTTATGCATGCCAACAAAAATACTGGGATCACGTCTACCAAGTTTGGGGCCAAAACTCCTTCCGAAAAAATTTTAAAAAATCCTGAACCGTAAAAAGTTTTAAAAATTGTGAAAAATAGAAAACGAGTCGTTTTGCCATGAAACTTCACGTGAAGGCTTAAGGGACCATTGTGTGAATTTACAAGCCATAAAAATGGCATTGGCACATAGAAATATGAAGATCTACCTAAACCCACCTACCACCCTATCGATCCACGACTTGCGCATCCCGTCTCTCTGGCCAGCGTAGTGCTCGCCCATCCACCCGCCCGCTCGTTTCGTCGGTTGGCTTAGGCATACGGAGTTCATTCCCAATCTAAGATTAGACTGGACTGAGGGTTGCAGCAACAAGATCGACAGCACACAGAGGGGGACCCGGTTGATCCCCGGCTTGTGCATCCCGCCCCTCTGGCTGGCTGAGCACCCGCACGCTCGTTTTGCGGGTTGACTTAAGCATACGAAGTTCATTCGTAATCTAAGATCAGATTGAATCGAGGGTTGCGGCAGCACATGTTGGGCTCGGGCATGTGCTGGTTCCGCATTTTTCTTCGTCGGGGCACCTTACTGGAGCATCGTCGGAGAACCTGACCGGCGGCATTGGGGTTCTGACGATCGGGGGGGCCGGGGGTGATGTGCGATGGGTGCTGGTACTTGGCCCTTATATTGGCCCTTTATCCCTCATGAAACCTCGAGAATTCACACCCCCATAAAGAAAATTTGAGATTTTACAGGTTTGCTGCCAGTAGCCATTAAAGTTTTTGGAGTGGGGACACTTTTCTCAAATGGTCACAAAATCTTGTACACTTCGAGTTTTTAGCTAAAATTTTTTGCGCATGCCAATAAAAATACAAGGATCACGTTTACCAAGTTTGGAGCCAAAACTCCTTCCCAAAAAATTTTAAAAAATCCCGAACCGTAAAAAGTTTCAAAAATCATGAAAAATAAAAAACGAGTCGTCTTGCCATGAAACTTCACGTGAAGGCTTAAGGGACCGTTGCATCAATTTACAAGCCATAAAAATGGCATTGGCACGCAGCAGTATGAAGATGTGCCCAAACACACCTACCACCCTATCGATCCACGGCTTGCGCATCCCGTCTCTCTGGCTGGGGTAGTGCCCGCCCGCTCGTTTCGTCGGTTGCCTTAGGCATACAGAGTTCATTCCCAGTCTAAGATTGGATCGGATCAAGGGTTGCGGCAGCAGGATTGGCAGCACGTAGAGGGGGACCCGTCCGATCCCCGGCTTGTGCATCCCGCCCCTTCAGGCCGGTTGAGCGCCCACACACTCATTTCGTGGGTTCACTTAGGCATATGGAGTTCATTCCCAGTCTAAGCATACGGAGTTCATTCCTAGTCTAAGATCGGACTGGACCGAGGGTTACGGCAGCACATGCTGGGCTCGGGCGTGTGCTAGTGCCGTATTTTTCTTCGCAGTGGCACCATCGTCGGAGAACCTGACCGACGACATTGGGGTTCCAGCGATCGGGGGGCCGGGGGGGTGTGCCCACATGATGTGTGATGTGTGCTGGTACTTGGCCCTTATATTGGCCCCCTATCCCTAATTAAACCTTAGGAACTCACACCCCCTTAAAGAGCATTTGAGATTTTACGGGTTTGCTGCCAGTAGCCGATAAAGTGTTTGAAATGGGGATACGTTTTTCAAATGGTCACAAAATCTTGTACACTTCAAGTTTTTAGCTGAAGTTTTTTGTGCATACCAACAAAAATACAAGGATCACGTCTACCAAGGTTGGGGCCAAAACTCCTTCCGAAAAAATTTTAAAAAATCCCGAATCACAAAAAGTTTCAAAAATCGTGAAAAATAGAAAACGAGTCATCTTGCCATGAAACTTCATTTGAAGGCTTAAGGGACCATTGTATGAATTTACAAGCCATAAAAATGGCATTGGCATGCAGAAATATGAAGATGTGCCTAAACCCACCTACCACCCTATCGATCCACGGCTTGCGCATCCCATCTCTCTGGTCGGCGTAGTGCCCTCCCACCCGCCCGCCCGCTTGTTTTGTCGGTTGGCTTAGGCATATGGAGTTCATTCCAAGTCTAGGCATACGGAGTTCATTCCCAGTGTAAGATCAGACTGGACCGAGGGTTGCGATAGCACATGTTGGGCTCGGGCATGTGCTGGTGATACATTTTTCTTCGTCGGGGCACCATCGTTGGAGAACCTGATCAACGGCATGGGGGTTCCGGCGATCGGGGGGGCCGAGGGGGTGTGCGCACATGATGTGCGATGGGTGCTGGTACTTGGCCCTTATATTGGCCCTCTATCGATCATAAAAAATTGAGAACTCACACCCTCTTAAAGAGCATTTGAGATTTTACAGGCTTGCTGCCAGTAGCCATTAAAGTGTCTGAAATGGGGACACTCTTTTCAAATGGTCACAAAATCTTGTACACTTCGATTTTTTAGCTGAATTTTTTTGTCCATGCCAACAAAAATACAAGTCGGTCGATCCCCGGCTTACGTATCTCACCCCATTGGCCGACTGAGTGCCCGTACGCTCGTTTCGTGGGTTGACTTAGGCATGCGGAGTTCATTCCCAGTCTAGGCATACGGAGTTCATTCCCAGTGTAAGATCAGACCGGACTGAGGGTTGCGACAGCACATGCTGGGCTCGGGCATGTGCTGGTGATGCATTTTTCTTCACTGGGGCACCATCGCTGGAGAACCTGACCGGCGGCATTGGGGTTCCGACGATCGGGGGGCCGGGGGGTGTGCACACATGATGTGCGATGGGTGCTGGTACTTGGCCCTTATATTGGCCCCCTATCCCTCATCAAACCTTGAGAACTCACACCCCCTTAAAGAGCATTTGAGATTTTACAGGTTTGCTACCAGTAGCCATTAAAGTGTCTGAAATGGGGACACTCTTTTCAAATGGTCACAAAATCTTGTACACTTTGATTTTTTAGCTGAATTTTTTTGTCCATGCCAACAAAAATACAGGGATCATGTCTACCAAGTTTGGGCCCAAAAATCCTTCCGAAAGAATTTTAAAAAATCCCAAACCGTAGAAAGTTTCAAAAATCATGAAAAATAAAAAATGAGTCGTCTTGCCATGAAACTTCACGTGAAGGCTTAAGGGACCATTGTATGAATTTACAAGCCATAAAAGTGGCATTGGCACGCAGAAATATGAAGATGTGCCTAAACCCACCTACCACCCTATCGATCCATGGCTTGCGCATCCCGTCTCTCTGGCGGGCGTAGTGCCCACCCACCCGGCCGCTCGTTTCGTCAGTTGGCTTAGGCATACGGAGTTCATTCATAGTCTAAGATCAAACCAGACCAAGGGTTGCGACAGTAGGATCGACAGCATGCAGAGGGGGACCCGATCGATCCCTGGCTTACGCATCTCACCCCACTGGTCGGCTGAGCGCTCGCACGCTCGTTTCGTAATTTGAATTGGGCATACGGAGTTCATTCCCAACCTAAGCATACAGAGTTCATTCCCAATCTAAGATCGAATTGGACCGAGGGTTGCGGCAGCACATGCTGACCTCGGGCATGTGCTGGTGCAACATTTTTCTTTGTCGGGGCACCATCGCTGGAGAACCTGACCGACGGAATTGGGGTTCCGACGATCGGGGGGCCAGGGGGTGTGTGCACATGATGAGCGATGGGTGCTGGTACTTTGCCCTTATATTGGCCTCCTATCCCTAATTAAACCTCGAGAACTCACACCCCCTTAAAGAGCATTTGAGATTTTACAAGTTTGCTGCCAGTAGCCAATAAAGTGTTTGGAATGGGGACACTTTTTTCAAATGGTCACAAAATCTTGTACACTTCGAGTTTTTAGCTGAATTTTTTTGTGCATACCAACAAAAATACAAGGATCACGTCTACCAAGTTTGGGCCAAAACTCCTTCCGAAAAAATTTTAAAAAATCTCGAACAGCAAAAAGTTTCAAAAATCGTGAAAAATAGAAAATGAGTTGTCTTGCCATGAAACTTCATTTGAAGGCTTAAGGGACCATTGTATGAATTTACAAGCCATAAAAATGGCATTGGCATGCAGAAATATAAAGATGTGCCTAAACCCACCTACCACCCTATCGATCCACGGCTTGCGCATCCCATCTCTCTGGTCGACGTAGTACCCTCCCGCCCGCCCGCCCGCTTGTTTTGTCGGTTGGCTTAGGCATACGAAGTTCATTCCTAGTCTAAGATCGGATCAGACCGAGGGTTGTGGCAGTAGGATCGGTAGCACGCAGAGGGGGACCCGATCGATCCCCGGCTTACGCATCTCACCCCACTGGCCGGTTGAGTGCCCGCACGCTCGTTTCGTGGATTGACTTAGGCATATGGAGTTCATTCGTAGTCTAGGCATACGGAGTTCATTCCCAATGTAAGATCGGACCGGTCCGAGGGTTGCGATAGCACATGGTGGGCTCGGGCATGCGTTGGTGACGCATTTTTCTTCGTCGGGGCACCATCGCCAGAGAACCTGACCGACGGTATTGGGGTTCCGACAATTGGGGGGCCGGGGGGTGTGCGCACATGATGTGCGATGGGTGCTGGTACTTGGCCCTTATATTGGTCCCCTATCCCTCATCAAACCTTGAGAACTCACACCCCCTTAAAGAGCCTTTGAGATTTTATAGGTTTGCTGCCAGTAGCCATTAAAGTGTCTGAAATGGGGACACTCTTTTCAAATGGTCACAAAATCTTGTACACTTCGATTTTTTAGCTGAATTTTTTCGTCCATGCCAACAAAAATACAAGGATCATGTCTACCAAGTTTTGGGCCAAAAATCCTTCCAAAAAAATTTTAAAAAATCCCAAACCGCAAAAAGTTTCAAAAATCATGAAAAATAAAAAATGAGTCGTCTTGCCATGAAACTTCACGTGAAGGCTTAAGGGACCATTGTATGAATTTACAAGCCATAAAAATGGCATTGGCACACAGAAATATGAAGATGTGCCTAAACCCACCTACCACCGTATCGATCCATGGCTTGCGCATCCAGTCTCTCTGGCCGGCGTAGTGCCCGCCTGCTTGCCCGTTCGTTTCGTCAGTTGGCTTAGGCATACGGAGTTCATTCCCAGTCTAAGATCAGACCAGACCAAGGGTTGTGGCAGTAGGATCGGCAGCACACAGAGGGGGACCCGGTCGATCCCTGGCTTACGCATCTCACCCCACTGGCCGGTTGAGCGCTCACACGCTCGTTTCATAATTTGAATTGGGCATACGGAGTTCATTCCCAATCTAAGCATACAGAGTTCATTCCCAATCTAAGATCAGACTGGACTGAGGGTTTCGGCAGCACATGCTGGGCTCGGCCATGTGCTGGTGCCACATTTTTCTTCGTCGGGGCAAAATCGCCGGGGCACCATCACCGGAGAACCTGACTGACGGAATTGGGGTTTCGACGATCGGGGGGGCCGGAGGGGTGTTCGTACATGATGAGCGATGGGTGCTAGTATTTGGCCCTTATATTGGCCCCCTATCCCTCATCAAATCGCGAGAACTCACACCCACTTAAAGAGCATTTGTGATTTTAGAGGTTTGCTACCAGTAGCCATTAAAGTGTCTGAAATGGGGACACTCTTTTCAAATGGTCCCAAATCTTGTACACTTCGAGTTTTTAGCCAAATTTTTTTGTGCATGCCAACAAAAATATAAGGATCATGCCTACCAAGTTTGACGCCAAAAATCATTCCGAAAAAATTTAAAAAAATCCCAAACCGTAAAAAGTTTTAAAAATCATGAAAAAGAAAAAATGAGTCGTCTTGCCATGAAACTTCACGTGAAGGCTTAAGGGACCATTGTATGAATTTACAAGCCATAAAAATGCCATTGGCATGCTGAAATATGAAGATGTGCCTAAACCCACCTACCACCCTATCGATCCACGGCTTGCGCATCACGTCTCTCTGGCCGGCGTAGTGCCCGCCCGCCCGTTCGTTTCGTCGGTTGGCTTAGGTATACGGAGTTCATTCCTAGTCTAGGATCGGACCAGACTGAGGGTTGCGGTAGTAGGATCGGTAGCACACAGAAGGGGACCCGGCCGATCCCTGGCTTACGCATCTCACCCCACTGGCCGGCTAAGCGCTCGCACGCTCGTTTCATAATTTGAATTGGGCATACGGAGTTCATTCCCAATCTAAGCACAAAGAGTTCATTCCCAATTTAAGATCGGATTGGACTGAGGGTTGCGGCAGCACATGCTGGGCTCGAGCATGTGCTGGTGCCACATTTTTCTTCATTGGGGCACCATCCCCGGAGAACCTGACCGACGAAATTGGGGTTCCGGTGATAGAGGGTCCGGGGGGGTGTGCGCACATGATGAGCGATGGGTGCTGGTACTTGGCCCTTATATTGGCCCCCTATACCTCATCAAACCTCGAGAACTTACACCCTCTTAAAGAGCGTTTGAGATTTTACAGGTTTGTTGCCAGTAGCCATTAACGTGTCTGAAATGGGGACACTTTTTTCAAATGGTTACAAAAGTTGTACACTTCGAGTTTTTAGCTGAATGTTTTTGTGCATGCCAACAAAAATACAAGGATCACATCTACCAAGTTTGGGGCCAAAACTCCTTTCGAAAAAATTTGAAAAAATCTTGAACCGCAAAAAGTTTTGAAAATCATAAAAAATTGAAAATGAGTCATCTTGCCATGAAACTTGTGCCACGACTTGTGCATCCCGTCTCTCTGGCCAACATTGTGCCTGTCGGCCCGCTCGCCCGCTCGTTTCGTCGGTTGGCTTAGGCATAGGGAGTTCATTCCCAGTCTAAGATCGGACCAGATCGAGGGTTGCGACAGTAACATCGGCAGCAGGTAGAGAGGGACCCGACCGATCCCGGGCTTGCGCATCCCCCCCCTCTGGTCGGCTGAGCACCCGCACGCTCGTTTCGGGGGTTGACTTAGGCATACGAAGTTCATTCCCAGTCTAAGCACACGGAGTTCATTCTTAGTCTAAGATTGGACGGGATCGAGGGTTACGGCAGCACATGCTTGGCTCGGGCTTGTTCTGGTGCCACATTTTTCTTCACAGAGGCACCATCGTCGGTGCAGCGTCGGAGAACCTGACCGACGGCATTGGGGTTCTGACGATCGGTGTGGCCGAAGGGGGTGTGCACACATGATGTGCGATGGGTGCTGGTACTTAGCCCTTATATTGGCCCCCTATCCCTTATAAAACCTCGAGAATTCACACCCCCTTAAAGAGCATTTGATATTTTACAGGTTTGCTGCCAGTAGCCATTAAAGTGTCTAGAATGGGGACACTTTTTTCAAATGGTCACAAAATCTTGTACACTTCAAGTTTTTAGCTGAATGTTTTTGTGCATGCCAACAAAAATACAAGGATCACGTCTACCAAGTTTGGGACAAAAACTCCGTCCGAAAAAATTTTAAAAAATCTCGAACCGTAAAAAGTTTCAAAAATCATGAAAAATAGAAAACGAGTCGTCTTGCCATGAAACTTCACGTGAAGGCTTAAGGGACCATTGCATGAATTTACAAGCCATAAAAATGGCATTGGCACATAGAAATATGAAGATGTGCCTAAACCCACCTACCACCCTATCGATCCACGGCTTGCGCATCCCGTCTCTCTGGCCGGGGTAGTGCCCGCCCACCTGCCCGTTCATTTCGTCGATTGGCTTAGGCATACGGAGTTCATTCCCAGTCTAAGATCAGACTAGACTGAGGGCTGCAGTAGCAAGATCGACAGCACGCAGAGGGGGACCCGATCGATTCCCGCCCCTCTGGCCGGCTGAGCGTTGCACGCTCATTTCATGGGTTGACTTAGGCATACAGAGTTCATTACCAGTCTAAGCATACAGAGTTCATTCCCATACCGGACCGAGGGTTGCGGAAGCACATGCTGGGCTCGGGCATGTGCTGGTGCTGCATTTTTCTTCGTCGGGGCACCATCGTCGGAGCATTGCTAGAGAACTTGACTGGCGGTATTGGGTTTCCGGTGATCGGGGGGGCCGAAGAGGTGTGCGCACATGATGTATGATGGGTGCTGATATTTGGCCCTTATATTGGCCCCTTATCCCTCATCAAACCTCTAGAACTGACCCCCCCTTAAAGAGCATTTGAGATTTTATAGGTTTGCTGCCAGTAGCAATTAAAATGTCTGAAATGGGGATACTTTTTTCAAATGGTCATAAAATCTTGTACACTTCGAGTTTTTAGCTGAATTTTTTTGTGCATGCCAAAAAAAATACATGGATCACGTCTATTAAGTTTGGGGCCAAAACTCCATTCAAAAAAATTTTTAAAAATCCTGAACCACAAAAAGTTTCAAAAATCGTTAAAAATAGAAAACGAGCCGTCTTGCTATGAAACTTAACGTGAAGGCTTAAGGGACCATTGTAAGAATTTACAAGCCATAAAAATGGCATTGGCACACAGAAATATGAAGATGTGCCTAAACCCACCTACCACCCTATCGATCCACGGCTTGCGCATCCCGTCTCTCTGGCCGACGTAGTGCCCACCCACCCGCCCACTCGTTTCGTCGGTTGGCTTAGGCATACGGAGTTCATTCTCAGTCTAAGATTGGACCGGACCGAGGGTTGCGGCAGTAGGATCGACAGCATGCAGAGGGGGACCCGATCGATCCCCGGCTTGCACATCCCGCCCATCTGGCCGACTGAGCTTCCGTATGCTCGTTTTGTGGGTTGACTTAGGCATACGGAGTTCATTCCCAGTTTAAGCATATGGAGTTCATTCCCAGTCTAAGATCGGACCGGACCGAGGGTTACGGTAGCACATGTTGGGCTCGGGCATGTGCTGGTGCCACATTTTTCTTCGTCGGGCACCATCGTCGGAGCATCACCGGAGAACCTGACCGGCGGCATTGGGGTTCCAACGATCGGGGGGGCCGGGGGGGTGTGCGCACAAGATGTATGATGGGTGCTGGTACTTGGCCCTTATAATGGCCCCCTATCCCACATCAAACCTCAAGAACTCACACCCCCTTAAAGAGCATCTGAGATTTTATAGGTTTGCTACTAGTAGCCATTAAAGTGTCTGAAATGGGGATACTTTTTTCAAATGGTCACAAAATCTTGTACACTTCGAGTTTTTAGCTCAATTTTTTTGTGCATGCCAACAAAAATACAAGGATCACATCTACCAAGTTTGGGGCTAAAACTCCTTTGAAAAAAATTTTAAAAAATCTCGAACCATAAAAAGTTTTAAAGATCGTGAAAAATAGAAAACGAGTCGTCTTGCCATTAACTTCACGTGAAGGCTTAAGGGACCATTGAATGGATTTACAAGCCCTAAAAATGGCATTGGCACATAGAAAATGAAGATATGCCTAAACCCACCTACCACCCTATCGATGCACGGCTTGTGCATCCCGTCTCTCTGGCCAACATTGTGCTTGTCGGTTGGCTTAGGCATAGGGAGTTCATTCCCAGTCTAAGATCGGACCAGATCGAGGGTTGCGGCAATAAGATCGGTAGCAGGTAGAGAGGGACCCGACCGATCCCGGGCTTGCACATCCCGCCCCTCTGGCCGGCTGAGCGCCCGTACGCTCGTTTCAGGGGTTGACTTAGGCATACGAAGTTCATTCCCAGTCTAAGCACACGGAGTTCATTCTTAGTCTAAGATTGGACGGGATCGAGGGTTACGGCAGCACATGCTTGGCTCGGGCTTATTCTGGTGCCACATTTTTCTTCACCGGGGCACCATCGTCGGTGCATCGTCGGAGAACCTGACCGACGGCATTGGGGTTCTGACGATCGGTGTGGCCGGAGGGGGTGTACGCATATGATGTGCGATGGGTGCTGGTACTTGGCCCTTATATTGGCCCCCTATCCCTCATAAAACCTCGAGAACTCATACCCCCTTAAAGAGCATTTGAGATTTTACAGGTTTGCTGCCTGTAGCCATTAAAGTGTCTAAAATGGGGACACTTTTTTCAAATGGTCACAAAATCTTGTACACTTCGAGTTTTTAGCTGAATATTTTTGTGCATGCCAACAAAAATACAAGGATCACGTCTACCAAGTATGGGACAAAAACCCCTTCTGGAAAAATTTTAAAAAATCTTGCCATGAAACTTAACGTGAAGGCTTAAGGGACCATTGTATGAATTTACAAGCCATAAAAATGGCATTGGCATGCAGAAATATGAAGATGTGCCTAAACCCACCTACCACCCTATCGATCCACGGCTTTCGCGTCCCGTCTTTTTGGCCGGCATAGTGCTCGCCCGCCCGCCCGCCCGCTCGTTTCATCGGTTGCCTTAGGCATACGGAGTTCATTCCCAGTCTAAGATCGGGCCGACCGAGGGTTACGACAGCAGGGTTGGCAGCACGTAAAGGCGGACCCGATCGATTCCTGGCTTGCGCATCCCACCCCTCTGGCCGACTGAGCGCCCGCACGCTCGTTCCGTGGGTTGACTTAGGCATACGAAGTTCATTCCCAGTCTAAGCATACGGAGTTCATTCCCAATCTAAGTTCTGACCAGACCAAAGGTTACGACAGCTACGACAGCAGGGTTGGCAGCACGTAAAGGCGGACCCGATCGATTCCTGGCTTGCGCATCCCACCCCTCTGGCCGACTGAGCGCCCGCACGCTCGTTCCGTGGGTTGACTTAGGCATACGAAGTTCATTCCCAGTCTAAGCATACGGAGTTCATTCCCAATCTAAGTTCTGACCAGACCAAAGGTTACGACAGCACATGCTTCGCCGAGACACCATCGCCGGAGCATCACCGGAGAACCTGATCGGCAGCATTGGGGTTCCGACGATCGGGGGGGCCGGTGGGGTTTGCGCACATGATGTGCGATGGGTGCTGGTACTTGGCCCTTATATTGGCCCCCTATCCCTCATCAAACCTTGAGAACTCACACCCCCTTAAAAAGCATTTGAGATTTTACAGGTTTCCTGCCAGTAGACATTAAAGTGTGTAAAATGGGGACACTTTTTTCAAATGGTCACAAAATCTTGTACACTTCAAGTTTTTAGCTGAATGTTTTTGTGCATGCCAACAAAAATACAAGGATCACGTCTACCAAGTTTGGGGCCAAAACTCCTTCCGAAAAAATTTGAAAAAATCTCGAACCGTAAAAAGTTTTGAAAATCATGAAAAATAGAAAACGAGTCGTGTTGCCATGAAACTTTTCGTGAAGGCTTAAGGGACCATTGTATGAATTTTCAAGCGAAAAAAATGGCATTGTTACGCAGAAATATGAAGATGTGCCTAAACCAACCTACCACCCTATCGATCCACGGCTTGCGCATCCCGTCTCTCTGGCCGGCGTAGTGCCCGCCCGCCCGCCCTCTCGTTTCATCGGTTGGCTTAGTCGTATGGAGTTCATTTCCAGTCTAAGATCGGACCAGACCAAGGGTTGCGGCAGAAGGATCGGCAGCGCAGAGGGGGACCCGGCCAATCCTCGGCTTACGCATCCCGCCCCTCTGGCCGACTGAGCACCTGCAAGCTCGTTTAGTGGGTTGACTTAGGCATACGGAGTTCATTCCTACTCTAAGATCAGATCGGCCCGAGGGTTGCGGCACCATATGCTGGGCCCAGGCATGTGTTGTGCCGCATTTTTCTTCGCCGGGGTACCATCGTCGGAGCATCGCCAGAGAACCTAACGGCGGCATTGGGGTTCCGGTGATCGGAGGGGCGGGGGGTGTGCGCATATGATGTGCGATGGGTGCTGGTACTTGGCCCTTATATTGGCCCCCTTTCCCTCATCAAACCTCGAGAACTCAACCCCTTAAAGAGCATTTGAGATTTTACAGGTTTGCTTCCAGTAGCCATTAAAGTGTTTAAAATGGGGACACTTTTTTTCAAATGGTCACAAAATCTTGTACACTTCGAGTTTTTAGCTAAATTTTTTTGTGCATGCCAACAAAAATACAAGGATCAAGTCTACCAAGTTTGGGACCAAAACTCCTTTCGAAAGAATTTAAAAAAATCCTAAACTGCAAAAAGTTTTCAAAATCGTGAAAAATAGAAAACGAGTCGTCTTGCCATGAAACTTCACGTGAAGGCTTAAGGGACCATTGTATGAATTTACAAGTCATAAAAATGACATTGGCACGCAGAAATATGAAGATGTGCCTAAACCCACCTATCATCCTATCGATCCACGGCTTACGCATCCTGTCTCTCTAGCCAGCGTAGTGCCCGCCTACCCGCTCGTTTCGTCGGTTGGCTTAGGCATACAAAGTTCATTCTCAGTGTAAGATTGGACCAGACTGAGGGTTGCGGCAGTAGGATCGGTAGCACACAGAGGGGGACCCGGTCGTTCCCTGACTTGCGCATCCCGCCCCTCTGGCCGGCTAAACGCCCGTCCGCTTGTTTCGTGGGTTGACTTAGGCATACATAGTTCATTCCCAGTCTAAGCATACGGAGTTCATTCCCAGTCAAGATCCAATCGGACCGAGGGTTGCGGCAGCACATGTTGGGCTCGGGCATGTGCTGGTGCCGCATTTTTTTCGTCGGAGCATCGTCGGAGAACCTGACCGGCAGTATTGGGGTTCCGACGATCGGGGGGCCGGGGGGTGTGCGCAAATGATGTACGATGGGTGCTGGTACTTGGCCCTTATATTGCCTCCCTATCCCTTATCAAACCTCGAGAACTCACACCCCCTTAAAAAGCATTTGAGATTTTACAGGTTTCCTGCCAATAGCCATTAAAGTGTGTAAAATGGGGACATTTTTTTCAAATTGTCACAAAATCTTGTACACTTCGATTTTTTAGCTGAATTTTTTTGTGCATGCCAAAAAAAATACAAGGATCGCATCTACCAAGTTTGGGGCCAAAACTCTTTCCAAAAAAAGTTTAAAAAATACCGAACCGTAAAAAGTTTCAAAAATCATGAAAAATAGAAAACGAGTCGTCTTGCCATGAAGCTTCACATGAAGGCTTAAGGGACCATTGTATTAATTTTCAAGCCATAAAAATGGCATTGGCACACAGAAATATGAAGATGTGCCTAAACCCACCTACCACCCTATCAATCTATGGCTTGCACATCCCGTCTCTCTGACAGGTGTAGTGCCCGCCCGCTCGTTTCGTCAGTTAGCTTAGGCATACGGAGTTCATTCCTAGTCTAAGATTAGACCAGACCAAAGGTTGCAGCAGCAAGATTGGCAACACACGGAGGGGGACCCGACCGATCCCCGGCTTGCGTATCCCGCCCCTCTGGCCGACTGAACGCCCGTACGTTCATTTTGTGGGTCGACTTAGGCATATGGAGTTCATTCCCAGTCTAAGCATACGGAGTTCATTCCCAATCTAAGATCGGATCGGACCGAGGGTTGTGGCAGCACATGCTAGGCTCGAGCATGTGCTGCTGCCGCATTTTTCGTCACCGAGGCACCATCACCGGAGCATCGCCGGAGAACCTGACCGGCGGTATTGGGGTTTCGATGATCGGGAGGGCCGGGGGGGGTGTGCGCACATGATGTGCGATGGGTGCTGGTACTTGGCCCCTATATTGCCCCCTATCCCTTATCAAACCTCAAGAACTCACACCCCCTTACAGAGTATTTGAGATTTTACAGGTTTGTTGCGAGTAGCCATTAAAGTGTCTGAAATGGGGACACTTTTTCAAATAGTTACAAAATCTTGTACACTTTGAGTTTTTAGCTGAATTTTTTTTGCATGCCAACAAAAATACAAGGATTATGTCTACCAAGGTTGGGGCCAAAACTCCTTCTGAAAAAATTTTAAAAAATCCCGAACCGTAAAAAGTTTTGAAAATCGTGAAAATAGAAAACGAGTCGTCTTGCCTGAAACTTCACGTGAAGGCTTAAGGACCATTGTATGAATTTTCAAGCCATAAAAATGGCATTGGCACACAGAAATATGAAAATGTGCCTAAACCCACCTACCACCCTATCGATCCATGGCTTGAACATCCCATCTCTCTGGCAGGCTTAGTGCCCGCCCGCTCATTTCGTCGGTTGGCTTAGGCATACGGAGTTCATTCCTAGTCTAAGATCAGACCGGACCGAAGGTTGCAGTAGTAGGATTAGCAGCACGTGGAGGGGGACCCGACCGATCCCTGGCTTGTGCATCCCACCCCTTTGGCCGGCTGAGCGCCCGCACGCTCATTTCATGGGTTGACTTAGGTATACGGAGTTCAATCCCAGTCTAAGCATACGGAGTTCATTCCCAGTCTAAGGTCGGACTGGGCCGAGGGTTGTGGCAGCACATGCTGGGCTCGGGCATGTGCTAGTGCCGTATTTTTCTTCGCCAGGGCACCATCATCGGAGCATCGTCGGAGAACGTGATCGGTGGCGTTGGGTTTCCGACGATCGGGGGGGTCGAGAGGGGGGTGTGCACACATGATGTGCGATGGGTGCTGGTACTTGGCCCTTATATTGGCCCTCTATCCCTCATCAAACTTCGAGAAGTCACACCCCCTTAAAGAGCATTTGAGATTTTACAGGTTTGCTGCCAGTAGCAATTAAAGTGTTTGAAATGGGGACACATTTTTCAAATGGTCACAAAATCTTATACACTTCGAGTTTTTAGCTGAATTTTCTTTTTGCATGCCAACAAAAATACAAGGATTATGTCTACCAAGTTTGTTACCAAAACTCCTTCTAAAAAATTTCTAAAAAATCCTGAACCGTAAAAGGTTTTGAAAATCATGAAAAATAGAAAACGAGTCGTCTTGCCATGAAACTTCATGTGAAGGCCTAATGCGTCATTGGGGTTCCGGTGATCGGGGGGGTCTGCACACATGATGTACGATGGGTGTTGGTACTTGGCCCTTATATTGGCCCCCTATCCCTTATTAAACCTCGAGAACTCACACCCCCTTAAAGAGCATTTGACATTTTACAGGTTTGCTGCGAGTAGCCATTAAAATGTCTGAAATGGGGACACTTTTTTCAAATGGTCACAAAATCTTGTACACTTTGAGTTTTTAGATGAAGTTTTTTGTGCATGCCAACAAAAATACAAGGATCACGTCTACCAAGTTTGGGGTAAAAACTCCTTCCGAAAAAATTTTAAAAAATCCCGAACCGCAAGAAGTTTTGAAAATCGTGAAAAAAAGAAAAAATTGGGCGATGGGTGCTGGGCTCGGGCATGTGCTGGTGCCACATTTTCCTTCGTCGGGGCACCATCGCCGGAGCATCATCGAAGAACCTGACAGGCGGCATTAGGGTTCCGACGATCGGGGGGGTTGTGCACACATTATGTGCGATGGGTGCTGGTACTTGGCTCTTATATTGGCCCCTTATCCCTTATCAAACCTCAAGAACTCACACCCCCTTAAAGAGCATTTGAGATTTTACAAGTTTGCTGCCAGTAGCCATTAAAGTGTTTGATATGGGGACACTTATTTCAAATGGTCACAAAATCTTGTACACTTTGAGTTTTTAGCTGAATTTTTTTATGCATGCCAAAAAAAAATACAAGGATCATGTCTGCAAAATTTGGGGCCAAAATTCCTTTCAAAAAAATTTTAAAAAACCCTGAACCGTAAAAAGTTTTGAAAATCGTGAAAAATTGAAAACGGGTAGTCTTGCCATGAAACTTCACGTGAAGGCTTAAGGGACCATTGTATGAATTTCCAAGCCATAAAAATGGCATTGGCACGTAGAAATATAAAGATGTGCCTAAACCCACCTACCACCCTATGGATCGACGACTTGCACATCCCGTCTTTCTGGGTGGCCTAGTGCCCGCTCGCTCGTTTTGTAAGTTGGGTTAGGCATACGGAGTTCATTCCCAGTCTAAGATTAGACCGGACTGAGGGTTGCAGCAGCAGGATCAGTAGCACGCAGAGAGGGACCTGGCTAATCCCCGGCTTGCGCATCCCTCCCCCCTGGTCGGCTGAGCGCCCGCACGCTCGTTTCATGGGTTGACTTAGGCATACGGAGTTCATTCCCAGTCTAAGCATACGGAGTTCATTCACAGTCTAAGATCGGATTGGACCGAGGGTTTCGACAGCACATGCTGGGCTCGGGCATGTGCTGGTGCCGTATTTTTCTTCGTCGGGGCACCATCACCGGAGAACTTGACCGACGGCATTGGGGTTCTGACGACCGGGGGGGTCGCGGGGCTGTGTGCACATGATGTGTGATGGGTGCTGGTACTTAGGCCTTATATTGGCCCCCTATCCCTCATCAAACCTCGAGAACTCACACCCCCTTAAAGAGCATTTGAGATTTTACAGGTTTGCTGCCAGTAGCCATTAAAGTGTTTGAAATGGGGACACTTTTTTCAAATGGTCACAAAATCTTGTACACTATGAGTTTTTAGCTGAATTATTTTGTGCAAGCCAAAAAAAAATACAAGGATCACGTCTAGCAAGTTTGGGGCCAAAACTCCTTCCGAAAAAATTTTAAAAAATCTCGAACCGTAAAATGTTTCAAAAATTGTGAAAAATAGAACACGAGTCGTCTTGCCACGAAACTTCACGTGAAGGCTTAAGGGACCATTGTATGAATTTACAAGCCATAAAAATGGTATTGGCACGCAGAAATATGAAGAAGTGCCTAAACCCACCTACCACCCTATCGATCCACGGCTTGCGTATCCCTTCTCTCTGGCCGGCATAGTGCCCGCCCGTCTGGTCGCCCCCTCGTTTCGTCGGTTGGCTTAGGCATACGGAGTTCATTTCCGGTCTAAGATCAGATCAGATCGAGGGTTACGACAGCAGGATCGACATCACGCAAAGGGGGATCGGGCTGATCCTCGACTTGCACATCGTGCCCCTCTGGCCGACTGAGCTCCCGTATGCTCGTTTCATGGGTTGACTTAGGCTTACAGAGTTCATTCCCAGTCTAGGCATACGGAGTTCATTTGCAGTCTAAGATCAGACCAGACTGAGGGTTACGGTAGCACATGCTGGGCTCGGGCATGTGCTGGAGCCACATTTTTCTTTGCCGGGGCACCATCGCCAGAGCATCATCGGAGAACCTTACCAGCGGCATTGGGGTTCCGGCGATCGGGGTGGTCGGGGGGGGGTGTGCGCACATAATGTGTGATGGATACTAGTATTTGGCCCTTATATTGGCCCCTTATCCCTCATCAAACCTCGAGAACTCACACCCCCTTAAAGAGCATTTGAGATTTTACAGGTTTGCTGCCAGTAGCCATTAAAGTGTCTGAAATGAGGACACTTTTTTCAAATGGTCACAAAATCTTGTACACTTTGAGTTTTTAACTGAATTTTTTTGTGCATGCCAAAAAAATTACAAGGATCAGGTGTACCAAGTTTGGGGCAAAAACTCCTCCTGAACCGTAAAAAGTTTTGAAAATCATGAAAAATAGAAAACGAGTCGTCTTTCATGAAACTTCACGTGAAGGCTTAAGGGACCATTGTATGAATTTACAAGCTATAAAAATGGCATTGGCATGCAGAAATATGAAGATGTGCCTAAACCTACCTACCACCCTATCAATCCACGGCTTGCGCATCCTATCTCTCTCGCCGGCGTAGTGCCCGCCCGCCTGCTCGTTTCGTCGGTTGGTTAGGCATACGGAGTTCATTCCCAGTCTAAGATTGGATCAGACCGAGGGTTGCGACAGCAGGATTGACAACACACAGAGGGGGACCCGGTCGATCCCCGGCTTGCGCGTCCCGCCCCTTTGGTCGGCTGAGCGCCCGCACGCTCGTTTTGTTGATTGACTTAGGCATACAGAGTTCACTCCCAGTCTAGGCATACGGAGTTCATTCCCAGTCTAAGATCGGACCAATCCGAGGGTTACGGTAACACAAACTGGGCTCGGGCATGTGCTGGTGCCGCATTTTTCTTTGCCGGGGCACCATCGTCGGAGCATCGTCAGAGAACCTGACCGGCGACATTGGGGTTCCGGCGATCGGGGGGTCGGGGGGTGCGCACACATGATGTGCGATGGGTGCTGGTACTTGGCCCTTATATTGGCCTCCTATCCCTCATGAAACCTCGAGAACTCACACCCTCTTAAAGAGCATTTGAGATTTTAAAGGTTTGCTGCCAGTAGCCATTAAAGTGTCCGGAATAGGGACACTTTTTTCAAATGGTCACAAAATCTTGTACACTTTGAGTTTTTAGCTGAATTTTTTTGTGCAAGCCAAGAAAAATACAAGGATCACGTCTACCAAGTTTGGGGCCAAAACTCCTTCCAAAAAAATTTTAAAAAATCCCGAACCGCAAAAAGTTTCAAAAATCAAGAAAAATAGAAAACGAGTCGTCTTGCCATGAAACTTCATGTGAAGGCTTAAGGGACCATTGTATGAATTTACAAGCCATAAAAATGGCATTGGCACGCAGAAATATGAAGATGTGCCAAAACCCACCTACCACCCTACCGATCCACGGCTTGCGCATCCCGTCTCTCTGGCCGGCATAGTGCCCGCCCGCCCGCTCGCCCGTTTGTTTCATCGGTTGGCTTAGGCATATAGAGTTCATTCCCAGTCTAAGATCGGACCGGACCGAGGGTTGCGGCAGCAGGATCGACAGCATGCAGAGAGGGACCCGGGCTTGCGCATCCTGCCCCTCTGGCCGGCTGAGCACCCGCACGCTCATTTCGTGGGTTCACTTAGGCATACGGAGTTCATTCCTAGTCTAAGCATACAGAGTTCATTCCCAGTCTAAGATCAGACCGGACCGAGGGTTGCGATAGCACATGCTGGGCTCGGGCATGTGCTGGTGCCGCATTTTTCTTTGTCGGGGCACCCTCGCCGAGAACTGACCGACGACATTGGGTGTTGGAACTTGGCCCTTATATTGGCCCGCTATCCCTCATCAAACCTCGAGAACTCACACACCCTTAAAAAGCATTTGAGATTTTTCAGGTTTGCTGCCAGTAGTCATTAAAGTGTGTGAAATGGGGACACTTTTTTCAAATGGTCACAAAATATTGTACACTTCGAGTTTTTAGCTGAATTTTTTTGTGCATACCAAAAAAAATACAAGGATCATGTCTACCAAGTTTGGGGCCATAAATCCTTCTAAAAAAATTTTAAAAAATCCCGAACTACAAAATGTTTTGAAAATCGTGAAAAATAGAAAACGAGTCGTCTTGCCATGAAACTTCACGTGAAGGCTTAAGGGACCATTGTATGAATTTACAAGCCATAAAAATGGCATTGGCATGCAAAAATATGAAGATGTGCCTAAACCCACCTACCACCCTATCGATCCACGACTTGCGCATCCCGTCACTTTGGTCGGCATCGTGCCTGCCCGCCCGCCCGCCCGCTCGTTTCGTCGGTTCGCTTAGGCATACGGAGTTCATTCCCAGTCTGAGATGAGACTAGACCGACGGTTGCGGCAATAGGATCGACAACACATAGAGGGGGACCTGGCTGATCCCCGGCTTGCGCATCCCACCCCTCTGGCAGGTTGAACACCCGTACGCTTGTTTCGTGGGTTGACTTAGGCATACGGAGTTCATTCCCAATCTAAGCATACGGAGTTCATTCCTAGTCTAAGATCAGACTGGACCGAGGGTTGCGGCAGCACATGCTGGGCTCAGGCATTTGCTGGTGCCGCATTTTTCTTTGTCGGGGCACCATCACCGGAGAACTTGACCGGCGACATTGGGGTTCCGGTGATCGGGGGGCCGGGGGGTGTGCGCACATAATGTGTGATGGGTGCTGGTACTTGGCCCTTATATTGGCCCCCTATCCCTCATCAAACCTCAAGAACTCACACCCCCTTAAAGAGCATTTGAGATTTTACAGGTTTGCTGCTAGTAGCCATTAAAGTCTCTGAAATGGGGACACTTTTTTCAAATGGTCACAAAATCTTGTACACTTCAAGTTTTTAGCTGAATTTTTTTATGCATGCCAACAAAAATACAAGGATCCCGTCAAAAACGTTTCGGGCCAAAACTCCTACCAAAAAAATTTTAAAAAATCCCGAACCACAAAAAAGTTTCGAAAATCATGAAAAATAGAAAACGAGTCGTCTTGCAATGAAACTTCACGTGAAGGCTTAAGGGACCATTGTATGAATTTACAAGCCATAAAAACGGCATTGGCATGCAGAAATATGAAGATGTGAGTAAACTCACCTACCACCCTATCGATCCACAACTTGCGCATCCCGTCTCTCTGGCTGGCGTAGTGCCCGCCCGCCCGCCTTGCCGCTCATTTCGTCGGTTGGCTTAGGCATAAGAAGTTCATTCCCAGTGTAAGATTAGAGCAAATCAAGGGTTGCGGTAGTAGGATCAGCAGCACACAGAGGGGGAGCCGATCGATCTCCGGCTAAAGCATCCCGCCCCTCTGGCTGGCTAAGCTCCCACACGCTCGTTTCATGGGTTGACTTAGGCATACGGAGTTCATTCCCAGTCTAAGGTCGGATCGGACCGAGGGTTGCGGCAGCATATGATGGGCTCGGGCATGTACTGGTGCCGTATTTTTCTTCGTCAGGGCACCATCGCCGGAGCATCGGGGGAGAACCTGACCGGCGGCATTGGGTGACCGGCGATCGGGGGGCCGGGGGGTGTGCACACATGATGTGCGATGGGTGCTGGTACTTGGCCCTTATATTGGCCCCCTATCCGTCATCAAACCTCGAGAACTCACACCCCCTTAAAGATCATTTGAGATTTTACAGGTTTGCTGTCAGTAGGCATTAAAGTATCTGAAATGGGGACACTTTTTTTAAATGGTCACAAAATCTTGTACACTTCGAGTTTTTAGCTGAATTTTTTTTTGTATGCCAAAAAAAATACAAGGATCACGTCTACCAAGTTTGGTTCCAAAAATCCTTCCGAAAAAATTTTAAAAAATCCCGAACAGTAAAAAGTTTTGAAAATTGTGAAAAATAGAAAACGAGTCGTCTTGCCATGAAACTTCATGTGAAGGCTTAAGAGACCATTGTATGAATTTACAAGTCATAAAAATGGCATTGGCATGCAGAAATTTGAAGATGTGCCTAGACCCACCAACCACCCTAGCGATCCATGACTTGCGCATCCCGTCTCTCTAGCCGGCGTAGTGCCCGCCCGCCCGCCCGCCTGCCCGCCCGCTCGTTTCTTCGGTTGGCTTAGGCATACGGAGTTAATTCCCAGTCTAAGATTGGAGCAGACCGAGGGTTGTGGCAGTAGGATCGATAGCGCGTAGAGGGGGACCCGATCGATCCCTAGCTTGGGCATCTCGCCCCTCTGGCTGGCTGAGCGCCCGCACGCTCGTTTCATGGGTTGACTTAGGTGTACAGAGTTCATTCCCGGTCTAAGCATACGGAGTTCATTCCCAATCTAAGATCAGACCGAACTGAGGGTTGCAGCAGCACATGTTGGGCTCGGGCATGTGCTGGTGCCGCATTTTTCTTCGTTGGGGCACCGTCGTCGGAGCATCGTCGGAGAACCTGACCGGCGGCATTGGGGTTCTGACGATCGGTGGGGCCGGCGGGGTGTGCGCACATGATGTGCGATGGGTGCTGGCACTTGGCCCTTATATTGGCCCCCTATCCCTCATTAATCCTCGAGAACTCACAGCCCCTTAAATAGCATTTGAGATTTTACAGGTTTGCTGCCAGTAGCCATTAAAGTGTTTGAAATGGGGACACTTTTTTCAAATGGTCACAAAATCTTGTACACTTCTAGTTTTTAGCTGAATTTTTTTGTGCATGCCAACAAAAATACAAGGATCACGTCTACCAAGTTTGGGGGTAAAACTCCTTCCGAAAAAGTTTTAAAAAATCGTGAACCGTAAGAAGTTTCGAAAATCATGAAAAATAGAAAACGAGTCGTCTTGCAATGAAACTTCACGTGAAGGCTTAAGGGACCATTGTATGAATTTACAAGCCATAAAAATGGCATTGGCACGTAGAAATATGAAGATGTGCCTAAACCCACCGACCACCCTATCGATCCACAGCTTGCGCATCCCGTCTCTCTGGCCGGCATAGTGCCCGCCTGCCCGCCCGCCCGCCCGTTCGTTTCGTTAGTTGGCTTAGGCATACGGAGTTCATTCTCAGTCTAAGATCAGACCGAACTGAGTGTTGCTACAGCCAGATCGGTAGCATATAGAGGGGGACCCGACCAATCACCAGCTTGCGCATCCCACCCCTCTGGTAGGTTGAGTGCCCGCACGCTCGTTTTGTGGGTTTACTTAGGCATACGGAGTTCATTCCCAGTCTAACCATACGGAGTTCATTCCCAGTCTAAGATCGGACCAGACCGAGGGTTACGGTAGCACATGCTGGGCTCGGGCATGTACTGGTGTCGCATTTTTCTTCGTCGGGGCACCATCGCCAGAGCATTGCTGGAGAACCTGACCGGCGGCATTAGGGTTCCGGCGATCGGGGGGGCCGGGGGGTGTGCGCACATGATGTGTGATGGGTGCTGGCACTTGGCCCTTATATTGGCCCCCTATCCCTCATCAAACCTCGAGAACTCACAGCCCCTTAAAGAGCATCTGAGATTTTATAGGTTTGCTGCCAGTAGCCATTAAAGTGTCTGAAATGGGGACACTTTTTTCAAATGGTCACAAAATCTTGTACACTTCGAGTTTTTAGCTGAATTGTTTTATGCATGCCAATAAAAATACAAGGATCACATCTACCAAGTTTGGGGCCAAAATCCCTTCCGAAAAAATTTTAAAAAATCTCAAACCGTAAAAAGTTGCAAAAATCGTGAAAAATAGAAAATGAGTCGTCTTGCCATGAAACTTGACGTGAAGGCTTAAGGGACCATTGTATGAATTTACAAGCCATAAAAATGGCATTGGCACGTAAAAATATGAAGATGTGCCTAAACCCATCTACCACCCTATCGATCCACAGCTTGCGCATCTCGTCTCTCTTACCAGCGTAGTGCCCGCCCACCTGCTCGTTTCATCGGTTGGCTTAGGCATACAGAGTTCATTCCCAGTCTAAGCATACAGAGTTCATTCCCGATCTAAGATTGGATCAGACCGAGGGTTACGGCAGCACATGCTAGGCTCGGGCATATGCTGGTGCCACATTTTTCTTCGCCAGGGCACCATCGTCGGAGTATCATCAGAGAACTTGACCGGCGGCATTGAGGTTTCGACGATCAGGGGGCCGGGGGGTGTACGCTCATGATGTACACTTCGAGTTTTTAGTTGAATTGTTTTGTGCATGCCATAAAAAATACAAGGATCACGTCTACCAAATTTGGGGCCAAAACTACTTCCGAAAAAATTTTAAAAAATCCTTAACGTTAAAAAGTTTTGAAAATCTTGAAAAATAGAAAAGGAGTCGTCTTGCCATAAAACTTCACGTGAAAGCTTAAAGGACCATTGTATGAATTTACAAGCCATAAAAATGGCATTGGCACATAGAAATATGAAGATGTAACTAAACCCACCTACCATGCTATCAATCCATGGCTTGTGCATCCCGTCTCCCTTGCCGGTGTAGAGCCCGCCTGCTCGTTTCATCGATTGGCTTAGGCATACAGAGTTCATTCTTAGTCTAAGATCGCACCGGACAGAGGGTTGCGACAGCAGGATCGACCGCACGGAGAGGGGGACCTGGCCGATCCCCGGCTTGCGCATCACGCCCTCTGGCCGGCTGAGCGCCCGCACGGTCCTTTCGTGGGTTGACTTACGCATACGGAGTTCATTCCCAGTCTAAGCATACGAAGTTTATTCCCAGTCTAAGATCGAACCAGACTGAGGTTTGCGACAGCACATGCTAGGCTCGGGCATGGGCTGGTGCCGCATTTTTCTTCGTCGAGGCACCATCATCGGAGCATCGCCGGAGAACCTGACCGACGGCATTGGGGTACCGACGATCGGGGGGCCGGGGGGTGTGCGCACATGATGTGTGATGGGTGCTGGTACTTGGCCCTTATATTGGCCCCCTATCCCTCATCAAACCTCGAGAACTCACACCCCCTTAAAGAGCATTTAAGATTTTACAAGTTTGGTGCCAGTAGCCATTAAAGTGTCTGAAATGGGGACACTTTTTTCAAATGGTCACAAAATCTTGTACACTTTGAGTTTTTAGCTGAAGGGACCATTGTATGAATTTACAAGCCATTAAAATGGCATTGGCACACAGAAATATGAAGATGTGCCTAAACCCACCTACCACCCTATCGATCCACGGCTTGCGCATCCCGTCTCTCTAGCCGGCGTAGTGCCCGCCCGTCCGCCCGCTCGTTTCATCAGTTGGCTTAGGCATACGGAGTTCATTCCCAGTCTAAGATCAGACCGGACTGAGGGTTTTGACAGCAAGATTAGTAGCACGCAGAGGGGGACCTGGCCGATCCCCGGCTAGTACATCTCGCCCCTCTGGCCGGCTGAGCACCCGCACGCTCGTTTCACGGGTTGACTTAGGCATACGGAGTTCAATCCTAGTCTAAGCATACTGAGTTCATTCCCAGTCTAAGATCGGATCAGACCAAGAGTTGCGACAGCACATGCTGGACTCGGGCATGTGCTGGTGCCGCATTTTTCTTCGCCAAGGCACCATCGTTGGAGCATCACCAGAGAACCTGACCGGCAGCATTGGGGTTTCGAAGATCGGGGGGGTCGGGGGGGTGTGCGCACAAGATGTGTGATGGGTGCTAGTACCTGGCCCTTATATTGGCCCCCTATCCCTCATCAAACCTCGAGAACACACACCCCCTTAAAGAGCATTTGAGATTTTACAGGTTTACTGCTAGTAGCCATTAAAGTGTCTGAAATGGGGACACTTTTTTCAAATGGTCACAAAATCTTGTACACTTCGATTTTTTAGCTGAATTTTTTTGTGCATGCCAACAAAAATACAAGGATCACGTCTACCAAGTTTGGGGCCAAAACTCCTTCCGAAAAAATTTTGAAAATCATGAAAAATAGAAAACGAGTCGTCTCGCCATTAAACTTCATGTGAAAGCTTAAGGGACCATTGTATGAATTTACAAGAAATAAAAATGGCATTGGCACACAAAAATATGAAGATGTGCCTAAACCCACCTACCACCCTATCAATCCACAGCTTGCGTATCCCGTCTCTCTGGCCGATGTAGTAACCACCCGTCCACCCGCCCACTCATTTCGTCGGTTGGCTTAGGCTTACGAAGTTCATTCCCAGTCTAAGATCGGACTGAGCGGAAGGTTGCGGTAGCAGGATCAACAGCATGCAGAAGGGGACCCGGTCGATCCCCGGCTTGCGCATCCCACCCCTCTGGCCGGCTGAGCACCCGTACGCTCGTTTCGTGGGTTGACTTTGGCATACGGAGTTCATTCCCAGTCTAAGCATACGGAGTTCATTCCAAGTATAAGGTCGGACTGGACCGAGGGTTACGGCAGTACATGCTGGGCTCGGGTATCTGCTGGTGTCATATTTTTCTTCACCGGGGCACCATCACCGGAGCATCACCGAAGAACCTGACCGGTGGCATTGAGGTTTCGACGATCGGGGGGGCCGGGGGGTGTGCGCACGTGATGTGCGATGGGTGCTGGTACTTGGCCCTTATATTGGCCCCCTATCCCTCATCAAACCTCGAAAACAAACACCCCCTTAAAGAGCATTTGAGATTTTACAGGTTTGCTGCCAGTAGCCATTAAAGTGTTTGAAATGGGGACACTTTTTTCAAATGATCACAAAATCTTGTACACTTCGAGTTTTTAGCTGAATTTTTTTCTGCATGCCAACAAAATACAAGGATCACGTCTACCAAGTTTGGGGCCAAAACTCTTTTTGAAAAAATTTTAAAAATCTCGAACCACAAAAAGTTTCAAAAATCATGAAAAATAGAAAATGAGTCGTCTTGCCATAAGACTTCACGTGAAGGCTTAAGGGACCATTGTATGAATCTACAAGCCATAAAAATGGCATTGGCATGTAGAAATATGAAGATCTTCCTAAACCCACCTACCACCCTATCGATCCAGTCTCTCTGGCCAACATAGTGCCCGCCTGCCCGCCCGTTCGTTTCGTCGATTGGATTAGGCATACGGAGTTCATTCCTAGTCTAAGATTGAACCGGACTGAGTGTTGCGGTAGTCGGATCAGTAGCACGTAGAGGGGGACTCGATCGATCCCCGGCTTGCGCATCCAGCACCTCAGGCCGGCTGAGTGCCCGCACGCTCGTTTCGTGGGTTGATTTAGGCAAACGGAGTTCATTCCCAGTCTAAGATCGGATCGGATCGAGAGTTGTGGCAGCACATGCTGGGCTCGGGCATGTGCCGGTGCCGTATTTTTCTTCGTCGGGGCACCATCGCTGGAGCATCGCTGGAGAAAATAAATTTTTTTGTGCATGCCAACAAAAATAAAACGATCACGTTTACCAAGTTTGGGGCCAAAACTCCTTCCGAAAAAATTTTAAAAAATCCCAAGCCGTAAAAAGATTCAAAAATCGTGAAAAATAGAAAACGAGTCGTCTTGCCTTGAATCTTCACGTGAAGGCTTAAAGGACCATTGTAAGAATTTACAGGCCATAAAAATGGCATTGGCACACAAAAATATGGAGATGTGCTTAAACCCACCTACCACCCTATCGATCCACGGCTTGCGTATCTCGTCTCTCTGGCCGGCGTAGTGTCCACCCGCCCGCCCGCTCGTTTCATCGGTTGGCTTAGGCATACGGAGTTCATTCCTAGTCTAAGATCAGACCAGACAGAGGGTTGCGGCAGCAGGATCGGTGGCACGTAGAGGCAGACCCGGTCGATCCCTGGCTTGCGCATCCCGCCCCTCTGGCCGGCTAAGCGCCCGCACGCTCCTTTCGTGGTTTGACTTAGGCATACGGAGTTCATTCCCAGTCTAAGCATACGGAGTTCATTCCCAGCCTAAGATCGGACCGGACCGAGGGTTACGGCAGCACATGCTGGGCTCGGGCATGTGTTGGTGCCACATTTTTCTTCCTTGGGGCACCATCATGGGAGCATTGCCAAAGAACCTGATCGGCGGTATTGGGGTTCCGACGATCGGGGCCTCGGGGGGGTGTGTGCACATGGTGTGCGATGGGTGGTGGTACTTGGAACTTATATTGGTCCGCTATCCCTCATCAAACCTCGAGAAGTCACACCCCCTTAAAGAGCATTTGAGATTTTATAGGTTTACTGCCAGTAGCCATTAAAGTGTCTGAAATGGGGACACTTTTTCCAAATGCTCAGAAAATCTTGTACACTTCGAGTTTTTAGCTGAATTGTTTTATGCATGCCAACAAAAATACAAGGATCATGTCTACCAAGTTTGGGGCCAAAATACCTTTCGAAAAAATTTTAAAAAATCCCGAAACGCAAAAAGTTTTGAAAATCTTGAAAAATAGAAAACGAGTCGTCTTGCCATGAAACTTCACGTGAAGGCTTAAGTGACCATTGTATGAATTTACAAGCCATAAAAATGGCATTGGCACGTAGAAATATGAAGATGTGCCTAAACCGACCTACCACCATATCGATCCACGGCTTGCGCATCCCATCTCTCTGGCTGGCGTAGTGCCCGCCAGCCCGTCCACCCGCCCGTTCGTTCCGTCGGTTGGCTTAGGCATACGGAGTTCATTCCCTATCTAAGATCAGACCGGACCGAGGGTTGCGGCCGCAGGATCGACAGCATGCAGAGGGGGACTCGACCGATCCCCGACTTTCGATCCCGCCCCTCTGGCTGACTGAGCGGCCGCACGCTCGTTTCGTGGGTTGACTTAGGCATATGGAGTTCATTCCCTGTCTAGGCATACAGAGTTAATTCCTAGTGTAAGATCAGACAGGAACGAGGGTTCGACAGCACATGCTGGGCTTTGGCATATGCTGGTACCGCATTTTTATCCGTCGGGGCACCATCACCGGAGCAACGTCGGAGAACCTGACCGACGGCATTAGGGTTCCAACGATCGGGGGGCCGGGGGGGTGTGCGCGCATGATGTGCAATGGGCGCTGGTACTTGGCCCTTATATTGGCCCCCTATCCCTCATCAAACCTCGAGAACTCACACCCCCTTAAAGAGCATTTGAGATTTTACAGGTTTGCTGCCAGTAGCCATTAAAGTGTCTGAAATGGATACACTTTTTTCAAATGGTCACAAAATCTTGTACACTTAGAGTTTTTAGCTGAATGTTTTTGTGCATGCCAAGAAAAAATACAAGGATCATGTCTACCAAGTTTGTTCCCAAAACTCCTTTCGAAAAAATTTTAAAAAATCCTAGACCGTAAAAAGTTTCAAAAATCGTGAAAAATAGAAAATGAGTCGTCTTGCCATGAAACTTCATGTGAAGGCTTAAGGGGACCATTGTATGAATTTACAAGCCATAAAAATGGCATTGGCATGCAGAAATGTGAAGATGTGCCTAAAACCACCTACCACCTATCGATCCATGGCTTGCGCATCCCGTCTCTCTGGCCGGCGTAGTGCTCGCCCGCCCGCCTGCTCGTTTCGTCGGTTGGCTTAGGCATACAGAGTTCATTCCTAGTATAAGATCAGATCGGACCGAGGGTTGTGGTGGTAGGATCGACAGCACGTAGAGGGGGACTCGACCGTTCCCCGGCTTGCGCATCCTACCCCTCTGGCTGGCTGAGCACCCGCACGCTCGTTTCGTGGGTTGACTTAGGCATACGGAGTTCATTCCCAGTCTAAGATCGGATTGGACCGAGGGTTGTGGCACCACATGCTGGGCTCGAGCATTTACTGGTGCCACATTTTTCTTCGTCGGGGCACCATCGTCGGAGCATCGTCGGAGAACCTAACCGACGACATTGGGGTTCCGACGATCGGGGGCTGGGGGTATGCGCACATGATGTGCGATGGGTGCTGGTACTTGGCCCTTATATTGGCCCCCTATCCCTCATCAAACCTCGAGAACTCACACCCCCTTAAAGGGCATTTGAGATTTTACAGGTTTGCTGCAAGTACCCATTAATGTGTCTAAAATGGGGACACTTTTTTCAAATGTCACAAAATCTTGTACACTTGGAGTTTTTTACTGAATTTTTTTGTGCATGCCAAAAAAAATACAAAGATCACGTCTACCAAGTTTGGGACCAAAAATCCTTCTGAAAAAATTTTAAAAAATCCCAAACCGTAAAAAGTTTCAAAAATCGTGAAAAATAGAAAACGAGTCGTCTTGCCTTGAAACTTCACGTGAAGGCTTAAAGGACCATTGTAAGAATTTACAGGCCATAAAAATGGCATTGGCACATAGAAATATGAAGATGTGCCTAAACCTACCTACCACCCTATCGATCCACGGCTTGCGCATCCCGTCTCTTTGGCTGGCGTAGTGCCCGCCCGCCCGCCCGCTTGTTTCATCGGTTGGCTTAGGCATACGGAGTTCATTCCCAGTCTAAGATCAGACCGAACAGAGGGTTACGGCAGTAGGATTGGCCACACGTAGAGGCGAAGCCGATCGATCCCTGGCTTGCGCATTTCGCCCCTCTGGCCGGCTGAGCGCCCGCACGCTCATTTCGTGGGTTGACTTAGGCATACGGAGTTCATTCCCAGTCTAAGCATACGAAGTTCATTCCCAGTCTAAGATCGGACCGGACCGAGGGTTACAGCAGCACATGCTGGGCTCGGGCATGTGCTGGTGCTGTATTTTTCTTCGTCGGGGCACCATTGTCAGAAAACCTGACCGGCGGTATTGGGGTTCCAGCGATTGGGGGGGCTGGGGGGTGTGCGCACATGATGTGCAATGAGTGCTGGTAGTTGGCCCTTATATTGGCCCCCTATCACTCATCAAACCTCGAGAACTCACACGCCCTTAAAAAGCATTTGAGATTTTACAGGTTTGCTGCCAGTAGCCATTAAAGTGTCTGAAAATGGGACACTTTTTTCAAATGGTCACAAAATCTTGTACACTTTGAGTTTTTAGCTGAATTTTTTTGTGCATGTCAAAAAAAATACAAGGATCACGTCTGGCAAGTTTGGGGTCAAAACTCCTTCTGAGAAAATTTTAAAAAATCCCAAACCTTAAAAAGTTTCAAAAATCATTAAAAAAAAAAACTAGTCGTCTTGCCTTGAAACTTCACGTGAAGGCTTAAAGGACCATTGTAAGAATTTACAGGCCATAAAAATGGCATTGGCAGACAAAAATATGAAGATGTGCCTAAACCCACCTACCACCCTATCGATCCACGGCTTGCACATCCTGTCTCTCTGGCCGGCGTAGTGCCCGCCCGCTCGCTTGTTTCGTCGGTTGGCTTAGGCATACAGAGTTCATTCCCAGTCTAAGATCAGACCGGACAGAGGGTTGCGATAGTAGGATCGGCAGCACGTAGAGGCAGACCCGGTCGATCCCTGGCTTACGCATCCCGCCCCTCTGGCTGGTTGAGCGCCCGTACGCTCGTTTCGTGGGTTGACTTAGGCATACGGAGTTCATTCCCAGTCTAAGCATACGGAGTTCATTCCCAGTCTAAGATTAGACTGGACCGAGGGTTGCGGCAGCACATGATGGGCTCGGGCTGTGCTGGTGTCGCATTTTTCTTCGTCGGGGCACCGTCGTCAGAGAACTTGACCGGCGGTATTGGGGTTCCAGCGATCGGGGGGGCCGGGGGGTGTGCGCACATGATGTGCAATGAGTGCTAGTAGTTGGCCCTTATATTGGCCCCCTATCCCTCATCAAACCTCGAGAACTCACACGCCCTTAAAGAGCATTTGAGATTTTACAGGTTTGCTGCCAGTAGCCATTAAAGTGTCTGAAAATGGGACACTTTTTTCAAATTATCACAAAATCTTGTACACTTCGAGTTTTTAGCTGAATTTTTTTTGTGCATGCCAAGAACAATAGAGGATCACATCTACCAAGCTAGGGCATGTGCTGGTGCCACCTTTTTCTTCGTCGGGGCACCATCACCGGAGCATCGTCAGAGAACCTGACCGGCGGCATTGGGGTTCCGACGATCGGGGGGGCCGGGGGGTGTGCGCACATGATGTGCAATGGGTGCTGGTACTTGGCCCTTATATTGTCCCCTATCCTTCATCAAACCTTGAGAACTCACACCCCCTTAAAGAGCATTTGAGATTTTACAGGTTTGCTGCCAGTAGCCATTAAAGTGTCTGAAATGGAGACACTTTTTTCAAATGGTCGTAAAATCTTGTACACTTCGAGTTTTTAGCTGAATTTTTTTGTACATGGCAAAAAAAATACAACGATCACGTCTACCAAGTTTGGAGCCAAAACGCTTTGCAAAAAAATTTTAAAAAATCTTGAACCGTAAAAAGTTTTGAAAATCGTGAAAAATAGAAAACGAGTCGTCTTGCCATGAAACTTCACATGAAGGCTTAAGGGACCATTGTATGAATTTACAAGCCATAAATATGACATTGGAATGCAGAAATATGAAGATGTTCCTAAACCCACCTACCACCCTATCGATCCACGGCTTGTGCATCCCATCTCTCTGGCCGGCGTAGTGCCCGCCTACCCGCCCGCCCACCCGCTTGTTTCGTCAGTTGGCTTAGGCATACGAAGTTCGTTCCTAGTCTAAGATCAGACCGGACCGAGGGTTGAGACAGCAAGATCGGTAGCATGCAGAGGGGGACCCGGTCGATCCTCGACTTTCGCATCCCGCCCCTCTGGCCGGCTGAGCGCCCGCACGCTCATTTCGTGGGTTGACTTACGCATACGGAGTTCATTCCTAGTCTAAGCATACGGATTTCATTCCGAGTATAAGATCAGACAAGGTTGAGGGTTGCGGCCGCACATGCTGGGCTCAGGCATGTGCTGGTGTCGTATTTTTCTTCGTTGGGGAACCATCGTCGGAGCATCGCCGGAGAACCTGACCGACGACATTGGGGTTCCGACGATCGGGGGTCGGGGGGGCGTGCGCACATGATGTGCGATGGGTGCTGGTACTTGGCCCTTATATTGGCCCCCTATCCCTCATCAAACCTGGAAAACTCACACCCCCTTAAAGAGCATTTGAGATTTTACAGGTTTGCTGTCAGTAGCCATTAAAGTGTCTGAAATGGGGACACTTTTTTGAAATGGTCACAAAATCTTGTACACTTCGAGTTTTTAGCTGACTTTTTTTGTGTATGCCAAAAAAAATACAAGGATCACGTCTACCAAGTTTGGGGTAAAAACACCTTGCGAAAAAATTTGAAAAAATCTTGAACTGTAAAAAAGTTTTGAAAATTGTGAAAAATAGAAAACGAGTCGTCTTGCCATGAAACTTCACGTGAAGGTTTAAGGGACCATTGTATGAATTTACAAGCCATAAAAATGGCATTGGCATGCAGAAACATGAAGATGTGCCTACACCGACCAACCACCCTATCGATGCATGGCTTGCGCGTCCCGTCTCTCTGGCCGACGTAGTGCCCGCCCGTCCGCTCGCCTATTCATTTTATCGGTTGGCTTAGGCATACGGAGTTCATTCCTAGTCTAAGATCGGGCCGCACTGAGGGTTCCAGTAGTAGGATCAACAGCACGTAGAGGGGGACTCGGCCGATCCTCAGCTTGCGCATCCCGCCCCTCTGGCCGGCTGAGCGCCCGTACGCTCGTTTCGTGGGTTGACTTAGGCCTATGGAGTTCATTCCCAGTCTAAGCATACAGAGTTGATTCCCCGTCTAAGATCGGACCAGACTGAGGGTTGCGGAAGCACATGCTGGGCTCGAGCATGTGCTGATGCCGCATTTTTCTTCGCTGGGGCACCATCGTCGGAGCATCGCCAGCGAACCAGACCGACACCATTGAGGTTCCAACGATCGGGGGGCCGGGGGGTGTGCGTACATGATGTGCGATGGGTGCTGGTACTTGGCCCTTATATTGGCCGCCTATCCCTCATGAAACGTCAAGAACTCACACCCCCTTAAAGAGCATATGAGATGTTACAGGTTTGCTGCCAGTAGCCACTAAAGTGTCTGAAATGGGGACACTTTTTTCGAATGGTCACAAAATCTTGTACACTTTGGGTTTTTAGCTGAATTTTTTTGTGTATGCCAAAACAAATACAAGGATCACGTCCAAAAATTTTGGGGCTAAAACTCCTTCCGAAAAAATTTAAAAAATCTCGAATCGTAAAAAGTTTCAAAAATCCTGAAAAATAGAAAACGAGTCGTCTTGCTATGAAACTTTACGTGATGGCTTAAGAGACCTAAACCCACCTACCACCCTATCGATCCATGGCTTGCGCATCCCGTCTCTCTGGCCGGCGTAGTGCCCGTCCGCATGCCCGCCCGCTCGTTTCTTCGGTTGGCTTAGGCATACGGAGTTCATCCCCAGTCTAACATCGAACCGGACTACGGGTTGTAGTAGAAGGATTGGCAGCACACAGAGTGGGACCCGGTCGATCCCTGGCTTGCGCATCCCGCCCATTCTGGCCGGCTGAGCGCCCGTACGCTCGTTTCGTGGGCTGACTTAGGCATACGAAGTTCATTCCTAGTCTAAGCATATGGAGTTCATTCCCAGTCTAAGATTGCTGGACCGATGGTTACGGCAGCACATGCTGGTTTCGGGCATGTGCTGGTGCCGCATTTTTCTTCCTCGGGGCACCATCGTCGAAGCATCGTTGGAGAACCTGACCGATGGCATTAGGGTTCCGATGATCGGGGGGGCCGGGGGGGTGTGCGCACATGATGTGCGATGCCTGCTGGTACTTGGCCCTTATATTGGCCTCTTTCCCTCATCAAACCTCGAGAACTCACACCCCCTTAAAGAGCATTTGAGATTTTACATGTTTACTGCCAGTATCCATTAAAATGTCTAAAATGGGGACACTTTTTTCAAATGGTCACAAAATCTTGTACACTTCGAGTTTTTTGCTGAATTGTTTTGTGCATGCCAAAAAAAATACAAGGATCACGTCTAAAAAGTTTGGGCCCAAAACTCCTTCCGAAAAAATTTTAAAAAATCCCGAACCGCAAAAAGTTTTGAAAATCATGAAAAATAAAAAACGAGTCGTCTTGCCATGAAAGTTCACGTGAAGCTTAAGGGACCCTTATATGAATTTACAAGCCACAAAAATGGCATTGGCACACAAATAATATGAAGATGTGCCTAAACTCACCTACCACCCTATCGATCCACGGCTTGCGCATCCCGTCTCTCTGGCCAGCGTAGTGCCTGCCCGCCCGCCCGCTCATTTCATCGGTTGGTTTAGGCATCGGAGTTGATTCCCAGTCTAAGATTAGACTGGACCGAGGGTTGCGGTAGCAGGATTGGCAGAACACAGCGGGGGACCCGACCGATCCCCTGCTTGCGCATCCCGCCCCTCTGGCCAGTTGAGCGCCCACACGCTCATATTTTGGGTTGACTTAGGCATACGGAGTTCATTCGCAGTCTAAGCATATGGAGTTCATTCCCAGTCTAAGATCAGATCGGGCCGAGGGTTGTGGCAGCACATACTGGCCTCAGGCATGGGATGGTGCCTCATTTTTCTTCGTCGGGGCACCATCGCCAGAGCATCGCCAGAGAACCTGACTGGCGGCATTGGGGTTCCCGCGATCGGGGGCGCCATGGGGGTGTGCGCACATGATGTGTGATGGGTGCTGGTACTTGGCCCTTATATTGGCCCCTTATCCCTCATCAAACCTCAAGAACTCACACCCCCTTAAAAGAAATTTGAGATTTTACAGGTTTGCTGCTAGTAGCCATTAAAGTGTCTGAAATGGGGACATTTTTTTCAAATGGCCACAAAATCTTGTACACTATGATTTTTTAGCTGAATTTTTTTGTGCATGCCAAAAAAAATACAAGGATCACATCTACCAAGTTTGGGGCCAAAACTCCTTCCGAAAAAATTTTAAAAAATCCCGAACCATAAAAAGTTTTGAAAATCGTGAAAAATAGAAAACGAGTAATCTTGCCAGGAAACTTCACGTGAAGTCTTAAGGGGCCATTGTATCAATTTACAAGCCATAAGAATGCCATTGGCATGCAGAAATATGAAGATGTGAGTAAACCCACCTGCCACGCTATCGATCCACGGCTTGAGCATCCCGTCTCTCTAGCCGGAGTAGTGCCCACCCGCCCGTCCCCCCGCTCGTTCCGTCAGTTGGCATAGGCATACGGAGTTCATTCCCAGTCTAAGATCAGACCGAATTGAGGGTTGCGACAGCAGGATCGGCAGCACGCAAAGGTGGACCCAGTCGATCCCCGACTTGCGTATCCCACCCCTATGCCCAGCTAAGCGCTCGCACACTCGTTTCGTGGGTTGACTTAGGCATACAGCGTTCATTCCTAGTCTAAGCATACAGAGTTCATTCCCAGTCTAAGATCAGACCAGAACGAGGGTTACGGCAGCACATGCTAGGCTTAGGCATGTGCTGGTGCCACATTTCTCTTCGTCGGGACACCATCGCCGGAGCATCACCGGAGAACTTGATCGGCGGCATTAGGGTTTCGACGATCGGGGGAGCCGGCGGGTGTGCCCACATGATGTGCGATGGGTGCTGGTACTTGGCCCTTATATTGGCCCCCTATCCCTAATCAAACCTCGAGAACTCACACCCCCTTAAAGAGCATTTGAGATTTTACAGGTTTGCTGCCAGTAGCCATTAAAATGTCTGAAATTGGGACACTTTTTTCAAATGGTCACAAAATCTTGTACACTTCGAGTTTTTTGCTGAATTGTTTTGTGTATGCCAAGAAAAATACAAGGATCATGTCTACCAAGTTTGGGGCCAAAACTCCTTCCGAAAATTTTTTAAAAAATCTCGAACCGTAAAAAGTTTCAAAAATCATGAAAAATAGAAAATGAGTCATCTTGCCATGAAACTTGACATGAAGGCTTAAGGGACCATTGCATGAATTTACAAGCCTCTAAAATGACATTGGCATGCAGAAATATTAAGATGTGCCTAAACCCACCTACCACCCTATCAATCCACGGCTTGCGCATCCCATCTCTCTAGCCGGCGTAGTACCCGCCCGCCCGCCCGCCCACTCGTTTCGTCGGTTGGCTTAGGCATACGGACTTCATTCCCAATCTAAGATCAGACCGGATCGTGGGTTGCAGCAGCAGGATCTAGAGCACGTAGAGGGGGACCCGCTTGATCCCCGGCTTGTGCATCCCGCCCCTCTGGCCGGTTGAGCGCCCTCATGCTCGTTCCGTAGGTTGACTTAGGCATACGGAGTTCATTCCCAGTCTAAGCATACGAAGTTCATTCCCAGTCTAAGATCAGACCAGACCAAGGGTTACGGCAGCACATGCCGGGCTCAGGCATGTGCTGGTGCTGCATTTTTCTTCGCCAGGGCACCATTGCCGGAGCATCACAGAAGAACCTGACCGGCAGCATTGGGGTTCCGGCGTTCGGGGGGTCTGGGGGGTGTGCGCACATGATGTGCGATGGGTGCTGGTACTTGGCCATTATATTGGCCCCCTATCCCTCATCAAACCTCAAGAACTCACCCCTTTTAAAAAGCATTTGAGATTTTACAGGTTTGCTGCCAGTAGCCATTAAAGTGTCTGAAATGGGGACACTTTTTTCAAATGGCCACAAAATCTTGTACACTTCGAGTTTTTAGCTGAATTTTTTTTTGCAAGCCAAAAAAAATACAAGGATCACGTCTGCCAAGTTTGGGGGCAAAAATCCTTCTGAAAAAATTTTAAAAAATCCCAAACCGCAAAAAGTTTCAAAAATCGTGAAAAATAAAAAACAAGTCGTCTTGCCATGAAAGTTCACGTGAAGGCTTAAGGGACCATTGTATGAATTTACAAGCCATAGAAATGGCATTGGCACGCAGAAATATGAAGATGTGCCTAAACCCACCTACCACCCCAGCGATCCACGGCTTGCGCATCCTGTCTCTCTGGCCGGCATAGTGCCCGCCCGCCCGCCCGCCTGCTCGTTTCATCAGTTGGCTTAGGCATACGAAGTTCATTCCCAGTCTAAGATCAGACCAGACCGAGGGTTACGGTAGCAGGATCGGCAGCACGCAGAGGGGGATCCGACCGATCCCCAACTTACGCATCCCGCCCCTTTGGCCGACAGACTGCCCACACGCTCGTTTTATGGGTTGACTTAGGCATACGGAGTTCATTTCCAGTCTAAGCATACAGAGTTCATTCCCAGTCTAAGATCAAACCGAACCGAGGGCTGCGATAGGACATGCTGGGCTCAGGCATGTGCTGGTGCCTCATTTTTCTTCGTCAGGGCACCATCGTCGGAGCATCGTCGGAGAACCTGATCGGCGGCATTGGGTTTCTGGCGATCGGGGGGGCCGGGGGGTTGTGCGCACATGATGTGTGATGGGCGTTGGTACTTGGCCCTTATATTGGCCCCCTATCCCTCATCAAACCTTGAGAACTCACACCTCCTTAAAAGGAATTTGAGATTTTACAGTTTTGCTGCCAGTAGCCATTAAAGTGTTTGAAATGGGGACACTTTTTTCAAATGGCCACAAAATCTTGTACACTTCGAGTTTTTAGCTGAATTTTTTTGTGCATGCCAAAAAAAATACAAGGATCACGTCTTTGGGTCAAAACTCCTTCTGAAAAAATTTTAAAAAATCCCGAACAGCAAAAAGTTTTGAAAATCATGAAAAATAGAAAACGAGTCGTCTTGCCACGAAACTTCACGTGAAGGCTTAAGGGACCATTGTATGAATTTACAAGCCATAAAAATGGCATTGGCACATAGAAATATGAAGATGTGCCTAAACCCACCTACCACCCTATCGATCCACGGCTTGCGCATCCCGTCTCTCTGGCCGGCGTAGTACCCGCCCGTCCGATCGCCCGCTCGTTTCGTCGGTTGGCTTAGGCATGCGGACTTCATTCCCAGTCTAAGATCAGACCGGATTGAGGGTTGCAATAGCAGGATCGAGAGCACGTAGAGGGGACCCGGCCGATCCCCGACTTGCGCATCCCGCCCCTCTGGCCGGCTAAGCGCCCTAACGCTCATTTCGTGGGTTGACTTAGGCATACGGAGTTCATTCCTAGTCTAAGCATACGGAGTTCATTCCCAGTCTAAGATCAGACCAGACCGAGGGTTGCGGCAGTACATGCCGGGCTCGGGCATGTGCTGGTGCTGCATTTTTCTTCGTCGGGCCACCATTGTCGGAGCATCGCCGAAGAACCTGACCGACAGCATTAGGGTTCTGGTGATCAGGGGGCTGGGGGGGTGTGCGCACATGATGTGTGATGGGTGCTGGTACTTGGCCATTATATTGGCCCCCTATCCCTCATCAAACCTTAAGAACTCACACCCCTTTAAAGAGCATTTAAGATTTTACAGGTTTGCTGCCAGTAGCCATTAAAGTGTCTGAAATGGGGACACTTTTTTCAAATGGTCACAAAATCTTGTACACTTCGAGTTTTTACCTGAATTTTTTTTTGCTTGCCAAAAAAAATACAAGGATCACGTCTTCCAAGTTTGGCACCAAAACTCCTTCCAAAAAAATTTTAAAAAATCCCAAATCACAAAAAGTTTTGAAAATCGTGAAAAATAGAAAACAAGTCGTCTTGCCATGAAACTTCACGTGAAGGCTTAAGGGACCATTGTATGAATTTACAAGCCATAAAAATGGCACTGGCATGCAGAAAAATGAAGATGTGCCTAAACCCACCTACCACCCCAGCGATTCACAGCTTGCGCATCCTGTCTCTCTAGCCGACGTAGTGCTCGCCCGCCCGCCCGCCTGCTCGTTTCGTTAGTTGGCTTAGGCATACAAAGTTCATTCCCAGTCTAAGATCGGATCGAACCGAGGGTTACAGCAGTAGGATCGATAGCACGCAGAGGGGGACCCGACTGATCCCCGACTTGCGTATCTCGCCCCTCTGGCCGACTAAGCGCCCGTACGCTCGTTTCGTGGGTTGACTTAGGCATACGGAGTTCATTCCCAGTCTAAGCATAGGGAGTTCATTCCCAGTCTAAGATTGGACCCGACCGAGGGTTGCAGCAGCAGATGCTGGGCTCGGGCATGTGCTGGTGCCACATTTTTCTTCGTTGGGGCACCATCGCCAGAGCATCAACGGAGAACCTGACCGGCGACATTGGGGTTCTGACGATCGGGGGGTCCAGGGGGTGTGCGCACATGATGTTCGATGGGTGCTGTTACTTGGCCCTTATATTGGCCACCTATCCCTTATCAAACCTCGAGAACTCATACCCCCTTAAAGAGCATTTGAGATTTTACAGGTTTGCTGCCAGTAGCTATTAAAGTGTCTAAAATGGGGACACTTTTTTTCAAATGGTCATAAAATCTTGTACACTTCAAGTTTTTAGCTGAATTTTTTTGCGCATGCCGACAAAAATACAAGGATCACGTCTGCCAAGTTTGGGGCCAAAAATCCTTCCAAAAACATTTTAAAAAATCCTAAATTGTAAAAAGTTTCTAAAATCGTGAAAAATAGAAAATAAGTCGTCTTGCCATGAAACTTCACGTGAAGGATTAAGGGACCATTATATGAATTTACAAGCCATAAAAAAGGCATTGGCGCACAGAAATATGAAGATGTGCCTAAACGCACCTACCACCCTATCGATCCACAGCTTGCGCATCCCGTTTCTTTGGCCGACGTAGTGCCCACCTGCCGGCCAGCCCACTCATTTCATCGGTTGGCTTAGCCATATGGAGTTCATTCCCAGTCAAAGATCGAATCGAACCAAGGGTTGCAGCAATAGGATCGATAGCATGCAGAGGGGTACCCGGTCGATCCCCGGCTTGTGCATCCCTCTAACCGGCTGAGCGCCTGCACGCTCGTTTCGTGCATTGACTTAGGGATACGAGTTAATTCCCAGTCTAAGCATACGGAGTTCATTCCCAGTGTATGATCGGACCGGACCGAGGGTTATGGCAGCACATGCTGGGCTCAGGCATGTGCTGGTGCCGCATTTTTCTTCACCGAGGCACCATCACCGGAGTGTCACCGGAGAACCTGACCTGTGGCATTGGGGTTTCGACGATCGGGGGGGCCGAGGGGGTGTGCGCACATGATGTGTGATCGGTGCTGGTACTTGGACCTTATATTGGCCCCCTATATCTCATCAAACCTCAAGAACTCACACCCCGTTAAAGAGCATTTGAGATTTTACAGGTTTGCTGCAAGTAGCCATTAAAATGTCTGAAATGGTGACTTTTTTTCAAATGGTCACAAAATCTTGTACACTTCGAGTTTTTAGCTGAATTTTTTTTAGCATGCCAAAAAAAATACAAGGATCATGTCTACCAAGTTTGGGGCCAAAACTCCTTCCAAAAAAATTTTAAAAAATTTTGAATAGTAAAAAGTTTCGAAAATTATGAAAAATAGAAAACGAGTCGTCTTACCATGAAACTTCACGTGAAGGCTTAAGGGACCATTGTATGAATTTACAAGCCATAAAAATGGCATTGGCATGCAAAAATATGAAGATGTGCCTAAGCCCAGCTATCACCCTATCGATCCACGGCTTGCGCATCTCGTCTCTCTGGCCTGCGTAATGCCCGCCCGCCCGTCGGCCCGCTCATTTCGTCGGGTGGCTTAGGCATATGGAGTTCATTCCCAGTCTAAGATCAGACCAAATCAAGAGTTATGGTAGCAAAACCAGCAGCACACAGAGGGGGACCCGATCGATCCCCGGCTTACGCATCCCACCCTTCTGGCCGGCTGACCGCCCGCACGCTCGTTTCATGGGTTGACTTAGGCATATGGAGTTCATTACCAGTCTAAGCATACGGAGTTCATTCCCAGTCTAAGATTGAATCAGACCGAGGGTTGCAACAGCACTTACTGGGCTCGTGCATGGGCCGGTGTCACATTTTTCTTCACCGGGGCACCATCGTCGGAGCATCATCGGAGAACCTGACCTGCGACATTGGGGTTCCGGCGATCGGGGAGCCGGGGGGTATGCACACATGATGTGCTATGGGTGCTGGTACTTGGCCCGTATAATATCCCCCTATCCCTCATCAAACCTTGAGAACTCACACCCCTTTAAAGAGCATTTGAGATTTTACAGGTTTGGTGCCAGTAGCCATTAAAGTGTCTAAAATGGGGACAATTTTTTAAAATGGTCACAAAATCTTGTAAACTTTGAGTTTTTAGCTTAATTTTTTTGTACATGCCAGCAAAAATACAAGGATCATGTCTACCTAGTTTAGGGCCAAAATTCCTTCTGAAAAAATTTTAAAAAATCCCGAACCGCAAAAAGTTTTAAAAATTATGAAAAATAGAAAATGGGTCATCTTGCCATGAAACTTCACGTGAAGGCTTAAGGGACCATTGTATGAATTTACAAGCCATAAAAAAGGCATTGGCATGTAGAAATATGAAGATGTGCCTAAACGTACCTACCATCCTATCGATCCACGGCTTGTGCATCCCGTCTCTCTGGCCGACGTAGTGCCCGCCCGCCCGTCGCTCTTTTCGTCGGTTGGCTTAGGCATACGGAGTTCATTCCCAGTCTAAGATCAGATCGGACCGAGGGTTATGGCAGCAGAATCAACAGCACGTAGAGCCTGGCCGATCCCCAGCTTGCGCATCCCGCCCCTCTGGCCGGCTGAGCACCCGCACGCTCGTTTTATGGGTTGACCTAGGTATACGAGTTCATTCCAAGTCTAGGCATACGGAGTTCATTCCCAGTCTAAGATTGGACCGGACCAAGGGTTGGGGCAGCACATGCTGGGCTTGGGCATGTGCTGGTGCCACATTTTTCTTCGTTGGGGCACCATCTCCAGAGCATCTCCGGAGAACCTGACCGGCGATATTGGGGTTCCGACAATCGGGGGCGACCGGGGGGTGTGCGCACATGATGTGTGATGGGTGCTAGTACTTGGCCCTTATATTGGCCCCCTATCCCTCATCAAACCTCAAGAACTCACACCCCCTTTAAGAGCATTTGACATTTTACAGGTGTGCTGCCAGTAGCAATTAAAGCCTCTAAAATGGGGACACTTTTTTCAAATGGTCATAAAATCTTGTACACTTCGAGTTTTTAGCTGAATATTTTTGTGCATGCCAACAAAAATACAAGGATCATGTCTACCAAGTTTCGGGCCAAAACTCCTTCTGAAAAAATTTTAAAAAATCCCGAATCGTAAAAAGTTTCAAAAACGGTGAAAAATAGAAAATGAGTCATCTTGCCGTGAAACTTCAGGTGAAGGCTTAAGGGACAATTGTATGAATTTACAACCATAAAAATGGCATTGGTAGGCAAAAATATGAAGATGTGCCTAAACCCACCTACCACCCTATCGATCCACGGCTTGTGCATCCTGTCTCTCTGGTCGACGTAGTGTCCGCTCGCCCACCCGCCCGCTCGTTTCGTTGGTTGGCTTAGGCATACGGAGTTCATTCCCAGTCTAAGATTGGACTGGACCAAGGGTTCTGGCAGCAGGATCAACAGCACACAGAGAGGGACCCGGTCGATCCCCGACTTACGCATTCCGCCCCTCTAGTCGGCTGAGCGCCCGCATGCTCGTTTCGTGGGTTGACTTAGGCATACGAAGTTCATTCCCAGTCTAAGCATACGGAGTTCATTCCCAGTCTAAGATCAGACCAGACCGAGGGTTGCAGCTGCACATGCTGGGCTCGAGCATGTGCTGGTACCACATTTTTCTTCGTCGGGGCACCATCGCCGGAGCATCATCGGAGAACCTGATCAGCGACATTGGTGCTCCGGCGATCGGGGGGGCCGGGGGGTGTGCTCACATGATGTGCGATGGGTGCTGGTACTTGGCCCTTATATTGGCCACCTATCCCTTATCAAACCTCGAGAACTCATACCCCCTTAAAGAGCATTTGAGATTTTACAGGTTTGCTGCCAGTAGCTATTAAAGTGTGTGAAATGGGGACACTTTTTTCAAATGGTCACAAAATCTTGTACACTTCGAGTTTTTAGCTGAATTTTTTTGTGCATGCCAACAAAAAATACAGGGATTATGTCTATCAAGTTTGGGGCCAAAAATTCTTTCGAAAAAATTTTAAAAAATCTCGAACCGTAAAAAGTTTCAAAAATCCTGAAAAATAAACAACGAGTTGTCTTGCCATGAAACTTCTCGTGAAGGTGTAAGGGACCATTGTATGAATTTACAAGCTATAAAAATTACATTGGCATGCAGAAATATGAAGATGTGCCTAAACCCACCTACCACCCTATCGATACATGGCTTGCGCATCCCGTCTCCCTGGCTGACGTAGTGCCCGCCCGCCCGTCTGCTCGTTTCGTCGGTTGGCTTAGGCATACAGAGTTCATTCCAAGTCTAAGATTAGATCGGATCAAGGGTTGCGGCAGCAGGATCGGTAGGACACAGAGGGGGACCCGATCGATCCCCGGCTTGCGTAGCCCGCCCCTCTGGTCAGCTGAGCGCCTGCACGCTCGTTTCGGGGGTTGACTTAGGCATACGAAGTTCATTCCTAATCTAAGCATACGGAGTTCATTCCCAGTCTAAGCATACGGAGTTCATTCACAGTCTAAGATTTGATGGGACCGAGGGTTGCGGTAGCACATGCTTGGGGCACCAATGTCGGAGAACCTGACCAGCGGCATTGGGGTTCCAGCGATCGGGGGGGCCGGGGGGTGTGCGCACATGATGTGCGATGGGTGCTGGTACTTGGCCCTTATATTGGCCCCCTATCCCTCATCAAACCTCAAGAACTCACACCCCCTTAAAAAGCATTTGAGATTTTGCATGTTTCCTGCCAGTAGCCATTAAAGTGTCTGAAATCGGGACAGTTTTTTCAAATGGTCACAAAATCATGTACACTTCAGATCGGACCAAGGGTTAAGGCAGCAAGATCGATAGCACATAGAGGGGGACTTGGTCGATCCCTGGCTTGCGCATCCTGCCCCTCTGGCCGAATGAGCGCCCGCACGCTCGTTTCGTGGGTTGACCTAGGCATACGGAGTTCATTCCCAGTCTAAGCATATGGAGTTCATTCCCAGTCTAAGATCGGACCAGACCGAGGGTTGCGGTAGCACATGCTGGGCTCAGGCATGTGCTGGTGCCATATTTTTCTTCGTCGAGGCACCATTGCCGGAGCATTGCCGAAGAACCCGACCGGCGGCCTTGGGGTTCCGGTGATCGAGGGGACGGGGGGGGTATGAGCACATGATATGCGATGGGTGCTGGTACTTGGCCCTTATATTGGCCCCCTATCACTCATGAAACCTCGAAAACTCACACCCCCTTAAAGCGCATTTGAGATTTTATAGGTTTCCTCCCAGTAGCCATTAAAGTGTCTGAAATGGGGACACCTTTTTCAAATGGTCACAAAATCTTGTACACTTCAAGTTTTTAGCTGAATATTTTTGTGCATGCCAACAAAAATACAAGGATCACGTCTACCAAGTTTGGGCCCAAACATCCTTCTGAAACAATTTTAAAAAATCCCGAACCGTAAAAAGTTTCAAAAATCGTGAAAAATAGAAAACGAGTCGTCTTGCCATGAAACTTCACGTGAAGGCTTAAGGGACCATTGTATGAATTTACAAGCCATAAAAATGGCATTGGCACGAAGAAATATTAAGATGTGCCTAAACCCACCTACCACCCTATCGATCCACGGCTTGCGCATCCCGTCTCTCTGGCTGGCGTAGTGCCCGCCCGTCCGCCCTTCCGCTTGTTTCATCGGTTGGCTTAGGCATACGGAGTTCATTCCCAGTCTAAGATCGGATCGGATTGAGGGTTACGGCAGTAAATCCTGGGCTCGGGCATGTGCTGGTGCCATATTTTTCTTCGTCGGGGCACCATCGTTGGAGCATCGCCGGAGAACCTGACCGACGGCATTGGGGTTCCAGCGATCGGGGGGCTGGGGGGGCGCGTGCGCACATGATGTGCAATGGGTGCTGGTACTTGGCCCTTATATTGGGCCCCCTATCCCTCATCAAACCTCGAGAACTCACACCCCCTTAAAGAGCATTTGAGATTTTGCAGGTTTCCTGCCAGTAGCCATTAAAGTGTCTGAAATGGGGACACCTTTTTCAAATGGTCACAAAATCTTGTACACTTCGAGTTTTTAGCTGAATATTTTTGTGCATGCCAAAAAAAATACAAGGATCACGTCTACCAAGTTTGGAGCCAAAACTCCTTCTGAAAAAATTTTAAAAAATCCCGAACCGTAAAAAGTTTCAAAAATCGTGAAAAATAGAAAACGAGTCGTCTTGCCATGAAACTTCACGTGAAGGCTTAAGGGACCATTGTATGAATTTACAAGCCTTAAAAATTGCATTGGCACGTAAAATATGAAGATGTGCCTAAACCCACCGACCACCCTATCGATCCACGGCTTGCACAACCCGTCTCTCTGGCCAGCATAGTGCCCGCCCGCCCGCCCACTCATTTCATCGGTTAGCTTAGGCATACGGAGTTCATTCCCAGTCTAAAATTAGATTGGACCAAGGGTTGCGGTAGCAGGATCGACAGCACGTAGAGGGGGACCCGGTCGATCCCCGGCTTACGCATCCCACCCCTCTGGCCGAATGAGTGCCCGCACGCTCATTTCATGGGTTGACCTAGGCATACAGAGTTCATTCCCAGTCTAAGCATATAGAGTTCATTCCCAGTCTAAGATCAGACCAGACCGAGGGTAGCGACAGCACATGCTGGGCTCGGGCATGTGCTGGTACCGTATTTTTCTTCGTCGGGGCACCATCACCGGAGCATTGTCGAAGAACCTGACCGACAAAATTGAGGTTTCGGTGATTGGGAGGGCCAGGGGGTGTGCGCACATGATGTACGATGGGTGCTGGTACTTGGCCCTTATATTGGCCCTCTATCCCTCATCAAACCTCGAGAACTCACACCCCCTTAAAGAGCATTTGAGATTTTATAGGTTTGCTACCAGTAGCCATTAAAGTGTCTGGTATGGGGACACCTTTTTAAATTGTCACAAAATCTTGTACACTTTGAGTTTTTAGCTGAATTTTTTTTTGCATGCCAACAAAAATACAAGGATCACGTCTACCTAGTTTGGGCCCAAAACACCTTCCAAAAAAATTTGAACAAATCTTGAACCGTAAAAAGTTTTGAAAATCATGAAGAATAAAAAATGAGTTGTCTTGCCATGAAACTTCACGTGAAGGCTTAAAGGACCATTGTATGAATTTACAAGCCATAAAAATGGCATTGGCACGCAGAAATATGAAGATGTGCCCAAACCCACCTACCACCCTATCGATCCACGGCTTGCACATCCCGTCTCTCTGACCGACGTAGTGCCCACCCGCCCGCCCGCCCACCCGCTCGTTACGTCGGTTGGCTTAGGCATACAAAGTTCATTCCCAGTCTAAGATCGGACCGAACTAAGGGCTGCGGTAGTAGGATCGGCAACACGCAGAGGGGGACCCAGCCGATTCCCGGCTTGCACATCCAGCCTTTTTGGCCGGCTGAGCGCCCGCACGCTCGTTTTGTGGGTTGACTTAGGCATACGGTGTTCATTCCCAGTCTAAGCATACGGAGTTCATTCCCAGTCTAAGATCGAACCAGATTGAGGGTTACGGTAGCACATGCTGGGCTCGCACATGTGCTGGTGCCACATTTTTCTTCGTCGAGGCACCATCGCCGAAGCATCGCCGGAGAACCTGACTAGCGGCATTGGGGTTCCGACGATCAGGGGGGTCGGGGGGATGTGCGCTCATGATGTACGATGGGTGCTGGTACTTGGCCCTTATATTGGCCCCCTATCCCTCATCAAACCTCGAGAACTCACACTCCCTTAAAGAGCATTTGAGATTTTACAGGTTTGCTGCCAGAAGCCATTAAAGTGTCTGAAATGGGGACACTTTTTTCAAATGGTCACAAAACCTTGTACACTTCGAGTTTTTAGCTGAATGTTTTTGTGAAAGCCAACAAAAATACAAGGATCACGTCTACCAAGTTTGGGGCCAAAACTCCTTTCGAAAAAATTTTAAAAAATCTCGAACCGTAAAAAGTTTCAAAAATCGTGAAAAATAGAAAACGGGTCGTCTTGCCGTGAAACTTCACGTGAAGGCTTAAGGGACCATTGTATGAATTTACAAGCCATAAAAATGGCATTGGCACGTAGAAATATGAAGATGTGCCTAAACCCACCTACCACCCTATCAATCCACGGCTTGCGCATCCCGTCTCTCTGGCCGACGTAGTGCCCGCCCGCCCACCCGCCTGCTCGTTTCGTCGGTTGGCTTAGGCATACGGAGTTCATTCTAGTGTAAGACCAGATCGGACCAAGGGTTGTGGCAGCAGGATCGACAACACACGGAGGGGGACCCAACCGATCCCCAGCTTGCGCATCCCACCCCTCCGACTGGCTGAGCGCCCGCACGCTCATTTCGTGGGTTGACTTAGGCATACGGAGTTGATTCTCAGTCTAAGCATATGGAGTTCATTCCCAGCCTAATATCAGACTGGACCAAGGGTTACGGCAGCACATGCTGGGCTCGGGCATGTGCTGGTGCCACATTTTTCTTCACCGGGGCACCATCGCCGGAGCATCGCCAGAGAACCTGACCGACAGCATTGGGGTTCCGACAATCGGGGTGGCCGGCGGGGGTGTGCGCACATGATGTGCAATGGGTGCTGGTACTTGGCCCTTATATTGGCCCCTTATCCCTCATCAAACCACAAGAACTCACACCCCTTTAAAGAGCATTTGAGATTTTACAGGTTTCCTCCCAGTAGCCATTAAAATGTCTGAAATGGGGACACTTTTTTCAAATGGTCACAAAATCTTGTACATTTCTAGTTTTTAGCTGAATTTTTTTGTGCATGCCAACAAAAATACAAGGATCATGTCTACCAAGTTTGGGGCCAAAAAGCCTTTCGAAAAAATTTTAAAAAATCCTGAACCGTAAAAAGTTTTGAAGATTGTGAAAAATAGAAAACGAGTCATCTTGCCATGAAACTTCACGTGAAGGCTTAAGGGGCCATTGTATGAATTGAAAAGCCATAAAAATGGCATTGTCACACAGAAATATGAAGATGTGCCTAAACCCACCTACCACCCAATCGATCCACAGCTTGAGCATCCCATCTCTCTGGCCGGCGTAGTGCTCACCCGCTCGTTTCGTCTGTTGGCTTAGGCATACGGAGTTCATTCCAGTCTAAGATAGGACCAGACCGAGGGTTATGATAGCAAGATCGGCAGCATATAGTGGGGGACTCGGTCGATCCCCGGCTTACGCATCCCGCCCCTCTGGCCGGCTGAGTGCCCGCACGCTCGTTCCGTGGGTTGACGTAGGCATACGGAGTTCATTCCCAGTCTAACCATACAGAGTTCATTCCCAGTCTAAGATCGGATCGGATCGAGGGTTGCCGCAGCACATGCTGGGCTCAGGCATGTGCTGGTGTCGCATTTTTCTTCGTCGGGGCACCATCACTGGAGCATCGCCGAAGAACCTGACCGGCGAAATTGGGGTTTCGGTGATCGAGGGGGCCAGGGGGTGTGCACACATGATGTACGATGGGTGGTGGTCCTTGGCCCTTATATTGGCCCCCTATCCCTCATCAAACCTTGAGAACTCACATCCCTTTAAAGAGCATCTAAGATTTTATAGGTTTGCTGCCAGTAGCTATTAAAGTGTCTGAAATGCGGACACTTTTTTCAAATGGTCACAAAATCTTGTACACTTCGAGTTTTTAGCTAAATGTTTTTGTGCAAGCCAAAAAAAATACAAGGATCACGTCTACCAAGTTTGGGGCCAAAACTCCTTTCGAAAAAATTTTAAAAAATCTCGAACCGTAAAAGTTTCAAAAATCGTGAAAAATAGAAAACGAGTCGTCTTGCCGTGAAACTTCACGTGAAGGCTTAAGGGACCATTGTATGAATTTACAAGCCATAAAAATGGCATTGGCACGCAGAAATATGAAGATGTGCCTAAACCTACCTACCACACTATCGATCCATGGCTTGCGCATCCTGTCTCTCTGCCCGATGTAGTGCCCGCCCGCTCGTTTCATTAGTTCGCTTAGGCATACGGAGCTCATTCCCAGTCTAAGATCAGACCAGCTGAGGGTTATGGTAGCAGATTGGGAGGATGCAGAGGGGGACCCAACTGATCCCCGGCTTACGCATCCCGCCCCTCTGGCCGGCTGAGCGCCCACACGCTCATTTCGTGGGTTGACTTAGGCATACGGAGTTCATTCCCAGTTTACGGAGTTCAATCTCAGTCTAGGATCGGACCAGATTGAGGGTTGCGGCAGCACATACTGGGCTCAGGCATGTGCTGGTGCTGCATTTTTCTTCACCGAGACTCCATCGTCCGAGCATCACCAAAGAACCTGACCGACGGCATCGGGGTTTCAATGATCGGGGGGCCGGGGGTGTGCGCACATGATGTGTGATGGGTGCTTGTACTAGGCCCTTATATTGGCCCCCTATCCCTCATCAAACCTCAAGAACTCACACCCCCTTAAAGAGCATTTGAGATTTTACAGGTTTGCTGCCGGTAGCAATTAAAGTCTCTGAAATGGGGACACTTTTTTCAAATGGTCACAAAATGTTGTACAGTTTGAGTTTTCAGCTGAATTTTTTTGTGCATGCCAAAAAAAATACAAGGATCACGTCTACCAAGTTTGGAGCCAAAATTCCTTCCGAAAAAATTTTAAAAAATCTCAAACCACAAAAAGTTTTGAAAATCATGAAAAACAGAAAATGAGTCTTCTTGCAATGAAACTTCACGTGAAGGCTTAAGGGACTATAGTATGAATTTACAAGCCATAAAAATGGCATTGGCATGCAGAAATATGATGATGAGCCTAAACCCACCTACCACCCTATCGATCCACGGCTTGCGCATCACATCTCTCTGGCCGGGGTAGTGCCCGCCCGCCAATACTTTTCGTCAGTTGGCTTAGGCATACGAAGTTCATTCCCAATCTAAGATCGGACTGGACTGAGGGTTGTGGCAGCAGCATCGGTAGCATGCAGAGGGGTACCCGGTCGATCCCTGGCTTGTGCATCTGCCCCTCTGGCCGGCTGAACGCTCGCACGTTCGTTTCGTGGGTTGACTTAGGCATACGGAGTTCAATTCTAGTCTAAGCATACGGAGTTCATTCCCAATCTAAGAGCGGACTGGACCGAGGGTTGCGATAGCACATACTGGGCTCGGGCATGTGCTGGTGCCGCATTTTTCTTCGTTAGGGCACAATCACCGGAGAACCTGACCGACGGCATTGGGGTTCCGACGATCGGGGGGCCCGGGGGCTGTGCGCACATGATGTGCAATGGGTGCTGGTACTTGGCCCTTATATTGGCCCCCTAGCCCTCATCAAACCTCGAGAACTCACACCCCCTAAAAGAGCATTTGAGATTTTACAGGTTTGCTGCCAGTAGCCATTAAAGTGTCTGAAATGGGGACACCTTTTTCAAATGGTGACAAAATCTTGTACAGTTCGAGTTTTTAGCTGAATTTTTTTTGCATGCCAACAAAAATACAAGGATCACGTCTACCAAGTTTGGGGCAAAACCCCTTCCGAAAAAATTTCAAAAAATCCCGAACTGCAAAATGTTTCGAAAATCATGAAAAATAGAAAACGAGTCGTCTTGCCATGAAACTTCACGTGAAGGCTTAAAGGACCATAGTATGAATTTACAAGCCATAAAAATGGCATTGGCATGCAGAAATATGAAGATGTACCTAAACCCACCTACCACCCTCTCGATCCACGGCTTACGCATCCCGTCTCTCTGACCGGCGTAATGCCCGCCCGCCCGCCCGCCCGCTCGTTTTGTCGGTTGGCTTAGGCATACGGAGTTCATTCCCAGCTAAGATCGGACCGAACCAAGGGTTATGGTAGCAGGATAGGCAGCACACAGAGGGGGACCCGACCGATCCCCGGCTTGCGTAGCCCGCCCTTCTGGCCGGCTGAGTGCCTGCACGCTTGTTTCGTGGGTTGACTCAGGCATGCGGAGTTCATTCCCAGTCTAAGCATATGGAGTTCATTCCCAGTCTAAGATCGGACTGGACCGAGGGTTGCGCCAGCACATGCTGGGCTCAGGCATGTGCTGGTGCCACCTTTTTCTTCATCGGGGCACCATCGTCGGAGCAACACCGGAGAACCTGACTGACGGCGTTGGGGTTCCGACGATCGGAGGTGCTGGTGGGGGTGTGCGCACATGATGTACGATGGGTGCTGGTTCTTGGCCCTTATATTGGCCCTCTATCCCTCATCAAACCTCGAGAACTCACTCCCCTTTAAAGAGCATTTGAGATTTTACAGGTTTGCTGCCGGTAGCCATTAAATTGTCTGAAATGGGGACACTTTATCCAAATGGTGACAAAATCTTGTACACTACGAGTTTTTAGCTGAATTTTTTGTGCATGCCAACAAAACTACAAGGATCACGTCTAAAAAGTTTGGGGCAAAACTCGTTCGAAAAAATTTCAAAAAATTACGAACCGCAAAATGTTTCGAAAATCATGAAAAATAGAAAATGAGTCGTCTTGCCATGAAACTTCACGTGAAGGCTTAAGGGACCATTGTACGAATTTACAAGCCACAAAAATGGCATTGGCACACAGAAATATGAAGATGTACCTAAACCCACCTACCACCCTATCGATCCATGGCTTGCGCATCCCGTCTCTCTGGCCAACGTAGTGCCCGCCCGCCCGCCCTTCCGCTTCGTTTGTCGGTTGGCTTAGGTATACAGAATTCACTCCCATTCTAAGATTGGACCAGACCGGATCAAGGTTTCCAGCAGCAGGATCGGTAGCATGCAGAGGGAGACCCGACCGATCCCCGGCTTACGTATCCCACCTCTTTGGCCGGCTGAGCGCTCGCACGCTCGTTTTAATGGTTGACTTAGGCATACGAAGTTCATTCCCAGTCTAAGATCGGACCGGACTGAGGGTTTCGGCACCACATATTGGGCTCGGGCATGTGCTGGTGCCACATTTTTCTTCGTCGGGGCACCATCATCAGAGCATCATCGGAGAACCTGACCGACGGCATTGGGGTTCCGACGATCAGGAGGGTCGGGGGGGCGTGCGCAAAGGATGTGCGATGGGTGCTGGTACTTAGCCCTTATATTGGCCCCCCTCCTTCATCAAACCTTGAGAACTCACACCCCCTTAAAGAGCATTTGAGATTTTACAGGTTTGCTGCCAGTAGCCATTAAAGTGTTTGGAATGGGGACACTTTTTTCGAATGGTCCCAAAATCTTGTACACTTCGAGTTTTAGCTAAATTTTTTTGTGCATGCCAACAAAAATACAAGGATCATGTCTACAATATCTGGGGCCAAAAATCCTTCCGAAAAAATTTTAAAAAATCTCGAATCGTAAAAAGTTTCAAAAATCATGAAAAATAGAAAACAAGTCGTCTTGCCAAGAAACTTCGCGTGAATGCTTAAGGGACCATTGTATGAATTTACAAGCCATAAAAATGGCATTGGCACACAGAAATAAGAAGATGTACCTAAACCCACCTACCACCCTATCGTTCCACAGCTTGCGCATCTCGTCTCTCTGGCCGACGTAGTGCCCACCCGCCCGCTCGTTTCGTCGGTTGGCTTAGGCATACGAAGTTCATTCCCAGTCTAAGATCAGACCGAATCGAGGGTTGCGGTAGCAGGATCGACAGTACGTAGAGGGGGACCTGGTCGATCCCCGGCTTGCGCATCCCGCCCCTTTGGCCAGTTGAGCGCCTGCACGCTCGTTTTGTGGGTCGATTTAGGCATATGGAGTTCACTCCCAGTCTAAGATCGGACCGGACCGAGGGTTACGGTAGCACATGCTGGGCTCGAGCATGTGCTAGTGCCGCATTTTTCTTCATCGAGGCACCATCGTCGGAGAATCGCCATAGAACCTGACCAGCGGCATTGGGGTTTCGATGATCGGGGGGGCCGGGGGGTGTGCACACATGATGTGAGATGGGTGCTGGTACTTGGCCCTTATATTGGCCCCCTATCCCGCATCAAACCTTGAGAACTCACACCCCGTTAAAGAGCATTTGAGATTTTATAGGTTTGCTGCCAGTAGCCATTAAAGTGTCTGAAATGGGGACACTTTTTTCAAATGGTCACAAAATCTTGTACACTTCGAGGTTTTAGCTAAATTTTTTTATGCATGCCAACAAAAATACAAGGATCACGTCTACCAAGTTTGGGCCAAAACTCCTTCCAAAAAAATATTAAAAAATCCTGAACCGTAAAAAGTTTCAAAAATCATGAAAAATAGAAAACGAGTCGTCTTGCCATGAAACTTCACATGAAGGCTTAAGGGACCATTGTATGAATTTACAAGTCATAAAAATGGCATTGGCATGCAGAAATATGAAGATGTGCCTAAACCCACCCACCACCCTATCGATCCACGGCTTGCGGATCCCGTCTCTCTGGCCGACGTAGTGCCCGTCCGCCCGCTCTTCCGCTCGTTTCATCAGTTGGCTTAGGCATACGGAGTTCATTCCCAATCTAAGGTCAGACCGGACCGAGCTTTGTGGTAGTAGGATCGACAGCACATAGAGGGGGACTCGGCCGATCCCTGGCTTGCGCATCCCACCCCTCTGGCCGGCTGAGCGCCCGCACGCTCGTTTCGTGGGTTGACTTAGGCATACGGAGTTCATTCCTAGTCTAAGCATCCGGAGTTTATTCCCAATCTAAGATCGGACCGGGCCGAGGGTTGCGGGAGCACATGCTGGCCTCGGGCATGTGCTGGAGCCACATTTTTCATCGTCGGGGCACCATCGCCAGAGCATCCCCGAAGAACCTGACCGACGACATTAGGGTTCCGACGATCGGGGGGCCGGAGGGGTTGTGCGCACATGATGTACGATGGGTGCTGGTACTTGGCCCTTCTATTGGCCCCCTATCCCTCATCAAACCTCGAGAACTCACACACCCTTTAAAAGCATTTGAGATTTTACAGGTTTGCTGCCAGTAGCCATTAAAGTGTCTGAAATGGGGACACTTTTTTCAAATGGTCACAAAATCTTGTACACTTTGAGTTTTTAGCTGAATTTTTTTGTGCATGCCAAAAAAAATGTAAGGATCATGTCTACCAAGTTTGGGGGGGAAAATCCTTCAAAAAAAATTTTTAAAAATCCCGAACAGCAAAAGGCTTCAAAAATCATGAAAAACAAAAAACGAGTCGTCTTGCCATGAAACTTTACGTGAAGGCTTAGGGGACCATTGTATGAATTTACAAGCCATAAAAATGGCATTGGCATGCAAAAATATGAAGATGTGCCTAAACACACCTACAACCCTATCGATCCACGGCTTGCGCAGCCCGTCTCTCTGGCCGGCGTAGTGCCCGCCCGTCCGTCCGCCCACTCGTTTCATCAGTTGGCTTAGGCATACAGAGTTCATACCCAGTCTAAGATCAGATCGGATCGAGGGTTGCGGTAACAGGATTGATAGCACGCAGAGGGGGACCCGATCGATCCCCGGCTTGCGCATCCCACCCCTCTGGCCGACTGAGCACCCGCACGCTCGTTTCGTGGGTTGACTTAGGCATACGGAGTTCATTCCCAGTCTAAGCATATAGAGTTCATTCCCAGTCTAAGATCAGACTGGATCGAGGGTTGTGGCAGCACAAGCTGGGCTCGGGCATGTGCTGGTGCCACATTTTTCTTTATCGGGGGACCATCGCCGGAGCATCATCGGGGAACCTGATCGATGGCAGCAGGATCGACAGCAGGATCACCAGCTTACGCATCTCGCCCCTCCGGCCGGCTAAGCGCCCGCACGCTTGTTTCATGGGTTGACTTAGGCATACGGAGTTCATTCCCAGTCTAAGCATACGAAGTTCATTCCCAGTCTAAGATCGGATCAGACCGAGGGTTGCGACAGGACATGCTGGGCTCGGGATTGTGCTGGTGCCACATTTTTCTTCGTCGGAGCATCGCCAGAGAACGTGACCGGCGACAACGGGGTTCCGACGATCGGGGGGGCCGGGGGGGTGTGCGCACATGATGTGAGATGGGTGCGGGTACTTGGCCCTTGTATTGGCTCCCTATCCCTCATCAAACCTTGAGAACTGACACCCCTTAAAAAGCATTTGAGATTTTACAGGTTTGCTGCCAGTAGCCATTAAAGTGTCTGAAAAGGGGACACTTTTTCAAATGGTCACAAAATCTTGTACACTTCGAGGTTTTAGCTGAATTTTTTTGTGCATGCTAACAAAAATTACAAGGATCACGTCTACCAAGTTTGGGCCAAAAGTCCTTTCGAAAAAATTTTAAAAAATCCTGAACCGCAAAAAGTTTCAAAAATCATGAAAAATAGAAAACGAGTCATCTTGCCACGAAACTTCACGTGAAGGCTTAAGGGACCATTGTATGAATTTACAAGCCATAAAAATGGCATTGGCATGCAGAAATATGAAGATGTGTCTAAACCCACCTACCACCCTTTTGATCCACGGCCTACGCATCCCATCTCTCTGGCCGGCGTAGTGCCCACCTGCCCGCCCGCCCACTCGTTTCGTCGGTTGGCTTAGGCATACAGAGTTCATTCCATGTCTAAGATCAGACCAGATCGAGGGTTGCGGTAGTAGGATCGGTAGCATGCAGAGAGGGACCCAGCCGATCCCCAGCTTGTGCATCCCGCCCCTCTGGCTGGCTGAGCGCCCACACGCTCGTTTCGGGCGTTGACTTAGGCATACGAAGTTCATTCCCAGTCTAAGCATACGGAGGTCATTCCCAGTCTAAGATCGGATCGGACCGAGGGTTGTGGCAGCACATGCTTGGCTCGGGCATGTGCTGGTGCCACATTTTTCTTTGCCGAGGCACCATCGTCGGAGCATCGCCGGGGAACCTGACCGACGGCATTAGGGTTCCGACAATCGGTGGGGCCGAGGGGGTGTGCGCACATGATGTGCGATGGGTGCTGGTACTCGGCCCTTATATTGGCCCCCTATCCCTCACCAAACCTCGAGAACTCACACACCCTTTAAAAGCATTTGAGATTTTACAGGTTTGCTGCCAATAGCCATTAAAGAGTCTGAAATGGGGACACTTTTTTCAAATGGTCACAAAATCTTGTACACTTCGAGTTTTTAGCTGAATTTTTTTGTGCATGCCAAAAAAAATGCAAGGATCATGTCTACCAAGTTTGGGGGGAAAAATCCATCCAAAAAAATTTTAAAAAATCCCGAATAGCAAAAAGCTTCAAAAATCATGAAAAATAGAAAACGAGTCGTCTTGCCATGAAACTTTACGTGAAGGCTTAGGGGACAATTGTATGAATTTACAAGCCATAAAAATGGCATTGGCATGCAGAAATATGAAGATGTGCCTAAACACACCTACAACCCTATCGATCCACGGCTTGCGCATCCCGTCTCTCTGGTCGACGTGGTGCCCACCCGCCCGCCCGCCCACTCGTTTCGTCGGTTGGCTTAGGCATACAGAGCTCATTCCCTGTCTAAGATCAGACCAGATCGAGGGTTGCGGTAGCAGGATCGGTAGCACGTAGAGGGGGACCCGGCCGATCCCCAGCTTGCGCATCCCGCCCCTTTGGTCGGCTGAGCGCCCGCACGTTCGTTTCGTCCGTTGATTTAGGCATACGGAGTTCATTCCCAGTCTAAGCATACGGAGTTCATTCCCAGACTAAGATCGGATCGGACCGAGGGTTGTGGCAGCACATGCTGGGCTCGGGCATGTGCTGGTGCCACATTTTTCTTTGTCGGGGCACCATCGTCAGAGCATCGCCGGGGAACCTGACCGGTGGCATTAGGGTTTCGAGGATCGGGGGGCCCGAGGGGTGTGTGCGCACATGATGTGCGATGGGTGCTGGCACTTGGTCCTTATCCTAGCCCCCAATCCCTCATCAAACCTCGAGAACTCATACCCACCTTAAAGAGCATTTGAGATTTTAGAGGTTTGCTGCCAGTAGCCATTAAAGTGTCTAAAATGGGGACACTTTTTTCAAATGGTCACAAAATCTTGTGCATGCCAACAAAAATACAAGGATCACATCTAGCAAGTTTGGGGCCGAAACTCATTTTGAAAAAATATTAAAAAATCCCGAACCGTAAAAAGTTTCAAAAATCATGAAAAATAGAAAATGAGTCGTCTTGCCATGAAACTTCACGTGAAGGCTTAAGGGACCATTGTTTGAATTTACAAGCCATAAAAATGGCATTGGCATGTAGAAATAAGAAGATGTACCTAAACCCACGTACCACCCTATCGATCCACGGCTTGTGCATCTCGTCTTTCTGGCCGACGTAGTGCCCGTCCGCCCGCCCGCTTGTTTCGTCGGTTGGCTTAGGCATACGGAGTTCATTCCTAGTCTAAGATCGGACCGGATTGACGGTTGTAGTAGCAGGATCGACAGCACGCAGAGGGGAACCTGATTGATCCCCGACTTGCGCATCCCGCCCCTCTAGCCTGCTAAGTGTCCGCACGCTCGTTTCGTGGGTTGACTTAGGCATACGGATTTCATTCCCAGTCTAAGCATACGGAGTTCATTCTCAGTCTAAGATCGGACCAGACCGAGGGTTACGGCAGCACATGCTGGGCTCGGAAATGTGCTGGTGCCGCATTTTTCTTCGTCGGGGCACCATCGTCGAAGAACTTGACCGGCAGCATTGGGGTTCCGACGATCGAGGGGGCTGGGGGGGTGTACGGACATGTTGTGCGATGGGTGCTGGTACTTGGCCCTTATATTGGTCCTTTTCCCTCATCAAACCTCGAGAACTCACACCCCCTTAAAGAGCATTTGAGATTTTACAGGTTTGCTGCCAGTAGCCATTTAAGTGTCTGAAATGGGGACATTTTTTTCAAATGGTCACAAAATCTTGTACACTCCGAGTTTTTAGCTGAATTTTTTTGTAAAAGCCAACAAAAATACAAGGATCACGTCTACCAACTTTGGGGCTGAAATGCCTTTTGAAAATCATGAAAAATAGAAAACGAGTCGTCTCGCCATGAAACTTCACGTGAAGGCTTAAAGGACCATTGTATGAATTTACAAGCTATAAAAATGGCATTGGCACGTAAAAATATGAAGATGTACCTAAACCCACCTACCACCCTATCGATCCAATGCTTGCGCATCCCGTCTCTCTGGCCGGCGTAGTGCCCGCCCGCCTGCCCGTCCGCTCGTTTCGTCGGTTGGCTTAGGCATACGGAGTTCATTCCCAATCTAAGATTGGACTGGATCGAGGGTTATGGCTGCAGGAACGGCAGCACGTAGGAGGGGTCCCGACCGATCCTCGGCTTACGCACCCCGCCCCTCTGGCCGGCTAAGCACCCGCACACTTGTTTCGTGTGTTGACTTAGGCATACGGAGTTCATTCCCAGTCTAAGCATACGAAGTTCATTCCCAGTCTATGATTGGACCGGATTGCGGGTTGCGTTAGCACATGCTGGGCTCAGACATGTCCTAGTGCCGTATTTTTCTTCGTCGGGGCACCATCGCCAGAGCATTGCCAAAGAACCTGACCAGCGACGTTGGGGTTCCGGCGATCGGGGGGCCCGGGGGGTGTGCGCATATGATGTGCGATGGGTGCTGGTACTTGGCCCTTATATTAGCCTCCTATCCCTCATCAAACCTCAAGAACTCACACCCCCTTAAAGAGCATTTGAGATTTTACAGGTTTGCTGCCAGTAGCCATTAAAGTGTCTGAAATGGGGACACTTTTTTCAAATGGTCACAAAATCTTGTACACTTCGAGTTTTTAGCTGAATTTTTTTATGCATTCCAAAAAAATAGAAGGATCACGTCTACCAAGTTTAGGGCCAAAACTCCTTCCGAAAAAATTTGAAAAAATCTCGAACCGCAAAAAGTTTCAAAAATCATGAAAAATAGAAAACGAGTCGTCCTGCCATGAAATTTCACGTGAAGGCTTAGGGGACCATTGTATGAATTTACAAGCCATAAAAATGTCATTGGCACGTAGAAATATGAAGATGTGCCTAAACCCACCTACCACCCTATTGATCCATGGCTTGCGCATCCTGTCTCTCTGGCCGGCGTAGTGCCCGCCCGCCCCCTTGTTTCGTCGGTTGGATTAGGCATACGGAGTTCATTCCCAGTCTAAGGATGGACCGAACCGAGGGTTGCGGCAGCAAGATCGACAGCATGCAGGGGGGGACTCGGTCAACCCCAGGCTTGCACATCCCACCCCTCTGGCTGGCTGAGCACCTTCATGCTCGTTTCGTGGGTTGACTTAGGCATACGAAGTTCATTCCCAGTCCAAGCATACGGAGTTCATTGCCAGTCTAAGATTGGACTGGACCGAGGGTTGCGGCAGCACATGCTAGGCTCGAGCATGTGCTGGTGCCACATTTTTCTTTGCCGGGGCACCATCGTCGGAGCATCACCGGAGAACCTGATCGGCGGTATTGGGGTTCCAACGATCGGGGGGGCCGGGTGGGTGTGTGCACATGATGTGTGATGGGTGCTGGTACTTGGCCCTTATATTGGCCCACTATCCCTCATCAAACCTCGAAAACTCACACCCCCTTAAAGAGCATATGAGATTTTACAGGTTTGCTGCCAGTAGCCATTAAGGTGTCTGAAATGGGGACACTTTTTTCAAATTATCACAAAATCTTGTACACATTGAGTTTTTAGCTGAATTTTTTTGTGCATGCCAAAAAAAATACAAGGATCATATCTACCAGGTTTGGGGCCAAAACTCCTTCCAAAAAAATTTTAAAAAATCTTGAATCGTAAAAAGTTTTGAAAATCGTGCAAAATAGAAAATGAGTCGTCTTGACATGAAACTTCACGTGAAGGCTTAAGGGACCATTGTATGAATTTACAAGCCATAAAAATGCCATTGGCACACAGAAATATGAAGATGTGCCTAAATCCACCTACCACCCTATCGATCCACGGCTTCTACGTCCCGTCTCTCTGGCCGGCGTAGTGCTTGCCCGCCCGCCCGTCCGCTCGTTTCGTCGGTTGGCTAAGGCATACGGAGTTCAATCCCAGTCTAAGATCAGACCGGATCAAGGGTTGCGGTAGCAGAATCGACAGCACGCAGAGGGGGACCCGGCTGATCCTCGGCTTGCGCATCCCCTCCCTCTGGCCGACTGAGAGCCCGCACGCTCGTTTCGTGGGTTGACTTAGGCATACGGAGTCCATTCCCAGTCTAAGCATACGAGTTCATTCCCAGTCTAAGATCAGATCGGACCGAGGGTTATGACAGTACATACTGGGCTCGAGCATGTGCTAGTGCCGCATTTTCTTCGCCAAGGCACCATCGCCGAAGCATCGTCGGAGAACCTAACCGGCGACATTGGGGTTCTGACGATCGGGGGGGTCGGGGGGGTGTGCGCACATGATGTGTGATGGGTGCTGCCACTTGGCCCTTATATTGGCCCCCTATCTCTCATCAAACCTCGAGAACTCACAGCCCCTTAAAGAGCATTTGAGATTTTACAGGTTTGCTGCCAGTAGCCATTAAAGTGTCTGAAATGGGGACACTTTTTTCAAATGGTCACAAAATCTTGTACACTTCGAGTTTTTAGCTGAATTTTTTTGTGCATGCCAACAAAAATTCAAGGATCACGTCTACCACGTTTGGTTCAAAAACTCCTTCCGAAAAAATTTTAAAAAATTTTGAACTGTAAAAAGTTTTGAAATCGTGAAAAATAGAAAACGAGTCGTCTTGCCATGAAACTTCACGTGAAGGCTTAAGGGACCATTGTATGAATTTACAAGCCATAAAAATGGCATTGGCATGCAGAAATGCGAAGATGTGCCTAAACCCACCTACCACCCTATCGATACACGGCTTGCGCATCCCGTCTCTCTGGCCGACGTAGCGGCCGCCCACCTGCCCGCCCGTTCATTTTGTCGGTTGGCTTACGCATACGGAGTTTATTCCCAGTCTAAGATCAAACCAAACCGAGGGTTGCGGTAGCAGGATCGGCACCACGCAGAGGGGGACCCGACCGATTCCCGACTTGCGCATGCCGCCCCTCTACCCGACTGAGCGCTCGTACACTTGTTTCGTGGGTTGACTTAGGCATACGGAGTTCATTCCCAGTATAAGATCGGAGTGGACCGAGGGTTACGGCAGCACATGCTGGGCTCGAGCATGTGCTGGTGTCGTATTTTTCTTCGTCGGGGCACTATCGTCGGAGAACCTGACTGACGGCATTGGGGTTCCAACGATCGGGGGGCCAGGGGGTGTGCGCACATGATGCATGATGGGTGCCGGTACTTGCCCTTATATTGGCCCCCTATCCCTCATCAAACCTCAAGAACTCACACCCCCTTAAAGAGCATTTGAGATTTTATAGGTTTCTGCCAGTAGCCATTAAAGTGTCTAAAATGGGGACACTTTTTTCAAATGGTCACAAAATCGTGTACACTTCGAGTTTTTAGGTGAATTGTTTTGTGCATGCCAACAAAAATACAAGGATCACGTCCACCAAGTTTGGGAACAAAACTCCATCCGAAAAAATTTTAAAAAATCCCAAACCGCAAAAGGTTTCAAAAATCGTGAAAAATAGAAAACAAGTCATCTTGCCTTGAAACATCACGTGAAGGCTTAAGGGACAATTGCATGAATTTACAAGCCACAAAAATGGCATTGGCATGTAGAAATATGAAGATATGCCTAAACTCACCTACCACCCTATCGATCCACGGCTTGCGCGTCCCGTCTCTCTGGCCGACGTTGTGCCCCCCCGCCTGTCCGCCCACTCATTTCGTCGGTTGGCTTAGGCATATGGAGTTCATTCCTAGTCTAAGACCGAACCGGACCGAGGGTTGTGGTAGCAGGATCGGCAACACGCAGAGGCGGACTCGACCGATCCCCAGCTTACGCATCCCACCCCTCTGGCCGGTTGAGCGCCTGCACGCTTGTTTCGTGGGTTGACTTAGGTATACGGAGTTGATTCCGAATCTAAGCATGCAGAGTTCATTCCCAGTCTAAGATCGGATCAGACCGAGGGTTGAGGTAGCACTTGCTGGGCTCGGGCATTTGCTGGTGCCGCATTTTTCTTTGCCGGGGCACCATCATCGGAGCATCGTCGGAGAACCTGACCTGCGGCATTGGGGTTTCGACGATCGGGGGGCCGGGGGGGTGTGCGCACATGATGTGTGATGGGTGCTGGTACTTGGCCCTTATATTGGACCCCTATCCCTCATCAAACCTCGAGAACTCACACCCCCTTAAAGAGCATTTGAGATTTTACAGGTTTGCTGCCAGTAGCCTTTAAAATGTCTGAAATAGGGACATTTTTTTCAAATGGTCACAAAATCTTGTACACTTCGAGTTTTTAGCTGAATTTTTTTGGGCATGCCAAAAAGAATACAAGGATCAGGTCTACCAAGTTGGGCCCAAAACTCCTTTCGAAAAAATTTTGAAAAATCCCGAACAGTAAAATGTCTCAAAACTCATAAAAAATAGAAAACGAGTCGTCTTGCCATGAAACTTCACGTGAAGGCTTAAGGGACCATTGTATGAATTTACAAGCCATAAAAATGGCATTGGCATGCAGAAATATGAAGATGTCCCTAAACCCAGCTATCACCCAATCGATCCATGGCTTGCGCATCCCGTCTCTCTGGCCGGCATAATGCCCGCCCGTCGGCCCGCCCGCTCATTACGTCGGTTGGCTTAGGCATACGGAGTTCATTCCCAGTCTAAGATCAGACCAGACCAAGGGTTGTGGTAGCAGAATTGGCAGCACACAGAGGGGGACCCAGCTGATCCCCGGCTTACGCATCCCACCCCTCTGGCCGGCTGAGCACCGCACGCTCGTTTCGTGGGTTGACTTAGGCATACGGAGTTCATTCCCAATCTAAGCATACGGAGTTCATTCCCAGTGTAAGATCGGATCAGACCGAGGGTTATGGCAGCACTAGCTGGGCTCGAGCATATGCTGGTGCCATATTTTTCTTCACCGGGGCTCCATCGTCGGAGCATCGCCAAAGAACCTGACCTGCGGCATTGGGGTTCCGGTGATCGGAGGGCCGGGGGGGTGTGCCCATATGATGTGTGATGGGTGCTGGTACTTGGCCCATATCATATCCCCCTATCCCTCATCAAACTTTGAGAACTCACACCCCCTTAAAGAGCATTTGAGATTTTACAGGTTTGCTACCAGTAGCCATTAAAGTGTCTAAAATGGGGACAATTTTTTAAAATGGTCACAAAATCTTGTACACTTCGAGTTTTTAGCTGAATTGATTTGTGCATGCCAAAAAAAATACAAGGATGACGTCTACCAAGTTTAGGGCCAAAACTCGTTCCGAAAAAATTTTAAAAAATCCCGAATCGCAAAAAGTTTTGAAAATCGTGAAAAAAAGAAAAGGAGTCGTCTTGCCATGAAACTTCACGTGAAGGCTTAAGGGACCATTGTATGAATTTACAAGCCATAAAAATGGCATTGGCACACACAAATATGAAGATGTGCCAAACGCACCTACCACCCTATCGATCCACGGCTTGCGCATCCCGTCCCTCTGGCCGGCGTAGTGCTCGTCTGCCCGCCCACCCGCTCGTTTAGTCGGTTGGCCTAGGCATACAGAGTTCATTCCCAGTCTAAGATCAGACCGGACTGAGGGTTGCAGCAGCAGGATCGGCAACATACAGAAGGGGACCTGGCCGATCCCCGACTTGCACATCCCCCCCTCTGGCCGGCTGAGCGCCCGCACGCTCGTTTCATGGGTTGACTTAGGCGTACGAGTTAATTCCCAGTCTAAGCATACGGAGTTCATTCCCAGTCTAAGATCGGATCAGACCAAGGGTTGTGACAGCACATGCTAGGCTCGAGCATGTGCTGGTGCCGCATTTTTCTTCGTCGGGGCACCATCTCCAGAGCATCACCAGAGAAACTGACCGACGGCATTGGGGTTCCGGCGATCGGGGGGCCGGGGGGTGTGCGCACATGATGTGTGATGGGTGCTGGTACTTGGCCCTTATTTTGGCCCCCTATCCCTCATCAAAGCTTGAGAACTCACACCCCGTTAAAGAGCATTTGAGATTTTACAGGTTTGCTGCCAGTAGCCATTAAAGTATCTAAAATGGGGACATTTTTTTCAAATGGTTACAAAATCTTGCACACTTCGATTTTTTAGCTGAATTTTTTTGTGCATGCCAAAAAAAATACAAGGATGGCGTCTACCAAGTTTGGGGCCAAAACTCCTTCCGAAAAAATTTTAAAAAATCCCGAATCGTAAAAAGTTTTGAAAATCGTGAAAAATAGAAAATGAGTCGTCTTGCCATGAAACTTCACGTGAAGGCTTAAGGGACCATTGTATGAATTTACAAGCCACTAAAATGGCATTGGCACGTAGAAATATGAAGATATGCCTAAACCCACCTAACACCCTATCGATCCATGGCTTGCGCGTCCCGTCTCTCTGGCCGACGTTGTGCCCCCTCGCCTGTCTGCCCACTCATTTCGTCGGTTGGCTTAAGCATATGGAGTTCATTCCCAGTCTAAGACCGGATCGGACCGAGGGTTGTGGCAGCAAGATCGGTAGCACGCAGAGGGGGACCCGGCCGATCCCCGACTTACGCATCCCACCCCTCTGGTCGGCTGAGCGCCTGCACGCTTGTTTTCTGGGTTGACTTAGGCATACGGAGTTAATTCCCAATCTAAGCATATAGAGTTCATTCCCAGTCTAAGATCAGATTAGACCGAGGGTCGAGGTAGCACTTGCTGGGCTCGAGCATGTGCTGGTGCTACATTTTTCTTCATCGAGGCACCATCACCGGAGCATCACCGGAGAACCTGACAGGCGGCATTGGGGTTCCGGCGATCGAGGGGGCCGGGGGGGTGTGCGCACATGATGTGAGATGGGTGCTGGTACTTGGCCCTTATAATGGCCCCTATCCCTTATCAAACCTCAAGAACTCACACCCCCTTAAAGAGCATTTGAGATTTTACAGGTTTGCTGCCAATGGCAATTAAAGTGTCTGAAATGGGGACACTTTTTTCAAATGGTCAAAAAATCTTGTACACTTCGAGTTTTTAGCAGAATATTTTTGTGTATTTCAAAAAAAATACAAGGATCACGTCTACCAAGTTTGGGGCCAAAACTCCTTCCGAAAAAATTTAAAAAAATCCGGAACCATAAAAAGTTTCAAAAATCATGAAAAATGGAAAACGAGTCATCTTGCCATGAAACTTCGCAAGAAAGCTTAAGGGACCATTGTAAAATGGCATTGGCATGCAGAAAATATGAAGATGTGCCAAAACCCACCTACCACCCTATCGATCCACGGCTTGCGCATCCTGTCTCTCTGGCCGACGTAGTGCCAGCCCGTCTGCCCGCTCGTTTCATCGATTGGCTTAGGCATACGGAGTTCATTCCCAGTCTAAGATCGGACCGAACCAAGGGTTACAACAGCAGGATTGGCAGCACGCAGAGGGGGACTCGGTCGATCCCCGGCTTGCATATCCTGCCCTTCTGGCTGGCTGAGCGCTCGCATGCTCCTTTCGTGGGTTGACTTAGGCGTACACAGTTCATTCCCAGTCTAAGCATACGGAGTTCATTCCCAGTCTAAGATCGACTGGATCGAGGGTTGCGGCAGCACATGTTGGGCTCGGGCATGTGTTGGTGCCACATTTTTCTTCACCGGGGCACCATCACTGGAGAACCTGACCGGCAGCATTAGGGTTCCGACGATCGGGGGGGCCGGGTGGGGTGTGTGCACATGATGTGCAATGGGTGCTGGTACTTGGCCCTTATATTGGCCCCCTATCCCTCATCAAACCTCGAGAACTCACACCCCTTAAAGAGCGTTTGAGATTTTACAGGTTTGCTGCCAGTAGCCATTAAAGTGTCTGAAATGGGGACACTTTTTTCAAATGGTCACAAAATCTTGTACACTCTGAGTTTTTAGTAGAATGCTTTTGTGCATGCCAACAAAAATACAAGGATCACGTCTACCAATTTTGGGGCCAAAACTCCTTCCGAAAAAATTTTAAAAAATCCCGTACCGCAAAAAGTTTCAAAAATCGTGAAAAATAGAAAACGAGTAGTCTTGCCATGAAACTTCACGTGAAGGCTTAGGGGACCATTGTATGAATTTACAAGCCATAAAAATGGCATTGGCACACAGAAATATGAAGATGTGCCTAAACCCACCTACCACCCTATCGATCCACGGCTTGCGCATTCCGTCTCTTTGGCCGGCGTAATACCCGCCCGCCCACCTGCCCGCTCGTTTCGTCGGTTGGCTTAGGCATACGGAATTCATTCCCAGTCTAAGATCGGATCGGATCGAGGGTTACGGTAGCAGGATTGGCAGCACATAGAGGGGGACCCGGTCGATTCCCGGCTTGCGTATCCCGCCCCTCTGGCCGACTGACCGCTCGCACGCTTGTTTCATGGGTTGACTTAGGCATACGCAGTTCATTCCCAGTCTAAGCATACGGAGTTCATTCCCAATCTAACATCAGACCGGAGCGAGGGTTGCGGTAGCACATGCTAGGCTCGGGCATGTGCTGGTGCCGCATTTTTCTTCACCGGGGCACCATCGTCGGAGCATCGCCAGACAACCTGACTGGCGGCATTGGGGTTCCGGTGATCGAGGGGGCCGGGGGGGTGTGCGCACATGATGTACGATGGGTGCTGGTACTTGGCCCTTATATTGGCCGCCTATCCCTCATCAAACCTCGAGAACTCACACCCCCTTAAAGAGCATTTGAGATTTTACAGGTTTGCTGCCAGCAGCCATTAAAGTGTCTGAAATGAAGACACTTTTTTCAAATGGTCACAAAATCCTGTACACTTCGAGTTTTTAGATGAATTTTTTTTGTGCATGCCATAAAAAATAAAAGGACCACATCTACCAAGTTTGGGGCCAAAAATCCTTTTGAAAAAATTTTAAAAAATCTCGAATCGCAAAAAGTTTCAAAAATTGTGAAAAATAGAAAACGAGTCGTCTTGCCATGAAACTTCACGTGAAGGCTTAAGGGACCATTGTATGAATTTATAGCCATATGAAGATGTGCCCAAACCCACCTACCACCCTATCGATCCATGGCTTGCGCATCTCGTCTCTTTGGCAAGCGTAGTGCCCGCCTGCTCGCTCGCTTCATCAGTTGGCTTAGGCATGCAGAGTTCATTCCCAGTCTAAAATCGGACCAAACCAAGGGTAGCAGCAGCAGGATCGGCAGCACGCAGAGGGGGACCCGGTTGATCCCCGGCTTGCGCATCCTGCCACTCTGGCCGGCTGAGCGCCCGTACGCTCATTTCGTGGGTTGACTTAGGCATACAGAGTTCATTCCCAGTCTAAGCATACGGAGTTCATTTCCAGTCTAACATCGGATCGGATCGAGGGTTGTGGCAGCACATGCTGTGGTCGGGCATGTGCTGGTGCCGTATTTTTCTTCGTCGGGGCACCATCACCAGAGCATCGTCGCAAAACTTGATCGACGACATTAGGGTTCCGGCGATCTGGGGGGCCGGGGGGGGTGTGCGCACATGATGTGCGATGGGTGCTGGTACTTGGCCCTTATATTGGCCCCCTGTCTCTCATCAAACCTCGAGAACTCACACCCACTTAAAGAGCATTTGAGATTTTACAGGTTTGCTGCTAGTAGCCATTAAAGTGTCTGAAATGGGGACACTTTTTTCAAATTGTCACAAAATCTTGTACACTTTGAGTTTTTAGCTGAATGTTTTTGTCCATGCCAACAAAAATACAAGGATCACGTCTACCAAGTTTGGGGACAAAACCCCTTCCAAAAAAATTTTAAAAAATCCTGACCGCAAAAAGTTTCGAAAATCATGAAAAATAGAAAACGAGTCGTCTTGCCATGAAACTTCACGTGAAGGCTTAAGGGACCATTGTATGAATTTACAAGCCATAAAAATGGAATTGGCATGCAGAAATATGAAGATGTGCCTAAACCCACGTACCACCCTATCGATCCACGACTTGCGCATCCCGTCTCCCTGGCCGGCGTAGTGCCCATCCGCCTGCCCGCCCGCTCGTTTCGTCGGTTGGCTTAGGCATACAGAGTTCATTCCTAGTCTAAGATCAGACCGGATCAAGGGTTACAGCAGCAAGATCGGTAGCACATAGAGGGGGAGCTGGCCGATCCCCGGCTTGTGCATCCTGCCCCTCTGGCCGACTGAGTGCAAGCACGTTTGTTTCGTGGGTTGACTCAGGCATACGTAGTTCATTACAATTCTAAGCATACGAAGTTCATTTCGAGTCTAAGATCAAACCAGACCCAGGTTGCGGCAGCACATGCTGGGCTCGGGCATGTGCTGGCGCCGCATTTTTCTTCGCCGGGGCACCATCGCCGGAGCATCGTCGGAGAACCTGACCGGAGGCACTGGGGTTTCGACGATCGGGTGGGCCGGGGAGTGTGCGCACATGATGTGCGATGGGTGCTGGTACTTGGCTCTTATATTGGCCCCCTATCCCTCATCAAACCTCGAGAACTCACACCCCCTTAAAGAGCATTTGAGATTTTACAGGTTTGCTGCCAGTAGCCATTAAAGTGTCTGAAATGGGGACACTTTTTTCAAATGGTCACAAAATCTTCTACACTTCGAGTTTTTAGCTAAATTCTTTTGTGCATGCCAACAAAAATACAAGGATCACGTCTACCGAGTTTGAGTCCAAAAAAGGATTTTCGAAAAAATTTTCAAAAATCCCAAACCACAAAAAGTTTAAAAAATCATGAAAAATAGAAAACGAGTCGTCTTGCCATTAAACTTCACGTGATGGCTTAAGGGACCATTGTATGAATTTACAAGCCATAAAAATGGCATTGGCATGCAGAAATATGTAGATGTGCCTAAACCCACCTACCACCCTATCGATCCACGGCTTGCGCATCCCGTCTCTCTCGCCGGCTTAGTGGCCGCCCACCCGCTCGTTTCGTCGGTAGGCTCAGGCATAAGGAGTTCATTCCCAGTCTATGATTAGACCAAACCAAGGGTTGCGGTAGCAGGATCGGCAGCACGTAGAGGAGGACTCGGCCGATCCCTTGCTTGCGCGTCCTGCCCCTCTGGCCGGCTGAGCGCCCGCACGCTCGTTTCGTGGATTGACTTAGGTTTACAGAGTTCATTCCTTGTCCAAGCACACGGAGTTCATTCCCAGTCTAAGATCGGACCGGACCAAGGGTTATGGCAGCACATGCTGGGCTCGGGCATGTGCTGGTGCCATATTTTTCTTGTCGGGGCACCATCGTCAAAGCATCGTCGGAGAACCTGACCGGCGGCATTGGGGTTCCGGCGATCGGGGGGGCCGGGGGGGTGGCGCACATGATGTGCGATGGGTACTGGTACTTGGCCCTTATATTGGCCCCCTATCCCTCATCAAACCTTGAGAACTCACACCCCCTTAAAGAGTATTTGAGATTTTACAGGTTTGCTGCCAGTAGCCATGAAAGTGTCTAAAATGGGGACACTTTTTTCAAATTGTCACAAAATCTTGTACACTTTGAGTTTTTAGCTGAATTTTTTTGTTCATGCCAAAAAAAATGCAAGGATCTCGTCTACCAAGTTTGGGGCCAAAACTCTTTCCGAAAAAATTTAAAAAAATCCTGAACCGAAAAAAGTTTTAAAAATCGTGAAAAATAGAAAACGAGTCGTCTTGCCATGAAACTTCATGTGAAGGCTTAAGGGACCATGGTATGAATTTGCAAGCCATAAAAAAGGAATTGGTACATAGAAATATGAAGATGTGCCTAAACCCATCTACCACCCTATCGCTCCACGGCTTGCTTATCCCGTCTCTCTGGCCAACGTAGTGCCCGCCCGGCCGCCCACCCGCTCGTTTCATCAGTTGGCTTAGGCATAAGGAGTCCATTCCCAATCTAAGATCATACCAGACCAAGGGTTATAGTAGCAGGATCGTTAGCACGCAGAGGGGGACTCGGCCGAACCCTGGCTGGCGCATCCCGCCCTCTACCCGGCTAAGCGCCTGCGCGCTCATTTCATAGGTTGACGTATGCATACGGAGTTCATTCCTAGTCTAAGATCAGACTGGCCGAGGGTTGCGGCAGCAAATTTTGGGCTCGGGCATGTGCTGGAGCCACATTTTTCTTTACCGGGGCACCATCGCCAGAGAACCTGACCGACGGCATTAGGGTTCCGTCGATCGGGGGGGCCGGTTGGGGTGTGCGCACATGATATGCGATGGGTGCTGGTACTTGGCCCTTATATTGGCCCCCTATCCCTCATCAAACCTCGAGAACTCACACACCCTTAAAGAGCACTGAGATTTTATAGGTTTGCTGCTAGTAGCCATTAAAGTGTCTGAAATGAGGACACTTTTTTCAAATGGTCACAAAATCTTGTACACTTTGAGTTTTTAGCTGAATGTTTTTGTGCATGCCAACAAAAATACAAGGATCACGTCTACCAAGTTTGGGGCCAAAACTCCTTTCGAAAAAATTTTAAAAAATTCCAAACCACAGAAAGTTTTGAAAATCGTGAAAAATAGAAAACGAGTCGTCTCGCCATGAAACTTCACGTGAAGGCTTAAGGGACCATTGTATGAATTTACAAGCCATAAAAATGCCAGTGGCATGCAGAAATATGAAGGTGTGCCTAAACCCACCTACCACCCTATCAATCCACGACTTGCGCATCCCGTCTCTCTGGCAGGCATAGTGCCCGCCCGCCCGCTCATTTCGTCAGTTGGCTTAGGCATACGGAGTTCTACCCAGTCTAAGATTACATCGAACCGAGGGTTGCGGCAGTAGGATCGACAGCACGTAGAGGGGGACCCGGACGATCCCCGACTTGCGCATCCCACCCCTTGGCCCTTTGAGCGCCCGCACCCTCGTTTCATCGGTTGAGTTAGGCATATGGAGTTCATTCCCTATCTAAGCATACGGAGTTCATTCCCAGTCTAAGATCGGATAGGAACGAGGGTTGCGACAGCACATGCTGGGCTCGGGTATATGCTGGTGCTGCATTTTTCTCCGTCGGGGCACCATCGTCGGAGCATCACCGGAGAACCTGACCGGCGGCATTGGGGTTCCGACGATCAGGGTGTGCACACATGATGTGCGATGGGTGCTGGTACTTGGCCCTTATATTGGCCCCCTATCCCTCATCAAACCTCAAGAACTCACACCCCCTTAAAGAGCATTTGAGATTTTACAGGTTTGCTGCCAGTAGCCATTAAGGTGTCTGAAATGGGGACACTTTTTTCAAATGGTCACAAAATCTTGAACACTTTGAGTTTTTAGCTGAATGTTTTTGTCCATGCCAACAAAAATACAAGGATCACGTCTACCAAGTTTAGGGCCAAAACTCCTTCTGAAAAAATTTTAAAAAATCCCAAACCGTAAAAAGTTTCAAAAATCGTGAAAAATAGAAAACGAGTCATCTTGCCATGAAACTTCACGTGAAGGCTTAAGCGACCATTGTATGAATTTACAAGCCATAAAAATGGCATTAGCACGTAGAAATATGAAGATGTTCCTAAACCCACCTACCATCCTATCGCTGCACGGCTTGCGCATCTTGTCTCTCTGGCTGGCGTAGTGGCCGTCGCTCTGGCCGGCTGAGCACCTGCACGCTCATTTCATGGGTTGACATAGGCATACAGAGTTCATTCCCAATCTAAGCATACGGAGTTCATTCCCAGTCTAAGATTGGACTAGACGAAGGTTTGCGGCATCACATGCTGGGCTCGGGCATGTGCTGGTGTCGTATTTTTCTTTACCGGGGCACCATCGACGGAGCGTCATCGGAGAACCTGACCGACGGCATTGGGGTTCCGAAGATCGGGGGACCGGGGGGGTGTGCACGCATGATGTGCGATGGGTGCTGGTACTTGGCCCTTATATTGGCCCCCTATCCCTCATCAAACATCGAGAACTCACACCCACTTAAGGAGCATTTGAGATTTTACAGGTTTGGTGCCAGTAGCCATTAAAGTGTCTGAAATGGGGACACTTTTTTCAAATGGCCACAAAATCTTGTACACTTCGAGTTTTTAGCTGAATTTATTTGTGCATGCCAACAAAAATACAAGGATCACGTCAACCAAGTTTGGGGCCAAAACCCCTTCCGAAAAAATTTTAAAATATCCCCAACCATAAAAAGGTTTGAAAATCATGAAAAATAAAAAACAAGTCGTCTTGCCATGAAACTTCACGTGAAGGCTTAAGGGACCATTGTATGAATTTACAAGCCATAAAAATGGCATTGGCACACAGAAATATGAAGATGTGCCTAAACCCACCTACCACCCTATCGATGCACGGCTTGCGCATCCCGTCTCTCTGCCCGACGTAGTGGCCGCCTGCCCGCCCACTCGTTTCGTCGGTTGGCTTAGGCATACGGAGTTCATTACAGTCTAAGATCGGCCCGGACTGAGGGTTGCTGTAGCAGCATCTGCAGCATGCAGAGGCGAACCCGGTCGATCCCTGGTTTGCGCATCCCGCCCCTCTGGCCGGCTGAGCGCCCGCACGCTCGTTTCGTGGGTTGACTTAGGCATACGGAGTTCATTCCCAGCCTAAGATCGGAACAGATCGAGGGTTGTGACAGCACATGCTGGGCTCGGGCATGTGCTGGTGCTGCATTTTTCTTTGCAGGGGCACCATCGCCGGAGCATCGCCGAAAAATCTGACCGGCGGCATTGGGGTCCGGCAATCGGCGGGGCCGGGGGGTGTGCGCACATGATGTGAGATGGGTGCTGGTACTTGGCCCTTATATTGGCCCCCTATCCCTCATCAAACCTCAAGAACTCACACCCCCTTAAAGAGCATTTGAGATTTTACAGGTTTGCTGCCAGTAGCCATTAAAGTGTCTGAAATGGAGACACTTTTTTCAAATGGTCACAAAATCTTGTACACTTCGTATTTTTTGCTGAATGTTTTTGTGCATGCCAAAAAAAATACAAGGATCACGTCTGCCAAGTTTGGGGCCAAAACTCCTTCTGAGAAAATTTTAAAAAATCCCAAACCGTAAAAAGTTTCAAAAATCCTAAAAAATAGAAAATGAGTCGTCTTGCCTTGAAACTTCACGTGAAGGCTTAAAGGACCATTGTAAGAATTTACAAGCCATAAAAATGGCATTGGCGCGTAGAAATATAAAGATGTGCCTAAACCCACCTACCACCCTATCGATGCACGGCTTGCGCATCCCGTCTCTCTGGCCGGCGTAGTGCCCGCCCGCCCGTTCACTCGTTTCATCGGTTGGCTTAGGCATACGGAGTTCATTCCCAGTCTAAGATTAGACCAGACCGAGGGTTACGGTAGTAGGATCGGCAGCACGCAGAGGCAGACCTGGTCGATCCCTAGCTTGTGCATCCCGCCCCTTTGGTCGGTTGAGCACCCGCACGCTCGTTTCATGGGTTGACTTAGGCATACAGAGTTCAGTCCCAGTCTAAGCATACGGAGTTCATTCCCAGTCTAAGATCGGACCGGACCGAGGGTTGTGGCAGCACATGCTGGGCTCGGGCATGTGCTGGTGCCGTATTTTTCTTTGTAGGAGCACCATCGTCGGAGCATCGTCGGAGAACTTGACCGGCGGCATTGGGGTTCCGGCGATCGGAGGGGCCGGGGGGGGGTTGCGCACATGATGTGGGATGGGTGCTGGTACTTGGCCCTTATTTTGGCCCTCTATCCTTCATCAAACCTCAAGAACTCACACCCCCTTAAAGAGCATTTGAGATTTTACAGGTTTGCTGCCTGTAGCCACTAAAGTTTTGAAATGGGGACACTTTTTTCAAATGGTCACAAAATCTTGTACACTTCGAGTTTTTAGCTGAATTTTTTTGGAGCATGCCAACAAAAATACAGGAATCCCATCTACCAAGTTTGGGGCCAAAACTCCTTCCAAAAAAATTAAAAAAAAATCTCAAACTGCAAAAAGTTTCAAAAATCGTGAAAAATAGAAAACGAGTCGTCTGGACATGAAACTTCACGTGAAGGCTTAAGGGACCATTGTATGAATTTACAAGCCATAAAAATGGCATTGGCATGCAGAAATGTGAAGATGTGCCTAAACCCACCTACCACCCTATCGATCCACGACTTGCGCATCCCGTCTCTCTGGCCGGCATAGTGCCTGCCCGCCTGCCCGCCCGCCCGCTCGTTTCGTCGGTTGGCTTAGGCATACGGAGTTCATTCCCAGTCTAAGATTAGACCGAACCAAGAGTTGTGGCAGTAGGATCGGTAGCACGCAGAGGGGGACCCGACCGATCCTCGGCTTGCGCATCTCGCCCCTCTAGCCGGCTGAGCGCCCGCACGCTCGTTTCGTGGGTTGACTTAGGCATCTGGAGTTCATTCCCAGTCTAAGCATATGGCGTTCATTCCCAGCCTAAGATTCGACCAGACCGAGGGTTGCGGCAGCACATACTAGGCTCGGGCACCATCGTCGGAGCATTGCCGGAGAACCTGACATACGGTATTATGGTTTCGACGATCGAGGGGGCCGGTTGGGGTGTGCGCACATGATGTGCGATGGGTGCTGGTACTTGGCCCTTATATTGGCCCTCTATCCCTCATCAAACCTCGTGAACCCACACCCCCATAAAGAGCATTTGAGATTTTACAGGTTTGCTGCCAATAGCCATTAAAGTGTCTGAAATGGGGACACTTTTTTCAAATGGTCCCAAAATCTTGTACACTTTGAGTTTTTAGCTGAATTTTTTTGTGCACGCCAAAAAAATACAAGGATCATGTCTACCAAGTTTGGGGCCAAAACTCCATCCAAAAAAATTTTAAATAATCCCAAACCACAAAAAAATTCGACAATCATGAAAAATAGAAAATGAGTCGTCTTGCCATGAAACTTCACGTCAAGGCTTAAAGGACAATTGTATGAATTTACAAGCCATAAAAATGGCATTGGCATGCAGAAATATGAAGATGTGCCTGAACCCACCTACCACCCTATCGATCCACGGCTTGCGCATCTCGTTTCTCTGGCCGACGTAGTGCCCGCCCGCCCGCCCGCTCGCTCGTTTCATCGGTTGGCTTAGGCATACGGAGTTCATTCCCAGTCTAAGATTATACTGGACCTAGGGTTACGGCAGCAAGATAGGCAGCATGCAGAGGAGGACCCGGTCGATCCCCGGCTTGCGCATGCCGCCCCTCTGGCCAGTTGAGCACCCGCACGCTCGTTTCGTGGGTTGACTTAGGCATACGGAGTTCATTCCCAGTCTAAGCGTACGGAGTTCATTCCCAGTCTAAGAACGAACTGGACCGAGGGTTGCAGCAGCCCATGTTGGGCTCGGGTATGTGCTGGTGCCGCATTTTTCTTCGCTGGGGCACCATCATCGGAGCATCGCCGAAGAACCTGACCGGCGGCATTGGGGTTCCTGCAATCTAGGTGGCCAGGGGGGGTGTGCGCACATGATGTGCGATGGGTGCTGGTAGTTGGCCCTTATATTGGCCCCCTATCCCTAATCAAACCTCTAGAACTGACACCCCCTTAAAGAGCATTTGAGATTTTACAGGTTCGCTGCCAGTAGACATTAAAGTGTCTCAAATGGGGACACTTTTTTCAAATGGTCACAAAATCTTGTACACTTCGAGTTTTTAGCTGAATTTTTTTGGTACATGCCAACAAAAATACAGGGATCCCAGCTACCAAGTTTGGGGCCAAAACTCCTTCCAAAAAAATTTAAAAAAAATCTCGAACCGTAAAAAGTTTTAAAAATCGTGAAAAATAGAAAACGAGTCGTCTTGACATGAAACTTCACGTGAAGGCTTAACGGACCATTGTATGAATTTACAAGCCATAAAAATGGCATTGGCATGTAGAAATGTGAAGATGTGCCTAAACCCACCTACCACCCTATCGATCCACGGCTTGCGCATCCCGTCTCTGTGCCCGCCCGCTCGTTTTTTCGGTTGGCTTAGGCATATAGAGTTCATTCCCAGTCTAAGATCAGACCGGACCGAGGGTTGTGACAGCAGGATCAGTAGCACACAGAGGGGGACCCGGCCGATCCCCAGCCAGCTGAGCGGCCACACGCTCATTTCCTGGGTTGACTTAGGCATACGGAGTTCATTCCCAGTCTAAGATCGGACCAGACCGAGGGTTGCGGTAGCATATGCTGGGTTCGGGCATGTGCTGGTGTGCATTTTTCTTCGTCGGGGCACCATCGTCGGACCATCCTCGGAGAACCTGACCGGCGGCATTGGGGTTTCGACGATTGGGGGGGCCGATGGGGGTGTGCACACATGATGTGCGATGGGTGCTGGTACTTGGCCCTTATATTGGCCCCCTATCCCTCATCAAACCTCGAGAACTCAAACCCCTTTAAAAAGCATTTGAGATTTTACAGGTTTGCTGCCAGTAGCCATTAAAGTGTCTGAAATGGGGACACTTTTTTCAAATGGTCACAAAATCTTGTACACTTCAAGTTTTTAGCTGAATTTTTATGTGCATGCCAAGAAAAATACGAGGATCACGTCTACCAAGTTTGGGGCCAAAACCCTTCCGAAAAAATTTTAAAACATCCCGAACTGTAAAAAGTTTAGAAAATCGTGAAAAATAGAAAACGGATCGTCTTGCCATGAAACTTCACGTGAAGGCTTAAGCGAACATTGTATGAGTTTAAAGCCATAAAAATGGCATTGGCACACAGAAATATGAAGATGTGCCCAAACCCACCTACCACCCTATCGATCCACGGCTTGCGCATCCTGTCTCTCTGGCCGGCGTAGTGCCCACCCGCTCGCTCATTTTGTCGGTTGGCTTAGGCATACGGAGTTCATTCCCAGTCTAAGATTGGATCGGACCGAGGGTTACGGCAGCAGGATCAGCAGCATGTAGAGGGGCACCTGCACGCTCGTTTTGTGGGCTAACTTAGGCATACGGAGTTCATTCCCTATCTAAGATCAGACCGGACCGAGGGTTACGACAGCACATGCTGGGCTCGGGCATGTGCTGGTGTCGCATTTTTCTTCGTTGGGGCACCATCGTCGGAGAACCTGACCGGCGGCATTAAGCTTCCGGTGATCGGGGGGCCGAGGGGGTGTGCGCACATGATGTGAGATTGGTGCTGGTACTTGGCCCTTATATTGGGCCCCTATCCCTCATCAAACCTTGAGAACTCACACCCCCTTAAAGAGCATTTGAGATTTTACAGGTTTGCTGCCAGTAGCCATTAAAGTGTCTGAAAAGGGGACACTTTTTTCAAATGGTCACAAAATCTTGTACACTTCTAGTTTTTAGCTGAATTTTTTTTTGCATGCCAACAAAAATACAAGGATCATGTCTACCAAGTTTGGGCTAAAAAAATCCTTCCAAAAAAATTTTAAAAAATCCTGAACCGTAAAAAGTTTCAAAAATCGTGAAAAATTGAAAACGAGTTTTTGCCATGAAACTTCACGTGAAGGCTTAAGGGATCATTGTATGAATTTACAAGCCATAAAAATGGCATTGGCATGCAGAAATATGAAGATGTGCCTAAAGCCACCTACCACCCCATCGATCCACGGGGTTCCGCATCCCGTCTCTCTGGCCGGCATAGTGCTCGCCCGCTCGCTCGTTTCGTCGGTTGGCTTAGGCATACGGAGTACATTCCCAGTCTAAGATCGGACCAGACCGAGGGTTGCAGAAAGATCGGCAGCATGTAGAGGGGGACCCGATCGATCCCTAGCTTGCTCATCCCGCCCCTCTGGCCGACGGAGGACTCGCACACTCGTTTCGTGGGTTGACCTAGGCATACGGAGTTCATTCCCAGTCTAGGCATACAGAGTTCATTCCCAGTCTAAGATCGGACTAGACCGAGGGTTACGGTAGCATATGCTAGTCTCGGGCATGTGCTGGTGCCGTATTTTTCTTCACCGGGCACCATCATCGGAGCATCGCCGGAGAACCTGACCGGTGGCATTGGGGTTCCGGCGATCGGGGGGGCCAGGGGGTGTGCGCACATGATGTGCGATGGGTGCTGGTACTTGGCCCTTATATTGGCCCCCTATCCCTTATCAAACCTTGAGAACTCACACCCCTTTAAAGAGCATCTGAGATTTTACAGGTTTGTTGCCAGTAGCCGTTAAAGTGTCTGAAATGCGGACACTTTTTTCAAATGGTCACAAAACTTGTACACTTCGAGTTTTTAGCTGAATTTTTTCTTCCATGCCAACAAAAATACAAGGATCACCTCTACCAAGTTTGGGACCAAAACTCCTTTCGAAAAAATTTAAAAAATCCCGAACCGTAAAAAGTTTTGAAAATCGTGAAAAATAGAGAACGAGTCGTCTTGCCATGAAACTTAACGTGAAGGCTTAAGGGACCATTGTATGAGTTTACAAGTGATAAAAATGGCATTCGCACGTAGAAATATGAAGATGTGCCCAAACCCACCTACCACCCTACCAATCCACGGCTTGTGCATCCCGTCTCTCTGGCCGGCGTAGTGCTTGCCTGCTCGTTTGGTCAGTTGGCTTAGGCATACGAAGTTCATTCCCAGTCTAAGATTAGACCAGACGGAGGGTTGCGGCAGCAGGATCAACAGCTCACAGAGGGCGACCCGGCCGATCCCCGACTTGCGTATCCCGCCCATCTGGCCGACTGAGCGCCCGCATGCTCATTTCATTGGTTGACTTAGGCATACGGAGTTCATTCCCAGTCTAAGCATACGGGGTTCATTCCGAGTCAAAGATCGGACCAGACCGAGGGTTGCGGCAGCACATACTGGGCTCGGGTATGTGCTGGTGCTGCATTTTTCTTCGTCGGGGCACCATCGCCGGAGCATCGCGGAAGAACCTGACCGACGGCATCGGGGTTTCGGCGATCGGGGGGGCCGGCGGGGGTTGTGGCACATGATGTGCGATGGGTGCTGGTACTCAGCCCTTATGTTGGCCCCCTATCCCTCATCAAACCTCGAGAACTCACACCCCCTTAAAGAGCATTTGAGATTTTACAGGTTTGCTGCCAGCAGCCATTAAAGTGTCTGAAATGGGGACACTTTTTTCAAATGGTCACAAAATCTTGTACGCTTCGAGTTTTTGGCTGAAGTTTTTCTTGCATTCCAACAAAAATACAAGGATTACGTCTACCAAGTTTGGGACCAAAACTCCTTCTGGAAAAATTTTAAAAAATCCCGAACCGTAAAAAGTTTCAAAAATCATGAAAAATAGAAAACGAGTTGGCTTGCCACGAAACTTCACGTGAATGCTTAAGGGACCATTATATGAATTTACAAGCCATAAAAATGCCATTGGTAGGCAGAAATATGAAGATGCGCCTAAACCCACCTAGCACCCTATCGATCCACGGCTTGCGCATCCCGTCTCTCTGGCCGGCGTAGTGCCCACCCGTCCGCTCGTTCGTCGGTTGGCTTAGACATACAGAGTTCATTCCTAGTCTAAGATCAGACCAAACCAAGGGTTGCGGTAGCAGGATCGACAGCATGCAGTGGGGGACCTAGTCGATCCCCGGCTTGCGCATCCCGCCCCCTGGCCGGCTAAGTGCCCGCACGCTCGTTTCGTGGGTTGACTTAGGCATACGGCGTTCATTCCCAATCTAAGCAAATAGAGTTCATTCCTAGTCTAAGATCAGACCGGACCGAGGGTTACGGCAGCACATGCTGGGCTTTGGCATGTGCTAGTGCCCTATTTTTCTTCGTCGGGGCACCATCGTCGGAGCAACGTCGGAGAACCTGACCGGCGGCATTGGGGTTCTAACGATCGGGGGGGCGGGGGGTGTGCGCACATGATGTGCGATGGGTGCTGGTACTTGGCCCTTATATTGGCCCCCTATCTCTCATCAAACCTCGAGAACTCACACCCCCTTAAAGAGCATTTTAGATTTTACAGGTTTGCTGCCAGTAGCCATTAAAGTGTCTGAAATGGGGACATTTTTTTCAAATGGCCACAAAATCTTGTACACTTTGAGGTTTTAGCTGACTTTTTTTGTGCATGCCAACAAAAATACAAGGATCACGTCTACCAAGTTTGGGGCCAAAACTCCTTTCGAAAAAAATTTTAAAAATCCCGAACCCCAAAGAGTTTGGAAAATCGTGAAAAATAGAAAACGAGTCGTCTTGCCTTGAAACTTCACGTGAAGGCTTAAGGGAACATTGTATGAATTTATAAGCCATAAAAATGGCATTGGCACACAGAAATATAAAGATGTGCCTAAACCCACCAACCACCCTATCAATCCACGGCCTACGCATCCCTTCTCTCTGGCCGGTGTAGTGCCCGCCCGCCCGCTCACCCGCTCGCCCGCTTGTTTCATCGGTTGGCTTAGACATACAGAGTTCATTCCCAGTCTCAGATCAGACCGAACCGAGGGTTACGGTAGCAGGATCAACAGCACACAGAGGGGGACCCGACTGATCCCCGGCTTGCGCGTCTCGCCCCTCTGGCCGGCTGAGCGCCTGCACGATCGTTTCGTGGGTTGACTTAGGCATACGGAGTTCATTCCCAGTCTAAGGATACGAAGTTCATTCCCAGTCTAAGGTTGGATAGGACCGAGGGATACGGCAGCACGTGCTGGGCTCGGGCATGTGCTGGCACCGCATTTTTCTACCTCGAGGTACCATCATCAGAGCATTGTCGGAGAACCTGACCGGCGGCATTGGGGTTTCGGCGATCGGAGGGGCTAGGGGGGTGTGCGTACATGATATGCGATGGGTGCTAGTAATTGGCCCTTATATTGGCCCCCTATCCCTCATCAAACCTCATCAACTCGCACTTCCTTAAAGAGCATTTGAGATTTTATAGGTTTGCTGCCAGTAGCCATTAAAGTGTCTGAAATGGGGACATTTTTTTCAAATGGCGACAAAATCTTGTACACTTCGAGTTTTTGGCTGACTTTTTTTGTGCTCGCCAACAAAAATACAAGGATCACGTCTACCAAGTTTGGGGCCAAAACTCCTTTCGAAAAAAATTTAAAAAATCCCGAACCGCAAAAAGTTTGGAAAATCGTTAAAAATAGAAAACGAGTCGTCTTGCCTTGAAACTTCACGTGAAGGCTTAAGGGAACATTGTATGAATTTACAAGCCATAAAAATGTCATTGGCACGTAGAAATATAAACATGTGCCTAAACCCACCAACCACCCTATCAATCCACGGCCTACGCATCCCGTCTCTCTGGCCGGTGAAAAGCCCGCCCGCCCGCCCGCCCGCCCGCCCGCTCGTTTCATCGATTGGCTTAGACATACGAAGTTCATTCCCAGTCTCAGATTAGACCGAATCAAGGGTTACGACAGTAGGATCGATAGCACACAGAGGGGGACCCGACCGATCCCCGACTTGCGCATCCCACCCCTCTGGCCGACTGAGCGCCTGCACGCTCGTTTCGTGGGTTGACTTAGGCATACGAAGTTCGTTCCCAGTCTAAGCATACGGAGTTCATTCCCAGTCTAAGATCAGACCGGACTAAGGGTTGCGGCAGCACATGCTGGGCTTCGGCATGTGCTGGTGCTGCATTTTTCTTCGTCGGGGCACCATCGCCGGAGCATCGTCGGAGAACCTGACCGACGGCATTGGGGTTTCGGCGATCGGGGGGGCCGGGGGGGTTGTGCACACGATGTGCGATGGGTGCTGGTGGTTGGCCCTTATATTGGCGCTCTATCCCTCATCAAACCTCGAGAACTCACACCCCCTTAAAGAGCATTTGAGATTTTATAGGTTTACTACCAGTAGCCATTAAAGTGTCTGAAATGGGGACACTTTTTTCAAATGGTCACAAAATCTTGTACACTTTGAGTTTTTAGCTGAATTTTTTTATGCATGCCAACAAAAATACAAGGATCACGTCTACCAAGTTTGGGGCCAAAAATCCTTCCAAAAAAATTTTAAAAAATCCTGAACCGTAAAAAGTTTTGAAAATCGTGAAAAATAGAAAATGAGTCGTCTTGCCATGAAACTTCACATGAAGGCTTAAGGGACCATTGTATGAATTTACAAGCCATAAAAATGGCATTGGCATGTAGAAATATGAAGATATGCCTAAACCCACCTACCACCCTATCGATCCACGACTTGCGCATCCTGTCTCTCTGGCCGACGTAGTGCACGCGCGCCCGCCCGCCCGCTCGTTTCGTCGGTTGGCTTAGGCATACGGAGTTCATTCCCAATATAAGACTAGATCATACCAAGGGTTGCAGCAGGAAGATTGGCAGTACGCAGAGGGGGACCCGATCGATCCCCGGCTTGCACATCCTGCCCCTCTGGCCGGCTGAGCGCCCGTACGCTCGTTTCGTGGGTTGACATAGGCATACGGAGTTCCTTCCCAGTCTAAGCATAAGGAGTCCATTCCCAGTCTAAGATCGGACCAGATCAAGGGTTGCGGCAGCACATGCTGGGCTCGGGCATGTGCTGGTGCTGCATTTTTCTTCATCGGGGCACCATCGCCGGAGCATCATCGGAGAACCTGGCCGATGGCATTGAGGTTTCGGCGATCGGGGGGGCCGGGGGGGTTGTGCACATGTTGTGCGATTGGTGCTAGTACTTCGCCCTTATATTGGCCCCCTATCCCTCATCAAACCTCGAGAACTTACAGCCCCTTAAAGAGCACTTGATATTTTACAGGTTTGCTGCCAGTAGCCATTAAAGTGTATGAAATGGGGACACTTTTTTCAAATGGTCACAAAATCTTGTACACATCGAGTTTTTAGCTGAATTTTTTTATGGATGCAAACAAAAATACAAGGATCACGTCTCCCAAGTTTGGGGCTAAAACTCCTTCCAAAAAAATTTTAAAAAATCCCGAACTGCAAAAAGTTTTGAAAATCATGAAAAATAGAAAACGAGTCGTCTTGCCATGAAACTTCACGTGAAGGCTTAAGGGACCATTGTATGAATTTACAACCCATAAAAATGGCATTGGCACATAGAAATATGAAGATGTGCCTAAACCCACCTACCACCCTATCGATGCACGGCTTGCGCATCCTGTCTCTCTGGCCGGCGTAGTGCACGCGCGCCCGCCCGCCCGCTCGTTTCGTCGGTTGGCTTAGGCATACGGAGTTCATTCCCAATCTAAGACTAGATCGGACCGAGGGTTGTGGCAGCAAGATCGGCAGCACACAGAGGGGGAACCGACCGATTCCCGACTTGCACTTCCCGGCCTTTTGGCCGGCTGAGCGCCCGTACGTTCGTTTCATGGGTTGACTTAGGCATACGGAGTTCATTCCCAGTCTAAGCATAGGGAGTTCATTCCCAGTCTAAGATCGGACCAGACCGAGGGTTGCGGTAGCACATTCTAGGCTTGGGCATGTGCTGGTGCTTCATTTTCTTCGTCGGGGCTCCATCGTCGGAGCATCGTCGGAGAACCTGACCGACGGCATTGGGGTTTCGACGATCGGGGGGGCCGGGGGGTTGTGCACATGATGTGCGATAGGTGCTGGTAGTTGGCCCTTATATTGGCGCTCTATCCCTCATCAAACCTCGAGAACTCACACCCCCTTAAAGAGCATTTGAGATTTTATAGGTTTGCTGCCAGTAGCCATTAAAGTGTCTGAAATGGGGACACTTTTTTTAAATGGGCACAAAATCTTGTACACTTTGAGTTTTTAGCTGAATTTTTTTGTGCATGCCAACAAAAATACATGGATCACGTCTGCCAAGTTTGGGGCCACAAATCCTTCCGAAAAAATTTTAAAAAATCCCGAACCGTAAAACGTTTTAAAAATCGTGAAAAATAGAAAACGAGTCGTCTTGCCATGAAACTTCACGTGAAGCCTTAAAGGACCATTGTATGAATTTACAAGCCATAAAAATGTCATTGGCATGTAGAAATATGAAGATGTGCCTAAAACCACCTACCACCCTATCGATCCATGCCTTGCGCATCCTGTCTCTCTGGCCGACATAGTTCTCGCCTGCCCGCTCGTTTCATCAGTTGGCTTAGGCATACGGCATTCATTCCCAGTCTAAGATCCGACCGGACTGAGGGTTACGGCAGTAGGATTGGCAGCACATGGAGGGGGACCCGACCAATCCCCGGCTTGCATTTGAGATTTTACAGGTTTGCTGCCAGTAGCCATTAAAGGGTCTAGAATGGGGACACTTTTTTGAAATGGTCACAAAATCTTGCACACTTCGAGTTTTTAGCTGAATTTTTTTGTGCATGCCTACAAAAATAAAAGTATCACGTCTACAAAGTTTGAGGCCAAAAAACCTTCCAAAAAAATTTTAAAAAATCCCGAACCACAAAAAGTTTTGAAAATCATGAAAAATAGAAAATGAGTCGTCTTGCCATGAAACTTCACGTGAAGGCTTAAGGGAACATTGTATGAATTTACAAGCCATAAAAATGGCATTCGCACGTAGAAATATGAAGATGTGCCTAAACCCACTACCACCCTATCGATCCACGGCTTGCGCATGTCATCTCTCTGGTCGGTGTAGTGACCGCCCGCCCGCCCGCCCACTCATTTCCTCGGTTCGCTTAGGCATACGGTGTTCATTCCCAGTCTAAGATCGAATCAGACTGAGGGTTGCGGTAGTAGGACCGGCAGCACACAGAGGCGGACCCGACTGATCCCCGGCTTGTGCATCCTGCCCCTCTGGCCGACTGAGCGCCCGCACGCCTGTTTCGTTGGTTGACTTAGGCATACGGAGTTCATTCACAGTCTACGCACACGGAGTTCATTCCCAGTGTAAGATCAGGCCGGACCGACGGTTGCGGTAGCACATGCTGGGCTCGGGCATGTGCTGGTGCCGTATTTTTCTTCAACGGGGCACCATCACCGGAGCATCGCCGGAGAACCTGACCGGTGGCATTGGGGTTTCGGTGATCGGGGGGGTCGGGGTGTGCGCGCACATGATGTGCGATGGGTGCTGGTACTTGGCCCTTATATTGGCCCCCTATCCCTCATCAAACCTTGAGAACTTACACCCCCTTAAAGAGCACTTGATATTTTACAGGTTTGCTGCCAGTAGCCATTAAAGCGTCTGAAATGGGGACACTTTTTTCAAATGGTCACAAAATCTTCTACACATCGAGTTTTTAGCTGAGTATTTTTATGGATGCGAACAAAAATACAAGGATCACGTCTAAGACTAGGCATACAGACCGAGGGTTGGCTTAGGCATACAGAGTTCATTCCCAATCTAAGACTAGACCAGACCGAGGGTTGCGGCAGCAAGATCGACAGCACGCAAAGTGGGACCCGACCGATCCCGGGCTTGCACATCCCGCCCCTATGGCCGACTGAGCGCCCGTACGCTCGTTTCGTGGGTTGACTTAGGCATATGGAGTTCATTCACAGTCTAAGCATAAGAAGTTCATTCCAGTCTAAGATCGGACCGGACTGGACTGAGGGTTACGACAGCACATGCTGGGCTCGAACATGTGCTGGTCCTGCATTTTTCTTCGTCAGGGCACCATCATCGAAGCATCGTCGGAGAACCTGACTGACGGCATTAGGGTTTCGGTGATCGGGGGGGCCAGGGGGGTTGTGCACATGATGTGCGATGGGTGCTGGTACTTGGCCCTTATATTGGCCCCCTATCCCTCATCAAACCTCGAGAACTCACACCCCCTTAAAGAGCATTTGAGATTTTGTAGGTTTGCTACCAATAGCCATTAAAGTGTCTGAAATGCGAACACTTTATTCAAATGGTCACAAAATTGTTTCGTGGGTTGACTTAGGCATACGGAGTTCATTCCCAGTCTAAGCATAAGGAGTTCATTCCCAGTCTAAGATCGGATTGGACCGAGGGTTACGGTAGCACATGCTGGGCTCGGGCATGTGCTGGTGCTGTATTTTTCTTCGTCGGGGCACCATCGACGGAGCATCGTGGGAGAACCTGACCGACGGCATTGGGGTTTCGGCGATCGGGGGGGCCAGGGGGGTTGTGCACATGATGTGCGATTGGTGCTGGTACGTGGCCCTTATATTGGCCCCCTATCCCTCATCAAACCTCGAGAACTTACACCCCCTTAAAGAGCACTTGATATTTTACAGGTTTGCTGCCAGTAACCATTAAAGTGTCTGAAATGGGGACACTTTATTCAAATGGTCACAAAATCCTATACACTTCAATTTTTTAGCTGAATTTTTTGTGCATGCCACCAAAAATACAAGGATTACGTCTACCAAGTTTGGGGCCAAAACTCCTTCCGAAAAAATTTTAAAAAATCCCAAACTGCAAAAAGTTTTGAAAATCATGAAAAATAGAAAACGAGTCGTCTTGCCATGAAACTTCACGTGAAGGCTTAAGGGACCATTGTATGAATTTACAACCCATAAAAATGGCATTGGCACATAGAAATATGAAGATGTGCCTAAACCCACCTACCACCCTATCGATCCACGGCTTGCGCATCCTGTCTCTCTGGCCGGCGTAGTGCACGCGCGCCCGCCCGCCCGCTCGTTTCATCGGTTGGCTTAGGCATACAGAGTTCATTCCCAATCTAAGACTAGATCGGACCGAGGGTTGTGGCAGCAAGATCGGCAGCACGCAGAGGGGGACCCAACCGATCCCCCGCTTGCACATCCTGCCCCTCTGGCCGGCTGAGCGCCCGTATGCTCATTTCGTGGGTTGACTTAGGCACACGGAGTTCATTCCCAGTCTAAGCTTGGGGAGTTCATTCCCAGTCTAAGATCGGACCAGACCGAGGGTTGCGGCAGCACATGCTAGGCTCGGGCATGTGCTGGTGCTACATTTTTCTTCGTCGGGGCACCATCACCAGAGTATCGTCGGAGAACCTGACCGACGGCATTAGGGTTTCGACGATCGGGGGGCCCGGGGGGGTTGTGCACATGATGTGCGATGGGTGCTGGTAGTTGGCCCTTATATTGGCCCTCTATCCCTCATCAAACCTTGAGAACTCACACCCCCTTAAAGAGCATTTGAGATTTTATAGGTTTGCTTCCAGTAGCCATTAAAGTGTCTAAATGGGGACACGTTTTTCAAATGGTCACAAAATCTTGCACACTTTGAGTTTTTAGCTGAATTTTTTTGTGCATGCCAACAAAAATACAAGGATCACGTCTGCCAAGTTTGGGGCCAAAAATCCTTCCGAAAAAATTTTAAAAAATCCCGAACCGTAAAAGGTTTTAAAAATCGTGAAAAATAGAAAACGAGTCGTCTTGCCATGAAACTTCACGTGAAGCCGTAAGGGACCATTGTATGAGTTTACAAGCCATAAAAATGGCATTGGCATGTAGAAATATGAAGATGTCCCTAAACCCACCTACCACCCTATCGATCCATGCCTTGCGCATCCCGTCTCTCTGGCCGACGTAGATCCCGCTCGCCCGCTCGTTTCATCAGTTGGCTTAGGCATACGGAGTTCATTCCCAGTCTAAGATCTGATCGGATAGAGGGTTGCAGTAGCAGGATCGGCAGCACATAGAGGGGGACCCGACCAATCCCCGGCTTACGCATCCCACCCTTCCGACCGACTGAGCGCCCGCATGCTTGTTTCGTGTGTTGATTTAGGCATACGAAGTTCATTCCCAGTCCAAGCATACGGAGTTCATTCTGAGTCTAAGATCAGACTGGACCGAGGGTTGTGGCAGCACATGCTGGGTTCGGGCATGTGCTGGTGCCGCATTTTTCTTCGTCGGGGCACCATCGTCGGAGAACCTGACTGGCGGCATTAGGGTTCCGATGATCGGGGGGGCCCGGGTGGTGTTCGCACATGATGTGTGATGGGTGCTAGTACTTGGCCCTTATATTGGCCCCCTATCCCTCATCAAACCTCAAGAACTCACACCCCCGTAAAGAGCATTTGAGATTTTACAGGTTTGCTGCCAGTAGCCATTAAAGGGTCTGAAATGGGGACACTTTTTTCAAATGGTCGCAAAATCTTGCACACTTCGAGTTTTTAGCTGAATTTTTTTTTGCATGCCTACAAAAATAAAAGGATCATGTCTACAAAGTTTGGGGCCCAAACGTCTTCCAAAAAAATTTTAAAAAATCCTGAACCACAAAAAGTTTCAAAAATCGTGAAAAAGAGAAAATGAGTCGTCTTGCCATGAAACTTCACGTGAAGGCTTAAGGGACCATTGTATGAATTTACAAGCCATAAAAATGGCATTCGCACGTAGAAATATGAGGATGTGCCTAAACCAACCTACCACCCTATCAATCTACGATTTACGCATCCCGTCTCCATGGCCGGCGTAGTGCCCGCTCGCCCACCCGCTCATTTCATCGGTTGGCTTAGGCATATGGAGTTCATTCCCAATCTAAGATCCAACCAGACCGAGGGTTGCGGCAGCAGGATCGGCAGCACGTAGAGGGGGACCCAACCGATCCTCGGCTTCCACATCCTGCCCCTCTGGCCAGTTGAGCGCCCGCACGCTCGTTTCGTGGGTTGACTTAGGCATACGGAGTTCATTCCCAGTCTAAGCATACATAGTTCATTCCTAGTCTAAGATTGGACCAGACTGAGGGTTGCGGTAGCACATGTCGGGGTCGGGCAAGTTCTGGTGCCTATTTTTCTTCGTCGGGGCACCATCGTCGAAGAATCGAACCAGCGGCAATGGGGTTCCGGCGATCGGGGGGGCGGGGGGTGTTTGCACATGATGTGCGATGGGTGCTGGTACTTGGCCCTTATATTGGCCCCCTATCCCTCATGAAACCTCGAGAACTCACACCTCCTTAAAGAGCATTTGAGATTTTACAGGTTTGCTGCCCGTAGCCATTAAAGTGTCTGAAATGGGGACACTTTTTTCAAATGGTCACAAAATCTTGTACAATTCGAGTTTTTAGCTGAATGTTTTTGTGCATGCCAAAAAAAATACAAGGATCACATCTACCAAGTTTGGGGCCAAAAATCTTTTTGAAAAGATCTTAAAAAATCTCAAACCGTAAAAAGTTTCGAAAATCTTGAAAAATAGAAAATGAGTCATCTTGCCATGAAACTTCACGTGAAGGCTTAAGGGACCACTGTATGAATTTACAAGCCATAAAAATGGCATTGGCATGCAGAAATATGAAGATGTGCCTAAACCCACCTACCACCCTATCGATCCACGGCTTTCGCATCCCGTCTCTCTGGCCGGCGTAGTGCCCGTCCGCCCGCTCCTTTCGTCAGTTGGCTTAGGCATACAGAGTTCATGCCCAGTCTAAGATTGGACCGGACTGAGGGTTGCGGCAGCAGGATCGACAGCACCCAGTGGGGGACCCGATCGATTCCCAGCTTGAACATCCCGCCCCTCTGGCCGGCTGAGCGCCCGTACACTCGTTTCGGGGGTTGACTTAGGCATACGGAGTTCATTCCCAGTCTAAGCATAGGGAGTTCATTCCCAGTCTAAGATCGGATCGGATCGAGGGTTGCGGTAGCACATGCTGGGCTGGGCATGTGCTGGTGCCGCATTTTTCTTCGCCGGGGCACAACGCCAGAGCATCGCCGGAGAACCTGACCGGCGACATTGGGGTTCCGGCGATCAGGGGGTGGGGGGGTGTGCGCACATGATGTGCGATGGGTACTGGTACTTTACCCTTATAGTGGCCCCCTATCCCTCATCAAACCTTGAAAACTCACATCCCTTAAAGGGCATTTGAGATTTTACAGGTTTGCTGCCAGTAGCCACTAAAGTGTCTGAAATGGGGACACTTTTTTCAAATGGTCACAAAATCTTGTACACTTTGATTTTTTAGCTGAATTTTTTTTTGCATGCCAAAAGAAATACAAGGATCACGTCTACCAAGTTTGGGGCCAAAACTCCTTCCGAAAAAATTTTAAAAAATCTTGAACTGTAAAAAGTTTCAAAAATCATGAAAAATAGAAAATGAGTCGTCTTGCCATGAATCTTCACGTGAATGCTTAAGGAACCATTGTATGAATTTAGAAGCCATAAAAATGGTATTGGCACAAAAAAAATGAAGATGTGCCTAAACCCACCTACCAACCTATCGATCCACGGCTTGCGCATGTCGTCTCTCTGGCCGATGTAGTGCCCGCCCGCCCGCTCATTTCCTCGATTCGCTTAAGCATACGGAGTTCATTCCCAGTCTAAGATTGGATCAGATTGTGGGTTGCGGTAGTAGGATCGGTAGCACACAGAGGCAGACCCAATCGATCCCCAGCTTGTGCATCCTGCCCCTCTGGCTGGCTGAGTGCCCGCACGCTTGTTTCGTGGGTTGACTTGGCATACGAAGTTCATTCACAGTCTACGTATATGGAGTTCATTCCAGTGTAAGATCAGACCGGACCGACGGTTGCAGCAGCACAAGCTGGGCTCGAGCATGTGCTGGTGCCACATTTTTTTTCATCGGGGCACCATCGTCGGAGCATCGTCGGAGAACCTGACCGACGTCATTGGGGTTTCGACGATCGGGGGGGTCGGGGGGTGTGCGCACATGATGTGCGATGGGTGCTGGTATTTGGCCCTTATATTGGCCCCCTATCCCTCATCAAACCTTGAGAACTTACACCCGCTTAAAGAGCACTTGATATTTTACAATTTTGCTGCCAGTAGCCATTAAAGTGTTTGAATTGAGGACACTTTTTTCAAATGGTCACAAAATCTTGTACACATCGAGTTTTCAGCTGAATTTTTTTATGCATGCCAACAAAAATACAAGGATCACATCTACCAAGTTTGGGGCCAAAAATTCTTTCGAAAAAATTTTAAAAAATCTCGAACCGTAAAAGGTTTTAAAAATCATGAAAAATAGAAACGAGTCATCTTGCCATGAAACTTCACGTGAAGCTTTAAGGGACCATTGTATGAATTTACAAGCCATAAAAATGGCATTGGCATGTAGAAATATGAAGATGTCCCTAAACCCACCTACCACCCTATCGATCCATACCTTGCGCATCCCGTCTCTCTGGCTGACGTAGTTCCCACTCGCCTACTCGTTTCATCAGTCGACTTAGGCATATGGAGTTCATTCCCATGTCTAAGATCAGACCGGATCGAGGGTTACGGCAGTAGGATCGACAGCACGCATAGGGGGACCCGGCTGGGGGGGTGTGCGCACATGATGGGCGATGGGTGCTGGTACTTGGCCCTTATATTGGCCCCCTTTCCCTCATCAAACCTTGAGAACTCACAACCCCTTAAAGAGCATTTGAGATTTTACAGGTTTGCTGCCAGTAGCCATTAAAGTGTCAGAAATAGGGATATTTTTTTCAAATGGTCACAAAATCTTGTATAGTTTGAGTTTTTAGCTGAATTTTTTTATGCATGCGAAGAAAAATACAAGGATCACGTCTACCAAGTTTTGGGCCAAAACGCCTTCCGAAAAAATTTTAAAAAATCCAAAACCGCAAAAAGTTTTAAAAATCGTGAAAAATAGAAAAGGAGTCGTCTTGTCATGAAACTTCACGTGAAGGCTTAAGGGACCATTGTATGAATTTACAAGCCATAAAAATGGCATTGGCACGTAGAAATATGAAGATGTGCCTAAACCCACCTACCACTCTATCAATCCACGGCTTGCGCATCCCGTCTCTCTGGCCGACGTAGTGCCCGCCTGCCCGCCCACCCAACTTGTTTCGTCGGTTAGCTTAGGCATATGAAGTTTATTCCTAGTCTAAGATCGAACTGGACCGAGGGTTGCGGTAGCAGGATCGGCAGCATGCAGAGGGGGACCCGACCGATCCCCAGCTTACGCATCCCGCCCCTCTGGCCGGTTGAGTGCCTGCATGCTCATTTCGTCGGTTGACTTAGGCATATGGAGTTCATTCCCAGTCTAAGCACAGGAGTTTATTCCCAGTCTAAGATCGGACTGGACCGAGGGTTACGGCAGCAAGATTGGCAGCACGCAGAGGGGAATCCGATCGATCCTCGGCTTGCGCATCCTGCCCCTCTGGCTGGCTGAGTGCCCGCACGCTCATTTCGTGGGTTGACTTAGGCATACAGAGTTCATTCCCAGTCTAAGCGTACGGAGTTCATTCCTAGTCTAAGATCGGACCGGACCGAGGGTTATGGTAGCACATGAGGCGCTCGGGCATGTACTGGTGCTGAATTTTTCTTCGTCGGGGCACCATCACCGGAGCATCACCGGAGAACCTAACCGGTGGCATTGAGGTTCCGGGGATCGGGGGCCCGGGGGGTGTGCGCATATGATGTCCGATGGGTGCTGGTACATGGCCCTTATATTGGCCCCCTATCCCTCATCAAACCTCGAGAACTCGCACCCCCTTAAAGAGCATTTGAGATTTTATAGGTTTGCTACCAGTAGCCATTAAAGTGTCTAAAAACGAGTCGTCTTGCCATGAAACTTCACGTGAAGGCTTAAGGGACCATTGTATGAATTTACAAGCCATAAAAGTGGCATTGGCACGTAGAAATATGAGGATGTGCCTAAACCCACCTACCACCTTGTCGATCCACAGCTTGCGCATCCCGTCTCTCTAGCCGGCGTAGTGCCCGCCTGCCCGCTCGTTTCATCGTTTGGCTTAGGCATACGGAGTTCATTCCCTATGTAAGATTGGATCGAACTGAGGGTTGCAGCAGCAAGATCGGCGGCATGTAGAGGGGGACCCGGTCGATCCCCGGCTTGCGCATCCCGCCCCTCTGGCCGTCTGAGCGCCCGCGTGCTCATTTCGTGGGTTGACTTAGGCATACGGACTTCATTCCCAACCTAAGCATACGGAGTTCATTCCCAATCTAAGATCAGACCAGACCAAGGGTTGTGGCAACACATACTGGGCTCGGGATGTGCTGGTGCCGTATTTTTCTTCGTCGGATTACCTGACCGATGGCATTGGGGTTCCGATGATCGGGCATGTGTTGGCTTAGGCATACGGAGTTCATTCCTAGTCTAAGATTAGAACGGACCGAGGGTTGCGGTAGCAGCATCGACAGCACGTAGAGGGGGACCCGATCGATCCCCAGCTTGCGCATCCCGCCCCTCTGGCCGGCTAAGCGCCTGCACGGTCGTTTCGCGGGTTGATTTAGGCATACGGAGTTCATTCCCAGTCTAAGCATACGGAGTTCATTCCCAGACTAAGATCAGACCAGACCGAGGGTTACGACAGCACAAGCTGGGCACGAGCATGTGCTGGAGCCACATTTTTCTTCACCGGGGCACCATCGTCGGAGCATCGCCGGAGAACCTGACCGGTGGCATTGGGGTTCCGACGATCGGGGGGGCCGGGAGGGGGTGAGCGCATATGATGTGCGATGGGTGCTGGTACTTGGCCCTTATATTGTCCCCCTATCCCTCATCAAACTTCGAGTACTCACACCCTCTTAAAGAGCATTTGAGATTTTACAGGTTTGCTGCCAATAGCCATTAAAGCGTCTGAAATGGGGACACTTTTTTCAAATGGTCACAAAATCTTGTGCACTTCGAGTTTTTAGCTGAATTTTGTTTTGCATGCCAACAAAAATACAAGGATTACGTCTACCAAGTTTGGGGCCAAAACTACTTCCAAAAAAATATTAAAAAATCCCGAACCGTAAAAAGTTTTAAAAATCGTGAAAAATAGAAAACGGGTCGTCTTGCAATGAAACTTCACGTGAAGGCTTAAGGGAGCATTGTATGAATTTACAAGCCATAAAAATGGCATTGGCATGCAGAAATATGAAGATGTGCCTAAACTCACCTACCACCCTATCGATCAATAGCTTGTGCATCCCGTCTCTCTGGCCGACGTAGTGCCCGCCCGCCAATCCGCTCGTTTCGTCAGTTTTCTTAGGCATACAGAGTTCATTCCCAATCTAAGATCAGATCGGACCAAGGGTTGTGATAGTAGGATCGACAGCACACAGAGAGGGACACGGTCGATCCTCAGCTTACGCATTCCGTCCCTCTGGCCGGCTGAGCGCCCGCACGCTCGTTTCGTGGGTTGACATAGGGATATGGAATTCATTCCAAGTCTAAGCATACGGAGTTCATTCCCAGACTAAGATCAGACCAGACCGAGGGTTGCGGCACATTCCCAGACTAGGCTCGGGCATGTGCTGCAGCCACATTTTTCTTCACCGGGGCACCATCGTCGGAGCATCGCCGGAGAACCTGATCGGTGGCAATGGGGTTCCGGCGATCGGGGGGGCTGGGAGGGGGTGAGCGCACATGATGTGCGATGGGTGCTGGTACTTGGCCCTTATATTGGCCCCCTATCCCTCATCAAACTTTGAGTACTCACACCCCCTTAAAGAGCATTTGAGATTTTACAGGTTTGCTGCCAATAGCCATTAAAGTGTCTGACATGGGGACACTTTTTTCAAATGGTCACAAAATCTTGTACACTTTGAATTTTTAGCTGAATTATTTTTTGCATGCCAATAAAAATACAAGGATTACGTCTACCAAGTTTGGGGCCAAAAATCCTTCCAAAAAAATTTTAAAAAATCCCGAACCGCAAAAAGTTTTCAAAATATGGGTCGTCTTGCCATGAAACTTCACGTGAAGGCTTAAGGGACCATGGTATGAATTTACAAGACATAAAAATGGCATTCGCACACAAAAATATGAAGATGTGCCTAAACCCACCTACCACCCTATCGACCCACGGCCTGCGCATCCCATCTCTCTGGTCGGCGTAGTGCCCGCCTGCCCGCCCGCCCGCTTGTTTCGTCAGTTGGCTTAGGCATAAGAGTTCATTCGCTGTCTAAGATTGGACCGGATCGATGGTTGTGGCAGCAAGATCAGCAGTACGTAGAGTTGGACTGGGCCGATCCCCGGCTTGCGCATCCCGCCCCTCTGGCCGGTTGAGCTCCCGCACGCTCGTTTCGTGGGTTGACTTAGGCATACGGAGTTCATTCCCAGTGTAAGCATACGGAGTTCATTCCCTGTCTAAGATCGGACCAGATCGAGGGTTACGGTAGCACATGCTGGGCTCGGGCATGTGCTGGTGCTGTATTTTTCTTCATCGGGGCACCATCGCCGAAGCATCGTTGGAGAACCTGACCGGCGAAATTGGGGTTCCGACGATCGGGGGAGCCGGGGGGTGTGCGCACATGATGTGCGATGGGAGCTGGTACTTTGCCCTTATATTGGCCCCCTATCCCTCACCAATCCTCGAGAACTCACACCCCCTTAAAGAGCGTTTGAGATTTTACAGGTTTGCTGCTAGTAGCCATTAAAGTGTCTGAAATGGGGACACTTTTTTCAAATGGTCACAAAATCTTGTACACTTCGAGTTTTTAGCTAAATTTTTTTGTGCATGCCAACAAAAACACAAGGATCGCGTCTACCAAGTTTAGGGCCAAAAAAGGATTTTCGAAAAAATTTAAAAAAATCTCAAACCGTAAAAAGTTTCAAAAATCATGAAAAATAGAAAACGAGTCGTCTTGCCATGAAACTTCACGTGAAGGCTTAAGGGACCATTGTATGAATTTACAAGCCATAAAAATGGCATTGGCATGCAGAAATATGAAGATGTGCCTAAACTCACCTACCACCTTATCGATCCATGACTTGCGCATCCTATCTCTCTGGCCGGCGTAGTGCCCACGCGCCCGCCCGCCCCCTCATTTCGTCAGTTAGCTTAGGCATATGGAGTGCATTCCCAGTCTAAGATCAGACCTGACCAAGGGTTGCGGTAGCAGGATCGGTAGCACGTAGAGGGGGACCTGATCTATCCTCGGCTTGCGCATCCCACCCCTCTGTCCGGCTAAGTGCCCGCACGCTTGTTTCGTGGGTTGACTTAGGCATACGGAGTTCATTCGTAGTCTAAGCATAGGAGTTCATTCCCAGTCTAAGATCAGACCGAACTGAGGGTCGTGAAAGTAGATGCTGGGCTCGGGCATGTGCTGGGGCTGCATTTTTCTTCGTCGGGGCACCATCGTCGGAGAACCTGATCGACGACATTGGGGTTTCGACAATTGGGTGGGCCGGGGGGTGTGCGCACATGATGTGCGATGGGTGCTGGTACTTGGCCCTTAGATTGGCCCTCTATCCCTCATCAAACCTCGAGAACTCGCACCCCCATAAAGAGCATTTGAGATTTTATAGGTTTGCTGCCAGTAGCCATTAAAGTGTCTGAAATGGGGACACTTTTTTCAAATGGTCACAAAATCTTGTACACTTCGAGTTTTTAGCTGAATTGCTTTGTGCATGCCAAGAAAAATACAAGGATCACGTCTACCAAGTTTGGGGCAAAAAATGCTTCCGAAAAAATTTAAAAAAATCTCGAACCGTAAAAAATTTCAAAAATCATGAAAAATAGAAAACGAGCTGTCTTGCCATGAAACTTCACGTGAAGGCCTAAGGGACCATTGTATGAATTTACAAGGCATAAAAATGGCATTGGCATGTAAAAATATGAAGATGTGCCTAAACCCACCTTCCACCCTATCGATCCACGGCTTGCGCATCCCGTCTCTCTAGCCGGCATAGTGCCCGTCCGCCCGCTCATTTCGTCAGTTGGCTTAGGCATACGGAGTTCATTCGTAGTCTAAGATCAGACTAGATCGAGGGTTGTGGCAGCAGGATCGGTAGCACGCAGAGGGGGACCCGATCGATCCTCAGCTTATGCATCTCACCACTCTGGCCGGTTGAACGCCCGTACGCTCGTTTAATGGGATGACCTAGGCATACGGAGTTCATTCCAGTCTAAGATCGAACCAGACTGAGGGTTACGGCAGCACATGCTGGGTCGGGCATGTGCTGCTGTCGCATTTTTCTTCGTCGGGGTACCATCACCGGACCATCGTCGGGAACCTGACCGGCGGCATTGGGGTTCCGATGATCAGGGCGGCCGGGGGGGGTGTGCGCACATGATGTGTGATGGGTGCTGGTACTTGGTCCTTATATTGGCCCCTTGGCCCTCATCAAGCCTCGAGAAGTCACACCCCCTTAAAGAGCATTTGAGATTTTATAGGTTTGCTGCCAGTAGCCATTAAAGTGTCTAAAATGGGGACACTTTTTTCAAATGGTCACAAAATCTTGTACACCTCGAGTTTTTAGCTGAATTTTTTGTGCATGCCAACAAAAATACAAGGATCACGTCTACCAAGTTTGGGGCCAAAACTCCTTCCGAAAAAATTTTAAAAAATCCCGAACTGCAAAAAGTTTCAAAAATCGTAAAAAATAGAAAACGAGTCGTCTTGCCATGAAACTTCATGTGAAGTCTTAAGGGACCATTGTATGAATTTACAAGACATAAAAATGGCATTGGCATGCAGAAATATGAAGATGTTCTTAAACGCACCTACCACCCTATCGATCCACGGCTTGCGCATCCTATCTCTCTGGCCGGCGTAGTGCCCGCCCGCCCGCCCGCTCATTTCGTCGGTTGACTTAGGCATACGAAGTTCATTCCCAGTCTAAGATCAGACCGGACTGGGGGTTGCAACAGCAAGATCGGCAGCATGCAGAGGGGGACCCGACCGATCTCCCACTTACGCATCTCTCTGGCCGACTGAAAGCCCGCATGCTCGTTTCGTGGGTTGACCTAGGCATACGAGTTCATTCCCAGTCTAAGCTACAGAGTTCATTCCCAGTCTAAGATCAGACCAAACCCAGGGTTGCGGAAGCACATGCTGGGCTCAGGCATGTGCTGGTGCTGCATTTTTCTTCACCGGGGTATCATTGCCGAAGAACCTGACCGGTGGCATTGGGGTTCCGACGATCGGGGGGGCCGGGGGGTGTGCGCACATGATGTGCGATGGGTGCTGGTACTTGGCCCATATATTGGCCCCTATCCCTCATCAAACCTTGAGAACTCACACCTCCTGAAAGAGCATTTGAGATTTTATAGGTTTGCTGCCAGTAGCCATTAAAGTGTCTGAAATGGGGACACTTTTTTCAAATGGTCACAAAATCGTGTACAATTCGAGTTTTTAGCTGAATTTTTTTGTGCATGCCAAAAAAAATACAAGGATCACGTCTGCCAAGTTTAGGGCCAAAACTCCTTTCAAAAAAATTTTAAAAAATCTCGAACCTCAAAAAGTTTCAAAAATCACGTAAAATAAAAAATGAGTCATCTTGCCATGAAACTTCACGTGAAGGCTTAAAGGACCATTGTATGAATTTACAAGCCATGAAAATGGCATTGGCATGCAGAAATATGAAGATGTGCCTAAACCCACCTACCACCCTATCGATCCACGGCTTACGCATCCTGTCTCTCTGGCCAGAGTAGTGCCTGCCCGCCCGCCCGCTCATTTTATCGGTTGGCTTAGGCATACGGAGTTCATTCCAGTCTAAGATGGGATCGGACTGAGGGTTACGGCAGCAAGATCGATAGCACGTAGAGGGGGACCCGATCGATCCTCGGCTTGCGCATCTTGCCCCTTTGGCCGGCTGAGCGCCCATACGCTCGTTTCATGGGTTGACTTAGGCATACGGAGTTCATTCCCAGGCTAAGCATATGGAGTTCATTCCCAGTCGAAGATCGGATTGGACCGAGGGTTACAACAGCACTTGCTGGGTTTGGGCATGTGCTGGTGCTGCATTTTTCTTCGTCGGGGCACCATCGTCGGAGTATCGTCTGAGAACCTGACCTGTGACATTGGGGTTCCGACGATCAAGGGGCCGGGGGGGTGTGCGCACATGATGTGCGATGGGTGCTGGTACTTAGCCCGTATAATATCCCCTTATCCCTCATCAAACCTCGAGAACTCACGCCCCCTTAAAAAGCATTTGAGATTTTACAGGTTTGCTGCCAGTAGCCATTAAAGTGTCTAAATTGAAGACAATTTTTTCAAATGGTCACAAAATCTTGTACACTTCGAGCTTTTAGCTGAATTTTTTTGTGCATGCCAAAAAAAAAAATACAAGAATCACGTCTACCAAGTTTGGGGCCAAAACTCCTTCCGAAAAAATTTTAAAAAATCCCGAACCGTAAAAAGTTTCAAAAATCATGAAAAATAGAAAACGAGTCGTCTTGCCATGAAACTTCACGTGAAAGCTTAAAGGACCATTGTATGAATTTACAAGCCATAAAAATGGCATTGGCACATAGAAATATGAAGATGTGCCTAAATGCACTTACCACCCTACCGATCCATGGCTTGCGCTTCCGTCTCTCTGGCCGGCGTAGTGCCCGCCCGCCCGCTCGTTTCGTTGATTGGCTTAGGCATACGGAGTTCATTCCCAGTCTAAGATCAGATCGGATCGAGGGTTGCGGCAACAGGATCGGCAACACGCAAAGGGCGACCCGACCGATCCCTAGCTTACGCATCCCGTCCATCTGGCCGGCTGAGCGCCAGCACGCTCGTTTCGTGAGTTGACTTAGGCATACGAGTTCATTCCTAGTCGAAGCATACGGATTTCATTCCCAGTCTAACATTGGACCGAACCAAGGGTTGCGGCCGCACATGCTGGGCTCGGGGTTGGGGCACCATCGTCGAACCATCGTCGGAGAACCTGACCGACGGCATTGGGGTTTCGGTGATCGGGGCGGCTGGAGGGGTGTGCGCACATGATGTACGATGGGTGCTGGTACTTGGCCCTTATATTGGCCCTCTGGCCCTCATCAAGCTTCGAGAAGTCACACCCCCTTAAAGAGCATTTGAGATTTTACAGGTTTGCTGCTAGTAGCCATTAAAGTGTTTGAAATGGGGACACTTCGAGTTTTTAGCTGAATTTTTTTATGCATGCCAACAAAAATATAAGGATCACGTCTACCAAGTTTGGGGCCAAAATTCCTTCTGAAAAAATTTTAAAAAATCTTGAACCTCAAAAAGTTTTGAAAATCGTGAAAAATAGAAAACGAGTCAACTTGCCATTAAAACTTCACGTGAAAGCTTAAGGGACCATTGTATGAATTTAGAAGCCACAAAAATGGCATCAGCATGCAAAAATATGAAGATGTGCCCAAACCCACCTACCACCCTATCGATCCACGGCTTGCGCATCCTGTCTCTCTGGCCGGCATAGTGCCCACACGCTCGTTTCGTTGGTTGGCTTAGGCGTACAGAGTTCATTCCAGTCTAAGATCAGACCAGACCGAGGGTTGTGGTAGTAGGATCAGCAGCACGTAGAAGGGGACCCAGTCGATCCCCGGCTTGTGCATTCCTCCCCTCTGGCCGGCTGAGTGCCCGCACGCTCATTTCCTATGTTGACTTAGTAATATGGAGTTCATTCCCAGTCTAGGCATACGGAGTTCATTCCCAGTCTAAGATCGGACTGGACCAAGGGTTGCAGCAGCACATTCTGGGCTCAGGCATGTATTGGTGCCGTATTTTCTTCACCGGGGCACCATCGCCGGAGCATCGTCGGAGAACCTGACCGGCGGCATTGGGGTTCCGACGATCGGGGGGCCGGGGGAGTGTGCGCACACGATGTGCAATGGGATCTGGTGCTTGGCCTTTATATTGGCCCCCTATCCCTCATCAAACCTCAAGAACTCACACCCCCTTAAAGAGCTTTCGAGATTTTACAGGTTTGCTGCCAGTAGCCATTAAAGTGTCTGAAATGGGGACACTTTTTTCAAATCAACACAAAATCTTGTACACTTCGAGTTTTTAGCTGAATTTTTTTGTGCATGCCAACAAAAATAAAAGGATCATGTCTACGAAGTTTGGGGCCAAAAATCCTTTCGAAAAAATTTAAAAAAATATCGAACCGCAAAAGTTTTGAAAATCGTGAAAAATAGAAAACGAGTCGTCTTGCCATGAAACTTCACGTGAAGGCTTAAGGGACCATTGTATGAATTTACAAGCCATAAAAATGGCATTGGCACGTAGAAATATGAAGATGTGCCTAAACCCACCTACCACCCTATCGATCCACGGCTTGTGCATCCCGTCTTTCTGGCCGGCGTAGTGCCCGCCCGCTCGCCCGCCTGCTTATTTCATCCGTTGGCTTAGGCATACAGAGTTCATTCCCAGTCTAGGATCGGACCAGACCAAGGGTTGTGGCAGTAGGATCGACAGCACGTAGAGGGGGACCCGATCGATCCCCGGCTTGCACATCCCGCCCATCTGGCCGACTGAGCGCCTGCACGCTCATTTTGTGTGTTGACTTAGGCATACGAAGTTCATTCCCAGTCAAAGCATACGGAGTTCATTCCCAGTCTAAGATTGGAGTGGATCGAGGATTGCAGCAGCACATGCTGGGCTCGGGCATGTGTTGGTGTCACATTTTTCTTCACCGGGGCAACACCGTCGGAGCATTGTCGGAGAACCTGACCGACGGCATTGGGGTTCCGGTGATCGGGGGGGTCGGGGGTGTGCGCACATGATGTGCGGTGGGTGCTAGTACTTAACCCTTACATTGGCCCCCTATCCCTCATCAAACCTCAAGAAATCACACCCCCTTAAAGAGCATTTGAGATTTTACAGGTTTGCTACTAGTAGCCATTAAAGTGTCTGAAATGGGACACTTTTTTCAAATGGTCACAAAATCTTGTACGCTTCGAGTTTTTAGCTGAATTTTTTTGTGCATGCCAACAAAAATACAAGGATCATGTCTACCAAGTTTGGGGCCAAAAATTCTTCTGAAAAAATTTTAAAAAATCCCAAACCGTAAAAAGTTTTGAAAATCACGAAAAATAGAAAACGAGTTGTCTTGCCATGAAACTTCATGTGAAGGCTTATGGGACCATTGTATGAATTTACCAGCCATAAAATTGGCATTGGCACGTAGAAATATGAAGATGTGCCTAAACCCACCTACCACCCTATGGATCCACGGCTTGCGCATCCCGTCTCTCTGGCCGGCGTAGTGCCTGCCCGCCCGCCAGGTCGTTTCGTCGGTCGACTTATTCATATGGAGTTCATTCCCAATCTAAGATTAGACTGGACCGAGTGTTGCGGCAGCAGGATTAGTAGCACGCAGTGGGGGACCCGATCGATCCCCAGCTTGCGCATCCCGACCCTCCGGCCGGCTGAGCGCCCGCACACTTGCTTCGTGGGTTAACTTAGGCATACGGAGTTCATTCCCAAACTAAGCTTACGGAGTTCATTCCCAGTCTAAGATCAGACGGGACCGAGGGTTGCTGCAGCACATGCTGGGCTCGAGCATGTGCTGGTGCTGCATTTTTCTTCGCCAGGGCACCATCGTCGGAGCATCATCGAAGAACCTGACCGACGGCATTGGGGTTCCAGCGATCGGGGGAGCCGGGGGGTGTTCGCACGTGATGTACGATGGGTGCTGGTACTTGGCCCTTATATTGGCCCCCTATCCCTCATCAAACCTTGAGAACCCACACCCCCTTAAAGAGCATGTGAGATTTTACAGGTTTGCTGCCAGTAGCCATTAAACTGTTTGAAATGGGGACACTCTTTTCAAATGGTCACAAAATCTTGTACACTTTGAGTTTTTAGCTAAATTTTTTCGTGCATGCCAAAAAAAATACAAGGATCACGTCTACCAAGTTTGGGTTCAAACCCCTTCTGAAAAAATTTTAAAAAATCCCGAACCACAAAAAATTTCAAAAATCGTGAAAAATAGAAAATGAGTCGTCTTGCCATGAAACTTCATGTGAAGGATTAAGGGACCATTGTATAAATTTACAAGCCATAAAAATGGCATTGGCAGGCAAAAATATGAAGATGTGCCTAAACACACCTACCACCCAATCGATCCACGGCTTGCGCATCCCGTCTCTCTGGCCGGCATAGTGGCCGCCCGCCCGCCCGCTCGTTTTGTCGGTTGGCTTACGCATATGGAGTTCATTCCCAGTCTAAGATCAGACCGGACTGAGGGTTGAGGCAGCAGGATCGGTAGCACGCAGAAGATGACCCGACCGATCCTCGGCTTGCGCATCCCGCCCCTCTGGCCGGCTGAGCGCCCGCACACTCATGTCGTGGGTTGACTTTGGCATACAGAGTTCATTCCTAGTCTAAGCATACGGAGTTCATTGCCAGTCTAAGATTGAACTAGACCGAGGGTTGTGGTAGCACATGCTAGGCTCGACCATGTGCAGGTGCCGCATTTTTCTTCGTCGGGGCACCATCGTCGGAGCATCGTCAGAGAACCTGACCGACTGCATTGGGGTTCCGACGATCGGGGGGGCCGGGGGGTGTGCACTCATGATGTGCGATGGGTAGTGGTACTTGGCCCTTATATTGGCCCGCTATCCCTCATCAAACCTCGAGAACTCACACCCCCTTAAAGAGCATTTGAGATTTTACAGGTTTGCTGCCAGTTGCCATTAAAGTGTTTGAAATGGGGACACTTTTTTCAATTGGTCACAAAATCTTGTACACTTCACGTTTTTAGCTGAATTTTTTTGTGCATGCCAACAAAAATACAAGGATCATGTCTACCAAGATTGGGGCCAAAACTCCTTCTGAAAAAATTTTAAAAAATCCCGAACCACAAAAAGTTTCGAAAATCATGAAAAATAGAAAATGAGTCGTCTTGCCATGAAACTTCATGTGAAGGATAAAGGGACCATTTTATGAATTTAGAAACCATAAAAATGGCATTGGCAGGCAAAAATATGAAGATGTGCCTAAACACAACTAGCACCCTATCGATCCACGGCTTGCGCATCCCGTCTCTCTGGCCGGCGTAGTGGCCGCCCGCCCATCCATTCGTTTTGTCGGTTGGCTTAGGCATATGGAGTTCATTCCCAGTCTAAGATCGGACTGAACTGAGAGTTGCGACAGCAGGATCGGTAGCACGTAGAAGCGGACCCGACCGATCCCCGGCTTGCGCATCCCACCCCTCTGGCCGACTGAGCGCTCGCACGCTAGTTTCATGGGTTGACTTAGGCATACAGAGTTCATTCCTAGTCTAAGCATACGGAGTTCATTCCTAGTCTAAGATCGGACCGGACCGAGCGTTACGACAGCACATGCTGGGCTCCAGCATGTGCTAGTGCCACATTTTTCTTCGTCGAGGCACCATCGTCGGAGCATCGTCGGAGAACCTGATCGGCGACATTGGGGTTCTGACGATCGGGGGGGCCGGGGGGTGTGCGCACATGATGTGCGATGGGCGCTAGTACTTGCCCTTATATTGGTCGCTTATCCCTCATCAAACCTCGAGAACTCACACCCCCTTAAAGAGCATTTGAGATTTTACAGGTTTGCTGCCAGTAGCCATTAAAGTGTCTGAAATGGGCACACTCTTTTCAAATGGTCACAAAATCTTAAAAAATCCCGAACCACAAAAAGTTTTGAAGATCGTGAAAAATAGAAAACGAGTCGTCTTGCCATGAAACTTCACGTGAAGGCTTAAGGGACAATTGTATGAATTTACAAGCTATAAAAATGGCATTGGCATGCAGAAATATGAAGATGTGCCTAAACCCACCTACCACCCTATCGATCAACGGCTTGCACATCCCGTCTCTCTGGCCAACGTAGTGCCGGCCCGCCCGTCCGCTCATTTCGTCGGTTGGCTTAGGCATACGAACTTCATTCCTAGTCTAAGGTCAGACCGGACTGAGGGTTGTGGCAGCAGGATCGACAGCACGCAGAGGGTGACCAGGCTGATCCTCGATTTACGCATCCCGCCCTTCTGGTCGGCTGAGTGCCCACATGCTCGTTCTGTGGGTTGACTTAGGCATACTGATTTTATTCCCAATCTAAGCATACGGGGTTCATTCCCAGTCTAAGATCGAACCGAACCGAGGGTTGTGGCAGCACATGCTGGGCTCGAGCATGTGCTAGTGCCGCATTATTCTTCGTCGAGGCACCATCATCGGAGCATCGTCGGAGAACCTGACCAGCGCCATTGTGGTTCCGGCGATCGAGGGGGCTGGGGGGGTTTGCGCACATGATGTACGATGGGTGCTGGTACTTGGACCTTACATTGGCCCCCTATCCCTTATCAAACCTCGAGAACTCACACCCCCTTAAAGAGCATTGGAGATTTTACAGGTTTGCTGCCAGTAGCCACTAAAGTGTCTGAAATGGGGACACTCTTTTCAAATGGTCACAAAATCTTGTACACTTTGAGTTTTAGCTGAATGTTTTTATGCATGCCAACAAAAATACAAGGATCACGTCTACCAAGTTTGTGGCCAAAACTTTTTTTGAAAAAATTTTAAAAAATCCCGAATCGTAAAAAGTTTCAAAAATCGTGAAAAATAGAAAACGAGTCGTCTTGCCATGAAACTTCACATGAAGGCTTAAGGGACCATTGCATGAATTTACAAGCCTCTAAAATGGCATTGGCATGGAGAAATATGAAGATGTGCCTAAACCCACCTACCACCCTATTGATCCACGGCTTGCGTGTCCCATCTCTTTGGCCGACGTAGTGCCCGCCCGCCCGTCCGCCCGCTCATTTCGTCGGTTGGCTTAGGCATACGGAGTTCATTCCCAGTCAAGATCGACCGGACCGACGGTTGCGGCGGCAAATGCTGGGCTCGGGAATGTGCTGGTGTTGCATTTTTATTCGTCAAGGCACCATCACCGGAGCATCGCCGGAGAACCTGACCGGTGGCATTGGGGTTCCGGCGATCGGGGGGCCCGGGGGGGTGTGCAAACATGATGTGTGATGGGTGCTGCTACTTGGACCTTATATTGGCCCCCTATCCCTCATCGAACCTCGAGAACTCACACCCCCTTAAAGAGCTTTTGAGATTTTACAGGTTCGCCGCCAGTAGCCATTAAAATGTTTGAAATGGAGACACTTTTTTCAAATGGTCACAAAATCTTGTACACTTCGAGTTTTTAGCTGAATTTTTTTGTGCAAGCCAACAAAAAAACAAGGATCACGCCTAGTTTGGGGCCAAAACTCCTTCCATAAAAATTTTAAAAAATCCTGAACCGCAAAAATTTTCAAAAATCGTGGAAAATAGAAAACAAGTCGTCTTGCCATGAAACTTCACATGAAGGCTTAAGGGACCATTGTATGAATTTACAAGGCATAAAAATGGCATTGGCACGCAGAAATATGAAGATGTGTCTAAACCCACCTACCACCCTATCGATCCACGGCTTGCGCATCCCGTCTCTCTGGCTGGTGTAGTTCCCGTCTGCCCACCCGCCCGTTCGTTTCATCAGTTGGCTTAGGCATACAGGTTCATTGCCAGTCTAAGATCAGATCGAACTGAGGGTTGTGGCAGCAGGATCGACAGCACGTAGAGGGAGACCCGATCGATCCCCATCTTACGAATCCTGCCCCTCCGGTCGGCTGAGCGCTCGCACGCTCATTTCGTGGGTTGACTTAGGCATACGGAGTTTATTCCCAGTCTAAGATCGGACCAGACCGAGGGTTACAGCAGCACATACTGGGCTCGGGCATGTGCTGGTGCCATATTTTTCTTCACCGGGGCACCATCATCTGAGCATCGCCGGAGAACCTGACTGTCTGCATTGGGGTTCCGGCGATCGGAGGGCCAGGGGGTGTGCGCACATGATGTGCGATGGGTGCTGGTACTTGGCCCTTATATTGGCCCCCTATCCCCCATCAAACCTCGAGAACTCACACCCCCTTAAAGTGCATTTGAGATTTTACAGGTTTGCTGCCAGTAGCCATTAAAGTGTCTGAAATGGGGACACTTTTTTCAAATGGTCACAAAATCTTGTACACTTCGAGTTTTTAGCTGAATTTTTTTATGCATGCCAACAAAAATACAAGGATCATGTCTACCAAGTTTAGGGCCAAAACACTTTCTGAAAAAATTTTAAAAAATCTCAAACCACAAAAAGTTTCAAAAATCATGAAAAATAAAAAATGAGTCATTTTGCCATGAAACTTCACGTGAAGGCTTAAGGGACCATTTTATGAATTCACATGCCATACAAATGGCATTCGCACATAGAAATATGAAGATGTGCCTAAACCCACCTACCACCCTATCGATCCACGGCTTGCGCATCCCATCTCTCTGGTCGACGTAGTGCCCGCCCGCCCGCCCGCTCGTTTCTTCGATTAGCTTAGGCATACGCAGTTCATTCCCAAACTAAGATCAGACCCGACCTAGGGTTGTGGCAGCAGGATTGGCAACACGTAGAGGGGGACCCGGCCGATCCCCGACTTGCGCATCCCGCCCCTCTGGCTGACTAAGCGCCCGTACGCTCGTTTCGTGGGTTGACTTAGGCATACGTAGTTCATTCCCAGTCTAAGCAAATGGAGTTCATTTCCAGTCTAACATCAAACTGGACCGAGGTTTACGGCAATACATGCTGGGCTCGAGCATGTGGTGGTGCTGCATTTTTCTTCACCGGGGCACCATCACCGGAGCATCGCCGAAGAACCTGACCGACGGCATTGGGGTTTCGACGATCGGGGGGGCTAGGGGGTGTGCGCACATGATGTGCGATGGGTGCTGGTACTTGGCCCTTATATTGGCCCCCTATCCCTCATCAAACCTCAAGAACTCACACCCCTTTAAAGTGCATTTGAGATTTTACAGGTTTGCTGCCAGTAGCCATTAAAGTGTCTGAAATGGGGACACTTTTTTCAAATGGTCACAAAATCTTGTACTCTTCGAGTTTTTAGCTGAATTGTTTTATGCATGCCAATAAAAATACAACGATCACGTCTACCAGGTTTAGGGCCAAAACACCTTCTGAAAAAATTTTAAAAAATCTCGAACCGTAAAAAGTTTCAAAAATCATGAAAAATAAAAAACGAGTCGTCTTGCCATGAAACTTCACGTGAAGGCTTAAGGGACCATTGTATGAATTTACAAGCCATAAAAATGGCATTGGCACATAGAAATATGAAGATGTGCCTAAACCCACCTACCATCCTATCGATCCAAGGCTTGCGCATCCCGTCTCTCTGGCTGGTGTGGTGCCCGTCCGCCCGCCCGCCCGCTCGTTTCGTTGGTTGGCTTAGGCATACAGGTTCATTCCCAGTCTAAGATTAGACCAGATCGAGGGTTGCAGCAGTAGGATCGACAGCACGCAAAGGGGGACATGATCGATCTCCGTCTTGCGCATCCCGCCCCTCTGCCCGGCTGAGCGCCCGCACGCTTGTTTCGTGGGTTGACTTAGGCATATAGAGCTCATTCCCAGTCTAAGCATACGGAGTTCACTCCCAGTCTAAGATCGAACTGAACCGAGGGTTACGACAGCACATGCTGGGCTCGGGCATGTGCTGGTGCCGCATTTTTCTTCATCGGGGTACCATCGTCGGAGCATCGTCGAAGAACCTGACCGACGGCATTGGGGTTCTGGCGATCGGGGGGGCCAGGGTGTGTGCGCACATGATGTGCGATGGGTGCTGGTACTTGGCCCTTATAATGGCCCCCTATCCCTCATCAAATCTCAAGAACTCACACCCCTTTATTGTGCATTTGAGATTTTACAGGTTTGCTGTCAGTAGCCATTAAAGTGTCTGAAATGGGGACACTTTTTTCAAATGGTCACAAAATCTTCTACACTTCGAGTTTTTAGCTGAATTTTTTTGTGCATGGCAAAAAAATACAAGGATCACGTCTTCTAAGTTTGGGGGTAAAACTCCTTTCGAAAAAATTTTAAGAAATCCTGAACCGCAAAAAGTTTCAAAAATCATGAAAAATAGGAACCGAGTCGTCTTGCCAGGAAACTTCACGTGAAGGCTTAAGGGACCACTGTATGAATTTACAAGCCATAAGAATGGCATTGGCACACAAAAATATAAAGATGTGCCTGAACCCAACTACCACCCTATCGATCCACAGCTTGCGCATCCCATCTCTCTGGCCGGCGTAGTGCCCGCCCACTTGTTTCGTCGGTTGGCTTAGGCATACGGAGTTCATTCCCAGTCTAAGATCAGACCAAACCGAGGGTTGCGGTAACAGGATCGATAGCACGTAGAGGGGGACCCAGTCGATCCCCAGCTTGCGCATCCCGCCCCTCTGGCCGGCTAAGCGCCTGCACGCTCGTTCCGTGGGTTGACTTAGGCATACGAAGTTCATTCCCACTCTAAGATCGGACCGGACCGAGGGTTGTGGCAGCACATGCTAGGCTCGAGCATGTGCTAGTGTCACATTTTTCTTTGTCGGGGAACCATCGCCGGAGCATCACCAGAGAACCTGACCGGCGGCATTGGGGTTTCGACGATCGGGGGGGCCCCGGGGGGGTGTGCGCACATGATGTGCGATGGGTGCTGGTACTTGGCCCCCTATCCCTCATCAAACCTCGAGAACTCACACCCCCTTAAAGAGCATTTGAGATTTTACAAGTTTGCTGCCAGTAGCCATTAAAGTGTTTGAAATGGGGACACTTTTTTCAAATGGTCACAAAATCTTGTACACTTCGAGTTTGCAGCTGAATTTTTTTATGCATGCCAAAAAAAAATACAAGGATCACGTCTACCAAGTTTGGGGCCAAAACTCCTTTCAAAAAAATTTTAAAAAATCCCAAACCACAAAAAGCTTTGAAAATCGTGAAAAATAGAAAACGAGTCGTCTTGCCATGAAACTTCACGTGGAGGCTTGAGGGACCATTGTATTAATTTACAAGCCATAAAAATGGCATTGGCACGTAGAAATATGAAGATGTGCCTAAGCCCACCTACCACCCTATCGATCCACGGCTCGCGCATCCCGTCTCTCTGGCCGACGTAGTGCTTGCCCTCCCGCCCGCCCGCCCGCCCGCCCGCTCGTTTCGTCGGTTGGCTTAGGCATACGGGGTTCATTCCCAGTCTAAGCTCAGACCAGATTGAGGGTTACGACAGCAGGATCGACAGTATGCAGAGGGGGACCCGATCGATCCCCAGCTTGCGCATCCCGCCCCTCTGGGTGGTTGAGCGCCCGCACGCTCATTTCGTGGGTTGACTTAGGCATACGAAGTTCATTCCCAGTCTAAGCATACGGAGTTCATTCCCAGTCTAAGATTGGACCAGACCGAGGGTTGCGACAGCACATGCTGCGGTTGGGCATGTGCTGGTGCCACATTTTTCTTTGTCGGGGCACCATCGCCGAAGAACCTGACCGTCGGCATTAGGGTTCCAGCGATCGGGGGGGCGGGGGGGTGTGCACATGATGTGCATTGGGTGCTGGTACCTGGCCCTTATATTGGCGACCTGTCCCTCATCAAACCTCGAGAACTCACACCCCCTTAAAGAGCATTTGCGATTTTATAGGTTTGCTGCCAGTAGCCATTAAAGTGTCTTAAATGGGGGCACTTTTTTCAAATGGTCACAAAATCTTGTACATTTCGAGTTTTTAGCTGAATTTTTTTGTGCATGCCAAAAAAAATACAAGGATCATGTCTACCGACTTTGGGGGCAAAACTCCTTCCAAAAAAATTTAAAAAAATCTGAAACCGTAAAAGTTTCAAAAATCGTGAAAAATAAAAAACGAGTCGTCTTGCCATGAAACTTCACGTGAAGGCTTAAGGCACCATTGTATGAATTTACAAGCCATAAAAATGGCACTGGCATGTAGAAATATGAAGATGTACCTAAACTCGCCTAACACCCTATCGATCCATGGCTTGCGCATCCCGTCTCTCTGGTCGGTGTAGTGCCCGCCCGCCCATCCGCCTGCTCGTTTCGTCGGTTCGCTGAGGCATATGGAGTTCATTCCCATTCTAAGATCGGACCGGATCGAGGGTTGCGGCAGCAGGATCGACAGCACGCAGAGGGGGACCCGACTGATCCCCGGCTTGCCCGTCCCGCCCCTCTGGCCGGCTGAGCGCCCGCACGCTCGTTTTCGTGGGTTGACTTAGGCATACCAAGTTCATTCCCAGTCTAAGCATACGGAGTTCATTGCCAGTCTAAGATCGAATCCGACCGAGGGTTAAAGTAGCACATGCTAGGCTCGGGCATGTGCTGGTGCCATATTTTTCTTCGTCGGGGCACCATCGCCAGAGAATCGTCGGTGAACCTGACCAACGGTATTGGGGTTTGGCGATCGGGGGGCCCGGGGGGGTGTGCGCACATGATGTGCGATGGGTGCTGGTAATTGGCCCTGATATTGGCCCCCTATCCCTTATCAAACCTCGAGAACTCACACCCCCTTAAAAAGCATTTGAGATTTTACAGGTTTGCTACCAGTAGCCATTAAAGTGTCTTAAATGGGGACACTTTTTCGAATGGTCACAAAATCATGTACACTTTATGTTTTTAGCTGAATTTTTTTGTGAATGCCAACAAAAATATAAGGATCACGTCTACCAAGTTTGGGGCCAAAACTCTTTGCGAAAAAATTTTAAAAAATCCCGAACAGCAAAAAAATTTCAAAAATTGTGAAAAATAGAAAATGAGTCGTCTTGCCATGAAAATTCATGTGAAGGCTTAAGGGACCGTTGTATGAATTTACAAGCCATAAAAATGGCATTGGCATGTAGAAATATGAAGATGTGCCTAAACCCACTTACCACCCTATCGATCCATGGCTTGCGCATCCCGTCTCTCTGGCCGGCGTAGTGCCCGCCCGTCCGCCCGCCTGCTCGTTTCGTCGGTTGGCTTAGGCATACGGAGTTCATTCCCAGTCTCAGATGAGACCGGACCAAGGGTTATGGCAGCAAGATCGGCAACATGCAGAGGGGGACCCGGCCGATCCCCGACTTGCGCATCCTGCCCCTCTGGCCGGCTGAACACCCGCATGCTCATTTTGTGGGTTGACTTAGGCATACCGAGTTCATTCCCAGTCTAAGATCGGACCGGACCAAGGGTTGTGACAGCACATGCTGGGCTCGGGCAAGCGATGGTGCCGTATTTTTCTTCACCTGGGCACCATCGTCGAAGCACCATCGGAGAACCTGATCGACGGTATCGGGGTTTCGACGATCGGGCGGTCCTGGGGGGTGTGCGCACATGATGTGCGATGAGTGCTGGTACTTGGCCCTTATATTGGCCCCCTATCCCTCATCAAACCTCGAGAACTCACACCCCCTTAAATAGCATTTGAGATTTTACAGGTTTGCTGCCAGTAGCCATTAAAGTGTCTTAAATGGGGACACTTTTTTGAAATGGTCACAAAATCTTGTACACTACGAGTTTTTAGCTGAATTTTTTTGTGCATGCCAACAAAAATAAAAGGATCACGTCTACCAAGTTTGGAGCCAAAACGCCTTCTGAAAAAATTTTAAAAATTCCCGAATCGCAAAAAGTTTTGAAAATCGTGAAAAATAAAAAACGAGTCGTCTTGCCATGAAACTTCATGTGAAAGCTTAAGGGACCATTGTATGAATTTAAAAGCCATAAAAATGGCATTGGCATGCATAAATATGAAGATGTGCCTAAACACACCTACTACCCTATCGATCCACGGCTTGCGCATCCTGTCTCTCTGGCCGGCGTAGTGCCCGCCCGTCCGCCCGCCTATTCGTTTCGTCGGTTGGCTTAGGCATACGGAGTTCATTCCTAATCTAAGATGAGATCGAACTGAGGGTTGCAGCAGCAAGATCGACAGCACGCATAAGGGGACTCGGCTGATCCCCGACTTGCGCATCCCGCCCCTCTGGCCAGCTGAACGCCCGCATGCTCGTTTCGTGGGTTGACTTAGGCATACGGAGTCCATTCCCAGTCTAAACATACGGAGTTCATTCCCAGTCTAAGATCGGACTGGATCGAGGGTTGCGGCAGCACATGCTGGGCTCGGGCATGTGATGGTGCCACATTTTTCTTCACCGGGGCACCATCGTCGGAGCATCATCGGAGAACCTGACCGGCGGCATTGGGGTTCCGACGATCGGGCGGGCCTGGGGGGTGTGCGTACATGATGTGCGATAAGTGCTGGTACTTGGCCCTTATATTGGCCCCCTATCCCTCATCAAACCTCGAGAACTCACACTCACTTAAAGAGCATTTGAGATTTTACAGGTTTGCTGCCAGTAGCCATTAAAGTGTCTAAAATGGGGACACTTTTTTCAAATGGTCACAAAATCTTGTACACTTCGAGTTTTTAGCTGAGTTTTTTTGTGTATGCCAGCAAAAATACAAGGATCACGTCTACCAAGTTTGGGGCCAAAACTCCTTCCGAAAAAATTTTAAAAAATCCCAAACCGCAAAAAGTTTTGAAAATCATGAAAAATAGAAAATGGGTCATCTTGCCATGAAACTTCACGTGAAGGCTTAAGGAACCCTTGTATGAATTTACAAGCCATAAAAATGGCATTTGCACATAGAAATATGAAGATGTGCCTAAACCCACCTACACCCTATCGATCGACGGCTTGCGCATCCCGTCTCTCTGGTCGACGTAGAGCCCGCCCGCCCGCCCGCCCTCTCGTTTCATCGGTTGGCTTAGGCATACAGAGTTCATTCCCAATATAAGATCAGACTGGACCGAGGGTTGCGGCAGCAGGATCGGCAGCACGCAGAGGGGGCCCCGACTGATCTTCGTCTTACGCATCCCACCCCTCTGGCCGGCTGAGCGCCCACACGCTCGTTTCATGGGTTGACTTAGGCATACGAAGTTCATTCCCAGTCTAAGATCGAACCGGACCAAGGGTTGCGGCTGCACATGCTGGTGCCACATTTTTCTTCACCGGGGCACCATCACCGGAGCATCGTCGGAGAACCTGACCGGCAGCTTTTGGGTTCCGACGATCGGGGGGGCCGGGGGGGTGTGCGTACATAATGTGCGATGGGTGCTGGTACTTGGCCCATATATTGGGCCCCTATCCCTCATCAAACCTCGAGAACTCACACCCCCTTAAAGAGCATTTGAGATTTTACAGGTTTGCTGCCAGTAGCCATTAAAGTGTCTTAAATGGGGACACTTTTTTCAAATGGTCACAAAATCATGTACACTTCGAGTTTTTAGCTGAATTTTTTTGTGCATGCCAACAAAAATATAAGGATCACGTCTACCAAGTTTGGGGCTAAAACTCCTTGCGAAAAAATTTTAAAAAATCCCGAACAGCAAAAAAGTTTCAAAAATTGTGAAAAATAGAAAACGAGTCATCTTGCCATGAAACTTCGCGTGAAGGCTTAAGGGACCATTGTATGAATTTACAAGCCATAAAAATGGCATTGGCATGCAGAAATATGAGGATGTTCCTAAAGCCACCTACCACTCTATCGATCCACGGCATGTGCATCCCGTCTCTCTGGCCGACGTAGTGCCCGCCCGCCCCCCCGTTCATTTCATCGGTTGGCTTAGGCATACAGAGTTCATTCCCAGTCTAAGATCGGGCTGGATCGAGGGTTGTGGCAGCAGAATCGGCAGCACGTAGATGGGGACTCAGCCGATCCCCGGCTTGCGCATCCCGCCCCTCTGGCCGGCTGAGCGCGCGCACGCTCATTTCATGGGTTGACTTAGGCATACAGAGTTCATTCCCAGTCTAAGGATACGGAGTTCATTCCCAGTCTAAGATCATATCAAACTGAGGGTTGCGGCAGCACATGCTGGGCTCAGACATGTGCTGGTGCCGCATTTTTCTTCGCCGAGGCACCATCGCCTAAGCATGCCAGAGAACCTGATCGACGGCATTGGGGTTCCGACGATCGGGGGGCCGGGGGGGGTGTGCACACATGATGTGCGATGGGTGCTGGTACTTGGCCCTTATATTGGCCCCCTATCCCTCATCAAACCTCAAGAACTCACACCCCCTTAAAGAGCATTTGAGATTTTACAGGTTTGCTGCCAGTAGCCATTAAAGTGTCTAGAATGGGGACACTTTTTTCAAATGGTCACAAAATCTTGTACACTTCGAGTTTTTAGCTGAATTTTTTTGTGCATGCCAACAAAAATACAAGGATCACATCTACCAAGTTTTGGGCCAAAACTCCTTCCAAAAAAAGTTTAAAAAATCCCGAACCGTAAAAAGTTTCAAAAATCGTGAAAAATAGAAAACGAGTCGTCTTGCCATGAAACTTCACGTGAAGGCTTAAGGGACCATTGTATGAATTTACAAGCCATAAAAATGGCATTGGAATGCAGAAATATGAAGATGTGCCTAAACCCACCTACCACCCTATCGATCCACGGCTTGCGCATCCCGTCTCTCTGGCCGACGTAGTGCCCACCCGCTCGCCAGTCCGTTCGTTTCATCGGTTGGCTTAGGCATACGGAGTTCATTCCCAGTCTAATATCAGACCAGACCGAGGGTTGTGGCAGCAAGATCAGTAGCACACAGAGGGGGACCCGACCAAACCTCGGTTTACGCATCCCGCCCCTCTGGCCAACTGAGTGCCCGCACGCTCATTTCGTGGGTTGACTTAGGCATACGTAGTTCATTCCCAGTCTAAGCATACGAAGTTCATTCCCAGTCTATGATCAGACCGGACAGAGGTTTACGATAGCACAAGCTGGGCTCGGGCATGTGCTGGTGCCATATTTTTCTTCGTCGGGGCACCATCGCCGGAGCATCTCCCGAGCATCGTCGAAAAACCTGACCGACGGCATTGGGGTTTCGATGATCGGGGGGGCCGGGGGGGTGTGCGCACATGATGTGCGATGGGTGCTGGTACTTGGCCCTTATATTGGCCCCCTATCCCTCATCAAACCTCGAGAACTCACATGCCCGTAAAAAGCATTTGAGATTTTACAGGTTTGCTGCCAGTAGCCATTAAAGTGTCTGAAATAGGGACACTTTTTTCAAATGGTCACAAAATCTTGTACACTTCGAGTTTTTAGTTGAATTTTTTTCCATGAAAACAAAAATACAAGGATCACGTCTACCAAGTTTGGGGTCAAAACTCCTTCCGAAAAAATTTTAAAAAATCTCAAACAGCAAAAGGTTTTGAAAATCATGAAAAATAGAAAACGAGTCGTCTAGCAATGAAACTTCACGTGAAGGCTTATGGGACCATTGTGTGAATTTACAAGCCATAAAAATGGCATTGGCACATAGAAATATGAAGATGTGCCTAAACCCACCTACCACCCCATCGATCCACGGCATGCGCATCCCGTCTCTCTGGCCGGCGTGATGCCCGCCCGCCCGCCCACCCGCTCGTTTCGTTGGTTGGCTTAGGTATACGGAGTTCATTCCTGGTCTAAGATCGGATCGGACCGAGGGTTGCGGCAGCAGGATCAGCAGCACACAGAGGGTGACCCGACCGATCCCTGGCTTACGCATCCCGCCCCTCTGGTCGGCTGAGCGCCCGCATGCTCGATACGTGGGTTAACTTAGGCATACGGAGTTCATTCCCAGTCGAAGCATACAGAGTTCATTCCCAGTCTATGATCGCCCTGGACTGAGGGTTACGACAGCACATGCTGGACTCAGGCATGTGCTGATGCCTTATTTTTCTTCATCGGGGCACCATCATTGGAGCATCGTCGGAGAACCTGACCAACGGGATTGGGGTTCCGACGATCGGGGTGGCCGGGGGGGTGTCCGCACATGATGTGCGATGGGTGCTAGTGCTTGGCCCTTATATTGGCCCGCTATCCCTCATCAAACCTCGAGAACTCACACCCCCTTAAAGAGCATTTGAGATTTTACAAGTTTGTTGGCAGTAGCAATTAAAGTATCTGAAATGGGGACACTTTTTTCAAATGGTCACAAAATCTTGTACACTTCGAGTTTTTAGTTGAATTTTTTTGTACGTGCCAACAAAAATACAAGGATCATGTCTGCCATGTTTGGGGCCAAAACTCCTGAAAAAATTTTAAAAAATCACGAACCGTAAAAAGTTTCAAATATCGTGAAAAATAGAAAATGAGTCGTCTTGCCATGAAACTTAACGTGAAGGCTTAAGGGACCATTGTATGAATTTACAAGCCATAAAAATGATGGCATGCAAAAATATGAAGATGTGCCTAAACCCACCTACCACCCTATCGATCCACGACTTCCGCATCCCGTCTCTTTGGTCGACGTAGTGCCCGCCTGCCCTCCCGCTCGTTTCGTCAGTTGGCTTAGGCATACGGAGTTCATTCCCTGTCTAAGATCGGACCAGACCGAGGGTGGTGGCAATAGGATCGACAGCACGAAGAGAGGGACCCGGTCAATCCCCGACTTGCGCATCCCGCCCCTCTGGCCGACTGAGCGCACGCACGCTCGTTTCGTGGGTTGACTTAAGCATACGGAGTTCATTCCCGGTCTAAGCATATGGAGTTCATTCCCAGTCTAAGCATATGGAGTTCATTCCCAGTCTAAGATCGGACCAGACTGAGGGTTGTGGCAGCACATGTTGGGCTCGAGCATGTGCTGGTGCCGCATTTTTCTTCGTCGGGGCACCATCGCCAGAGAACCTGACCGACGGCATTGGGGTTCCGTCGATCGGGGGGGCCGGGCAGGTGTGCGCACATGATGTGCGATGGGTGCTGGTACTTGGCCCTTATATTGGCCCCCTATCCCTCATCAAACCTCAAGAACTCACACCCCTTTAAAGAGCATTTGAGATTTTACAGGTTTGCTGCCAGTAGCCATTAAAGCGTCTGAAATGAGGACATTTTTTTCAAATGGTCACAAAATCTTGTACACTTCGATTGTTTAGCTGAATTTTTTTATGCATGCCAACAAAAAGACAAGGATCATGTCTACCAAGTTTGGGGCCAAGAATCCTTCCAAAAAAATTTTACAAAATCCCGAACCGTAAAAAGTTTCAAAAATCGTGAAAAATATAAAACGAGTCGTCTTGCCATGAAACTTCACGTGAAGGCTTAAGGGACCATTGTATGAATTTACAAGCCATCAAAATGGCATTGGCATGTAGAAATATGAAGATGTGCCTAAACACAGCTACCACCCTTCATCCACGGCTTGCGCATCCTGTCTCTCTGGTCGGCGTAGTGCCCACCCGCCTGCCCGCTCGGTTCATCAGTTGGCTTAGGCATACGGAGTTCATTCCAAGTCTAAGATCAGACCGGACCGAGGATTACGGCAACAGGATCGGCAGCATGCAGAGGGGGACCCGATCGATCCCCGGCTTGCGCCTCCCGCCTCTTAGGGCGGCTGAGCGCCCGCACGCCTGTTTCGTGGGTTGACTTAGGCATACGGAGTTCATTCCCAGTCTAAGCATGCGGAGTTCACTCCCAGTCTAAGATCGGATTGGACCGAGGGTTACGGCAGCACTTGCTGGGCTCGGGCATGTGCTGGTATCGCATATTTCTTCACCGGGGCACCATCACCGGAGCATTGTTGGAGAACCTGACAGGCGGCATTGGGGTTCCGACGATCAGGGGGCCGGGGGGTGTGCGCACATGATGTGCGATGGGTGCTGGTGCTTAGCCCATATAATATCCCCGTATCCCTCATCAAACCTTGAGAACTCACACCCCCTTAAAGGGCATGTGAGATTTTACAGGCTTGCTGCCAGTAGCCATTAAAGTGTCTAAAATGGAGACAATTTTTTCAAATGGTCACAAAATCTTGTACACTTGGAGTTTTTAGCTGAATGTTTTTGTTCATGCCAACAAAAATATGAGGATCATGTCCACCAAGTTTGGGGCCAAAATTCCTTCCGAAAAAATTTTAAAAAATCCTAAACCGTAAAAAGTTTCAAAAATCGTGAAAAATAGAAAACGAGTCGTCTTGCCATGAAACTTCACGTGAAGGCTTAAGGGACCATTGTATGAATTTACAAGCCAGAAAAATGGCATTGGCATGCAGAAATATGAAGATGTGCCTAAACCCACCTACCACCCTATCGATCCACGGCTTGCGCATCCCGTCTCTTTGGCCGACGTAGTGCCCGCCCGCCCACCCGCCTGCTCGTTTTGTTGGTTGGCATAGGCATACGGAGTTCATTCCCAGTCTAGGATCAGACCAGACCAAGGGTTGCGACAACAAGATCGACAGCACGCAGAGAGGGACCCGGCCAATCCCCGGCTTGCGTATCCCGCCCCTCTGGCCGACTGAGTGCCCGCACGCTCGTTTTGTGGGTTGACTTAGGCATACGGAGTTCATTCCCAGTCTAAGCATACGGAGTTCATTCCCCGTCTAAGATCGGACCAGATCGAGGGTTACGACAGCACATGCTGGGCTCGGGAATGTGCTGGCGACGCATTTTTCTTCGTCGGGGCACCATCATCGAAGAACCTGACCGGCGACATTAGGGTTCAGACGATCGGGGGGCAGGGGGTGTGCGCACATGATGTGCGATGGGTGCTTGTACTTGGCCCTTATATTTGCCCCCTATCCCTCATCAAACCACAACAACTCACACCCCTTTAAAGAGCCTTTGAGATTTTCCAGGTTTGCTGCCAGTAGTCATTAAAGTGTCTGAAATGGGGACACTTTTTTCAAATGGTCACAAAATCTTGTACACTTCAAGTTTTTAGCTGATTTTTTTTTTGCATGCCAACAAAAATGAAAGGATCACGTCTACCAAGTTTGGGGCCAAAACTCCTTCTGAAAAAATTTTAAAAAATCACGAACCGCAAAAAGTTTCAAAAGTCGTCTTGCCATAAAAATGGTGGCACGTAGAAATATGAAGATGTGCCAAAACCCACCTAGCACTCTATCGATCCATGGCTTGCGCATCCCGTCTCTCTGGCCGGCGTAGTGCCGGCCCGCCCGCCTGCTCGTTTCGTTGGTTAGCTTAGGCATACGGAGTTCATTCCAGTCTAAGATTGGACCGGATCGAGGGTTACGGCAGTAGGATCGGCAGCACGCGAAAGAGGAACTGGTCGATCCCCGGCTGGCGCATCTTGCTCCTATGGCCGGTTGAGCGCCCGCACGCTTGTTTTATGGGTTGACTTAGGCATACGGAGTTCATTCCCAGTCTAAGATCGGATCGGACCGAGGGTTGCGGCAAAAAATGCTGGGCTCAGGCATGTGCTAGGGCCACATTTTTCTTCACCGGGGCACCATTGTCAGAGCATCGTCGGAGAACCTGACCGGCGACATTATGGTTTCGACGATCGGGGGGGCCGACGGGGGTGTGCGCACATGATGTGCGGTGGGTGCTGGTACTTGGCCCTTATATTGGACCCCTATCCCTCATCAAACCTTAAGAACTCACACCCCCTTAAAGAGCATTTGAGATTTTACACGTTTGCTGCCAGTAGCCAATAAAGTGTCTGAAATGGGGACACTTTTTTCAAATGGTCACAAAATCTTGTACACTTCGAGTTTTTAGCTGAATTTTTTTCTGCATGCCAACAAAAATACAAGGATCACATCTACCAAGTTTATGGCAAAAACCCTTCTGAAAAAATTTTAAAAAATTCCGAACCGCAAAAAGTTTCAAAAATAGTGAAAAATTGAAAAGGAGTCGTCTTGCAATGAAACTTAACGTGAAGGCTTAAGAGAATACTGTATGAATTTACAAGCCATAAAAATGGCATTGGCACGCAGAAATATGAAGATGTGCCTAAACCCACCTACCACCCTATTGATCCACGGTTTGCGCATCCCGTTTCTCTAGCCGACGTAGTGCTCGCCTGCCCGCTCGTTTTGTTGGTTGGCTTAGGCATACGGAGTTCATTCCCAGTCTAAGATTGGACCGGACCGAGGGTTGCGGTAGTAGGATCGACAGCACGCCGAAGGGGACTTGACCAATCCCCGGCTTGCGCATCTCGCCCCTCTGGCCAGTTGAGCACCCGCACGCTCGTTTTGTGGGTTTACTTAGGCATACGGATTTCATTCCCAGTGTAAGCATACGAAGTGCATTCCCAGTCTAAGATTGGACCAGACCGAGGGTTGTGGTAGCACATGCTGGGCTCAGGCAAGTGCTGGTGCCGCATTTTTCTTCGTCGGGGCACCATCGCCGGAGAACCTGACCGACGGCATTGGGGTTCCGACGATCGGGGGGCCGAGGGGGGTGTGCGCACATGATGTGCGATGGGTGCTGGTACTTGGCCCTTATATTGGTGCCCTATCCCTCATCAAACCTCCAGAACTCACACCGCCTTAAAGAGCATTTGAGATTTTACAGGTTTGCTGCCAGTAGCCATTAAAGTGTTCGAAATAGGGACATTTTTTTTTCAAATGGTCACAAAATCTTGTACACTTTGAGCTTTTAGCTGAATTTTTTTGTGCATGCCAACAAAAATACAGGGATCATGTCTACCAAGTTTGGGGCCAAAAATCCTTCCGAAAAAATTTTAAAAAATCCCGAACCGTAAAAAGTTTCAAAAATCATGAAAAATAAAAAACGAGTCAACTTGCCATGGAACTTCACGTGAGGGCTTAAGGGACTATTGTAAGAATTTGCAAGCCATAAAAATGGCATTGGCATGCAGAAATATGAAGATGTGCCTAAACCCACCTACCACCCTATCGATCCATGGCTTGTGCATCCCGTCTCTCTGGCTGGCGTAGTGCCCGCCTGCCCGACCGCTCATTTCATCGGTTGGCTCAGGCATATGGAGTTCATTCCAGTCTAAGATCAGACCGAATCGATGGTTACGGTAGCAGGATCGGCAGCACGTAGAGTGGGACCCGATCGACTCCCGGCTTGTGCGTCTCACCCCTCTGACCGGCTAAACGCCCGCACGTTCGTTTCATCGGTGGACTTAGGCATATGGAGTTCATTCCCAGTCTAAGCATACGGAGTTCATTCCCAGTCGAAGATCAAACTGGACCGAGAATTGCGACAGCACATGCTGGGCTCGACCATTTGCTGGTGCCGCATTTTTCTTCGTCAGGGCACCATCACCAGAGCATCACCGGAGAACCTGACCGGTGGCATTGGGGTTCCGACGATCGGGGGTGCCGGGGGTGTGCGCGCACATGATGTGCGATGGGTGCTGGTACTTGGCCCTTATATTGGCCTGCTATCCCTCATCAAACCTCGAGAACTCACACACCTTTAAAGAGCATTTGAGATTTTACAGGTTTGCTGCCAGTAGCCATTAAAGTGTCTGAAATGAGGACACTTTTTTCAAATGGTCACAAAATCTTGTACATTTCGAGTTTTTAGCTAAATTTTTTATGCATGCCAACAAAAATACAAGGATCACAACTACCAAGTTTGGGGCCAAAACTCCTTCCGAAAAAAATTTAAAAAATCCTGAATCGCAAAAAGTTTCGAAAATCGTGTGAAATAAAAAACGAGTCGTCTTGCCATGAAACTTCACGTGAAGGCTCAAGGGACCATTGTATGAATTTACAAGCCATAAAAATGGCATTGGCATGCAGAAATATGAAGATGTGCCTAAACCCACCTACCACACTATCGATCCATGGCTTGCACATCCCGTCTCTCTGGCCGACGTAGTGCTCGCCCGCTCGTTTCATCGGTTGGCTTAGGCGTACGAAGTTCATTCCCAGTCTAAGATCAGACCAGACCAAGGGTTACGGCAGCAGGATCGGTAGCACGCAGAGGGGGACCCGATCGATCCCCGGCTTGCGCATCCCGACCCTCTGGCCAGCTGAGCACCCGCACACTCATTTCATGGGTTGACTTAGGCATACTGAGTTCATTCCCACTCTAAGCATACGGAGTTCATTCCCAGTCTAAGCATACGAAGTTCATTCCCAGTCTAAGATCGAATAGGACCGAGGGTTGCGGTAGCACATGCTGGGCTCGGGCATGTGCTGGTGCCACATTTTTCTTCGTCGGGTCATCGTCGGAGAACCTGACCGGCAGCATTAGGGTTCCGGTGATCGGGGGGCCCGGGGGGTGTGCGCACATAATGTTCGATGGGTGCTGGTACTTGGCCCTTATATTGGCCCGCTACCCCCCGTCAAACCTTGAGAACTCACACCCCGTTAAAGAGCATTTGAGATTTTACAGGTTTGCTGCCAGTAGCCATTAAAGTGTCTGAAATGGGGACACTTTTTTCAAATGGTCACAAAATCTTGTACACTTCGAGTTTTCAGCTGAATTTTTTTGTGCATGCCAAAAAAAATACAACGATCACGTCTACCAAGTTTGGGACCAAAACTCCTTTCAAAAAAATTTTAAAAAATCCCGAACCGTAAATAGTTTCAAAAATCATGAAAAATAGAAAACGAGTCATCTTGCGGTGAAACTTCGCGTGAAGGCTTAAGGGACCATTGTATGAATTTACAAGCCATAAAAATGGCATTGGCACGCAGAAATATAAAGATGTGCCTAAACCCACCTACCACCCTATCGATCCACGGCTTGTGCATCCCGTCTCTCTGGCTGGCGTAGTACCCGCCCGTCCGCCTGCTCATTTCGTCGGTTGGCTTGGGCATACGGAGTTCATTCCTAGTCTAAGATCAGACCGAACTGAGGCTTGCGGCAGCACATGTTGGGCTCGGGCATGTGCTGGTGCTGAATTTTTCTTCGTCGGGGCACCATCGCCGGAGAACCTGACCGACGGCATTGGGATTCCGACGATTGGGGGGTCGAGGGGGGTTTGCGCACATGATGTGTGATGGGTGCTGGTACTTGGCCCTTATATTGGCCCCCTATCCCTCATTAAACCTCGAGAACTCACACCCCTTAAAGAGCATTTGAGATTTTACAGGTTTGCTGCCAGTAGCCAGTAAAGTGTCTGAAATGGGGACACTTTTTTCAAATGGCCACAAAATCTTGTACACTTTGAGTTTTTAGCTGAATTTTTTTGTGCACGGGAACTAAGATATAAGGATCACATCTACCAAGTTTGTTGCCAAAAATCCTTCCAAAAAAAGTTTAAAAAATCTCGAACCACAAAAAGTTTCAAAAATTGTGAAAAATACAAAACGAGTCGTCTTGCCATGAAACTTCACGTGAAGGCTTAAGGGACCATTGTATGAATTTACAAGCCATAAAAATGGCATTGGCATGTAGAAATATGAAGATGTGCCTAAACTTACCTACCACCCTATCGATCCACGGCTTGCGCATCCCGTCTCTCTGGCTGGCGTAGTGCCCTCCCGCCCGGTCGTTTCGTCGGTTGGCTTAGGCATACGGAGTTCATTCCCAGTCTAAGATCAGACCAAACTGAGGGTTGTGGCAGCAGGATCGACAGCACGCAGAGGGGGACCTGGTCAATCCCCAGCTTCTGCATCTCGCCCCTCTTGCCGGCTGAGCGCCCGCACACTCGTTTCGTGGGTTGACTTAGGCATACGGAGTTCATTCCCAGTCTAAGCATACAGAGTTCATTCCCAGTCTAAGATCGGATCAGACCGAGGGTTGCAGCAGCACATGCTGGGCTCAAGCATGTGCTGGTGTCGCATTTTTCTTCGCCAGGGCACCATCGTCGGAGCATCGCCGGAGAACCTGTCCGACGGCATTGGGGTTCTGACGATCGGGGGGGCTGGGGGGGTGAGCGCACATGATGTACGATGGGTGCTGGTACTTGGCCTTTATATTGGCCCCCTATCCCTCATCAAACCGCGAGAACTCAAACCCCCTTAAAGAGCGTTTGAGATTTTACAGGTTTGCTGCCAGTAGCCAGTAAAGTGTCTGAAATGGGGACACTTTTTTCAAATGGTCACAAAATCTTGTACACTTTAAGTTTTTAGCTGAATTTTTTGGTGCATGCCAACAAGAATACAAGGATCATTGTATGAATTTACAAGGCATAAAAATGGCATTAGCACGCAGAAATATGAAGAAGTTCCTAAACCCACCTACCACCCTATCGATCCACGGCTTGCGCATCCCGTCTCTCTGGTCGGCGTAGTGCCCGCCTGCCCGCCCGCCCGCTCGTTTCGTCAATTAGCTTAGGCATACGGAGTCCATTCCTAGTCTAAGATCGGACGGGATTGAGGGTTGCGACAACAGGATCGACAGCACACAAAGGGGGACCCGATCGATCCTCGGCTTCCGCATCTCGCCCCTCTGGCCGGCTGAGTGCCCGCACGCTCGTTTCATGGGTTGACTTAGGCATACAGAGTTCATTCCCAGTCTAAGCATACGAAGTTCTTTCCCAGTCTAAGATCAGACTGGACCGAGGGTTGTGGCAGCACATGCTGGGCTCGAGCATGTGCTGGTGCCGCACTTTTCTTCGTTGGGGCACCATCGTCGGAGCATTGCCGGAGAACCTGACCGACGGCATTGGGGTTCCGACAATCGAGGGGGCTGAGGGGGTGTGCACACAAGGTGTGCGATGGGTGCTGGTACTTGGCCCTTATATTGGCTCCCTATCCCTCATCGAACCTCGAGAACTCACACCCCCTTAAAGAGCATTTAAGATTTTACAGGTTTGCTGCCAGTAGCCATTAAAGTGTCTAAAATGGGGACACTTTTTTCAAATGGTCACAAAATCTTGTACACTTCGAGTTTTTAGCTGAATTTTTTTGTGCATGCCAAAAAAAATACAAGGATCACGTCTATGAAGCTTGGTTCCAAAACTCCTTCCAAAAAAAATTTAAAAAATCCCGAGCCGTAAAACATTTCAAAAATCATGAAAAATAGAAAACGAGTCGTCTTGCCATGAAACTTCACGTGAAGGCTTAAGGGACCATTGTATGAATTTACAAGCCACAAAAATGGCATTGGAACATAGAAATATGAAGATATGCCTAAACCCACCTACCACCCTATTGATCCACAACTTGCACGTCCCGTCTTTTGGGCCGACGTAGTGCCTGCCCACCCGTCCGCTCGTTTCGTCGATTGGCTTAGGCATACAGAGTTCATTCCAAGTCTAAGATCAGACCGGACCAAGGGTTACAGCAGCAGGATCGGTACCACGTAGAGGGGGACCCGACCGATCCCGGGCTTGCGCATCCCGCACCTCTGGCCGGCTGAGCGCCCGAACGCTCGTTTCGTGGGTTGACTTAGGCATACGGAGTTCATTCCCACTCTAAGCATATGGAGTTCATTACCAATCTATGATCCGACTGGACCAAGGCTTGCAACAGCACATGTTGGGCTCGGGCATGTGCTGGTGCCGAATTTTTCTTCGTTGGGGCACCATCGCCAGAGAACCTGACCGGCAGCATTGGGGTTCTGGCGATCGGGGGGCCAAGGGGTGTGCGCACATGATGTGCGATGGGTGCTGGTACTTGGCCCTTATATCAGCTCCCTATCCCTCATCAAACCTTGAGAACTCACACCCCCTTAAAGAGCATTTGAGATTTTACAAGTTTGCTGTCAGTAGCCATTAAAGTGTCTGAAATGGGGACACTTTTTTCAAATGGTCAAAAAATATTGTACACTTCGAGTTTTTAGCTGAATTTTTTTATGCATGCCAACAAAAATACAAGGATCACGTCTACCAAGTTTGGGGCCAAAACTCCTTTCAAAAAAATTTTAAAAAATCCCAACTTCAAAATGTTTTAAAAATCATGAAAAATAGAAAAGGAGTCGTCTTGCCATGAAACTTAACATGAAGGCTTAAAGGACCATTGTATGAATTTACAAGCCATAAAAATGGCATTGGCACACAAAAATATGAAGATGTACCTAAACCTACCCGCCACCCAATCGATACACGGCTTGCGCATCTTGTCTCTCTAGCCCGCGTAGCGCCTGCCCGCCCGCTCGTTTCGTCGGTTGGCTTAGGCATACGGAGTTCATTCCTAGTCTAATATCGGACCGGATTGAGGGTTGTGGCAGCAGGATCGGCAGCACGCAGAGGGGGACCCGGTCGATCCCCGACTTGTGCATCCCGCCCCTCTGGCCGGTTGAGTGCCCACACACTCGTTTCGTGGGTTGATTTAGGCATACGGAGTTCATTCCTAGTCTAAGCATACGGAGTTCATTCTCAGTCTAAGATCAGATCGGACCGAGGGTTGCGGCAGCACATGCTAGGCTTGGGCATGTGCTGGTGCCATATTTTTCTTCGTCGGAGCATAGCCGAAGAACCTGACCGACGGCAATGGGGTTCTGGCGATCGGGGGGCGGGCGGGTGTGCGCACATGGTGTGCGATGGGTGCTGGTACTTGGCCCTTATATTGGCCCCCTATCCCTCATCAAACCTCCAGAACTCACACCTCTTTAAAGAGTGTTTGAGATTTTACAAGTTTGCTGCCAGTAGCCATTAAAGTGTCTGAAATGGGGACAGTTTTTTCAAATGGTCACAAAATCTTGTACACTTTCAGTTTTTAGCTGAATTTTTTTGTGCACGCCAACAAAAATACAAGGATCACGTCTACCAAGGTTGGGGCCAAAACACGTTCGAAAAAAATTTTAAAAAATTTTGAACCGCAAAAAGTTTCAAAAATCGTGAAAAATAGAAAACTAGTCGTCTTGCCATGAAACTTCACGTGAAGGCTTAAGGGACCATTGTATGAATTTACAAGCCATGAAAATGGCATTGGCATGCAAAAATATGAAGATGTGCCTAAACACACCTGCTGCCCTATCGATCCACGGCTTGCGCATCCCGTCTCTCTGGCCGGCATAGTGCCCTCATGCCCGCCCGCCCGCTAGTTTCGTCAGTTGGCTTAGGCATACGGAGTTCATTCCCAGACCAAGATCAGACCGGACCGAGGGCTGCTGTAGCAGGATCGACAGCATGTAGAGGGGGACCCAACCGATCCCCGGCTTGCGCATCCCGCCCCTCTGGCCGGTTGAGCGCCCGCACGCTCGTTTCGTGGGTTGACTTAAGCATACAAAGTTCATTCCCAGTCTAAGCATATGGAGTTCATTCCCAGTCTAAGATCGGACTGGACCAAGGGTTGCAGCAACACATGTTGGGCTCGAGCATGTGCTGGTGCCGTATTTTTCTTCGTCGGGGCACCATCTCCAGAGCATCACCGAAGAAACTGACCGGCGGCATTGGGGTTCCGGTGATCGGGCGGGCCGGGGGGTGTGCGCACATGGTGTGCGATGGGTGCTGGTACTTGGCCCTTATATTGGCCCCCTATCCCTCATCGAACCTTGAGAACTCACACCCCCTTAAAAGGATTTGAGATTTTACAGGTTTGCTGCCAGTAGCCATTAAAGTGTCTGACATGGGGACACTTTTTTCAAATGGTCAAAAAATCTTGTACACTTCGAGTTTTTAGCTGAATTTTTTTATGCATGCCAACAAAAATACAAGGATCACGTCTACCATGTTTGGGGCCAAAACTCCTTTCAAAAATATTTTAAGAAATCCCGAACCGCAAAAAGTTTTGAAAATCGTGAAAAATAGAGAAGGAGTCGTCTTGCCATGAAACTTAATGTGAAGGCTTAAGGGACCATTGTATGAACTTACAAGCCATAAAAATGGCATTGGCACGCAGAAATATGAAGATGTGCCTAAACCCACCTACCACCCTATCGATACACGGCTTGCGCATCCCGTCTCTCTGGCCGACGTAGTGCCCGCCCGCCCACTCGTTTCGTCAGTTGGCTTAGGCATACGGAGTTCATTCCCAGTCTAAGATCAGACCGGATTGAGGGTTGCCACAGTAGGATCGATAGCACGTAGAGGGGGACCCGACCGATCCCCGGCTTGCGCATCCCGCCCCTCTGGTCGGTTGAGTGCCCGTACGCTCTTTTCGTGGGTTGACTTAGGCATACGGAGTTCATTCCCAGTGTAAGCATACGGAGTTCATTCCCAGTCTAAGATCAGACCGAACCAAGGGTTGCGGCAGTACATGCTAGGCTTGGGCATGTGCTGGTGCCATATTTTTCTTCGCCGGAGCATCGTCGGAGAACCTGACTGGCGGCATTGGGGTTCCGACGATCGGGGCTGGGGGGTGTGCGCACATGATGTGCGATGGGTGCTGGTACTTAGCCCTTATATTGGCCCCCTATCCCTCATTAAACCTCTAGAACTCACACCCCCTTAGAGACCCTTTGAGATTTTACAAGTTTGCTGCCAGTAGCCATTAAAGTGTCTGAAATGGGGACACTTTTTTCAAATGGTCACAAAATATTGTACACTTCGAGATTTTAGCTGAATTTTTTTGTGCACGCCAACAAAAATACAAGGATCACGTCTACCAAGTTTGGGGCAAAAACACCTTCCAAAAAAATTTTAAAAAATTTTAAACCGCAAAAAGTTTCAAAATTCGTGAAAAATAGAAAACGAGTCGTCTTGCCATGAAACTTCACGTGAAGGCTTAAAGAACCATTGTATGAATTTACAAGCCATGAAAATGGCATTGGCACGTAGAAATATGAAGATGTACCTAAACCCACCTGCCGCTCTATCAATCCACATCTTGCGCATCCCGTCTCTCTGGGCGTCGTAGTGCCCGCACGCCCACCCGGCCGCTCGTTTCATCGGTTGGCTTAGGCATACAGAGTTCATTCCCGGACCAAGATCGGCTCGGACCGAGGGCTGCTACAGCAAGATCGGCAGCATGTAGAGGGGGACCCGACCGATCCCCGGCTTGCGCATCTCGCCCCTCTGGCTGGTTGAGCGCCCGCACGCTCATTTCATGGGTTGACTTAAGCATACGGAGTTCATTCCAAGTCTAAGATCGGATCGAACCAAGGGTTGCAGTACTACATGCTAGGCTTGGGCATGTGCTGGTGCCATATTTTTCTTCGTCGGAGCATCGCCGGAGAACCTGATTGGCGGCATTGGGGTTCCGGCGATCGGGGGGCTGGGGGGTGTGCGCACATGATGTGCGATGGGTGCTGGTACTTGGCCCTTATATTGGCCCCCTATCCCTCATCGAACCTCAAGAACTTACACCCCCTTAAAGAGCATTTGAGATTTTACAAGTTTGCTGCCAGTAGCCATTAAAGTATCCGAAATGGGGTCACTTTTTCAAATGGTCACAAAATCTTGTACAATTCGAGTTTTTAGCTGAATTTTTTTGTGCATGGCAAAAAAAAATACAAGGATCACATCTATCAAGTTTGGAGCCAAAACTCCTTCCAAAAAAATTTTAAAAAATCTCAAACCGCAAAAAGTTAAAAAATCGTGAAAAATAGAAAATGAGTCGTCTTGCCATGAAACTTCACGTGAAGTCTTAAGGGACCATTGTATGAATTTACAAGCCATAAAAATGGCATTGGCACGTAGAAATATGAAGATATGCCTAAACCCACCTGCCACCCTATCGATCCACGGCTTGCGCATCCCGTCTCTCTGGCTGGCGTAGTGCCCGCCCGCCAGCCCGCCCGCTCGTTTCATCGGTTGGCTTAGGCATACGGAGTTCATTCCTAGTCTAAGATTGGATCAGACCGAGGGTTGCGGCAGCAAGATCGACAGCATGTGGAGGGGGACCCGATCGATCCTCGTCTTGCGCATCCTGCCCCTCTGGCCGGCTGAGCGCCCGCACGCTCGTTTCGTGTGTTGACTTAGGCATACAGAGTTCATTCCCAGTCTAAGCATACGGAGTTCATTCCCAGTCTAAGATCGGATCGGACCGAGGGTTACGGGAGCACTTGCTGGGCTCGGGCATGTGCTGGTGCCACATATTTCTTCGCCAGGGCACCATCGTCGGAGCATCGCCAAAAAACCTGACCGACGACATTGGGGTTCCGGAGATCGGGGGGGCCAGGGGGGGTGTGCGCACATGATGTGTGATGGGTGCTGGTACTTGGCCCTTATATTGGCCCCCTATCCCTCATCAATCCTCGAGAACTCACACCTCCTTAAAGTGCATTTGAGATTTTACAGGTTTGCTGCCAGTAGCCATTAAAGTGTCTGAAATGGGGACACTTTTTTCAAATGGTCACAAAATCTTGTACACTTCGAGTTTTTAGCTGAATTTTTTTGTGCATACCAACATAAATACAAGGATCATGTCTACCAAGTTTGGGGCCAAAACTCCTTCGAAAAAAATTTTGAAAAATCCAGAACCACAAAAAGTTTCAAAAATCATGAAAAATAAAAAAACGAGTCGTCTTGCCATGAAACTTCACATGAAGGCTTAAGGGACCATTGTATGAATTTACAAGCCATACAAATGGCATTGGCATGCAGAAATATGAAGATGTGCCTAAACCCACCTACCAACCTATCGATCCACGGCTTGCGCATCCCGTCTCTCTGGCTGGCGTAGTACCCGCCCACCCACTTGCCCGCTCATTTAGTCGGTTGGCTTAGGCATACGAAGTTCATTCCCAGTCTAAGATCAAACCGAACTGAGGGTTACGGTAGCAGGATCGATAGCATGTAGAGAGGGGCCCGATCGATCCCCGTCTTAAGCATCCCGCCCCTCTGGCCGGCTGAGCGCCCGCACGCTCATTTTGTGGGTTGACTTAGGCATACAGAGTTCATTCCCAGTCTAAGATCGGATCAGACCGAGGGTTACGTTTGCACATGCTGGGCTGGAGCATGTGATGGTGCCATATTTTTCTTTGTCAAGGCACCATCACCGGAGAACCTGACCAGCGGCACTGGGGTTCTGGCGATCGGGGGGTCCAGGGGGGTGTGCACACATGATGTGCGATGGGTGCTGGTACTTGGCCCTTATATTGGCCCCCTATCCCTTATCAAACCTCGAGAACTCACACCCCCTTAAAAAGCATTTGAGATTTTACAGGTTTGCTGCCAGTAGCCATTAAAGTGTCTGAAATGGGGACACTCTTTTCAAATGGTAACAGAATCCTGTACACTTCGAGTTTTTAGCTTAATTTTTTTTTCATGCCAACAAAAATAAAAGGATCACATCTACCAAGTTTGGGGTGAAAACTTCTTCGAAAAAATTTTAACAAATCCCGAACCGTAAAAAGTTTCAAAAATCGTGAAAAATAAAAAACGAGTCGTCTTCCCATGAAACTTCACGTGAAGGCTTAAGGGACCATTTTATGAATTTACAAGCCATAAAAATGGCAGTGGCATGCAGAAATATGAAGAAGGGCCTAAACCCACCTACCACCTTATCGATCCACGGCTTGCACATCCTGTCTCTCTGGCCGACGTAGTGCCCGCCCGCCCGCCCGCTCGTTTCGTCGGTTGGCTTAGGCATACGGAGTTCATTCCCAGCCTAAGATCGGACCGGACCGAGGGTTGTGGCAGCAGGATTGGCAGCACGCAGATGGGGACCCGATCGATCCCCGACTTGCGCATCCCACCCGTCTGGCCGGCTGAGCGCCCGCACGCTCGTTTCATGGGTTGACTTAGGCATACAAAGTTCATTCCCATTCTAAGCATACGGAGTTCATTCCCGGTCTAAGATCAGATCAGACCGAAGGTTGCGACAGCACATGCTGGGCTCGAGCATGTGCTGGTGCCGTATTTTTTTTCACCGAGGCACCATCGTCGGAGCATCTTCGGAGAACATGACCGGTGGCTTTAGGGTTTCGGCGATCGGTGGGGTCGCGGGGGTGTGCGCACATGATGTACGATGGGTGCTGGTACTTGGCCCTTATATTGGCCCCCTATCCCCCATCAAACCTCAAGAACTCACACCCCCTGAAAGAGCATTTGAGATTTTATAGGTTTGCTACCAGTAGCCGTTAAAGTGTCTGAAATGAGGACACTTTTTTTAAATGGTCACAAAATCTTGTACACTTCGAGTTTTTAGCTGAAATTGTTTTGTGCATGCCAACAAAAATACAAGGATCAGGTCTAATCAGTTTGGGGCCAAAATGCCTTTCGAAATAATTTTAAAAAATCCCAAACCGTCTTGCCATGAAGGTTCACGTGAATGCTTAAGGGACCATTGTATGAATTTACAAGCCATAAAAATGGCATTGGCGTGCAGAAATATGAAGATGATCCCCGGCTTGCGCATCCCGTCCCTTTAGCCGACTGAGCGCCCGCACGCTCGTTTCGTGGGTTGACTTAGGCATACGGAGTTCATTCCCAGTCTAAGTATATGGAGTTCGTTCCCAGTCTAAGATCAGACCGGACCGAGGGTTGCGGCAGCACATGCTGGGCTCGGGCAATTGCTGGTGCCACATTTTTCTTCACTGGGGCACCATCGTCGAAGCCTCGTCGGAGAACCTGACCGACCACATTGGGGTTCCAGCGATCGGGGGGGTGTGCACACATGATGTGCGATGGGTGCTAGTACTTGGTCCTTATATTGGCCCCCTATCCCTTATCAAACCTTGAGAACTCACACCCCCCTTAAAGAGCATTTGAGATTTTACAGGTTTGCTACCAGTAGCCGTTAAAGTGTCTGAAATGGGGACACTTTTTTCGAATGGTCACAAAATTTTGTATACTTTGAGTTTTTAGCTGAATTTTTTTGTACGTGCCAAAAAAATTCAAGGATCATGTCTACCAAGTTTGGGGACAAAAATCCTTTCGAAAAAATTTTAAAAAATCCCGAATAGCAAAAAGTTTTGAAAATCGTGAAAAAAAAAACGAGTCGTCTTGCCATGAAACTGCACGTGAAGGCTTAAGGGACCATTGTATGAATTTACAGGCCATAAAAATGGCATTGGCACGTAGAAATATGAAGATACGCCTAAACCCACCTACCACCCTATCGATCCACGGCTTGCGCATCCCGTCTCTCTGGCCGACATAGTGCCCGCCCGCCCGTCGGCACACTCGTTTCGTCGGTCGGCTTAGGCATACGGAGTTCATTCCCAGTCAAGATCAGACCAGACCGAAGGTTACGGTATTAGGATCGGCAGCACGCAAGGGGGACCCGGCCGATCCCCGACTTGCGCATCCCACCCCTCTGGCCGGCTGAGCGCCCGTACGCTAATTTCGTGGGTTGACTTAGGCATACGGAGTTCATTCCCAGTCTAACCATATGGAATTCATACCCAGTCTAAGATCGGACTAGACCGAGGGTTGTGGCAGCACATGCTGGGCTTGGGCATGTGCTGGTGCCGCATTTTTCTTCATCGGGGGAGCATCTTCGGAGAACCTGACCGGTGGCATTGGGGTTTCGACGATCGGGGGGGTCGGGGGGTGTGCGCACATGATGTGCGATGGGTGCTGGCACTTGGAACTTATATTGGCCCCTATCCCTCATCAAACCTCGAGAACTCACACCCCCTTAAAGAGCATTTGAGATTTTACAGGTTTGCTGCCAGTAGCCGTTAAAATGTCTGAAATGGGGACACTTTTTTCAAATGGTCACAAAATCTTGTATACTTCGAGTTTTTAGCTGAATTTTTTTGTACGTGCCAAAAAAATTCAAGGATCATGTCTACCAAGTTTTGGGGATAAAAATCCTTTCGAAAAAATTTTAAAAAATCCCGAATAGCAAAAAGTTTTGAAAATCGTGAAAAATAGAAAACGAGTCGTCTTGCCATGAAACTGCACGTGAAGGCTTAAGGGACCATCGTATGAATTTACAGGCCATAAAAATGGCATTGGCACGTAGAAATATGAAGATACGCCTAAACCCACCTACCACCCTATCGATCCACGGCTTGCGCATCCCGTCACCCTGGCCGGCGTAGTGCCTGCCCGCCCGCTCGTTTCATCGGTTGAGTTAGTAGACGGAGTTCATTCCAAGTCCAAGATCGAACCGGACCAAAGGTTGTGACAGCAAGATCGACAGCACGCAGAGGGGGACCCGATCGATCCCTGACTTACGTACCCACCCCTCTGGTCGGTTGAGCGCCCGTATGCTCGTTTCGTGGGTTGACTTAGGCATACAGAGTTCATTCCTAGTCTAAGATCAGACCAAACCGAGGGTTGCTACAGCAGGATCGGTAGCATGCAGAGGGGGACCCGGTCGATCCCCGGCCTATACATCCCACCCCTCTGGCCGACTGAGTGGCCGCACGCTCATTTCGTGGGTTGACTTAGGCATACGGACTTCATTCATAGTCTCAGATATGGAGTTCATTCCCAGTCTAAGCATACGGAGTTCATTCCCAGTCTAAGATTGGATCGGACCGAGGGTTGCGGTAGCACATGCTGGCTCGGGCATGTGCTGGTGCCGCATTTTTCTTCATCGGGGCACCATCGTTGGAGCATCGCCGGAGAACCTGAGCGGAGGCATTGGGGTTCCGACGATCGGGGGGCCATGGAGGGGGTTGTGGACACATGATGTGTGATGCGTGCTGGTACTTGGCCCTTATATTCGCCCCCTATCCCTCATCAAACCTGGAGAACTCACACCCCCTTAAAGAGCATTTGAGATTTTACGGGTTTGTTGCCAGTAGCCATTAAAGTATCTAAAATGGGGACACTTTTTTCAAATGGTCACAAAATCTTGTACACTTTGATTTTTTAGTTGAATTTTTTTGTGCATGCCAACAAAGATACAAGGATCACATCTACCAAGTTTGGGGCAAAACTCCTTCCAAAAAAAGTTTAAAAAATCCCAAATCGTAAAAAGTTTCGAAAATCATGAAAAATAGAAAACGAGTCATCTTGCCGTGAAACTTCGCGTGAAGGCTTAAAGGACCACTGTATGAATTTACAAGCCATAAAAATGTCATTGGCACGCAGAAATTTGAAGATGTTTGGAATTTCTTCGAGTTTTGAATGGTCACAAAATCTTGTAAACTTCGAGTTCCGAATCGTCACAAAATCGTGAAAAATAGAAAATGAGTAGTCTTGCCATGAAACTTCACGTGAAGGCTTAAGAGACCATTGTATGAATTTACAAGCCATAAAAATGGCAATGGCATGCAGAAATATGAAGATCTGCCTAAACCCACCTACCACCCTATCGATCCACGGCTTGTGCATCCCGTCTCTCTGGCCGGCGTAGTGCCCGCCCGCCCGCTCGTTTCGTCGGTTGGCTTAGGCATACGGAGTTCATTCCCAGTCAAGATCGGACTAGACCGAGGGTTACGGTAGCAGGATCGGCAGCACGCAGAGGGGGACCCAGCCGATCCTCGACTTACGCATCCCACCCCTCATGCCGACTGAGCGCCCGCACGCTCATTTCATGGGTTGACTTAGGCATATAGAGTTCATTCCCAGTCTAAGCATATGGAGTTCATTCCCAGTCTAAGATCGGACCGGACCGAGGGTTGTGGCAGCACATGCTGGGCTCGGGCATGTGCTGGTGCCACATTTTTCTTCACCGGGGTAGCATCGTCGGAGAACCTGATCGACGGTATTGGGGTTTCGACGATCGGGGGGGCCGAGGGGGTTGTGTGCACATGATGTGCGATGGGTGCTGGCACTTGGCACTTATATTGGCCCCCTATCCCTCATCAAACCTTGAGAACTCACACCCCCTTAAAGAGCATTTGAGATTTTACAGGTTTGCTGCTAGTAGCAGTTAAAGTGTCTTAAATAGGGACACTTTTTTCAAATGGTCACAAAATCTTGTACATTTCGAGTTTTTAGCTGAATTTTTTTGTATGTGCCAAAAAAATACAAGGATCACGTCTACCAAGTTTGGGGACAAAACTCCTTCCGAAAAAATTTTAAAAAATCCCGAATAGCAAAAAGTTTTGAAAATTATGAAAAATAGAAAATGAGTCGTCTTGCCATGAAACTTCATGTGAAGGCTTAAGGGACCATTGTATTAATTTACAGGCCATAAAAATGGCATTGGCACGTAGAAATATGAAGATACGCCTAAACCCACCTACCACCCTATCGATCCACGGCTTGCGCATCCCGTCTCTCTGGCCGGCATAGTGCTCGCCCGCCCGTCGGCACACTCGTTTTGTCGGTCGGCTTAGGCATACAGAGTTCATTCCCAGTCAAGATCAGACCGGACCGAGGGTTGCGGTATTAGGATCGGCAGCACGCAGAGGGGGACCCGGCCGATCCCCGACTTGCGCATCCCACCCCTCTGGTCGGCTGAGCGCCCGCACGCTCATTTCGTGGGTTGACTTAGGCATACGAAGTTCATTCCCAGTCTAACCATATGGAGTTCATACCCAGTCTAAGATCGGACCAGACCGAGGGTTGTGGCAGCACATGCTGGGCTTGGGCATGTGCTGGTGCGGCATTCTTCTTCACCGGGGGAGCATCTTCGGAGAACCTGACCGGCGGCATTGGGGTTTCGACGATCGGGGGGGCCGGGGGGTGTGCGCACATGATGTGCGATGGGTGCTGGCACTTGGCACTTATATTGGCCCCTATCCCTTATCAAACCTCGAGAACTCACACCCCCTTAAAGAGCATTTGAGATTTTACAGGTTTGCTGCCAGTAGCCGTTAAAATGTCTGAAATGGGGACACTTTTTTCAAATGGTCACAAAATCTTGTATACATCGAGTTTTTAGCTGAATTTTTTTGTACGTGCCAAAAAAATTCAAGGATCATGTCTACCAAGTTTGGGGACAAAAATCCTTTCGAAAAAATTTTAAAAAATCCCGAATAGCAAAAAGTTTTGAAAATCGTGAAAAATAGAAAACGAGTCGTCTTGCCATGAAACTGCACGTGAAGGCTTAAGGGACCATTGTATGAATTTACAGGGCATAAAAATGGCATTGGCACGTAGAAATATGAAGATACGCCTAAACCCACCTACCACCCTATCGATCCACGGCTTGCGCATCCCGTCACCCTGGCCGGCGTAGTGCCTGCCCGCCCGCTCGTTTCATCGGTTGAGTTAGTAGACGGAGTTCATTATAAGTCCAAGATCGAACCGGACCAAAGGTTGCGATAGCAAGATCGACAGCACGCATAGGGGGACCCGATCGATCCCTGACTTACGTACCCGCCCCTCTGGTCGGTTGAGCGCCCGTACGCTCGTTTCGTGGGTTGACTTAGGCATACAGAGTTCATTCCTAGTCTAAGATCAGACCAGATCGAGGGTTGCTACAGCAGGATCGGTAGCATGCAGAGGGGGACCCGGTCGATCCCCGGCCTGTACATCCCACCCCTCTGGCCGACTGAGTGGCCGCACGCTCGTTTCGTGGGTTGACTTAGGCATACGGAGTTCTTTCATAGTCTCAGATACGGAGTTCATTCCCAGTCTAAGCATACGGAGTTCATTCCCAGTCTAAGATTGGATCGGACCGAGGGTTGCGGTAGCACATGCTGGCTCGGGCATGTGCTGGTGTCGCATTTTTGTTCGTCGGGGCACCGTCACCGGAGCATCGCCGGAGAACCTGAGCGGAGGCATTGGGGTTCCGACGATCGGGGGGCCATGGAGGGGGTTGTTCACACATGATGTGTGATGCGTGCTGGTACTTGGCCCTTATATTCGCCCCCTATGCCTCATCAAACCTGGAGAACTCACACCCCCTTAAAGAGCATTTGAGATTTTACGGGTTTGTTGCCAATAGCCATTAAAGTATCTGAAATGGGGACACTTTTTTCAAATGGTCACAAAATCTTGTACACTTCGAGTTTTTAGCTGAATATTTTTGTGCATGCCAAATAAAAAATACAAGGATCACGTCTACCAAGTTTGGGGCCAAAACTCCTTCCAAAAAAATTTTAAAAAATCCCAAACCGCAAAAAGTTTCGAAAATCATGAAAAATAGAAAACGAGTCATCTTGCCGTGAAACTTCACGTGAAGGCTTAAGGGACCATTGTATGAATTTACAAGCCATAAAAATGGCATTGGCACGTAGAAATATAAAGATGTGCTTAAACCCACCTACCACCCTATTGATCCACAGCTTGCGCATCCCGTCTCTCTGGCCAGCGTAGTGCCCGCTCGCCCACTCGCTCGTTTCATCGGTTGGCTTAGGCATATGGAGTTCATTCCCAGTCTAAGTTCAGACCGGACCGAGGGTTGCGGCAACACAAGCTGGGCTCGAGCTTGTGCTGGTGCCGTATTTTTCTTCATCGGGTCACCATCGCCAGAGCATCGTCGGAGAACCTGACCGACAGCATTGGCGTTTCGGCGATCGGGGTGGCCGGGGGGTGTGCGCACATGATGTGCGATGGGTGCTGGAACCTGGCCCTTATATCGGCCCCCTATCCCTCATCAAACCTCGAGAACTCACACCCCTTTAAAGAGCATTTGAGATTTTACAGGTTTCTGCCAGCAACCATTAAAGTGTCTGAAATGGGAACACCTTTTTCAAATGGTCACAAAATCTTGTACACTTCGAGTTTTTAGCTGAATTTTTTTGTGCATGCCAACAAAAATACAAGGATCACGTCTATCAAGTTTGGGCCAAAAATCCTTCTGAAAAAATTTTAAAAAATCCTGAACCGCAAAACGTTTCGAAAATCATGAAAAATATAGAGCGAGTCGTCTTGCCATGAAACTTCACGTGAAGGCTTAAAGGACGATTGTATGAATTTACAAGCGATAAAAATGGCATTGGCATGTAGAAATATGAAGATGTGCCTAAACTCACCTACCACCCTATCGATCCACGGCTTGTGGATCCCGTCTCTTTGGCCGACGTAGTGCCCACCTGCCCGCCCGTCGCTCGTTCAATCGGTTGGCTTAGGCACACGGAGTTCATTCCCAGTCTAAGATCGGACAAGACTGAGGGTTGTGGTAGCAGGATCGACAGCATGCAGAGGGGGACCGGGTCGATCCCCGGCTTGCGCATCCCACCCCTCTGGCCAGCTGAGCGCTCACACGCTCGTTTCATGGGTTGACTTAGGCATACGCAATTCATTCCCAGTCTAAGCATATGGAGTTCATTCCCAGTCTAAGATCAGACCAGACCGAGGGTTGCGACAGCACATGCTGGGCTCAGGTATGTGCTGGTGCTGCATTTTTGTTCGTCGGGGCACCATCGCCGGAGCATCGCCGGAAAACCTGACCGGCGGCATTAGGGTTCCGACGATCGGGGGGACCGGGGGGTGTGCGCACATGATGTGGGATGGGTGATGGTACTTGGCCCTTATATTGGCCCCCTATCCCTCATCAAACCTCAAAAACTCACACCCCCTTAAAGAGCATTTGAGATTTTATAGGTTTGCTGCCAGTAGCCATTAAAGTGTCTGAAATGCAGACACTTTTTTCAAATGCTCACAAAATCCCGTACACTTCGAGTTTTTAGCTAAATTTTTTTGTGCATGCCAACAAAAATACAAGGATCACGTGTATCAAGTTTGGGGCCAAAAATCCTTCCGAAAAAATTTTAAAAAATCCCGAACCATAAAACATTTCAAAAATCATGAAAAATAGAGAACGAGTCGTCTTGCCATGAAACTTGACGTGAAGGCTTAAGGGACCATTGTATGAATTTACAAAGCTTAAAAATTGCATTGGCATGCAGAAATATGAAGATGTGCCTAAACCCACCTACCACCCTATCGATACACGGCTTGCGCATCCCGTCTTTCTGGCCGGTATAGTGCCCACCCGCCCGCCCGCTCGTTTCGTCGGTTGGCTTAGGCATACAGAGTTCATTCCCAGTCTAAGATCAGACTGGATCAAGGGTTGTGGTAGCAGGATCAGCATCACGCAGAGGGGGACCCGACCGATCCCCGGCTTGCGCATCCCGCCCCTCTGGCCGGCTGAGCACCCGCACACTCGTTTCGGGGGTTGACTTAGGCATACGAAGTTCACTCCCAGTCTAAGCATACGGAGTTCATTCCCAGTCTAAGATTCGGTGGGGTCGAGGGTTGCGACAGCACATGTTGGGCTCAGGCATGTGCTGGTGCCACATTTTTCTTCATTGGGGCACCATCGTCGGAGAACCTGACCGACGGCATTGGGGTTCCGATGATCGAGGGGGTCAGGGGGTGTGCGCACATGATGTGCGATGGGTGCTGGTACTTGGCCCTTATATTGGCCCCCTATCCCTCATCAAACCTCGAGAGCTCACACCCCTTAAAGAGCATTTGAGATTTTAAAGGTTTACTGCCAGCAGCCATTAAAGTGTCTGAAATGACGACAATTATTTCAAATGGTCACAAAATCTTGTACACTTCGAGTTTTTAGCTAACTTTTTTTGTGCATGCCAACAAAAATACAAGGATCACGTCTTCCAAGTTTGGGGCCAAAACTCCTTCCAAAAAAATTAAAAAAAAACCCGAACCGTAAAAAGTTTCAAAAATCATGAAAAATAGAAAACGAGTCGTCTTGCCATGAAACTTCACGTAAAGGCTTAAGGCACCACTGTATGAATTTACAAGCCAAAAAAATGGCATTGGCACACATAAATATGAAGATGCGCCTAAACCCACCTACCACCCAATCGATCCATGGCTTTCGCATCCCGTCTCTTTCGTCGGCGTAGTGCCCGCCTGCCTTCCCACCCGCTCATTTCATCGGTTGACTTAGGCATACGGAGTTCATTCCCAGTCTAAGATAGGACCGAACTGAGGGTTACAACAGCACATGCTAGGCTCGGGCATGTGCTAGTGCCGTATTTTTCTTCGTCGGGGCACCATCCCCGGAGCATCGTAGGAGAACCTGACCGGCGGTATTGGGGTTTCGGTGATCGGGGGGCCCGAGGGGGTGTGCGCACATGATGTGGGATGGGTGCTGGTACTTGGCCCTTATATTGGCCCCCCATCCCTCATCAAACCTCGAGAACTCACACCCCCTTAAAGAGCATTCGAGATTTTATAGGTTTGCTGCCAGTAGCCATTAAATAGTCTGAAATGGGGACACTTTTTTCAAATGGTCACAAAATCTTGTACACCACGAGTTTTTAGCTGAATTCTTTTATGCATGCCAAAAAAAATACAAGGATCACGTCTACCAAGTTTTGGGCCAAAACTCCTTTCGAAAAAATTTTAAAAAATCCCCAACCGTAAAAAGTTTCAAAAATCGTGAAAAATAGAAAACGAGTCGTCTTGCCATGAAACTTCACGTGAAGGCTTAAGGGACCATTGTATGAATTTACCAGCCATAAAAATGGCATTGGCACACAGAAATATGAAGATGTGCCTAAACCCACCTACCACCCTATCGATCCACGACTTGCGCATCCCGTCTCTCTGCCGGCATAGTGCCCGCCCGCCAGGGCGCCTGCCCGTTTCGTCGGTTGGCTTAGGCATACGGAGTTCATTCCCAGTCTAAGATCAAACCGAACCGAGGGTTGTGGCAGCAAGATCGGCAGCACGCAGAGGGGGACCCGGTCAATCCCCGGCTTGCGCATCCTGCCCTTCTGGCCGACTGAGCGCCCGCACGCTCGTTTCGTGGGTTGACTTAGGCATACGGAGTTCATTCCCAGTCTAAGCATACGGAGTTCATTCTCAATCTAAGATCGGATCGGATCGAGGGTTGCGACAGCACATGCTGGGCTTGGGCATGTGCTGGTGCCACATTTTTCTTTGTAGGGACACCATCACTGGAGCATCGTCAAAGAACCTGACCGGCGGTATTAGGGTTTCGACGATCGGGGGGGCCGGGGGGGTGTACACACATGATGTGCGATGGGTGCTGGTACGTGGCTCTTATATTGGCCCCCTATCCCTCATCAAACCTTGAGAACTCACACCTCCTTAAAGAGCATTTGAGATTTTACGGGTTTCCTGCCAATAGCCATTAAAGTATCTGAAATGGGGACACCTTTTTCAAATGGTCACAAAATCTTGTACACTTCGAGTTTTTAGCTAAATTTTTTTGTGCATGCCAACAAAAATACAAGGATCACGTCTATCAAGGTTGGGCCAAAAATCCTTTCGAAAAAATTTTAAAAAAACCCGTACCGTAAAATGTTTCGAAAATCATGAAAAATAGAGAACGAGTCGTCTTGCCATGAAACTTCACCTGAAGGCTTAAGGGACCATTGTATGAATTTACAAGGCATAAAAACTACATTTGCATGCAGAAATAGGAAGATGTGCCTAAACTCACCTACCACCCTATCGATACACGGCTTGCACATCCCGTCTCTCTGGCTGACGTAGTGCCCACCCGCCCGTTCGCTCGTTTCGTCGGTTAGCTTAGGCATACGAGTTCATTCCTAGTCTAAGATTGGATTGGACCAAGGGTTGCAGCAGCAGGATCGACAGCATGTAGAGGGGGACCCGGTCGATCCCTAACTTGCGCATCCCGGCCCTCTGGCCGACAGAGCGCCCGCACGCTTGTTTATGGGTTGACCTAGGCATACAGAGTTCATTCCCAGTCTAAGCATATGGAGTTCATTCCCAGTCTAAGATCGGATCAGACCGAGGGTTACGGCAGCACATGCTAGGCTTGGGCATGTGCTGGTGCTGCATTTTTCTTCGTCGGGGCACCATCGCCAGAGCATTGTCGGAGAATATGACCGACCGCCTTGGGGTTCCGACGATCGAGGGGGCCGGGGGGGTGTGAGCACATGATATGCGATGGGTGCTGGTACTTGGCCCTTATATTGGCCCCTATCCCTCATTAAACCTCAAAAACTCACACCCCGTAAAGAGTATTTGAGATTTTACAGGTTTGCGGCCAATAGCCATTAAAGTGTCTGAAATGGGGACATTTTTTTCAAATGGTCACAAAAATCTTGTACACTTCGAGTTTTTAGCTGAAATTTTTTTAGCTTGCCAACAAAAATACAAGGATCACGTCTACCAAGTTTGGAGCCAAAACTCCTTCCGAAAAAATTTTAAAAAATCTCGAACCGTAAAAAGTTTTGAAAATCGTGAAAAATGGAAAACGAGTCGTCTTGCCATGAAACTTCACCAGAAGGCTTAAGGGACCATTGTATGAATTTACAAGCCATAAAAAATGGCATTGGCATGCAGAAAAATGAAGATGTGCCTAAACCCCGCTACCACCCTATCGATCCACGACTGACGCATCCCGTCTCTCTGGCCGGTGTAGTGCCCGCCCGCCCGCCCGCTCATTTCGTCGGTTGGCTTAGGCATATGGAGTTCATTCCCAGTCTAAGATGGGACCAGACCAACGGTTGCGGCAGCAGGATCGGTAGCACATAGAGGGGGACCCGACCGATCCCCCGCTTGCGCATCCCGCCCCTATGGCCGGTTGAGCGCCTGCACGCTCGTTTCATGGGTTGACTTAGGCAAACGGAGTTCATTCCCAGTCTAAGATCGAACTGGACCGAGGGTTGCGGCAGCACATGTTGGGCTCGGGCATGTGCTGGTGCCACATTTTTCTTCGTCGGGGCACCATCGCCGGAGCATCGCCGGAGAACCTAACCGGCAGCATTGGGGTTCCGGCGATCGGGGGGTGTGCGCACATGGTGTGTGATGGGTGCTGGTACTTGGCCCTTATATTGGACCCCTATCCGTCATCAAACCTTGAGAACTCACACCCCCTTAAAGAGCATTTGAGATTTTACAAGTTTGCTGCCAGTAGCCATTAAAGTGTCTGAAATGGGGACACTTTTTTCAAATGGTCACAAAATCTTGTACACTTCGAGTTTTTAGCTGAATTTTTTTGTGCATGCCAACGAAAATACAAGGATCACGTCTATCAAGTTTGGGGCCAAAAATCCTTTCGAAAAAATTTTAAAAAATCCTGAACCGCAAAACATTTCAAAAATTGTGAAAAATAGAGAACGAGTCATCTAGACATGAAACTTCACAGGAAAGCTTAAGGGACCATTGTATGAATTTACAAAGCGTAAAATTGCATTGGCATACAGAAATATGAAGAGTTGCCTAAACCCACCTACCACCCTATCGATACACGGCTTGCGCATCCCATCTCTCTGGCCGGTGTAGTACACACCCGCCCACCTGCTCATTTCGTCAATTGGCTTAGGCATACAGAGTTCATTCCCAGTCTAAGATCAGACTGGATCGAGGGTTGCAGCAGTAGGATCAGCAGCATGCAGAGGGGGACCTGACCGATCCCTGTCTTGCGCATCCCCCCCTCTGGCCGGCTGAGCGCCTGCACACTCGTTTCGGGGGTTGACTTAGGCATATGAAGTTCATTCCCAGTCTAAGCACACGGAGTTCATTCCCAGTCTAAGATTCGGTGGGGCCGAGGGTTGCGACAGCACATGCTGGGCTCGCGTATGTGCTGGTGCCGCATTTTTCTTCACCGGGGCACCATCGTCGGAGCATCACCGGAGAACCTAATCGGCGGCATTGGGGTTCCGACGATCGAGGGGGTCGGGGGGCTGTGCGCACATGATGTGCGATGGGTACTGGTACTTGGCCCTTATATTGGCCCCCTATCCCTCATCAAACCTCGAGAACTCACACCCCCTTAAAGAGCATTTGAGATTTTACAGGTTTGCTACTAGTAGCCATTAAAATGTCTGAAATGACAACAATTATTTGAAATGGTCACAAAATCTTGTACACTTCGAGTTTTTAGCTAAATTTTTTTGGGCATGCCAACAAAAATACAAGGATCATGTCTTCCAAGTTTGGGGCCAAAACTCCTTCCAAAAAAATTTTAAAAAAACCCAAACCACAAAAAGTTTCAAAAATCGTGAAAAATAGAAAACGAGTCGTCTTGCCATGAAACTTCACGTGAAGGCTTAAATGACCATTGTATGAATTTACAAGCCATAAAAATGGCATTGGCACACAAAAATATGAAGATGTGCCTAAACCCACCTACCACCCTATCGATCCACGGCTTCCGCATCCCATCTCTTTCGTCGGCGTAGTGCCCGCCCGCCTTTCCACCCGTTCGTTTCGTCGGTTGACTTAGGCATACGGAGTTCATTCCCAGTCTAAGCATACGGAGTTCATTCCCAGTCTAAGACAGGATCGGACCGAGGGTTACAACAGCACATGCTAGGCTCGGGCATGTGCTGGTGCCGCATTTTTCTTCGTCGGGGCACCATCCCAGGAGCATTGTCGGAGAACCTGACCGACGGCATTGGGGTTTCGGTGATCGAGGGGCCCGGGGGGGTGTGCGCACATGATGTGCGACGGGTGCTGGTACTTGGCCCTTATATTGGCCCCCCATCCCTCATCAAACCTCGAGAACTCACACCCCCTTAAAGAGCATTCGAGATTTTACAGGTTTGCTGCCAGTAGCCATTAAATAGTCTAAAATTGGGACACTTTTTTCAAATGGTCACAAAATCTTGTACACCACGAGTTTTTAGCTGAATTCCTTTGTGCATGCCAAAAAAAATACAAGGATCACGTCTACCAAGTTTTGGGCCAAAACTCCTTCCGAAAAAATTTTAAAAAATCCCCAACCGTAAAAAGTTTCAAAAATTGTGAAAAATAGAAAATGAGTCATCTTGCCATGAAACTTCACGTGAAGGCTTAAGGGACCATTGTATGAATTTACCAGCCATACAAATGGCATTGGCACACAGAAATATGAAGATGTGCCTAAACCCACCTACCACCCTATCGATCCATGGCTTGCGCATCCCATCTCTCTGGCCGGCGTAGTGCCCGCCCGCCAGCCCGCCCACTCGTTTCGTCGGTTGGCTTAGGCATACGGAGTTCATTCCCAGTCTAAGATCGAACCAAACTGAGGGTTGCGGCAGCAAGATCGGCAGGACGCAGAGGGGGACCCGGCCGATCCCCGGCTTGCGCATCCTGCCCTTCTGGCCGACTGAGCGCCTGTACGCTCGTTTCGTGGGTTGACTTAGGCATACGAAGTTCATTCCCAGTCTAAGCATGCGGAGTTCATTCTCAGTCTAAGATCAGACTGGATCGAGGGTTGCGGCAGCACATGCTGGGCTCGGGCATGTGCTGGTGCCGCATTTTTCTTTGTCGGGACACCATCGCCGGAGTATCGTCGGAGAACCTGACCGACGGCATTGGGGTTCCGACGATCGGGGGGCCGGGGGGTGTGCGCACATGATGTGTGATGGGTGCTGGTACTTGGCCCTTATATTGGCCCCCTATCCCTTATCAAACCTCGAGAACTCACACTCCCTTAAAGAGCATTTGAGATTTTACAGGTTTGCTACCAGTAGCCAATAAAGTGTCCGAAATGGGGACACTTTTTTCAAATGGTCACAAAATCTTGTACAGATCGAGTTTTTAGCTGAATTTTTTTGTGCATGCCAAAAAAAATACAAGGATCACGTCTACCAAGTTTTGGGCCAAAACTCCTTCTGAAAAAATTTTAAAAAATCCCAAACCACAAAAAGTTTCAAAAATCATGAAAAATAGAAAACAAGTCGTCTTGCCATGAAACTTCACGTGATGGCTTAAGGGACCATTGTATGAATTTACAAGTGATAAAAATGGCATTGGCATGCAGAAATATGAAGATGAGCCGAAACCCACCTACCACCCTATCGATCCACGGCTTGCGCATCCCGTCTCTCTGGCCGGCGTAGTGCCCGCCTGCCCACCCGCCCGCTTATTTCGTCGGTTGGCTTAGGCATATGGAGTTCATTCCCAGTCTAAGATCAGAACGGACCGAGGGTTGCGGCAGCAGGATTGACAGCACGCAGAGGGGGACCCGATCGATCCCCAGCTTGCGCATCCCACCCCTCTGGCCGGTTGAGCGCCCGGATGCTCATTCCATTGGTTGACTTAGGCATACGGAGTTCATTCCCAGTCTAAGATCGAACCAGACCGAGGGTTGCAGCAGCACATGCTGGGCTCTGGCATGTGCTGGTGCCGCATTTCTCTTCGCCGGGGCACCATCACCAGAGCATCGTCGGAGAACCTGACCGACAGCGTTGGGGTTTCGACGATCGGGGGGGCCGGGGGGTGTGCGCACATGATGTGCGATGGGTGCTGGTACTTGGCCCTTATATTGGCCCCCTATCCCTCTTCAAACCTCGAGAACTCACACCCCCTTAAAGAGCATTTGAGATTTTACAGGTTTACTGCCATTGGCCATTAAAGTGTCTGAAATAGGGACACTTTTTTCAAATGGTCACAAAATCTTGTACAGATCGAGTTTTTAGCTGAATTTTTTTATGCATGCCAAAAACAATACAAGGATCACGTCTACCAAGTTTGGGGCCAAAAATCCTTTCGAAAAAATTTTAAAAAATCTCAAACCGTAGAAACTTTTAAAAATCGTGAAAAATAGAAAACGAGTCGTCTTGCCATGAAACTTCACGTGAAGGCTTAAGGGACCATTGTATGAATTTACAAGCCATTAAAAAGGAATTGGAACACAGAAATATGAAGATGTGCCTAAACCCACCTACCACCCTATCGATCCACGGCATGCGCATCCTGTCTCTCTGGCCAACGTAGTGCCCGCCGGCCCGTCGGCCCGCTCGTTTCATCGGTTGGCTTAGGCGTACGGAGTTCATTCCCAATCTAAGATCAGACTAGACCAAGGATTACGGTAGTAGGATCGATAGCACGCAGAAGGGGACCTGACCGATCCTTGGCTGGCGCATCCCGCCCTTCTGGCGGGCTGAACGCCTGCACGCTCGTTTAATTGGTTGACTTAAGCATACAGAGTTCATTCCCAGTCTAAGCATATGGAGTTCATTGCCAATCTAAGATTGTACTGGACCGAGGGTTACGGCAGCACATGCTGGGCTCAGACATGTTCTGGTGCAGCATTTTTCTTCGTCGGGGCACCATCGTCGGAGCATCGCCGTAGAACCTGACCGGCGGCATTAGGGTTCCGATGATCGGGGGGACTGGACAGCGATTTACGGTAGCACACACTGGGCTCAGGCATGTGCTGGTGCCGTATTTTTCTTCGTCGGGGCACCATCGCCGGAGCATCGTCGGAGAACTTGACCGGCGGCATTGAGGTTCCGACGATCGGGCGGGCGGGGGGGTGTGCGCTCATGATGTGCGATGGGTGCTGGTACTTGGCCCTTATATTGGCCCCCTATCCCTTATCAAACCTCAAGAACTCCACCCCCTTAAAGAGCATTTGAGATTTTACAGGTTTGCTGCCAGTCGCCATTAAAGTATCTTAAATGGGGACACTTTTTTAAATGGTCACAAAATCTTGTACACTTCGAGTTTTTAGCTGAATTTTTTTGTGCATGCCAAAAAAAATACAAGGATCACATCTACCAGGTTTGGGACCAGAACTCCTTCTGAAAAAATTTTAAAAAATCCCGAGCCGCAAAAAGTTTCAAAAATCGTGAAAAATAGAAAACGAGTCGTCTTGCCATGAAACTTCATGTGATGGCTTAAGAGACCATTGCATGAATTTACAAGCCATAAAAATGGCATTGGCATGTAGAAATATGAAGATGTGCCTAAACCCACCTACCACCCTATCGATCCACGGCTTGCGCATCCCGTCTCTCTGGCTGACGTAGTGCCCGCCCACCCGCCCGCCCACTCGTTTCTTCAGTTGGCTTAGGCATACGAAGTTCATTCCCAGTCTAAGATTGGACCAGACCGAGGGTTGTGGTAGTAGGATCGATAGTACGTAGAGGGGGACCCGATTGATCCTTGGCTTGCGTATCCCGCCCCTCTTTCTGGCTGAGCGCCCGCACGCTCATTTCGTGGGTTGACTTAGGCATACGAAGTTGATTCCCAGTGTAAGCATACGGAGTTCATTCCCAGTCTAAGATCGGACCGGATAGAGGTTTACGGCAGCACATATGGGCTTGGGCATGTGCTGGTGTCGCATTTTTCTTCGTCGGGGCACCATCGCCGGAGAACCTGATCGACGGCATTAAGGTTCCGGTGATCGGGGGGGCCGGGGGGTGTGCGCTCATGATGTGTGATGGGTGCTGGTATTGGCCCTTATATTGGCCCCCTATCCCTCGTCAAACCTCGAGATCTCCACTCCCTTAAAGAGCATTTGAGATTTTACAGGTTTGCTTCCAGTCGCCATTAAAGTATCTTAAATGGGGACACTTTTTTAAATGGTCACAAAATCTTGTACACTTCGACTTTTTAGCTGACTTTTTTTGTTCATGCCAAAAAAAATACAAGGATCACGTCTACCAGGTTTGGGACCAAAACTGCTTCCGAAAAAATTTTAAAAAATCCTGAGCCGCAAAAAGTTTCAAAAATGGTGAAAAATAGAAAACGAGTCATCTTGCCAGGAAACTTAACGTGAAGGCTTAAGGGACCATTGTATGAATTTACAAGCCATAAAAATGGCATCAAAACACAGAAATATGAAGATGTGCCTAAACCCACCTACCACCCTATCGATCCACGGCTTGTGCATCCCGTCTCTCTGGCCAACGTAGTGCCCACCCACCCGTCCCCCCGCTCGTTTCGTCAGTTTTCTTAGGCATACGGAGTTCATTCCCAGTCTAAGATTGGACAAGATCGAGGGTTCCGACAGCAAGATCGATAGTACGTAGAGGGGGACCCGACTGATCCCCGGCTTGTGCATCCCGCCCCTCTGGCTGGCTGAGCGCCCGCATGCACATTTCGTGGGTTGACTTAGGCATACGGAGTTCATTCCCAGTCTAAGCATACGGAGTTCATTCCCAGTCTAAGATCAGACCGAACAGAGGTTTACGGTAGCACATGCTGGGCTCAGGCATGTGCTGGTGCCGCATTTTTCTTCGTCGGGATACCATCACTGGAGCATCACCGGAGAACCTGACCGACGGCATTGAGGTTCCGACGATCGGGGGGGTGTGCGCTCATGATGTGCGATGGGTGCTGGTACTTGGCCCATATATTGGCCCCCTATCCCTCATCAAACCTTGAGAAATCACACCCCCTTCAAGAGCATTCGAGATTTTACAGGTTTGTTGCCAGTAGCCATTGAAGTGTCTGGAATGGGGACACTTTTTTCAAATGGTCACAAAATCTTGTACAGTTCGAGTTTTTAGCTGAATTTTTTTGTGCATACCAAAAAAAATACAAGAATCACGTCTACCAAGTTTGGGGACAAAAATCCTTTTGAAAAACTTTTAAAAAATCTCGAACCGTAAAATGTTTCAAAAATCATGAAAAATAGAAAACGAGTCGTCTTGCCATGAAACTTCACGTGAAGGCTTAACGGTCCATTGTATGAATTTACAAGCCATAAAAATGGCATTGGAGAAATATGAAGATGTGCCTAAACCCATCTACCAACCTATCGATCCACGGCATGCGCATCCCATCTCTCTGGCCGACGTAGTGCCCACCCGTCCGCTTGTTTCGTCGGTTGACTTAGGCATTGGAGTTCATTCCCAGTCTAAGATTGGACCAGACTAAGGGTTGTGGTAGTAGGATCGGTAACACGCAGAGGGGGATTCGGCCGATCCCCGACTTGTGCATCCCGCCCCTCTGGTCGGTTGAGCGCCCGTGCGTTCGTTTCGTGGGTTGACTTAGGCATACGGAGTTCATTCCCAATCTAAGCATACAGAGTTCATTCCCAGTCTAAGATTGGACTGGACCGAGGGTTACGGTAGCACATGCTGGGCACGGGCATGTGCTGGTGCCGCATTATTCTTCGTCAGGGCACCATCGTCGGAGCATCGCCGGAGAACCTGATCGGTGACATTGCGGTTCCGGCGATCGGGGGCGCCGGGGGGCTATGGGCACATGATGTGCGATGGGTGCTGGTACTTGGCCCTTATATTGGCCCCTTATCCCTCACCAAACCTCGAGAACTCATACCCCCTTAAAGAGCATTTGAGATTTTACAGGTTTGGTGTCAGTAGACATTAAAGTATCTAAAATGGGGACACTTTTTTCAAATGGTCACAAAATCTTGTACACTTTGAGTTTTTAGCTGAATTTTTTTGTGCATGCCAACAAAAATACAAGGGCCACGTCTACCAAGTTTGGGGCCAAAACTCCTTCCAAAAAAATTTTAAAAAATCCCGAACAGCAAAAAGTTTCAAAAATTATGAAAAATAGAAAATGAGTCGTCTTGCCATGAAACTTCACGTGATGGCTTAAGAGACCATTGCATGAATTTACAAGCCATAAAAATGGCATTGGCACACAAAAATATGAAGATGTAATTAAACCCACCTACCACCCTATCGATCCATGACATGCGCATCCCGTCTCTCTGGCCGGCGTAGTGCCCACCCGCCCGCTCGTTTCATCGGTTGACTTAGGCATTGGAGTTCATTCCCAGTCTAAGATTGGACCAGACTGAGGGTTGCGGTAGTAGGATCGGCAACACACAGAGGGAGATCCGGCCGATCCCCGACTTGTGCATCCCGCCACTCTGGCCGGTTGAGCGCCCGCGCGTTCGTTTCGTGGGTTGACTTAGGCATTCGGAGTTCATTCCCAGTCTAAGCATATAGAGTTCATCCCAGTCTAAGATCGGACTGGACCGAGGGTTATGGTAGCACATGCTGAGCTCGGGCATGTGCTGGTGCCGTATTATTCTTCGTCGGGGCACCATCGTAGGAGCATCGCCGGAGAACCTGACCGGCGACATTGAGGTTCCGATGATCGGGGGCGCCGGTGGGGCTGTGCACACATGATATGCGATGGGTGATGGTACGTGGCCCTTATATTGGCCCCCTATCCCTCATCAAACCTCAAGAACTCATACCCCTTTAAAGAGCATTTGAGATTTTACAGGTTTTCTGTCAGTAGCCATTAAAGTGTCTAAAATGGGGACACTTTTTTCAAATGGTCACAAAATCTTGTACACTTTGAGTTTTTAGCTGAATTTTTTTGTGCATGCCAACAAAAATACAAGGGTCACATCCACCAAGTTTGGGGCCAAAACTCCTTCCAAAAAGATTTTAAAAAATCCCGAACCGCAAAAAGTTTCAAAAATCATGAGAAATAGAAAACGAGTCGTCTTACCATGAAACTTCACGTGATGGCTTAAGAGACCTTTGTATGAATTTACAAGCCATAAAAATGGCATTTGCATGCAGAAATATGAAGATGTAATTAAACCCACCTACCACCCTATCGATCCACGGCTTGCGCATCCCGTCTCTCTGGCCGGCGCAGTGCCTGCCCGCCCGCCCGGCCGCTCGTTTCGTCGATTGGCTTAGGCATACGGAGTTGATTCCCAGTCTAAGATCAGATCCAATCGAGGGTTACAGCAGCAGGGTCCACAGCATGCATAGGGGGACCCGACCAATCCCCAGCTTGTGCATCCTGCCCCTCTGGCCGGTTGAGCACCCGCACGCTCGTTTCATGGGTTGACTTTAGGATACAAAGTTCATTCCCAGTCTAAGCATATGGAGTTCATTCCCAGTCTAAGATCGGACCAGACCTAGGGTTATGGCAACTCATGCTGGCCTCGGGCATGTGCTGGTGTCACATTTTTCTTCATCGGGGCACTATCGCTGGAGCATCATCGGAGAATCTGACCGGCGACATTGGGGTTCTGGCGATCGGGGGGGCGGGGGGGTGTGCGCACATGATGTGTGATGGGAGCTGGTACTTGGCCCTTATATTGGCCCCCTATCCCTCATCAAACCTTGAGAACTCACACCCCCTTAAAGAGCATTTAAGATTTTACAAGTTTGCTGCCAGTAGCCATTAAAGTATCTGAAATGGGAACACTTTTTTCAAATGGTCACAAAATCTTGTACACTTCGAGTTTTTAGCTGAATTTTTTTATGCATGCCAACAAAAATACAAGGATCACATCTACCAAGTTTTGGGCTAAAATTGCTTTCGAAAAAATTTTAAAAAATCTCGAACAGTAAAAAGTTTCAAAAATCATGAAAAATAGAAAACGAGTCGTCTTGCCATGAAACTTCACGTGAAGGCTCAAGGGACCATTGTATGAATTTACAAGCCATAAAAATTTTATTGGCACATAGAAATATGAAGATGTGCCTAAACCCACCTACCACCCTATCGATCCACGGCTTGCGCATCCCGTCTCTCTGGCCGGCGTAGTGCCTGCCCGTCCGCCCGCCCGCTCATTTTGTCGGTTGGCTTAGACATACGAAATTCATTCCCAGTCTAAGATCACATCGGACCAAGCATTGCAGCAGCAAGATCGGTAGCATGCAGAGGGGGACCCAGCCGATCCCTGGCTTGCGAATCCCGCCCCTCTGGCCGGCTGAGCGCTCGCACGCTCATTTCGTGGGTTGACTTAGGCATACAGAGTTCATTCCCAGTCTAAGCATACGGAGTTCATTCCCAGTCTAAGCATACGAAGTTCATTCCCAGTTAAGATCGGACCAGACCGAGGGTTGCGACAGCACATGCTGGGCTCAGGCAGGTGCTGGTGCCACATTTTTCTTTGTCCGGGTAGCATCACCGGAGAACCTGACCGACGACATTGGGGTTCCGGCGATCGGGGGGGCCGAGGGGGGTGTGCGCACATGATGTATGGGTGCTGGTACTTGGCCCTTATATTGGCCCCCTATCCCTCGTCAAACCTCGAGAACTCACACACCCTTAAAGAGCATTTGAGATTTTACAGGTTTGCAGCCAGTAGCCATTAAAGTGTTTGAAATGGGGACACTTTTTTCAAATGGTCGCAAAATCTTGTACACTTCGAGTTTTGAGCTGAATTTTTTTGTGCATGCCAAAAAAAATAAAAGGATCATGTCTACCAAGTTTGGGCCCAAAACTCCTTCTAAAAAAATTTTAAAAAATCCCGAACTGCAAAAAGTTTCAAAAATCATGAAAAATAGAAAATGATTCGTCTTGCCATGAAACTTCACGTGAAGGCTTAAGGGACCATTGTATGAATTTACAAGCCATAAAAATGGTATTGGCATGCAGAAATATGAAGATGTGCCCAAACACACCTACCACCCTATTGATCCACGGCTTGCGCATCCCGTCTCTCTGGCCAGCGTAGTGCCCGTTTGCTCGCCCGCTCGTTTCGTCGGTTGCCTTAGGCATACGGAGTTCATTCCCAGTCTATGATCAGACCAAATTGAGGGTTGCGGCAGCAGGATCGGCAACATGCAGAGGGGGACCCGATCGATCCTTGACATGCGCATCCCGCCCCTCTGGCCTGCTAAGCGCCCGAACGCTCGTTTCGTGGGTTGGCTTAGGCATACGGAGTTTATTCCAAGTCTAAGCATATGGAGTTCATTCCCAGTCTAAGATCGGACCAGACTGAGGGTTGCAACAGCACATGCTGGGCTCGAGCAAGTGCTGGTGTCGCATTTTTGTTTGCCGGGGCAGCATCGTCGGATCATCGTCGGAGAACCTGACCAACGACATTGAGGTTCTGGCGATCGGGGGGGCCGAGGGGGGTGTGCGCACATGATATGCGATGGGTGCTGGTACTTGGCCCTTATATTGGCCCCCTATCCCTCGTCAAACCTCGAGAACTCACACACCCTTAAAGAGCATTTGAGATTTTATAGGTTTGCTGCAAGTAGCCATTAAAGTGTCTGATATAGCGACACTTTTTTCAAATGGTCACAAAATCTTGTACACTTTGAGTTCTTAGCTATATTGTTTTGTGCATGCCAACAAAAATACAAGGACACGTCTTCCAAGTTTGGGGCCAAAACTCCGTCCGAAAAAATTTTAAAAACTCCTAGACTATAAATTGTTTCAGAAATCGTGAAAAATAGAAAATGAGTCGTCTTGCCATGAAACTTCACGTAAAGGCTTAAAGGACCATTGTATGAATTTACAAGCCATAAAAATGGCATTGCCATGCAGAAATATGAAGATGTGCCTAAACCCACCTACCACCCTATTGATCCACGGCTTGCGCATCCCGTCTCTCTGGCCGACGTAGTACCCTCCTGCCCGCCCGCTTGTTTCGTCGGTCGGCTTAGGCATACGGAGTTCATTCCAGTCTAAGTTCAGATCGGATCGAGGGTTGCAGCAGCAAGATCGGCAGCACATAGAGGGGGACCCGGTCGATCCCCGGCTTACGCATCCCGCCCCTCTGGCCGGCTGAGCGCCCGCACGCTCGTTTCGTGGGTTGACTTAGGCATACGGAGTTCATTCCCAGTCTAAGATCAGACCGGACCGAGGGTTGCGGCTGCACATTCTGGGCTTGAGCATGTGCTGGTGCCGCATTTTTCCTCACCGGGGCACCATCGTCGGAGCATCGTCGGAGAACCTGACCGGCGGCACTAGGGTTCCAGCGATCGGGGGGTGTGCGCACATAATGTGTGATGGGTGCTGGTACTTGCCCTGATATTGGCCCCCTATCCCTTATCAAACCTCAAGAACTCACACCCCCTTAAAGAGCATTTGAGATTTTACAGGTTTGCTACCAGTAGCTATTAAAGTGTCTGAAATGGGGACACTTTTTTCAAATGGTCACAAAATCTTGTACACTTCGAGTTTTTAGCTGAATTGTTTTGTGCATGCCAACAAAAATACAAGGATCACTTCTACCATGTTTGGGGCCAAAACTCTTTGTGAAAAAATTTTAAAAAATCTCGAACCGTAAAAAGTTTCAAAAATCGTGAAAAATAGAAAACGAGTCGTCTTGCCATGAAACTTCACATGAAGGCTTAAGGGACCATTGTATGAATTTACAAGCCATAAAAATGGCATTGGCATGCAAAAATATGAAGATGTGCCTAGAGCCACCTACCACCCTATCAATCCACGGCTTACGCATCCCGTCTCTTTAGCCGGCGTAATGCCCGCCCGTCCGTCTGCTTGTTTCATCGGTTGGCTTAGGCATACAGAGTTCATTCTAGTCTAAGGTCAGACCGGATCGAGGGTTGCAGCAGCAAGATCGGCAGCACGTAGAGGGGGACCCGACCGATCCCCGGCTTGCGCATCCCGCCCCTCTGGCCGGCTGAGCGCCCGCACGCTTGTTTCATCGGTTGACTTAGGCATACGGAGTTCATTCCCAGTCTAAGCATACGGAGTTCATTTCCAGTCTAAGATGAGACCAGACTGAGGGTTACGGCATCACATGTTGGGCTCGGGCATGTGCTCGTGCCGTATTTTTCTTCGCCAGCGCACCATCGTCGGAGCATCGTCGGAGAACCTGACCGGCGGCATTGGGGTTCCAACGATCGGGGGGGCCGGGGGGTGTGCGCGCATGATGTGTGATGGGTGCTGGTACTTGGCCCTTATATTGGCCCCCTATCCCTCATCAAACCTCGAGAACTCACACCCGCTTAAAGAGAATTTGAGATTTTACAGGTTTGCTGCCAGTAGCCATTAAAGTGTCTCAAATGGGGATACTTTTTTCAAATGGTCACAAAATCTTGCACACTTCGACTTTTTAGCTGAATTGTTTTGTGCATGCCAACAAAGATACAAGGATAACATCTAAAAAAGTTTGGGGCCAAAAATCCTTCCAAAAAAATTTTAAAAAATCCCGAACCGCAAAAAGTTTTGAAAATGGTGAAAAGTAGAAAACGAGTCGTCTTGCCATGAAACTTCACGTGAAGGCTTAAGGGACCAATGTATGAATTTACAAGCCATAAAAATGGCATTGGCATGCAGAAATATAAAGATGTGCCTAAACCCACCTACCACCCTATCGATCCACGGCTTACGCATCCCGTCTCTCTAGCCGACATAATGCCTGCTTGCCTGCCCGCCCGTCCGCTCGTTTCGTCGGTTGGCTTAGGCATACAGAGTTCATTCCTAGTCTAAGATTGAACTGGATCGAGGGTTGCGGCAGCAGGATTGGCAGCACGTAGAGGGGGACCTGACAGATCCCCGACTTGTGCATCCTGCCCCTCTGGTCGGTTGAGCCCCCATACGCTCGTTTCGTGGGTTGACTTAGGCATACGGTGTTCAATCCCAGTCTAAGCGTACGGAGTTCATTCCCAGTCTAAGATTGGATCAAACCGAGGCTTGCGACAACACATGTTGGGCTCGGGCATGTGCTGGTGCCGCATTTTTCTTCACCGGGGTACCATAGCATTGCCGGAGAACCTGACCGGCGGCATTGGGGTTCCGGCGATCGGGGGGCTGGGGGGTGTGCGCACATGATGTGTGGTGGGTGGTGGTGCTTGGCCCTTATATTGGCCCCCTATCCCTCATCAAACATCGAGAACTGACACCCCCTTAAAGAGCATTTGAAATTTTACAGGTTTGCTGCCAGTAGCCATTAAAGTGTCTAAAATGGGGACACTTTTTTCAAATGGTCACAAAATCTTGTACACTTCGAGTTTTTAGCTGAATTTTTTTGTGCGTGCCAAAAAAAATACAATGATCACGTCTACCAAGTTTGGTGCAAAAACTCCTTCCAAACAAATTTTAAAAAATCCGAAACCGTAAAAAGTTTCAAAAATTATGAAAAATAGAAAACGAGCCGTCTTGCCATAAAACTTCACGTGAAGGCTTAAGGGACCATTGTATGAATTTAGAAGCCATAAATATGGCATTGGCACATAGAAATATGAAGATGTGCCTAAACCCACCTACCACCCTATCGATCCACGGCTTGCGCATCCCATTTCTCTGGCCTGCCCACCCGCCTGCCCGCTCATTTTGTCGGTTGGCTTAGGCATACGTTGTTCATTCCCAGTCTAAGATCAGACCGGATTGAGGGTTACGATAGTAGGATCGATAGCACGCAGAGGGGGACCAGACCGATCCCCGGTTTGCGCATCCCGCCCCTCTAGCCTGCTGAGTGCCCGCATGCTCGTTTCGTGGGTTGACTTAGCCATATGGAGTTCATTCCCAGTCTAGGCATACAGAGTTCATTCCCAGTCTAAGATCGGACCGGACCGAGGGTTGCAGCAAAACATACTGGGCTTGGGCATGTGCTGGTGTCACATTTTTCTTCATCAGGGCACCATCGTCGAAGCATCGCCAGAGAACCTGACCGACGGCTTTGGGGTTCCGACAATCGGGGGTGCCAGGGGGTGTGCGCACATGATGTGCGATGGGTGCTGGTAGTTGGCCCTTATATTGGCCCCCTATCCCTCATCAAACCTTGAGAACTCGCACGCCCTTAAAGAGCATTTGAGATTTTACAGGTTTGCTACCAGTAGCCATTAAAGTGTCTGAAATGGGGACACTTTTTTCAAATGGTCAAAAAATCTTGTACAATTCGAGTTTTTAGCTGAATTTTTTTGTGCATGCCAAAAAAATTATCGCGATCACTTCTACCAAGTTTGGTGCCCAAACTCCTTCCAAAAAATTTTAAAAAATCAAGAACCGTAAAAAGTTTCAAAAATTGTGAAAATAGAAAACGAGTCGTCTTGCCATAAAACTTCACGTGAAGGCTTAAGGGACCATTGTATGAGTTTACAAGCCATAAAAATGGCATTGGCATGCAAAAATATGAAGATGTGCCTAAACCCACCTACCACCCTATCGATCAGCGGCTTGCGCATCCCGTCTCTCTAGTCGGCGTAAAGCCCGCCCGCCCGCCCGCTCGTTTCGTCGGTTGGCTTAGGTATACGGAGTTGATTCCTAGTTTAAGATTGGACCGGACCGAGGGTTACGACAGCAGGATTGGCAGTGTACAGAGGGGGACCTGGTCGATCCTCGGTTTGCGCATCCCATCCCTCTGGCCAGCTGAACTCCCGCACGCTTGTTTCGTGGGTTGACTTAGGCATACGGAGTTCATTCCCAGTCTAAGCATACAGAGTTCATTCTCAGTCTAAGATTTGACCGGACCGAGGGTTGCGGCAACACATGCTGGGTGCGAGCATGTGCTGGTACTGCATTTTTCTTCATCGGAGCATCATCGTCGGAGCATCGCCGAAGAACCTGACTGGCGGCATTGGGGATCCGGTGATCGGGGGGGTCGGGGGGGTGTGCGCACAAGATGTGCGATGGGTGCTGGTACTTGGCCCTTATACTGGCCCCCTATCCCTCATCAAACCTCGAGAACTCACACACCCTTAAAGAGCATTTGAGATTTTACAAGTTTGCTGCCAGTAGCCATTAAAGTGTCTGAAATGGGGACACTTTTTGCAAATGGTCACAAAATCTTGTACACTTTGAGTTTTTAGCTGAATTTTTTTGTGCATGCCAAAAAAAATACGAGGACCACGTCTACCGAGTTTGGGGCCAAAACTCCTTCCAAAAAAATTTTAAAAAATCCCGAACATCAAAAAGTTTTCAAAATTGTGAAAAATAGAAAACGAGTCGTCTTGCCTTGAAACTTCATGTGAAGGCTTAACGGACCATTGTATGAATTTAAAAGCCATAAAAATGGCATTGGCATGCATATATATGAAGATGTGCCTAAACCCACCTACCACCCTATCGATCCACGGCTTGCACATCCCGTCTCTTTGGCAGGCGTAGTGCCCGCTTGCCCGCTCATTTCGTCGGTTGGCTTAGGCATACAGAGTTCATTCCCAGTCTAAGATCGGACCAGACTGAGGTTTGCGGTAGTAGAATTGGCAGCACACAGAGGGGGACCCGACCGATTCCCGACTTGCACATCCCACCCCTTTGGCCGGCTGAGCACCCGCACGCTCGTTTCATGGGTTGACTTAGGCATACGGAGTTCATTCCTAGTCTAAGCATACAGAGTTCATTCCCAATCTAAGATCGGATCGGACCGAGGGTTGCGGCAGCACATGCTGGTCTCGAGCATGTGCTGGTGCCACATTTTTCTTCGTCGGGGCACCATCACCGGAGCATCGCTGGAGAACCTGATCAAAGGCATTGTGGTTCCAACGATCTGGGGGCTAGGGGGTGTGCGCACATGATGTGCGATGGGTGCTGGTACTTGGCCCTTATATTCGCCCCTTATCCCTCATCAAACCTCAAGAACTCACACCCCTTTAAAGAGCATTTGAGATTTTACAGGTTTGTTGCCAAGAGCCATTAAAGTGTCTGAAATGGGGACACTTTTTTCAAATGGTCACAAAATCTTGTACACTTCGAGTTTTTAACTGAATTTTTTTGTGCATGCCAACAAAAATACAAGGATCATGTCTACCACGTTTGCGGCCATAACTCCTTCCAAAAAAATTTTAAAAAAATCCCGAACCGCAAAAAGTTTTGAAAATCGTGAAAATAGAAAATGAGTCATCTTGCTTTGAAACTTCACGTGAAGGCTTAAAGGACCATTGTATGAATTTAAAATCCATAAAAATGGCATTGGCATGCAGAAATATGAAGATGTGCCTAAACCCACCTACCACCCTATCGATCCACGGCTTGCGCATCCCGTCTCTCTGGCCGGCGTAGTGCCCACTCGCCCGCTCATTTCATCGGTTGGCTTAGGCATACGGAGTTCATTCCCGGTCTAAGATCAGACCAAACCGAGGGTTACAACAGCAGGATCGGCAGCACACAGAGGGGGACCCGACCGATTCCCGACTTGCGTCTCCTGGCCCTTTGGCCGGCTGAGCGCCTGCACGCTCATTTCATGGGTTGACTTAGGCATACGGAGTTCATTCCTAGTCTAAGCATACGGAGTTCATTCCCAATCTAAGATCGGATCGTACCGACGGTTACGGCAGCACATGCTGGGCTCAGGCATGTGCTGGTGTCACATTTTTCTTCATCAGGGCACCATCACCGGAGCATCGCTGGAGAACCTGACCGGAGGCATTGTGGTTCCGACGATCGGGGGGCCGGGGGATGTGCGCACATGATGTACGATGGGTGCTGGTACTTGGCCCTTATATTCACCTTTTATCCCTCATCAATCCTTGAGAACTCACACCCCCTTAAAGAGCATTTGAGATTTTACAGGTTTGCTGCCAGGAGCCATTAAAGTGTCTGAAATGGGGACACTTTTTTCAAATGGTCACAAATCTTGTACACTTCGAGTTTTTAGCTGAATTTTTTATGCATGCCAAAAAAAATACAAGGATCACGTCTACCAATTTTGGGGCCAAAATTCCTTCCGAAAAAATTTTAAAAAATCCCAAACTGCAAAAAGTTTTGAATATCGTGAAAAATAGAAAACGAGTCGTCTCGCCATGAAACTTCACGTGAAGGCTTAAGGGACCATTGTATGAATTTACAAGCCAAAAAATTGGCATTGGCATGCAGAAATATGACGATATGCCTAAACCCACCTACCACCCTACCGATCCACGACTTGCGCATCCCGTCTCTCTGGCCGGCGTAGTGCCCACCCGCCTACCGCCCGCTCGTTTCGTCGGTTGGCTTAGGCATACGGAGTTCATTCCTAGTCTAAGATCAAACCACACCGAGGGTGGCAGCAACAGGATCGGTAGCACGCAGAGGGGGACTCGGTCGATCCCCAACCTGCGCATCCCACCCCTTTGGCCGGTTGAGCGCCCGTGCGCTCGTTTCGTGGGTTGACTTAGGCATACGGAGTTCATTCTCAGTCTAAGATCGGACTGTACCAAGGGTTGCTGCAGCACGTGCTGGGCTCGGGCATGTGCTGGTGCCGTATTTTTTTTCGCCGAGGCACCATCGTCGAAGCATCGTCGGAGAACCCGACCGGTGGCATTGGGGTTCCGACGATCGGGGGGGCCGGGGGGTGTGCACACATTATGTGCGATGGGTGCTGGTACTTGGCCCCTATTTTGGCCCCCCATCCCTCATCAAACCTCGAGAACTCACACCCCCTTAAAGAGCATTTGAGCTTTTACAAGTTTGCTGCCAATTGCCATTAAAGTGTCTGAAAAAGGGACACTTTTTTCAAATGGTCACAAAATCTTGTACACTTCGAGTTTTTAGCTGAATTTTTTTGCGCATGCCAAATAAAATACAATGATCACGTCTACCAAGTTTGGGGCCAAAACTCCTTCCAAAAAAATTTTAAAAAATCCCGAACCGCAAAAAGTTTTCAAAATCGTGAAAAATAGAAAACGAGTCGTCTTGCCTTGAAACTTCACGTGAAGGCTTAAGGGACCATTGTATGAATTTAAAAGCCATAAAAATGGCATTGGCAAGTAGAAATATGAAGATGTGCCTAAACCCACCTACCACCCTATCGATCCACAGCTTGCGCATCCCGTCTCTCTGGCCGACATTGTGCCCGCCCGCCCGCCTGCTCGTTTTGTCGGTTGGCTTAGGCATAGGAGTTCATTCCCAGTCTAAGATCAGACCAGACTAAGGGTTACGGCAGTAGGATCGGCAACACATAGAGGTGGACCCGGCCGATCCCCGTCTTGCACATCCCGCCCCCTGGCCGACTGAGTGCCCGCACGCTGGTTTCATGGCTTGACTTAAGCATACAAAGTTTATTCCCAGTCTAAGTGTACGAAGTTCATTCCCAGTCTATGATCCGACCGAACTGAGGGTTGCGACAGCACATACTAGGCTCGGGCATGTGCTGGTGCCACATTTTTCTTTGTCGGGGCACCATCACCGGAACATCGCCAGAGAACCTGACTGGCGGCATTGGAATTCCGACGATTAGGGGGGCCGGGGGGTGTGTGCACATGATGTGTGATGGGTGCTGGTACTTGGCCCTTATATTGGCCCCCTATCCCTCATCAAACCTCGAGAACTCACACCCCCTTAAAGAGCATTTGAGATTTTACAGGTTTGCTTCCAGTAGCCAATAAAGTGTCTGAAATGGGGAAACTTTTTTCAAATGGTCACAAAATCTTGTACACTTTGGGTTTTTAGCTGAATTTTTTTGTGCATGCCAACAAAAATACAAGGATCTCGTCGACCAAGTTTGGGGCCAAAACACCTTCCGAAAAAATTTTAAAAAATCTCGAACCCTAAAAAGTTTCAAAAATCGTGAAAAATATAAACCGAGTCGTCTTGCCATGAAACTTCACGTGAAGGCTTAAAGGACCATTGTATTAATTTACAAGCCATAAAAATTGCATTGGCATGAAGAAATATGAAGATGTACCTAAACCCACCTACCGCCCTATCGATCCACGGCTTGCGCATCCTGTCTCTCTGGCCGACGTAGTGCCCGCCCGCCCGCTCGTTTCGTCGGTTGGCTTAGGCATACAGAGTTCATTCCCAGTCAAAGATAGGACCAGACCAAGGGTTACGATAGCAGGATCGGCAGCATGAAGAGGGGGACCCGGCTGATTCCCGGCTGATTCCCGGCTTGCGCATCCCACCCATCTGGCCGGCTGAGCACCCGCACGCTCGTTTCGTGGGTTGACTTAGGCATACGGAGTTCATTCCCAGTCTAAGATCAGACCGAACCGAGGGTTCTGGCAGAATATGTTGGGCTCGGGCATGTTCTGGTGCCGCATTTTTCTTCATCGGGGCACCATCGTCGGAGCATCGTCGAAGAACCTAACCGACAGCATTAGGGTTTCGGCAATCGGGGGGGCCTAGAGGGTGTGCCCACATGATGTGCGATGGGTGCTGGTACTTGGCCCTTATATTGGCCCCCTATCCCTCATCAAAGTGTCTGAAATGGGGACACTTTTTTCAAATGGTCACAAATTCTTGTACACTTCGAGTTTTTAGCTAAATTTTTTTTTCCATGACAGAAAAAATACAAGGATCACATCTACCGAGTTTGGGACCAAAACTCCTTCCGAAAAAATTTTAAAAAATCCCGAACAATAAAAAGTTTCAAAAATCGTGACAAATAGAAAATGAGTCGTCTTGCCATGAAACTTCACGTGAAGGCTTAACGAACCATTGTATGAATTTACAAGCCATAAAATTGGCATTGGCATGCAGAAATATGAAGATGTACCAGAACCCACATGCCACCCTATCGATCCACAGCTTGTGCATCCCGTCTCTCTGGCCGACGTAGTGCCCGCCCGCCCGCTTGTTTCGTCGGTTGGATTAAGCATACAGTGTTCACTCCCAGTATAAGATGGGACAGGACTGAGGGTTGCAGTAGCAGGATAAACAGCATGCAAAGGGGGACCCGACTATCCCCGACTTGCGCATCCCGCCCCTCTGGCCGGCTGAGCGCCCGCACGCTCGTTTCATGGGTTGACTTAGGCATACGGAGTTCATTCCCTGTCTAAGCTTACGGAGTTCATTCCCAGTCTAAGATCGGACCAGACCGACGGTTGCGGCAGCACATGCTGGGCTCGGGCATGTGCTGGTGACGTATTTTTCTTCACCGGGGCACCGTCACCAGAGCATCGTCGGAGAACCTGACCGGTGGCGTTGGGGTTCCGGCGATCGGGGGGGCCGGGGGGGTGTGCGCACATGATGTGTGATGGGTGCTGGTACTTGGCTCTTATACTGGCCCCCAATCCCTCATCAAACCTCGAGAACTCACACCCCCTTAAAGAGCATTTAAGATTTTACAGGTTTGCTGCCAGTAGCCATTAAAGTGTCTAAAATGGGGACATTTTTTTCAAATGGTCACAAAATCTTGTACACTTCGAGTTTTTAGCTGAATTTTTTTGTGCATGCCAACAAAAATACAAGGATCATGTCTACCAAGTTTGGGGAAAACTCATTGCAAAAAAATTTAAAAAAATCCCGAACCGCAAAAGGTTTCAAAAATCATGAAAAATAGAAAACGAGTCGTCTTGCAATGAAACTTCACGCGAAGGCTTAAGGGACCATTGTATGAATTTACAAGACATAAAAATGGCATTGGCACGCAAAAATATGAAGATGTACCTAAACCTACCTACCACTCTATCGATCCACGGCTTGTGCATCCCGTCTCTCTGTCCGGAGTAGTGCCCGCCCGCCCGCCCGCCTGCTCGTTTCGTCGGTTGGCTTAGGCATACGGAGTTCATTCCTAGTCTAAGATCAGACCAGACTTAGGGTTGTGGTAGCAGGATCGGCAGCAGGCAGAGGGGGACCAGGTCGATCCCCGGCTTGCGCATCCCGCCCCTCTGGCCGACTGAGCTCCCGTACGCTCGTTTCGTGGGTTGACTTAGGCATACGGAGTTCATTCTGAGTCTAAGATCGAATCGGACTGAGGGTTGTGGCAGCACATGCTGGGCTTGGGCATGTGCTGGTGCCGCATTTTTCTTCGTCAGGTCACCATCGTAGGAGCATCGTCGGAGAACCTGACCGGCGACATTGGGGTTCTGGCGTTCGGGGGGCCGGGGGGGGTGTGCGCACATGATGTGGGATGGGTGCTGGTACTTGGCCCTTATATTGGCCCCCTATCCCTCATCAAACCTCGAGAACTCACACCCCCTTAAAGAGCATTTGAGATTTTATAGGTTTGCTGCCAGTAGCCAATAAAGTGTCTGAAATGGGGACTTTTTTTCAAATGGTCACAAAATCTTGTACACTTTGAGTTTTTAGCTGAATTTTTTTGTGCATGCCAAAAAAAATACAGGGATCCCGTCTACCAAGTTTGGGGCCAAAACTTCTTCTGAAAAAATTTAAAAAAATACCGAACCGTAAAAAGTTTCAAAAATCATGAAAAATAGAAAACGAGTCGTCTTGCCATGAAACTTCACGTGAAGGCTTAAGGGACCATTGTATGAATTTACAAGCCATAAAAATGGCATTGGCATGCAGAAATGTGAAGATGTGCCTAAACCAACCTACCACCCTATCGATCCACGGCTTGCGCGTCCCGTCTCTCTGGCCGGCGTAGTGCCCGCTCGCCCGGTCATTTCGTCGATTGGCTTAGGCTTACGGTGTTCATTCCCAGTCTAAGATCAGACCAGACTGCAGGTTACACCAGTAGGATTGGCAGCATGTAGAGGGGGACCCGGTCGATCCTAGGCTTATGCATCCCGCCCCTCTGGCCGACTGAGCGCCGGCACGCTCGTTCCGTGGGTTGACTTAGGCATACGGAGTTAATTCCCAGTCTAAGCATACGGCGTTCATTCCTAGTCTAAGATCGGATCGGACCGAGGGTTGTGGTAGCACATGCTAGGCTCGACCATGTGCTGGTGCCGCATTTTTCTTCATCGGGGCACCATCGTCGGAGAACCTGACCGACGGCATTGGGGTTTTGGCGATCGGGGGGGCCGGGGGGTGTCCGCACATGATGTGTAATGGGTGCTGGTACTTCGAGGTTTTAGCTGAATTTTTTTGTGCATGCCAACAAAAATACAAGGATCACGACTACCAAGTTTGGGGCCAAAACTCCTTCCGAAAAAATTTTTAAAAATCCCGAAACATAAAAAGTTTTGAAAATCGTGAAAATATAAAACGAGTAGTCCTTCCATGAAACTTCATGTGAAGGCTTAAGGGACCATTGTATGAATTTACAAGCCATAAAAATGGCATTGGAACACAGAAATATGAAGATGTGCCTAAACCCACCTACCACCCTATCGATCCACGGCTTGCGCATCCTGTCTCTCTGGCCGACGTAGTGCCCGCCTGCCCGCTCGTTTCATTGGTTGGCTTAGGCATACGGAGTTCATTCCTAGTGTAAGATTAGATCGGACCGAGGGTTGCAGCAGCAAGATCAGCAGCATGTAGAGGGGGACCCGACCAATCCCCGCCTTGCTCATCCCGCCCTTCTGGCCGGCTAAGTACCCGCATGCTCGTTTCGTGGGTTGACTTAGGCATGCAGACTTCATTCCCAGTCTACGCATACGGAGTTCATTCCCAGTCTAAGAACGGACCAGATCGAGGGTTGTAGAAGCACATGCTGGGCTCGGGCATGTGCTGGTGCTGTTTTTTTCTTCACCGGCGCACCATCGTCGGAGCATCGTCGGAGAACCTGACCGGCGGTATTGGGGTTCTGGTGATCGGGGGGGCGGGGGGGTGTGTGCACATGATGTGCGATGCATGCTGGTACTTGGCCCTTATATTGGCCCCCTATCCCTCATCAAACCTCAAGAACTCTCAACCCCTTAAAGAGCGTTTGAGATTTTACAGGTTTGCTGCCAGTAGCCATTAAAGTGTCTGAAATGGGGACATTTTTTTCAAATGGTCACAAAATCTTGTACACTTCGAGTTTTTAGCTGAATTTTTTTGTGCATGCCAAAAAAAATACAAGGATCATGTCTACCAAGTTTGGGAAAAAAACTCCTTTCGAAAAAATTTAAAAAAATCCCGAACCGTAAAAAGTTTTGAAAATCATGAAAAATAGAAAACGGCTCGTCTTGCCATGAAACTTGACGTGAAGTCTTAAGGGACCATTTTATGAATTTACAAGCCATAAAAATGGCATTGGCATGCAAAAATATGAAGATGTACCTAAACCCACCTACCACCCTATCGATTCACGGCTTGCGCATCCCGTCCCTCTGGCCGGCGTAGGGCCCGCCCGCCGCTCGACCTCTCGTTTCATCGGTTGGCTTAGGCATACGAAGTTCATTCCTTGTCTAAGGTCAGACCAGATCGAGGGTTGCGGCAGCAGGATCGACAACACACAGAGAGGGATCCCGTCGATCCTCGGCTTACGCATCCCGCCCCTCTGGCCGGCTGAGCGCCCTCACGCTCGTTTCGTGGGTTCACTTAGGCATACAGAGTTCATTCCCAGTCTAAGCATATGGAGTTCATTCCAAGTCTATGATCGGATCGAACCAAGGGTTTCGGCAGCACATGCTGGGCTCGGGCATGTGCTGGTGCCACTTTTTCCTTTGTCGGGGCACCATCGCTGGAGCATCACCGGAGAACCTGACCGACGGCATTAAGGTTCCGACGATCGGGGGGGCCGGGGGGTGTGCGCACATGATGTGCGATGGGTGCTGGTACTTGGCCCTTATATTGGCCCTCTATCCCTCATCAAACCTCGAGAACTCACACCCCCTTAAAGAGCATTTGAGATTTTACAGGTTTGCTGCCAGTAGCCATTAAAGTGTCTGAAATGGGGACACTTTTTTCAAATGGTCACAAAATCTTGTATAGTTCGAGTTTTTAGCTAAATGTTTTTGTGCATGCCAACAAAAATAAAAGGATCACGTCTACCAAGTTTGGGACAAAACTCCTTTCAAAAAAATTTTAAAAAATCTTGAAGCGCAAAAAGTTTCAAAAATCCTGAAAAATAGAAAACGAGTCGTCTTGCCATGAAACTTCACGTGAAGGCTTAAGGGACCATTGTATGAATTCACAAGCCATAAAAATGGCATTGGCACGCAAAAATATGAAGATGTACCTAAACCTACCTACCACCCTATCGATTCACGGCTTGTGCATCCCGTCTCTCTGGCCGGTATAGTGCCCGCCCGCCCGCCCGGCCTCTCGTTCCATCGGTTGGCTTAGGCATATGAAGTTCATTCCCTGTCTAAGGTCAGACCAGATTGAGGGTTGCGGCAGCAGGATCGGGAGCACACAGAGAGGGACCCCGCGGATCCTCGGCTTCCACATCCCGCCCCTCTGGCCCACTGAGCGCCCTCACGCTCATTTCATGGGTTCACTTAGGCATACGGAGTTCATTCCCAGTCTATGATCGGATCAGACCGAGTGTTGCGGCAGCACATGCTGGGCTCGGGCATGTGCTAGTGCCGCTTTTTTCTTTGTCGGGGCACCATCATTGGAGCATCGCCGGAGAACCTGACCGACGGCATTAATGTTTCGACGATCAGGGGCGCCGGGGGGTGTGTGCACATGATGTGCGATGGGTGCTGGTACTTGGCCCTTATATTGGCCCCCTATCCGTCATCAAACCTTGAGAACTCACACCCCCTTAAAGAGCATTTGAGATTTACAGGTTTGCTGCCAGTAGCTATTAAAGCATCAGAAATGGGGACACTTTTTTCAAATGGTCACAAAATCTTGTACACTTTGAGTTTTTAGCTTAATTTTTTTGTGCATGCCAACAAAAATACAAGGATCACGTCTACCAAGTTTGGGGCCAAACATTCTTCCGAAAAAATTTTAAAAAATCCTGAACCGTAAAACGTTTTGGAAATCGTGAAAAAAAGAAAACGAGTCGTCTTGCCATGAAACTTCACATGAAGGCTTAAGGGACCATTGTATGAATTTACAAGCCATAAAAATGGCATTGGCACGTAGAAATATGAAGATGTGCCTAAACCCACTACCACCCTATCGATCCACGGCTTGTGCATCCCGTCTCTTTGGCCGACGTAGTGCCCACCCGCTCGTTTCGTCTGTTGGCTTAGGCATACGGAGTTCATTCCTAGTCTAAGATCAGACTAGACTGAGGGTTGCGGTAGCAGGATCAACAGCATGCAAAGGTCGACCCGATCGATGCCCGGCTTGCGCATCCTTCTTATTTGGTCGGCTGAGCGTCCGTACGCTTGTTTCGTGGGTTGACTTAGGCATACGGAGTTCATTCCCAGTCTAAGCATACAGAGTTCATTCCCAGTCTAAGATCGGACCAGACCGAGGGTTTCGACAGCACATGCTGGGCTCGGGCATGTGTTGGTGTCGTATTTTTCTTCATCGGGGCACCATCACCGGAGCATCGCCGGATAACCCGACCCGCGGCATTGGGTTTCCGGTGATCGGGGGGCGGTGTGCACACATGATGTGCGATGGGTGCTGGTACTTGGCCCTTATATTGGCCCCCTATCCCTCACCAAACCTCAAGAGCTCACACCCCCTTAAAGAGCATTTGAGATTTTACAGGTTTACTGCCAGTAGCCATTAAAGTGTCTGAAATGGGGACACTTTCTTCAAATGGTCACAAAATCTTGTACACTTCGAGTTTTTAGCTGAAATTTTTTGTGCATGCCAACAAAAATACAAGGATCACATCTACCAAGTTTGGGGCCAAAACTCCTTTCAAAAATATTTTAAAAAATCTTGAAAAATAGAAAACGAGTCGTCTTGCCATGAAACTTCACGTGAAGGCTTAAGGGACTATTGTATGAATTTACAAGCCATTAAAATGGCATTGGCACATAGAAATATAAAGATGTGCCTAAACCCACCTACCACGCTATCGACCCACGGCTTACGCATCCCGTCTCTCTGGCCAACGTAGTGCCCGCCCGGCTGTCCGCCCGTTCATTTTGTCGGTTGGCTTAGGCATACGGAGTTCATTCCTAGTCTAAGATCAGACCGAATCGAGGGTTACGGTAGCAAGATCGGTAGCACGTAGGGGGGGACCCGGTCGATCCCCGGCTTGCGCATCCCGCCCCTCTGGCCGACTGAACGCCCGCACGCTCATTTCGTGGGTTGACTTAGGCATACGGAGTTCATTTCCAGTCTAAGATCGGATCAAACCGAGGGTTACGAAAGCATATGCTGGGCTCGAGCATGTGCTAGTGCCTCATTTTTCTTCATCGGGGCACCATCGTCGGAGCACGTCGGAGAACCTGACCGGCAGCATTGGGGTTCCAGCGATCGGGGGGGCCGGGGGGATGTGCGCACATGATGTGCGATGGGTGCTGGTACTTGCCCTTATATTGGCCCCCTATCCCTCATCAAAGCTTGAGAACTCACACCCCCTTAAAAGGAATTTCAGATTTTACAGGTTTGCTGCCAGTAGCCATTAAAGTGTCTGAAATGGGGACACTTTTTTCAAATGCTCACAAAATCTTGTACACTTCCAGTTTTTGGCTGAATTTTTTTGTGCATGCCAAAAAAAATAAAAGGATCACGTCTACCAAGTTTGGGGCCAAAACTCCTTTCAAAAATATTTTAAAAAATCTCAAACCACAAAAAGTTTTGAAAATCTTGAAAAATAGAAAACGAGTTGTCTTGCCATGAAACTTCACATGAAGGTTTAATGGACCATTGTATGAATTTACAAGCCATAAAAATGGCATTGGCATGCAGAAATATGAAGATGTGCCTAAACCCACCTACCACCCTATCGATCCACAGCTTGCGCATCCCGTCTCTCTGGCCGACGTAGTGCCCGCCTGCTCGTTTCGTCGGTTGGCTTAGGTATACGGAGTTCATTCCCAGTCTAAGATCAGACCAGACTGAGGGTTGTGGCAGCAAGATCGACAGCACGCAGAAGGGGACTCGACCGATCCTCGGCTTACGCATCCCGCCCTCTGGCCGGCTGAGCGCCCGTATGTTCGTTTCGTGGGTTGACTTAGGCATACGGAGTTCATTCCCAGTTTAAGCATACGGAGTTCATTCCCAGTCTAAGATCAGACCAGACCGAAGGTTTTGACAGCACAAGCTGAGCTCGAGCATGTGTTGGTGCCGCATTTTTCTTCGCCGGGGCACCATCGTCGGAGCATCGCCGGAGAACCTGACCCACGGCATTGGGTTTCCGATGATCGGGGGGCCGGGGGGGCGGCGTGCGCACATGATGTGCGATGGATGCTGGTACTTGTCCCTTATATTGGCCCCCTATCCCTCACCAAACCTTGAGAACTCACACCCCCTTAAAGAGCATTTGAGATTTTACAAGTTTGCTGCCAGTAGCCATTAAAGTGTCTGAAATGGGGACAGTTTTTTCAAATGGTCACAAAATCATGTACACTTCGAGTTTTTAGCTGAAATTTTTTGTGCATGCTAACAAAAATACAAGGATCACGTCTACCAAGTTTGGGACCAAATATCCTTCTGAAAAAATTTTAAAAAACCTCGAACCACAGAAAGTTTCGAAAATCATGAAAAATAGAAAACGAGTCGTCTTGCCATGAAACTTCACGTGAAGGCTTAAGGGACGATTGTATGAATTTAGAAGCCATAAAAATGGCATTGGCACATAGAAACATGAAGATGTGCCTAAACCCATCTACCACCCTATCGATCCATGGCTTGCGCATCCCGTCTCTCTGGCCAGCGTAGTGCCTGCCCGCCCACCCGTCCACCCGTTTTATCGGTTGGCTTAGGCATACAGAGTTCATTCCCAGTCTAAGATCAGACCAGACCGAGGGTTGTGGCAGCAGGATCGATAGCATGCATAACGGGACCCGATCGATCCCCGGCTTGCGCATCCTGCCCCTTTGGCCGGCTAAGCGCCCGCACGCTCGTTTCATGGGTTGACTTAGGCATACAGAGTTCATTCCCAGTCTATGATCAAATCAAATTGAGGGTTACGATAGCACATGCTGGGCTCGGGCATGTGCTGGTGCCGCATTTTTCTTCGTCGGGGCACCATCGTTGGACCATCGCCGAAGAACCTGACCGGCGTCATTTGGGTTGTGCGCACATGATGTGCGATGGGTGCTGGTACTTTTTCCTTATATTGGCCCCCTATCCCTCATCAAACCTAGAGAACTCACACCCCCTTAAAGAGCATTTGAGATTTTACAGGTTTGCTTCCAGTAGCCGTTAAAGTGTTTGAAATGGGGACACTTTTTTCAAATGGTCACAAAATCTTGTACACTTCGAGTTTTTAGCTGAATTTTTTTGTGCATGCCAACAAAAATACAAGGATCATGTCTACCACGTTTGGGGCCAAAACTCCTTCTGAAAAAATGTAAAAAAATCCCGAACCACAAAAACTTTCGAAAATCATGAAAAATAGAAAACGAGTCGTCCTGCCATGAAACTTCACGTGAAGGCTTAAGGGACCATTGTATGAATTTACAAGCCATAAAAATATAATTGGCATGCAGAAATACGAAGATGTGCCTAAACCCACCTACCACCCTATCGATCCACGGCTTCCGCATCCCGTCTCTCTGGCCTACGTGGTGCCCGCCCGCCCGCTCGTTTCATCAGTTGGCTTAGGTATACGGAGTTCATTCCCAGTCTAAGATCAGATCGAACCGAGGGTTGTGGTAGCAGGATTGGCAGCACGTAGAGGGGGACCCGATCAATCCCCGATTTGTGCACCCCGCCCCTCTGGCTGGCTGAGCGCCCGCACGCTCGTTTCGTAGGTTGACTTAGGCATACGGAGTTCATTCCCAGTCTAAACATATAGAGTTCATTCCCAGTCTAAGATCGGACCGGACCGAGGGTTGCAGTAGCACATGCTGGGCTCGGGCATGTGCTGGTGCCGCATGTTTCTTCGTCGGGGAACCATCACTGAGAACCTGACCGATGGCATTGGGGTTCTGATGATCGGGGGGCCGGAGGGGGTGTGCGCACATGATGCATGATGGGTGCTGGTACTTGGCCCTTATAATGGCCCCCTATCCCTCATCAAACCTTGAGAACTCACACCCACTTAAAGACCATTTGAGATTTTACAGGTTTCTGCCAGTAGCCATTAAAGTGTCTGAAATGAGGGTAATTTTTTCAAATGGTCACAAAATCTTGTACACTACCAGTTTTTAGCTGAATTTTTTTGTGCACACCGACTCACGTCTACCAAGTTTGGTTCAAAAACTCCTTCCAAAAAAATTTTAAAAAATCCCGAACCGTAAAAAGTTTCAAAAATCATGAAAATAGAAAACGAGTCGTCTTGCCATGAAACTTCACGTGAAGGCTTAAGGGACCATTGTATGAATTTACAAGCCATAAAAATGGCATTGGCACACAGAAATATGAAGATGTGCCTAAACCCACCTACCACCCTATCGATACACGGCTTGCGCATCCCGTCTCTCTGGCCGGCGTAGTGCCCGCCCACCCGCCCGCCCTCTCATTTTGTCGGTTGGCTCAAGCATACGAATTTCATTCCCAGTCTAAGATCAGACCAGACCGAGGGTTGTGGCAGCAGGATTGGCAGCATGCAGAGGGGGACCCGATCGATCCTCGGCTTGCGCACCCTGCCCCTTTGGTCGGCTGAGCGCCCACACGCTCGTTTCATGGGTTGACTTAGTCATACAGAGTTCATTCCCAGTCTAAGCATACGGAGTTCATTCCCAGTCTAAGATCGGACCGGACCGAGGGTTTCGGCAGCACATGCTGGGCTCGGGCATTGCTGGTGCCGTATTTTTCTTCGTCGGGGCACCATCGCCAGAGAACCTGACCGACGGCATTGGGGTTCCGACGATCGGGGGGTCGGGGGGTGTGGGCACATGGTGCATGATGGGTGCTGGTACTTGGCCCTTATAATGGCCCCCGATCCCTCATCAAACCTTGAGAACTCACACCCCCTTAAAGAGCATTTGATATTTTTCAGGTTTCTGCCATTAGCCATTAAAGTGTCTGAAATGGGGACACTTTTTGAAATGGTCACAAAATCTTGTGCACTTCGAGTTTTTAGCTGACTTTTTTTGTGCATACCAACAAAAATACAAGGATCACGTCTACCAAGTTTGGCTCCAAAACTCCTTCCGAAAAAATTTTAAAAACTCCCGAACCGCAAAAAGTTTTGAAAATAATGAAAAATAGAAAACGAGTCGTCTTGCCTTGAAACTTCACGTGAAGGCTTAAGTGACCCTTGTCTGAATTTACAAGCCACAAAAATGGCGCTGGCACGTAGAAATATGAAGATGTGCCTAAACCCACCTACCACCCCGTCGATCCACGGCTTGCGCGTCCCGTCTCTCTGGCCGGAGTAGTGCACACCCGCCCGCCCACCCGCTCGTTTCGTCGGTTAGCTTAGGCATAAGGAGTTCATTCTCAGTCTAAGATTGGACCAGATTGAGGGTTGCGGTAGCAGGATCGGTAGCATGCAGAGGGGGACCCGACCGATCCTCGGCTTGCACATCCCGCCCCTCTGGCCGGCTGAGCGCCCGCACACTCGTTTCATGGTTGACTTAGGCATACGGAGTTCATTCATAGTCTAACCATATGGAGTTCATTCCCAGTCTAAGATCGGACCGGACCGAGGGTTGCTACAGCACATGCTGGACTCAGGAATGTGCTGGTGCCGCATTTTTCTTCGTCGGGGCACCATCGCCGTAGCATCGCCGGAGAACCTGACCGGCAACATTGGGGTTTCGGCGATCGGGGGAGCCGGGTGTGGTGTGCGCACATGATGTGTGATGGGTGCTGGTACTTGGCCCTTATATTGGACCCCTATCCATCATCAAACCTCGAGAACTCACACCCCCTTAAAGAGCATTTGAGATTTTACAGGTTTGCTGCCAGTAGCCATTAAAGTGTCTGAAATGGGGACACTTTTTTCAAATGGTGACAAAATCTTGTACACTTCAAGTTTTTAGCTGAATTTTTTTTGTGCATGCCAACAAAAATAAAAGGATCACGTCCACCACGTTTGGGGCCAAAAATTCTTCTGAAAAAATTAAAAAAAATCCTGAACCGCAAAAACTTTCGAAGATCATGAAAAATAGAAAACGAGTCGTCCTGCCATAAAACTTCACGTGAAGGCTTAAAGGACCATCGTATGAATGTACAAACCATAAAAATGGAATTGGCATGCAAAAATATGAAGATGTTCCTAAACCCACCTACCACCTTATCGATCCACGGCTTGCGCATCCCGTCTCTCTGGCCGGTGTGGTGCCCGCCCGCCCGCCCGCTCGTTTTGTCGGTTGGCTTAGGCATACGGAGTTCATTCCCAGTGTAAGATTGGATCATACCGAGGGTTGCGGCAGTAGGATGGTTGCACGCAGAGGGGGACCCGACTGATCCCCGGCTTATGCACCCCACCCCTCTGGCCGGCTGAGCGCCCTCACGCTCATTTCGTGGGTTCACTTAAGCATACGGAGTTCATTCCCAGTCTAAGCATACGAAGTTCATTCCTAGTCTATGATCGGACCAGACCGAGGGTTGCGGCAGCACATGATGGGCTCGAGCATGTGCTGGTGTCGCTTTTTTCTTTGTCGGGGCACCATCACTGGAGCATCGTCGGAGAACCTAACCGACGACATTAAGGTTCCGACGATCGGGGGGCCGGGGGGTGTGCGCACATGATGTGCGATGGGTGCTGGTACTTGGCCCTTATATTGGCCCTCTATTCCTCATCAAACCTCGAGAACTCACACCCCCTTAAAGAGCATTTGAGATTTTACAGGTTTGCTGCCAGTAGCATTAAAGTGTGTGAAATGGGGACACTTTTTTCAAATGGTCACAAAATCTTGTACACTTCGAGTTTTTAGCCGAATTTTTTTGTGCATGCCAACAAAAATACAAGGATCACGTCTACCAAGTTGGGGCCAAAACTCCTTTCGAAAAAATTTTAAAAAATCCCGAACCTTAAAAAGTTTCAAAAATCATGAAAAATAGAAAACGAGTCGTGATGGGTGATGGGTACTGGTACATGATGTGTGATGGGTGCTGGTACTTGGCCCTTATATTGGCCCCCTATCTCTCATCAAACCTCGAGAACTCACACCCCCTTAAAGAGCATTTGAGATTTTACAGGTTTGCTGCCAGTAGCCATTAAAGTGTCTGAAATGGGGACACTTTTTTCAAATGGTCACAAAATCTTGTACACTTCGAGTTTTTAGCTAAATGTTTTTGTGCATGCCAAAAAAAATAAAAGGATCACATCTACCTAGTTTGGGGCCAAAACTCCTTCTGAAAAAATTTTAAAAAATCTCGAAGCACAAAAAGTTTCAAAAATCTTGAAAAATAGAAAACCAGTCGTCTTGCCATAAACTTCACGTGAAGGCTTAAGGGACCATTGTATGAATTCACAAGCCATAAAAATGGCATTGGCATGTAGAAATATGAAGATGTGCCTAGACCGACCTACCACCCTTTCGATCCACGGCTTGCGCATCCCGTCTCTCTGGCTGACGTAGTGCCCGCCCGCCCGCCCGCTCGTTTCGTGGGTTGGCTTAGGCATACGGAGTTCATTCCCAGTCTAAGATCAGACGGGACCGAGGGTTGCGGCAGCAGGATCAACAACACGCAGAGGGTGACCCGGTCGATCCCCGACTTGCGTGTCCTGCCCCTCTGGCCGGCTTAGCGCCCGCGCGCTCGTTTCGTGGGTTGACTTAGGCATACGGAGTTGATTCCCAGTCTAAGCATGCGGAGTTCATTCCCAGTCTAAGATCAGACCGGATCGAGGGTTGCGGCAGCACATGCTGGGCTTGAGAATGTGCTGGTGCCGTATTTTTCTTCATCGGGGCACCATCGTCGGAGCATCGCCGGAGAACCTGACCGGCGGCTTTGGGGTTCCGATGATCGGGGAGCCAAGGGGTGTGCGCACGTGATGTGCGATGGGTGCTGGTACTTGGCCATTATATTGGCCCCCTATCCCTCATCAAACCTCCAGAACTCACACCCCCTTAAAGAGCATTTGAGATTTTATAGGTTTGCTGCCAGTAGCCATTAATGTGTCTGAAATAGGGACACTTTTTTCAAATAGTCACAAAATCTTGTACACTTCGAGTTTTTAGCTGAATTTTTTTGCGCATGCCAACAAAAATACAAAGATCACGTCTAGCAAGTTTGTTGCCAAAACTCTTGCCGAAAAAATTTTAAAAAATCTCGAACCGCAAAATGTTTCAAAAATCGTGAAAAATAGAAAACGAGTCGCCTTGTCATGAAACTTCACGTGAAGGCCTAACGTACCATTTAGGGGTGTGCAGTCGGTTAATTTGGTTAATTCGGTTTGAAAAAATCAATAACCAAATTAACCAATTTTATTTTATCAATAACCGAACCGACCAACAAAATTTTAACTAACCGATTTAACCGAACCGATCAAAAATAGGTTCGATTCGGTTAGTTCGATTAAATAACCGAATTTTTCATCATTTTTTTTCTTATTTTGAATAATTATTTAGCTACAAATTTAATAAAATAAAACTCAAATTAACATACCATTCAAACTAAATCACTAAAGAATTTAATAATTTCTACAATATTTTAGAAGAAAAAAGACAAATAAATACTCATTTAAACTTATTTAATCAAAATAAATTAAATAATAAGTTTTAAAAAGTATTACTTTAACATATATCAAATAACCAACAAAGCCATCAATACATAATAATTGTCATTTCAACACATAAACAAGTTTTCAATGATCAACAAGCCAACTTAAAAAAGCAAATCAAGAAAATATGCAACTCATAACTTTGGTGCAAAACATAAAAGACATTTTAAGTTTACAAATTGAGTTAACAACTCATACAAAATATAAAACAAGACAAGAACACTCCGAGTTGACAAATGGATATAAAAGTTTATAAAAAAACATAAAACAAGCTAATTAAAGGACATTCCAAGTTCTAACAGCATTCTTCATACATGAACCCCATAACTTTGGTGCACATCCTTCATTTTTTCCTAAAATGTTAAAGAGATTAAAACCTTAATTAGTTGTCAATGAATACAATAAATATTTTTTAAATGTAAATATTCATAGAAATTAATAATGAAATTACCTCAAAAGGTCCATGCACATTTGTTTTAATCAATTACTGGATCTAAGGCAATTTTTGACAAATCTAAAAATATATAAACAAAAAATAACAAAAGTAAGCTTTAAACAAATAAAAAAATAAAAAATAATAATCCTTAAAAAATAAATGATAGTATAAATAAAATATTACCTAAATCCATTTTGTCAAGCTGTATCAAATCATCTTCAGGTTGAAATGAATCAAGATTAGAAGATCTACGTAACCAATCTTGAGCACAAATAAGGGCTTGCACAATTTTAGGAGTTAAAGAGCTCCTATATGCATCAAGCACACGACCACCAGTGCTAAAAGCAGATTCGGAAGCAACTGTGGATATAGGAATTGCTAACACATCACGAGCTAAATGGGAAAGGATAGGAAACCTATGGCTATTAAGTTTCCACCAAATTAAAACATCAAAGTCATCACTATCATCATCATCAGGCTCCTCACTCAAATATTTAGCCAATTCTGATTTATGTTCATCTTTGCCATGTTCAATCCTATACCTCTTGTACTTGGACTTAAAGCTTTCCTTTTTTTTTGTTGTTCCATTTCCACTTTCATCATCGGTGGGCTGTGACATTTGGCTCACTTGACTACTTTCACCAACTTGCTCAGACTGAGGTTCTAACATTCTTTTGTATTCATTAAATAAGTCCTCTATTGCTTGTTGTACTTTTTTAATCATCAATGAAGCTTCATCAGAAGAATACATTTTCATGAAGCAATATTCAACAAAAGGAAACTTTTTTGAAGGATCAAGAAGAGAAGCAATATAAACCAACATATTCATCTTCTCTATATTTCCCCAATACTTATCATATTTATCCTTCATTCTCTTTGCCATTACATTCAACTCAACATCAGGATTTAATTGCCATTCTCGCAAAGTGGAATAAACATCACATATATCATCAAGAAAAGTATTAGATGTGACGTAAGAAGTACCTAAAACTTTCACGGTGAGATCATAAAATTGTTGCAAGAAAAGGCAAAACTTCCTAACAATTGCCCAATCATTTTGATCGGGTACCCCATCTCCCATTAAAAGCTCACTTCTATAATAAGGATCAACATCATCAAATGCATCAAATGCCCTTTCAAACTTTTTAGCTGCATCCAACATCAAATAAGTAGAATTCCATCTAGTGCTAACATCCAAACACAATAAACTTTTACTTTGAATATGTTCATTCACAATACACTCTTTAAACTTAGCTAACCTGGAAGGTGATTGTCTCACATATCTTATTGCCCCTCTAACACGAGCAATTGTTTCATTCATTTCTTTCAATCCATCACAAACAATAAGATTAACAATATGTGTAATGCATCTCAAATGAAGATATTTGCCTCCCAAAATACTAGTTCCAGCATTGTTAAATTTTTTCCTCAAATATGCAATTACAACATCATTAGAACTAGCATTATCAACTGTAACAGTAAAAATCTTATCAATCCCCCAATCACGCAAACATTTTTCAACCGCCTTACCAATAGCTTCACCTTTGTGACTAGAAATGGGACAAAAATTTAATATCTTTTTGTTTAGTTTCCAATCTTTGTCTATGAAGTGAGCCGTAAGACACATATAATTGACCCTTTGTAATGAGGTCCATGTATCAGTGGTAAGAGATACTCTTGTAAAAGATGATTTCATGAATTGCTTCAAATGAGTCTTTTCATCAATATAAAGCTGATAGCAATCCCTAGCAACTGTCCATCGTGATGGTACACGAAATCTAGGACATGCAACTGACATGCAATGCCTAAATCCTTCCGACTCCATAAATCTAAATGGCAACTCATTCAGAATGATCATTTTAGCTACAGCTTTTCTAACAGCATCTTGATTAAATTTCCAAGTGCCTAAAGATTCTACTCCTCCTGACGGCAACACCAATTCTGTTTGAGTACCATCATCCCCACTAACACGAGGAACCTTTTTACAAGAATTCATGTGATTCTTTAAAGCAGTGGTTCCATTCTTTTTAGGATCAGCAAAAAATTCTCTGTCACAATAATTACACCTAGCTTTATGATTACCTTCCTCATTAACAAATTTAGTAAAGTGGTCCCATACCTCTGACCATGGCTTAGATGCTCGTCTCATCACTTTGGAATTTGCAGTTGCACTTTTTGTTACCTCATCATATGCAGGAAGTTGAGAGGCCAATTGTGTTTGATTAGTTGTAGAATCCAAAATCATATCATTCACTTCATTTGACATCTTCAAAAAAAAAAAGCAAGTGATCAAATTATATCCAAATAATAAAAAATAAATAATTAAATTATATTAAAATAATAAATAAAAATAAAATTATATTCAAATAATGAAAAAATAATAAAGTAATATTCACACAATTATTGAACACATTGGATATTCAAATAATGAAATAGTTTGTTAATCAAACTATATATTAGTTGCTTATTTTATCAACAAACAATGTAAGTGTCTAGCATAGTTTAGGCTAATTTATTTTAACTTTTAATTTAAGTATCTAGCATAATTTAGATTAATTAGTTGCTAGATCTAGTAAGAAAGTTTAAACTTAAAAGTGCTAGATCTCTGACAATAGATTTCTTTAAATTCTTTATTCCCAAATAGTTGTGTTTTAAATTTATTTCTCTATGTATACATCCAGTATTTACACACTCTACTTCAAGGTGTAAATCATTTAAACTATTTCTGTCTTTCGCTTGTGAGTTATGGGACCATTCTTGAATCGTCTTAGTCCATATCATTACCATGTTGCCATACCATCAGTCATCCCTAAATTACCAAAAGAAAGTAACAAAATCTGTATTTATTAAAGCTGCATCTCATTTCATAACCAAATGATCTCATCAATCCTTTGATTTCATTTCTTCTCATTCATTCCAAGTGTGTTCTTCACACTTTCCACAGCACCCTGAGCCATGCCCTTCATTTGCTCTCCAGTCTGCAATAGTACAAATTTCTATTTCATTAGTTTCCTAACCAAAGCTCAAAATAACATAAACTTTATCAATTGTCTATTTAATGTACCTTAAAATGAGGTATTATTATTATTGAAAAGCAAAAGAATTGATGAAAAGGAATGACAAATAAAGAAGAAACCTGCTGAAGGAAACCAGTAGTCTGCTGCAGGAAACTAGTAGTTTGCTGCAGGAAACCAATAATCTGCTGCAGGAAACCAGCAGTCTGCTGCAGGAAATCAGTAATCTGCTGCAGGAAACCAGAAACTAGCAGTCTGTTGCAGGAAACCAGAAACCAATAATCTGCTGCAGGAAACCAGAAACCAATAATCTGCTGCAGGAAACCAGTAGTCTACTGCAGGAAATTAGTAATCTGCTGCAGGAAACCAGAAACCAGTAATCTGCTGTAGGAAACCAGTAGTCTGCTGCTATCTTTACGGAGCAGACTCTTGAGCTGATTGAGTAGCATTTGTTGCCTTAGCTGCATTTACAGTATCCTTATAATTACAGAGCTTGAATTCTACTTGCGGAATAAACTTAACTAAATCAGCAGATAAAATTCATCAATCTGAGAAAGGTGCGCTCCACCATACATTAATTGGTTTCCCCAGTCGGCCTCCATGCTAGAAAATAGCATTTTCTTTTACTTTTTCTTGAGTCCACTGTCCACATCATTTTAGTTCGAATAGTTGTTGCTTTCTTTTGGTAATTTAGCAAAGCAAGTCGAAACTGGCAGAAACTGTTATTAAAAATCTTGCTCCCTTCATTTTTATAAGTTAAAGTGCTTTTTTCGACTAAAAAGAGTATTTCACAGCTTGCTATAGATACTGTAAATCCAACGTGGGGCATGGAAGGTTTTGAGTTTTGATCCTTTTGTTCCAACACCTAGTCAATCAACTGTAGGAGTAAATAAGCCACTAAAAGTCCTAGACCTATTTCTTTCAGGCTAGAGATAGTGTCTATCGAATCACTCAAAACAAGTAAACAACAAAAGCTACTGAAAAATACCAGCAAAAAAAACATTACCGTGGGCACACCTTGGGGCTGAGGTTTGGCTGTTTGGGTTATGCTTTAGCTTAAAACATACAGGAAGAATACAGCTCTAAACATCATGCTAAAAGAAAAAATAAAGGTTATTAAGATTTAAAAACTTACGATGGCGTCTTGGGTAGATTGATCTCTACAACTGTGGATCTTGTGTAGCAAATTAGAGGGAGCAAAAGATTATGAGGCAAGTAGCCAAGCAAGAGAGTAAAAGTGAGGCAAAGATGCAAGAGATTGAAGGAGAGCAAACTACAAAGGGCAGAGACACTGCAACAGAGGAAGAGCAAAGAGCAGAAAAAGGGAAACGGCTGGGTGGACTGGATGAGTTATAAAAAAGGTAAGTTAAATTTAGGTTTTTTTAAAGAGAATTTACATATTTACCCTTAGTTATTATAAGATCGGTTAATTCGGTTAATTCGGTTATCAATTTTAAAAATCGATAACCGACTGATTTAACTGATTTAACCAATTTTAAAACTGATTACAATCGAAAACCGATTAAACCGAATCGAAATGACCATATTTCATAATTTCGATCGGTTAAATCGGTTATAACCGATATATGCTCACCCCTAGTACCATTGTATGATTTTACAAGCCATAAAAATGACATTGGCACGCAGGAATATGAAGATGTGCCTAAACCCACCTACCACCCTATCGATCCACGACTTGCGCATCCCGTCTCTCTGGCCGGCGTAGTGTCCGCCCACCCGCCCGCCCGCTCGTTTCGTGGGTTGGCTTAGGCATACGGAGTTCATTCCCAGTCTAAGATCTGACCGAACTAAAGGTTGCGGCTGTAGGATCAACAGTACGTAGAAGGGGATCCGATCGATCCCCGGCTTGCGCATCCCTTCCCTCTGGCCGGTTGAGCGCCCGCACGCTCGTTTCGTGGGTTGACTTAGGCATATGGAGTTCATTCCCAGTCTAAGCATACAGAGTTCATTCCCAGTCTAAGATCAGACCTGATCCAGGGTTGCAGTAGCACATGCTAGGCTCGGGCATATGCTGGTGCCGTATTTTTCCTCACCGAGGCACCATCGCCAGAGCGTTGTCAGAGAACCTGACCAGCGGCATTGGGGTTCTGACGATGGGGGGGTCGAGGGGGGTGTGTGCACATGATGTGCGATGGGTGCTGGTACTTCACCCTTATATTGGCCCCCTATCCCTCATCAAACCTCAAGAACTCACACCCCCTTAAAGAGCATTTGAAATTTTACAGGTTTGCTGCCAGTAGCCATTAAAGTGTCTGAAATGGGGACACTTTTTTTGAATGGTCACAAAATCTTGTACACTTCAAGTTTTTAGCTGAATATTTTTGTGCAATACAACAAAAATACAAGGATCATGTCTACCAAAAAAATTTTAAAACATCCTGAGCCGTAAAAAGTTTCAAAAATCGTGAAAAATAGAAAATGAGTCATCTTGCCATCAAACTTCACGTGAAGGCTTAAGGGACCAATGTATCAATTTACAAGCCATAAAAATGGCATTGGCATGTAGAAATATGAAGATGTGCCTGAACCCACCAACCACCCTATCGATCCATGGCTTGTGCATCCCGTCTCTCTAGTCGGCATAGCGCCCACCCGTCCGCCCGTCCGCTCGTTTCGTCGGTTGGCTTAGGCATACGAAATTCATTCCCAGTCTAAGATCAGACCGGACCGAGGGTTACTGGAATAGGATCGAAAGCACACAGAGGGGGACCCGACCGATCCCTGGCTTGCGCATCCCACCCCTCTGGCTGACAGAGCGCCCGCACGCTCGTTTCGTGGGTTGACTTAGGCATACGGGGTTCATTCTGAGTCTAAGCATAAGGAGTTCATTCCCAGTCTAAGATCGGACCGGACCAAAGGTTGTGGCAGCACATGCTGGGCTCGGGCATGTGCTGGTGCCGTATTTTTCTTCACCGGGGCACCATCATCGGAGCATCATTGGAGAACCTGACCTGCGGCATTGGGGTTCCGACGATCGGGGGGGCCGGGGGGTGTGCGCACATGATGTGCGATGGGTGCTGGTACTTGGCCCTTATATTGGCCCCCTCTCCCTCATCAAACCTCGAGAACTCACATCCCCTTAAAGAGCATTTGAGATTTTACAGGTTTGCTACCAGTAGCCATTAAAATGTCTGAAATGGGGACATTTTTTTCAAATGGTCACAAAATCTTGTACACTTCGAGTTTTTAGTTGAATTTTTTTGTGCGTGCCAAAAAAAATACAAGGATCACGTCTACCAAGTTTGGGACCAAAACTCCTTCCAAAAAAATTTTAAAAAATCCTGAACAGTAAAAAGTTTCAAAAATCATGAAAAATTGAAAACGAGTCGTCTTGCCATGAAACTTCACGTGAAGGCTTAAGGGAACGTTGTATGAGTTTAAGCCATAAAAATGGCATTGGCACGCAGAAATATGAAGATGTGCCTAAGCCCAGCTACCACCCTATCGATCCACGGCTTACGCATCCCATCTCTCTGGCCTGCGTAATGCCCGTCCGCCTGCCCGCTTGCTCATTTTGTCGGTTGGCTTAGGCATACGGAGTTCATTCCCAGTCTAAGATCAGACCAAACCGAGGGTAGTGGCAGCAGAATCGACAGCACACAGAGGGGGACCCGGTCGATCCCCGGCTTGCGCATCCCACCGCTCTGGCCGGCTGAGCGCCCGCACGCTCATTTCGTGGGTTAACTTAGGCATACGGAGTTCATTCCCAGTCTAAGCATGCGGAGTTCATTCCTAGTCTAGGATCGGATCAAGCCGAGGGTTGCGGCAACCCTTACTGGACTTGGGCATGTGCTGGTGCCACATTTTTCTTCGCCGGGGCACCATCGCCGGAGCATCGCCGGAGAACATGACCTGCGGCATTGAGGTTCAGGCGATCGGGCGGTCGGGGGGGTGTGCGCACATGATGTGCGATGGGTGCTGGCACTTGGCCCGTATAATATCCCCCTATCCCTCATCAAACCTTGAGAACTCACACCCCTTTAAAGAGCATTTCAGATTTTACAAGTTTGGTGCCAGTAGCCATTAAAGTGTCTAAAATGGGGATAATTTTTTAAAATGGTCACAAAATCTTGTACACTTCGAGTTTTTAGCTGAATTTTTTTGTGCATGCCAAAAAAAATACAAGGATCATGTCTACCTAGTTTGGGGCCAAAACTCCTTCTGAAAAAATTTTAAAAAATCCCAAACCGTAAAAAGTTTCAAAAATCGTGAAAAATAGAAAATGGGTCATCTTGCCATGAAACTTCATGCAAAGGCTTAAGGGACCATTGTATGAATTTACAAGCCATAAAAATGGCATTGGCATGTAGAAATATGAAGATGTGCCTAAACGCACCTACCACCCTATCGATCCACGGCTAGCGCATCCCGTCTCTCTGGCCGGCGTAGTGCCCGCCCGCCCGCCTGCCCACTCGTTTCGTCAGTTGGCTTAGGCATACGGAGTTCATTCCCAGTTTAAGATCAGACCGTACTGAGGGTTACGCAAACAAGATCGGCAGCAGGCAGAGGGGGCCTGGCCGATCCCCGGCTTGTGCATCCCGCCCCTCTGCCCGGCTGAGCGCCCGCACGCTCGTTTCATGGGTTGACTTAGGCATACGAGTTCATTCCCAGTCTAGGCATACGGAGTTCATTCCCAGTCTAAGATTGGACTAGACCAAGGGGTTCCAGCAACACATGCTGGGCTCGAGCATGTGCTGGTGCCGCATTTTTTTTCGTCAGGGCACCATCTCCGGAGCATCTTCGGAGAACCTGACCGTCGGCATTGGGGTTCCGACGATCGGGGGGGCCGGGGGGTGTGCGCACATGATGTGTGATGGGTGCTGGTACTTGGCCCTTATATTGGCCCCCTATCCCTCATCAAACCTCAAGAACTCACACCTCCTTAAAGAGCATTTGAGATTTTACAGGTTTGCTGCCAGTAGCCATTAAAATGTCTAAAATGGGGACATTTTTTTCAAATGGTTACAAAATCTTGCACGCTTCGAGTTTTTCATTGAATTTTTTTGTGCATGCCAACAAAAATACAAGGATCATGTCTACCATGTTTGGGGCCAAAACTCCTTCCGAAAAAATTTTAAAAAATCCCGAACCGTAAAAAGTTTTAAAAATCATGAAAAATAGGAAATGAGTTGTCTTGCCATGAAACTTCACGTGAAGGCTTAAGGGACCATTGTATGTATTTACAAGCCATAAAAATGGCATAGGCAAGCAGAAATATGAAGATGTGCCTAAACCCACCTGCCACCCTATCGATCAACAGCTTGCGCATCCCGTCTCTCTGGCCGACGTAGTGCCCGTCCGTCCGCCCGTTGCTCTTTTCGTTGGTTGGCTTAGGCATACGGAGTTTATTCCCAGTCTAAGATCAGACCAGACCGAGGGTTACAGCAGTAGATCGACAGCAGGCAGGGGGCGACCCGGCCGATCCCCGGCTTGCGCATCCCGCCCCTCTGGCCGACTGAGGGCCCGTACGCTCGTTTCGTGGGTTGACTTAGGCATACAGAGTTCAATCCCAGTCTAAGATCGGATCGGAGCGAGGGTTACGATAGCACATGCTGGGCTAGGGCATGTGCTGGTGCCACATTTTTCTTCGTCGAGGCATCATCATCGAAGCATCGTCGGAAAACCAGATAGGCGGCATTGTAGTTCTGACTATCGAAGGGCCGAGGGGGTGTGCGCCCATGATGTGCGATGGGTGCTGGTACTGGGGCCTTATTTTGGCTCCCTATCCCTCATCAAACCCCGAGAACTCACATCCTCGGAAAGAGCATTTGAGATTTTACAGGTTTGCTGCTAGTAGCCATTAAAGTGTTTGAAATGGGGAAACTTTTTTCAAATGGTCACAAAATCTTGTACACTTCGAGTTTTTAGCTGAATTTCTTTGTGCATGCCAACAAAAATACAAGGATCACGTCTACCAAGTTTGGGGCCAAAACTAATTCCGAAAAAATTTTAAAAAATCCTAAATCGTAAAACGTTTTGAAAATAATGAAAAATTGAAAATGAGTCGTCTTGCCATGAAACTTCACGTGAAGGCTTGAGGGACCATTGTATGAATTTACAAGCCATAGAAATGGCATTGGCACTCAAAAATATGAAGATGTGCCTAAACTCACCTACCACCCTATCGATCCACGGCTTGCGCATCCCGTCTCTCTGGTCGGCGTAGTGCCCGCCTGCCCGCCCGCCCGCTCGTTTCATCAGTTGGATCAGACCGAGGGTTATGGCAGCAGGATCGGCAGCACGTAGAGGCAAACCCGACCGATCCCTGGCTTGCACATCCCACCGCTTTGGCCGGCTGAATGCCTGCAAGCTCATTTCATGGGTTGACTTAGGCATACGAAGTTCATTCCCAGTCTAAGCATACAGAGTTCATTCCCAGTCTAAGATCGGATCGGACCAACGGTTACGGTAGCACATGCTTGGCTCGAGCATGTGTTGGTGCCGCATTATTCTTCACCGGGGCACCATCGTCGGAGCATCACCGAAAAACCTGATCGACGGCATTGGGGTTCCGACGATGGGGGGGCCGGGGGGGTGTGCGCACATGATGTGTGATGGGTGCTGGTACTTGGCCCTTACATTCGCCCCCTATCCCTCATCAAACCTCGAGAACTCACACCCCCTTAAAGAGCATTTGAGATTTTACAGGTTTGCTGCCAGAAGCCATTAAAGTGTCTAATATGGGGACACTTTTTTCAAATGGTCACAAAATCTTGTACACTTCGAGTTTTTAGCTGAATTTTTTTGTGCATGCCAAAAAAAGTACAAGGATCACGTCAACCAAGTTTGGGGCCAAAATTCCTTGAAAAAAAATTTTTAAAAATCCAAAACCGCAAAAAGTTTTGAAAATCGTGAAAAATAGAAAATGAGTCGTCTTGCCATGAAACTTCACGTGAAGGCTTGAGGGACCATTGTATGAATTTACAAGCCATAAAAATGGCATTGTCACATAGAAATATGAAGATGTGCCTAAATCCACCTACCACCCTATCGATCCACGGCTTGCGCATCCCGTCTCTCTGGCCGGCGTAGTGCCCGTCCGCCCACCCGCCCGCTCGTTTCGTCAGTTGGCTTAGGCATACGGAGTTCATTCCCAGTCTAGGATCTAATCAGACCAAGGGTTACAGCAGTAAGATCGACAATGCGTAGAGGGGGACCCAGCTGATCACTGACTTTTGCATCCCGCCCCTCTGGCCGGCTGTGCGCCCGCACGCTCGTTTCGTGGGTTGACTTAGGCATATGAAGTTCATTCCCTGTCTAAGCCTATGGAGCTCATTACAAGTCTAAGATCATACTGGATCGAGGCTTATGGCAGCACATGTAGGGCTCGGGCATGTGCTGGTGCCGCATTTTTCTTCGCCGGGGCACCATCGTCGAAGCATCGCTGGAGAACTTGATCGGTGGCATTGGGGTTCCGGCGATCGGGGGGGCCGGGGGGGTGTGCGCACATGATGTGCGATGGGTGCTGGTACTTGGCCCTTATATTGCCCACCTATCCCTCATCAAACCTCGGGAACTCACACCCCTTAAAGAGCAGTTCGAGTTTTTAGCTGAATTTTTTTATGCATGCCAAAAAAAATACAAGGATCACGTCTACGAAGTTTTGGGCCAAAACTCCTTCGAAAAAATTTTAAAAAATCCCGAACCATAAAAAGTTTCGAAAATCGTGAAAAATAGAAAACGATTCGCCTTGCCATTGAACTTCACGTGAAGGCTTAAGGGACCATTGTATGAATTTACAAGCCAAAAAAATGGCATTGGCACATAGAAATATGAAGATGTGCCTAAACCCACCTACCACCCTATCGATCCACGGCTTGCGCATCCCATCTCTCTGGCCGGCATTGTTCCTGCCTGTCTGCCCGCCTGCTCCTTTCGTCGGTTGGCTTATTCATACGGAGTTCATTCCCAGTCTAAGATCAGATCAGATCAAGGGTTACGGCAGCAGGATTGGTAGCACGTAGAGGGGGACCCGAGTGATCCTCGGCTTACGCATGCTGTCCCTCTAGCCGGCTGAGCGCCCGCACGCTCGTTTTGTGGGTTGACTTAGGCATACGAAGTTCGTTCCCAGTCTAAGCATACGGAGTTCATTCCTAGTCTAAGATCGGACCAGACCGAGGGTTGCAGCAGCACATGCTGAGCTTGGGCATGTGCTGGTGCCGTATTTTTCTTCGTCGGGGTACCATCGTCGGAGCATCGCCTGAGAACCTGACCAGCAGCATTGGGGTTCCGATGATCGGGGGGGCCGGGGGGTGTGCACACATGATGTGCGATGGGTGCTGGTACTTAGCCCTTATATTGGCCCCCTATCCCCCATCAAACCTTGAGAACTCACACCCTTTTAAAGAGCATTTGAGATTTTACAGGTTTGCTACCAGTAGCCATTAAAGTGTCTGAAATGGGGACACTTTTTTCAAATGGTCACAAAATCTTGTACACTTGAAGTTTTTAGCTGAATTTTTTTGTGCATGTCAACAAAAATAAGAGGCTCACGTCTACCAAGTTTGGGGCCAAAAATCCTACCGAAAAAATTTTAAAAAATCTCGAACCGTAAAAAGTTTCAAAGATCATGAAAAATAGAAAATGAGTCGTCTTGCCATGAAACTTCAAGTGAGGGCTTAAGGGACCATTGTTTGAATTTACAAGCCATAAAAATGGCATTGGCATGTAGAAATATGAAGATCTACCTAAACCCACCTACTATGCTATCGATCCACGGCTTGCGCATCCCGTCTCTCTGGCCGGCGTAGTGCCCGCCCGCCCGCCCGCCCGCCCGCTTGTTTCATCGGTTGGCTTAGGCATACAGAGTTCATTCCCAGTCTAAGATCAAACCGAACCAAGGGTTATGGTAGCAGGATCGACAGCTCACAGAGGGGGACCCGGCCAATCCCCAGCTTGAGTATCCCGCCCCTCTGGTCGACGTAGTGCCCCCCCCCCGCCCACCCACCGGCTCGTTTCGTCGGTTGGCTTAGGCATACGGAGTTCATTCCCAGTCTATGATCAGACCGGACTGAGGATTGCAGTAGCATGATCGGAAGCATGCAGAGGGGGACCCGGTCAATCCCCGGCTTGCGCATCCCGCCCCTCTGGCCGGCTGAGCGCCCACTCGCTCGTTTCCTGGGTTGACTTAGGCATACGGAGTTCATTCCCAGTCTCAGCATATGGAGTTCATTCCCAGTCTAAGATCGGATCGGACAGAGGGTTGCGATAGCACATGCTGGACTCGGGCATGTGCTGGTGCCACATTTTTCTTCACCGAGGCACCATCGCCGAAGCATCGTCGGAGAACCTGACTGGCGGCATTGGGGTTTCGACGATCGGGGGGGCCGGGGGCGGTATGCGCACAAGATGTGCGATGAGGGCTGGTCCTTGGCCCTTATATTGGCCTCCTATCCCTCATCAGACCTCGAGAACTCACACCCCCTTAAAGAGCATTTGAGATTTTACAGGTTTACTGCCAGTAGCCATTAAAGTGTCTGAAATGGTGACACTTTTTTCAAATGGTTACAAAATATTGTACACTTCGAGTTTCTAGCTGAATTTTTTTTTTGCATGCTAACAAAAATACAAGGATTATGTCTACCAAGTTTGGGGCCAAAACTCCTTCCGAAGAAATTTAAAAATATCCCAAACTGCAAAAAGTTTTGAAAATCGTGAAAAATAGAAAACGAGTCGTTTTGCCATGAAACTTCACGTGAAGGCTTAAGGGACCATTGTATGAGTTTACAAGCCATAAAAATGGCATTGGCATGCAGAAATATGAAGATGTGCCTAAACCCACCTACAACCCTATCGATCCACGGCTTGCGCATCCCGTCTCTCTGGTCGATGTAGTGCCCGCCCGCCCGCTCGTTTTGTCAGTTGGCTTAGGCATACAGAGTTCATTCCCAGTCTAAGATCGAACAAAACCGAGGGTTGGGGCAGCAGGATCGGTAGCACACAGAGGGGGACCCGGTCGATCCCCGGCTGACGCATCCCACCCCTCTCAGCATACGGAGTTCATTCCCAGTCTAAGCATATGGAGTTCATTCCTAGTCTATGATCGAACCGGACCGAGGGTTGTGGCAGCACATACTGGACTCGGGCATCTACTGGTGCCGCATTTTTCTTCGTCGGGGCACCATCGCTGGAGCATCATCGGAGAACCTGACCGACGACATTGGGGTTCCGACGATCGTGGGGGCCGGGGGGAGTGTGCGCACATGATGTGCGATGGGTGCTGGTACTTGGCCCTTCTATTGGCCCCCTATCCCTCATCAAACCTCGAGAACTCACACCCCCTTAAAGAGCATTTGAGATTTTACAGGTTTGCTACCAGTAGCCATTAAGGTGTCTGAAATGGGGACACTTTTTTCAAAAGATCACAAAATCTTGTACACTTCGAGTTTTTAGCTCAATTTTTTTGTGCAAGCCAACAAAAATACAAGGATCACATCTACCAATTTTGGGGCCAAAACTCCTTCCAAAAAAATTTTAAAAAATCTCGAACCGTAAAAAGTTTTAAAAATCATGAAAAATAGAAAACGAGTGATCTTGCCATGAAACTTCACGTGAAGGCTTAAAGGACCATTGTATGAATTTACAGGCTGTAAAAATGGCATTGGCACTTAGAAATATGAAGATGTGCCTAGACCCACTTACCACTCTATCGATCCACGGCTTGCGCATCTCGTCTCTCTGGTCGACGTAATGCTCGTGCGTTTCGTCGGTTGCCTTAGGCATACGGAGTTCATTCCCAGTCTAAGTTAGGACCGAACTAAGGGTTGCGGTAGCAGGATCGGCAGCACGCAGAGGTGGACCCGATCGATCCCCGGCTTGCGCATCCCGCCCCTCTGGCCGGCTAAGCGCTCGCACGCTTATTCCATGGGGTTGACTTAGGCATACGGAGTTCAATCCCAGTCTAAGCATATGGAGTTCATTCCCAGTCTAAGATCAGACCAGACCGAGGGTTGCAGTAGCTCAAGTTGGGCTTGGGCATGTGCTGGTGCCGCATTTTTCTTCGCTGAGGCACCATCGCTGGAGCGTCACCGGAGAACCTGATCGGCGGCATTGGGCTTCCGGTGATCGAGGGGGCCGAGGGGTGTGCGCACATGATGTGCGATGGGTGCTGGTACTTGGCCCTTATATTGGCCCTCTATCCCTCATCAAACCTCGAGAACTCACACCCCCTTAAAGAACATTTGAGATTTTACAGGTTTGCTGCCAGTAGCCATTAAAGTGTCTGAAATGGGGACATTTTTTTCAAATGGTCACAAAATCTTGTGCACTTCGAGTTTTCCGCTGAATTTTTTTGTGCAAGACAACAAAAATGCAAGGATCACGACTACCAAGTTTGGGGTGAAAACTCCTTTCAAAAAATTTTAAAAAATCCTGAACTGCAAAAAGTTTCAAAAATCGTGAAAAATAGAAAACGAGTCGTCTTGTCATGAAACTTCACGTGAAGGCTTAAGGGACCATTGTATGAATTTACAAGCCATAAAAATGGCATTGGCACATAGAAATATGAAGATGTGCCTAAACCCACCTACCACCCTATCGATCCACGACTTGCGCATCCCGTCTCTCTGGTCGGCGTAGTGCCCGTCCGCCCGACCGCCCGCTCATTTCGTCGGTTGGCTTAGGCATACGGAGTTCATTCCCAGTCTAGGATCTGATCGGATGGAGGGTTACAGCAGTAAGATTGACAGCACGTAGAGGGGGACCCGGCTGATCCCCGACTTTTGCATCCCGCCCCTCTGGCCGGCTGAGCGCCCGCACGCTCATTTTGTGGGTTCACTTAGGCATACGGAGTTCATTCCCAGTCTAAGCGTACATAGTTCATTCCTAGTCTAGGATTGTACTGGATCGAGGCTTGTGGCAGCACATGCTGGGCTCGGGGATGTGCTGGTGCCGCATTTTTCTTCGTCGGGGCACCATCTTCGAAGCATCGTCAGAGAACCTGATCGATGGCATTGGGGTTTCGACGATCGGGGGTGCCATCGGGGTGTGTGCACATGATGTGCGATGGGTGCTGGTACTTGGCCCTTATATTGCCCACCTATCCCTCATCAAACCTCGGGAACTCACTCCCCTTAAAGAGCATTTAAGAATTTAAAGGTTTGCTGCCAGTAGCCATTAAAGTGTCTGAAATGGGGACACTTTTTTCAAATGGTCACAAAATCTTGTACACTTGAAGTTTTTAGCTGAATTTTTTTGTGCATGCCAACAAAAATAAAAGGCTCACGTCTACCAAGTTTGGGGCCAAAACTCCTATCGAAAAAATTTTAAAAAATCCTGAACCGTAAAAAGTTTCAAAGATCATGAAAAATAGAAAACGAGTCGTCTTGCCATGAAACTTCAAGTGAGGGCTTAAGGGACCATTGTATGAATTTACAAGCCATAAAAATGGCATTGGCACATAGAAATATGAAGATCTGCCTAAACCCACCTACCACGCTATCGATCCACGGCTTGCGCATCCCATCTCTCTGGCCGACATAGTGCCCGCCCGCCCGCCCGCCCGCCCGCCCGTTTCGTTGGTTGGCTTAGGCATACGGAGTTCATTCCCAGTCTAAGATCAAACCGAACTGAGGGTTATGGTAGCAGGATCGACAGCACGCAGAGGGGGACCCGGCCAATCCCCAGCTTGCGCATCCCGCCCCTCTGGTCGACGTAGTGCCCGCCACCCCCACCCACCCGCTCGTTTCGTCGGTTGGCTTAGGCATACGGAGTTCATTCCCAGTCTATGATCAGATCGGGCCGAGGGTTGTGGCAGCATGATTGGCAGCATGTACAGGGGGACCCGGTCGATCCCCGACTTACGCATCTCGCCCCTCTGGCCGACTGAGCGCCCACCCGCTCGTTTCCTGGGTTGACTTAGGCATACGGAGTTCATTCCCAGTCTCAGCATACGGAGTTCATTCCCAGTCTAAGGTCAGACCGGACAGAGGGTTGCGACAGCACATGCTGGGCTCGGGCATGTGCTGGTGCCACATTTTTCTTCACCGGGGCACCATCGCAAAGCATCATCGGAGAACCTGACTGGCGACATTGGGGTTCCGACGATCGGGGGGGCCGGGGGCGGTATGCGCATAAGATGTGCGATGAGGGCCGGTACTTGGCCCTTATATTGGCCCCTATCCCTCATCAAACCTCGAGAACTCACACCCCCTTAAATAGCATTTGAGATTTTACAGGTTTACTGCCAGTAGCCATTAAAGTGTCTGGAATGGTGACAATTTTTTCAATTGGTTACAAAATATTGTACACTTCGAGTTTCTAGCTGAATTTTTTTTTGCATGCCAACAAAAATACAAGGATTACGTCTACCAAGTTTGGGGCCAAAATCCTTCCGAAGAAATTTTAAAAAATCCCGAACCGTAAAAAGTTTTGAAAATCATGAAAAATAGAAAATGAGTCGTCTTGCCATGAAACTTCACGTGAAGGCTTAAGGGACCATTGTATGAGTTTAGAAGCCATAAAAATGGCATTGGCATGCAGAAATATGAAGATGTGCCTAAACCCACCTACAACCCTATCGATCCACGGCTTGCGCATCCCGTCTCTCTGACCGGTGTAGTGCCCGCCCGCCCGCCCGCTCGTTTTGTCAGTTCGCTTAGGCATACAGAGTTCATTCTCAGTCTAAGATCGGACCAAACCGAGGGTTGGGGCAGCAGGATCGGTAGCACGCAGAGGGGGACTCGATCGATCCTCGGCTTGCGCATCCCAGCCCTCTGACCGGCTGAGCGCCCGCACGCTTGTTTCGTGGGTTTACTTATGCATACGGAGTTCATTCCCAGTCTAAGCATATGGAGTTCATTCCCACTCTAAGATCAAACCGGACCAAGGGTTGTGGCAGCACATACTGGGCTCGGGCATGTGCTGGTGCCGCATTTTTCTTCATCGGGGTACCATCGCTGGAGCATCACCGGAGAACCTGACCGGCGACATTAGGGTTCCGACGATCGTGGGGGCCGGGGGGAGTGTGCGCACATGATGTGCGATGGGTGCTGGTACATGACCCTTCTATTGGCCCCCTATCCCTCATCAAACCTTGAGAACTCACACCCCCTTAAAGAGCATTTGAGATTTTATAGGTTTGCTACCAGTAGCCATTAAGGTGTCTGAAATGGGGACACTTTTTTCAAATTGTCAAAAAATCTTGTACAATTTGAGTTTTTAGCTCAATTTTTTTGTGCATGCCAACAAAAATACAAGGATCGCGTCTACCAAATTTGGGGCCAAAACTCCTTCCAAAAAAATTTTAAAAAATCTCGAACCGCAAAAAGTTTTGAAAATCATGAAAAATAGAAAACGAGCAATCTTGCCATGTAACTTCACGTGAAGGCTTAAAGGACCATTGTATGAATTTACAGGCTGTAAAAATGGCATTGGCACATAGAAATATGAAGATGTGCCTAGACCCACTTACCACCCTATCGATCCACGGCTTGCGCATCCCATCTCTTTGGTCGACGTAATGCCCGCCGGCCTGCCCGCCCGCGCATTTCGTCAGTTGCCTTAGGCATACGGAGTTCATTCCCAGTCTAAGTTAGGACCGAACCAAGGGTTGTGGTAGCAGGATCGGCAGCACGCAAAGGTGGACCCGATCGATCCCCGACTTGTGCATCCCGCCCCTCTGGTCGGCTAAGCGCTCGCACACTCGTTCCGTGGGGTTGACTTAGGCATACGGAGTTCAATCCCTGTCTAAGCATACGGAGTTCATTCCCAGTCTAAGATCAGACCAGACCGAGGGTTGCAGTAGCACAAGCTGGGCTTGGGCATGTGCTGGTGCCGTATTTTTCTTCGCTGGGGCACCATCGCCGGAGCATCGCCGGAGAACCTGATCGGCGGCATTGGGCTTTCGGTGATCGAAGGGGCCGGGGGGGTGTGCGCACATGATGTGCGATGGGTGCTGGTACTTGGCCCTTATATTGGCCCCCTATCCCCCATCAAACCTGGAGAACTCACACCCCCTTAAAGAGCATTTGAGATTTTACAGGTTTGCTGCTAGTAGCCATTAAAATGTTTGAAATGGGGACACCTTTTTGAAATAGTCACAAAATATTGTACACTTCGAGTTTTTAGCTCAATTTTTTTGTGCAGGCCAACAAAAATACAAGGATCCCAGCTACCAACTCTGGGGCCAAAAATCCTTCCAAAAAAATTTTAAAAAATCTCGAACCATAAAAAGTTTCAAAAATCGTGAAAAATAGAAAACGAGTGTCTTGCCATGAAACTTCACGTGAAGGCTTAAGGGACTACTGTATGAATTTACAAGCCATAAAAATGGCATTGGCACGTAGAAATATGAAGATGTGCCCAAACCCACCTACCACACTAGAGATCCACGGCTTGCGCATCCCGTCTCTCTGGCCGGCGTAATGCCCACACGCCCACTCGCCTCGCCCCTTTCGTTGGTTGGCTTAGGCATATAGAGTTCATTCCCAGAGTAAGATCGAACCGGACCGAGGGTTAGGACAGCAGGATTGGCAACACGCAGAGGGGGACCTGACCGATCCTCGGCTTGGACATCCCGCCCCTCTAGCTGGCTGAGCGCCCGCACGCTCATTCCGTGAGTTGACTTAGGCATATGGGGTTCATTCCCAGTCTAAGCATACGGAGTTCCTTTCCAGTCTAAGATCGGATCGGACAGAGGGTTGCAGCAACACATGCTAGGCTTGCGCATGTGCTGGTGCCGCATTTTTCTTTGTCGGAGCTTCGCCGGAGAACCTAACCGGCGGCATTGGGGTTTCGACGATCGGGGGGGCCGGGGGGCTGTGCGCACATGATGTGCGATGGGTGCTGGTACTTGGCCCTTATATTGGCCCCCTATCCCTCATCAAACCTCGAGAACTCACACCCCCTTAAAGAGCATTTGAGATTTTACAGGTTTGCTGCCAGTAGCCATTAAAGTGTCTGAAATGGGGACACTTTTTTCAAATGGTCACAAAATCTTGTACACTTCGGGTTTTTAGCTGAATTTTTTTGTGCATGCCACAAAAAATAAAAGGATCACGTCTACCAAGTTTGGGGCCAAAACTCCATCCGAAAAAATTTTTAAAAATCTGGAACCGAAGAAGTTTCAAAAATCATGAAAAATAGAAAACAAGTCGTCTTGCCATGAAACTTCACGTGAAGGCTTAAGGGACAATTGTATGAATTTACAAGCCATAAAATGGCATTGGCATGTAGAAAGATGAAGATGTGCCTAAACCCACCTACCACCTTATCGATCCACGGCTTGCACATCCCGTCTCTCTGGCCGACGTAGTGCCCGCCCGCCCGCCCACCCGCTCGTTTCGTCGGTTGGCTTAGGCATACGAAATTCATTCCCAGTCTAAGATCTGATCGGACAGAGGGTTGTGGCAGCAGGATCGGCAGGACGCAGAGGGGGACCCGGTCGATCCCTGGCTTGAGCATCCCGCCTCTCTGGCCGACTGAGCGCCCGCACGCTCATTTCGTGGGTTGACTTAAGCATACGGAGTTCATTCCCAGTCTAAGCATACGGAGTTCATTCCCAGTCTAACATTGGACCAGACCAAAAGTTACGGCAGCACATACTGGGCTCGGGCATGTGCTGGTGCCGTATTTTTTTTCGTCGGGGCACCATCATCGGAGAACTTGACCGACGGGATTGGGGTTTCGACGATCAGGGGGCCGGGGGGTGTGCGCACATGATGTGCGATGGGTGCTGTTACTTGGCCCTTATAGTGGCCCCCTATCTCTCATCAAACCTCGAGAACTCACACCCCCTTAAAGAGCATTTGAGATTTTACAGGTTTGCTGCCAGTAGCCATTAAAGTGTCTGAAATGGGGACACTTTTTTCAAATGGTCACAAAATCTTGTACACTTGGTGTTTTTAGCTGAATTTTTTTGTGCATGCCAAAAAAAATACAAGGATCACGTCTACTAAGTTTGGGGCCTAAACTCCTTCCGAAAAAATTTTAAAAAATCCTGAACCGCAAAAAGTTTCAAAAATCGTGAAAAATAAAAAATGAGTCGTCTTGCCATGAAACTTCACGTGAAGGCTTAAGGGACCATTGTATGAATTTACAAGCCATAAAAATGGCATTGGCATGCAGAAATATGAAGATGTGCCTAAACTCACCTACCACCATATCGATCCATGGCTTGCGCATCCCGTCTCTCTGGCCGACGTAGTGCCCGCGCGCTCGTTTCGTCGGTTGGCTTAGCCATACGGAGTTCATTCCTAGTCTAAGATTAGACTGGACGGAGGGTTGCGGTAACCGGATCGGCAGCACGCAGAGGGGGACCCGGCCGATCCCCAGCTGGCGCATCCCGTCCCTCTGGCCCGCTTAGTGCCCGCATGCTCGTTTTGTGGGTTGACTTAGGCATACGGAGTTCACTCAGGCATACGGAGTTCACTCCCAGTCTAAGCATACGGGGTTCATTCCCAGTCTAAGATCAGACCGGACCGAGGGTTGCAGCAGCACATGCTGGGCTCGGGCATGTGCTTGTGCCATTTTTTTCTTCGTCGGGACACCATCACCGGAGAACCTGACCGGTGGCATTAGGGTTCCAGCGATCGGGGGGGCCGGGGGGTGTGCCCTGGATGTGCGATGGGTGCTGATACTTGGCCCTTATATTGGCCCCCTATCCCTCATCAAACCTCGAGAACTCACACCCCCTTCAAGAGCATTTGAGATTTTACAGATTTACTGCCAGTAGGCATTACAGTGTCTGAAATGGGGACACTTTTTTCAAATGGTCACAAAATCTTGTACACTTCATTTTTTTAGCTGAATTTTTTGTGCATCCTACAAAAAATCCAAGGATCACGTCTACCAAGTTTGGGGCCAAAACTCCTTCAGAAAAAATTTTAAAAAATCCAAAACCGCAAAAAGTTTTGAAAATCGTGAAAAATAAAAAATGAGTCGTCTTGCCATGAAACTTCACGTGAAGGCTTAAGGGACCATTGTATGAATTTACAAGCAATAGAAATGGCATTGGTATGCAGAAATATGAAGATGTGCCTAAACCCACCTACCACCCTATCGATCCACGACTTGCGCCTCCCGTCTCTCTGGCTGGTGTAGTGCCCGGTCGCCCGGCCGCCTACTTGTTTCGTCGGTTGGCTGAGGCATACGGAGATCATTCCTAGTCTAAGATCAAACCAAACTAGAGGTTGCGGCAGCAGGATTGACAGCACGTAGAGGGGGACCTGACCGATCCCCGGCTTGCGCATCTCACCCCTTTGGCCGGCTGAGCGCCCGCACGCTCGTTTCGTGGGTTGACTTAGGCATACAGAGTTCATTCCCAGTCTAAGAATGGACCAGACAGAGGGTTGCGGTAGCACATGCTAGGCTCGAGCATGTGCTGTTGTCGTATTTTTCTTCGTCGGGGCACCATCACCGGAGCATCGCCAGAGAACCTGACTGGCGGCATTAGTGTTCCGACGATCGGGGGGCCGGGGGGTGTGCGCATATGATGTGCGATGGGTACTGGTACTTGGCCCTTATGTTGGCCCCATATACCTCATCAAGCCAGAGTGTTTGAGATCTTACAGGTTTCCTGCCAGTAGCCATTAAAGTGTCTGAAACGCGGACACTTTTTTCAAATGGTCACAAAATCTTGTACACTTCGAGTTTTTAGCTGAATTTTTTTATGCCTACCAACAAAAATACAAGGATCATGTCTACCAAGTTTGGGGCAAAAAATCCTTCCGAAAAAATTTAAAAAAATCCCAAACCGTAAAAAGTTTTGAAAATCGTGAAAAATAGAAAACGATTCGTCTTGCCATGAAACTTCACGTGAAGGCTTAAGGGGACCATTGTATTAACTTACAAGCCATAAAAATGGCATTGGCACATAGAAATATGAAGATGTGAGTAAACCCACCAGTCACCCTATCGATCCACGGCTTTCGCATCCCGTCTCTCTGGCCGGCTTAGTGCCCGCCCACACACCCGCCCGCTCGTTTCGTCGGTTGGCTTAGGCATACGGAGTTCATTCCTAGTCTAAGATCAGATCGGACCGAGGGTTGTAGTAGCAGGATCGATAGCACGCAGAGAAGGACCCCCGGCTTATGCATCCCGCCCCTCTGGGCGGCTGAGCGCTCGCACACTTATTTCGCGGGTTTACTTAGGCATACGAAGTTCATTCCCAATCTAAGCATACGGAGTTCATTTCCAGTTTAAGATCGGACCAGACCGACGGTTGCGGCAGCACATGCTAGGCTCGGGCATGTGTTGGTGCCGTATTTTTCTTCATCGGGGCACCATCTTCAGAGCATCGCCGGAGAATCGGACCGACAGCATTAGGGTTACAACGATCGGGGGGGGCGGGGGGGTGTGCGCACATGATGTGTGATGGGTGCTGGTACTTGGCCCTTATATTGGCGCCCTATCCCTCATCAAACCTTGACAACTCACACCCCCTTAAAGAGCATTTGAGATTTTACAGGTTTGCTGCCAGTAGCCATTAAATTGTCTGAAATGGGGACACTTCTTTCAAATGGTCACAAAATCTTGTACACTTCAAGTTTTTAGCTGAATGTTTTTGTGTATGTCAAAAAAAATACAAGGATCACCTCTACCAAGTTTGGGGCCAAAACGCCTTTCGAAAAAATTTTAAAAAATCATGAACCGCAAAAAGTTTCAAAAATCATGAAAAATAGAAAACGAGTCGTCTTGCCATGAAACTTCACGTGAAGGCTTAAGGGACCATTGTATGAATTTACAAGCCATAAAATGGCATTGGCACATAGAAATATGAAGATGTGCCTAAACCCACCTACCATTCTATCGATCCACGGCTTGCGCATCCCGTCTTTCTGGCCAGCGTAGTGCCCGCCCGCCTGCCCACTCGTTTTGTCGGTTGGCTTAGGTATACGGAGTTCATTCCCAGTCTAAGATTGGACCGGACCGAGGGTTGCGGCAGCAGGATCGACATCACGTAGAGGGGGACCCAGCCGATCCCCTGCTTGTGCATCCCGCCCCTCTGGCCGGCTGAGCGCCCGCACGCTCGTTTCATGGGTTGACTTAGGCATACGGAGTTCATTCCCAGTCTAAGCATACGGAGTTCATTCCCAGTCTAAGATCGGACCAGACCGAGGGTTGCGACAGCACATGCTAGGCTCGAGCATGTGCTGGTGCCGCATTGTTCTTCGTCGGGGCACTATCGTCGGAGCATTGCCGGAGAACCTGACCGACGACATTGGGGTTCTGACAATCGGGGGGGCCGGGGGGGTGTGCGCACATGATATGCGATGGGTGCTGGTACTTGGCCCTTATATTGGCCCCTTATCCCTCATCAAACTTCGAGAACTCACACCCCCTTAAAGAGCATTTGAGATTTTACAGGTTAGCTGCCAATAGCCTTTAAAGTGTCTGAAATGGGGACACTTTTTTCAAATGGTCACAAAATGTTGTACACTTCGAGTTTGCAGCTGAATTTTTTTGTGCACGCCGAAAAGAATACAAGGATCACGTCTACCAAGTTTGGGGTCAAAACTCCTTCCAAAAAAATTTTTAAAAATCCCAAACCGTAAAAAGTTTCAAAAATCGTGAAAAATAGAAAACGAGTCGTCTTGCCATGAAACTTCACGTGAAGGCTTAAGGGAGCATTGTATCAATTTAAAAGCCAAAAAAAATGCCATTGGCATGCATAAATATGAAGATGTGCCTAAACCCACCTGGCACCCTATCGATCCACGGCTTGCGCATCCAGTCAGTCTCTAGCCGGCGTAATGCCCACCCACCCGCCTGCTTGTTTCGTCGATTGGCATAGGCATACGGTGTTCATTCCCAGTCTAAGATCAGATCAGATCGAGAGTTGTGGTAGCAGGATCGATACCCCACAGAAGGGGACCCGGCCGATCCCCGGCTTACGCATCCCACCCCTCTGGCCGATTGAGCGCCCGTACGCCCGTTTCATGGGTTGACTTAGGCATACGGAGTTATTCCCAGTCTAAGCACATGAAGTTCATTCCCAGTCTAAGATCAGACCACACCGAGGGTTGTGGCAGCACATGCTGGCCTCGGGCATGTGCTGGTGCCACATTTTTCTTCGTCGGAGCATCGTCAGAGAACCTGACCGGCGGCATTAGGGTTCCAACAATCGAGGGGGCCGGGGGGTGTGCGCACATGATGTGTGATGGGTGCCCGTACTTGGCCCTTATATTGGCCCCTTATCCTTCATCAGACCTCGAGAACTCACACCCTCTTAAAGAGCATTTGAGATTTTATAGGTTTGCTGCCAGTAGCCATTAAAGTGTCTGAAATGGGACACTTTTTTCAAATGGTCACAAAATCTTGTACACTTCGAGTTTTTAGCTGAATGTTTTTGTGCATGCCAAAAAAAAAATACAAGGATCACGTCAACCGAGTTTGGGGCCAAAACACCTTCCGAAAAAATTTTAAAAAATCACGAATCGAAAAAAGTTTCAAAAATCGTGAAAAATAGAAAATGAGTCGTCTTGCCATGAAACTTCACGTGAAGGCTTAAGGGACCATTTTATCAATTTACAAGCCATAAAAATGGCATTGGCATACAGAAATATGAAGATGTGCCAAAACCCACCTGGCACCCTATCGATCCACGGCTTGCGCATCCTGTCTCTCTAGCCGATGTAGTGCCCGCCCGCCCGCAGGCCCGCTCGTTTCGTCGGTTGCCTTAGGCATACGGAGTTTATTCCCATTCTAAGATCAGACCGGACCGAGCGTTGTGGCAGCAAGATTGAGAGCACGTAGTGGGGGACCCGACTGATCCCCAGCTTGCACATCCCGCCCCTCTGGCCGGTTGAACGCCCGCACGCTTGTTTCGTGGGTTGATTTAGGCATACGGAGTTTATTCCCAGTCTAAGCATACGAAGTTCATTCCCAGTCCAAGATCGGACCCAACTGAGGGTTGCGTCAGCACATGCTAGGCTCGGGCATGTGCTGGTGCTGCATTTTTCTTCGTCGGGACACCCATAGCCGGAGCATCGCCGGAGAACCTGACCGGTTGCATTGGGGTTCCGACGATCGGGGGGTCCGGGGGGTGTGCGCACATGAAATGCAATGGGTGCTGGTAGTTGGCCTTTATATTGGCCCCCTATCCCTCATCAAACCTCAAGAACTCACACCTCCTTAAAGAGCATTTGAGATTTTACAGGTTTGCTGCCAGTAGCCATTAAAGTGTCTAAAATGGGGACACTTTTTTCAAATGGCCACAAAATCTTGTACACTTCGAGTTTTTAGCTGAATTGTTTTGTGCATGCCAACAAAAATACAAGGATCACGTCTACCAAGTTTGGGGCCAAAACTCCTTCCAAAAAAATTTTAAAAAATCTCGAACCGTAAAAAGTTTCAAAAAATCATGAAAAATAGAAAACGAGTCGTCTTGCCATGAAACTTCACGTGAAGGCTTAAGGGAGCATTGTATGAATTTACAACCCATAAAAATGGCATTGGCATGCATAAATATGAAGATGTGCCCAAACCCACCTGGCACCCTATCGATCCACGGCTTGCGCATCCGGTCTCTCTAGCCGGCGTAGTGCCCACCCGCCTGCTCGTTTCGTTGGTTGGCTTAGGCATACGGAGTTCATTCCCATTCTAAGATCAGACCAGATCGAAGGTTGTGGCAGCAGGATCGAGGGCACGTAGAGGGGGACCCAGCCGATCCCCGGCTTGCACATCCCGCCCCTCTGGCCGGCTGAGCGCCCGTACACTCATTTCGTGGGTTGACATAGGCATACGGAGTTCATTCCCAGTCTAAGCATACAGAGTTCATTCAAGTCTAAGATCGGACCAGACCGAGGCTTGCGGCAGCACATGCTGGACTCGGGCATGTGCTGGTGCCTCATTTTTCTTCATTGGGGCACCATTGCCGGAGCATCACTGGAGAACCTGACTGGCGGCATTGGGGTTCCGACGATCGGAGGGGCCGGGGGGGTGTGTGCAAATGATGTGCGATTGGTGTTGGTACTTGGCCCTTATATTGGCCCCCTATCCCTCATCAAACCTCAAGAACTCACACCCCTTTAAAGAGCATTTGAGATTTTACAGGTTTGTTGCCAGTAGCCATTAAAGTGTCTGAAATTGGGACACTTTTTTCAAATGGTCACAAAATCTTGTACACATTGAGTTTTTAGCTGAATTTTGTTGTGCATGCCAACAAAAATACAACGATCACATCTACCAAGTTTGGAGCCAAAACTGCTTCTGAAAAAATTTTAAAAAATCCTGAACTGCAAAAAGTTTCAAAAATCATGAAAAATAGAAAACGAGTCGTCCTGCCATGACACTTCAAGTGAAGGCTTAAGGGACCATTGTATGAATTTACAAGCCATAAAAATGGCATTGGCACGTAGAAATATGAAGACGTGCCTCAACCCACCTACCACCCTACCGATCCATGGCTTGCGCATCCCGTCTCTATAGCCGACGTAGTGCCCGCCCGCCCGCCCACCCGTTTGTTTTGTCGATTGGCTTAGGCATACGGAGTTCATTCCCAGTCTAAGATCAGACTAGACCGAGGGTTATGGTAGCAAGATCGGTAGCACGCAGAAGGGGACCCGACCGATCCCCGGCTTGTGCATACCGCCCCTCTGGCCGGCTGAGCGCCCGCACACTCATTTCGTGGGTTGACATAGGCATACGGAGTTCATTCCCAGTCTAAGCATACAGAGTTGATTCAAGTCTAAGATCGGACCAGACCGAGGATTACGGCAGCACATGCTGGACTCGGGCATGTGCTGGTGCATCATTTTTCTTCATTGGGGCACCATCGTCGGAGCATCACTGGAGAACCTGACTGGCGGCATTGGGGTTCCGACGATCGGAGGGGCCGGGGGGGTGTGCGCACATGATGTGCGATTGGTGTTGGTACTTGGCCCTTATATTGGCCCCCTATCCCTCATCAAACCTCAAGAACTCACACCCCCTTAAAGAGCATTTGAGATTTTACAGGTTTGTTGCCAGTAGCCATTAAAGTGTCTGAAATGGGGACACTTTTTTCAAATGGTCACAAAATCTTGTACACATTGAGTTTTTAGCTGAATTTTGTTGTGCATGGCAACAAAAATACAACGATCACATCTACCAAGTTTGGGGCCAAAACTGCTTCCGAAAAAATTTTAAAAAATCCTGAACTGCAAAAAGTTTCAAAAATCATGAAAAATAGAAAACGAGTCGTCCTGCCATGACACTTCAAGTAAAGGCTTAAGGGACCATTGTATGAATTTACAAGCCATAAAACTGGCATTGGCACATAGAAATATGAAGACGTGCCTTAACCTACCTACCACTCTACCGATCCATGGCTTGCGCATCCCGTCTCTATAGCCGATGTAGTGCCCACCCGCCCGCCCGCCCGTTCGTTTTGTCGATTGGCTTAGGCATACGAAGTTCATTCCCAGTCTAAGATCAGACTAGATCGAGGGTTATGGTAGCAAGATCGGTAGCACACAGAAGGGGACCCGGCCGATCCTCGGCTTGTGCATCCCGCCCTTCTGGCCGGCTAAGCGCTCGCACGTCCATTTCGTGGGTTGACTTAGGAATACGGAGTTTGTTCCCAGTCTAAGCATACGGAGTTCATTCCCAGTCTAAGATCGGACCGGACCGAGGGTTGCGGCAGCACATGCTTGGCTCGGGCATGTAATACTGCCGCATTTTTCTTCGTCGGGGCACCATCATCAGAGAACCTGACCGACGACATTGGGGTTCCGACGATCGGGGGGGCCGGGGGGTGTGCGCACATGATGTGCGATGGGTGCTGGTACTTGGCCCTTATATTGGCCCCCTGCCCCTCTTAAACCTTGAGAACTCGCACCCCCTTAAATAGCATTTGAGATTTTACAGGTTTGCTGCCAGTAGCCATTAAAGTGTCTAAAATGGGGAGACTTTTTTCAAACGGTCACAAAATCTTGTACACTTCGAGTTTTTAGCTGAATTTTTTTGTGCATGCTAACAAAAATACATGGATCACGTCTACCAGGTTTTGGGCCAGAACTCCTTCCGAAAAAATTTTAAAAAATCCTAAACCATAAAACGTTTCAAAAATCGTGAAAAATAGACAACGAGTCGTCTTGCCATGAAACTTCACGTGAAGGCTTAAGGGACCATTGTATGAATTTACAAGCCATAAAAATGGCATTGGCACGTAGAAATATAAAGATGTGCCTAAACCCACCTACCACCCTATTGATACACGGCTTGCGAATCCCGTCTCTTTGGCCGGAATCGTGCCCGTCCGCCCGCCCGCTCATTTTGTCGGTTGGCTTAGGCATACGGAGTTCATTCCCAGTCTAAGATTGGATGGGACCGAGGGTTACGGTAGTAGGATCGGCAGCACGTAGAGGGGGACCCGACCGATCCCCGGCTTACGCATCCCACCCCTCTGGCCGACTGAGCGCACGCACGCTCATTTCGTTGGTTGACTTAGGCATACGGAGTTCATTCCCAGTCTAAGATCGGACCAGACTGAGGGTTCCAGTAACACATGCTAGGCTCGAGCATGTGCTGGTGCCGTATTTTTCTTCATCGGGGCACCATCACCGGAGCATCGTCAGAGAACCGGATCGGCGGCATTGGGGTTTCGAAGATAGGGAGGGCCGAGGGTGGGGGTGTGCACACATGATGTGCGATGGGTGCTGGTACTTGGCCCTTATATTGGCCCCCTATCCCTCATCAAACCTCGAGAACTCACACCCCTTTAAAGAGCATTTGAGATTTTACAGGTTTGCTACCAGTAGCCATTAAAGTATCTGAAATAGGGACACTTTTTTCAAATGGTCAGAAAATCTTGTACACCTCGAGCTTTTTGCTAAATTTTTTTGTGTATGCCAAAAAAAATACAAGGATCACGTCTACCTAGTTTGGGGCCAAAATTCCTTGCAAAAAAATTTTAAAAAATCATGAATCGCAAAAAGTTTCAAAAATCGTTCAAAATAGAAAACGAGTCGTCTTGGCATGAAACTTCATGTGAAGGCTTAAGGCACCATTGTATGAATTTACAAGCTATAAAAATGGCATTGGCACACAGAAATATGAAGATGTGCCCAAACCCACCTACCACCCTATCGATCCACGGCTTACGCCTCCCGTCTCTCTGGCCGACGAAGTGCCCACCCGCCCGTTCGCCCTCTCGTTTTGTCGGTTGGCTTAGGCATATGGAGTTGATTCCTAGTCTAAGATCGAACGGAACTGAGGGTTGCGGCAGCACGCAGAGGGGGACCTGGCCGATCCCCAGCTTGCGCATCCCGCCCCTTTGGCCGACTGAACGCCCACACGCTAGTTTCGTGGGTTGATTTAGGCATACGTAGTTCATTCCCAGTCTAAGCGTATGGAGTTCATTCCCAGTCTAAGATCAGACTGGATCAAGGGTTGCGGCAGCACATGCTGGGCTCGAGCATGTGCTGGTGTCGTATTTTTTTTCACCGAGGCACCATCCCCGAAAACCTCACCGGTAGCATTGGGCTTTCGTCGATCGGGGGGGCTGGGGGCGGTGTGCGCACATGATGTATGATGGGTGGTGGTTCTTGGCCCTTATATTGGCCCCCTATCCCTCATTAAATCATGAGAACTCACACTCCCTTAAAGATCATTTGAGATTTTAAAGGTTTGCTGCCAGTAGCCATTAAAGTGTCTGAAATGGGGACACTTTTTTCAAATGGTCACAAAATCCTGTACATTTCGAGTTTTTAGCTGAATTTTTTTGTGCATGCCAAAAAAAATACAAGGATCATGTCTACCAAGTTTGGGGCCAAAACTCTTTCTGAAAAAATTTTAAAAACTCCCGAACCGCAAAAAGTTTCAAAAATCATTAAAAATAGAAAACGAGTCGTCTTGCCATGAAACTTCATGTGAAGGCTTAAAGGACCATTGTATGAATTTACAAGCCATAAAAATGGCATTTGCACATAGAAATATGAAGATGTGCCTAAACCCACCTACCACCCTATCGATCCACGGCTTGCACATCCCGTCTCTCTGGCCGACATAGTGCCTGCCCACCCGCCTGCCCGCTCGTTTCGTCGATTGGCTTAGGCATACGGAGTTCATTCCCAGTCTGAGATCAGACCGAACCAAGAGTTGCGGCAGTAGGATCGGCAGCACATAGAAAGGTACCTGACCGATCCCCGTCTTACGCATCCCGCCCTCTGGCCGACTGAGCGCCCGCACGCTCGTTTCGTGGGTTGACTTAGGCATACGGAGTTCACTCCCAGTCTAAGCATACGGAGTTCACTCCCAGTCTAAGCATACGGAGTTCATTCCTAGTCTAAGATCAGACCAGACCGAGGGTTGCGGCAGCACATGCTGGGCTCGGGCATGTGCTGGTGCAACATTTTTCTTCACCGGGGCACCGTCGCCGGAGCATCGTCGGAGAACCTGATCGACGGCATTGGGGTTCTGGCGATCGGGGGGGCCAGGGGTGGGGGAGTGCGCACATGATGTGCGATGGGTGCTGGTACTTGGCCCTTATATTGGCCCCCTATCCCTCACCAAACCTCGAGATCTCACACCTCCTTAAAGAGCATTTGAGATTTTACAGGTTTGCTGCCAGTAGCCACTAAAGTGTCTGAAATGGGGACACTTTTTTCAAATGGTCACAAAATCTTGTACACTTTGAGTTTTTAACTGAATATTTTTATGCAAGCCAACAAAAATAAAAGGATCATGTCTACCAAGTTTGGGGCCAAAACTCCTTCCGAAAAAATTTTAAAAAATCCTAAACCACAAAAAGTTTTGAACATCATGAAAAATAGAAAACGAGTCGTCTTGCTATGAAACTTCACGTGAAGGCTTAAGGGACCATTACATGAATTTACAAGCCATAAAAATGGCATTGGCACGCAAGAATATGAAGATGTGCCGAAACCCACCTACCACCCTATCGATCCATGGCTTGCGCATCCCGTCTCTCTGGCCGGCGTAGTGCCCGCCCGTCCGCTCGTTTCGTCGGTTGGTTTAGGCATACGGAGTTCATTCCCAGTCTAAGATTGGACCGGACCCAGGGTTACGAAAGTAGGATTGATAGCATGCAGAGGGGGACCCGACCGATCCTTGGCTTACGCATCCCGCCCCTCTGGCCGGCTGAGCGCCCGCATGCTCGTTTCGTGGGTTGACTTAAGCATACGGAGTTCATTCCCAGTCTAAGCATACGGAGTTCATTACCAGTCTAAGCATATGGAGTTCATTCCCAGTCTAAGATCGGACCAGACCGAGGGTTGCAGTAGCACATGCTGGGCTCGGGCATGTGCTGGTGTCACATTTTTCTTCGTCGGGGCACCATCACTGGAGCATCGCCGGAGAACCTGACCGGAGGCATTGGGGTTCCGACGATCGGGGGGGTGTGTGCGCACATGATGTGCGATGGGTGCTGGCACTTGGCCCTTATATTCGTCCCCTATCCCTCATCATACCTCGAGAACTCAAACCCCCTGAAAGAGCAGTTGAGATTTTACAGGTTTGCTGCCAGTAGCCATTAAAGTGTCTGAAATGGGGACACTTTTTTCAAATGGTCACAAAATCTTGTACACTTCGAGTTTTTAGCTGAATTTTTTTGTGCAAGCCAACAAAATACAAGGATCACGTCCACCAAGTTTGCAGCCAAAACTCCTTCCAAAAAATTTTAAAAAATCCTGGACCGCAAAAAGTTTCAAAAATTATAAAAAATAGAAAACGAGTCGTCTTGCCAAGAAACTTCACGTGAAGGCTTAAGGGACCATTGTATGAATTTACAAGCCATGAAAATGGCACTGGCATGCAGAAATATGAAAATGTGCCCAAACCCACCTACCACCCTATCGATCCACAGCTTGCGCATCCTGTCTCTCTGGCCGGCGTAGTGCCCGCCCGCTCGCCCGCTCGTTTCATCGATTGGCTTAGGCATACGGAGTTCATTCCCAGTCTAAGATCAGACTGTATAGAGGGTTACGGTAGTAGCATCGGCAGCATGTAGAGGGGGACCTGGTCGATCCTCGGCTTACGCATCCTGCCCCTCTAGCCGGCTGAGTGCCCGCACGCTCGTTTCGTGGGTTGACTTAGGCATACGGAGTTCATTTCCAGTCTACGCATACCGAGTTCATTCCCAGTCTAAGATCGGATTGGACCAAGGGTTTGTGCCAGCACATGCTGGGCTCAGGCATGTGCTGGTGCCGTATTTTTCTTCGTTGGGGCACTATCATCGGAGCATCGCCGGAGAACCTGACCGGCAGCATTGGGGTTCCGGGGATCGGAGAGGCCGGGGGGGTGTGCGCACCGGATGTGCAATGGGTGCTGGTACTTGGCCCTTATATTGGCCCCCTATCCCTCATCAAACCTCAAGAACTCACACCCCCTTAAACAACATTTGAGATTTTAGAGGTTTGCTACGAGTAGCCATTAAAGTGTCAGAAATGGGGACACTTTTTTCAAATGGTCACAAAATCTTGTACACTTCGAGTTTTTAGCTGAAAATTTTTTTGCATGCCAAAAAAAATACAAGGATCATGTCTTCCAAGTTTGGGGCCAAAACTCAATCCCAAACCTCAAAAAGTTTCAAAAATCTTGAAAAATAGAAAATGAGTCATTTTGCCATGAAACTTCATGTGAAGGCTTAAGGGACCATTGTATGAACTTACAAGCCATAAAAATGGCATTGGTAGGCAGAAATAAGAAGATGTGCCTAAACCCACCTACCACCCTATCGATCCACGGCTTGCGTATCCCGTCTCTCTGGCCGTTGCAGTGCCTGCCCGCCCGCCCGCTTGTTTCGTCGGTTGGCTTAGGCATACGGAGTTCATTCCCAGTCTAAGATCAGACCAGACCAAGGGTTAAGGCAGCAGGATTGGCAACACGTAGAGGGGGACCCGACCGATCCCCGGCTTACCCATCCCACCCTTCTAGCTGGCTGACCGCTCGCACGCTTGTTTCGTGGGTTGACTTAGGCATACGGAGTTCATTCCCAGTCTAAGCATACGGAGTTCATTCCCAGTCTAACATTGGACCAGATCGAGGGTTGTGGTAGCACATGCTAGGCTCGGGCATGTGCTGGTGCCCTATTTTTCTTCGTCGGGGCACCATCACCGGAGCATCGTCGGAGAACCTGATCGACGGCATTGGGGTTCCGACGATCGGGGGGGGTGTGCGCACATGATGTGCGATGGGTGCTTGTACTTGGCCCTTATATTGGCCCCCCTATCCCTCATCAAACTTTGAGAACTCACACCCTCTTAAAGAGCATTTGAGATTTTAGAGGTTTGCTGCCAGTAGCCATTAAAATGTCTAAAATGGGGACACTTTTTCAAAAGGTCACAAAATCTTGTACACTTCGAGTTTTTAGCTGAATATTTTGTGCATGCCAAAAAAAATACAAGGATCACGTCTACCAAGTTTGGGGCCAAAACTGCTTCCGAAAAAATTTTAAAAAATCTCGAACCGAAAAAGTTTCAAAAATCGTGAAAAATAAAAAATGAGTCGTCTTGCCATGAAACTTCAGGTGAAGGCTTAAGGGACCATTGTATGAATTTACAAGCCATAAAAATGGTATTGGCACGTAGAAATATGAAGATGTGGCTAAACCCACCTACCACCCTATCGATCCACGGCTTGCGCATCTCGTCTCTCTAGTCGGCGTAGCGCCCGCCCGCCCGCCTGCCCGTTCGTTTCGTCGGTTGGCTTAGGCATACGGAGTTCATTCCCAGTCTAAGCATATGAAATTCATTCCCAGTCTAAGATCGGACCCGACCGAGGGTTGCGGTAGCACATGCTGGGCTCGGGCATGTGCCGGTGTCGCATTTTTCTTCGTCGGGACACCATTACCGGAAAACCTAATCGGCGGCATTGGGGTTCCTGCGATCGAGTGGGTCGGGGGGGGTTTGCGCACATGATGTGCGATGGGTGCTGGTACTTGGCCCTTATATTGGCCCCCTATCCCTCATCAAACCTCGAGAACCCACACCCCCATAACGAGCATTCGAGATTTTACAGGTTTGCTGCCAGTAGCCATTAAATTGTCTGAAATGGGGACAATTTTTTCAAATGGTCACAAAATCTTGTACACTTTGAGTTTTTAGCTGAATTTTTTGTGCACGCCAACAAAAATTCAAGGATCATGTCTACCAAGTTTGGGGCCAAAACTCCTTCCAAAAAAATTTTAAAAAATCCTGAACCACAAAAAGTTTCAAAAATCGTGAAAAATAGAAAACGAGTCGTCTTGCCATGAAACTTCACGTCAAGGCTTAAGCGACCATTGTATGAATTTACAAGCCATAAAAATGGCATTGGCACGTATAAATATGAAGATGTGCCTGAACTCACCTACCACCCTACCGATCCATGGCTTGCGCATCCCGTCTCTCTGATCGACGTAGTGCCCGCCCACCCGTTCATTTCATCGGTTGGTTTAGGCACACGGAGTTCATTCTCAGTCTAAGATCAGACTGGACTGAGGGTTTTGGTAGCAAGATCAGCAGCTTGCAGAGGAGGACCCGACCGATTCCCGACTTACGCATCCCGACCCTCTGGCCGGCTGAGCACCCGAATGCTCGTTTCGTGGGTTGACTTAGGCATACGGAGTTCATTCCCAGTCTAAGCATACGGAGTTCATTCCCAGTCTAAGACCCGACCGGATCGAGGGTTGCGGCAGCACATGCTGGGCTCGGGCATGTGCTGGTGCCGTATTTTTCTTCACCGGGGCACCATTACCGGAGCGTCGTCGAAGAAACTGACCGGTGACATTGGGGTTCCGACGATCGGGGGGGCCTGGGGGGTGTGCGCACATGGTGTGCGATGGGTGCTGGTACTTCGCCCTTATATTGGCCCCCTATCCCTCATCAAACCTCTCGAACTCACACCCCCTTAAAGCGCATTTGAGATTTTATAGGTTTGCTGCCAGTACCCATTAAAGTGTCTGAAATAGGGACATTTTTTTTGAATGGTCACAAAATCTTGTACACTTCGAGTTTTTTACTGAATGTTTTTGTGCATGCCAACAAAAAAACAAGGATCACTTTTACCAAGTTTGGATCCAAAACTCCTTCCGAAAAAATTTTAAAAAATCTCGAACCGTAAAAAGTTTCGAAAATCATGAAAAATAAAAAACGAGTCGTCCTGCCATAAAACTTCACGTGAATGCTTAAGGGACCATTTTATGAATTTACAAGCCATAAATATGGCTTTGGCACGTAGAAATATGAAGATGTACCTAAACCCACCTACCACCCTATCGATCCACGGCTTGCGCATCTCGTCTCTCTGGCCGGCGTAGTGCTCGCCCGCCCGCTCGTTACGCTAGTTGGCTTAGGCATACGGAGTTCATTCCCAATCTAAGATCGAACCGGACCAAGAGTTGTGGCCGCAGGATCGGCCGATCCCCGGCTTGTGCATCCCGCCCTCTAGCCGGCTGAGCGCCTGCACGCTCGTTTCGTAGGTTGACTTAGGCATACGGAGTTCATTCCCAGTCTAAGCATACAAAGTCCATTCCCAGTCTAAGAACGGACCGGACTGAGGGTTGCAGCAGCCCATGCCGGGCTCGGGCATGTGCTGGTGCCGTATTTTTCTTTGTCGGAGCACCATCACCGGAGCATCGCCGGGGAACCTGACCGGCAGCATTGGGGTTCCGGCGATCGAGGGGGCCGGGGGGTGTGCGGTCATGATGTGCGATGGGTGCTGGTACTTGGCCCTTATCTTGGCTCTCTATCCCTCATCAAACCTCGAGAACTCACACCCCTTTAAAAAGCATTTGAGATTTTACAGGTTTGCTACCAGTAGCAATTAAAGTGTCTGAAATGGGGACACTTTTTTCAAATGGTCACAAAATCTTGTACACTTCGAGTTTTTAGCTGAATTTTTTTGTGCATGCCAACAAAATACAAGGATCACATCTACCAAGTTTGGGGCCAAAACCCCTTCCGAAAAAATTTTAAAAAATCCCGAACCACAAAAAGTTTCAAAAATAGTGAAAAATAGAAAACGAGTCATCTTGCCATGAAACTTCACGTGAAGGCTTAAGGGACCATTGTAGCAATTTACAAGCCATAAAAATGGCATTGGCACACAGAAATATGAAGATGTGCCTAAACCCACCTACCACCCTATCGATCCACGACCTGCGCATCCCGTCTCTCTGGCCGGCGTAGTGCGCGCCCGCCCGCCTGCCCGCTCGTTTCATCGGTTGGGTTCGGCATACGGAGTTCATTCCCAGTCTAAGATCAGACCAGACCGAGGGTTGTGGTAGCAAGATCGGCAGCACGCAGAGGGGGACCCGGTCGATCCCCGGCTTGTGCATCCCGCCCTTCTGGCCGCCTGAGCCCCCGCACGCTTGTTTCGTGGGTAAACTTAGGCATACGGAGTTAATTCCCAGTCTAAGCATACGAAGTTCATTCCCAGTCTAAGATCGGACCGGACCGATGGTTACGGCAGCGCATGCCGAGCTCGGGCATGTGCTGGTGCCACATTTTGCTTCGTCGGGGCACCATCGTCGGAGCATCGTTGGGGAACCTGACCGACGGCATTGCGGTTCCGGTGATCGAGGGGGCCGGGGGGTTGTGCGGTCTTGATGTACGATGGGTGCTGGTACTTGGCCCTTATATTGGCCCTCTATCCCTCATCAAACCTCGAGAACTCACACCCCTTTAAAAAGCATTTGAGATTTTATAGGTTTGCTGCCAGTAGCCATTAAAGTGTCTGAAATGGGGACACTTTTTTCAAATGGTCACAAAATCTTGTACACTTCGAAATTTTAGCTGAATTATTTTGTGCATGCCAACAAAAATACAAGGATCACGTCTACCAAGTTTGGGGCCAAAAATCCTTCCAAAAAAATTTTAAAAAATCCCGAACCCTAAAAAGTTTTGAAAATCGTGAAAAAAAAAGAATGTCATTGCCATCATCGGAGCATCGCCTGAGAACCTGACCGGCGGCATTGAGGTTCTTGCGATCGGGGGGGCCAGGGGGGTGTGCGCACATGATGTGCGATGGGTGCTGGTACTTGGCCCTTATATTGGCCCCTATCCCTCATCAAACCTTGAGAACTCACACCCCCTTAAAGAGCATTTGAGATTTTACAGGTTTGCTGCCAGTAGCCATTAAAGTGTCTGAAATGGTGACACTTTTTTCAAATGCTCACAAAATCTTATACACTTCGAGTTTTTAGCTGAATTTTTTTTGCATGCCAACAAAAATACAAGGATCATGTCTACCAAGTTTGGGGCCAAAACTCCATCCGAAAAAATTTTAAAAAATCCCGAACTGCAAAAACTTTCAAAAATCATGAAAAGTAGAAAACGAGTCGTCTTGCCATGAAACTTCACCTGAAGGCTTAAGGGACCATTGTATGAATTTACAAGCCATAAAAATGGCATTGGCACATAGAAATATGAAGATGTACCTAAACCCACCTACCACCCTATCGATCCATGACTTGTGCCTCCCGTCTCTCTGGCCGGCATAGTGCTCGCCCGCTCGCCCGCCTGCTCGTTTTGTCAGTTGGCTTTGGCCTATGGAGTTCATTCCTAGTCTAAGATGGGATCGGACTGAGGGTTGCGTAGCAGGATCGGCAGCACGCTGAGGGGGACCCAGTCGATCCCCGACTTGCACATCCCGCCCCACTGGCCGGTAGGCATATAGAGTTCATTCCCAGTCTAAGCATACGAAGTTCATTCCCAGTCTAAGATCGGACCAAACCGAGGGTTACGGCAGCACATCCTGGGGTCGGGCATGTGCTGGTGCCGCATTTTTCTTCGTCGGGGCACCATCGCTAGAGCATCGCTGGAGCATCATCGAAAAACCTAACCGACGGCATTGGGGTTCTAATGATTGGGGGGCCGGGGGGGGTGTGCGCACATGATGTGTGATGGGTACTGGTACTTGGCCCTTATATAGGCCCCCTATCCCTCATCAAACCTTGAGAACACACACCCCCTTAAAGAGCATTTGAGATTTTTCAGGTTTGCTGCCAGTAGCCATTAAAGTGTCTGAAATGGGGACACCTTTTTCGAATGGTCACAAAATCTTGTACACTTCGAGTTTTTTGCTGAATTTTTTTGTGCATGCGAACAAAAATTCAAGGATCACGTCTACCAAGTGTAGGGCCAAAACTCCTTTTGAAAAAATTTTAAAAAATCCCGAACCGTAAAAAGTTTTGAAAATCGTGAAAAAAAGAAAATGAGTCATCTTGCCATGAAACTTCACGTGAAGGCTTAAGGGACCATTGTAAGAATTTACAAGCCATAAAAATGGCATTGGCAGGCAAAAATATGAAGATGTGCGTAAACCCACCTACCACCCTATCGATCCACGGCTTGCGTATCCTGTCTCTCTGGCCGGCGTAGTGCCCGCCCGCCCGCCCACTCATTTCGTCAGTTGGCTTAGGCATACGGAGTTTATTCCCAGTCTAAGATCAGATCAGACCGAGGGTTGCAGCAGTAGGATCGGCAGCACATAGAGGGGGACCCGGTCGATCCCCGTCTTGCGCATCCCGCCCCTCTGGTCAGCTGAGCGCCCGCACGCTCGTTTCAAGGGTTGACTTAGGCTTACAGAGTTCATTCCCAGTCTAAGCGTTTGGAGTTCATTCCTAGTCTAAGATCGAACCGGACCGAGGGTTGCGGCAGCACATGCTGGGCTCGGGGATGTGCTGGTGTCTTATTTTTCTTTGCCGGGGCACCATCACCGAAGAACCTGACCGGCGGCATTGGGGTTCCGACGATCGGGGGGTGTGCGCACATGATGTGCGATGGGTGTTGGTACTTGGCCCTTATATTGGCCCCCTATCCCTCTTCAAACCTCAAAAACTCACACCCCCTTAAAGAGCTTTTGAGATTTTACAGGTTTGCTGCCAGTAGCCATTAAACTGTCTGAAATGGGGATACTTTTTTCAAATTGTCACAAAATCTTGTACACTTCGAGTTTTTAGCTGAATTTTTTTGTGCATGCCAAAAAAAATACAAGGATCACGTCTACCAAGTTTCGGACCAAAACTCCTTCCAAAAAAATTTTAAAAAATCCCGAACCATAAAAAGTTTCGAAAATCGTGAGAAATAGAAAACGAGTCGTCTTGCCATGAAACTTCACATGAAGGCTTAAAGGACCATTGTATGATTTTACAAGCCATAAAAATCGCATTGGCATACAGAAATATGAAGATGTGCCTAAACCCACCTACCATTCTATCGATCCAGGCTTGTGCATGCCGTCTCTCTAGCCGGCGTAGTGCCCACCCGCCCATCCGCCCGCCTGCTCGTTTCGTCAATTAGCTTAGGCATACGGAGTTCATTCCCAGTCTAAGATGGGATCGGACTGAGGGTTGTGGCAGTAGGATCGACAGCACGCAGAGGGGGACCCGATCAATCCCCGGCTTACACATCCCGCCCCTCTGGCCGGCTGAACGCCCGCACGCTCATTTTATGGGTTGACTTAGGCATACGGAGTTCATTCCCAGTCTAAGCATATGGAGTTCATTCCCAGTCTAAGATCGGACCGGACCGAGGGTTGCGGCAGCACATGCTAGGCTCGGGCATGTGCTGGTGCCGCATTTTTCTTCGCTTGGGCACCATCGCAGGAGCATCGTCGGAGAACCTAACCGATGGCATTGGAGTTCCGGCGATCGGGGGGCGGGGGGGTGTGCACATGATGTGCAATGGGTGCTGGTACTTGGCCCTTATATTGGCCCCCTATCACTCATCAAACCTCAAGAAGTCACACCCCCTTAAAGAGCATTTGAGATTTTACAGGTTTGCTGCCAGTGGCCATTAAAGTGTCTGGAATGCGGACACCTTTTTTCGAATTGTCACAAAATCTCGTACACTTCGAGTTTTTAGCTGAATTTTTTTTTGCATGCCAACAAAAATACAAGGATCACGTCTACCAAGTTTGGGGCCAAAACATCTTCCAAAAAAATTTTAAAAAATCCCGAACCGTAAAAAGTTTTGAAAATCATGAAAAAAAGAAAACGAGTCGTCTTGCCATGAAACATCACGTGAAGGCTTAAAGGACCATTGTATGAATTTACAAGCCATAAAAATGGCATTGGCATGCAGTAATATGAAGATGTGCCTAAACCCTCCTACCACTCTATCGATCCACGGCTTGCGCATCCCGTCTCTCTGGTCGGCGTAGTGCCCGCCCGCCCGTTTTTTTCGTCGGTTGGCTTAGGCATACGGAGTTCATTCCCAGTCTAAGATTGGACCAGACCGAGGGCTGTGGCAGAACATGTTGGGCTTGGGCATGTGCTGGTGCCGCATTTTTCTTTGTCGGGACACCATCGCCGGAGCATCGCTGGAGAACCAGACCGACGGCATTGGGGTTTCGGCGATCGGGGGGGCCGGGGGGTGTGCGCACATGATGTGCAATGGGTGCTGGTACTTGGCGCTTATATTGGCCCCCTATCCCTCATCAAACCTTGAGAACTCACACCCCCTTAAAGAGCATTTGAGATTTTACAGGTTTGCTGCCAGTAGCCTTTGAAGTGTCTGAAATGGGAACACTTTTTTCAAATGGTCACAAAATCTTGTACACTTCGAGTTTTTAGCTGAATTTTTTTGGGCATGCCAAAAAAATTACAAGGATCACGTCTACCAAGTTTGGGCCAAAATGCCTTCCGAAAAAATTTTAAAAAATCTCGAACCGTAAAAAGTTTCAAAAGTCGTGAAAAATAAAAAATGAGTCGTCTTGCCATGAAACTTCACATGAAGGCTTAAGGGACCATAGTATGAATTTAAAAGCCACAAAAATGGCATTGGCACGTTGAAATATAAAGATGTGCCTAAACCCACCTACCACCCTATCAATCCGCGGCTTGCGCATCCCGTCTCTCTGGCCGGCGTAGTGCCCGCCCCCTACCCGCCCGCTCGTTTTGTCGGTCGGCTTAGGCATACGGAGTTCATTCCCAGTCTAAGATCAGACCAGACTGAGGGTTATGGCAGCAAGATCAACAGCATGCAGAGGGGGATCCGGCCGATCCCCGGCTTACGCATCCCGGCCCTCTGGCCGGTTGAGCGCCCGCACGCTCGTTTCGTGGGTTGACTTAGGCATACGGAGTTCATTCTCAGTCTAAGCATATGAAGTTCATTCCCAGTCTAATATCGGACCAGATCGAGGGTTGCGGCAGCACATGCTAGGCTCAGGCATTTGCTGGTGTCGCATTTTTCTTCATCGGGTCATTATCGTCGGAGCATCGCCGGAGAACCTGATCGGCGGCATTGGGGTTTCGACGATCGGGTGGGCTGGGGGGTGTGCACACATGATGTGCGATGGGCCCTTATATTGGCCCCTATCCCTAATCAAACCTTAAGAATTCACACCCCCTTAAAGAGCATTTGAGATTTTACAGCTTTGCTGCCAGTAGCCATTAAAGCGTCTGAAATGGAGACACTTTTTTCAAATGGTCACAAAATCTTGTATACTTCGACTTTTTAGCTTAATTTTTTTGTGCATGCCAAAAAAAATACAAGGATCACATCTACCGAGTCTGGGGCCAAAACTCTTTCCAAAAAAATTTAAAAAAATCTCGAACCGTAAAAAGTTTTAAATATCATGAAAAATAGAAAACGAGCCATCTTGCCATGAAACTTCACGTGAAGGCTTAAGGGACCATTGCATGAATTTACAAGCCATAAAAATGGCATTGGCTGCAGAAATATGAAGATGTGCCTAAACCCACCTATCACCCTATCGATCCACGAGTTGCGCATCCCGTCTTTCTGGCCGACGTAGTACCCGCCCGCCCGTCCGTTCGTTTCGTCGGTTGGCTTAGGCATACAGAGTTCATTCCCAGTCTAAGATCAGACCGGACCGAGGGTTGCGGCAGCAGGATCGACAGCACAAAGAGGTAGACCCGAGCTATCCCTGGCTTACGCATCTCGCCCCTCTGGCCGGCTGAGCGCCTGCATGCTCATTTCATGGGTTGACTTAGGCATACAGAGTTCATTCCGAATCTAAGCATACGGAGTTCATTCCCAGTCTAAGATCGAACCGGACCGAGGGTTACGGCAACACATGCTAGGCTCAGGCATGTACTGGTGCCGTATTTTTCTTCATCGGGGCACCATCACCGGAGAACCTGACCAACGGCATTAGGGTTTCGACGATCGGGGGGCCCGAGGAGGGTGTGCGTACATGATGTGCGATGGGTCCTGGTACTTGGCCCTTATATTGGCCCCCTATCCCTCTTCAAACCTCGAGAACTCACACCCCCTTAAAGAGCATTTGAGATTTTACAGGTTTGCTGCCAGTAGCCATTAAAGTGTCTGAAATGGAGACACTTTTTTCAAATGGTCACAAAACCTTGTACACTTCGAGTTTTTAGTTGAATTATTTTGGGCATGCCAACAAAAATACAAGGATCACGTCTACCAAGTTTGGCTTAGGCATACAGAGTTCATTCCTGGTCTAAGATCGAACCGGACCGAGGGTTACGACAGCAGGATCGACAGCACGCAGAAGGGGACCTGGTCGATCCCCAGCTTACGCATCCCGCCCCTCTAGCCGGCTGAGCGCCCGCACGCTCGTTTCGTGGGTTGACTTAGGCATACGGAGTTCATTTCCAATCTAAGCATACGGAGGTCATTCCCAATTTAAGATCGGACCGGATCGAAGGTTGCGATAGTACATGCTGGGGTCGAGCATGTGCTGGTGCCGTATTTTTCTTCACCGAGGCAACATCATCGGAGCATCGTCGGAGAATCTGACCGGTGACATTGGGGATCCGACGATCGGGGGGGCCGGTGGGGTGTGCGCACATGATGTGCGATGGATGCTGGTACTTAGCCCTTATATTGGCCCCCTATCCCTCATCAAACCTGGAGAACTCACACCCCCTTCAAGAGCATTTGAGATTTTACAGGTTTGCTGCCAGTAGCCATTAAAGTGTCTGAAATGGGGACAGTTTTTTCAAATGGTCACAAAATCTTGTACACTTTGAGTTTGAAGATGAATTTTTTTTTGCATGCCAGCAAAAAGACAGGGATCATGTCTACCGAGTTTGGGGCCAAATCCCCTTCTGAAAAAATTTAGAAAAATCCCGAACCATAAAAGCTTCGAAAATCCTTAAAAATAGAAAACGAGTCGTCTTGCCATGAAACTTCACGTAAAGGCTTAAGGGACCATTGTATAATTTACAAGCCATAAAAATGGCATTGGCACGCAGAAATGTGAAGATGTGCCTAAAGCCACCTACCACCCTATCGATCCACGGCTTGCGCGTCTTATCTCTCTGACCGTCGTAGTGCCCCGCCCACCCACCCGCCCTCTCGTTTCGTCAGTTGGCTTAGGCATACGACGTTCATTCCTAGTCTAAGATCAGACCAGACCATAGGTTGCAGCAGTAGGATCAGCAGCATGCAGAGGGAGACCCGGTCGGTCCCCGGCTTGTGCATCCCACCCCTCTGGCCGGCTGAGCGCCCGCACGCTCGTTTCATGGGTTGACTTAGGCATACGAAGTTCATTCCCAGTCTAAGCATATGGAGTTCATTCCCAGTCCAAGATCGGACCGGACCGAGGGTTATGGCAGCACAAGCTGGGCTCGGGCATGTCCTGGTGCCGTATTTTTCTTCGTCGGGGCACCATCGTCGGAGCATTGCCGGAGATCTAGACCGGCGGTATTGGGGTTCCGGCGATCGGGGGGGCCAGGAGGGGTGTGCGCACATGATGTGCGATGGGTGCTGGTACCTGGCCCTTATATTGGCCCCCTATCAGTTATCAAACCTCGAGAACTCACACCCCCTTAAAGAGCGTTTGAGATTTTACAGGTTTACTGCCAATAGCTATTAAAGTGTCTGAAATGGGGACATTTTTTTCAAACGGTCACAAAATATTGTAGACTTCGAGTTTTTGGCTGAATTTTTTTTTGCATGCCAACAAAAAAACAAGGATCATGTCTACCAAGTTTGGGGCCAAAAATCCATCCTAAAAAATTTTAAAAAATCCCGAACTGCAAAAACTTTCAAAAATCATGAAAAGTAGAAAACGAGTCGTCTTGCCATTAAAATTCACGTGAAGGCTTAAGGGACCATTGTATGAATTTACAAGCCATAAAAATTACTTTGGCACACAAAAATATGAAGATGTGCCTAAGCCCACCTACCACCCTATCGATTCATGGCTTGCGCATCCCGTCTCTCTGGCCGACGTAGTGCCCACCCGCCTGCCCGCCCGTTCGTTTCGTCGGTTGGCTTAGGCATACGGAGTTCATTCCCAGTCTAAGATCAGACCCGATCGAGGGTTGTGGCAGCAGGATCGGTAGCACGCAGAGGGGGACCCGATCAATCCCCAGCTTGCGCATCCCGCCCCTCTGGCCGACTGAGCGCCTGCACGCTCGTTTCATGGGTTGACTTAGGCATACGGAGTTCATTCCCAGTCTAAGCATACGGAGTTCATTCCCAATCTAAGATCAGATCGGACCGAGGGTTTCGGCAGCACATGCTAGGCTCGGGCATGTACTGGTGCCATATTTTTCTTTGCCGGGGCACCATCGTCGGAGAACCTGTCCGGTGGCATTGGGTTTCCGACGATCGGGCGGGCCGGAGGGTGGTGTGCGCACATGATGTGCGATGGGTGCTGTACTTGGCCCTTATATTGGCTGCCTATCTCTCATCAAACCTCAAGAACTCACACCCCTTAAAGAGCATTTGAGATTTTACGGGTTTGCTGCTAGTAGCCATTAAAGTGTCTGAAATGGGGACACTTTTTTCAAATGGTCACAAAATCTTGTACACTTTGAGTTTTGAGCTGAATTTTTTTGTGCATGCCAATAAAAATACAAGGATCACGTCTACCAAGTTCGGGGCCAAAACTCTTTTCGAAAAAATTTTCAAAAATCCCAAACCGTAAAAAGTTTCAAAAATTGTGAAAAATAGAAAACGAGTCGTCTAGCCATGAAACTTTCACGTGAAGGCTTAAGGGACCATTGTATGAATTTACAAGCCATAAAAATGGCATTGGCATGTAGAAATATGAAGATGTGCCTAAACCCACCTACCACTCTATCGATCCACGGCTTGCGCATCCTATCTCTCTGGTCGGCGTAGTGCCTGCACGCCCGCCCGCCCGCTCATTTTGTCGATTGGCTTTGTCATACAGAGTTCATTCCTAATCTAAGATTAGACCAGACCGAGGGTTGCAGCAGCATGATCGACAGCATACAGAGGGGGACCCGGTCGATCCACGGCTTGTGCATCCCGCCCTTCTGGCCGGCTGAGTGCCCGCACGCTCGTTTCGTGGGTTGACTCAGGCATACGGAGCTCATTCACAATCTAAGCATACAGAGTTCATTCCCAGTCTACGATCGGATCGGACCGAGGGTTGCAGCAGCACATGCTGGGATCGGGCATGTGCTGGTGCCGTATTTTTCTTCGTCGGGGCACCGTCGTCGGAGCATCATTAAGAACATGTCTGGTAGTGTCATAACGTCTAGATCCGGGGATCTATCTCTAGACATTGACTTAAGGGAGTCGCCACCAATCTTTTTTATCTAGGTGCGATTGGCCATCTAAAGAATCTGTGCTTTCAGGGAACACCTAAGTTTAAGGGTCCCTAAAAGAATAGGTTCAGGTCTACAAACCAGAACAGGGTTCGGGAGTTCGGTTACATGTGAGGAAGGTTATAGCACCCTCACAATGCCCATCAAAAGATGGTACCAACTAAAATTTATGTTATCCAAAAAGCCTTAAAATTTTACCAATTAATTAATTATTGGAAATTATTCTCAATTGACTCTAATACTTTTAGCAGAAAATTGAGAAAATTCCCTCACCTCGAGAGTATGCAAGAAAAACTACTGCTTCACTTGCAGAGGCTCTATCGTCGGATTAGTTAAAGAAAAATTAAAATCCAAATCAAAATAGAAAGGAAGGAAAGAATGATTGTTCTTGTGTAGGGAAAATTGATACTTTCAACTTTTCCCCAAAAATACTTTTTCTGAAAATTTATTTTTAAGGAAAATTGATACTTTCAACTTTTCCCAAAAAATATTTTTTTGGAAATTTATTTTTAAGAAAAATTGATACTTTCAACTTTTCCTCAAAAATATTTTTTTTGAAACTTTGATTTCCAAGGAAAATTGATACTTTCAACTTTTCCTCAAAAACCCTTTTTTGAAAATTTATTTTTAAGGAAGATTGATACTTTCAACTTTTCCCTAAAAATATTTTTTTTGGAAATTTTGATTTTTATTTAAAGAAAATAGAATAATAAAAATAGAAAAATAAAGAACAGTAAAAGAAAAATAAAAATAAAATTAAGATAAAAAGAATATTAAATAAACCTAATCTAATAAATAAAAAAAAAATAAACAAATAAACAAATAAATGAAAATAAAAAAAATTCAAAAAAAAAAAACTTGGAGCGGCTCGGATCGCAGCTTGGCTCAAGGAAGAGAAACGGCTCGGGGGGCAGCTTGGGAAGCTCGGCTTGGCTCGGCTTGGCTCCGCTTGGCTCGGAGGGGGGCTAGCACGCGTGGGTCAGGAAGTGGGTCGATTCTCGAGTCGGGTCGGGTCACGGTAAAACGCGCGGATCCTCTGGGTCACTTAAGGCCAAAACGACATCGTTTTGAGAGGATATAAAAGGCACTTCCCTCTGTTTTTCGGCATAACGCTCCTCCCTTCTCTCTCTCTTCTTCCTTTTTCCTCTCCCTTCTCTCTAAAAGGTCGAAGAACTCCGGTTGAAGATTCACCAGATTCTGGGTTTTGTTGTCGAAATATGGGTTTTTTCATCGAAAAATTCAAACTTTACCGGAAACTTCACTGGAATCTGGAATTTTCCAAAAATTCCTAAAAAAAAAATGCCAAAAATCTTCAAAAAATTTCTTCTAATTCCCAGAACCCTTCTACAGCTTTTCTTAGCCTTCTATACGCCTCTTTTCCCTTAAATCAGTAGCTTTTGCTTATTGTTTTTCTTCTGTCTAGCATTCTATTCCAGAGGTCCCTTTTATAGGGATTGATCAGGAGTTCCTGATCAATCCCAATTCCTCCTTGGATGGGAATTCAATCTTTGAATCCAATCTGGACTCTCTTGATTGAATTCCCCTTCACAGTGGGATTCTTCCACTTTCAATCCCAGCCCTCCAAAATCAAATAAAAAAAATAATAGATAATTAGAAAAGATAGGATAGATAAAAAAATAATAATAATATCAGATATTCAAAAAATCAGATAAACGGAACAAGAATTATTAACAGATAATACAATAAGATAAATCAAAAAAATATTACAACAAAAATAATAATAAATAATAATAATAATAAATAAATTATAATATATAATAAAATAGAATTATATAAATAAAATACATATAAATATTAACAGAAAAATAAATAAATAAATAAGTAAAAATATACATATAATAATAATAAATAATAAAATCATAAAATACAAAAGAAAAGAAACGAAAAAAAGAAAAAAAATACAAAGTAAAAATTGCATTGGGCTTACCCATTTGGGCCAGGCCCAATTGATCTGGGCCAGGACCCAACTGGGTGTCTACAGCTGTCCCTTTTTGCACATTTTCTGTGAAACAGAAATTGCGCAAAGACGTAGACACCCAATCAAGACTCAACTCAACATTGTCATTTTTTGTTTTTTTTGGGTTTTTTTTTGTTTTTTGTTTTTTTTTTTTTTTTTTTTTTACCAAAGCTCCTCTAAACAGAGGCACCACGACTTTGAAAATAAATTGCTCCTCTAAACAGAGGCACCACGACTTTGAAAAATAAATTGCTCCTCTAAACAGAGGCACTACGACTTTTGGAAAGTAAATTGCTCCTCTAAACAGAGGCACCACGACTTTGGAAAATAAATTGCTCCTCTAAACAGAGGCACCACGACTTTTGGAAAGTAAATTGCTCCTTTACAATCATGTCCAAAGGAGTTGAAAGTTGTGTTTGAAGGAATTTCAGGGGATTATGCCCAAAAGGTCTTATAAATCAACCCTGATACCAAAAGACATCCTATTTCAAGGATTAGGAACTTACCTGACAAGCTTTTTTTTCAATTTTACAAAATATCTTCATATTTGTCTTCTCCATGTGGGATGTTGGAACACCCTTGCTTCTTGAATTTATACACTCTACTTTTCTGAAAGTAGTGTATGCTATGCAAATGCATATGAATTTCAATGCATGCTATGCAAATGTTAGCCAAATAATTCCTATTCAATGTATAGTACTCAAGTTTCTCAAGCTCTTCTTGGGCATCAAGCTTTTTGATTCTTCAGAGATCCAATTACACTGCTCTTCTAAGATCGAAACAGTGTAGCTCTTAATTGTTTTTTTCCACTCACATTCTTCCTTGTTCAGTTTCTCAATACTTTGGAATAAGTTTCATCAATCGATCATCACTTGACCATCATTCAATGAATTTTTCAGCACTAACAAATTTCAAAACAAGTTTCATCCACCATCACTGGGTCATTACTCATAGGTGTCTCAGCATTAACCATTCCAAAACAAACTTTGTCCACTGATTGTTCTCATCATTCAATCATAACTTGCAAATCATATCCACCAATTCATCATTGTACTCATCACTCGGTTATACCACTTTTCAAGATTTGCCCCATTATATTCTCCATTTGGTCACATCATATATCCTTCCAAATCATCTTTTTTAGGTTTCTACCATTTCTTCATTTTGCTACCACCATCATCTTAAATTTTCTTTTCAAATGAATGCAAGACTCTTTTAAGCACATATTCATTCATTCATTATCATTTCAATTCTTGACAAATACAATGCAATCAAGCATTTTCTCAATTCATTCTAGGGGTGAAACAATAAGAGAACACAAGGTGAATTATGGTAAAGATAATCAATAAAGATCTGTTTTGGTACAAAACAAATGGGAAAGAAAATAAATTGGACATATGTCATTGGGATGGATGGTATGTCCAAATGATGAATATCCAGACAATTCTCAACATTAATCTAGCATTCTTTTTCAAAAACTCATTCCATTTACTGTTGAAGTCAACTTGAGCTTGGCGAACTTTGCCCCAGTCTTTGAGGGATCTTCAGATGTCTTTGATCTTCCATTTATGTGAGCCGTTTGACCTGGATCTTTTTCTATCAACCTTTTAGGTTTTTAATTTGAATCTCTTTTTTTTCATTTTCTCATTTCTTTCATTTTCTTTTTTCTTTCTTTTTTTTTCCTTTTTTCATCATTTTTTTTCTCTTTTCTCATTTTTCATCCATTGTTGATATCTTTCATACATCAAACTTTAGAGCCCGATTCCATTGCTTCTGCATGAGCATACTTTCACTCAACATATGATCATTCAAGTTAAGTATTCACATTTGATCCAAATGGACTTTTCAAGGTTGTAATGTAGGCCAAGGTGAAGGGTCATAAAAAAATGGATATAATAGGCTCAAAACACGTATTAAAAAGGTTCAACACCAAAGGATCATTTGATATAACTTGGCATTTTGCCCCCACATTGTTTCACTATTTGCTTTCTTCACACAAAGGATTCTCATTACTTTGCCCCAAGTCATGTGTGCCATTTTTTCTTTTTTTCTTTTTTTTTTGAGATCTTTTTGTGATTTTTTCAAAAATTGCCCCCCAGTGTAGAGGGTGATCCTTGGTTAGGGTTCTACAGAAAAAGAAATCATAACAAGCTCAAAGGGGTAGCAATAAATGGTTTTTTGAATGGTAAAAGAAAGATGGCCATTTTTCATCTCAATTGTGAATACCTTTCTTGAACATCATCTATTGAACAAAGCTCATGAATCTGTATAAAAGATTACACATCTTCAAGACATATCTATTTCACCTCCAGTAACAGCCTATTTTTGCTCAAATCATCTTCTCATATTAAATGTGGATGAGTTCTCAAAATTAAATCCCAGAATTATTGTTATCATTGTCTAAATATTCATCATCTAAAATTTAAGAATGGGAATGTAAAGTTATGAAAGGTAACGGAGCATGGAGTAATTATCAAGTGAAAGAGAAAAATGTAATGAAATACATTGACTTGCCTTTATTAAAATGATAACAAGTGAAGTCATATTGCAAAAAGAAATCTAACATTATTTGAAAAGAAATCCTAAAATGACAGAAGAAACCTTCAACCAGCCTTATCTCTATTTTTTAAAATTGTCCCCCTATGCGATCAGGTGAAGAATCTCTATTGACATCTTGCCCCTCAATTCATTGTGACTCTCCGGACCCTTTCTGTTCTTGACTTTCACTCAGAGTGCTAACATTAGATGTTGTTGCTTTTCCTTGATCAAAACTTACCATTCCATCATTGATCAACCATTGCACCTTATACTTTAATGTAGTGCAATTTTCAATAGAATGGCCAGTAATTCCATAGTGATAGTCGCAGTGGGCTGTAGGATCATACCACTTTGGGTAGGGTGGTTTAAGTAGCTCCACATGGCTAGGGGCAATCAAATGGCTATTATAGAGTTCTCGATATAACTCTGTATAAGTCATAGGGATTGGATCAAATACAGGTTTTTCTCGAGTAGTTCGTTGTTCTCGTGAACCACTTGCTGGGTTAATAGGGTGAACTTGGGTTCTTGCAAGAGCTTGAATGTTGAGGCTGTATGTAAGATCTTGAGGGCTATAAATTGATCGGTATGTGGATAAATAAGGTGGTTGTGGAGTCAGCTGGTATGGGTGGGATGAGACATTATTCACAGTAGGATAGTATGGAAAGTAACCTTGGGATGATAGGGTTGATAACCCCTGAATTGTTGTCTATCAAAGCTCACAGCTTGAGCTTCAGCTTCTTTCTTTTCTAATGTCTTCTTGGTTTCTCCTCCTTTTAACTTGCCATTTTTATGGCACTTTCAATAATTTCTCCAGAGATCACCATGTCGGCAAAATTCTTTGTTGCATTTCCTATCATCTTTTCATAATAGAGAGGTTTTAAAGTGCTAACAAACAGCACTGTAGTTTCTTTCTTGGTCAATGGAGGTTGTACCTGTGAAGCTATATCTCTCCATCTCTGGGCATATTCTTTAAAAGACTCATTTGCTTTTTTCTCTAGATTCTGTAAAGACAAACGATCAGGAGCCAAATCGATAATGTGTCGATATTGACTGATGAAGTCATGAGCCATATCGCTCTAAGAGTGAATGTGGGTCCTATCCAACTGAACATACCACCTGGCAGCAGAACAGTAAGGCTATCCTGGAAGACATGCATCAAGAGTTTTTCATCATGTGCATGAGCTGCCATCTTTCTACAATACATGGTGATGTGGGTTTTGGGGCACTTTGTACCGTCATATTTTTCAAATTTTGGTACTTTGAACTTATGGGGGATAACCACATCAGGAACTAGGCAGAGCCCAGCAGCATCAACTGACCCATAAAAGCTAAATCTTTCCACAGCCCGTAGCCTCTGCTCTAGCATGCTAATTTTGGAGCTTTCCTCAGCTTCCACCCTTATCTTTTCCTTCTCTTTCTCTTTTAAATCATCTAGATCAGGAATTGGTTCTGTTGCCTTTTCAGTGAAGATAGGATTTATATAGCTATTATACTGCCCTGGGTTGAAAGCTGATGGCATTCCAGGATATGTTGGATATGCAAAATGTTGTGGTGGGACCTCTTGGGCAGACTGGCCTTGAGGTGGGCCAAAACCTGGAGGTTACAAAGGGTCAGTCACTTCTTGCTGGCTTGTACTTCCTTTAACTCCTTTTCCTTTATTCATGTTATTAAGGGCCTCTAGAATCTTGTTTAGTTCATTTTCAATCTTCTCCCGAGCTTTTTCTAGCTTTTCAAATCTATGAGAACTTTTCTCTTCCATTTGCCTTGCTCTGGATCTTGTGTTGTATGGATAAGCAGGGTTTTCGCTAGATAGAGCTATCTTGGGACCTTGAGTACCATACTTATGATTAGAAATGTTATGCTATGCCTTATGTATGATGCTTTGATACACAAATGAAATGTACATTTTTTTGAATGAAATCTAGTATGAAATGAATGCAAATGATTGTGTTAAAACATGATCATGAAAGTAATGCAGATGCATACAATCAGACAAACAACATAGTTAGTTCGATGGATGAAATGAAAGTAATGCTGACGCATAATGTTACATATGATAAAAATAATACACAAAGTTAAACAGTCAAAATGATTAGACAAACACCCTTTTTGTGTCCTAATTTCAGGGTATATCTATCATTGGGTAGAAAGAGCTCTATCTTAGGTGTAGGCACTCTTAAGGTTCACTACATGCGATTTTAAGGTCAGAGTCTAAAGGTCCTCAAACTGCTCCTTACATCCTTGTCCATCATAGACTAGTAAGGCACCCTAATCCTCACCCATTACAGGCTACAAACGGAAAAGGTTCAATTTGAGTGGGAGTATTTCGCTAGCCACTGCGGAGGCATTAGACCTCACGAAAGCAATAGGTACTTTACTCCTTCCTAGAGGGACGGAGCTCGGGTATAGAGCTCATGTTATGCACATGCACATGAATGACATAATTAACAAGGTAAATAAACATGAATGAATAATAACACATATATACAAAAAGGTTCAATTTTATTAGGCTTTTGGATAACACAAATTATTTTTTGGCCTGACTCTCAAAGTCCCCAGTGGAGTCGCCAAGCTATCATAACGTCTAGATCCGGGGATCTATCGCTAGACATTGACTTAAGGGAGTCACCACTAATCTTTTTTATCTAGGTGCGATTGGCCACCTAAGAAATCTGTCCTTTCAGGGAACACATAAGTTTAAGGGTCCCTAAAAGAATAGGTTCAGGTCTACAAACCAGAACAGGGTTCAGGAGTTCAGTTACGTGTGAAGAAGGTTATAGCACCCTCACAACGCCCATCAAAAGATGGTACCAACTGAAATTTGTGTTATCCAAAAAGCCTTAAAATTTTACCAAGTAATTAATTATTGGAAATTATTCTCAATTGACTCTAATACTTTTAGCAGAAAATTGAGAAAATTCCCTCACCTCAAGAGTATGCAAGAAAAACTACTGCTTCACTTGTAGAGGCTCCATCGTCGGATTAGTTAAAGAAAAATCAAAATCAAAATCAAAATAGAAAGGAAGGAAAGAATGATTGTTCTTGTGTAGGGAAAATTGATACTTTCAACTTTTCCCAAAAAATATTTTTTTGGAAATTTATTTTTAAGGAAAATTGATACTTTCAACTTTTTCTCAAAAATATTTTTTTTGAAACTTTGATTTCCAAGGAAAATTGATACTTTCAACTTTTCCTCAAAAACCCTTTTTTGAAATTTTATTTTTAAGGAAAATTGATACTTTCAACTTTTTCCTAAAAATATTTTTTTTGGAAATTTTGATTTTTATTTAAAGAAAATAGAATAATAAAAATAGAAAAAATAAAGAAAAGTAAAACAAAAATAAAAATAAAATTAAGATAAAAAGAATATTAAATAAACCTAATCTAATAAAAAAACAAATAAACAAATAAATGAAAATAAAAAAAATTCAAAAAAAAAAAACCTGGAGCGGCTCGGATCGCGGCTCGGCTCAAGGAAGAGAAACGGCTCGGGGGGCGACTTGGGAAGCTCGGCTCGGCTTGGCTCGGAGGGGGGCTGGCACATGCGGGTCAGGAAGCGGGTCGACGCTCAGGTTGGGTCGGGTCACAGTAAAACGTGCGGATCCTCTGGGTCACTTAAGGCCAAAACGACGTTGTTTTGAGAGGGTATAAAAGGCACTTCCCTCTGTTTTTCGGTAGAACGCTCCCCTCCTCTCTCTCTCTTCTTCCTTTTTCCTCTCCCTTCTCTCTAAAAGGTCGAAGAACTCTGATTGAAGATTCACCAGATTCTGGGTTTTATCGTCGAAATCTGGGTTTTTTTTGTCGAAAGTTCCCGAAAGTTCACCGGAAGGTCACCGATTTCTGGGATTCTTTACCAGAAACTGGGCAGGTCATCGAAAACTTCAAGGTTGGTCGGAATTTTCATTGAAAAATTCAAACTTTGTCGAAAACTTCACCGGAATCTGGAATTTTCCAGAAATTCCCAGAAAAAAAATGCCAAAAATCTTCAAAAAATTTCTTCTAATTCCCATAACCCTTCTACACCTTTTCTTAGCCTTCTATACGCCTCTTTTCTCTTAAATCAGTAGCTTTTGCTTACTGTTTTTCTTCTGTCCAGCATTCTGTTCCAAAGGTCCCTTTTATAGAGATTGATCAGGAGTTCCTGATTAATCTCAATTCCTCCTTGGATGGGAATTCAATCTTTGAATCCAATCTGGACTCTCTTGATTGAATTCCCCTTCATAGTGGGATTCTTCCACTTTCAATCCCAGCCCTCCAAAATCAAATAAAAAAATAATAGATAATTAGAAAAGATAGGATAGATAAAAAGAAATAATAATATCAGATATACAAAAAATCAGATCAACGGAACAATAATTATTAACAGATAATACAATAAGATAAATCAAAAAAATATTACAAGAAAATTAATAAAAAAAAAAAATAATAAATAAATTATAATATATAATAAATATAGAACTATATAAATAAAATACATATAAACATTAATAGAAAAATAAATAAATAAATAAATAAGTAAAAATATACATATAATAATAATAAATAATAAAATACATAAAACAGAAAAGAAACAAAACAAAAAAAAGGAAAAAAATAAAAAGTAAAAATTGCATTGGGCTTACCCATTTGGGCCAGGCCCAATTGATTTGGGCCAGGCCCAATTGATTTAGGCCAGGACCCAATTGGGTGTCTACAGGTACGATTGGGGTTCCGAGGATCAGGGGGGCCGGGGAGGTGTGCGCACATCATGTGCGATGGGTGCTGGTATTTGGCCCTTATATGGTCCCCTATCCCTCATCAAACCTCGAGAACTCACACCCCCTTAAAGAGCATTTGAGATTTTACAGGTTTGCTGCCAGTAGCCATTAAAGTGTCTGAAATGTGGACACTTTTTTCAAATGGTCTCAAAATCTTGTACGCTTCGAGTTTTTAGCTGAATTTTTTTGTGCATGCCAACAAAAATACAAGGATCACCTCTACAAAGTTTGGGGCCAAAAATCCATCCAAAAAAATTTAAAAAAATCCTGAATCGCAAAAATATTCAAAAATCGTGAAAAATTGAAAACGATTCATCTTGCCATGAAACTTCACGTGAAGGCTTAAGGGACCATTGTATGAATTTACAAGCCATAAAAATGGCATTGGAACACAAAATATGAAGATGTGCCAAAACCCACCAACCACCCTATCGATCCACGACTTGCGCATCCCGTCTCTCTGGCCGGCGTAGTGACCGCCCGCCCGCCCGCTCGTTTCGTCAGTTGGCTTAGGCATACGGAGTTCATTCCCAGTCTAAGATCGCACCAGACCGAGGGTTGCGGCAACAAGATCGGCAGCACACAGAGGGGGACCCGGTTGATCCCCGGCTTGCGCATCCCGCCCCTCTGGCCGGCTGAGCACCCGCACTCTCGTTTCGTGGGTTGACTTAGGCCTACGGAGTTCATTCCCAGTCTAAGCATATGAAGTTCATTCCCAGTCTAGGATTGGACTGGACCGAGGGTTGCGATGGCACAAGCTGGGCAAGGGCAAGTGCTGGTGCCGCATTTTACTTTGTCAGGGCACCATCGCCGGAGAACCTGACTGGTGGCATTGGGGTTTCGGCGTTCAGGGTGCCGGGGGGTGTGCGCACACGATGTGCGATGGGTGCTGGTACTTGGCCCTTATATTGGCCCCCTATCCCTCATCAAACCTCGATAACTCACACCCCCTTAAAGAGCATTTGAGATTTTACAGGTTTGCTGCCAGTAGCCATTAAAGTGTCTGAAATGTGGACACTTTTTTCAAATGGTCACAAAATCTTGTACACTTCGAGTTTTTAGCTAACTTTTTTTGTGCATGCCAACAAAAATACAAGGATCATGTCTACCAAGTTTGGGGTCAAAACTCCATCCGAAAAAATTTTAAAAAATCCCGAACCGTAAAAAGTTTCAAAAATCGTGAAAAACAGAAAACAAGTCATCTTGCCATGAAACTTCACGTGAAGGCTTAAGGGACCATTGTATGAATTTACAAGCCATAAAAATGGCATTGGCACGTAGAAATATGAAGATGTGCCTAAACCCACCTACCACCCCATCGATCCACGGCTTGCGCATCCCGTCTCTCTGGCCGGTGTAGTGCCCGCCCGCCCACCCGCCCGCCCGCCCGCTCGTTTCATCGATTGGCTTAGGCATACGGAGTTCATTTCCAGTCTAAGATCGTACCAGACCGAGGGTTGTGGCAGCAACATCGGTAGCATGCAGAGGGGGACCCGGCCGATCCTTGGTTGCATATCTCGCCCCTCTGGCCGGCTTAGCGCCGGCATGCTCATTTCGTGGGTTGACTTAGGCATACGGAGTTCATTCCCAGTCTAAGATCGGATCAGATCGAGGGTTGCGGCAGCACATGCTAGGCTCGGGCATGTGCTGGTGCCGCATTTTTCTTTGCCGAGGCACCATCGACGGAGCATCGTCGAAGAACCTGAACGACAGGATTGAGGTTTCGGCGATCGGGGGGCCGGGGGGTGTGCGCACATGATGTGCGATGGGTGCTGGTACTTGGCCCTTATATTGGCCCCCTATCCCTCATCAAACCTTGAGAACTCACACCCCTTTAAAGAGCATTTGAGATTTTACAGGTTTGCTGCCAGTAGCCATTAAAGTGTCTAGAATGGGGACACTTTTTTCAAATGGTCACAAAATCTTGTACGCTTCGAGTTTTTAGCTGAATTTTTTTGTGCATGTCAACAAAAATACAAGGGTCACGTCTAAGAATTTTGGGGCTAAAACTCCTTCCAAAAAAATTTTAAAAAATACGGAACCGTAAAACATTTCAAAAATCGTAAAAAATAGAAAATGAGTCATCTTGCCATGAAACTTCACGTGAAGGCTTAAGGCACCATTGTATGAAGTTACAAGCCATAAAAATGGCATTGGTATGCAGAAATATGAAGATGTGCCTAAACCCACCTACGACCCTATCGATCTACGGCTTGTGTATCCCATCTCTCTGGCCGACGTAGTGCCTGCCCGCCCATCCGCTTGCTCGTTTCGTCGGTTAGCTTAGGCATACGGAGTTCATTCCCAGTCTAAGATCAGACTAGACCAAGGGTGGCGGCAGCAGGATCGGTGGCACATAGAGGGGGACTTGGCCGATCCCCGACTTGCGCATCCCGCCCCTCTGGTCGGCTGAGCGCCCGCACGCTCGTTTTGTAGGTTGACTTAGGCATACAGAGTTGATTCCCGGTTTAAGCATACGGAGTTCATTCTCAGTCTAAGATCAGACCATACCGAGGGTTGTGGCAGCACATGCTGGGCTCGGGCATCTGCTGGTGCTGCATTTTTCTTCGCCAGGGCACCATCACCGGAGCATCGCCGGAGAACGTGACCGATGGCATTGGGGTTCCAGCGATCGGGGGAGCCGGGGGGTGTTCGCACACGATGTGCGATGGGTGCTGGTACTTGGCCCTTATATTTGCCCTCTATCCCTCATCAAACCTCGAGAACCCACACCCTCTTAAAGAGCATTTGAGGTTTTACAGGTTTGCTGCCAGTAGCCATTAAAGTGTCTGAAATGGGGACACTTTTTTCAAATGGTCACAAAATCTTGTACACTTCGAGTTTTTAGCTGAATTTTTTTGTGCATCCCAACAAAAATACAAGGATCATGTCTACCAAGTTTGGGGTCAAAACTCCTTCCGAAAAAATTTTAAAAAATCCCGAACCGTAAAAAGTTTCAAAAATCGTGAAAAACAGAAAACAAGTCATCTTGCCATGAAACTTCACGTGAAGGCTTAAGGGACCATTGTATGAATTTACATGCCATAAAAATGGCATTGGCATGCAGAAATATGAAGATGTGCCTAAACCCACCTACCACCCTATCGACCCACGGCTTGCGTATCTCGTCTCTCTGGCCGGCGTAGTGCCTACCCGCCCGTCCGTCTGCTCATTTCATCGGTTGGCTTAGGCATACAAACTTCATTACCAGTCTAAGATTGGACCGGACTGAGGGTTGCGACAACAGGATCGGCAGCACTTAGAGGGGGACCCGACTGATCCTCGGAATGCGCATCCCGCCCCTCTGGCCGGCTGAACGCCCGCACACTCATTTTGTGGGTTGACTTAGGTATACGGAGTTCATTCCCAGTCTAAGATCAGATCGGACCAAGGGTTACGGCAGCACATGCTAGGCTCGGGCATGTGCTGGCGCCGTATTTTTCTTCGTCGGGGCACCATCGTCGGAGCATCACCGGAGAACCTAACCGGTGGCATTACGGTTCCGACGATCGGGGGGCCCGTGGGAGTGTGCGCACATAATGTGCGATGGGTGCGGGTACTTGGCTCTTATATTGGCCCCTTATCCATCATCAAACCTTGAGAACTCACACCCCCTTAAAGAGCATTTGAGATTTTATAGGTTTGCTGCCAGTAGCCATTAAAGTGTCTGAAATGGGGACACTTTTTTCAAATTGTCACAAAATCTTGTACACTTCGAGTTTTTAGCTGAATGTTTTTTTGCATGCCAACAAAAAAACAAGGATCACGTCTACCAAGTTTGGAGCCAAAACTCCTTCCGAAAAAATTTTAAAAAATGCCCAACCGCAAAAAGTTTCAAAAATTGTGAAAAATAGAGAACGAGTCGTCTTGCCATGAAACTTCACGTGAAGGCTTAAGGGACCATTGTATGAATTTACAAGCCATAAAAATGGCATTGGCATGCAGAAATATGAAGATGTACCTAAACCCACCTACCACCCTATCGATCCACGGCTTGCGCATCCCGTCTCTCTGGCCGGCGTAGTGCCCGCGCGCCCGCCCTCCCGCTCATTTCTTCGGTTGGCTTAGGCATATGGAGTTCATTCCCAGTCTAAGCATACGGAGTTCTTTCCCAGTCTAAGATCGGACCGGACCGAGGGTTGCGGCAGAACGTGCTGGGCTCGCGCATGTGCTGGTGCCGCATTTTTCTTCATCGGGGCACCATCGTCGAAGCATCACCGGAGAACCTGACCGGTGGCATTGGGGTTCCGACGATCAGGGGGGCCGGGGGGGTGTGCGCACATGATGTGCGATGGGTGCTGGTACTTGGCCCTTATATTGGCCCCCTATCCCTCATCAAACCTTGAGAACTCACACCCTCTTAAAGAGCATTTGAGATTTTACAGGTTTGCTGCCAGTAGCCATTAAAGTGTCTGAAATGGGGACACTTTTTTCAAATGGTCACAAAATCATGTACACTTTGAGTTTTTGGCTGAATTTTTTTGTGCATCCCAACAAAAATACACGGATCATCTCTACCAAGTTTGGGGCCAAAACACTTTTCGAAAAAATTTTAAAAAATCCCGAACCGCAAAAAGTTTCAAAAATCGTGAAAAATAGAGAACGAGTCGTCTTGCCATGAAACTTCACGTGAAGGCTTAAGGGACCATTGTATGAATTTACAAGCCATAAAAATGGCATTGGCATGCAGAAATATGAAGATGTACCTAAACCCACCTACCACCCTATCAATCCACTGCCTGCGCATCCCGTCTCTCTGGCCGGCGTAGTGCCCGCGCACCCGCCCGCCCGCTCGTTTCGTCGGTTGGCTTAGGCATACGGAGTTCATTCCCAGTCTAAGCATACGGAGTTCTTTCCCAGTCTAAGATCAGATCAGACCGAGGGTTGCGGCAGCACATGCTGGGCTCACGCATGTGCTGGTGCCGCATTTTTCTTCATCGGGGCACAATCGTCGAAGCATCACCGGAGAACCTGACCGGCGGTATTGGGGTTCCGACAATCAGGGGGGCCAGGGGGTGTGCGCACATGATGTGTGATGGGTGCTGGTACTTGGCCCTTATATTGGCCCCCTATCCCTCATCAAACCTCGAGAACTCACACCCTCTTAAAGAGCATTTGAGATTTTACAGGTTTGCTGCCAGTAGCCATTAAAGTGTCTGAAATGGGGACACTTTTTTCAAATGGTCACAAAATCATGTACACTTTGAGTTTTTGGCTGAATATTTTTGTGCATCCCAACAAAAATACAAGGATCATCTCTACCAAGTTTGGGGCCAAAGCACTTTTCGAAAAAATTTTAAAAAATCCCGAACCACAAAAAGTTTCAAAAATCATGAAAAATAGAGAACGAGTCGTCTTGCCATGAAACTTCACGTGAAGGCTTAAGGGACCATTGTATGAATTTACAAGCCCTAAAAATGGCATTGGCATGCAGAAATATGAAGATGTACCTAAACCCACCTACCACCCTATCGATCCAAGGCTTGCGCATCCCGTCTCTCTGGCCAGCGTAGTGCCCGCGCACCCGCCCGCCCGCTCATTTCGTCGGTTGGCTTAGGCATACGGAGTTCATTCCCAGTCTAAGCATACAGAGTTCTTTCCCAGTCTAAGATCGGACCGGACCGAGGGTTGCGGCAGCACATGCTGGGGTCGCGCATGTGCTGGTGCTGCATTTTTCTTCATCGGGGCACCATCGTCGAAGCATCACCGGAGAACCTGACCGGCGGCATTGGGGTTCCGGCGATCAGGGGGGGCGGGGGGGTGTGCGCACATGATGTGCGATGGGTGCTGGTACTTGGCCCTTTTATTGGCCCCCTATCCCTCATCAAACCTCGAGAACTCACACCCTCTTAAAGAGCATTTGAGATTTTACAGGTTTGCTGCCAGTAGCTATTAAAGTGTCTGGAATGGGGACACTTTTTTTAAATGGTCACAAAATCATGTACACTTTGAGTTTTTGGCTGAATTTTTTTGTGCATCCCAACATAAATACAAGGATTATCTCTACCATGTTTGGGGCCAAAACACTTTTCGAAAAAATTTTAAAAAATCCCGAACAGCAAAAAGTTTCAAAAATCGTGAAAAATAGAAAACGAGTCGTCTTGCCATGAAACTTCACGTGAAAGCTTAAGGGACCATTATATGAATTTACAAGCCATAAAAATGGTATTGGCACGTAGAAATATGAAGATGTGCCTAAACCCACCTACCACCCGATCGATTCACGGCTTGCGCATCTCGTCTCTCTGGTCGACGTAGTGCCCGCCCACCCGCCCACCCGCTCCTTTCGTCGGTTGGATTAGGCATACGGAGTTCATTCTCACCGGATCAAGGGTTACGGTGGTAGGATCGGCAGTACACAGAGGGGGACCCGATCGATCCCCTGCTTGCGCATCCCGCCCCTCTGGCCGGCTGAGCGCCCGCACGCTCGTTTCGTGGGTTGACTTAGGCATACGGAGTTCATTCCCAGTCTAGGCATACGGAGTTCATTCCCAGTCTAAGCATGCAGAGTTCATTCCCTGTCTAAGATCGGACCGGACCGAGGGTTGTGGTACCATCGTCGAAGCATCACCGAAGAACCTGACCGGCGGCATTGGGGTTCCGACGATCAGGGGGGTCGGGGGGTGTGCGCACATGATGTGCGATGGGTGCTGGTACTTGGCCCTTATATTGGCCCCCTATCCCTCATCAAACCTCGAGAACTCACACCCTCTTAAAGAGCATTTGAGATTTTACGGGTTTGCTGCTAGTAGCCATTAAAGTGTCTGAAATGGGGACACTTTTTTCAAATGGTCACAAAATCTTGTACACTTTGAGTTTTTACCTGAAATTTTTTGTGCATGCCAACAAAAAGACAAGGATCACGTCTACCAAGTTTGGGGCCACAACTCATTTTTGAAAAAATTTTAAAAAATCCCGAACCCTAAAAAGTTTTGAAAATCGTGAAAAATAGAAAATGAGTCATCTTGCCATAAAACTTCACGGGAAGGCTTAAGGGACCATTGTATGAATTTACAAGCCATAAAAATGGCATTGGCACAAAAAAATATGAAGATGTGCCTAAACCCACCTGCCACCCTACCGATCCACGGCTTGTGCATCTCGTCTCTCTGGCTGGCGTAGAGCCCGCCCGCCCGTCTGCCCGCTCGTTTCCTCGGTTGGCTTAGGCATACGGAGTTCATTCCCAGTCTAAGATCAGATCAGACTGAGGGTTGCGGTAATAGGATTGGCAGCACACAGAGGGGGACCCGACCAATCCTCGACTTGCACATCCCGCCCCTCTGGCCGGCTGAGCGCCCGCACGCTCGTTTTGTGGGTTGACTTAGGCATACGGAGTTCATTCCCAGTCTAAGCATACGGAGTTCATTCCCAGTCTAAGATCAGATCAGACCGAGGGTTGTGGCAGCACATGCTGGGCTCGGCCATGTGCTAGTGCCGCATTTTTCTTCACCGGGGCACCATCGTTGGAGCATCATCGGAGAACCTGATCGGCGGCATTTGGGTTCCGGCGATCGGGGGGCCGGGGGGGTGTGCACACATGATGTGCGATGGGTGCTAGTACTTGGCCCTTATATTGGCCCCCTATCCGTCATCAAACCTCGAGAACTCACACCCTCTTAAAAAGCATTTGAGATTTTACAGGTTTGCTGCCAATAGCCATTAAAGTGTCTGAAATGGGGACACTTTTTTCAAATGGTCACAAAATCTTGTACACTTCAAGTTTTTAGCTGAATTTTTTTTTGCATGCCAACAAAAAAACAAGGATCACGTCTACCAAGTTTGGGGCCAAAACTCCTTTCAAAAAATTTTAAAAAATCTAGAACTGTAAAAAGTTTCAAAAATCGTGAAAAATAGAAAACGAGTCCTCTTGCCATGAAACTTCACGTGAAGGCTTAAGGGACCATTGTATGAATTTACAAGCCATAAAAATGGCATTGGCATGCAAAAATATGAAGATGTGCCTAAACCCACCTACCACCCTATCGATCCACGGCTTGCGCATCCCGTCTCTCTGACCGGCATAGTGCCCGCTCGCACGCCCGCCAGCTCGTTTCGTCAATTGGCTTAGGCATACGGAGTTCATTCCCTGTCTAAGATTGGATCAGACTGAGGGTTGACCCGGCCGATCCCGGGCTTGCGCTTCCCGCCCCTCTGGCCGGCTAAGCACCCGTACGCTCGTTTCGTTGGTTGACTTAGGCATACGGAGTTCATTCCCAGCCTAAGCATACGGAGTTCATTCCAGTCTAAGATCGGACCAGACCAAGGGTTGCGACAGCACATGCTGGGCTCGGGCATGTGCTGGTGCCACATTTTTCTTCGCCAGGGCACCATCGTCAGAGCATCGCCGGAGAACCTGATCGGCGGCATTAAGGTTCCGATGATCGGGGGGCCAGGGGGTGTGCGCACATGATGTGCGATGGGTGCTGGTACTTGGCCCTTATATTGGCCACCTATCCCTCATCAAACCTCAAGAACTCACACCCCCTTAAAGAGCATTTGAGATTTTACAAGTTTGCTGCCAGTAGCTATTAAAGTGTCTTAAATGGGGACACTTTTTTCAAATGGTCACAAAATCTTGTACACTTCGAGTTTTTAGCTGAATTTTTTTGTGCATGCCAATAAAAATACAAGGATTACGTCTACCAAGTTCGCGGCCAAAACCCCTTCTGAAAAAATTTTAAAAAATCTCGAACCGCAAAAAGTTTCAAAAATCATGAAAAATAGAAAACGAGTCGTCTTGCCATGAAACTTCACGTGAAGGCTTAAGGGGCCATTTTTTGAATTTACAAGCCATAAAAATGGCATTGTCATGAAGAAATATGAAGATGTGCGTAAACCCACCTACCACCCTATCGGTCCAAGGCTTGCGCATCCCATCTCCCTGGCAGGCATAGTGCCCGCCCGCCTGCCCACCCGCTCGTTTCGTCGGTTGGCTTAGGCATACGGAGTTCATTCCCAGTCTATGATCAGACCAGGCCGTGGGTTACGGCAGCAAGATCGGCAAGATGCAGAGGGGGACCCGACCGATCCCCGGCTTACGCATCCCGCCCCTCTGGCCGGTTGAGCGCCCGTATGCTCGTGTCGTGGGTTGACTTAGGCAAACAGAGTTCATTCCTAGTCTAAGCATGCAGAGTTCATTCCCAGTCTAAGATCGGACCAGACCAAGGGTTACGACAACACATGCTGGGCTCGGGCATGTGCTGGTGCCGCATTTTTCTTCATCGGGGCACCATCGTCGGAGCACCGCCTGAGAACCTGGCTGGCGACATTGGGGTTCCGACGATCGTGGGGTCCGGGGGGGTGTGCGCACATGATGTGCGATGGGTGCTGGTACTTGGCCCTTATATTGGCCCCCTATCCCTCATCAAACCTCGAGAACTCACACTCCCTTAAAGAGCATTTGAGATTTTACAGGTTTGCTGCCAGTAGCCATGAAAGTGTCTGAAATGGGGACATTTTATTCAAATGGTCACAAAATCTTGCACACTTTGAGTTTTTAGCTAAATTTTTCTGTGCATGCCAACAAAAATACAAGGATCACATTTACCAAGTTTGGGGCCAAAGCTCATTCCGAAAAAATTTTAAAAAATCTCGAACTGTAAAAAGTTTCAAAAATCGTGAAAAATAGAAAATGAGTCGTCTTGCCATGAAACTTCACGTGAAGGCTTAAGGGACGATTGTATCAATTTACAAGCCATGAAAATGGCATGGCACGTAGAAATATGAAGATGTGCCTAAACCCACCTACCACCCTATCGATCTACGGCTTGCGCATCCCGTCTCTCTGGCCGACGTAGTGCCCGCCCACCCGCCCGCCCGCTAGTTTCGTCGGTTGGCTTAGGGATACGGAGTTCATTCCCAGTCTAAGATTGGACTGGACCGATGGTTGCGACAGCAGGATCGGTAGCGTGGAGAGTGGGACCCGACCGATCCCCGGCTTGCGCATCCCGCCCCTCTGGCCGGCTGAGCGCCCGCACGCTCGTTTCGTGGGTTGACTTAGGCATACGGAGTTCATTCCCAGTCTAAGCATATGAAGTCCATTCCCAGTCTAGGATCGGACGGGACTGAGGGTTGCAGCGGCACATGCTGGGCTTGGGCATGTGCTAGTGCGGCATTTTTCTTCGTCAGGGGACAATCGCTGGAGGATTGTCGGAGAACCTGACCGACGGCATTGAGGTTTCGGCGATCGGGGGGCCGGGGGTGTGCGCACATGATGTGCGATGGGTGCTGGTACTTGGCCCTTATATTTGCCCCCTATCCCTCATCAAACCTCGAGAACTCACAGCCCCTTAAAAAGCATTTGAGATTTTACAGGTTTGCTGCCAGTAGCCATTAAAGTGTCTTAAATGGGGACACTTTTTTCAAATGGTCACAAAATCTTGTACACTTCGAGTTTTTAGCTGAATTTTTTTGTGCATGACAACAAAAAACAAGGATCATGTCTACCAAGTTTGGGGCCAAAACTCCTTCCGCAAAAATTTTAAAAAATCCCGAACCACAAAAAGTTTTGAAAATCTTAAAAAATAGAAAACGAGTTGTCTTGTCATGAAACTTCACGTGAAGGCTTAAGGGACCATTGTATGAATTTACAAGCCATAAAAATGGCTTTGGCATGCAGAAATATGAAGATGTGACTAAACCCACCTACCACCCTATCGTTCCATGGCTTGCACATCCTGTCTCTTTGGCCGGCATAGTACCTACTTGGCCGCCCGCGCGCTCGTTTCATCGGTTGGCTTAGGCGTACAGAGTTCATTCCTAGTCTAAGATCGCATCGAACTGAGGGTTGTGGTAGTAGGATGGGCGGCACGCAGAGGGGGACCCGGTCGATCCCCGACTTGTGCATCCTGCCCCTATGGCCGGCTGAGCGCCCTACGCTTGTTTCGTGGGTTGACTTAGGCATAGGGAGTTCATTCCTAGTCTAAGCATATAGAGTTCATTCCTAGTCTAAGATAAGACCAGACCGAGGGTGGCGGCAGCACATGCTGGGCTCAGGCATGTGCTGGTGCCGCATTTTTCTTCGTCGGTGCACCATCACCAGAGCATCGCCGGAGAACCTGACCGGCGACATTAGGGTTCCGACGATCGGGGGGCCGGGGGGTGTGCGCACATGATGTGTGATGCGTGCTGGTACTTGGCCCTTATATTGGCCCCCTATCCCTCATCAAACTTCGAGAACTCACACCCCCTTAAAGAGCATTTGAGATTTTACAGGTTTGCTGCCAGTAGCCATTAAAGTGTCTTAAATGGGGACACTTTTTTCAAATGGTCACAAAATCTTGTACACTTCGAGTTTTTAGCTGAATTTTTTTGTGCATGCCAACAAAAAACAAGGATCATGTCTACCAGGTTCGGGGCCAAAACTCCTTCCGAAAAAATTTTAAAAAATACCGAACTGCAAAAAGTTTCAAAAATCTTGAAAAATAGAAAACGAGTCGTCTTGTCATGAAACTTAACGTGAAGGCTTAAGGGACCATTGTATGAATTTACAAGCCATAAAAATGGCTTTGGCACGCAGAAATATGAAGATGTGCCTAAACCCACCTACCACCCTATCGATCCACGGCTTACGCATCCCGTCTCTCTGGCCAGCGTAGTGCCTACCTGCCCGCCCGCGCGCTCGTTTCGTCGGTTGGCTTAGGCGTACGGAGTTCATTCCTAGTCTAAGATCGCATCGAACTGAGGGTTGCGGCAATAGGATGGGCAGCACGTAGAGGGGGGCCCGATCGATCCCCGACTTGTGCATCCCACCCCTATGGTCGGTTGAGCGCCTGTACGCTTGTTTCGTGGTTGACTTAGGCATAGGGAGTTCATTCCTAGTCTAAGCATATAGAGTTCATTCCTAGTCTAAGATCGAACCAGACCAAGGGTGGCGGTAGCACATGCTAGGCTCGGGCATGTGCTGGTGTCGCATTTTTCTTCGTCGGTGCACCATCGCCAGAGTGTCACCGGAGAACCTGACCGATAGCATTAGGGTTCCGGCGATCAGGGGGCCGGGGGGGTGTGCGCACATGATGTGCGATGGGTGCTGGTACTTGGCCCTTATATTGGCCCCCTATCCCTCATCAAACCTTGAGAACTCACACCACCTTAAAGTGCATTTGAGATTTTACAGGTTTGCTGCCAGTAGGCACTAAAGTGTCTAAAATGGGGACACTTTTTGCAAATGGTCACAAAATCTTGTACGCTTCGAGTTTTTAGCTGGATTGTTTTGTGCATGCCAATAAAAATACAAGGATCTCGTCTACCAAGTTTGGGGCCAAAACTCCTTCCGAAAAAATTTTAAAAAATCCTGAACTGCAAAAAGTTTCAAAAATCATGAAAAATAGAAAACGAGTCGTCTTGCCATGAAACTTCACGTGAAGGCTTAGGGGACCATTGTATGAATTTACAAGCCATAAAAATGGCATTGGCACACAGAAATATGAAGATGTGCATAAACTCACCTACCACCCTATCGATCCACGGCTTGCGCATCCCGTCTCTCTGGCCGGCGTAGTGCCCGCCCGTCCGCTCGTTTCATCGGTTGGCTTAGGCATACGGAGTTCATTCCAAGTCTAAGATTGGACCAGACCAAGGGTTGCGGTAGTAGGATCAACAGCACGCAGAGGGGGACCCGACCGATCCCCGACTTGCGCATCCCACCCCTCTGGCCGGCTGAGCACCCATACGCTCATTTCGTGGGTTGACTTAGGCATATGAAGTTCTTTCCCAGTCTGAGATCGGACCGGACCGAGGGTTGCGGCAGAACATGCTAGGCTCGGGCATGTGCTTGTGCCGCTTTTTTCTTCGTCGGGGCACCATCATCGGAGCATCGTCGGAGAACCTGACCGGCGGCATTGGGGTTCCGACGATCGGGGAGGTCGGGGGGGTGTGCGCACATGATGTGCGATGGGTGCTGGTACTTGGCCTTTATATTGGCCCCCGATCCCTCATCAAACCTCGAGAACTAACACGCCCTTAAAGAGCATTTGAGATTTTACAGGTTTGCTGCCAGTAGCGATTAAAGTGTCCGAAATGGGGACACTTTTTTCAAATGGTCACAAAATCTTGTACACTTCGAGTTTTTAGCTGAATTTTTTTGTGCATGCCAAGAAAAATACAAGGATCACGTCTAAGAATTTTGGGGCCAAAACTCCTTCGAAAAAATTTTAAAAAATTCTGAACCGTAAAAAGTTTCAAAAATCGTGAAAAATAGAAAACGATTCGTCTTGCCATGAAACTTCACGTGAAGGCTTAAGGGACCATTGTATGAATTTACAAGCCGTAAAAATGGCATTGGCATGCAGAAATATGAAGATGTGCCTAAAGCCACCTACAACCCTATCGATCCGCGGCTTGCGCATCCCGTTTCTCTGGCCGACGTAGTGCCCGCCCGCCCGCTTGCCCGCTCGTTTCGTCGGTTGGTATAGGCATACAGAGTTCATTCCCAGTCTAAGATCGAACTGGACCGAGGGTTGCGGCAGCATGTAGAGGGCGACCTGGTCCATCCCCGGCTTGCGCATCCTGCCCCTCTGGCCGGTTGAGCACCCACACGCTCGTTTCGTGGGTTGACTTAGGCATACGGAGTTCATTCCCAGTCTATGATTGGACCGGACTGAGGCTTCCGGCAGCACATGTTGGGCTCGGGCATGTGCTGGTGCCACATTTTTCTTCTTCGAGGCACCATCGTTGAAGCATTGTCGGAGAACCTGACCGACAACATTGAGGTTCTGGCGATCGGGGGGCCGGGGGGGTGTGCGCACATGATGTGCGATGGGTGCTGGTACTTGGCGCTTATATTGGCCCCTTATCCCTCATCAAACCTGGAGAACCCACACCCCCTTAAAAAGCATTTGAGATTTTACAGGTATGCTGCCAAAAGCCATTAAAGTGTCTAAAATAGGGACACTTTTTTAAAATGGTCACAAAATCTTGTACATTTTGAGTTTTTAGCTAAATTTTTTTGTGCATGCCAACAAAAATACAAGGATCACATCTACCAAGTTTGGGGCCAAAACTCCTTCCGAAAAAATTTTAAAAAGTCCCAAAGCGCAAAAAGTTTTGAAAATCCTGAAAAATAAAAAATGAGTCGTCTTGCCATGAAACTTCACGTGAAGGCTTAAGGGACCATTGTATGAATTTACAGGCCATAAAAATGGCATTGGCACGTAGAAATATGAAGATGTGCCTAAACCCACCTACCACCCTATCGATCCATGGCTTGTGCATCCCGTCTCTCTGGTCGGCGTAGTGCCCGCCCGTCCGCCCGCCTGCTCGTTTCGTCGGTTGGCATAGGCATACAGAGTTCATTCCCAGTCTAAGATCGAACTGGACCGAGGGTTGCGGCAGAAGGATTGGCAGCACGCAAAGGGGGCCCCGACCGATCCCCGGCTTGCGCATCCCGCCCCTCTGGCCGACTAAGCGGCCGCACGCTCGTTCGTGGGTTGACTTAGGCATACGGAGTTCATTCCCAGTCTAAGCATACAGAGTTCATTCCCAATCTAAGATTGGACTGGACCGAGGGTTACGGTAGCACATGCTGGGCTCGGGCATGTGTTGGTGCCGTATTTTTCAGCCCCGGGGCACGATCACCGGAGCATCATTGGAGAACCTGACCGACGGCATTGGGGTTCCGACGATCGGGGGTCAGGGGGGTGCGCACATGATGTGCGATGGGTGCTGGTACTTGGCCATTATATTGGCCCCTAATCCCTCATCAAAGCTCGAGAACTCACACCCCCTTAAAGAGCATTTGAGATTTTATAGGTTTGCTGCCAGTAGCCTTTAAAGTGTCTGAAATGGGGACACTTTTTTCAAATGGTCACAAAATCTTGTACACCTCGAGTTTTTAGCTGAATTTTTTCGCGTGTGCCAACAAAAATACAAGGATCAGGTCTACCAAGTTTGGGGCTAAAACTCCATCCAAAAAATTTTTTAAAAATCCGAAACCGCAAAAGGTTTAAAAGTCGTGAAAAATAGAAAATGAGTCGTCTTGCCATGAAACTTCACGTGAAAGCTTAAGGGACCATTGTATGAATTTACAAGCCATAAAAATGGTATTGGCACACAGAAATATGAAGATGTGCCTAAACCCACCTACCACCCTATCGATCCACGACTCGCACATCCCGTCTTTCTGGCCGGCGTAGTGCCCGCCCGCCCGCCCGCCCGCCCACCTGATCGTTTCGTCGGTTGGCTTAGGCATAGGAGTTCATTCCCAATCTAAGACCGAACTGGACCAAGGGTTGTGGCAACAGGATCGACAGCACGCAGAGGGGGACCCGGCTGATCCCCGACTTGCGCATCCCGCCCCTCTGGCCGGCTGAGCGCTCGCATACGGAGTTCATTCCAGTCTAAGTATACAGAGTTCATTCGCAGTCTAAGATTGGACCAGACCGAGGGTTGCGGCAGCACATGCTGGGCTTGGGCATGTGCTGGTGCCACATTTTTCTTCGTCGGGGCACCATCGCCGGAGAACCTGACTAGCGGCATTGGGGTTCCGACGATTGGGGGGGCCGGGGGGGTGTGCGCACATGATGTGCGATGGGTACTGGTACTTGGCCCTTATATTGGCCCCCTACCCCTCATCAAACCTTGAGAACTCGCACCCCCTTAAAGAGCATTTGAGATTTTACAGGTTTGCTGCCAATAGCCATTAAAGTGTCTGAAATGGGGACATTTTTTTCAAATGGTCACAAAATCCTGTACACTTCGAGTTTTTAGCTGAATTTTTTTGTGCATGCCAACAAAAAAAAAGGATGACGTCTAACAAGTTTGGGGCCAAAACTCCTTTCGAAAAGATTTTAAGAGATCTCGAACCTCAAAAAGTTTCAAAAATCGTGAAAAATAGAAAACGAGTCGTCTTGCCACGAAACTTCACGTGAAGGCTTAAGGGACCATTGTATGAATTTACAAGCCATAAAAATGGTATTGGCATGCAGAAATATGAAGATGTACCTAAACCCACCTACCACCCTATCGATCCACGGCTTGCGCATCCCGTCTCTCTGGCAGGCGTAGTGCTCGCCAGCCCGCTAGTTTCGTAGGTTGGCTTAGGGATACGGAGTTCATTCCTAGTCTAAGATCGGACTGGACCGATGGTTGTGGCAGTAGGATTGGTAGCACGGAGAGTGGGACCCGGCCGATCCCCGGCTTGCGCATCCCGCCCCTCTGGCCAGCTGAGCGCCCGCACGCTCGTTTCGTGGGTTGACTTAGGCATACGGAGTTCATTCCCAATCTAAGCATACGGAGTTCATTCCCAGTCTAAGATCAGACCAGACTGAGGGTTGCGGTAGCACTTGCTGGGCTCGGGCATGTGCTGGTGTCGCATTTTTCTTTGCCGGGGCACCATCGTCGGAGCATTACCGGAGAACCTGACCGACAGCATTGGGGTTCCGACGATCGGGGGGTCGGGGGGTGTGCGCACATGATGTGCGATGGGTGCGGGTACTTGGTCCTTATATTGGCGCTCTATCCCTCATCAAACCTCGAGAACTCACACCACCTTAAAGAGCATATGAGATTTTATATGTATGCTGCCAGTAGCGATTAAAGTGTCTGAAATGGGGACACTTTTTTCAAATGGTCACAAAATCTTGTACACTTAGACTTTTTAGTGAAATTTTTTTGTGCATGCCAACAAAAATACAAGGATCACGTCTACCATGTTTGGGGCCAAAACTATTCCTGAAAAAATTTTCAAAAATCCCGAACCGCAAAATGTTTCAAAAATCGTGAAAAATAGAAAACCAGTCGTCTTGCCATGAAACTTCATGTGAAGGCTTAAGGGACCATTGTATGAATTTACAAGCCATAAAAATGGCATTGGTGCACAGAAATATGAAGATGTGCCTAAACGCACCTACCACCCTATTGATCCATGGCTTGTGCATCCCGCCCCTCTGGCCGGCTGAGCGCCTGCACGCTCATTTCGTGGGTTGACTTAGGCATACGGAGTTCATTCCCTGTCTAAGCATACAAAGTTCTTTCCCAGTCTAAGATCAGATCGGACCGAGGGTTCCAATAGCACATACTGGGCTTGGGCATGTGCTGGTGCCGCATTTTTCTTCGTCGGGGCACCATTGTCGGGGCATCGTCGGAGAACCTGACTGGCGGCATTGGGGTTCTGGCGATTGGGGGGGTCGGGGGGTGGTGTGCGCACATGATGTGCGATGGGTGCTGGTACTTGGCCCTTATATTGGCCCCCTATCCCTCATCAAACCTCTAGAACTCACCCCCCTTAAAGAGCATTTGAGATTTTACAGGTTTGCTGCCAGTAGCCATTAAAGTGTCTAAAATGGGGACACTTTTTTCAAATGGTCGTAAAATCTTGTACACTTTGATTTTTTACCTAAATTTTTTTTTGCATGCCAAAAAAAATAAAAGGATCTCATCTACCAAGTTTGGGGCCAAAACTCCTTTCGAAAAAATTTTAAAAAATCCCAAACCGCAAAAAGTTTTGAAAATTATGAACAATAGAAAACTAGTCGTCTTGCCATGAAACATCACGTGAAGGCTTAAGGGACCATTGTATGAATTTACAAGCCATAAAAATGGCATTGGCACACAGAAATATGAAGATGTGCCTAAACCCACCTACCACCCTATCGATCCACGGCTTGCGCATCCCGTCTCTCTGGCCGGCGTAGTGCCCATCCGCCCGCCCACTTGTTTCATCGGTTGGCTTAGGCATATGGAGTTCATTCCCAGTCTAAGATCGGACCGGACCGAGGGTTGCGGTAGCAGGATCGACAGCACGTAAAGGGGGACCCGACTGATCCTCGGCTTGCACATCCTGCCCCTCTGGCCGGCTGAGCGCCCGCACGCTCGTTTCGTGGGTTGACTTAGGGATACGGAGTTCATTCCCAGTGTAAGCATACGGAGTTCATTCCCAATCTAAGATTGGATTGGACCGGATGTTGCGGCAGCATGTGCTGGGCTCGGGCATGTGCTGGTGCCACATTTTTCTTCACCAGGGCACAATCGCCAGAGCATCGCCGGAGAACCTGACCGGCGGCATTGGGGTTCCGACGATCGGGGGGGCCGGGGGGGTGTGCGCACATGTTGTGCAATGGGTGATGGTACTTGGCCCTTAGATTGGCTCCCTATCCCTCATCAAACCCTGAGAACTCACACCCCCTTAAGGAGCATTTGAGATTTTACAGGTTTGCTGCCAGTAGCCATTAAAGTGTCTAGAATGGAGACACTGTTTTCAAATGGTCACAAAATCTTGCACGCTTCGAGTTTTTAGCTAAATTTTTTTGTGCATGCCAACAAAAATACAAGGATCACGTCTACCAAGTTTGGCGCCAAAAATCCTTCCGAAAAAATTTTAAAAAATCTCGAACCGCAAAAAGTTTCAAAAATCATGAAAAATAGAAAATGAGTCATCTTGCCATAATACTTCACGTGAAGGCTTGAGGGACCATTGTATGAATTTACAAGAAATAAAAATGGCATTGGCACGTAGAAATATGAAGATGTGCCTAAACTCATCTACCACCATATCAATCCATGGCTTGCGCATCCCGTCTCTCTTGCCGGCGTAGTGCCCGCCCGCCTGCTCGATTCGTCGGTTGGCTTAGGCATATGGAGTTCATTCCCAGTCTAAGCATACGGAGTTCATTCCCGGTCTAAGATCGGATCAGATCGAGGGTTGTGGCAGCACATGCTAGGCTCGGGCATGTGCAGGTGCCGTATTTTTCTTCATCGGGGCACCATCGCCAGAGCATCATCAGAGAACTTGACTGACGGCATTGGGGTTCCGACGATCGGAGGGTCAGGGGGGTGTGCGCAAATGACGTACACTTTGAGTTTTTAGCTGAATTTTTTTGTGCATGCCATCAAAAATACAAGGATCACATCTACCAAGTTTGGGGCCAAAACTCCTTCCAAAAAAATTTAAAAAAATCTCGAACCGCAAAAAGTTTTAAAAATCGTGAAAAATAGAAAACGAGTCGTCTTGCCATGAAACTTCAGGTGAAGGCTTAAGGGACAATTGTATGATTTTACAAGCCATAAAAATGGCATTGGCATCCAGAAATATGAAGATGTGCCTAAACCCACCTACCACCCTATCGATCCACGGCTTGCGCATCCCGTCTCTCTGGCCGGCGTATTGCCCGCCCGCCCGCCCGCCTGTTATTTTCGTCGGTTGGCTTAGGGATACGGAGTTCATTCCCAGTCTAAGATCAGACTGGACTAATGGTTGCGGCAGCAGGATCGGTAGCATGGAGAGTGGGACCCGGCCAATCCCCTTAAAGAGCATTTGAGATTTTACAGGTTTGCTGCCAGTGGCCCTTAAAGTGTCTGAAATGGGGACACTTTTTTCAAATGATCACAAAATCTTGTACACTTCGGGTTTTTAGCTTAACTTTTTTGTGCATGCCCACAAAAATACAAGGATCACATCTACCAAGTTTGGGGCCAAAAATCCTTCTGAAAAGATTTTAAAAAATCTCGAACTGTAAAAAGTTTCAAAAATTATGAAAAATAGAAAACGAGTCGTCTTGCCATGAAACTTCACTTGAAGGCTTAAGGGACCATTGTATGAATTTACAAGCCATAAAAATGGCATTGGCATGCAGAAATATGAAGATGTGCCTAAACCCACCTACAACCCTATCGATCCACGGCTTGCGCATCCCGTCTCTCTAGCCGACGTAGTGGCCGCCCGCCCGCTAGTTTCATCGGTTGGCTTAAGCATACGGAGTTCATTCCCAGTCTAAGATTGGACCGGATCGAGGGTTGTGGCAGCAAGATCAGCAGCACGTAGAGAAGGGCCCGACCGATCCCCAGGTTGCGCATCCCGCCCCTCTGGCCGGCTGAGAGCCCGCACGCTCGTTTCGTGGGTTGACTTAGGCATACAGAGTTCATTCCCAGTCTAATCATACGGAGTTCATTTCCAATCTAAGATCGGACCAGACCGAGGGTTGCGGCAGAACTTGCTGGGCTCGGGCATGTGCTGGTGCCGCATTTTTCTTCGCCGGGGGACCATCGTCGGAGCATCACCAGAGAACCTGACCGGCGGGATTGGGGTTCCGACAATCGGGGGGGCGGGGCGGTGTGCGCACATGATATGCGATGGGTGCTGGTACTTGGCCCTTACATTTGCCCCTTATCTCTCATCAAACCTTGAGAACTCACACCCCCTTAAAGAGCATTTGAGATTTTACAGGTTTGCTGCCAGGAGCCATTAAAGTGTCTGAAATGGGGACACTTTTTTCAAATGGTCACAAAATCTTGTACACTTCAAGTTTTTAGCTGAATTTTTTTGTGCATACCAAGAAAAATAAAAGGATCACGTCTACCAAGTTTGGGGCCAAAACTCCTTCCGAAAAAATTTTAAAAAATCCCGAACCACAAAAAGTTTCAAAAATCGTGAAAAATACAAAACAAGTCGTCTTGCCATTAAACTTCACGTGAAGGCTTAAGGGACCATTGTATGAATTTACAAGCCATAAAAATGGCAATTGCATGCAAAAATATGAAGATGTGCCAAAACCCACCTACCACCCTATCAATCCACAGCTTGCGCATCCCGTCTCTCCGGCCGGCATAGTGCCCGCCCGCCCGCTCGTTTCGTCGATTGGCTTAGGCATACGGAGTTCATTCTCAGTCTAAGATCGGACCAAACCGAGGGTTGTGGCAGCAGGATCGGCAGCACATAGAGGGGGACCCGATCGATCCCTGACTTACGCATCCCGCCCCTCTGGCCGACTGAGCGCTCGCATGCTCGTTTCGTGGGTTGACTTAGGCATATGAAGGTCATTCCCAGTCTAAGCATACGGAGTTCATTCCTAGTCTAAGATCAGACCGGACAGAGGGTTGTGATAGCACATGTGGGCTCGGGCATGTGCTGGTGTCGCATTTGTCTTCGTTGGGGCACCATCGCCGGAGCATCGCCGGAGAACCTGACCGACGGTATTGGGGTTCCGATGATCGGGGGAGCCGGGGGGTGTACGAACATGATGTACGATGTGTGCTGGTGCTTGGCCCTTATATTGGCCCCCTATCCCTCATCAAACCTCTAGAACTCACCCCCCTTAAAGAGCATTTGAGATTTTACAGGTTTGCTGCCAGTAGCCATTAAAGTGTCTAAAATGGGGACACTTTTTTCAAATGGTCGCAAAATCTTGTACACTTCGAGTTTTTACCTGAATTTTTTTTTGCATGCCAAAAAAAATACAAGGATCTCATCTACCAAGTTTTACGCCAAAACTCCTTCCAAAAAAATTTTAAAAAATCTTGAACTGCAAAAAGTTTCAAAAATCATGAAAAACAGAAAACGAGTCGTCTTGCCAAGAAACTTCATGTGAAGGCTTAAGGGACCATTGTATGAATTTACAAGCCATAAAAATGGCCTTGGCACACAGAATATATGAAGATGTGCCTAAACCTACCTACCACCCGATCGATCCACGGCTTGCGCATCCCGTTTCTTTGGCCGACGTAGTGCCCGCCCGCCCGCCCGCTTGTTTCATCGGTTGGCTTAGGCATACAGAGTTCATTCCCAGTCTAAGATCGGATCAGACCAAGGGTAACGGTAGTAGGATCGGTAGCGCACAGCGGGGGACCCGATCGATCCCCGACTTGCACATTTCGCCCCTCTGGTCGGTTGAGCGCCTGCACGCTCGTTTCGTGGGTTGACTTAGGCATACGGAATTCATTCCCCGTCTAAGCATATGGAGTTCATTCCCAGTCTAAGATCGGATCAGACCGAGGGTTGCAACAGCACATGCTGGGCTCGAGCATGTGTTGGTGCCGCATTTTTCTTTGCCGGGGCACCATCGCCGGAGCATCACCGGAGAACCTGACTGACGGCATTAAGGTTTCGACGATCGGGGGGTCGGGGGGTTGTGCACACATGATGTGCAATGGGAGCTGGTACTTGGCCCTTATATTGGCCCCCTATCCCTCATCAAACCTCGAGAACTCACACCCCCTTGAAGAGCATTTGAGATTTTACAGGTTTGCTGCCAGCAGCCAATAAAGTGTCTGAAATGGGGGCACTTTTTTCAAATGGTCGCAAAATCTTGTACACTTCGAGTTTTTACCTGAATTGTTTTGTGCATGCCAACAAAAATACAAGGATCACGTCTACCAAGTTTGGGGCCAAAACTCCTTCTGAAAAATTTTTAACAAATCCCGAACCGCAAAAAGTTTTGAAAATCGTGAAAAATAGAAAACGAGTCGTCTTGCCATGAAACTTCGTGTGAAGGCTTAAGGGACCATTGTATGAATTTACAAAATATAAAAATGGCATTGGCACACAGAAATATGAAGATGTACCTAAACCCACCTACCACGCTATCGATCCACGACTTGCGCATCCCGTCTCTCTGGCCGACGTAGTGCCCGTCCGCCTGCCCACTCGTTTTGTCGGTTGGCTTAGGCATACGGAGTTCATTCCCAGTCTAAGATCAGACAGAAATGAGGGTTGCGGCAGTAGGATTGGCAGCACGCAGAGGAGGACCCGGTCGATCCCCGGCTTGCGTATCCCATCCCTCTGGCCGATGGAGCGCCTGTACGCTCCTTTCGTGGGTTGACTTAGGCATACAAAGTTCATTCCCAGTCTAAGCATACGGAGTTCATTCCCAGTCTAAGATCGGATTGGACCAAGAGTTGCGGTAGCACATGCTAGGCTCGGGCATGTGCTGGTGCCGTATTTTTCTTCGTTGGGGCACCATCGCCGGAGCATCACCGGAGCATCGCCGAAAAACCTGACCGATGGCATTGGGGTTTCGGCGATCGGAGGGGCCGGGGGGGTGTGTGCACATGATGTGTGATGGGTGCTGGTACTTGGCCCTTATATTGGCCCCCTATCCCTCATCAAACCTCGAGAACTCACACCCCCTTGAAGAGCATTTGAGATTTTACAAGTTTGCTGCCAGTAGCCAATAAAGTGTCTGAAATGGGGGCACTTTTTTCAAATGGTCACAAAATCTTGTACACTTCGAGTTTTTAGCTGAATGTTTTTGTGGACGCCAACAAAAATACAAGGATCTCGTCTACCAAGTTTGGGGCCAAAACTCCTTCCGAAAAAATTTTGACAAATCCCGAACTATAAAAAGTTTCAAAAATTGTGAAAAATAGAAAACGAGTCGTCTTGCCATGAAACTTCACGTGAAGGCTTAAGGGACCATTCTATGAATTTACAAGCCATAAAAATGGCATTGGCATGCAGAAATATGAAGATGTTCGTAAACCCACCTACCACCCTATCGATCCACGGCTTGCGCATCCCGTCTCTCAGGCTGGCGTAATGCCCGCCCGCCCGCCTGCTCATTTCGTCGGTTGGCTTAGGTATACGGAGTTCATTCCCAGTCTAAGATCAGACAAGACTGAGGGTTGTGGCAATAGGATCGGTAGTATGCAGAGGGGGACCCGACCAATCCCCGGCTTGCGCATCTCGCCCCTCTGGCCGGCTGAGTGCCTGCACGCTCGTTTCGTGGGTTGACTTAGGCATAAGTAGTTCATTCCCAGTCCAAGCATACTGAGTTTATTCCCAGTCTAAGATCAGACCGGATCGAGGGTTACGGTAGCACATGCTAGGCTCGAGCATGTGCTGGTCCCGAATTTTTCTTCGTCGGGGCACCATCGTCGGAGCATCACCGGAGAACCTGAATGGCGGCACTAGGGTTCTGGCGATCGGGGGGGCCGGGGCGGTGTGCGCACATGATGTGCGATGCATGCTAGTACTTGGCCCTTATATTGGCCCCTTATCCCTCATCAAACCTCGAGAACTCACACCCCCTTAAAGAGCATTTGAGATTTTACAGGTTTGCTGCCAGTAGCCATTAAAGTGTCTGAAATGGGGACACTTTATTCAAATGGTCACAAAATCTTGTACACTTCGAGTTTTTAGCTGAATTTTTTTGTGCATGCCAACAAAAATACAATGATCATGTCTACCAAGTTTGGGGCCAAAACTCCTCCCGAAAAAATTTTAAAAATTCCCAAACCGAAAAAATTTTGAAAATCATGAAAAATAGAAAATGAGTCATCTTGCCATGAAACATCACGTGAAGGCTTAAGGGACCATTGTATGAATTTACAAGCCACAAAAATGGCATTGGCATGCAGAAATATGGAGATGTGCCTAAACCTACCTACCACCCTATCGATCCATGGCTTACGAATCCCATCTCTCTGGCCGGCATAGCGCCCGCCCACCTGCCCGACCGCTCATTTCGTCGGTTGGCTTAGGCATACGGAGTTCATTCCTAGTCTAAGATTGGATCAGACTGAGGGTTGCGGCAGCAGGATCAGCAGCACGTAGAGGGGGACCCGACCAATCCCCGGCTTGCGCATCCCGCCCCTCTACTCGTTTGAGCGTCCGTATGCTCGTTTCGTGGGTTGACTTAGGCATATGGAGTTCATTCCCAATCTAAGATCGGACTGGACAGAGGTTTGCGGTAGCACATGCTGGGCTCGGGCATGTGCTGGTGCCGTATTTTTCTTCGTCGGGGCACCATCGCCGGAGAACCTGACCGACGGCATTGGGGTTCCGTTGATCGGGGGGCCCGGAGGGGTGTGCGCACATGATGTGTGATGCGTGCTGGTAATTGGCCCTTATATTGGCCCCCTATCCCTCATCAAACCTCAAGAACCCACACCCCCTTAAAGAGCATTTGAGATTTTACAGGTTTGCTGCCAGTAGCAATTAAAGTGTCTGAAATGGGGACACTTTTTCCAAATGGTCACAAAATCTTGTCGACTTCGAGTTTTTTGCTGAAATGTTTTGTGCATGCCAGCAAAAATACAAGGATCACGTCTACCAAGTTTGGGGCCAAGACTCCTTCCGAAAAATTTTTAAAAAATCCTGAACCGTAAAAAGTTTCAAAAATCGTGAAAAATAGAAAACGAGTCGTCTTGCCATGAAACTTCACGTGAAGGCTTAAGGGACCATTGTATGAATTTACAAGCCTTAAAAATGGATTGGCATGCAAAAATATGAAGATGTGCCTAAATCCATCTGCCACCCTATTGATCCACGGCTTGTGCATCCCGTCTCTCTGGCCGGCATAATGCCCGCCCGCCTGCTCGCCCGCCCGCTCGTTTCGTCAGTTGGCTTAGGCATACGGAGTTCATTCCTAGTATAAGATCAGACCCATCGAGGGTTGCGGCAGTAGGATCGGTAGCACGCAGTTGGGGACCCAGCCGATCCTCGGCTTGCACATCCCGCCCTTCTGGCCGGCTGAAAGCACGCATGCTCGTTTCGTGGGTTGACTTATGCATGCGGAGTTCATTCCCAGTCTAAGCATACGGAGTTCATTTTCAGTCTAAGATCAGACCGGATCGAGGGTTGCGACAGCACATTATGGGCTCGGGCATGTGCTGGTGCCGCATTTTTCTTCGTCGAGACACCATCACCGAAGAACCTGACCGGCGGCATTGCGGTTCCGGCGATCGGGGGGGTCGGGGGGGCTGTTGGCATATGATGTGCGATGGGTGCTGGTACTTGGCCCTTATATTGGCCCCCTATCCCTCATCAAACCTCAAGAACTCACACCCCCATAAAGAGCATTTGAGATTTTACAGGTTTGCTGCCAGTAGCCATTAAAGTGTCTGAAATGGGGACACTTTTTTCAAATGGTCACAAAATCTTGTACACTTCGAGTTTTTAGCTAAATTTTTTTGTGCTTGCCTACAAAAATACAAGGATCATGTCTAGCAAGTTTGGGGCCAAACTCCTTCCAAAAAAATTTTAAAAAATCTCGAACCGAAAAAAGTTTCGAAAATCTTGAAAAATAGAAAATGAGTCATCTTGCCATGGAACTTCACGTGAAGGCTTAAGGGACCATAGTATGAATTTACAAGCCATAAAAATGGCATTGGCATGCAGAAATATGAAGATGTGCCTAAACCCACCTACCACACTATTGATCTAAGGCTTGCGCATCCCGTCTCTCTGGCCGACGCAGTGCCCACCCGCCCGCCCACTTGTTTCGTCGGTTGGCTTAGGCATACGGAGCTGATTCCTAGTCTAAGATCGGACCGGAATGAGGGTTGCCACAGCGGATCAGCAGCACACAGAGGGGGACCCGATTTACACATCCCGTCCCTCCGGCTAGCTGAGCGGCCGCATGCTCATTTTGTGGGTTGACTCAGGCATATGGAGTTTATTCCCAGTCTAAGCATACGAAGTTCATTCCCAGCCTAAGACCGGACCGGACTGAGGGTTACGGCAGCACATGCTAGGCTTGGGCATGTGCTGGTGCCGCATTTTTTTTCACCGGGGCACCATCACCAGAGCATCGCCAGAGAACCTGACCCACGGCATTGGGGTTTCGACGATCGGGGGGCCGGGGGGAGGTGTGCGCACATGATGTGCGATGGGTGCTGGTATTTGGCCCTTATATTGGCCCCTTATCCCTCATCAAACATCGAGAACTCACTCCCCCTTAAAGAGCATTTCAGATTTTACAGGTTTGCCGCCAGTAGCCATTAAAGTGTCTGAAATGGGGACACTTTTTTCAAATGGTCACAAAACCTTGTACACTTCGAGTTTTTAGCTGAATTGTTTTGTGCATGCTAACAAAAATACAAGGATCATGTCTACCAAGTTTGGGGCGAAACTCCTTACGAAAAAATTTCAAAAAATCCTGAACCGTAAAATGTTTCGAAAGTCATGAAAAATAGAAAACGGCCGATCCCCGGCTTGCGTATCCCGCCCCTCTGCTCAGCTAAGCACCCGTACGCTCGTTTCGTGGGTTGACTTAGGCATACAGAGTTCATTCCCATTCCAAGCATGCGGAGTTCATTCCCAGTCTAAGATCAGACCGGACCGAGGGTTGCGGCAGCACATGCTGGGCTCGGGCATGTGCTGGTGCTGTATTTTTCTTCGTCAGGGCACCATCGTCGGAGCATCGTCGGAGCATCGTCGGAGAACCTGACCGACGACATTGGGGTTTCGACGATCGGGTGGGCCGGGGGAGGTGTGCGCACATGATGTGCGATGGGTGATGGTATTTGGCCCTTATATTGGCCCCCTATCCCTCATGAAACCTCAAGAACTCACACCCCCTTAAAAAGCATTTGCGATTTTACAGGTTTGCTGCCAGTAGCCATTGAAGTGTCTGAAATGAGGACACTTTTTTCAAATGGTCACAAAATCTTGTACACTTCGAGTTTTTAGTTGAATTTTTTTTTGCATGCCAACAAAATTACAAGGATCATGTCTACCAAGTTTGGGACCAAAACTCCTTCGGAAAAAATTTTAAAAAATCTCGAACCACAAAAAGTTTGGAAAATCATGAAAAATAGAAAATGAGTCGTCTTGCCATGCAACTTCACGTGAAGGCTTAAGGGACCATTGTATGAATTTAGAAGCCATAAAAATGGCATTGGCATGCAGAAATGTGAAGATGTGTCTAAACCCACCTATCATCCTATCGATCCATGGCTTGTGCATCCCGTCTCTTTGGCCGGCGTAGTGCCCGCCCACCCACCCGCCCACCCACCCGCCCGCTCGTTTCGTCGGTTGGCTTAGGCATACGGAGTTCATTCCCAGTCTAAGATCAGACCGGACCGAGGGTTGTGGCAGCAAGATTGGCAGCACGCAGAGGGAGACCCGGTACAGGGATCACGTCTACCAAGTTTGGGGCCAAAACTCCTTTCGAAAAAATCTTGAACCGTAAAAAGTTTCAAAAATCATGAAAAATAAAAAACGAGTCGTCTTGCCATGAAACTTCACGTGAAGGCTTAAGGGACCATTGTATGAATTTGCAAGCCATAAAAATGGTATTGGCATGCAGAAATATGAAGATGTGCCTAAACCCACCTACCACCCTATCGATCCACGGCTTGCGCATCCCATCTCTCTGGTCGACGTAGTGCCCGCCCGCCCACCCGCCCGCTCGTTTCGTCGGTTGGCTTAGGCATACGGAGTTCATTCCCAGTCTAAGATCGGATCAGATCAGACGAAGGGTTGTGGCAGTAGGATCGACAGCACGTAGAGGGGGACCCGACCAATCCCCGGCTTTCGCATCCCACCCCTCTGGCCGGCTGAGTGGCTGCACGCTCGTTTCGTGGTTTGACTTAGGCATACGGAGTTCATTCCCAATCTAAACATACAGAGTTAATTCCCAGTCCAAGATCAGACCAGACTGAGGGTTGCGAAAGCACATGCTAGGCTCGGGCATGTGCTGATGCCGTATTTTTCTTCGTCGAAGCACCATCACCGGAGCGTCATCGGAGCGTCGTCGGAGAACCTGACCGGCGGCATTGGGGTTCTGACGATCGAGGGGGCCAGGGGGGTGTGCTTATATGATGTACGATGGGTGGTACTTGGCCCTTATATTGGCCACCTATCCCTCATCAAACCTCGAGAACTCACACACCCCTAAAGAGCACTTGAGATTTTACAGGTTTGCTGCCAGTAGCCATTAAAGTGCCTGAAATGAGGACACCTTTTTCAAATGGTCACAAAATCTTGTACACTTCGAGTTTTTAGCTGAATTTTTTTGTGCATGCGAACAAATATGCCAAAAAAAGTGTCTGAAATGGGGCCAAAACTCTTTCTGAAAAAATTTTAAAAAATCTCGAGCCACAAAAAGTTTTAAAAATCGTGAAAAATAGAAAACGAGTCGTCTTGCCATGAAACTTCACGTGAAGGCTTAAGGGACCATTGTATGAATTTACAAGCCATAAAAATGGCATTGGCACGTAGAAATATGAAGATGTGCATAAACCCACCTACCAACCTATCGATCCACGGCTTGCGCATCCCGTCTCTCTAGCCGGCGTAGTGCCTGCCCGCCCGTCCGCTCGCTCGTTTTGTTGGTTGGCTTAGGCATACGGAATTCATTCCCAGTCTAAGATCAGACTGGATTGAGGGTTGCGGCACAGGATCGACAGCACCCAGAGGGGACCCGACCGATCCCTCTGGCCGGTTGAGGGCCTACACGCTCGTTTCATGGGTTGACTTAGGCATACAGAGTTCATTCCCAGTCTAAGCATACGGAGTTCATTCTCAGTCTGAGATCAGACCGGACCGAGGGTTGTGACAGCACATGCTGGGCTCAGGCATGTGCTGGTGCCACATTTTTCTTCGTCGGGGTACCATCGCCAAAGCATTGCCAGAGAACCTAACCGGCGGCATTGGGGTTCCGGCGATCAGGGGGCCTGAGGAGGTGTGCGCACATTATGTGCGATGGGTGCTGGTACTTGGCCCTTATATTGGCCCCCTATCCCTCATCAAACCTCGAGAACTCACACCCCCTTAAAGAGCATTTGAGATTTTACAGGCTTGCTGCCAGTAGCCATTAAAGTGTCTGAAATGGGGACACTTTTTTCAAATGGTCACAAAATCTTTTACACTTTGAATTTTTAGCTGAATTTTTTTGTGCATGCCAACAAAAATACAAGGATCACGTCAAGTTTGGGGCCAAAACTCCTTCCAAAAAAATTTTAAAAAATCCCAAAACCCAAAAAGTTTCAAAAATCGTGAAAAATAGAAAATGAGTCGTCTTGCCATGAAACTTCACATGAAGGCTTAAGGGACCATTGTATGAATTTACAAGCCATAAAAATGGCATTGTCACGTGGAAATATGAAGATGTGCCTAAACCCACCTACCACCCCATCGATCCACGGCTTGCGCATCTCGTCTCTCTGGTCGGTGCAGTGCTCGCCGGCCCACCCGCCCGCTTATTTCGTCGGTTGGCTTAGCCATACGGAGTTCATTCCCAGTCTAAGATCCAACCAGACTGAGGGTTATGGTAGCAGGATCAACAGCACGCAGAGGGGGACTCGTTTCGTGGGTTGACTTAGGCATACGGAGTTCATTACCAGTCTAAGATCAGACCAGACCGAGGGTTACAGCAACACTTGCTGGGCTTGGGCATGTGCTGGTGCCGTATTTTTCATCACCGGGGCACCATCATCGGAGCATCACCGGAGAACCTGACCGACGGCATTGGTGTTCCGATGATCGAGGGGTCGTGGGGGGTGTGCGCACATGATGTGCGATGGGTGCTGGTACTTTGCCCTTATATTGGCCCCCTATCCCTCATCAAACATCAAGAACTCACACCCCTTAAAGAGCATTTGAGATTTTACAGGTTTGCTGCCAGTAGCCATTAAAGTGTTTGAAATGGGGACACTTTTTTCAAATGGTCACAAAATCTTGTACACTTTGGGCTTTTAGCTGAATTTTTTTGTGCATGCCAACAAAAATACAAGGATCTTGTCGACCAAGTTTGGGGTGAAAAAACCTTCCGAAAAAATTTTAAAAAATCTCGAACCGCAAAAAGTTTCAAAAATCGTGAAAAATATAAAATGAGTCGTCTTGCCATAAAACTTCACGTGAAGGTTTAAAGGACCATTGTATTAATTTACAAAAAATTGCATTGGCATCAAGAAATATGAAGATGTGCCTAAACCCACCTACCACCCTATCGACCCACGGCTTGCGCATCCCGTCTCTCTGGCCGGCACAGTGCCCGGCCGTCCGCTCGTTTCGTCGGTTGGCTTAGGCATACAGAGTTCATTCCCAGTCTAAGATCGGACCGGACCGAGGGTTGCAGTAGCAGGATCGGTAGCACGAAGAAGGGGACCTGGTCGATCCCCGGCTTGCGCATCTCGCCCCTTTGGCCGGCTGAGCACCCGTACGCTCGTTTCATGGGTTGACTTAGGCATACGGAGTTCATTCGCAGTCTAAGATCAGACCAAACCGAGGGTTGTGGCAGCACATATTGGGCTCGGGCATGTCCTGGTGCCGCATTTCTCTTCGTCGGGGCACCATCGCCGGAGAACCTAACCGGCGGCATTAGGGTTTCGGCAATCGGGGGGCCTGGGGGGTGTGCACACATGATGTGCGATGGGTGCTGGTACTTGGCCCTTATATTGGCCCCATATCCCTCATCAAACCTTGAAACTCACACCCCCTTAAAGAGCATTTCAGATCTTACAGGTTTGCTGCCAGTAGCCATTAAAGTGTTTGAAATTGGGACACTTTTTTCAAATGGTCATAAAATCTTGTACACTTAGAGTTTTTAGCTGAATTTTTTTATGCATTTGAACAAAAATACAAGGATCATGTCTACCAAGTTTGGGGCAAAAAATCCTTCCAAAATAATTTTAAAAAATCCCGAACAGCAAAAAGTTTCAAAAATCATGAAAAATAGAAAACGAGTCGTCTTGCCATGAAACTTCATGTGAAGGCTTAAAGGACCATTGTATGAAATTACAAGCCACAAAAATGGCATTGGCATGCAGAAATATGAAGATGTGCCTAAACCCACCTACCACCCTATCGATCCATGGCTTGCGCATCCCGTCTCTCTGGTCGGCGTAGTGCCTGCCAACCCGTCCGCCCGCTCGTTTCGTCGGTTGGCTTAGGCATACGGAGTTCATTCCTAGTCTAAGATTGAACTGGACCGAGGGTTGCAGGAGCAGCATTGGCAGCATGCAGAGGGGGACCCGACCGATCCCCGGCTTGCGCATCTCGCCCCTCTAGCCGGCTGAGCGGCCGCACGCTCGTTTTGTGGGTTAACTTAGGCATACGGAGTTCATTCCCAGTCTAAGCATACGGAGTTCATTCCCAGTCTCAGATCGGACCAGACCGAGGGTTGCGGTAGCACATGCTGGGCTCGGGCATGTGCTGGTGTCGCATTTTTCTTCGCCGTGGCACCATCGTCAGAGCATCGCTAGAGAACCTGACCAGCGGCATTGGGGTTCCGACGATCGGGGGGCCCGGAGGGGGTGTACGCACATGATGTGCAATGGGTACTGGTACTTGGCCCTTATATTGGCCCCTTATCCCTCATCAAACCTCGAGAACTCACACCCCCTTAAAGAGCATTTGAGATTTTACAGATTTGCTGCCAGTAGCCATTAAAGTGTCTGAAATGGGGACACTTTTTTCAAATGGTCACAAAATCTTGTACACTTTGAATTTTTAGCTGAATTTTTTATGCATGCCAATAAAAATACAAGGATCACGTCTATCGATTTTGGGGCCAAAACTCCTTTCGAAAAAATTTTAAAAAATCCCGAACCTCAAAAAGTTTCAAAAATCAGGAAAAATAGAAAATGAGTCATCTTGCCATGAAACTTCACGTGAAGGCTTAAGGGAATATTGTATGAATTTACAAGCCATAAAAATGGCATTGGCATGCAAAAATATGAAGATATAACTAAACCCAGCTACCACTCTATCGATCCACGACTTGCGCATCCCGTCTCTCTGGCCGACATAGTGCCCGCCCGTCCGCCCGCTCGTTTCGTCGGTTGGCTTAGGCATGCGAAGTTCATTCCTAGTCTAAGATCGGATCAGACTGAGGGTTATGGTAGCAGGCAGAGGGGGACCAGGTCGATCCCCGGCTTGTGCATCCCGCCCCTTTGGTCGACTGAGCACTCGTACGCTCGTTTAATGGGTTGACTTAGGCATACGGAGTTCATTCCCAGTCTAAGATCGAACCAGACCGAGGGTTGCAACAGCACATGCTGGGCTCGGGCATGTGCTGGTGCCACATTTTTCTTCGTCAGGGCACCATCGTCGGAGCATCGCCAAAGAACCTGACGTACGGCATTGGGGTTCCGGTGATTGGGGCGGCCGGGGGGGTGTGCACACATGATGTGGGATGGGTGCTCGTACTTGGCCCTTATATTGGCCCCCTATCCCTCATCAAACCTCGAGAACTCACACCCCCTTAAAGAGCATTTTAGATTTTACAGGTTTGCTGCTAGTAGCCACTAAAGTGTCTGAAATGGGGACACTTTTTTCAAATGGTCACAAAATCTTGTACATTTCGAGTTTTTAGCTGAATTTTTTTGGTGCATGCCAACAAAAATACAAGGATCCCGTCTACCAAGTTTGGGGCCAAAACTCCTTCCAAAAAAATTTTAAAAAAATCTCGAATCGCAAAAAGTTTCAAAAATCGTGAAAAATAGAAAACGAGTCGTCTTGACATGAAACTTGACGTGAAGGCTTAAGGGACCATTGTATGAATTTACAAGCCATAAAAATGGCATTGGCATGCAGAAATGTGCCTAAACCCACCTACCACCCTATCGATCCACGACTTGCGCATCCCGTCTCTCTGGCCGACGTAGTGCCCGCCCGCCCGCCCATCTGCTCGTTTCATCGGTTGGCTTAGGCATACGGAGTTCATTCCCAGTCTAAGATCAGACCAGACCAAGAGTTGTGCCAGTAGGATCGGTAGCACCCAGAGGGGGACCCGATCGATCCCCGGCTTGCGCATCTCGCCCCTCTGGCCGGCTGAAAGCTCGATCGCTCGTTTCGTGGGTTGACTTATGCATATGGAGTTCATTCCCAGTCTAAGCATACGGAATTCATTCCCAGCCCAAGATTGGACCAGACCGAGGGTTGCGGCAGCACATGCTAGGCTCGGGCACCATCGTTGGGGCATCGCCGGAGAACCTGACCGACGGTATTGGGGTTCCGACGATCGAGGGGGTCGGCGGGGGTGTGCGCACATGATGTGCGATGGGTGCTGGTACTTGGCCCTTATATTGGCCCCCTATCCCTCATCAAACCGTGAGAACCCACACCCCCATAAAGAGCATTTGAGATTTTACAGGTTTGCTGCCAGTAGCCATTAAAGTGTCTAAAATGGGGACACGTTTTTCAAATGGTCCCAAAATCTTGTACACTTTGAGTTTTTAGCTGAAATTTTTTGTGCACGCCAACAAAAATACAAGGATCATGTCTACCAAGTTTCGGGCCAAAACTCCTTCCAAAAAAATTTTAAAAAATCCCAAACCACAAAAAGTTTCGACAATCGTGAAAAATAGAAAACGAGTCGTCTTGCCATGAAACTTCACGTCAAGGCTTAAGGGACCATTGTATGAATTTACAAGCCATAAAAATGGCATTGGCATGCAGAAATATGAAGATGTGCCAGAACCCACCTACCACCCTATCGATCCACGGCTTGCGCATCCTGTCTCTCTGGCCGACGTAGTGCCTGCCGGCCCGCCTGCCCGCCCGCTCATTTCGTCGGTTGGCTGAGTTATACGGAGTGCATTCCCAGTCTAAGATCAGATCGGACCTAGGGTTGTGGCAGCAGGATCTGCAGCATACAGAGAAGGACCCGCACGATCCTTGGCTTGCGCATCCCGCCCCTCTGGCCAGTTAAGCGCCCGCACGGTCATTTCATGGGTTGACTTCGGCATATGGAGTTCATTCCCAGTCTAAGCATACGGAGTTCATTCCCAGTCTAAGAACGGACAAGACCGAGGGTTGCAGCAACCCATGCTGGGCTCGGGGATGTGCTGATGTCGTATTTCTCTTCACTGGGGCACCATCGTCGGAGCATCGCCGGAGAACCTGACCGGCGACATTGGGGTTCCGGCGATCGAGGTGGCCAGGGGGGTGTGCACACATGATGTGCGATGGGTGCTGGTACTTGGCCCTTATATTGGCCCCCTATCCCTCATCAAACCTTGAGAACTCACACCCCCTTAAAGAGCATTTGAGATTTTACAGGTTTGGTGCCAGTAGCCATTAAAGTGTCTGAAATGGGGACACTTTTTTCAAATGGTCACAAAATCTTGTACACTTTGAGTTTTTAACTGAATTTTTTTATGCATGCCAACAAAAATACAAGGATCACGTCTACCAAGTTTGGGGCCAAAACTCCTTTCGAAAAAATTTTAAAAAATCCCAAACCGTAAAATGTTTGGAAAATCGTGAAAAATAGAAAACCAGTCGTCTTGCCATGAAACTTCACGTGAAGGCTTAAGGGACCATTGTATGAATTTACATGCCATAAAAATGGCATTGGCACACAGAAATATGAAGATGTGCCTAAATCCACCTACCACCCTATCGATCCACGGCTTGCGTATCCCATCTCTCTGGCCGGCGTAGTGCCCGCCCGCCTGCCCGCTTACTTGTTTCGTCGGTTGGCTTAGGCATACGGAGTTCATACCCAGTCTAAGATTGGACCGGACTGAGGGTTGCGGTAGCAGGATTGGTAGCACATAGAGGGAGACCCGGTCAATCTTCGGGTTGCGCATCCCACCCTTCTGGTCGGCTGAGCGCCCGCACGCTCGTTTTGTGCGTTGACTTAGGCATACAGAGTTCATTCCCAGTCTAAGCATACAGAGTTCATTCCCAGTCTAAGATCGGACTGGACCGAGGGTTCCGACAACACATGCTGGGCTCGGGCATGTGCTGGTGCTGCATTTCTCTTCGTCGGTGCACCATCGCCGGAGCATTATCGGAGAACCTGACCGGCGGCATTGGGGTTCCGACGATCGGGGGGGCGGGGGGTGTGCGCACATGATGTGCGATGGGTGCTGGTACTTGGCCCTTATATTGGCCCCCTATCTCTCATCAAACCTCGAGAACTCACACCCCCTTAAATAGCATTTGAGATTTTACAGGTTTGCTGCCAGTAGCCATTAAAGTGTCTAAAATAGGGACATTTTTTTCAAATGGCCACAAAATCTTGTACACTTCGAGTTTTTAGCTGACTTTTTTTGTACATGCCAACAAAAATAAAAGGATCACGTCTACCAAGTTTGGGGCCAAAACTCCTTTCGAAAAAAATTTAAAAAATCCTGAACCGTAAAAAGTTTGGAAAATCGTGAAAAATAGAAAACGAGTCGTCTTGCCTTGAAACTTCATGTGAAGGCTTAAAGGAACATTGTATGAGTTTACAAGCCATAAAAATGGCATTGGTACGCAGAAATATAAAGATGTGCCTAAACCCACCAACCACCCTATCAATCCACGGCCTACGCATCCCGTCTCTCTGGTCGATGTAGTGCCGGCCCGCTCGCCCGCTTGTTTCGTCGGTTGGCTTAGACATACGATTCATTCCCAGTCTCAGATCAGACCGAACCGAGTTTTATGGCGGCAGGATCGATAGCACACAGAGGAGGACCCGGCCGATCCCCGGTTTGCACATCCCGCCCCTCTGGTCGGCTGAGCGCCTGCACGATCGTTCCGTGGGTTGACTTAGGTATACGAAGTTCATTCCCAGTCTAAGGATACGAGTTCATTCCCAGTCTAAGATTGGATAGGACCGAGGGTTGCCGTAGCACATGCTGGGCTCGGGCATGTGCTGGTGCCGCATTTTTCTACCCTGAGGCACCATTGCTAGAGCATTGCCGGAGAACCTGACTGACGGCATTGGCGTTCCGACGATCGAGGGGGCTGGGGGGGTGTGCGTACATTATATGCGATGGGTGCTAGTACTTGGCCCTTATATTGGCCCCCTATCCCTCATCAAACCTCATGAACTCGCACTTCCTTAAAGAGCATTTGAGATTTTATAGGCCAAAACTCCTTCCGAAAAAAATTTAAAAAATCCCGAACCGCAAAAAGTTTGGAAAATCGTGAAAAATAGAAAACGAGTCGTCTTACCTTGAAACTTCACGTGAAGGCTTAAGGGAACATTGTATGAATTTACAAGCCATAAAAATGGCATTGGCATGCAGAAATATAAACATGTACCTAAACCCACTAACCACCCTATCAATCCATGGCCTACGCATCCCGTCTCTCTGGCCGACGAAAAGCCCGCCCGCCCGCTCGTTTCGTCGGTTGGCTTAGACATACGGAGTTCATTCCCAGTCTCAGATCAGACCGAATCAAGGGTTTCGGCAGCAGGATCGACAGCACACAGAGGGGACCCGACCGATCCCCGGCTTGCACCTCCCGCCCCTCTGGCCGGCTGAGCGCCTGCACGTTCATTTCGTGGGTTGACTTAGGCATACGAAGTTCGTTCCCAGTCTAAGCATACGGAGTTCATTCCCAGTCTATGATCGGATCAGACCAAGGGTTGCGGCAGCACATGCTGGGCTCAGGCATGTGCTGGTGCCGCATTTTTCTTCGTCGGGGCACCATCGCCGGAGCATCGCTGGAGAACCTGACTAGCGGCATTGGGGTTCCGACGATCGGGGTGCCGGGGGGTGTGCGCACATGATGTGCGATGGGTGCTGGTACTTCACCCTTATATTGGCCCCCTATCCCTCATCAAACCTCGAGAACTCACACTTCCTTAAAGAGCATTTGAGATTTTATAGGTTTGCTGCCAGTAGCCATTAAGGTGTCTGAAATGGGACACTTTTTTCAAATGGTCACAAAATCTTGTACACTTCGAGTTTTAAGCCGAATTTTTTTGTGCATGCCAACAAAAATACAAGGATCACATCTACCAAGTTTGGGGCCAAAACACCTTCCAAAAAAATTTTAAAAAATCCCAAACCACAAAAAGTTTTAAAAATCATGAAAAATAGAAAACGAGTCGTCTTGCCATGAAACTTCACGTGAAGGCTTAAGGGACCGTTGTAGGAATTTACAAGCCATAAAAATGGCATTGGCACACAGAAATATGAAGATGTCCGTAAACCCACCTGCCACCCTATCAATCCACGGCTTGCGCATCCTATCTCTCTGGCCGACGTAGTGCCCGCACGCCTGTCCGCCCGCTCGTTTCATCGGTTGGCTTAGGCATATGGAGTTCATTCCCAGTCTAAGATTGGATCGGACCAAGGGTTGTGGTAGTAGGATCAACAGATGTGGAGGAGAACCCGACCGATCCCGTCTTACGCATCCCGCCCCTCTGGCCGGCTGAGTGCCCGCACGCTCGTTTCGTGGGTTGACTTAGGCATACGGAGTTCATTCCCAGTCTAAGCATACAGAGCTCATTCCCAGTCTAAGCATACGGAGTTCATTACCAGTCTAAGATTAGACCGGACCGAGGGTTACGGCAGCACATGCTGGGCTCGGGCATGTGCTTGTGCCGCATTTTTCTTCGTCGGGGCACCATCGCTGGAGAACCTGAAAGGGGGCATTGGGGTTTCGGAGATTAGGGGGGCCGAGGGGGTGTGCGCACATGATGTGCGATGGGTACTAGTACTTAACCCTTATATTGGCCCCCTATCCCTCATCAAACCTCAAGAACTCACACATCCTTAAAAAGCATTTGAGATTTTATAGGTTTGCTGCCAGTAGCCATTAATGTGTCTGAAATGGGACACTTTTTTCAAATGGTCACAAAATCTTGTACACTTTGAGTTTTTAGCTGAATGTTTTTGTGCATGCCAAAAAAAATACAAGGATCACGTCTGCCAAGTTTGGGGCCAAAACTCTTTCCGAAAAAATTTTAAAAAATCTCGAACCATAAAAAGTTTTGAAAATCGTGAAAAATAGAAAACGAGTCGTCTTGCCATGAAACTTCACGTGAAGCCTTAAGGGACCATTGTATGAATTTACAAGCCATAAAAATGGCATTGGCACGTAGAAATATGAAGATGTGCCTAAACCCACCTACCACCCTATCGATCCACGACTTGCGCATCTTGTCTCTCTGGCCGGTGTAGTGCACGCGCACCCGCCTGCCCGCTCGTTTCGTCGGTTGGCTTAGGCATACGGAGTTCATTCCCAATCTAAGACTAGACCAGACCGAGGGTTGCAGCCACAAGATCGACAGCATGCAAAGGGGGACCCGATCGATCTCCGGCTTGCACATCCCACCCCTCTGGCCGGTTGAGCGCCTGTACGCTCGTTTCGTGGGTTGACTTAGGCATACGAAGTTCATTCCCAGTCTAAGCATAAGGAGTTCATTCCCAGTCTAAGATTGGACCGGACCAAGGGTTGCGGCAGCACATGCTGGGCTCAGGCATGTGCTGGTGCTGCATTTTTCTTCATCGGGGCACCATCGCCAGAGCATCGTCGGAGAACCTGACCGACGGCATTGGGGTTTCGGCGATCGGGGGGGCCGGGGGGGTTGTGCACATGATGTGTGATTGGTGCTGGTACTTGGCCCTTACATTGGCCCCCTATCCCTCATCAAACCTCGAGAACTTACACCCCCTTAAAGAGCACTTGATATTTTACAGGTTTGTTGCCAGTAGCCATTAAAGTGTCTGAAATGGGGCCACTTTTTTCAAATGGTCACAAAATCTTGTACACATCGAGTTTTTAGCTGAATTTTTTTATGGATGCAAAAAAAAATACAAGGATCATGTCTAAAAAGTTTGGGGCCAAAACTCCTTCCGAAAAAATTTTAAAAAATCCTGAACTGCAAAAAGTTTTGAAAATCATGAAAAATAGAAAACAAGTCGTCTTGCCATGAAACTTCACGTGAAGGCTTAAGGGACCATTGTATGAATTTACAACCCATAAAAATGGCATTGGCACATAGAAATATGAAGATGTGCCTAAACCCACCTACCATCCTATCGATCCACGGCTTGCGCATCCTATCTCTCTGGCCGACGTAGTGCACGCGCGCCCGCTCGTCCGCTCGCCCGCTCGTTTCGTCGGTTGGCTTAGGCATACGGAGTTCATTCCCAATCTAAGACTAGACCGGACCGAGGGTTGCGGTAGCAAGATCGGCAGCAAGCAGAGGGGGACCCGATCGATCCTCGGCTTGCACATCCTGCCGCTCTGGTCGGCTGAGCACCTGTACGTTAGTTTCGTGGGTTGACTTAGGCATACAGAGTTCATTCCTAGTCTAAGCATAAGGAGTTCATTCCCAGTCTAAGATCGGACCGGACCGAGGGTTACGGCAACACATGCTGGGCTCGGGCATGTGCTGGTGCTGCATTTTTCTTCGTCGAGGCACCATCGCCAAAGCATCGTCGGAGAACCTGACCGACGGCATTGGGATTTCAGCGATCGGGGGGGCCGGGGGGGTTGTGCACATGATGTGCGATGGGTACTGGTACTTGGCCCTTATATTGGCCCTCTATCCCTCATCAAACCTCGAGAACTCACACCCCCTTAAAGAGCATTTGAGATTTTATAGGTTTGCTGCCAGTAGCCATTAAAGTGTCTGAAATGGGGACACTTTTTTCAAATGGTCACAAAATATTGTACACTTCGAGTTTTTAGCTGACTTTTTTTGTGCATGCCAAAAAAAATACAAGGATCACGTCTACCAAGGTTGTGGCCAAAACTCCTTCCGAAATAATTTTAAAAAATCCTGAACCACAAAAAGTTTCGAAAATCGTGAAAAATAGAAAATGAGTCGTCTTGCCATGAAACTTCACGTGAAGGCTTAAGGGACCATTGTATGAATTTACAAGCCATAAAAATGGCATTGGCATGCAGAAATATGAAGATGTCCCTAAACCCACCTACCACATTATCAATCCACGGCTTGCGCATCCCGTCTCTCTGGCCGGCGTAGTGCCCGCCCTCCCGCCCGCCTGTTCGTTTCGTCAGTTGGCTTAGGCATACGGAGTTCATTCCTAGTCTAAGATCGAATCAGACTGAGGGTTGGGGCAGCAGGATCAGCAGCACGCAGAGGGGCACCCGATCGATCCTTGACTTTCGCATTCTACCCCTCAAGCCGGTTGAGTGGCCGCACGCTCGTTTCGTGGGTTGACTTAGGCATACGGAGTTCATTCCCAGTCTAAGCATACAGAGTTCATTCCCAGTCTAAGATCGGACCAGACCGAGGGTTGCAGCAGCACATGCTGGGCTCGGGCATGTGTTGGTGCCGCATTTTTCTTCGTCAGGGCACCATCGCCAGAGCATAGCCGGAGAACCTAACCGACGGCATTGGGGTTCCGACGATTGGGGGGCCGGGGGGGTGTGCGAACATGATGTGCGATGGGTGCTGGTACTTGGCCCTTATATTGGCCCCCTATCCCTCATCAAACCTCGAGAACTCACACCTCCTGAAAGATCATTTGAGATTTTACAGGTTTGCTGCCAGTAGCCATTAAAGTGTCTGAAATGGGGACACTTTTTTCAAATGGTCACAAAATCTTGTACACTTCGAGTTTTTCGCTGAATTTTTTTGTGCATGCTAACAAAAATACAAGGATCATGTCTACCAAGTTTGGGGCTAAAACACCTTTCGAAAAAATTTTAAAAAATCATGAACCGCAAATAGTTTCAAAAATCGTGCAAAATAGAAAATGAGTCGTCTTGCCATGAAACTTAACGTGAAGGCTTAAGGTACCATTGTATGAATTTACAAGCCATAAAAATGGCATTGGCATGCAAAAATATAAAGATGTGCCCAAACCCACCTACCACCCTATCGATCCACGGCTTGTGCATCCCGTCTCTCTGGCCGACGTAGTGCCCGCCCACCCGCTCGTTTCGTCGGTTGGCTTAGGGATACGGAGTTCATTCCCAGTACAAGATCAGATAGGACCGAGGGTTGCAGCAATAGGATCAGCAGCACGCAGAGGGGGACCCGATCGATCATCAGTTTGTGCATCCCGCCTCTCTAGCCGACTGAGCGCCCGTACGCTCGTTTCGTGGGTTAACTTAGGCATACGGAGTTCATTCCCTGTCTAAGCTGGGACTGGACTGAGGGTTGCGGCAGCACATGCTGGCCTCGGGCATGTGCCGGTGCCGTATTTTTCTTCGTCGGGGCACCAGCATCGCCGGAGAACCTGACCGGCGGCATTGGGGTTCCGGCGATCGGGGGGGTCGGGGGGGTGTGCGCACATGATGTGCGATGGGTGCTGGTACTTGGCCCTTATATTGGCCCCCTATCCCTCATCAAACCTCAAGAACTCACCCCCCCTTAAAGCGCATTTGAGATTTTACAGGTTTGCTGCCAGTAGCCTTTAAAGTGTCTGAAATGGGGACACTTTTTTCAAATGGTCACAAAATTTTGTACACTTCGAGTTTTTGGCTGAATTTTTTTGTGCATGGCAACAAAAATACAGGGATCACGTCTACCATGTTTGGGGCCAAAACTCGTTCCGAAAAAATTTTAAAAAATCCCGAACCCCAAAACGTTTCGAAAATCGTGAAAAATAAAAAATGAGTCGTCTTGCCATGAAACTTCACGTGAAGGCTTAAGGGACCATTGTATGAATTTAAAAGCCATAAAAATGGTGTTGGCATGCAGAAATATGAAGATGTACCTAAACCCACCTACCACCCTATCGATCCATGGCTTGCGCATCCCATCTGTCTTTGCGGCGTAGTGCTCGCCCGCCCGCCTGCTTCTTTCGTCGGTTGGCTTAGGCATACAGAGTTCATTCCCAGTCTAAGATCAGACCGAACTGAGGGTTACGATAGTAGGATCGGCAGCACACAGAGGGGGACCTACCAATCTCGGCTTGTGCATCCCACCCCTCTGGCCGGTTGAGCGCCGGCATGCTCGTTTCGTGGGTTGACTTAGGCATACGGAGTTCATTCCCAGTCTAAGCATACAGAGTTCATTCCCAGTCTAAGATCGGATAGCATTGAGGGTTACAACAGCATATGCTAGGCTCGGGCATGTTCTGGTGCCATATTTTTCTTCACCAGCGCACCATCGTCGGAGCATCGTCAGAGAACCTGACCGGTGGCATTGGGGTTCCGACGATCGGGGGGGGCTGGGAAGTGTCGCACATGATGTGCGATGGGTGCTGGTGCTTGGCCCTTATATTGGCCCCCTATCACTTATCATACCTCTAGAACTCACACCCCCTTAAAGAGCATTTCAGATTTTACAGGTTTGCCGCCAGTAGCCAGTAAAGTGTCCGAAATGGGGACACTTTTTTCAAATGGTCACAAAATCTTGTACACTTTGAGTTTTTTGCTGAATTTTTTTGTGCATGCCAAAAAAAATACAACGATCACGTCTACCAAGTTTGGGGCCAAAATTCCTTCTGAAAAAATTTTAGAAAATCCCGAACCGCAAAACGTTTCAATAAGCGTAAAAAATACAAAACGAGTCGTCTTGCCATGAAACTTCACATGAAGGCTTAAGGGACCATTGTATGAATTTACAAGCCATAAAAATGGCATTGGCATGTAGAAATAAGAAGATGTGCCTAAACCCACCTACCACCCTATCGATCCATAACTTGCGCATGCCGTCTCTCGAGCCGGTGTAGTGCCCGCCCGCCCACCCGCCCGCTCGTTTCTTCGGTTGGCTTAGGCATACGGAGTTCATTCCCAGCCTAAGAATGGACCAGACCTAGGGTTGCGGCAGCAGGATCGGCAGCACGTAGAGGGGGATTCGGCCGATCCCTAGCTTGTGCACACTCGTATCTGGCCGGCTGAGCACCCGCACGCTCGTTTCGTGGGTTGACTTAGGCTTGCGGAGTTCATTCCCAGTCTAAGCATACGGAGTTCATTCCCCGTCTAAGATTGCACTAGACCGAGGGTTGCGGTAGCACATGCTGGGCTCGGGCATGTGCTTGTGCCGCATTTTTCTTCGTCGGGGCAGCATCGCCGGAGCATTCCGGAGAACCTGACCGACGGCATTGGGGTTTCGACGATCGGGGGGGTCGGGGGGGTGTGTGCACACATGATGTGTGATGGGTGCTGGTACTTGGCCCTTATATTAGCCCCCTATCCCTCATCAAACCTCGAGAACTCACACCCCCATAAAGAGCATTTGAGATTTTACAGGTTTACTGCCAGTAGCCATTAAAGTGTATGAAATGGGGACACTTTTTTCAAATGGTCACAAAATCTTGTACACTTCGAGTTTATAGCTGAATTGTTTTGTGCATGCCAAGAAAAATACAAGGATCACGTGTACCAAGTTTGAGGCAAAAACTCCTTCCGAAAAAATTTAAAAAAATCTCGAACCGTAAAAAGTTTCAAAAATCATGAAAAATAGAAAACGAGGTGTCTTGCCATGAAACATCACGTGAAGGCTTAAGGGACCATTGTATGAATTTACAAGCCATAAAAATGGCATTGGTACGCAAAAATATGAAGATGTGCGTAAACCCACCTACCACCCTATCGATCCATGGCTTGCGAATCCTGTCTCTCTGGCCGACGTAGTGCCCACGTGCCCGCCCGCCCGCTCGTTTCGTGAGTTGTCTTAGGTATACAGAGTTCATTTCCAGTCTAAGATCGGACCGAACTGAGGGTCGCGAAAGTAGATGCTGGGCTCGGGCATGTGCTGGGGCTGCATTTTTCTTCATCGGGGCACCATCGCCGGAGAACCTGACCGAAGACATTGGGGTTTCGACAATCGGGTGGGCCGGGGGGTGTGCGCACATGATGTGCGATGGGTGCTGGTACTTGGCCCTTAGATTGGCCCTCTATCCCTCATCAAACCTGGAGAACTCACACCCCTTTAAAGAGCATTTGAGATTTTATAGGTTTGCTGCCAGTAGCCATTAAAGTGTCTGAAATGGGGACACTTTTTTCAAATGGTCACAAAATCTTGTACACTTCGAGTTTTTAGCTGAATTGTTTTGTGCATGCCAAGAAAAATACAAGGATCATGTCTACCAAGTTTGGGGAAAAAACTCCTTCCGAAAAAATTTAAAAAAATCTCGAACCGTAAAAAGTTTCAAAAATCATAAAAATAGAAAATGAGCTGTCTTGCCATGAAACTTCACGTGAAGGCTTAAGGGACCATTTTATGAATTTACAAGCCATAAAAATGGCATTGGCACGTAAAAATATGAAGATGTGCCTAAACCCACCTACCACCCTATCGATCCACGGCTTGCGCATCCCGTCTCTCTGGCCGACGTAGTGCCCGCCCGCCCGTCCGCCAGTCCGCCCGCTCATTTCATTAGTTAGCTTAGTCATACAGAGTTCATTCCTAGTCTAAGATCAGACCGAATCGACGGTTGTGGCAGCAGGATCGGTAGCACGCAGTGGAGGACCCGGCCAATCCTCGGCTTGCGCATCCCACCCCTCTGGCTGGCTGAGCGCCCGCACGCTCGCTTAGTGGGATGACTTAGGCATACAGAGTTCATTCCAGTCTAAGATTGAACCAGACTGAGGGTTGTGGCAGCACATACTGGGTCGGGCATGTGCTGGTGCCGTATTTTTCTTCGTCGGGGCACCATCGCCGGACCATTGTCGGAGAACCTGACCGGCGGCATTGGGGTTTCGACGATCGAGGGGGCCAGGGGGTGTGCGCACATGATGTGCGATGGGTGCTGGTACTTGGCCCTTATATTGGCCCCCTGTCCCTCATCAAGCCTCGAGAAGTCACACCCCCTTAAAGAGCATTTGAGATTTTACAGGTTTGCTGCTAGTAGCCATTAAAGTGTCTAAAATGGGGACACTTTTTTCAAATGGTCACAAAATCTTGTACACTTCGAGTTTTTAGCTGAATGTTTTTGTGCATGCCAACAAAAATACAAGGATCACGTCTACCAAGTTTGGGGCCAAAACTCATTCCGAAAAAATTTAAAAAAATCCCGAACTGCAAAAAGTTTCAAAAATCGTAAAAAGTAGAAAATGGGTCGTCTTGCCATGAAACTTCACGTGAAGGCTTAAGGGACCATTGTATGAATTTACAAGCCATAAAAATGGCAATGGCATGCAGAAATATGAAGATGTTCCTAAATGCACCTACCACCCTATCGATCCACGGCTTGCGTATCCTATCTCTCTGGCCGGCGTAGTGCCGGCCCGCCCGCTCGTTTCGTCGGTTGACTTAGGCATACGGAGTTCATTCCCAGTCTAAGATCAGACCGGACCAAGGTTTACGGCAGCAAGATCGGCAGCACGCAGAGGGGGACCTGGTCGATCCCTGGCTTGCGCATCCCTCTGGCCGGCTAAGCGCCCACATGCTCGTTCCGTGGGTTGACCTAGGCATACGAGTTCATTCCCAGTCTAAGCTACAGAGTTCATTCCCAGTCTAAGATCGGACCAGACCGAGGGTTGCGAAAGCACATGTTGGGCTCAAGCATGTGCTGGTGGCGCATTTTTCTTCACCGGGGCACCATCGTCGGAGAACCTAACCAGTGGCATTGGGGTTCCGACGATCGGGGGGGCCGGGGGGTGTGTGCACATGATGTGCGATGGGTGCTAGTACTTGGCCCTTATATTGGCCCCCTATCCCTCATCAAACCTTGAGAACTCACACCTCCTTAAAGAGCATTTGAGATTTTACAGGTTTGCTGCCAGTAGCCATTAAAGTGTTTGAAATGGGGACATTTTTTTCAAATGGTTACAAAATCGTGTACACTTCGAGTTTTTAGCTTAATTTTTTTGTGCATGGTAAAAAAAATACAAGGATCACGTCTGCCAAGTTTGGGGCCAAAACTCCTTTCAAAAAAATTTTAAAAAATCTCGAACCTCAAAAAGTTTCAAAAATCACGTAAAATAAAAAATGGGTCGTCTTGCCATGAAACTTCACGTGAAGGCTTAAGGGACCATTGTATGAATTTACAAGCCATGAAAATAGCATTGGCATGCACAAATATGAAGATGTGCCTAAATGCACCTACCACCCTATCGATCCACGGCTTGCACATCCCGTCTCTCTGACCGGCGTAGTGCCCGCCCGCCCGCTCGTTTTGTCGTTTGGCTTAGGCATACGGAGTTCATTCCCAGTCTAAGATGGGATCGAACTGAGGGTTGCGGCAGCAAGATTGATAGCACGTAGAGGGGGACCCGGCCGATCCCCGGCTTGCACATCCTGCCCCTCTGGCCGGCTGAGCGCCCGTACGCTCGTTTCGTGGGTTGACTTAGGCATACATAGTTCATTCCCAGTCTACGCATATGGAGTTCATTCCCAGTCTAAGATTGGATTGGACCAAGGGTTGCGGCAGCACATGCTGGGTTTGGGCATGTGCTGGTGTTGCATTTTTCATGTCGGGTCACCATCGCCGGAGCATCGCCGGAGAACATGACCTGCGACATTGGGGTTCCGATGATCAAGGGGTCGGGGGGTTGTGCACACATGATGTGCGATGGGTGCTGGTACTTAGCCCGTATAATATCCCCCTATCCCTCATCAAACCTCGAGAACTCACACCCCCTTAAAGAGCATTTGAGATTTTACAGGTTTGCTGCTAGTAGCCATTAAAGTGTCTAAATTAAAGACAATTTTTTCAAATGGTCACAAAATCTTGTACACTTCGAGTTTTTAGCTAAATTTTTTTATGCATGCCAAAAAAAAATACAAGAATCACGTCTACCAAGTTTGGGGTCGAAACTCCTTCCGAAAAAATTTTAAAAAATCTCGAACCGCAAAAAGTTTTGAAAATCGTGAAAAATAGAAAACGAGTCGTCTTGCCATGAAACTTCACGTGAAGGCTTAAAGGACCATTGTATGAATTTACAAGCCATAAAAATGGCATTGGCACACAGAAATATGAAGATGTGCCTAAATGCACCTACCACACTACCGATCCACGGCTTGCGCATCCGTCTCTCTGGCCGGTGTAGTGCCCGCCCGCCCGCTCGTTTCGTCGATTGGCTTAGGCATACGGAGTTCATTCTCAGTCTAAGATCAGACCGGACCGAGGGTTGCCACAACAGGATCGGCAACATGCAAAGGGCGACACGACCGATCCCCGGCTTACGCATCCCATCCCTCTGGTCGGCTGAGCGCCCGCACGCTCGTTTCGTGAGTTGACTTAGGCATACGAGTTCATTCCTAGTCGAAGCATACGGATTTCATTCCCAATCTAAGATCAGACCGAACCAAGGGTTGCGGCAACACATGCTGGGCTCGGGGTTGGGGCACCATCGCCGGAGCATCGCCAAAGAACCTGACCGATGACATTGGGGTTCTAACGATCGGGGGGGTCGGGGGGGTGTGCGCACATGATGTGCAATGGGTGCTGGTACTTGGCCCTTATATTGGCCCCCTATCCCTCATCAAACCTCGAGAACTCACACCCCCTTAAAGAGCATTTGAGATTTTACAGGTTTGCTGCCAGTAGCCATTAAAGTGTCTGAAATGGGGACACTTTTTTCAAATGGTCCCAAAATCTTGTACACTTTGAGTTTTTAGCTGAATTGTTTTATGCATGCCAACAAAAATATAAGGATCACGTCTACCAAGTTTGGGGCCAAAACTCCTTCCGAAAAAATTTTAAAAAATCCTGAACCTCAAAAAGTTTTGAAAATCGTGAAAAATAGAAAACGAGTCAACTTGCCATGAAACTTAATGTGAAGGCTTAAGGGACCATTGTATGAATTTACAAGACAAAAAAATGGCATCGGCATGCAGAAATATGAAGATGTGCCCAACCCCACCTACCACCCTATCGATCCACGGCTTGCGCATCCCGTCTCTCTGGCCGACATAGTGCTCGCACGCTCGTTTCGTTGGTTGCCTTAGGCATACGGAGTTCATTCCAATCTAAGATCAGACCGGATCGAGGGTTGTGGCAGTAGGATCGGCAGCACACAAAGGGGGACCCGATCGATCCCCGGCTTACGCATCTGGCCCTTCTTGCTGGCTGAGCGCCCGCACGCTCATTATGTGTGTTGACTTAGTAATATGGAGTTCATTCCCAGTCTAGGCATGCGGAGTTCATTCCCAGTCTAAGATCAGATCAGACCGAGGGTTGCAGCAGCACATGCTGGGCTCAGGCATGTGTTGGTGCCGTATTTTTCTTCATCGGGGCAGTATCGTCGGAGCTTCATCGGAGAACCTAACCGACAGTATTGGGGTTCCGGCGATCGGGGGGGCCGGGGGGTGTGCGCACATGATGTGCAATGGGTTCTGGTACTTCAGCTTTATATTGGCCCCCTATCCCACATGAAACCTCAAGAACTCACACCCCTTAAAGAGCTTTCGAGATTTTACAGGTTTTCTGCCAGTAGCCATTAAAGTGTCTGAAATGGGGACACTTTTTTCAAATGGTCACAAAATCTTGCACACTTTGAGTTTTTAGCTGAATTGTTTTATGCATGCCAAAAAAAATACAAGGATCACGTCCACCAAGTTTGGGGCCAAAACTCCTTCCGAAGAAATTTTAAAAAATCCTGAACAGCAAAAGTTTTGAAAATCGTGAAAAAAAGAAAACGAGTCGTCTTGCCATGAAACTTCACGTGAAGGCTTAAGGGACCATTGTATGAATTTACAAGCCACAAAAATAGCATTGGCATGCAGAAATATGAAGATGTGCCTAAACCCACCTACCACCCTATCGATCCACGGCTTGCGCATCCCGTCTCTCTGGCCGACGTAGTGCCCGCCTGTCCACCCGCCTGCTCGTTTCGTCGGTTGGCTTAGGCATACAGAGTTCATTCCCAGTCTAGGATCAGACCGAACCGAGGGTTATGACAGTAGGATTGGCAGCACGCAGAGGGGGACCCGATCGATCCCCAGTTTGCACAGCTCGCCCTTTTGGCAGGCTGAGCGCCTGCACACTCGTTTCGTGTGTTGACTTAGGCATACGAAGTTCATTGCCAGTCAAAGCATACGGAGTTCATTCCCAGTCTAAGATTGGAGTGGATCGAGGATTGCAGCAGCACATCCTGGGCTCGGGCATGTGTTGGTGCCGCATTTTTCTTCACCGGGGCAACATCGTCAGAGCATCGTCGGAGAACTTGAGCGATGGCATTGGGGTTCCGACGATCGAGGGGGCTGGGCGGGTGTGCGCACATGATGTGCGATGGGTGCTAGTACTTGGCCCTTATATTGGCCCCCTATCCCTCATCAAACCTCGAGAACTCACACCCCCTTAAAGAGCATTTGAGATTTTACAGGTTCGCTACCAGTAGCCATTAAAGTGTCTGAAATGGGATACTTTTTTCAAATGATCACAAAATCTTGTACACTTTGAGTTTTTAGCTGAATTGTTTTGTGCATTCCCAGTCTAAGCATACAGAGTTCATTCCCAGTCTAAGATCGAACCAGACCGAGGGTTACGGCAGCACATGCTGGGCTCGGGCATGTGCTGGTGCCAAATTTTTCTTCGTCAGGGCACCATCGTCGGAGCATTGCCAGAGAACCTGACCGACGGCATTGGGGTTTCGACGATCGGGGGGGGCGGGGGGTGTGCACACATGATGTGCGATGGGTGCTGGTACCTGGCCCTTATATTGGCCCCCTATCACTTATCAAACCTCGAGAACTCACACCACCTTAAAGAGCATTTGAGATTTTACAGGTTTGCTGCCAGTAGCCATTAAAGTGTCTGAAATGGGGACACTTTTTTCAAATGGTCACAAAATCTTGTACACTTCGAGTTTTTAGCTGAATTTTTTAATGCATGCCAAAAAAATACAAGGATCACGTCTACCAAGTTTAGGGCCACAACACTTTCCGAAAAAATTTTAAAAAATCCCGAATCACAAAAAGTTTCAAAAATCATGAAAAATAAAAAACGAGTCATTTTGCCATGAAACTTCACGTGAAGGCTTAAGGGACCAATGTATGAATTCACATGCCATAAAAATGGCATTCGTACGAAGAAATATGAAGATGTGCCTAAACACACTTACCACCCTATCGATCCACGGCTTTCGCATCCCGTCTCTCTGGCCGACGTAGTGCCCGCCCGCCCGCCCGCCCGCTCGTTTCGTCGGTTGGCTTTAGGCATACGGAGTTCATTCCCAGTCAAGATCAGACCGGACCGACGGTTACGGTGACAAATGCTGGGCTCGAGCATGTGCTGGTGCCATATTTTTCTTCTCTGGGGCGCCATCGTCGGAGCATCACTGGAGAACCTGACCGGTTGCATTGGGGTTCCGGCGAACGGGGGGGTCGGGGGGCGTGCGCACATGATGTACGATGGGTGCTGGTACTTGGCCCTTATATTGGCCTCCTATCCCCCATCAAACCTCGAGAACTCACACCCCCTTAAAGAGCATTTGAGATTTTACAGGTTTGCTGCCAGTAGCCATTAAAGTGTTTGAAATGGGGACACTTTTTTGAAATGGTCACAAAATCTTGTAAACTTCGAGTTTTTAGCTGAATTTCTTTGTGCATGCCAACAAAAATACAAGGATCACGTCTACCCGCTCATTTCGTTGGTTGGCTTAGGTATACGGAGTTCATTCCCGATCTAAGATTGGATCAGACTGAAGGTTGTGGCAGCAGGATTGGCAGCACACAGAGGGTGACCCGATCGATCCCTGGCTTGCGCATCCCACCCCTCTGGCTGGCTGAGCGCCCGCACGCTTGTTTCATGTGTTGACTTAGGCATACGAAGTTCATTCCTAGTCTAAGATCAGACCGGACCGAGGGTTGCGACAGCACATGCTGGGCTCAGGCATGTGCTGGTGCCATATTTTTCTTCGTCGGAGCACCATCGTTGGAGCATCATCGAAGAACCTGACCGACGATAATGGGGTTTCGACGATTGGGGGGATCGGGGGGTGTGAGCACATGATGTGAGATGGGTTTTGGTACTTGGCCCTTATAATGGCTCCCTATCAGTCATCAAACCTAGAGAACTGACACCCCTTTAAAGAGCATTTGAGATTTTATAGGTTTGCTGCCAGTGGCCATTAAAGTGTCTGAAAGGGGGACTCTTTTTTCAAATGGTCACAAAATCTTGTACACTTCGAGTTTTTAGCTGAATTGTTTTGTGCATGCCAACAAAAATAGAAAAAACTCCTTCCGAAAAAATTTTAAAAAAATCCTAAACCGCAAAAAGTTTCAAAAATCATGAAAAATACAAAATGAGTCGTCTTGCCATGAAACTTCACGTGAAGGCTTAAGGGACCATTGTATGAATTTACAAGCCATAAAAATGGCATTGGCATGCAGAAATATGAAGATGTTCCTAAACCCACCTACCACCCTATCGATGCACGGCTTGCGCATCCCGTCTCTCTGGCCGACGTAGTGCTCGCCCGCCCGTCCGCCCGCCCGCTTGTTTCTTCAGTTGGCTTAGGCATACGAAGTTCATTTCCATTCTAAGATCGGACCAGACAGAAGGTTGCGGCAGCAGGATCGGCAGCACGTAAAGGGGGACCCGACCGATCCCCAGCTTACGCATCCCACCCCTCTGGCCGGCTGAGCACCCGCACGCTCGTTTCGTGGGTTGACTTAGGCATACGGAGTTCAGTCCCAGTCTAAGATTGGACCGGACCGAGGGTTGCGGCAGCACATGCTGGGCTCGGGCATGTGCTGGTGCCGCATATTTCTTCATCGTCGGAGCATTGTCGGAGAACATAACCGGTAGCATTGGGGTTCCGGTGATCGGGGGGGCCAGGGGGTGTGTGCACATGATGTGCGATGGGTGCTGGTACTTGGCCCTTATATTGGCCCCCTATCCCTCATCAAACCTCGAGAACTCACACCCCCTTAAAGAGCTTTTGAGATTTTACAGGTTTGCTACTAGTAGCAATTAAAGTGTTTGAAATGGGGACACTTTTTTCAAATGGTCACAAAATCTTGTACACTTCGAGTTTTTAGCTGAAATTTTTTGTGCATGCCAACGAAATACAAGGATCACGTCTACCAAGTTTGGGGCCAAAAATCGTTGTGGAAAAATTTTAAAAAATCCTGAAATGCAAAAAGTTTTGAAAATCGTGAAAAATAGAAAACAAGTCGTCTTGCCATGAAACTTCACGGGAAGGCTTAAGGGACCGTTGTATGAATTTACAAGCCATAAAAATGGAATTGGCACGCAGATATATGAAGATGTGCCTAAACCCGCCTACCACCCTATTGATCCACGGCTTGCGCATCCCGTCTCTCTGACCGACGTATTGCCTGCCCGTCCGCCTGCCCGCTCGTTTCATCGGTTGGCTTAGGCATACGGAGTTCATTCCCAGTCTAAGATTGGACCAGACCGAGGGTTGCGACAGCAGGATCGACAGCATGTAGAAGGGGACCCGACAGATCCCCGGCTTGTGCATTCCGCCACTCTGGCTGACTGAGCGACCGCACGCTAGTTTCATGGGTTGACTTAGGCATACGGAATTCATTCCTAGTCAAAGAACGGACCGGATCAAGGGTTACGACAGCACATGCTAGGCTCGGGCATGTTCTGGTGCTGCATTTTTCTTCACCGGGGCACCATCACTGGAGCATCACCGGAGAACCTGACCGACGGCATTGGGGTTTCGGCGATCGGGGGGGCCGGGGGGTGTCCGCACATGATGTGCGATGGGTGCTGGTACTTGGCCCTTATATTGGCCCGCTATCCCTCATCAAACCTCGAGAACTCACACCCCCTTAAAGAGCATTTGAGATTTTACAGGTTTGCTGCCAGTAGCAATTAAAGTGTCTGAAATGGGGACACTTTTTTCAAATGGTCACAAAATCTTGTACACCTCGAGTTTTTAGCTGAATTTTTTTGTGCGTACCAACGAAAATACAAGGATCACATCTACCAAGATTGGGGCCAAAACTCATTTCGAAAAAATTTTAAAAAATCTCGAATCGTAAAAAGTTTCAAAAATCATGAAAAACAGAAAACGAGTCATCTTGCCATGAAACTTCACGTGAAGGCTTAAGGGTCCATTGTATGAATTTACAAGCCATAAAATATCATTGGCACGTAGAAATATGAAGATGTGCCTAAACCCACCTACCACCCTATCGATCCATGACTTGCGCATGTCGTCTCTCTGGCTGACGTAGTGCCCACCCGCCCGCCTGTCCGCCCGTTCATTTCGTCGGTTGGCATAGGCATACGGAGTTCATTCCTAGTCTAAGATCAGACCGGACTGAGGGTTGCGACAGCAGGATCTGCAGCACGCAGAAGGGGACCCCGGTCGATCCCTGGCTTGCGCATCCCGCCCCTCTGGCCGGCTAAGTGATCGCACACTCCTTTCGTGTGTTGACTTAGGCAAACGAAGTTCATTCACTGTCTAAAATCGGATCGGACCAAGGGTTGCGACAGCACATGCTGGGCTCAGGCATGTGCTAGTGCCGCACTTTTCTTCATCTTGGCACCATTGCAGGAGCATCGTCGGAGAACCTGACCGGCGGTATTAGGGTTTCGATGATCGAGGGGGTCGGGAGGGGTGTGCGCACATGATGTGCGATGGGTGCTGGTACTTGGCCCTTGTATTGGCCCCCTATCCCCCATCAAACCTCGAGAACTCACACCCCCTTAAAGAGCATTTAGGATTTTACAGGTTTGCTGCCAGTAGCCCTTAAAGTGTCTGAAATGGGGACACTTTTTTCAAATGGTCACAAAATCTTGTACACTTCACGTTTTTAGCTGAATTGTTTTGTGCATGCCAACAAAAATAGAAAAAAATCCTTTCAAAAAAAATTTAAAAAAATCCCAAACCGCAAAAAGTTTCAAAAATCATGAAAAATAGAAAATGAGTCATCTTGCCATGAAACTTCACGTGAAGGCTTAAGGGACCATTGTATGAATTTACAAGCCATAAAAATGGCATTGGCATGCAGAAATATGAAGATGTGCCTAAACCCATCTACCACCCTAAGAATCAACAGCTTGCGCATCCCGTCTCTCTGGCCGACGTAGTGCTCGCCTGCCCGCCCGCTTGTTTCGTCGGTTGGCTTAGGCATACGGAGTTCATTCCTAGTCTAAGATCGGACCGGACTGAGGGTTGTGACAGCACATGCTGGGCTCGTGCATTTGCTAGTGCTGCATTTTTCTTCATCGGGGCACCATCGCCGGAGCATCACCGGAGAACCTTAGCGGCGGTATTGGGGTTCCGACGATCAGGGGGGCCGGGAGGGGTGTGCGCACATGATGTGCGATGCGTGCTGGTACTTGGCCCTTATATTGGCCCCCTATCCCTCATCAAACCTCGAGAACTCACACCAACTTAAAGAGCATTTGAGATTTTACAGGTTTGCTGCCAGTAGCCATTAAAGTGTCTGACATAGGGATACTTTTTTCAAGTGGTCTCAAAATCTTGTACACTTCGAGTTTTTAGCTGAATTTTTTTGTGCATGCCAAAAAAAATACAAGGATCACATCTAGCAAGTTTGGGACTAAAACTATTTCCGAAAAAACTTTAAAACATCTTGAACCGTAAAAAGTTTCAAAAACCGTAAAAAATGGAAAACGAGTCGTCTTGCCATGGAACTTCACGTGAAGGCTTAAAGGACCATTGTATGAATTTACAAGCCATAAAAATGGCATTTGCACCCACAAATATGAAGATGTGCCTAAACCCACCTACCACCCTATCGATCCACGGCTTGCGCATCCCGTCTCTCTGGCCGACGAAGTGCCCACCCGCCCGTCCGCCCACTCATTTCGTCGGTTGGCTTAGGCATACGGAGTTCATTCCCAGTCTAAGATTGGATAGGACCGAGGGTTACAGCAGCAGGATCAGCAGCATGCAGAGGGGGACCTGACCGATCCTCGGCTTGCGCATCCCGTCCCTCTGGCCGACTGAGCGCCCGCACGCTCGTTTCGTGGGTTGACTTAGGCATACGGAGTTCATTCCCAATCTAAGCATACGGAGTTCATTCAAAGTCTAAGATCAAATCATACCGAGGGTTGCAATAGCACATGTTGGGCTCGGGCATGTGCTGGTGTCGCATTTTTCTTTGCCGAGGCACCATCACCGGAGCATAGCCGGAGAATCTGACCAGCGGCATTGGGGTTTTGGCGATCGGGGGGCCGGGGGGTGTGCGCACATGATGTGCGATGGGTGCTGGTACTTGGCCCTTATATTGGCCCCCTATCCCTCATCAAACCTCAAGAACTCACACCCCCTTAAAGAGCATTTGAGATTTTACAGGTTTGCTGCCAATAGCCATTAAAGTGTCTGAAATGGGGACAATTTTTTCAAATGGCCACCAAATCTTGTACACTTCGAGTTTTTAGCTGAAATTTTTTGTGCACACCAAAAAAAATACATGGATCACGTCTACCAAGTTTGGAGCCAAAACCCCTGCCAAAAAAATTTTAAAAAATCCCAAACTGGAAAAAGTTTTGAAAATCATGAAAAATAAAAAAACGAGTTGTCTTGCCATGAAACTTCACGTGAAGGCTTAAAGGACCATTGTATGAATTTACAAGCCATAAAAATGGCATTGGCATGTAGAAATATGAAGATGTTCGTAAACCCACCTACCACCCTATCGATCCACGGCTTGCACATCCCGTCTCTATAGCCGGCGTAATGCTCGCCTGCCTGCTCGTTTTGTTGGTTGGCTTAGGCATACGGAGTTCATTCCTAGTCCAAGATTAGACCGTTTCGAGGGTTGCGGCAGCAGGATCAACAGCACGCAGAGGGGGACTCGACCGATCCCTGGCTTGCGCATACCGCCCTTCTGGCCGACTGAGTGACCGCATGCTCCTTTCGTGGGTTGACTTAGGCAAACGGAGTTCATTCATAGTCTAAAATTGGACCGGACCAAGGGTTACGATAGCACATGCTGGGCTCGGGCATGTGCTGGTGCCGCACTTTTCTTCATCTGGGCACCATCGCAGGAGCATTGTCGGAGAACCTGACCGACAGCATTAGGGTTTCGACGATCGGGGGGGTCAGGGGGTGTGCGCATATGATGTGCGATGGGTGCTGGTACTTGGCCCTTGTATTGGCCCCCTATCCCCCATCAAACCTCGAGAACTCACACTCCCTTAAAGAGCATTTAAGATTTTACAAGTTTGCTGCCAGTAGCCCTTCAAGTGTCTGAAATGGGGACACTTCTTTCAAATGGTCACAAAATCTTGTACACTTCGCGTTTTTAGCTGAATTGTTTTGTGCATGCCAACAAAAATAGAAAAAACTCCTTCCAAAAAAATTTTAAAAAAATCCCAAACCGTAAAAAGTTTCAAAAATCATGAAAAATAGAAAATGAGTCGTCTTGCCATGAAACTTCACGTGAAGGCTTAAGGGACCATTGTATGAATTTACAAGCCATAAAAATGGCATTGGCATGCAGAAATATGAAGATGTGCCTAAACCCACCTACCACCCTAAGAATCAACGGCTTGTGCATCCCGTCTCTCTGGCCGGCATAGTGCCCGCCTGCCGGCCCTCTCGTTTCGTCGGTTGGCTTAGGCATACAGAATTCATTCCTAGTCTAAGATCAGACTAGACCAAGGGTTGCAGCAGCAGGATCGATAGCACACAGAGGGGGACAGGGCCGATCCCCGGCTTGTGCATCTTGCCCCTCTGGCCGACAGAGCGCCCGCACTCTCGTTTCGTGGGTTGACTTAGACATACGAAGTTGATTCCCAGTCTAAGCATACGGAGTTCATTCCCAATCTAAGATCGAATCGGACCAAGGGTTGCGGCAGCACATGCTGGGCCCAGACAAGTGCTGGTGCTGCATTTTTCTTCTCTGGGGCACCATCACCAGAGCATCACCGGAGAACTTGACCGACGGCATTGGGGTTCCGGCGATCGAGGGGGCCGGGGGGTGTGCGCACATGACGTGTGATGGGTGCTGGTACTTGGCCCTTATATTGGCCCCCTATCCCTCATCAAACATCAAGAACTCACACCCCCTTAAAGAGCATTTGAGATTTTACAGGTTTGCTGCCAGTAGCCATTAAAGTGTCTGAAATGGGGACACCTTTTTCAAATGGTTACAAAATCTTGTACACTTAGAGTTTTTAGCTGAATTTCTTTGTGCATGCCAACAAAAATACAAGGATCATGTCTACCAAGTTGGGGCCAAAAATCCTTTTGAAAAAATTTTAAAAATTCCCGAACCGCAAAAAGTTTCAAAAATCGTGAAAAATAAAAAACGAGTCGTCTTGCCATGAAACTTCACTTGAAGGCTTAAGGGATCATTGTATTAATTTACAAGCCATAAAAATGGCATTGGCATGCAAAAATATGAAGATTTGCCTAAACCCACCTACCACCCTATCAATCCACGGCTTGCGCATCCCGTCTCTCTGGCCGGCGTAGTGCCCGCCCGGCCATCCGCTCGTTTCGTCGGTTGGCTTAGGCATACGGAGTTCATTCCCAGTCTAAGCATATGGAGTTCATTCCCAGCCTAAGATCGGACCGGACCGAGGCTTGCGACAGCACATGCTGGGCTCGGGCATGTGCTGGTGCCGCATTTTTCATCATCGGGGCACCATCGTCGGAGAACCTGATCGGTGGCATTGGGGTTCCGGCGATCGGGGGGCCAAGGGGGTGTGCGCACATGATGTGCGATGGGTGCTGGTAACTGGCCCCTATATTGGCCCCCTATCCCTCATCAAACCTCGAGAACTCACACCCCCGTAAAGAGCATTTGAGATTTTACAGGTTTGCTGCTAGTAGCCATTCAAGTGTCTAAAATGGGGACACTTTTTTCAAATGGTCACAAAATCTTGTACATTTCGAGTTTTTAGTTGAATTTTTTTTTGCATGCCAAAAAAAATACAAGGATCACGTCTACCAAGTTTGGGGTGAAAACTCCTTTCAAAAAAATTTTAAAAAAATCCCAAACCGTAAAAAGTTTTGAAAATCGTGAAAAATAGAAAATGAGTCATCTTGCCATGAAACTTCACGTGAAGGCTTAAGGGACCATTGTATGAATTTACAAGCCATAAAAATGGCATTGGGGTGCAAAAATATAAAGATGAGCCTAAACCCACCTACCACCCTAAGAATCCACGGCTTGCACATCCCGTCTCTCTGGCCGGCGTAGTGTCGGCCCACCTGCCCGCTCATTTCGTCGATTGGCTTAGGCATACGGAGTTCATTCCCAGTCTAAGATCAGAATGGACTGGGGGTTGCACCAGCAGGATCAACAGCACATAGAAGGGGACCCGACCGATCCCCGACTTGCGCATCCCGGCCTTCTGGCCGGCAGAGCGCCCGCACGCTCGTTTCGTGGGTTGACTCAGACATACGGAGTTGATTCCGAGTCTAAGCATACGGAGTTCATTCCCAATCTAAGATCGAATCAGACCGAGGGTTGCGGTAGCACATGCTGGGCTCGGGCAAGTGCTGGTGCTGCATTTTTCTTCGTCGGGGCACCATCACCAGAGCATCACCGGAGAACCTGACCGGCGGCATTGGGGTTCCGGTGATCGAGCGGGCCGAGGGGTGTGCGCAGATGATGTGTGATGGGTGCTGGTGCTTGGCCCTTATATTCGCCCCCTATCCCTCATCAAACCTCGAGAACTCACACCCCCTTAAAGAGCATTTGAGATTTTACAAGTTTGCTGCCAGTAGCCATTGAAGTGTCTGAAATGGGGACACTTTTTTCAAATGGTCACAAAATCTTGTTCACTTCGAGTTTTTAGCTGAATTTTTTTGTGCATGCCAACAAAAATACAAGGATCATGTCTACCAAGTTGGGGCCAAAAATCCTTCCGAAAAAGTTTTAAAAAATCCCGAACCGTAAAAAGTTTCAAAAATCGTGAAAAATAGAAAACGAGTCGTCTTGCCATGAAACTTCACGTGAAGGCTTATGGGATCATTGTATGAATTTACAAGCCATAAAAATGGCATTGGCATGCAGAAATATGAAGATGTGCCCAAACCCACCTACCACCCTATCAATCCACAGCTTGCGCATCTCGTCTCTCTGGCCGGCGTAGTGCCCTCCCGCCCGCCCGCTCGTTTCGTCGGTTGGCTTAGGTATACGGAGTTCATTCCCAGTCTAAGCGTGCGGAGTTCATTCCCAGTCTAAGATCGAACCAGTCCAAGGGTTACGGCAGCACATTCTAGGCTCGGGCATGTGCTGGTGCCACATTTTTCTTCGTCGGGGCACCATTACCAGAGAACATGACCGACGGCATTGGGGTTCCGGCGATCGGGGGGCTGGGGGGGTGTGCGCACATGATGTGGGATGGGTGCTGGTACTTGGCCCTTATATTAGCCCCGTATCCCTCGTCAAACCTCAAGAACTCACACCCCCTTAAAGAGCATTTGAGATTTTACAGGATTGCTGCCCGTAGCCTTTAAAGTGTCTGAAATGGGGACACTTTATTCAAATGGTCACAAAATCTTGTACACTTCAAGTTTTTAGCTGAATTTTTTTGTGCATGTGAAAAAAAATACAAGGATCACGTCTACCAAGTTTGGGGCCAAAACTCCTTCCGAAAAAAATTTAAAAAAATCCCGAACCGCAAAAAGTTTTAAAAATAATGAAAAATAAAAAACGAGTCGTCCTACTATGAAACTTCACGTGAAGGCTTAAGGGACCATTGTATGAATTCACAAGCCATAAAAATGGCATTGGCACATAGAAATATGAAGATGTGCCTGAACCAACCTACCACCCTATCGATCCACGGCTTGCGCATCCCGTCTCTCTGGCCGGTGTAGTGCCCACCCGCCTGCTCATTTCGTCGGTTGGCTTAGGCATACGGAGTTCATTCCCAGTCTAAGATTAGATCAGACTGAGGGTTATGGCAGCAGGATCGGTAGGACATAGAGGGGGACCCGGTCGATCCCCGGCTTGCGCATCCCGCCCCTCTAGCCGACTGAGCGCCCGCACACTCGTTTCATGGGTTGACTTAGGCATACGGAGTTCATTCCCAATCTAAGCATACGAAGTTCATTCCCAGTCTAAGATCAGACGGGATCGAGGGTTGCGACAGCACATGCTAGGCTCGGGAATGTGCTGGTGCCGCATTTTTCTTCGTCGGGGCACCATCGTCGGAGCATCGCTGGAGAACTTGATTAGCGGCATTGGGGTTCTGGCGATCGGGGGGGCCAGGGGGGGTGTGCGCACATGATGTGCGATGGGTGCTGGTACTTGGCCCTTATATTGGGCCCCTATCCCTCATGAAACCTCGAGAACTCACAGCCCCTTAAAGAGCATTTGAGATTTTACAGGTTTGCTGCCAGTAGCCTTTAAAGTGTTTGAAATGGGGACACTTTATTCAAATGGACACAAAATCTTGTACACTTCGAGTTTTTAGCTGAATTTTTTTGTGCATGCAAAAAAAAATACAAGGATCACGTCTACCAAGTTTGGGGCCGAAACTCTTTCTGAAAAAATTTTAAACAATCCCGAACCGTAAAAAGTTTGAAAAATCACGAAAAATAGAAAAGGAGTCGTCTTGCCATGAAACTTCACGTGAAGGCTTAAGGGACCATTGTATGAATTTACAAGCCATAAAAATGGCATTGGCACGTAAAAATATGAAGATTTGCCTAAACCCACCTACCACCGTATCAATCCACGGCTTGCGCATCCCGTCTCTCTGGCCGGCGGAGTGCCCACCCACCTGCGGGCCGCTCGTTTCGTCGGTTGGCTTAGGCATACGGAGTTCGTTCCCAGTCTATGACTGGATCAGATTGACGGTTGCGACAGCAAGATCGACAGCACGTAGAGAGGGACTCGGTCGATCCCCGACTTGCGCATCCCACCCCTCTGGCCGACTGAGCGCCCGCTCGCTCGTTTCATGCGTTGACTTAGGCATACGGAGTTCATTCCCAGTCTAAGCATACAGAGTTCGTTCCCAGCCTAAGATTGGACTGGACCGATGGTTGCGGCAGCACATGCTGGGCTCGAGCATGTGCTGGTGCCGCATTTTTCTTCGTCAGGGCACCATCGTCGGAGCATCGCCGGAGAACCTGACCGGTGGCATTGGGGTTCCGACGATCGGGGGGTCCGAGGGGTGTGTGCGCACATGATGTGTAATGGGTGCTGGTACTTGGCCCTTATATTGGCCCCCTATCCCTCATCAAACCTTGAGAACTCGCACCCCCTTAAAGAGCATTTGAGATTTTACAGGTTTGCTGCCAGTAGCCATTAAAGTGTCTGAAATGGGGACACTTTTTTCGAATGGTCACAAAATCTTGTACACTTCGAGTTTTTAGCTGTATTTTTTTGTGCATGCCAAAAGAAAATACAAGGATCACGTCTACTAAGTTTGGGGTGAAAAATTCTTCCGAAAAAATTTTAAAAAATCTCAAACCGCAAAAAGTTTGAAAAATCGTGAAAAATACAAAACGAGTAGTCTTGCCAAGAAACTTCACGTGAAGGCTTAAGGGACCATTGTATGAATTTACAAGCCATAAAAATGGCATTCTCATGCAAAAATATGAAGATGTGCCTAAACCCACCTACCACCCTATCGATCCATGGCTTGCACATCCCGTCTCTCTGGCCGGCGTAGTGCCCGCTCGCCCGCTCGTTTCGTCGGTTGGCTTAGGCATACGAAGTTCATTCCCAGTCTAAGATCAGACCGGATCAAGGGTTGTGGTAGCAAGATTGGCAACACGCAGAGGGGGACCCGGTCGATCCCCAACTTGCGCATCCCACCCCTCTGGCCGACTGAGCGCCCACACGCTCGTTTCATGGGTTGACTTAGGCATACGGAGTTCATTCCCAGTCTAAGCATATTAAGTCCATTCCCAGTCTAAGATCGGACTGGACCGAGGGTTGCGGCAGCACATGCTAGGCTCGGGCATGTGCTGGTGCCGCATTTTTCTTCGTCGGGGTACCATCGCTGGAGCATCACCAAAGAACCTAATCGACGGCATTGGGGTTCCAGTGATCGGGGGGACCAGGGGGTGTGCGCACATGATGTACGATGGGTGCTGGTACTTGGCCCTTATATTGGCCCCCTATCCCTCATCAAACCTCAAGAACTCACACCCCTTTAAAGAGCATTTGAGATTTTACAGGTTTGCTGCTAGTAGCCATTAAAGTGTCTAGAATGGGGACACTTTTTTCAAATGGTCACAAAATCTTGTACACTTCAAGTTTTTAGCTGAATTTTTATGAGCATCCCAAAGAAAATACAAGGATCACGTCTACCAAGTTTGGGACAAAAAATCCTTCCGAAAAAATTTTAAAAAATCTTGAACCGAAAAAAGTTTCAAAAATCATCAAAAATAGAAAACGAGTCGTCTTGCCATGAAACTTCACGTGAAGGCTTAAGGGACCATCATATGAATTTAAAAGCCATAAACATGGCATTGGCATGCAGAAATATGAAGATGTGCCTAAACCCACCTACCACCCTATCGATCCACGGCTTATGCATCCCGTCTCTCTAGCCAATGTAGTGCCCTCCCGCCCGTTCGTTTCGTCAGTTGGCTTAGGCATACGGAGTTCATTCCCAGTCTAAGATCAGACCAGACCAAGGATTATGGCAGCAGGATTGGTAGCACGTAGAGTGGGACCTGACCGATCGTCGGCTTGCGCCTCCCACCCCTCTGGCCGGCTGAGCGCCCGCATGCTCATTCCATGGGTTGACTTAGGCATACGGAGTTCATTCCCAGTCTAAGCATACGGAGTTCATTCCTAGTCTAAGATCGGATCGGACCGAGGGTTGTGGCAGCACATGCTGGGCTTGGGCATGTGCTGGTGCTGCATTTTTCTTCGCTGGGGCACCATCGCCAGAGCATCATCGAAGAACCTGATCGACCGCATTGGGGTTCCGACGATCGTGGGGGTGTGCACACATGATGTGCGATGGGTGCTGCAACATGGCCCTTATATTGGCCCCCTATCCCTCATCAAACCTTGAGAACTCACACCCCCTTAAAGATCATTTGAGATTTTACAGGTTTGCTGCCAGTAGCCGTTAAAGTGTCTGAAATGGGGACACTTTTTTCAAATGGTCACAAAATCTTGTACACTTTGATTTTTTGGCTTAATTTTTTTATGCATTTCAAAAAAATTACAATGATCACGTCTACCAAGTTTGGGGCAAAAACTCCATCAAAAAAAATTTTAAAAAATCCCGAAACGGAAAAAGTTTCAAAAATCATGAAAAATAGAAAATGAGTCGTCTTGCCATGAAACTTAACGTGAAGGCTTAAGGGAGCATTGTATGAATTTAAAAGCCATAAAAATGGCATTGGCACATAGAAATATGAAGATGTTCCTAAACCCACATTCCACCCTATCGATCCACGGCTTGCGCATCCCGTCTCTTTGGCCGGCGTAGTGCCCGCCTGCCCGCTTGTTTCGTCTGTTGGCTTAGGCATATCGAGTTCATTCCCAATCTAAGATTGGACCAGACCGAGGGTTGCGGTAGCAGGATCACAGCACGCAGAGGGGGACCCGATCGATCCCCAGCTTGCGCATCCAGCCACTCTGGCCGGCTGAGCGCCCGCACGCTCGTTTTGTGGGTTGACTTAGGCAAACAAAGTTCATTTCCAGTCTAAGCATACAGAGTTCATTCCCAGTCTAAGATCAGACTGGACCAAGGGTTGCGGTTGCACATGCTGGGCTCGAGCATGTGCTGGTGCCGCATTTTTCTTCATCGGGGCACCATCGTCGGAGAACCTGATCGGCGGCATTGGGGTTCCGGCGATCGGGGGGGCCGGGGGGTGTGCGCACATGATGTGCGATGGGTGCTGGTACTTGGCCCTTATATTGGCCCCCTATCCCTCATCAAACCTCGAGAACTCACACCCCCTTAAAGAGCATTTGAGATTTTACAAGTTTGCTGGCAGTAGCCATTACAGTGTCTGAAATGGGGACACTTTTTTCAAATGGTCACAAAATCTTGTACACTTCAAGTTTTTAGCTGAATTTTTTCTTTTGCATGCCAACAAAAATACAAGGATCACGTCTACCAAGTTTGGGGTCAAAACTCCTTCCGAAAAAATTTTAAAAAATCCCGAACCGTAAAAAGTTTTGAAAATCGTGAAAAATAGAAAATGAGTCGTCTTGCCATGAAACTTCACATGAAGGCTTAGGCATACGGAGTTCATTCCCAGTCTAAGATCAAACCGGACCGAGGGTTGTGACAGCACATGCTGGGTTCGACCATGTGCCGGTGCCGTATTTTTATTCGTCGGGGCATCATCACCGGAGCGTTGCCGGAGAACCTGACCTACGGCATTGGGGTTCCGGCGATCGGGGGTGCCGGGGGTGTGCGCGCACATGATGTGCGATGAGTGCTGGTACTTGGCCCTTATATTGGCCCCCTATCCCTCATCAAACCTCGAGAACTCACACCCCCTTAAAGAGCATTTGAGATTTTACAGGTTTGCTACCAGTAGCCATTAAAGTGACTGAAATGAGGACACTTTTTTCAAATGGTCACAAAATCTTGTACATTTTGAGTTTTTAGCTAAATTTTTTATGCATGCCAGCAAAAATACAAGGATCACAACTACCAAGTTTGGGGCCAAAACTCCTTCCGAAAAAATTTTAAAAAATCCTGAACCGCAGAAAGTTTCAAAAATCGTGGAAAATAGAAAACGAGTTGTCTTGCCATGAAACTTCACGTGAAGGCTCAAGGGGCCATTGTATGAATTTACAAGCCATAAAAATGGCATTGGCATGCAGAAATATGAATATGTGCCTAAACCCACCTACCACACTATCGATCCATGGCTTGCGCATCCCGTCTCTCTGGCCGACGTAGTGCCCGCCCTCCCGCCCCCCCGCTTGTTTCGTCCGTTGGCTTAGGCATACGAAGTTCATTTCCAGTCTAAGATCAGATCGGACCATGGGTTACAACAGCAGGATCGGTAGCATGCAGAGGGGGACCCGGCCGATCCCCGACTTACGCATCGCGACCCTCTGGCTGGCTGAGCACCCGCATGCTCATTTCGTGGGTTGACTTAAGCATACTGAGTTGATTCCCAGTCTAAGCATACAGAGTTCATTCCCAGTCTAAGCATACGAAGTTCATCTCCAGTCTAAGATCGGATAGGACCGAGGGTTGCGGTAGCACATACTGGGCTTGGGCATGTGCTGGTGATGCATTTTTCTTCCCTGGGGCACCATCGCTGGAGCATCACCAGAGAACCTGACCGACGGTATTGGGGTTCTGACGATCGGGGGGGCCGGGGGGTGTGCGCACATGATGTGCGATTTGTGCTGGTACTTGGCCCTTATATTGGCCCCCTATCCCTCATCAAACCTCGAGAACTCACACCCCCTTAAAGAGTATTTGAGATTTTACAGGTTTGCTGCCAGTAGCCATTAAAGTGTTTAAAATTGGGACATTTTTTTCAAATGGTTACAAAATCTTGTACACTTCGAGTTTTTAGCTGAATGTTTTTATGCATACCATAAAAAATACAAGGATCATGTCTACCAAGTTTGGGGCCAAAACTCATTCCGAAAAAATTTTAAAAATCCCGAACCACAAAAAGTTTTGAAAATCATTAAAAATAGAAAACGAGTCGTCTTGCCATGAAACTTCACATGAAGGCTTAAGGGACTATTGTATGAATTTACAAGCCATAAAAATGGCATTGGCATGTAGAAATATGAAGATGTGCCTAAACCCACCTACCACCCTATCGATCCACGGCTTGCGCATCCCGTCTCTTTCGTCGACGTAGTGCCCACCCGCCTGCCCGCCCGCTCGTTTCGTCGGTTGGCTTAGGCATGGGGACACCTTTTTCAAATGGCCATAAAATCTTGTACACATCTCTGGCCGGTGTAGTGCCCGCACGCCCGTCTACCCGCTCGTTTCGTCGGTTGGCTTAGGCATACGGAGTTCATTCCCAGACCAAGATCAGACCGGATCGAGGGCTGCTACAGCAGGATCAGCAGTACGTAGAGGGGAACCGATCGATCCCCGACTTGCGCATCCCGCCCTTCTGGCCGACTAAGCGCTCGCACACTCGTTTTGTGGGTTGACTTAAGCATACGAAGTTCATTCCCAATCTAAGATCGGATCGGACCAAGGGTTGCAGCAACACATGCTGGGCTCGGGCATGTGCTGGTGCCGCATTTTTCTTCACCGGGGCACCATCACTGGAGCATCACCAGAGAACCTGACTGGTGGTATTGGGGTTCTGACAATCGGGGGGGCCGGGGGATGTGCGCACATGGTGTGCGATGGGTGCTGGTACTTGGCCCTTATAATTGCCCCCTATCCCTCATCGGACCTCGAGAACCCACACCCCCTTAAGGAGCATTTGAGATTTTACAGGTTTGCTGCCAGTAGCCATTAAAGTGTCTAAAATGGGGAAACTTTTTTCAAATGATCAAAAAATCTTGTACACTTCGAGTTTTTAGCTGAATTTTTTTATGCTTGCCAACAAAAATACAAGGATCACGTCTACCAAGTTTGGGGCCAAAACTCCTTTCAAAAAAATTTTAAAAAATCCCGAACCGTAAAAAGTTTTAAAAATCATGAAAAATAGAAAAGGAGTCGTCTTGCCATGAAACTTAATGTGAAGCCTTAAAGGACCATTGTATGAATTTACAAGCCATAAAAATGGCATTGGCATGCAGAAATATGAAGATGTGCCTAAACCCACCTGCCGCCCTATCGATCCACGACTTGCGCATCTCGTCTCTCTGGCAGCCGTAGTGCTCGCATGCCCGCCCGCCCTCTCGTTTCGTCGGTTGAATTAGGCATACGGAGTTCATTACCAGACCAAGATTGGACCAGACCGAGGGCTATTGTAGCAGGATCGGCAGCTTGTAGAGGGGGACCCGATCGATCCCCGGCTTGCGTATCCCGCCCCTCTGGCAGGCTGAGCGCCCGCACGCTCGTTTTGTGGGTTGACTTAAGCATACGGAGTTCATTCCCAGTCTAAGCATATGGAGTTCATTCTCAGTCTAAGATCGGATCGGACCAAGGGTTGCAGCAACACATGCTGGGCTCGAGCATGTGCTGGTGCCGCATTTTTCTTCGTCGGGGCACAATCGCCAAAGCATCACCGAAGAACCTGACCGGCGGCATTGGGGTTCTAGCGATCGAGGGGGCCGGGGGGTGTGCGCACATGGTGTACGATGGGTGCTGGTACTTGGCCCTTATATTGGCCCCCTATCCCTCATCGAACCTCGAGAACTCACACCCCCTTAAAGAGCATTTGAGATTTTACAGGTTTGCTGCCAGTAGCCATTAAAGTGCCTGACATGGGGACACTTTTTTAAAATGGTAAAAAAATCTTGCACACTTCGAGTTTTTAGCTGAATTGTTTTATGCATGCCAACAAAAATACAAGGATCATGTCTACCATGTTTGGGGCCAAAACTCCTTTCAAAAAAATTTTAAAAAATCTCGAACCAAAAAAGTTTTGAAAATCGTGAAAAATAGAAAAGGAGTCGTCTTGCCATTAAACTTAACGTGAAGGCTTAAGGGACCATTGTATGAATTTACAAGCCATAAAAATGGCATTGGCACGCAGAAATATGAAGATGTGCCTAAACCCACCTACCACCCTATCGATTCACGGCTTGCGCATCCCGTCTCTCTGGTTGGTGTAGTGCCCGCCCGCCCGCTCGTTTCGTCGGTTGGCTTAGGCATACGGAGTTCATTCCCAGTCTAAGATTAGACCGGATTGAGGGTTCCGGCGACAGGATTGGCAGCACACAGAGGGGGACTCGGCCGATCCCCGGCTTGCGTATCCTGCCGCTTTGGTCGGTTGAGTGCCCACACGCTCGTTTTGTGGGTTGACTTAGGCATACGGAGTTCATTCCCAGTGTAAGCATACGGAGTTCATTACCAGTCTAAGATCGGACCGGACCAAGGGTTGCGGCAGCACATGCTAGGCTTGGGCATGTGTTGGTGCCATATTTTTCTTTGCCGAAGCATCGCCGGAGAACCTGACCGACGGCATTGGGGTTCCGGCGATCGGGCGGGCCGGGGGGTGTGCGCACAGGATGTGCGATGGGTGCTGGTACTTGGCCCTTATATTGGCCCCCTATCCCTCATCAAACCTCAAGAACTCACACCTCCATAAAGAGCACTTGAGATTTTGCAGGTTTGCTACCAATAACCATTAAAGTGTCTAAAATGGGGACATTTTTTTCAAATGGTCACAAAATCTTGTACACTTCGAGTTTTTAGCTGAATTTTTTTGTACATGCCAGAAAAAATACAGGGATCATGTCTACCAACTTCGGGGCCAAAACTCCTTCCGAAAAAATTTTAAAAAATCCCGAATCGCAAAAAATTTCAAAAATCATGAAAAATAGAAAACGAGTCATCTTGCCATGAAACTTCACGTGAAGGCTTAAGGGATGATTGTATCAATTTACAAGCCATAAAAATGGCATTGGCACATAGAAATATGAAGATGTGCCTAAACCCACCTACCACCCTATCGATCCACGGCTTTCGCATCCCGTCTCTTTCGTCGACGTAGTGCCCACCCGCCTGCCCGCCCGCTCGTTTCGTCGGTTGGCTTAGGCATACGGAGTTCATTCCCAGTCTAAGATCGAACTGGATTGAGGGTTGCAGCAGCAAGATCAGCAGCACGCAAAGGGGGACTCGGTCGATCCCCGGCTTGCGCATCCCGCCCTTCGGGCCGGTTGACTGCCTGCATGCTCGTTTCATAGGTTGACTTAGTTATACGGAGTTTATTCCCAATCTAAGATCGGCCCAGACTGAGGGTTGCGACAGCACATACTGGGCTTGAGCATGTGCTGGTGCCGTATTTTTCTTCGTCGTGGCACCATTGTCGGAGCATCGTCAGAGAACCTTACCGGCGGCATTGCGGTTCTGGCGATCGGGGGGTTCGAGGGGGTGTGCGCACATGATGTGCAATGCGTGCTGGTACTTGGCCCTTATATTGGCCCCCTATCCCTCATCAAACCTCGAGAACTCACACCCCCTTAAAGAGCATTTGAGATTTTACAGGTTTGCTACCAGTAGCCATTAAAGTGTCTGAAAAGGGGACACTTTTTTCAAATGGTCACAAAATCTTGTACACTTCTAGTTTTTAGATGAATTTTTCTTTGTATGCCAAAAAAAATACAAGGATCACGTCTACTAAGTTTGGGGCCAAAACTCCTGCCGAAAAAATTTTAAAAAATCCCGAACCGCAAAAAGTTTCAAAAATCGTGAAAAATAGAAAATGAGTCGTCTTGCCATGAAACTTCACGTGAAGGCTTAAGGGACCATTGTATGAATTTACAAGCCATAAAAATGGCATTGGCACGTAGAAATATGAAGATGTACCTAAACCCAGCTACCACCCTATCGATCCACGGCTTGCGCATACCCCGCCCCCCCGCTCGTTTCGTCGGTGGGCTTAGGCATACGGAGTTCATTCCCAGTCTAAGATCGGACCAAACTGAGGGTCGCGGCAGCAGGATCGACAGCACACAGAGGGGGACCCGATCGATCCCCGGCTTACGCATCCTGCCTCTCTGGTCGGTTGAGCGCCCGTACGCTCGTTTCGTGGGTTGACTTAGGCATACGGAGTTCATTCCCAGTCTAAGGTCGGACTGGACCGAGGGTTGCGGCAGCACATGCTGGGCTCGGGCATGTACTGGTCCCGCATTTTTCTTCGTCGGGGCACCATCGTCGGAGCATTGTCGGAGAACCTGACCGGCGGCATTGGGGTTCCGACGATCGGGGGCCCGGGGAGGGTGTGCGCACATGATGTGTGATGGGTGCTGGTACATGGCCCTTATATTTACCCCCTATGCCTCGTGAAACCTCGAGAACTCACACCCCCTTAAAAAGCATTTGAGATTTTATAGGTTTGCTGCTAGTAGACATTAAAGTGTCTGAAATGGGGACACTTTTTTCAAATGGTCACAAAATCTTTTACACTTCGAGTTTTTAGCTGAATTTTTCTGTGCATCCCAAAAAAAAAAGAAGGATCACGTCTACCAGGTTTGGGGCCAAAACTCCTTCCGAAAAAATTTTAAAAAATCCCAAACCGTAAAAAGTTTTAAAGATCATGAAAAATAGAAAACGAGTCGTCTTGCCATAAAACTTCATGTGAAGGCTTAATGGACCATTGTATGAATTTACAAGCCATAAAAATGGCATTGGCATGTAGAAATATGAAGATGTACCTAAACCCACCTACCACCCTATCGATCCTCGACTTGCGCATCCCGTCTCTCTGGCCGGCGTAGTGCCCATACCCCGTCCCCCCCGCTCGTTTCGTCGGTTGGCTTAGGCATACGGAGTTCATTCCCAGTTTAAGATAAGACCAAACTGAGGGTTGCGGTAGCAGGATTGACAACACGCAGAGGGGGACCCGGCCGATCCTCGGCTTCCGCATCCCGCCCCTCTGGCCGGCTGAGCGCCCGCACGCTCATTTTGTGGGTTGACTAAGGCATATGGAGTTCGTTCCTAGTCTAAGGTCGGACTGGTCCGAGGGTTGTGGCAGCACATGCTGGGCTCGAGCATGTGCTGTGCTGTATTTTTCTTCGTCGGGGCATCATCGGCAGAGCATCGCCGGAGAACCTGACCGACGGCATTGGGGTTCTGACGATCGGGGGCCCGGGGGGGTGTGCGCACAGGATGTGTGATGGGTGCTGGTACATAGCCCTTATGTTTGCCCCCTATGCCTCGTCAAACCTCGAGAACTCACACCCCCTTAAAGAGCATTTGAGATTTTATAGGTTTGCTGCCAGTAGCCATTAAAGTGTCTGAAATGGGGACACTTTTTTCAAATGGTCACAAAATCTTGTACACTTCGAGTTTTTAGCTGAATTTTTCTGTGCATCGAAAAAAAATACAAGGATCACGTCTACCAGGTTTGGGGCCTTCCGAAAAAATTTTAAAAAATCCCGAACCGCAAAAAGTTTCAAAAATCATGAAAAATAGAAAACGAGTCGTCTTGCCATAAAACTTCATGTGAAGGCTTAAGGGACCATTGTATGAATTTACAAGCCATAAAAATGGCATTGGCACGTAGAAATATGAAGATGTACCTAAACCCACCTGCCACCCTATCAATCCTCGACTTGCGCATCCCGTCTCTCTGGCCGGTGTAGTGCCCATACCCCGCCCCCCCGCTCGTTTCGTCGGTTGGCTTAGGCATACGGAGTTCATGCCCAGTCTAAGATCGGACCAAACTGAGGGTTGTGGTAGTAGGATCGACAGCACACAGTGGGGGACCCGACTGATCCTCGGCTTCCGCATCCCACCCCTCTGGCCGGCTGAGCGCCCGCACGCTCGTTTCATGGGTTGACTTAGGCATACGGAGTTCATTCCCAATCTAAACATACGGAGTTCATTCCCTGTCTAAGATCGGACCGGACCGAGGGTTACGGTAGAACATACTGGGCTCGAGCATGTGCTGGTGCCGCATTTTTCTTCGTCGGGGAACCATCGTCGGAGCATCGCCGGAGAACTTGACTGGGGGCATTAAAGTTCCGACGATCGGGGGCCCGGGGGGGTGTACGCACATGATCTGCAATGGGTGCTGGTACTTGGCCCTTATATTGGCCCCTTATCCCTCATCAAACCTCGAGAACTCACACCCCCTTAAAGAGCATTTGAGATTTTACAGGTTTGCTGCCAGTAGCCATTAAAGTGTCTGAAATGGGGACACTTTTTTCAAATGGTCACAAAATCTTGTACACTTCGACTTTTTAGCTGAATTTTTCTGTGCATGCCAAAAAAAATACAAGGATAACGTCTACTAAGTTTGGGGCCAAAACGCCTTCCGAAAAAATTTTAAAAAATCCCGAATCGTAAAAAGTTTCAAAATTTGTGAAAAATAGAAAACCAGTCGTCTTGCCTTGAAACTTCACGTGAAGGCTTAAGGGACCATTGTATGAATTTACAAGCCATAAAATGGCATTGGCACACAGAAATATGAAGATGTACCTAAACCCACCTACCACCCTATCGATCCATGGCTTGCGCATCCCGTCTCTCTGGCCGACGTAGTGCCCGCCCGCCCGCCTGCCCGCCTGCCCGCTCGTTTCATTAGTTGGCTTAGGCATACGGAGTTCATTCCTAGTCTAAGATTTGATCGGACCGAGGGTTACGGCAGCAGGATCAGCAGCACGCAGAGGGGTACCTGGCCGATCCTTGACTTGCACATCCCGTCCCTCTGGCCGGTTGAGCGCCCGCACGCACATTTCGTGGGTTTTAGGCATACGGAGTTCATTCCCAGTCTAACATTGGACCGGACCGAGGGTTGCGGCAACACATGCTGGGCTCAGGGTATGTGTTGGTGCCACATTTTTCTTCGCCGGGGCACCATCGCCGGAGCATCGACGGAGAACTTGACATACGGCATTAGGGTTCCGGCGATCGAGGGGCCATGGGGGGTGTACGTACATGATGTGCGATGGGTGCTGGTACTTGGCCCTTATATTGGCCCCCTATCCCTCATCAAACCTCGAAAACTCAGACCCCCTTAAAGAGCATTTGAGATTTTACAGGTTTGCTGCCAATAGCCATTAAAGTGTCTGAAATGGGGACACTTTTTTCAAATGGTCACAAAATCTTGTACACTTCGAGTTTTTAGCTGAATCTTTTTGTGCATGCCAACAAAAATACAAGGATCACGTATACCAAGCTTGGGACCAAAAATCCTTCCGAAAAAATCTTAAAAAATCCCGAACCACAAAAAGTTTCAAAAATCGTGAAAAATAGAAAACGAGTCTTCTTGCCATGAAACTTCACGTGAAGGCTTAAGGGATCATTGTATGAATTTACAAGGCATAAAAATGGTATTGGCATGCAGAAATATGAAGATGTGCCTAAACCCACCTACCACCCTATCGATCCACGGCTTGCGCATCCCGTCTCTCTAGCCAGCGTAGTGCCCCCCTGCCCGCCTACTTGTTTCGTCAGTTGGCTTAGGCATACGGAGTTCATTTCTAGTCAAAGATTGGACCGAAATGAGTGTTGCCATAGTAGGATTGGCGGCACGCAGAGGAGGACCCGATCGATCCTCGGCTTACTCATCCTGCCCCTTTGGCCCGCTGAGCGCCCGCACGCTCGTTTCGTGGGTTGACTTAGGCATACGGAGTTCATTCCCAGTCTAAGCATAGAGAGTTCATTCCCAATCTAAGATCGGACCAGATCGAGGGTTGCGGCAGCACATGCTGGGCTCGGGTATGTGCTGGTGCCACATTTTTCTTCATCGGGGCACCATCGTCGGAGCATCATCGAAGAACCTGATCGGCAGCATTGGGGTTCTAGCAATCGGGGGGCTGGGGGGGTGTGCGCACATGATGTGTGATGGGTGCTGGTACTTGGCCCTTATATTGGCCCCCTATCCCTCATCAAACCTTGAGAACTCACACCCCCTTAAAGAGCATTTGAGATTTTACAAGTTTGCTGCCAGTAGCCATTAAAGTGTCTGGAATGGGGACACTTTTTTCAAATGGTCACAAAATCTTGTATACTTCGAGTTTTGAGCTGAATGTTTTTGTCCATGCCAACAAAAATACAAGGATCATGTCTACCAAGTTTATGGCCAATAATCCTTCCCAAAAAATTTTAAAAAATCCCGAACCGTAAAAGGTTTCAAAAATTATGAAAAATAAAAAATGAGTCGTCTTGCCACGAAACTTCACGTGAAGGCTTAAGAGAACATTGTATGAATTTACAAGCCATAAAAATGGCATTGGCATGCAAAAATATGAAGATGTGCCTAAACCCACCTACCACCCTATCTATCCACGGCTTGCGCATCCCGTCTCTCTGGCCGACGTAGTGCCTGCCCGCCCGCCCGCCCGTCCGCCCGCTTGTTTCATCGGTTGGCATAGGCATACGGAGTTCATTCCCAGTCTAAGATCAGACCGGACCAAGGGTTGCGGTAGCAGGATTGGCAGCACGGAGAGGGGGACCCGATCGATCCTTGGCTTGCGCATTCTGCCCCTCTTGACGGTTGAGCGCCCGCACGCTCGTTTCGTGGGTTGACTTAGGCATACGGAGTTCATTCCCAGTCAAAGCATACGGAGTTCCTTCCCAGTCTAAGATTGGACCAGACCGGGGATTGCGGCAGCACATGCTGGGCTCGAGCATATGCTGGTGCCGGATTTTTCTTCACCGGGGCACCATCATCGGAGCATCGTCGGAGAACCTGACCGGCGGCATTGGGGTTCCGACGATCGAGGGGGCCGGGGGGGGTGTGCACACATGATGTGCGATGGGTGCTGGTACTTGGCCCTTATATTGGCCCCTTATCCCTCATCAAACCTCGAGAACTCACACCCCCTTAAAGAGCATTTGAGATTTTATAGGTTTGCTACCAGTAGCAATTAAAGTGTCTGAAATGGGGACACTTTTTTCAAATGGTCACAAAATCTTGTACACTTAGAGTTTTTAGCTGAAATTTTTTATGCATGCCAAAAAAAATACAAGGATCACGTCTACCACGTTTGGGGCCAAAACTCCTTCTGAAAAAATTTTAAAAAATCTCGAACCGTAAAAAGTTTTAAAAATCATGAAAAATAGAAAACGAGTCGTCTTGCCATGAAACTTCACGTGAAGGCCTAAGGGACCATTGTATGAATTTACAAGCCATAAAATTGGCATTGGCACATAGAAATATGAAGATGTGCCTAAACCCACCTACCACCCTATCGATCCACGGCTTGCTTATCCCGTCTCTCTAGCCGGTGTAGTGCCCGCCCACCCGCCCGCTCGTTTGGTCAGTCGGCTTAGGCATACGGAGTTCATTCCGAGTCTAAGATCAGACCGGACTGAGGGTTGCAGCAGCAAGATCGGTAGCACGCAGAGGGGGACTCGACCGATTCCTGACTTGCACATCCCACCCCTTTGACTGGCTGAGCACCCACACGCCCGTTTCGTGGGTTGACTTAGGCATATGAGTTCATTCCCAATCTAAGCATACGGAGTTCATTCACAGTCTAAGATCGGACCGAACCGAGGGTTACGATAGCACAAGCTGGGCTCGGGCATGTGCTGGTGCCATATTTTTGTCCACCGGGGCACCATCGTCGGAGAACCTGACCGGCGGCATTAGGGTTCTGACGACCGGGGGGCCGGGGGGTGTGCGCACATGATGTGCAATGGGTGCTGGTACTTGGCCCTTATATTGGCCCACTATCCCTCATCAAACCTCAAGAACTCACACCCCCTTAAAGAGCATTTGAGATTTTACAGGTTTGCTGCCAGTAGCCATTAAAATGCCTAAATTGGGGACACTTTTTTCAAATGGTCACAAAATCTTGTACACATCGAGTTTTTAGCTGAATTTTTTTGTGCAAGCCAAAAAAAATACAAGGATCATGGCTACCAAGTTTGGGGCCAAAACTCCTTCCGAAAAAATTTTAAAAAATCCCAAACCGTAAGAAGTTTTGAAAATCGTGAAAAATAGAAAACGAGTCGTCTTGCCATGAAAACTTCACGTGAAGGCTTACAGGACCACTGTATGAATTTACAAGCCATAAAAATGGCATTGGCATGCAGAAATATGAAGATGTGCCTAAACCCACCTACCACCCTATCGATCCACGGCTTGCGCATCCCGTCTCTTTGGCCGGCGTAGTGCCCGCCCACCCATCCGCTCGTTTCGCCGGTCGGCTTAGGCATACGGATTCATTCCCAGTCTAAGATCTGACCAGACTGAGGGTTGTGATAGCAGGATCGACAACACACAGAGAGGGACCTGGCTGATCCCCGGCTTGCGCATCCCGCCCCTCTGGTCGGCTGAGCGCCCGCACGCTCGTTTCGTGGGTTGACTTAGGCATACGGAGTTCATTCCTAGTCTAAGCATACGGAGTTCATTCCCAGTCTAAGATCGGACTAGACCGAGGGTTGCGACAGCACATGCTGGGCTTGAGCATGTGCTGGTGCCGTATTTTTCTTCACCGGGCCACCATCGTCGGAGCATCGTCGAAAAACCTGACCGATGGCGTTGGGGTTCTGGCGATCGGGGGGCCGGGGGGGTGTGCGCACATGATGTGCGATGGGTGCTAGTACTTGGCCCTTATATTGGCCCCCTATCCCTCATCAAACCTCGAGAACTCACACCCCCTTAAAGAGCATTTGAGATTTTACAGGTTTGCTGCCAGTAGCCATTAAAGTGTCTGAAATGGGACACTTTTTTAAATGGTCACAAAATCTTGTACACTTCGAATTTTTAGCTGAATTTTTTTTTGCATGCCAACAAAAATACAAGGATCACGTCTACCAAGTTTGGGGCCAAAACTCAAGTTTGGGGCCAAAACTCCTTCCGAAAAGATTTTAAAAAATCCCAAACCGTAAAAAGTTTCAAAAATCATGAAAAATAGAAAACGAGTCGTCTTGCCATGAAACTTCACGTGAAGGCTTAAGGGACCACTGTATGAATTTACAAGCCTTAAAAATGGCATTGGCATGAAGAAATATGAAGATGTGCCTAAACTCACCTACCACCCTATCGATCCACGGCTTGTGCTTCCTGTCTATCTGCCCGGCGTAGTGCCCGCCCACCCGCCCGCCCGCTCGTTTCGTCGGTTGGCTTTGGTATACGGAGTTCATTCCCAGTCTAAGATTGGACCAGACCGAGGGTTACAGTAGGAGGATCGGTAGCACGCAGAGGGGGACCCAATCGATCCTCGGCTTGCTCATCCTACCCCTCTGGCCGGCTGAGTGCCCGCACGCTCGTTTCGTGGGTTGACTTAGGCATACGTAGTTCATTCCCAGTCTAAGCATAGGGAGTTCATTCCCAGTCTAAGATCAGACCAGACTGATGGTTGCGGCAGCACATGCTGGGCTCGGGCATGTGCTGGTGCCGTATTTTTCTTCGTCGGGGCACCATCGCCAGAGCATCGCTGGAGAACTTAACCGGTGGCATTGGGGTTCCGGCGATCGGGGGGACCGGGGGGGTGTACGAACATGATGTGAGATGGGTGCCGGTATTTGGCCTTTATATTGGCCCTCTATCCCTTATCAAACCCGGAGAACTCACACCCTCTTAAAGACCATTTGAGATTTTACACCGTTTGCTTCCAGTAGCCATTAAAGTGTCTTAAATGTAGACACTTTTTTCAAATGGTCACAAAATCTTGTACACTTTGAGTTTTTAGCTGAATTTTGTTGTGCATGCCAAAAAAAATACAATGATCACGTCTACCAAGTTTGGGGCCAAAACTCCTTCCGAAAAAATTTTAAAAAATCCCAAACCGTAAAAAGTTTCAAAAATCATGAAAAATTGAAAATGAGTCGTCTTGCCATGAAACTTCACGTGAAGGCTTAAGGGATCATTGTATGAATTTACAAGCCATAAAAATGGCATTGCCACACAAAAATATGAAGATGTGCCTAAACCCACCTACCACCCTATCGATCCACAGTTTGCGCATCCCGTCTCTCTGGTCGGCGTAGTGCCCGCCCGCCCGCCCGCTGGTTTCATCGGTTGGCTTAGGCATACGGAGTTCAATCTCAGTCTAAGATTGGATCGGAACAAGGGTCACGGCAGCAGGATCGGCAACACGCAATGGGGGACCTGGTCAATCCCCGGCTTGCGCATCCCACCCCTCTAGCCGGCTGAGCACCCGCACGCTCGTTTCGTTGGTTGACTTACGCATACAGAGTTCATTTCCAGCTTAAGCATACGGAGTTCATTCCTAGTCTAAGATCGAACCGGACCGAGGGTAATGGCAGCACATGCTGGGCTCGGGCATGTGCTGGTGCCGCATTTTTCTTCGCCGGGGCACCATCGCCGGAGCATCGCCGGAGAACCTGATCGACAGCATTGGGGTTCCGGCGATCGGGGGGGCCGGGGGGTGTGCGCACATGATGTGAGATGGGTGCTGGTACTTGGCCCTTATATTGGCCTCCTATCCCTCATCAAACCTCGAGAACTCATACCCCCTTAAAGAGCATTTGAGATTTTACAAGTTTGCTGCCAGTACCCATTAAAGTGTCTGAAATCGGGACACTTTTTTCAAATGGTCACAAAATCTTGTACATTTTAAGTTTTTAGCTGAATTTTTTTTTGCATGCCAACAAAAATACAAGGATCACGACTACCAAGTTTGGGGCCAAAACCCCTTCCGAAAAAATTTTAAAAAATCCCGAACCGTAAAAAGTTTCAAAAATCATGAAAAATAGAAAACCAGTTGTCTTGCCAAGAAACTTCACGTGAAGGCTTTAGGGACCATTGTATGAATTTACAAGCCATAAAAATGGCATTGGCACGCAGAAATATGAAGATGTTCCTAAACCCACCTACCACCCTATCGATCCAGGGCTTACGCATCCCATCTCTCTGGCCGGCGTAGTGCCCGCCCGCCCGTCCACCCGCTCGTTTCATCGGTTGGCTTAGGCATACGAAGTTCATTCCCAGTCTAAGATTGGACCAGACCGAGGGTTGTGGCAGCAAGATCGATAGCATACAAAGTGGGACCCGATTGATCCCTGGCTTGCACATCCTGCCCCTCTGCCCGACTGAGCGCCCGTACGCTCGTTTCGTGGGTTGACATAGGCATACAGAGTTCATTCCCAGTCTAAGCATACAAAGTTTGTTCACAACTGAAGATCAGATCGGACTGAGGGTTGCGACAGCAGATGCTGGGCTCGGGCATGTGCTGGTGCCGCATTTTTCTTCGCTGGGGCACCATCGTCGGAGCACCGTCGGAGAACCTGATCGGCGACAGTGGGGTTCCGGTGATCGGGGGGGCTGGGGGGTGTACGTTGATGATGTACGATGGGTGCTGGTAGTTGGCCCTTATATTGGCCCCCTATCACTCATCAAACCTCGAGAACTCGCACCCCCTTAAAGAGCATCTGAGATTTTATAGGTTTGCTGCCAATAGCCAATAAAGTGTTTGAAATGGGGACACTTCTTTCAAATGGTCACAAAATCTTGTACACTTTGAGTTTTTAGCTGAATTTTTTTGTGCATGCCAACAAAATATAAGGATCACGTCTACCAAGTTTGGGGCCAAAACTCTTTCCGAAAAATTTTTAAAAAATCACGAACCGTAAAAAGTTTTCAAAATCATGAAAAATGGAAAACGAGTCATCTTGCCATGAAACTTCACGTGAAGGCTTAAAGGACCATTGTATGAATTTACAAGCCATAAAAATGGCATTGGCACGTAGAAATATGAAGATGTGCCTAAACCAACCTACCACCCTATCGATCCATGGCTTACGCATCCGTCTCTCTGGCCGGCATAGTGCCCGCCCACCCGTTCGTTTCGTCGGTTGGCTTAGGCGTACGGAGTTCATTCCCAGTCTAAGATCAGACCGAATCGAGGGTTACGGCAGCTGGATCGGTAGCACGCAGAGGGGGACCCGATCTATCCCCGGCTTGCGCATCCCACCCCTCTGGCCGGCTGAGCGCCCGCACGCTTGTTCCATGGGTTGACTTAGGCATACGCAGTTCATTCCCAGTCTAAGCATACAGAGTTCATTCCCAGTCTAAGAGTGGACCAGACCGAGGGTTACGACAGCACATGTTGGGCTCAGGCATGTGCTGGTGCCGTATTTTTCTTCGTCGGGGCAACATCGTCGGAGCATCGTCGAAGAACCGAATCGACGGCGTTGGGGTTTCGACGATCGAGGGGGCCGTGGGGGGTGTGCGCACATGATGTGCGATGGGTGTTGGTACTTGCCCTTATATTGGTCCCCTATCCCTCAACAAACCTCGAGAACTCACACCCCCTTAAAGAGCATTTGAGATTTTACAGGTTTACTGCCAGTAGCCATTTAAGTGTCTGAAATGGGGACAATTTTTTCAAATGGTCACAAAATCATGTACACTTTGAGTTTTTAGCTGAATTTTTTTGTGCATGCCAAAAAAAATACAAGGATCACGTCTACCAAGTTTGGGGCCAAAACCCCTTCCAAAAAAATTTTCAAAAATCTCGAACCGTAAAAAGTTTCGAAAATCATGAAAAATAAAAAATGAGTCTAAGATCGAAACGGACCGAGGGTTGCGGCAACACATGCTGGGCTTGGGCATGTGCTGGTGTCGTATTTTTCTTTGTCGGGGCACCATCACCGGAGCATCACCGGGGAACCTAACCGACGGCATTGGGGTTCCGGCGATCGGGGGGCCCGGGTGGGTTTGCGCACATGATGTGCAATGGGTGCTGGTACTTGGCCCTTATATTGGCCCCCTATCCCTCATCAAACCTCGAGAACTCACACCCCCTTAAAGAGCATTTGGGATTTTACAGGTTTGCTGCCAGTAGCCAATAAAGTGTCTTAAATGGGGACACTTTTTCAAATGGTCACAAAATCTTGTACACTTCGAGTTTTTAGCTGAATTTTTTTTTTGCATGCCAACAACATAAAAGGATGACGTCTACCAAGTTTGGGGCCAAAACTCCTTCCAAAAAAATTTTAAAAAATATCGAACCGAAAAAATTTTTCAAAATCATGAAAAATAAAAAACGAGTCGTCTTGCCATGAAACTTCACGTGAAGGCTTAAGGGACCATTGTATGAATTTACAAGCCATAAAAATGGCATTGGCATGCAGAAATATGAAGATGTGCCAACTCCACCTACCACCCTATCGATCCACGGCTTGCGCATCCCGTCTCTCTGGTCGGTGTAGTGCCCGCCCGCCCGCCTGCCCGCTCGTTTCGTCGGTTGGCTTAGCCATACGGAGTTCATTCCTAGTCTAAGATCAGATCCAACTAAGGGTTGCAGCAGCTGGATCGACAGCACATAGAGGGGGACCTGATCGATCCTTGGCTTGCTCATCTCGCCCCTTCGGTCGGCTGAGCGCTCGCACGCTCATTTTGTGGGTTGACTTAGGCATACGGAGTTCATTCCCAGTCTAAGCACACGGAGTTTATTCCCAGTCTAAGATCAAAACGGACCGAGGGTTGCGGCAGCACATGCTGGGCTTGGGCATGTGCTGGTGCCGCATTTTTCTTTGCCGGGGCACCATCAACGGAGCATCGCAGGGGAACCTAACCGACGGCATTGGGGTTCTGGCGATCGGGGGGCCCTGGGGGTTTGCGCACATGATGTGCGATGGGTGCTGGTACTTGGCCCTTATATTGGCCCCATATCCCTCATTAAACCTTGAGAACTAGCACCCCCTTAAAGAGCATTTGAGATTTTACAGGTTTGCTACCAGCAGCCATTAAAGTGTCTGAAATGGGGACACTTTTTTCAAATGGTCACAAAATCTTCTACACTTCGAGTTTTTAGCTGAATTTTTTTTATGCATACCAAAAAAAATACAAGGATCACGTCTACCAAGTTTGGGGCCAAAGCTCTTTACGAAAAAATTTTAAAAAATCCTGAACCGTAAAAAGTTTCAAAAATCATGAAAAGTAAAAAATGAGTCGTCTTGCCCTGAAACTTCACGTGAAGGCTTAAGGGACCATTGTATGAATTTACAAGCCATAAAAATTTCATTGGCATGTAGAACTATGAAGATGTACCTAAACCCACCTACCACCCTATCGATCCACGGCTTGCGCATCCCGTCTCTCTGGTCGGCGTAGTGCCTGTCCACCCGCCCGCTCGCTCGTTTCGTCGGTTGGCTTAGGCATACGGAGTTCATTCCCAGTCAAAGATCAGACCAGACTGAGGGTTGCGGTAGCAGGATCGACAGCACGTAGAGGGGGTCCCGGTCGATCCTCGGCTTGTGCATCCTGCCTCTCTGTCCTACTGAGCGCCTGCACGCTTGTTTCATGGGTTGACTTAGGCAGACGGAGTTCATTCCCAGTCTCAGCATACGGAGTTCATTCCCAGTCTAAGATCAGACCAGACCGAGGGTTACGATAGCACATGCTGGGCTCGAGCATTTGCTGGTGCCGTATTTTTCTTCACCGGGGCACCATCGCCAGAGCATCACCGGAGAACTTGATCGACGGCATTGGGGTTTCGGTGATCGGAGGGGTCGGGGGGGTGTGCGCACATGATGTGCGATGGGTGCCAGTACTTGGCCCTTATATTGGCCTCCTATCCATCATCAAACCTTGAGAACTCACACCCCCTTAAAGAGCATTTGAGATTTTATAGGTTTGCTGCAAGTAGCCATTAAAGTGTCTGAAATGGGGACACTTTTTTCAAATGGTCACAAAATCTTGTACACTTTGAGGTTTTTGCTGAATTTTTTTGTGCATGCCAAAAAAAATACAAGGATCACGTCTACCAAGTTTGGGGCCAAAACCCCTTCCAAAAAAATTTTAAAAAATCTCGAACAGAAAAAAGTTTCAAAAATCATGAAAAATAAAAAACGAGTCGTCTTGCCATGAAACTTCACGTGAAGGCTTAAGGGACCATTGTATGAATTTACAAGCCATAAAAATTGCATTGGCATGCAGAAATATGAAGATGTGCCTAAACCCACCTACCACCCTATCGATCCACGGCTTGCACCTCCCGTCTCTCTGGTCCGCGTAGTGCTCGCCCGCCTGCCCGCCTACTCGTTTCGTCGGTTGGCTTATTCATATGGAGTTCATTCCTAGTCTAAGATTGTACCAAACCTAGGGTTATGGCAGCAGGATCGGTAGCACGCAGAGGGGGACCCGACCGATCCCCGGCTTGCGCATCCTGCCCCTCTGGCTGGCAGAGTGCCCGCACACTCATTTTGTGGGTTGACTTAGGCATATGGAGTTTATTCCCAGTCTAAGCATACGGAGTTCATTCTCAATTTAAGATTAGACCGGACTGAGGGTTGCAGTAGCACATGCTGGGCTCAGGCATGTGCTGGTGCCACATTTTTCTTCACCGGGGCACCATCACCGGAGCATCACTGGAGAACCTGACCGGCGGCATTGGGGTTCCGGCGATCTGGGATGCCGGGTGGGGGTGTACGCACATGATGTGCGATGGGTGCTGGTAGTTGGCCCTTAAATTGGCCCACTATCCCTCATCAAACCTTGAGAACTCACACCCCCTTAAAGAGCATTTGAGATTTTACAGCTTTGCTGCCAATAGCCATTAAAGCGTCTGAAATCGGGACACTTTTTTCAAATGGTCACAAAATCTTGTACACTTTGAGTTTTTAGCTGAAGTTTTTTGTGCATGCCAACAAAAATACAAGGATCACGTCTACCAAGTTTGGGGCCAAAACTCCTTTTGAAAAAATTTTAAAAAATCCTGAACCATAAAAAGTTTCAAAAATCTTGCAAAATAGAAAACGAGTCATCTTGCCATGAAACTTCACGTGAAGGCTTAAGGGACCATTGTATGAATTTACAAGCCATAAAAATGGCATTGGCATGCGGAAATATGAAGATACACCGAAACCCACCTACCACCCTATCGATCCACGGCTTGCGCATCCCGTCTTTCTGGCCGACGTAGTGCCTACCCGCCCGCTCGCTCGTGTCGTCAGTTGGCTTAGGCATACGGAGTTCATTCCCAGTCTAAGATCAGACCGGACCAAGGCTTGTGCATCCCGCCCCTCTGGCATACTGAGCGCCCGCACGCTCATTTCATCGGTTAACTTAGGCATACGGAGTTCATTCCCAGTCTAAGATCAGACTGGACAGAGGTTTATGGCAGCACATGCTGGACTCGGGCATGTACTGGTGACACATTTTTCTTCATCGAGGCACCATCACGAGAGCATCGCCGAAGAACCTGACCGGCGGTATTGAGGTTTCGGCGATCGGGGGGCCAGGGGGGATGTGCGCACATGATGTGCGATGGGTGCTGGTACTTGGCCCTTATATTGGCCCCCTATCCCTCATCAAACCTCGAGAACTCACACCCCCTTAAAGAGCATTTGAGATTTTACAGGTTTGCTGCCAGTAGCCATTAAAGTGTCTGAAATGGGGACATTTTTTTCAAATGGTCACAAAATCTTGTACACTTCGAGTTTTTAAATGAATTTTTTTGTGCAAGCCAACAAATATACAAGGATCACGTCTAAGTTTAGGGCCAAAACTCCTTCCAAAAATATTTTAAAAAACCCCGAACCGTAAAAAGTTTCAAAAATCGTGAAAAATAGAAAACAAGTCGTCTTGCCATGAAACTTCACGCGAAGGCTTAAGGGATCATTGTATGAATTTAGATGCCATAAAAATGGCATTGGCATGTAGAAATATGAAGATGTGCCTAAACCCACCTACCACCCTATCGATCCACGGCTTGCACATCCCGTCTCTTTGGCTGGCGTAGTGCCCGCCCGCCCACCCACCCGCTCGTTCGCTTGTTTCGTCGGTTGGCTTAGGCATACGGATTTTATTCCCAGTCTAAGATCGGCCCGAACCGAGGGTTGCTGCAGCAGATCGGTAGCACGCAGAGGGTGACCCCGCCGATCCTTGGCTTGCACATTTCGCCCCTCTGGCCGGATGAGCGCCCGCACGCTCATTTCGTCAGTTGACCTAGACATACAGAGTTCATTCCCAGTCTAAGCATACGGAGTTAATTCCCAGTCTATGATCAGACCTGACAGAGGTTTACGGCAGCACATACTGGGCTCGGGCATGTGCTGGTGCCACATTTTTCTTCGCCGGGGCACCATCACGGGAGCATCGCAGGAGAACCTGACTGGCGGCATTGAGGTTTTGGCGATCAGGGGGGCCGGGGGGGTTTGCGCACATGATGTGCGGTGGGTGCTGGTACTTGGCCCTTATATTGGCCCTCTATCCCTCATCAAACCTTGAGAACTCACACCCCCTTAAAGAGCATTTGAGATTTTACAGGTTTGCTGCCAGTAGCCATTAAAGTGTCTGAAATGGGGACACTTTTTTCAAATGGTCACAAAATCGTGTACACTTCGCGTTTTTAGATGAAATTTTTTGTGTATGCCAAAAAAAATACAAGGATCACGTCTACCAAGTTTGGGGACAAAAATCATTCCGAAAAAAGTTTAAAAAATCTCGAACCCCAAAAAGTTTCAAAAATCATGAAAAATAAAAAACGAGTCGTCTTGCCATGAAACTTCACGTGAAGGCTTAAGGGACCATTGTATGAATTTACAAGCCATAAAAATGGCTTTGGCATGCAGAAATATGAGGATGTGCCTAAACCCACCTATCACCCTATCGATCCACGGCTTCGCATCCCGTCTCTCTGGCCGGCGTAGTGCCCGCCCGCCCACCCGCTCGTTTCGTCGATTGTCTTAGGCATACGGAGATCATTTCCAGTCTAAGATCAGACCAGATCAAGGGTTGCGGTAGTAGAATCGGCAACACGTAGAGGGGGACCTGGTCAATCCTCGACTTGCGCATCCCGCCCCTCTGGCCGGTTGAGCGCCCGCCCGTTCGTTTCATGGGTTGACTTAGGCATATGGAGTTCATTCCCTGTCTAAGATCAGACCGGACTGAGGGTTGCAGTAGCACATTCTGGGCTCGGGCATGTGCTGGTGCCACATTTTTCTTTGCCGTGGCACCATCGTCGGAGCATCACCGGAGAACCTGACCGACTGCATTGGGGTTCCGACGATCGGGGGTGCCGGGGGGGTATGCCCACATGATGTGCGATGGGTGCTGGTACTTGGACCTTATATTGGCCCCCTATCCCTCATCAAACCTCAAGAACTCACACCCCCTTAAAGAGCATTTGAGATTTTACAGGATTGCTGCGAGTAGCCATTAAAGTGTATGAAATGGGGACATTTTTTTCAAATGGTCACAAAATCTTGTACACTTCGAGTTTTTAGCTGAATTTTTTTGTGCATGCCGAAAAAAATACAAGATCACACCTACCAAGTTTGGGGCCAAAAATCCTTCCTAAAAAATTTTAAAAAATCCCGAACCACAAAAAGTTTCAAAAATCATGAAAAATAGAAAATGAGTCGTCTTGCCATGAAACTTCACGTGAAGGCTTAAGGGACCATTGTATGAATTTACAAGCCATAAAAATGGCATTGGCATGCAGAAAATATGAAGATCAGACCGGACTGAGGCTTATGACAGTAGGATCGGCAGCACATAGAGGGGGACTCAGCCGATCCCCGGATTGCACATCCCGCCACTCTGGCCGGCTGAGCGCTTGCACACTCTTTTCATGGGATGACTTAAGCATATAGAGTTCATTCCCAGTCTAAGTGTTCAGAGTTCATTCCCAGTCTAAGATCGGATCGGACCGAGTGTTGTGACACCACATGTTGGGCTCAGGAAAGTGTTGGTGCCGCATTTTTCTTCATCGGGGCACCATCGTCGGAGCATCGCTGGAGAACTTGACCGACGGCATTTGGGTTTCGACGATCGGGGGGCCGGGGGGGTGTGCGCACATGATGTGCGGTGGGTGGTGGTACTTGGCCCTTATATTGGCCCCCTATCCCTCATCAAACCTCGAGAACTCACACCCCCTCAAAAAGCATTTGAGATTTCACAGGTTTGCTGTTAGTAGCCATTAAAGTGTCAAAAATGGGGACACTTTTTTCAAATGGTCACCAAATCTTGTACACTTCGAGTTTTTAGCTGAATTTTTTTATGCATGCCAACAAAAATACAAGGATCGCGTCTACCAAGTTTGGGGCCAAAAATCCTTCCGAAAAAATTTTAAAAAATCCCAAACCGTAAAAAGTTTTGAAAATCATGAAAAATAGAAAATGAGTCGTCTTGGCATGAAACTTCACGTGAAGGCTTAAAAGACCATTGTATGAATTTACAAGCCATAAAAATGGCATTGGCATGCAGAAATAGGAAGATGTGCCTAAACCCACCTACCACCCTATCGATCCACGGCTTGCGCATCCCGTCTCTCTAGCCGGCGTAGTGCCTGCCCGTCTGCCCGCCTGCTCGTTTTGTCGGTTGGCTTAGGCATACAGAGTTCATTCCCAGTCTAAGATTGGACCGACCCAAGGGTTGTGACAGTAGGATTGGCAGCATGTTGAGGGGGACCCGGTCGATCCCCGACTTACGCACCATCGTCGGAGCATCGCCGGAGAACCTGACTAGCGGCATTGGGGTTCCGGCGATCGGGGGCCCTGGGGGGTGTGCGCACATGATGTGTGATGGGTGCTGGTACTTGGCCCTTATATTGGCCCCCTAACCCTCATCAAACCTCGAGATCTCACACCCCCTTAAAGAGCATTTGAGATTTTTCAGGTTTGCAGCCAATAGCCATTAAAGTGTCTGAAATTGGGACACTTTTTTCAAATGATCACAAAATCTTGTACACTTTTTTCAAATGGTCACAAAATCTTGTACACTTCGAGGTTTTAGCTGAATTTTTGTGTGCATGCCAACAAAAATACAAGGATTACATCTACCGAGTTTGGGGCCAAAACTCCTTCTGAAAAAAATTTAAAAAAATCTGTAACCGCAAAAAGTTTTAAAAATCGTGAAAAATAGAAAACGAGTGGTCTTGCCACGAAACTTCACGTGAAGGCTTAAGGGACCATTGTATGAATTTACAACCCATAAAAATGGCATTGGCATGCAGAAATAAGAAGATGTGCCTAAACCCACCTACCACCCTATCGATCCCCAGCTTGCGCATTCCGCCCCTCTGGTCGTCTGAGTGCCTACACGTTAGTTTCGTGGGTTGACTTAAGCATACAGAGTTGATTCCCAGTCTAAGATCGGACCAGACCGAGTGTTGCGGCAGCACATGATGGGCTCGGGCATGTGCTGGTGCCGCATTTTTCTTCACCGGGGCACCATTGTCGGAGCATCCCCGGAGAACTTGACCAACGGCATTGGGGTTCCGGTGATCGGGGGGCCGGGGGGTGTGAGCACATGATGTACGGTGGGTGGTGGTACTTGGCCCTTATATTGGCCCCCTATCCCTCATCAAACCTTGAGAACTCACACCCCATTAAAGAGCATTTGAGATTTTACAGGTTTGCTGCCAGTAGCCATTAAAGTGTCTGAAATGGGGACACTTTTTTCAAATGGTCACAAAATCTTGTACACTTCGAGTTTTTACCTGAATTTTTTTGTGCATGCCAAAAAAAATACAAGGATCACGTCTACCAAGTTTGAGTCCAAAAATCCTTCCGAAAAAATTTTAAAAAATCCCGAACCGCAAAAAGTTTCAAAAATCGTGAAAAATGGAAAACGAGTCGTCTTGCCATGAAACTTCACGTGAAGGCTTAAGGGACCATTGTATGAATTTAGAAGCCAGAAAAATGGCATTGGCATGCAGAAATATGAAGATGTGCCTAAACCCACCTACCACCCTATCGATCCATGGCTTACGCATCCTGTCTCTCTACCCGGTGTAGTGCCTGCCCGTCCGCCCGCCCGCTCATTTCGTCGATTGGCTTAGGCATACGGAGTTCATTCCCAGTCTAAGATCAGATCAGACTGAGGGTTGCAGTAGCAGGATCGATAGCACACAGAGGGGGACCCGGTCGATCCCCAGCTTGCGCATCTCACCCCTCTGGCCGGTTGAGGGCCCGCACGCTCGTTTCATGGGTTGACTTAAGCATACGAAGTTCATTCCCAGTCTAAGCCTACGAAGTTGATTCCCAGTCTAAGATCAGATCAGACCGAAGGTTGCAGCAGCACATGCTGGGCTCGAGCATTTGCTGGTGTCACATTTTTCTTCGTCAGGTCACCATCGTCGCAGCATCGCCGGAGAACCTGACCGGCGGCATTGGGGTTCCGACGATTGGGGGGGTCGGGGGGTGCAAAAATGATGTGCGATGGGTGCTGGTGCTTGGCCCTTATGTTGGCCCCCTATCCCTAATCAAACCTCGAGAACTCACACCCCCTTAAAGAGCATTTGATATTTTACAGGTTTGCTACCAGTAGCCATTAAATTGTCTGAAATGGGGACACTTTTTTCAAATTGTCACAAAATCTTGTACACTTCAACTTTTTAGCTGAAGTTTTTTGTGCATCCCAACAAAAATACAAGAATCACGCCTACCAAGTTTGGGGCAGAAATTCCTTCCAAAAAAAATTTAAAAAATCCTGAACCGTCAAAAGTTTCAAAAATCATAAAAAATAGAAAAGGAGCCGTCTTGCCATGAAACTTCACGTGAAGGCTTAAGGGACCACTGTATGAATTTACAAGCCATAAAAATGGCATTGGCATGCAGAAATATGAAGATGTGCCTAAACCCTCCTACCACCCTATCGATCGGTTGGCTTGTGCATCCCGTCTCTCTAGTCGGCGTAGTACCCGCCCGTGCACCCGCTTATTTCGTCGGTTGGCTTAGGCATACGGAGTTTATTCCAAGTCTAAGATCGGACTGAGTCAAGGGTTATGGTAGCAGGATCGGCAGCACGTAGAGGGGGACCCGACCGATCCCTGGCTTACGCATCCCGCCCTTCGGCCGACTGAGAGCCCGCACGCTCGTTTCATTGGTTGACTTAGGCATACGGAGTTCATTCCCAGTCTAAGCATACGGAGTTCATTCCCAGTCTAAGATCGGACCGGACCGAGGTTGCGACAGTACATGCTGGGCTCAGCCATGTGCTGGTGCCGTATTTTTTTCGTCAAGGCACCATCGCCGGATGATCGTCAGAGAACTTGACCAGCGGCATTGGTTTTTCGACGATCGGGGGGGCCGAGGGGTGTGCGCACATGATGTGAGATGGGTGCTGTACTTGGCCCTTATATTGGCCCCCTATCCCTCATCAAACCTTGAGAACTCACACCCCTTAAAGACCATTTGAGATTGTACAGGTTTGCTGCCAGTAGCCATTAAAGTGTCTGAATTGGGGACACTTTTTTCAAATGGTCACAAAATCTTGTACACTTCAAGTTTTTAGCTAAATGTTTTTGTGCATGCAAACAAAAATACAAGAATCACGTCTACCAAGTTTGGGGCCAAAACTCCTTCCGAAAAAATATTAAAAAATCCCGAACCGCAAAAATTTTTGAAAATCTTGAAAAATAGAAAACGAGTCATCTTGCCATGAAACTTCACGTGATGGCTTAAGGGACCAAAGTATGAATTTACATGCCATAAAAATGGGAATGGCGCATAGAAATATGAAGATATGCCTAAACCCACCTACCACCCTATCGATCCAAGGCTTGCGCATCCCGTCTCTCTGGCCGACGTAGTGCCCGCCCGCCTGCCCACTCGTTTCGTCGGATTATCTTAGGCATACGGAGTTCATTCCTAGTCTAAGATGAGATCGGATCGAGGGTTACAGCAGCAGGATCAGTAACACGTAGAGGGGGACGCGATCGATCCTCGGCTTGCGCATCCCACCCCTCTGGCGACTGAGCGACCACACGCTCATTTTGTAGGTTGACTTAGGCATACAGAGTTCATTCCCAGTCTAAGCATACGGAGTTCACTCCCAGTCTAAGATCGGACCGGACCGAGGGTTGCGACAGCATATCCTGGGCTCGGGCAAGTGCTGGTGCTACATTTTTCTTCCCTGGGGCACCATCACTAGAGCATCATTAGAGAAGCTGACCGGCAGCATTGGGGTTCTGACGATCGGGGGGGCCAGGGGGGGTGTGCGCACATGATGTGCGATGGGTGCTGGTACTTGGCCCTTATATTGGCCCCCTATCCCTCATCAAACCTCGAGAACTCACACCCCCTTAAAGAGCATTTGAGATTTTACAGGTTTGTTGCCAGTAGCCATTAAAGTATCTGAAATGGGGACACTTTTTTCAAATGGTCACAAAATCTTGTAGACTTCGAGTTTTTAGCTGAATGTTTTTGTGCATGCCAACAAAAATACAAGGATCACGTCTACCAAGTTTTGGCATCCCGCCCCACTAGTTTCGTCAATCAGCTTAGGCATACGGAGTTCATTCCTGGTCTAAGATCAGACTGGACTGAGGGTTGCGGCCGCAGGATCGACAGCATGCAGAGGGGGACCCGGCCCTCTGGCTGGCTGAGCGCCCGCACGCTCGTTTCGTGGGTTAACTTAGGCATACGGAGTTCATTCCCAGTCTAACCATATGGAGTTCATTCCCAGTCTAACCATATAGAGTTCATTCCCAGTCTAACCATACGGAGTTCATTCCCAGTCTAAGATCAGACCATACCGAGGGTTGCGACAGCACATGCTCGGCTCGGGCATGTGCTGGTGCCATATTTTTCTTCACCGGGGCACCATCGTCGGAGCATTGCTGGAGAACCTGACCGGCGGCATCAAGGTTTCGATGATCGGGGGGGCCGGGGGATGTGCGCACATTATGTACGATGGGTGCTGGTACTTGGCCATTATATTGGCCCCCTATCCCTCATCAAACCTCGAGAACTCACACCCCTTTAAAGAGCATTTGAGATTTTACAGGTTTGCTGCCAGTAGCCATTAAAGTGTCTGAAATGGGGACACATTTTTCAAATGGTCACAAAATCTTGTACACTTCGAGTTTTTAGTTGAATTGTTTTCGGCATGCCAACAAAAATACAAGGATCATGTCTAACAAGTTTGGAGCCAAAAATCCTTCCGAAAAAATTTTAAAAAATCTCGAACCGCAAAAAGTTTCAAAAATCATGAAAAATAAAAAATGAGTCGTCTTGCCATGAAACTTCACGTGAAGGCTTAAGGGACCATTGTGTGAATTTACAAGCCATAAAAATGACATTGGCACGTAGAAATATGAAGATGTGCCTAAACCCACCTACCACCCTATCGATCCACGGCTTGCGCATCCCGTCTCTCTGGCCGACGTAGTGCCCGCCCGCCCGCCTACGCGCTCGTTTCGTCGGTTGGCTTAGGCATACGAAGTTCATTCCCAGTCTAAGATCAGACCACACCGAGGGTTACAGCAGTAGGATCGGTAGCATGCAGAATGGGACCCGGTTGATCCCCGGCTTATGCATCCCGCCCCTTTGGCCGACTGAGCGCTCGCACGCTCGTTTCGTGGGTTGACTTAGGCATGCGGAGTTCATTCCCAGTCTAAGCATACAGAGTTCATTCCCAATCTAAGATCGGACTAGACCGAGCATTGCAGCAGCATATGCTGGGCTAGGGCATGGGTTGGTGCCGCATTTTTCTTCGTCAGGGCACCATCGTCGGTGCATTACCAGAGAACCTGACCGGCCGCATTGAGGCTCCGACGATCGGGGGGGGCCGGCGGCGTGTGCACACATGATGTGCGATGGGTGCTGGTACTTGGCCCTTATATTAGCCCCCTATCCCTCACAAACCTTGAGAACTCACACCCGCTCAAAGAGCATTTGAGATTTTACAGGTTTGCTGCCAGTAGCCGTTAAAGTGTCTGAAATGGGGACACTTTTTTCAAATGGTCCCAAAATCTTGTAGACTTTGAGTTTTTAGCTGAATTTTTTTATGCGTACCAACAAAAATACAAGGATCACGTCTACCAAGTTTGGGGCCAAAACTCCTTCCGAAAAATTTTTAAAAAATCCCGAATCGCAAAAAGTTTCAAATATCGTGAAAAATAGAAAACGAGTCGTCTTGCCATGAAACTTCACGTCAAGGCTTAAGGGACCATTGTATGAATTTACAAGCCATAAAAATGGCATTGGCATGCATAAATATGAAGATGTGCCTAAACCCACCAACTACCCTATCGATCCACGGCTTCTGCATCCAGTCTCCTTGGTCGGCGTAGTGCCCGCCCGCCCGTCCACTCGTTTCATCGGTTGGCATAGGCAAACAGAGTTCATTCCCAGTCTAAGATTAGACTGAACAGAGGGTTACGATAGCAGGATCGGCAGCACATAGAGTGGGACCCGGTTGATCCCCGACTTGCGCATCCTGCCCCTCTGGCCGGTTGAGCGCCCGCACGCTCATTTCATGGTTTGACTTAGGCATACGGAGTTCATTCCCAGTCTAAGAATACGGAGTTCATTCCCAATCTGAGATCGGACCAGACCGAGGGTTGCACCAGCACATGTTGGGCTTGGGCATGTGCTGGTGCCGCATTTTTCTTCGTCGGGGCACCGTCGCCGAAGAACCTGACTGGCCGCATTGGGGTTCCGGTGATCGGGGGGCCGAGGGGGTGTGCACACATGATGTGTGATGACTGCTGGTACATGGCCCTTATATTGGCCCCCTATCCCTCATCAAACCTTGAGAACTCACACCCCTTAAAGTGCATTTCAGATTTTATAGGTTTGCTGCCAATAGCCGTTAAAGTGTCTGAAATGGGGATAGTTTTTTCAAATGGTCACAAATTCTTGTACACTTCCAGTTTTTTGCTGAATTTTTTTGTACATGCCAACAAAAATACAAGGATCACGTCTACCAAGTTTGGGCCTGAAACTCCTTCCGAAAAAATTTTAAACAATCTCGAACTGCAAAAAGTTTCAAAAATCATGAGAAATAAAAAACGAGTCGTCTTGCCATGAAACTTCACGTGAAGGCTTAAGGGACCATTGTATGAATTTACAAGCCATAAAAATGGAATTGGCATGCAGAAATATGAAGATGTGCCGAAACCCACCTACCACCATATCGATCCACGGCTTGCGTATCCCGTCTTTCTGGCCGGCGTAGTGCCCGCCTGCCCGCTCGTTTCGTCAGTTGGCTTAGGCATATGGAGTTCAATCCCAGTCTAAGATCAGACCAGATCGAGGGTTACGATAGCAAGATCGGCAGCACGCAGAGAGGGACCCGGCTAATCCCCAGCTTGTGCATCCCGCCCCTTTGGTCGGCTGAGCGCCCGCACGCTCATTTCATGGGTTGACTTAGGCATACGGAGTTCATTCCCAGTCGAAGCATACAGAGTTCATTCCAAGTCTAAGATCGGATTGGACCGAGGGTTGTGGCAGCACATGCTGGGATCGACCATGTGCTGGTGCCGCATTTTTCTTCATCGGGGCACCGTCGCCGGAGCGTCGCCGGAGCATCGCCGGAGCATCGCCGGAGATCCTGACCAACGGCATTGGGGTTCCGACGATCGGGGGGGCCGGGGGGGGGTGTACGCACATGATGTGCGATGGGTGCTGGTACTTGCCCTTATATTGGCCCTCTATCCCTCCTCAAACCTCGAGAACTCACACCCCCTTAAAGAGCATTTGAGATTTTGCAGCTTTGCTGCCAGTAGCCATTAAAGTGTCTAAAATGGGGACACTTTTTTCAAATGGTGACAAAATCTTGTAAACTTCGAGTTTTTAGCTGAATTTTTTTGTGCATGCCAACAAAAATACAAGGATCACGTCTACCAAGTTTGGGGCTAAAAATCCTTTCGAAAAAAGTTTAAAAAATCCCAAACCGTAAAATGTTTCAAAAATCATGAAAAATAGAAAACGAGTCGTCTTGCCATGAAACTTCACGTGAAGGCTTAAGGGACGACTGGTTGAATTTACAGGCCATAAAAATGGCATTGGCACACAGAAATATGAAGATGTGCCTAAACCCACCTACCACCCTACCGATCCACGGCTTGCACTTCCCGTCTCTCTAGCCGGCCAGGGGGGTGTACGCACATGATGTGCGATGGGTGCTGGTACTTGGCCCTTATATTGGCCCTCTATCCCTCCTCAAACCTCAAGAACTCACACCCCCTTAAAGAGCATTTGAGATTTTACAGCTTTGCTGCCAGTAGCCATTAAAGTGTCTAAAATGGGGACACTTTTTTCAAATGGTCACAAAATCTTGTACACTTCGAGTTCTTAGCTGAATTTTTTTGTGCATGCCAACAAAGATACAAGGATCACGTCATCCAAGATTGCAGCCAAAAATCCTTCTGAAAAAATTTTAAAAAATCTCGAACTGCAAAAAGTTTTGAAAATCCTAAAAAATAGAAAACGAGTCGTCTTGCCATGAAACTTCACGTGAAGGCTTTAGGGGCCATTGTACAAATTTACAAGCCATAAAAATGGCATTGGCATGCAGAAATATGAAGATATGCCTAAACCCACCTACCACCCTATCGATCCATGGTTTGCGCATCCCGTCTCTTTGGCCGACGCAGTGCCCGCCCGCCCGCCAGCTCGTTTCATCGGTTGGCATACGGAGTTCATTGCCAGTCTAAGATCAGACTGGACCAAGGGTTGTGCAGTAGGATCAGCAGCACGTACAGAGGGTCCTGGTCGATCCCCGACTTTTGCATCCCACCCTTCTGGCCGGTTGAGCGCCCGCATGCTCGTTTCATGGGTTGACTTAGGCATACAGAGTTCATTCCCAGTCTAAGATCGGACCAGACCAAGGGTTGCGGTAGCACATGCTGGGCTCGGGCATGTGCTGCTGTCATATTTTTCTTCATCGAGGCACCATCATAGAAGAAGCTGACTGGCAGCATTGGGGTTCCGATAATCGGGGGGTCGGGGGGGTTTGCATGCATGATGTGCGATGGGTGCTGGTACTTGGCCCTTATATTGGCCCCCTATCCCTCATCAAACCTTGAGAACTCACACCCCCTTAAAGAGCATTTGAGATTTTACAGGTTTGCTGCCAGTAGCCATTAAAGTGTCTGAAATGGGGACACTTTTTTCAAATGGTCACAAAACCTTGTACACTTCGAGTTTTTAGCTGAATTGTTTTATGCATGCCAACAAAAATACAAGGATCACGTCTACCAAGTTTAGGGGCCAAAATTCCTTCCGAAAAAATTTTAAAAAATCTCGAACCGTAAAAAGTTTCAAAAATCGTGAAAAATAGAAAACGAGTTGACTTGCCATAAAACTTCACGTGCAGGCTAAAGGGACCATTGTATGAATTTACAGGCCAAAAAAATGGTATTGGCACGTAGAAATATGAAGATGTGCCTAAACCCACCTACCACCCTATCGATCCACGACTTGCGCATCCCGTCTCTCTGGCCGGCGTAGTGCCCGCCCGTCCGCCCGCTCGCTCATTTCGTCGGTTGGCTTAGGCATACGGAGTTCATTCCAAGTATAAGATCAGACCGGACCGAGGGTCGCGGTAGCAGGATCGGCAGCACGCAGAGGGGGACCCGGTCGATCCCTAGCTTGCGCATCCCGCCCCTCTGGCCGGTTGAGCGCCCGCACACTCGTTTCGTGGGTTGACTTAGGCATACGGAGTTCATTCCCAATCTAAGCATAGGAGTTCATTCCCAGTCTAAGATCGGATCGGATTAAGGGTTACCGCAGCACATGCTGGGCTCGGGCATGTGCTGGTGTCGCATTTTTCTTCACCGGGGCACCATCGTCGGAGAACCTGACCGGCAGTATTGGGGTTCCAGTGATCGGGGGGGCCAGGGGAGGTGTGCGCACATGATGTGTGATGGGTGCTGGTACTTGGCCCTTATATTGGCCCCCTATCCCTCATCAAACCTCGAGAACTCACACCCCCTTAAAGAGCATTTGAGATTTTACAGGTTTGCTATCAGTAGCCATTAAAGTGTCTAAAATGGGGGCACTTTTTTCAAATGGTCACAAAATATTGTACACTTTGAGTTTTTAGCTGAATTTTTTTATGCATGCCAAAAAAAATACAAGGATCATGTCTACCAAATTTGGGGCCAAAACTCCTTCCGAAAAAATTTTAAAAAATCCTGAAACGCAAAAAGTTTCAAAAATCGTGGAAAAGAGAAAACGAGTCATCTTGCCATGAAACTTCACGTGAAGGCTTAAGGGACATTGTTTTAATTTACAAGCCACAAAAATGGCATTGGCATGCAGAAATATGAAGATGTGCCTAAACCCACCTACCACCCTATCGATCGACGGCTTGCGCATCCCGTCTCTCTGACCGGCGTAAAGCCTGCTCGCCCGCCCACCCGCTCATTTTGTCGGTTGGCTTAGGCATACAGAGTTCATTCCCAGTCTAAGACCAGACCGAACAGAGGGTTGCGGTAGCAGGATCGGTAGGACGTAGAGGGGGACCCGACCGATCCCCGGCTTGCGCATCTCGCCCTTCTGGCCGGCTGAGCGCCCGCATGCTTGTTTCGTGGGTTGACTTAGGCATACGGAGTTCATTCCCAATCTAAGCACATGGAGTTATCGGATCGGACCAAGGGTGGCAGCAGCACATGCTAGGCTCGAGCATGTACTGGTGCTGCATTTTTCTTCGTCGGGGCACCACCGTCGGAGCAACGTAGGAGAACCTAACTGACGGCATTGAAGTTCCGACAATCGGAGGGGCGGGGGGGTGTGCGCACATGATGTGCGATGGGTGCTAGTACTTGGCCCTTACATTGGGCCCCTATCCCTGATCAAACCACGAGAACTCACACCTCCTTAAAGAGCATTTCATATTTTATAGGTTTGCTACCAGTAGCCATTAAAGTGTCTGAAATGGGGACACTTTTTTCAAATGGTCACAAAATCTTGTACACTTTGAGTTTTTAGCTGAATTTTTTTCTGCATGCCAACAAAAATACAAGGATCACATCTACCAAGACTGGGGCCAAAACTCCTTTCGAGAAAATTTTAAAAAATCCTGAACCACAGAAACAAAAATCGTGAAAAAAAAACGAGTCGTCTTGCCATGAAACTTAACGTGAAGGCTTAAGGGACCATTGTATGAATTTACAAGCTGTAAAAATGGCATTGGCTCACAGAAATATGAAGATGTGCCTAAACCCACCTACCACCCTATCGATCCATGGCTTGTGCATCCCGTCTCTCTGGCCGGCGTAGCGCTCGCCCGCCCATCCGCCCGTTTGTTTCGTCGGTTGGCTTAGGCATGCGAAGTTCATTCCCAGTCTAAGATCAGACCGAACCAGGCATCGCGACAGCAGGATCGGCAGCATGCAGAGGGGGACCCTGTCGATCCCCGGTTTGTGCATCCTGCTCCTCTGGCCGGCTGAGCGCCCGCACGCTCGTTTCGTGGGTTGACTTAGGCATACGGAGTTCATTCCCAGTCTAAGCATACAGAGTTCATTCCCAGTCTAAGATCAGACTGGATCGAGGGTTGCAGCAGCACATGCTGGGCTTGGGCATGTGCTGGTGCTGCATTTTTCTTCATTGAGGCACCATCGCCGGAGCATCGTCGGGGAACCTGACCGACGGCATTGGGGTTCCGACGATCGGGGGCCCCAAAGGGGTGTGCGCGCATGATGTGCAATGGGTGCTGGTACTTGGCCCTTATATTGGGCCCCTATCCCTCATCAAACCTCGAGAACTAACACCCCCTTAAAGAGCATTTGAGATATTACAGGTTTGCTTCCAGTAGCCATTAAAGTGTCTAAAATGGGGACACTTTTTTCAAATGGTCACAAAAACATGTACACTTCGAGTTTTTAGCTAAATTTTTTTATGCATGCCAACAAATACACAAGGATCACGTCTACCAAGTTTGGGGTGAAAAAGCCTTCCAAAAAAATTTAAAAAAATCCCAAACCACAAAAAGTTTGAAAAATCATGAAAAAAGAAAACAAGTCATCTTGCCATGAAACTTCACGTGAAGGCTTAAGGGACCATTGTATGAATTTACAAGCCATAAAAATGGCATTGGCACACAGAAATATGAAGATGTGCCTAAACCCACCTACCATCCTATCGATCCATGGCTTGCGCATCCCGTCTCTATGGTCGGCGTAGTGCCCACCCGCCCGCTCGTTTTGTCGGTTGCCTTAGGCATACGAAGTTCATTCCCAGTCTAAGATCAGACCAGACCGAGGGTTGCAGCAGCAGGATCGACAGCACGTAGAGGGGGACCCGGCCGATTCTCGGCTTGTGCATCCCACCCCTCAAGCCGGCTGAGCGCCCGCACGCTTGTTTCGTGGGTTGACTTAGGCATACGGAGTTCATTCCCAGTCTAAGCATACGGAGTTCATTCCCAGTCTAAGCATACGGAGTTCATTCCCAGTCTAAGATCGGACTTGACCGAGGATTACGACAGCACATGCTGGGCTCGGGCATGTGCTGGTGCCGCATTTTTCTTCGCTGGGGCACCATCGTCGAAGCATCACCGGAGAACCTAACCGGCGACATTAACGTTTCGGCGATCGGGGGGGCCCGGGGGGGTGTGCGCACATGATGTGTGATGGGTTCTGGTACTTGGCCCTTATATTGGCCGCCTATCCCTCATCAAACCTTGAGAACTTACACCCCCTTAACGAGAATTTGAGATTTTACAGGTTTGCTGCCAGTAGCCATTAAAGTGTCTAAAATAGGGACACTTTTTTTGAATGGCCACAATATCTTGTACACTTCGAGTTTTTCGTTGAATTTTTTTATGCATGTCAACAAAAATACAAGGATCACATCTACCAAGTTTGGGGCCAAAAAAAATTTCAAAAAAATTTTAAAAAATCCCGAACCCAAAAAAGTTTCAAAAATCGTGAAAAATAGAAAACGAGTCGTCTTGCCATGAAACTTCACGTGAAGCCTTAAGGGACCATTGTATGAAATTACAAGCCATAAAAATGGCATTGTCATGCAGAAATATGAAGATGTGCCTAAACCAACCTACCACCCTATCGATCCACGGCTTGCGCATCCCATCTCTTTGGCCGGTATAGTGCCCGCCCACCCGCCCGCTCGTTTCATCAGTTGGCTTAGGCATACGGAGTTCATTTGCAGTCCAAGATTGGATTAGATCAAGGGTTGTAGTAGCAGGATTGGCAGCACACAAAGTGGGACCCGACTCATCCCGGGCTTGCGCATCCCACCCCTCCGGCCGGCTGAGCACCCGCACGCTCGTTTCGTGGGTTGACTTAGGCATACGGAGTTCATTCCCAGTCTAAGCATACGGAGTTCATTCCCAGTCTAAGATCAGACCAGACCGAGGGTTACGGTAGCACATGCTGGGCTCGGGCATGTGCTGGTGTCGCATTTTTCTTCGTCGGGGCACCATCGTCTGATCATCGCCATTGAACCTGACCGGCGACTTTGGGGTTCCGGCGATCGGGGGGGCCGGGGGGGTGTTCGCACATGATGTGTGATGGGTGCCGGTACTTGGCCCTTATATTGGCCCCCTATCCCTCATCAAACCTCGAGAACTCACACCCCCTTAAAGAGCATTTGAGATTTTACAGGTTTGCTACCAGTAGCCATTAAAGTGTCTAAAATGGGGACACTTTTTTCAAATGGTCACAAAATCTTGTACACTTTGAGTTTTTACCTGAATTTTTTTTTGCATGCCAAAAAAAATACAAGGATCATGTCTACCAAGTTTGGTGCCAAAAAGCTTTCCGAAAAAATTTTAAAAAATCCCGAACCGCAAAAAGTTTTGAAAATCATGAAAAATAGAAAATGAGTCGTCTTGCCATGAAACTTCACGTGAAGGCTTAAGGGACCATTGTATGAATTTACAAGCCACAAAAAATGGCATTGGCAAGAAGAAATATGAAGATGTGCCTAAACCCACCTACCACCCTATCGATCCACTGCTTGCGCATCCCATCTCTCTGCCCGGCGTAGTGCCCGCCCGCCTGCCCGCTCGTTTCATCGGTTGGCTAAGGCATACAGAGTTCATTCCCAGTCTAAGATCAGACTGGACTGAGCATTACAGCAGCAGGATCGACAGCATGCAGAAGGGGACCCGGTCGATACCTGGCTTGTGCATCCTGCCCCTCTGGCCGGTTGAGCGCCCAAACACTTGTTTCGTGGGTCGACTTATGCATACGGAGTTCATTCCCAGTCTAAGATAGGATCGGACCGAGGGTTGTGACAACACAAGCTGGGCTCGGGCATATGCTGGTGCAGCATTTTTCTTCATCGGGGCACCATTGCCGGAGCATCGCCGGAGCATCGTCGGAGAACCTGACCGACGGCGTTGGGGTTCCGACGATCGGGGGGGCCGGGGGTGTGCGCGCACTTGATGTGCGATGGGTGCTGGTACTTGGCCCATATATTGGCCCCCTATCCCTCATCAAACCTCCAGAACACACACCCCCTTAAAGACCATTTGAGATTTTATATGTTTGCTGCCAATAGCCATTAAAGTGTCTGAAATGGGGACACTTTTTTCAAATGGTCACAAAATCTTGTACACTTCGAGTTTTTAGCTGAATTTTTTTTTGCATGCCAACAAAAATATAAGGATCGTGTCTACCAAGTTTGGGGCCAAAACTCCTTTCAAAAAAATTTAAAAAAATCTTGAACCGCAAAAAGTTTTTAAAATCATGAAAAATAGAAAATGAGTCGTCTTGCAATGAAACTTCACGTGAAGGCTTACGAGACCATTGTATGATTTTACAAGCCATAAAAATGTTATTGGCATGCAAAAATATGAAGATGTGCCTAAACCCACCTACCACCCTATCGATCCACGGCTTGCGCATCCCGTCTCTCTGGCCGGCGTAGTGCCCACCCGCCCACTCATTTCGTTGGTTGGCTTAGGCATACGGAGTTCATTCCCAGTCTAAGATCGGACCAGACCAAGGGTTATGATAGCAGGATCGATAGCAGGCAGAGGGGAAACCAGCCGATCCCCAGCTTGCGCATCCCGCCCCTCCGGCTGGCTGAGCGCCCGTACACTCGTTTTGTGGGTTGACTTAGGCATACGGAGTTCATTCCCAGTCTAAGCATACGGAGTTCATTCCCAGTCTAAGATCAGATCGGATCGAGGGTTGTGGCAGCACATGCTGGGCTCGTGCATGTGCTGGTGCCGCATTTTTCTTCACCGGGGCACCATCGTCGGAGCTTCACCGGAGATCTTGACCGGTGGCATTGGGGTTCCAGCGATCGGGGGGGTCGGGGGGCTGTGTGCGCACATGATGTGTGATGGGTGCTGCTACTTGGCCCTTATATTGGCCCCTTATCCCTCATCAAACCTCAAGAACTAACACCCCCTTAAAGAGCATTTGAGATTTTACAGGTTTGCTACCAGTAGCCTTTAAAGTGTCTGAAATGGGGACACTCTTTTCAAATGGTCACAAAATCTTGTACACTTCGAGTTTTTAGCTGAAGTTTTTTGTGCATGCCAACAAAAATACAAGGATCACGTCTACCAAGTTTGGTACCAAGACTCCTTCCAAAAAAATTTAAAAAAATCCCAAACCGCAGAAAGTTTTAAAAATCGTGAAAAATAGAAAACGAGTCATCTTGCCATGAAACTTCACGTGAAGGCTTAAGGGACCATTGTATGAATTTACAAGCCATAAAAATGGCATTGGCATGCAGAAATATGAAGATGTGCCTAAACCCACCTACCACCTTACCGATCCACGGCTTGCGCATCTCGTCTCTCTGGCCGACGTAGTGCCCGCTCGCCCGCCCGCTCGTTTCATCGGTTGGCTTAGGCATACGGAGTTCATTCCCAGTCTAAGATCAGACCAGACTGAGGGTTGCAGTAGCAGGATTGGCAGCACGCAGATGGGGACCCGAGTCGATCCTCGACTTACGCATCCCGCCCCTCTGGCCGGCTGAGCACCCGCACGCTCCTTTCATGGGTTGACTTAGGCATATGGAGTTCATTCCCAGTCTAAGCGTACGGAGTTCATTCCCAGTCTAAGATCAAACTAGACCGAGGGTTACGGCAGCACATGCTACGCCCGGGCATGTACTGGTGCCGCATTTTTCTTCATCGGGGCACCATCGTCGGAGCATCGTCGGAGAACTTAACTAGCGGGATTGGGGTTTCGATGATCAGGGGGGCCGGCGGGGGTGTGCGCACATGATATGCGATGGGTGCTGGTACTTGGCCCTTATATTGGTCCCCTATCCCTCATCAAACCTCGAGAAGTCACACCCCCTTAAAGAGCATTTGAGATTTTACAAGTTTGCTGCCAGTAGCAATTAAAGTGTCTGAAATGGGGACACCTTTTTCAAATGGTCACAAAATCTCGTACACTTCGAGTTTTTAGCTGAATTTTTTTGTGCATGCCAACAAAAATACAATGATCACATCTACCAAGTTTAGGGCTAAAACTCCTTCCGAAAAAATTCTAAAAATCCTGAACCGCAAAAAGTTTTGAAAATCGTGAAAAATAGAAAACGAGTCGTCTTGCCATGAAACTTCACGTGAAGGCTTAAGGGACCATTTTATGAATTTACAAGCCATAAAAATGGCATTTGCATGCAGAAATATGAAGATGTGCCTAAACCCACCTACCACCCTATCGATCCACGGCTTGCGCATCCCGTCTCTCTGGCTGACATAGTGCCCGCCCGCCCACCCGCCCGCTCGTTTTATCGATTGGCTTTGGCATACAGAGTTCATTCCCAGTCTAAGATCGGACCAGACCAAGGGTTGTGACAGCATGATCGGTAGCACGCAGAGGGGGACCCGATCGATCCCTGGCTTGTGCATCCCGCCCCTCTGGTCGGCTGAGTGCCCGCACACTCATTTCGTGGGTTGACTTAGGCATACAGAGTTCATTCCCAGTCTAAGCATACGGAGTTCATTCCCAGTCTAAGTCGGACTGAGGGTTACGGCAGCACATGCTGGGATCGGGCATGTGCTGGTGTCGTATTTTTCTTCTCCGGGGCACCATCGTCGGAGCATCTCCGAAGAACCTATCTGGTAGTGTCATAACGTCTAGATCCGGGGATCTATCACTAGACATTGACTTAAGGGAGTCACCACCAATCTTTTTTATCTAGGTGCGATTGGCCACCTAAAGAATCTGTCCTTTCAGGGTACACCTAAGTTTAAGGGTCCCTAAAAGAATAGGTTCAGGTCTACAAACCAGAATAGGGTTCGGGAGTTCGGTTACGTGTGAGGAAGGTTATAGTACCCTCACAACGTCGATCAAAAGATTGTACCAGCTAAAATTTATGTTATCCAAAAAGCCTTAAAATTTTACCAAGTAATTAATTATTGGAAATTATTCTCAATTGACTCAAATACTTTTAGCAGAAAATTGAGAAAATTCCCTCACCTCAAGAGTATGCAAGAAAAACTACTGCTTCACTTGCAGAGGCTCCATCGTCAGATTAGTTAAAAAAAAATCAAAATAGAAAGGAAGGAAAGAATGATTGTTCTTGTGTAGGGAAAATTGATACTTTCAACTTTTTCCCAAAAATATTTTTTTTGAAAATTTATTTTTAAGGAAAATTGATACTTTTAACTTTTCCCAAAAAATATTTTTTTAAAAATTTATTTTTAAGAAAAATTGATACTTTCAACTTTTCCTCAAAAATATTTTTTTTGAAACTTTGATTTCCAAGGAAAATTGATACTTTCAACTTTTCCTCAAAAACCCTTTTTTGAAAATTTATTTTTAAGGAAAATTGATACTTTCAACTTTTCCCTAAAAATATTTTTTTTGAAAATTTTGATTTTTATTTAAAGAAAATAGAATAATAAAAATAGAAAAATAAAGAAAAGTAAAACAAAAATAAAAATAAAATTAAGATAAAAAGAATATTAAATAAACCTAATCTAATAAATAAAAAAAACAAATAAACAAATAAATGAAAATAAAAAAAATTCAAAAAAAAAAACCTGTAGCGGCTCGGATCGCGGCTCGACTCGGTTTGGCTCAAGGAAGAGAAACGGCTCGGGGCGGCTTGGGAAGCTCAGCTCGGCTTGGCTCGGTGAGGGGTTGGCACGCGCGGGTCAGGAAACGGGTCGACGCTCGGGTCGGGTCAGGTCACGGCAAAATGCGCGGATCTTTTGAGTCACTTAAGACCAAAACGACGTCGTTTTGAGAGGGTATAAAAGGCATTTCCCTTTGTTTTTTGGCAGAACGCTCCTCCCCTCTCTCTCTCTTCTTTCTTTTTCCTCTCCCTTCTCTTTAAAAGGCCAAAGAACTTCGGTTGAAGATTCATCGGATTCTGGGTTTTGTCACTAGAATCTGGGTTTCTTCACCGAAAGTTCATCGAAAGTTCGTCGGAAGGTCACCGGTTTCTGGGATTCTTTGCCGAAAACTGGGCAGGTCACCGGAAACTTCAAGGTTGGTCGGACTTTTCACCAAAAAATTCAAACTTTACCAGAAACTTCATCGGAATCTGGAATTTTCCAGAAATTCCTAGAAAAAAAATGCCAAAAATCTTCAAAAAATTTCTTCTAATTCCCAGAACCTTTCTACACCTTTTCTTAGCCTTCATACGCCTCTTTTCCCTTAAATCAGTAGCTTTTGCTTACTGTTTTTCTTCTGTCCAGCATTCTGTTCCAGAGGTCCCTTTTATAGGGATTGATCAGGAGTTCCTGATCAATCCCAATTCCTCCTTCGACGGGAATTCAATCTTTGAATCCAATCTGGACTCTCTTGATTGAATTCCCCTTCACAGTGGGATTCTTCCACTTTCAATCCCAGCCCTCCAAAATCAAATAAAAAAAATAATAGATAATTAAAAAAGATAGGATAGATAAAAAAAAAAATAATAATATCAGATATACAAAAAATCAAATAAACGGAACAAGAATTATTAACAGATAATACAATAAGATAAATCAAAAAAATATTACAAGAAAAATAATAAAAAATAATAATAAAAAATAAATTATAATATATAATAAATATAGAACTATATAAATAAAATACATATAAATATTAACAAAAATAAATAAATAAATAAATAAGTAAAAATATACATATAATAATAATAAATAATAAAATACATAAAATACAAAAGAAAAGAAACAAAAAAAAGGAAAAAAAATACAAAGTAAAAATTGCATTGGGCTTACCCATTTGGGCCAGGCCCAATTGATCTGGGCTAGGACCCAATTAGGTGTCTACAGCTGCCCCTCTTTGCACATTTTCTGTGAAACAGAAATTGCGCAAAGACGTAGACACCCAATCAAGACTCAACTCAACATTGTCATTTTTTATTTTTTTTTTGTCTTTTTTTGTTTTTTTTTTTTGTTTTTTTTTTTTCACCAAAGCTCCTCTAAACAGAGGCTCAACGACTTTGAGAAACATAAATTGCTCCTCTAAACAGAGGCACCACAACTTTTGAAAATAAATTGCTCCTCTAAATAGAGGCACCACGACTTTGAAAAATAAATTGCTCCTCTAAACAGAGGCACCACGACTTTGAAAAATAAATTGCTCCTCTAAACAGAGGCACCACGACTTTGAGAAAGTACATTGCTCCTCTAAACAGAGGCACCACAACTTTGAAAAATAAATCGCTCCTCTAAACAGAGGCACCACGACACTACGACTTTGGAAAATAAATTGCTCCTCTAAACAGAGGCACCACGACTTTTGGAAAGTAAATTGCTCCTTGACAATCATGTCCAAAGGAGTTGAAAGTTGTGTTTGAAGGAATTTCAGGGGATTATGCCCAAAGGTCTTATAAATCAACCCTGATACCAAAAGACATCCTATTTCAAGGATTAGGAACTTACCTGACAAGCTTTTTTTTCAATTTTACAAAATATCTTCATATCTGTCTTCTCCATGTGGGATGTTGGAACACCCTTGCTTCTTGAATTTATACACTCTACTTTCCTGAAAGTAGTGTATGCTATGCAAATGCATATGAATTTCAATGCATGTTATGCAAATGTTAGCCAAATAATTCCTATTCAATGTATGGTACTCAAGTTTCTCAAGCTCTTCTTGGGCATCAAGCTTTTTGATTCTTCAGAGATCCAATTACACTGCTCTTCTAAGATCGAAACAGTGTAGCTCTTAATTGTTTTTTTCCACTCACATTCTTCCTTGTTCAGTTTCTCAATATTTTGGAATAAGCTTCATCAATCGATCATCACTTGACCATCATTCAATGAATTTTTCAGCACTAACAAATTTCAAAACAAGTTTCATCCACCATCACTGGGTCATTACTCATAGGTGTCTCAGCATTAACCATTCCAAAACAAACTTTGTCCACTGATTGTTCTCATCATTGAATCATAACTTGCAAATCATATCGACCAATTCATCATTGTACTCATCACTCGGTTATACCACTTTTCAAGATTTGCCCCATTATATTCTCCATTTGGTCACATCATATATCCTTCCAAATCATCTTTTTTAGGTTTCTACCATTTCTTTATTTTGCTACCACCATCATCTTAGATTTTCTTTTCAAATGAATGCAAGACTCTTTTAAGCACATATTCATTCATTCATTATCATTTCAATTCTTGACAAATACAATGCAATCAAGCATTTTCTCAATTCATTCTAGGGGTGAAACAATAAGAGAACACAAGGTGAATTATGGTAAAGATAATCAATGAAGATCTGATTTGGTACAAAACAAATGGGAAAGAAAATAAATTGGACATATGTCATTGGGATGGATGGTATGTCCAAATGATGAATATCTAGACAATTCTCAACATTAATCTAGCATTCTTTATCAAAAACTCATTCCATTTACTGTTGAAGTTAGCTTGAGCTTGGCGAACTTTGCCCTAGTCTTTGAGGGATCTTCAGATGTCTTTGATCTTCCATTTATGTGAGCCATTTGACCTGGATCTTTTTCTATCAACCTTTCAGGTTTTTAATTTGAATCTCTTTTTTTTCATTTTCTCATTTCTTTCTCTTTTTTTTTTCTTTCTTTTTTTTTTTCCTTTTTTCATCATCTTTTTTCTCTTTTCTCATTTTTCATCTATTGTTGATATCTTTCATACATTAAACTTTAGAGCTGATTCCATTGCTTCCTCATGAGCATACCTTCGCTCAACATATGATCATTCAAGTTGCGTATTCACATTTGATCCAAATGGACTTTTCAAGGTTGTAATGTAGGCCAAGGTGAAGGGTCATAAAAAAAATGGATATAATAGGCTCAAAACACGTATTAAAAAGGTTTAACACCAAAGGATCATTTGATATAACTTGGCATTTTGCCCCCACATTGTTTCACTATTTACTTTCTTCACACAAAGGATTCTCATTACTTTGCCCCAAGTCATGTGTGGCATTTTTTCTTTTTTTCTTTTTTTTTTTGAGATCTTTTTGTGATTTTTTCAAAAATTACCCCCAGTGTAGAGGGTGATCCTTGGTTAGGGTTCTTCAGAAAAAGAAATCATAACAGGCTCAAAGGGGTAGCAATAAATGGTTTTTCGAATGGTAAAAGAAAGATGGCCATTTTTCATCTCAATTATGAATATCTTTTTTGAACATCATCTATTGAACAAAGCTCATGAATCTGTATAAAAGATTACACATCTTCAAGACATATCTATTTCACCTCCGGTAACAGCCTATTTTTGCTCAAATCATCTTCACATATTAAATGTGGATGAGTTCTCAAAATTAAATCCCAGAATTAAGAATGGGAATGTAAAGTTATGAAAGGTAACGGAGCATGGAGTAATGGTCAAGTGAAAGAGAAAAATGTAATGAAATGCATTGACTTGCCTTTATTAAAATGATAACAAGTCATATTGCAAAAAGAAATCTAACATTATTTGAAAAGAAATCCTAAAATGACAGAAGAAACCTTCAACTAGCCTTATCTCCATATTTTAAAATTATCCCCCTATGTGATCAGGTGAAGAATCTCTATTGACATCTTGCCCCTCAATTCATTGTGACTCTCCGGACCCTTTCTGTTCTTGACTTTCACTCAGAGCACTAACATTAGATGTTGTTGCTTTTCCTTGATCAAAACTTACCATTCCATTATTGATCAACCGTTGCACCTTATACTTTAAAGTAGTGCAATTTTCAGTAGAATGGCCAGTAATTCCATAGTGATAGTCGCAGTGGGCTGTAGGATCATACCACTTTGGGTAGGGTGGTTAAGTGGCTCCACATGGCTGGGGCCAATCAAATGGCTATTATAGAGTTCTCGATATAACTCTGTATAAGTCATAGGGATTAGATCAAATACAGGTTTTTCTCGAGTAGTTCATTGTTCTCGTGAACCACTTACTGGGTTAATAGGGCGAACTTGGGTTCTTGCAGGAGCTTGAATGTTGAGGCTGTATGTAAGATCTTGAGGGCTATAAATTGATCGGTATGTGGATGAATAAGGTGGTTGTGGAGCTAGCTGGTATGGGTAGGATGAGACATTATTCACAGTAGGATAGTATGGAGAGTAACCTTGGGATGGATAGGGTTGATAACCCCTGAATTGTTGTCTATCAAAGCTCACAGCTTGAGCTTGAGATTCTTTCTTTTCTGATGTCTTCTTGGTTTCTCCTCCTTTTAACTTGCCATTTTTTATGGCACTTTCAATAATTTCTCCAGAGATCACCATGTCGACAAAATTCTTTGTTGCATTCCCTATCATCTTTTCATAATAGGGAGGTTTTAAAATGCTAACAAACAGCACTGTAATTTTTTTCTCGGTCAGTGGAGGTTGTACCTGTGAAGCTATATCTCTCCATCTCTGGGCGTATTCTTTAAAAGAATCATTTACCTTTTTCTTTAGATTCTGTAAAGACAAACGATCAGGAGCCAAATCGATAATGTGTCGATATTGACTGATGAAGTCATGAGCCATATTGCTCCAAGAGCGAATATGGGTCCTATCTAACTGAACATACCACCTGGCAGCAGAACCAGTAAGGCTATCCTGAAAGACATGCATCAAGAGTTTTTCATCATGTGCATGAGCTGCCATCTTTCTGCAATACATGGTGATGTGGGTTTTGGGGCACTTTGTACCGTCATATTTTTCAAATTTTGATACTTTGAACTTATGGGGGATAACCACATCAGGAACTAGGCAGAGCCCAGCAGCATCAATTGACCCATAAAAGCTAAATCCTTCCACAGCCCGTAGCTTCTGCTCTAGCATGCTAATTTTGGAGCTTTCCTCAGCTTCCACCCTTATCTTTTCCTTTTCTTTCTCTTTTAAATCATCTAGATCAAGAATTGGTTCTGCTGCCTTTTCAGTGAAGACAGGATTTATATAGCTATTATACTGCCTTGGGTTGAAAGCTGATGGCATTCCAGGATATGTTGGATATGCAAAATGTTGTGGTGGGACCTCTTGGGCAGACTGGGCTTGAGGTGGGCCAAAACCTGGAGGGTACAAAGGGTCAGCCACTTCTTGCTGGCTTGTACTTCCTTCAACTCTTTTTCCTTTATTCATGTTATTAAGGGCCTCCAGAATCTTGCTTAGTTCATTTTTAATCTTCTCCTGAGCTTTTTCTAGCTTTTCAAATCTATGAGAACTTTCCTCTTCCATTTGCCTTGCTCTGGATCTTGTGTTGTATGGATGAGTAGGGTTTTCGCTAGATAGAGCTATCCTGGGACCTTGAGTACCATACTTATGATTAGAAATGTTATGCTGTGCCTTATGTATGATGCTTTGATACACAAATGAAATGTACATTTTTTTGAATGAAATCTAGTATGAAATGAATGCAAATGATTATGTTAAAACATGATCATGAAAGTAATGCAGATGCATACAATCAGACAAACAACATAGTTAGTTCGATGGATGAAATGAAAGTGATGCTAATGCATAATGTTACATATGATAAAAATAATACACAAAGTTAAACAGTCAAAATGATTAGACAAACACCTTTTTTGTGTCCTAATTTTAGGGTATATCTATCATTGGGTAGAAAGGGCTCTATCTTAGGTGTAGGCACTCTTAAGGTTCACTACATGCGGTTTTAAGGTCAGAGTCTAAAGGTCCTCAAATTGCTCCTTACATCCTTGTCCATCATAGACTAGTAAGGCACCCTAATCCTCACCAATTACAGGCTACAAGAGGAAAAGGTTCAATTTGAGTGGGAGTATTTCGCTAGGCACTGCAGAGGCACTAGACCTCTTGAAAGCAATAGGTACTTTACTCTTTCCTAGAAGGATGGAGCTCGGGTATAGAGCTCATGTTATGCACATGCACATGAATGACATAATTAACAAGGTAAATAAACATGAATGAATAATAACACATATATACAAAAAGGTTCAATTTTATTAGGCTTTTGGATAACACAAATTATTTGCTGGCCTGACTCTCAAAGTCCCCAGTGGAGTCACCAAGCTGTCATAACATCTAGATCCGGGGATCTATTGCTAGACATTGACTTAAGGGAGTCACCACCAATCTTTTTTATCTAGGTGCGATTGGCCACCTAAAGAATCTGTCCTTTCAGGGAACACCTAAGTTTAAGGGTCCCTAAAAGAATAGGTTCAGGTCTACAAACCAGAACAGGGTTCGAGAGTTCGGTTACGTGTGAGGAAGGTTATAGCACCCTCACAACGCCCATCAAAAGATGGTACCAGCTGAAATTTGTGTTATCCAAAAAGCCTTAAAATTTTACCAAGTAATTAATTATTAGAAATTATTCTCAATTGACTCTAATACTTTTAGCAGAAAATTGAGAAAATTCCCTCACCTCAAGAGTATGCAAGAAAAACTACTACTTCACTTGCAGAGGCTCCATCGTCGGATTAGTTAAAGAAAAATCAAAATCAAAATCAAAATAGAAAGGAAGGAAAGAATGATTGTTCTTGTGTAGGGAAAATTGATACTTTCAACTTTTCCTCAAAAATATTTTTTTTGAAACTTTGATTTCCAAGGAAAATTGATACTTTCAACTTTTCCTCAAAAACCCTTTTTTGAAAATTTATTTTTTAGGAAAATTGATACTTTCAACTTTTCCCTAAAAATATTTTTTTTGGAAATTTTGATTTTTATTTAAAGAAAATAGAATAATAAAAATAGAAAAATAAAGAAAAGTAAAACAAAAATAAAAATAAAATTAAGATAAAAAGAATATTAAATAAACCTAATCTAATAAATAAAATAAACAAATAAACAAATAAATAAAAATAAAAAAAATTAAAAAAAAAAAACTGGAGCGGCTCGTATCGCGGCTTGGCTCGGCTCAAGGGAAAGAAACGGCTCGGGGGTGGCTTGGGAAGCTCGGCTCGACTCGGCTTGGCTCGGCGGGGGGCTGGCATGCGCGCGGGTCAGGAAGCGGGGTGACGCTCGGGTCGGGTCGGGTCACGGCAAAACGCGTGGATCCTCTGGGTCACTTAAGGCCAAAACGACGTCATTTTGAGAGGGTATAAAAGGCACTTCCCTCTGTTTTTCGACAGAACGCTCCTCCCCTCTCTCTCTCTCTTCTTCTTTTTTCCTCTCCCTTCTCTCTAAAAGGCTAAAGAACTCTGGTTGAAGATTCATCAGATTCTGGGTTTTTTCGTCGGAAGTTCACCGAAAGGTCATCGATTTCTGGGATTCTTTACAAAAAATTGGGCAGGTCACCGAAAACTTCAAGGTTGGCCGAAATTTTCACCGAAAAATTCAAACTTTGCCGAAAACTTCATCGGAATCTGGAATTTTCCAGAAATTCCCAAAAAAAAATGGCAAAAATCTTCAAAAAATTTCTTCTAATTCCCAGAACCCTTCTACACCTTTTCTTAGCCTTCTATACGCCTCTTTTCCCTTAAATCAGTAGCTTTTGCTTATTGTTTTTCTTTTGTCCAGCATTCTGTTCCATAGGTCTCTTTTGTAGGGATTGATCAGGAGTTCCTGATTAATCCCAATTCCTCCTTGGACGGGAATTCAATCTTTGAATCCAATCTGGACTCTCTTGATTGAATTCCCCTTCACAGTGGGATTCTTCCACTTTCAATCCCAGCCCTCCAAAATCAAATAAAAAAAATAATAGATAATTAGAAAAGATAGGATTGATAAAAAATAATAATAATAATATCAGATATACAAAAAAATCAGATAAACGGAACAAGAATTATTAACAGATAATACAATAAGATAAATCAAAAAAATATTACAAGAAAAATAATAATAATAAATAATAATAAAAAAAAAATTATAATATATAATAAATATAGAACTATATAAATAAAATACATATAAATATTAACAAAAAATAAATAAATAAATAAATAAGTAAAAATATACATATAATAATAATAAATAATAAAATACATAAAATACAAAAGAAAAGAAACGAAAAAAAGGAAACAAAATTACAAAGTAAAAATTGCATTGGGCTTACCCATTTGGGCCAGGCCCAATTGATCTGGGCCAGGACCCAATTGGGTGTCTACAGGTAGGATTGGGGTTCCAGCGATCGGAGGGGCCGGGGGGTGTGCGCACATCATGTGTGATGGGTGCTGGTACTTGGCCCTTATATTGCCCCCTATCCCTCATCAAACCTTGAGAACTCACACCCCCTTAAAGAGCATTTGAGATTTTACAGGTTTGTTGCTAGTAGCCATTAAAGTGTTTGAAATAGGGACACTTTTTTCAAATGGTCACAAAATCTTGTACGCTCTGAGTTTTTAGCTGAATTTTTTTGTGCATGCCAACAAAAATATAAGGATCACATCTACAAAGTTTGGGGCCAAAACACCTTCCGAAAATATTTTAAAAAATCCTGAACCGAAAAAAGTTTCAAAAATTGTGAAAAATTGAAAACGATTCGTCTTGCCATGAAACTTCATGTGAAGCCTTAAGGGACCATTGTATGAATTTACAAGCCATAAAAATGGCATTGGCACACAGAAATATGAAGATGTACCTAAACCCACCAACCACCCTATCGATCCACGGCTTGCGCATCCCGTCACTCTGGCCGGCGTAGTGACCGCCAGCCCGCCCGCCCGCCCACTCGTTTCGTCGGTTGGCTTAGGCATACAGAGTTCATTCCCAGTATAAGATCGCACCAGACCGAGGGTTGCAGCAGCAAGATCAACAGCACGCAGAGGGGGACCCAGTTGATCCCCGGCTTACGCATCCCGCCCCTCTGGCCGGCTGAGCGCCCGCACGCTCGTTTCGTGGGTTGACTTAGGCATACGGAGTTCATTCCCAATCTAAGCATACGGAGTTCATTCCCAGTCTAAGATCGGACCGGACCGAGGGTTACGACAGCACAAGATGGGCTCGGGCATGTGCTGGTGCCGCATTCTTCTTCTTCAGGGCACCATCGCCGGAGCATCACCAGAGAACCTGATCGGCGGTATTGGGGTTCCGGCGATCGGGGTGGCCGGGGGGTGTGCGCACATGATGTACGATGGGTGCTGGTACTTGGCCCTTATATTGGCCCCCTATCCCTCATCAAACCTCGAGAACTCAAACCCCCTTAAAGATCATTTGCGATTTTACAGGTTTGCTGCCAGTAGCCATTAAAATGTTTGAAATGGGGACACTTTTTTCAAATGAACCCAAAATCTTGTACACTTTGAGTTTTTAGCTGAGTTTTTTTGTACATGCCAACAAAAATAAATGGATCATGTCTACCAAGTTTGGGGCCAAAATTCCTTCCGAAAAAATTTTAAAAAATCTCGAACCATAAAAAGTTTCAAAAATCATGAAAAATAGAAAACGAGTCATCTTGCCATGAAGGCTTAAGGGACCATTGTATGAATTTACAAGCCATAAAAATGGCATTGGCATGCAGAAATATGAAGATGTGCCTAAACCCACCTACCACCCTATCGATCCACGGCTTGCGCGTCCCGTCTCTCTGGCCGGCGTAGTGCCCGCCCGCCCGCCTGCTCATTTCATCAGTTGGCTTAGGCATACGGATTTCATTCCCAATCTAAGATCGCACCAGATCGAGGGTTGCGGTAGCAAGATCGGCAGCACGCAGAGGGGGACCCGACCAATCCCCGGTTGCGCATCCCGCTCCTCTGGCCGGCTGAGCGCCCGCACGCTTGTTTCATGTGTTGACTTAGGCATACGGAGTTCATTCCCAGTCTAAGCTTGTGGAGTTCATTCCCAGTCGAAGATCAGATCAGACTGAGGGTTGCGGTAGCACATGCTGGGCTCGGGCCTGTGCTGGTGCCGCATTTTTCTTTGTCGAGGCACCATCGACGGAGCATCGCCGGAGAACCTGACCGACAGCATTGGGGTTTTTTCGATCGGGGAGGTCGGGGGGTGTGCGCACATGATGTGCGATGGGTGCTGGTACTTGGCCCTTATATTGGCCCCCTATCCCTCATCAAACCTCGAGAACTCACACCCCCTTAAAGAGCATTTGAGATTTTATAGGTTTACTGCAGTAGCCATTAAAGTGTCTGGAATGGGGACACTTTTTTCAAATGATCACAAAATCTTGTACGCTTCGAGTTTTTAGCTGAATTGTTTTGTTCATGTCAACAAAAATACAAGGATTATGTCTACCAAGTTTGGGGCCAAAACTCCTTCCAAAAAAATTTAAAAAAATCCCGAACCGCAAAAAGTTTTGAAAATCGTAAAAAATAGAAAACGAGTCATCTTGCCATGAAACTTCACGTGAAGGCTTAAGGCACCATTGTATGAAGTTACAACCCATAAAAATGGCATTGGCATGTAGGAATATGAAGATGTGCCTAAACCCACCTACCACCCTATCGATCTACGGCTTGTGCATCTTGTCTCTCTGGCCGACGTAGTGCCCGCCCGCCCATCCGCCCGCTCGTTTCGTCGGTTGGTTTAGGCATACGGAGTTCATTCCCAGTCTAAGATCGAACCAGACCAAGGGTTGTGGCAGCAAGATCGGTGGCACGCAGAGGGGGGCCCGGTCGATCCTCGACTTGCGCATCCCGCCCCTCTGGCCGGCTGAGCGCCCGCACGCTCGTTTCATGGGTTGACTTAGGATATAGAGTTGATTCCCAGTTTAAGCATACGGAGTTCATTCCCAGTCTAAGATCGGACCGTACCGAGGGTTGTGGCAGCACATGCTGGGCTCGGGCATGTGCTGGTGCCGTATTTTTCTTCGCCGGGGCACCATCGTCGGAGTATCGCCAGAGAACCTGACCGGTTGCATTGGGGTTCCGGCGATCGGGGGGCCGGGGGGATGTGCGCACATGATGTGCGATAGGTGCTGGTACTTGGCCCTTATATTGGCTCCCTATCCCTCATCAAACCTCGAGAACTCACACCCCCTTGAAGAGCATTTGAGATTTTACAGGTTTGCTACCAGTAGCCATTGAAGTGTCTAAAATGGGGACACTTTTTTGAAATGGTCACAAAATCTTGTACACTTTGAGTTTTTAGCTGAATTTTTTTGTGCGTGCCAAAAAAAATACAAGGATCACGTCTACCAAGTTTGTGGCCAAAAATCCTTTCCAAAAAATTTTAGAAAATCCCGAACCGTAAAAAGTTTCAAAAATCATGAAAAATAGAAAACAAGTCGTCTTGCCATGAAACTTGACGTGAAGGCTTAAGGGACCATTGTATGAATTTACAAGCCATAAAAATGGCATTGGCACGCAGAAATATAAAGATGTGGCTAAACCCACCTACCACGCTATCGATCCACGGCTTACGCATCCCGTCTCTCTGACCGGCGTAGTGCCCGCCCGCCTGGGCGCCTGCTCGTTTCGTCGGTTGGCTTAGGCATACGGAGTTTGTTCCCAGTCTAAGATCAGATCGGATCGAGGGTTGTGGTAGCATGATCGGTAGCTTGCAAAGGGGGACCCGACCGATCCCCGGCTTGAACATCCCACCCCTCTGGCCGGCTGAGCGCCCGCACACTCGTTTCATTGGTTGACTTAGGCATACGGAGTTCATTCCCAGTCTAAGCATACAGAGTTCATTCCCAGTCGAAGATCGGACCGGACCGAGGGTTGCGGCACCACATGCTAGGCTCGGGCATGTGCTGGTGCCGCATTTTTCTTCATCGGGGCACCATCGTTGGAGCATCGCGGAGAACCTGACTGACGGTATTGGGGTTCCGGCGATCGGGGGGGCCGGGGGGGTGTGCACACATGATGTACGATGGGTGCTAGTACTTGGCCCTTACATTCGCTCCCTGTCCATCATCAAATCTTGAGAACTCACACCCCCTTAAAGAGCCTTTGAGATTTTACAGGTTTGCTGCCAGTAGCCATTAAAGGGTCTGAAATGGGGACACTTTTTTCAAATGGTCAGAAAATTTTGTATACTTCAAGTTTTTAGCTGAATTTTTTTGTACATGCCAAGAAAAATACAAGGATCACGTCTACCAAGTTTGGGGCAAAAACTCCTTCTGAAAAAACTCTAAAAAATCCCGAACCGCAAAAAGTTTTAAAATTCATGAAAAATAGAAAACGAGTCATCTTGCCATGAAACTTCACGTGAGGGCTTAAGGGACCATTGTATGAATTTACAAGCCATAAAAATGGCATTGGCATGTAGAAATATGAAGATGTTCCTAAACCAACCTACCACCCTATCGATCCACGGCTTGCGCATCCTGTCTCACTGGCCAACGTATTGCCCGCCCACCCGCCCGCACACTCGTTTCGTCGGTGGCTTAGGCATACGGAGTTCATTCCTAGTATAAGATTGGACCAGACCGAGGGTTGCGGCAGCAGGATCGGCAGCATGCAGAGGGGGACCCGGCCGATCCCCGGCTTGTGCATCTCGCCCCTCTAGTCGGCTGAGCGCCCGCACGCTCGTTTCGTGGGTTGACTTAGGCATATGGAGTTCATTCCCAGTCTAAGATCGGACCAGACTGAGGGTTGCGACAGCACATGCTGGGCTCTAGAATGTGCTGGTGCCACATTTTTCTTCGTCGGGGCACCATCGCCGGAGCATCTATGGAGAACCTGACCGGCGGCATTGGGGTTCCGACGATCGGGGGGGCTGGGGGGGGGTGTGCACACATGATGTGCAATGGGTGCTGGTACTTGGCCCTTATATTGGCCCCCTATCCCTCATCAAACCTCGAGAACTCACACCCCCTCAAAGAGCATTTGAGATTTTGCAGGTATGCTACCAGCAGCCATTAAAGTGTCTGAAATGGGGACACTTTTTTCAAATGGTCACAAAATCTTCTACACTTCGAGTTTTTAGCTGAAATTTTTTGCGCATGCCAAAAAAAATACAAGGATCATGTCTACCAAGTTTGGGGCCAAAACTCTTTTCGAAAAAATTTTAAAAAATCCCGAACTGAAAAATGTTTTGAAAATTGTGAAAAATAGAAAATGACTCGTCTTGCCATGAAAGTTCACATGAAGGCTTAAGGGACCATTGTGTGAATTTACAAGCCATAAAAATGGCATTGGCACACAAAAATATGAAGATGTGCCTAAACCCAACTACCACCCTATCGATCTACGGCTTGCGCATCCCATCTCTCTCGTCGGCGTAGTGCCCGCCCGCCCGCTCATTTCGTCGGTTGGCTTAGGCATACGGAGTTCATTCCCAGTCTAAGATCGAACTAGACTAAGGGTTGCGGCAGCAGAATCGGCAGCACGCAAGGGGGTGCCCGGCCGATCCGCGGCTTGCGCATCCCGCTTCTCTAGCCAGCTGAGCTCCCGTACGCTCGTTTCGTGGGTTGACTTAGGCATACGGAGTTCATTCCCAGTCTAAGATAGAACCAAACCGAGGCTTGTGACAGCACATGCTGGGCTCGGGCATGTGCTGGTGCCACATTTTTCCTCGTTGGGGCACCAACACCAGAGCATCACCGGAGAACCTGACCAACAGAATTGTGGTTCCGACGGTCGGGGGGGCCAGGGGGTGTGCGCACATGATGTGCGATGGGTGCTGGTACTTGGCCCTTATATTGGCCCCCCATCCCTCATCAAACCTCGAGAACTCACACCCCTTTAAAGAGCATTTGAGATTTTGCAGGTATGCTACCAGCAGCCATTAAAGTGTCTAAAATGGGGACACTTTATTCAAATGGTCACAAAATCTTGTACACTTTGAGTTTTTAGCTGAATGTTTTTGTGTGTGCCAACAAAAATAGAAGGATCACGTCTACCAAGTTTGGGGCAAAAACTCCTTTCGAAAAAAGTTTAAAAAATCTCGAACCGCAAAAAGTTTCCAAAATTGTGAAAAATAGAAAACGAGTCGTCTTGCCATGAAACTTCACGTGAAGGCTTAAGGGACCATTGTATGAATTTACAAGCCATAAAAATGGCATTGGCACACAGAAATATGAAGATGTGCCTAAACCCACCTACCACCCTATCGATCCACGGCCTGTGCATCCCGTCTCTCTGGCCGACGTAATGCCCGCCCGCCCGGTCGTTTCGTCGGTTGCCTTAGGCATACAGAGTTCATTCCCAGTCTAAGATCAGACCTGATCGAGGGTTGCGGTAGTAGGATCAGCAGCACATAGAGGGGGACCCGACCGATCCCCGGCTTGCGCATCCCGCCCCTCTGGCCGGATGAGCGCCCGCACGCTCGTTTCATGGGTTGACTTAGGCATACGGAGTTCATTCCCAGTCTAAGCATACAGAGTTCATTCCCAGTCTAAGATCGGACCGGACCGAGGGTTACGGCAACACATGCTGGGCTCTGGCATGTGCTGGTGTCGTATTTTTCTTTGTCGGGGCACCATCGTCGGAGCATCACCAGAGCCCCTGACCGGTGGCATTGGGGTTCCGGCGATCGAGGGGGACGGGGTGGGTGTGCGCACAAAATGTGGGATGGGTGCTGGTATTTGGCCCTTATATTGGCCCCCTATCCCTCAGCAAACCTCGAGAACTCACACCCCCTTAAAGAGCATTTGAGATTTTACAGGTTTGCTGCCAGTAGCCATTAAAGTGTCTGAAATGGGGACACTTTTTTCAAATGGTCACAAAATCTTGTACACTTCGAGTTTTTAGCTGAATTTTTTTATGCATGCCAACAAAAATACGAGGATCACGTCTACCAATTTTAGGGCCAAAAATCCTTCCGAAAAAAATTTAAAAAATCCCTAACTGTAAAAAGTTTCAAAAATCGTGAAAAATGGAAAACGAGTCGTCTTGCCATGAAACTTCACATGAAGGGTTAAGGGACCATTTTATGAATTTACATGCCATAAAAATGGCATTGGCATGTAGAAATATGAAGATGTGCCTAAACTCACCTACCACCCTATCGATCCACGGCTTGCGCATCCCGTCTCTCTGGCCGGTGTAGTGTCCGTCCGCCCGCCCGATCGCTCATTTCATTGGTTGGCTTAGGCATACAGGAATTCATTCCCAGTCTAAGATTGGACCAGATCGAGGGTTGTGGCAGCATGATCGGCAGCACGTAGAGGGGGACCCGATCGATCCCCGACTTGCGCATCCCACCCCTCTGGTCGGCTGAGCGCCCGCACACTCGTTTCGTTGGTTGACTTAAGCATACGAAGTTCATTCCTAGTCTAAGCATACAGAGTTCATTCCTAGTCTAAGATCAGACCAGACCGAGGGTTGGGCAGCACATGCTGTGCTCGGGCATGTGCTGGTGATGCTTTTTTCTTCGTCGGGGCACCATCGCCGGAGCATCACCGGAGAACCTGACCGGCGGCATTGAGGTTTCAGTGATCGGAGGGGCTGGGGGGGTGTGCGCCCATGATGTGCAATGGGAGCTGGTACTTGGCCCTTATATTGGCCCTCTATCCATCATCAAACCTTGAGAACTGACACCCCCTTAAAGGGCATTTGAGATTTTACAGGTTTGCTGCCAATAGCCATTAAAGTGTCTGAAATGGGGACACTTTTTCAAATGGTCACAAAATCTTGTACAGTTTGAGTTTTTAGCTGAATTTTTTTGTGCATGCCAAAAAAAAACAAGGATCACCTCTACCAAGTTTGGGCCCAAAAATCTTTCCGAAAAAATTTTAAAAAATCCTGAACCATAAAAAGTTTCAAAAATCATGAAAAATAGAAAACGAGTCGTCTTGCCATGAAACCTCACGTGAAGGCTTTAGGGACCATTGTACCAATTTACAAGCCATAAAAATGGCATTAGCATGCAAAAATATGAAGATGTGCCTAAACCCACATACCACCCTATCGATCAACGGCTTGCGCATCCCGTCTCTCTGGTCGCGCGTAGTCCACGCCCGCCCACCTGCCCGCTCGTTTCGTCGATTGGCTTAGGCATACGGAGTTCATTCCCACCCTAAGATCAGACCCGATTGAGGGTTGTGGCAGCAAGATCGGCAGCACACAGAGGGGGACCCGGTAGATCCCCGGCTTGTGCATCCCGCCCCTCTGGCCGGCTGAGCACCCGCACGTTCGTTTCAGGGGTTGACTTAGGCATACGGAGTTCATTCCCAGTCTAAGCATACAGAGTTCATTCCCAATCTAAGATCGGACCGGACCGAGGGTTACGGCAACACATGCTGGGCTCTGGCATGTGCTGGTGCCGTATTTTTCTTCGTCGGGGCACCATCATCGGAGCATCACCGAAGAACCTGACCGACGGCATTGGGGTTCCGACGATCAGGGGGGCCGGGGTGGGTGTGCGCACAAAATGTGGGATGGGTGCTGGTACTTGGCCCTTATATTGGCCCCCTATCACTCATCAAACCTCGAGAACTCACACCCCCTTAAAGAGCATTTGAGATTTTACAGGTTTGCTACCAGTAGCCATTAAAGTGTCTGAAATGGGGACATTTTTTTCAAACGGTCACAAAATGTTGTACACTTCGAGTTCTTAGATGAATTTTTTTGTGCATGGCAACAAAAATACAAGGATCTCATCTACCAAGTTTTGGGCCAAAACTCCTTCCAAAAAAACTTTAAAAAATCTCGAACCATAAAAAGTTTTGAAAATCGTGAAAATAGAAAACGAGTCGTCTTGCCATGAAACTTCACGTGAAGGCTTAAGGGACCATTGTATGAATTTACAAGCCATGAAAATGGCATTGGCATGCAAAAATATGAAGATGTGCCTAAACCCACCTACCACCCTATAGATCCACGGCTTGCGCATCCCGTCTCTCTGCAAAGTGCAGTGCCCGCCCACCCGCCCGCTCGCTTGTTTCGTCGGTTGGCCTAGGCATACGAAGTTCATTCCCAGTCTAAGAACAGACCGGATCAAGGGTTGCGGTAGCAGGATCGGCAACACGTAGAGGGGGACCCGATATATCCCTGATTTGCGCATCTCACCCGTCTGGCCGGCTGAGCGCCTGCACGCTCGTTTCGTGGTTTAAATTACGCATACGGAGTTCATTCCTAGTCTAAGCGTACAGAGTTCATTCCCAGTCTAAGATCGGACCAGACCGAGGGTTGTGGCAGTACATGCTGGGCTCGGGCATGTGTTGGTGCCGCATTTTTCCTCGCCGGGGCACCATCGTCATAGCAACGCCGGAGAACCTTACCGATGGCATTGGGTTTCGATGATCGGGGGGCTGGGGGTGTGCGCACATGATGTGCGATGGGTGCTGGTACTTGGCCCTTATATTGGCCCCCTATCCCTCATCAAACCTTAAAAACTCACACCCTCTTAAAGAGCATTTGAGATTTTACAGGTTTGCTGCTAGTAGCCATTAAAGTGTCTGAAATAGGGACACTTATTTCAAATGGTCACAAAATCTTGTACACTTTGAGTTTTTAGCTGAATTTTTTTGTGCATGCCAAAAAAAATACAGGGATCACGTCTACTAAGTTTTGGGCCAAAACTCCTTCAAAAAAAATTTAAAAAAATCTCGAACCGTAAAAAGTTTCCAAAATCGTGAAAAATAGAAAATGAGTCGTCTTGCCATGAAACTTCACGTGAAGGCTTAAGGGACCATTGTATGAGTTTACAAGCCATAAAAGGGACCATCGATCCCGTCTCTCAGGTCGGGGTGGTGCCCGCCCGCCCACTCGTTTCGTCAGTTGGCTTAGGCATACGGAGTTCATTCCCAGTCTAAGATTGGACCGGACTGAGGGTTACAGCAGCAGGATCGACAGCATGCAGAAAGGGACCCGACCGATCCTCGGCTTGTGCATCCTGCTCCTCTGGCCGGTTGAGCGCCCGCACGCTTGTTTCGTGGGTTGACTTAGGCATACAGAGTACATTCCTTGTCTAAGCATACGGAGTTCTTTCCCAGTCTAAGATCGGACCAGACCGAGGGTTGCGGCAGCACATGCTAGGCTCGGGCAGGTGCTGGTGCCATATTTTTTTTCGTCGGGGCACCATCGCCGGAGCATTGCTAGAGAACCTGACTGACGGCATTAAGGTTCCGACGATCGGAGGGGCCGAAGGGAGTGTGCGCACAAGATGTGCGATGGGTGCTGGTACTTGGCCCTTATATTGTCCCCCTGTCCCTCATCAAACCTCGAGAACTCACACCCCCTTAAAGAGCATTTGAGATTTTACAGGTTGGCTGCCAGTAGCCATTAAAGTGTCTGAAATGGGGACACATAAAAATGGCATTGGCACACAGAAATACGAAGATGTGCCTAAACCCACATACCACCCTATCGATCCACTGCTTGCGCATCCCGTCTCTCTGGCCAGCGTAGTGCCCGCCTGCCCGCCCGCCTACTCGTTTTGTCGATTGGCTTAGGCATACAGAGTTCATTCCTAGTCTAAGATCAGACCAAACTGAGGGTTGCAGCATCAACATCGACAGTACCTAGAGGGGGACCCGGTCGATCCCCGGCTTGTGCATCTGCCCCTCAGGCTGGCTGAGCGCCCACACGCTCGTTTTGTGGATTGACTTAGGCATACAGAGTTCATTCCCAGTCTAAGCATACGGAGTTCATTCCCAGTCTAAGATTGAACTGTACCGAGGGTTGCAGTAGCATGTACTGGGCTCGGGCATGTGCTGGTGCCGCATTTTTCTTCGTCGGGGCACCATTGTTGGAGCATCGTCGGAGAACCTGACCGACGGTATTGAGGTTTCGACGATCGGGGGGCCGGGAGGGGTGTGCGCACATGATGTGTGATGGGTGCTGGTACTTGGCCCTTATATTGGCCCCCTATCCCTCATCAAACCTCGAGAACTCACACCCCCTTAAAGAGCATTTAAGATTTTACAGGTTTGCTGCCAATAGCAATTAAAGTGTCTGAAATGGGGACACTTTTTTCAAAAGGTCACAAAATCTTGTACAATTCGAGTTTTTAGCTGAATTTTTTTGTGCATGCCAACAAAAATACAAGGATCACGTCTACCAAGTTTGGGGCAAAAACACCTTCCGAAAAAATTTGAAAAAATCCCAAACCGTAAAAAGTTTTAAAAATCGTGAAAAATAGAAAACGAGTCGTCTTGCCTTTAAACTTCATGTGAAGGCTTAAAGGACCATTGTATGAATTTACAAGCCATAAAAATGCCATTGGCACGCAGGAATATGAAGATGTGCCTAAACCCACCTACCACCCTATCGATCCACGGCTTGTGCATCCCGTCTCTCTGGTCGGCGTAGTGCTCGCCTGCCCGCCCGCTCGTTTCATCGGTTGGCTTAGTCATACGGAGTTCATTCCCAGTCTAAGATCAGATCTGACCAAGGGTTGTGGTAGTAGGATCGGCAGCAGACAGAGGGGGACCCGACCGATCCCCGGCTTGGGCATCCAGCCCCTCTGGTCGGCTGAGCACCCGCACACTCGTTTTGTGGGTTGACTTAGGCATACAGGGTTCATTCCCAGTCTGAGCAAACGGAGTTCATTCCCAATCTAAGATCGAATCAGACCGAGGTTTGCGGTAGAACATGCTGGGGTCGGGCATGTGCTGGTGCCGCATTTCTCTTCGTCGGGGCACCATCACCGTAGAACCTGACCGGCGGTATTGGGGTTCCGACGATCGGGGGGGCCAGGGGGTGTGCGCACAGGATGTGTGATGGGTGCTGGTACTTGGCCCTTATATTGGCCCCCTATCCCTCATCAAACCTTGAGAACCCACACCCCCTTAAAGAGCAATAGAGCTTTTACAGGTTTGCTACCAGTAGCCATTAAAGTGTCTGAAATGGGGACACTTTTTTGAAATGGTCACAAAATCTTGTACACTTCGAGTTTTTAGCTGAAGTTTTTTGTGCATGCCAACAAAAATACGAGGATCATGTCTACCAAGTTTGGGGCGAAAACTCCTTCCGAAAAAATTTTAAAAAATCCCGAACCGTAAAAAGTTTTGAAAATCATGGAAAATAGAAAACGAGTCGTCTTGCCATGAAACTTCATGTGAAGGCTTAAGAGACCATTCTATGAATTTACAAGCCTTGACAATGGCATTGGCATGAAGAAATATGAAGATGTGCCTAAACCCACCTACCACCCTATCGATCCACGGCTTGCGCATCCCGTCTCTCTGGCCGGCGTAGTGCTCGGCCGCCCGCCCGCTCGTTTCATCAGTTGGCTTAGGCATACGGAGTTCATTTCCATTCTAAGATCGGACCAGACCGAGGGTTGCGGCAGCAGGATCGGCAGCACATAGAGGGGGACCCGATCGATCCCCGACTTGCGCTTCTCACCCTTTGGCCAACTGAGCGCCCACACGCTCGTTTTATGGGTTGGCTTAGGCATACGAAGTTTATTCCCAGTCTAAGATCAGACCGAACCGAGGGTTGCACCAGCACATATTAGGCTAGGGCATGTGCTGATGCCGCATTTTTCTTCGTCGGGGCACCATCATCGGAGCATCGTCGGAGAACATGACCGGCGGCATTCGGGTTTCGGTGATCAGGGGGGCCGAGGGGGTGTACGCACATGATGTGCAATGGGTGCTGGTACTTGGCCCTTATACTGGCCCCCAATCCCTCATCAAACCTTCAGAACTCACACCCCCTTAAAGAGCATTTGAGATTTTGCAGGTTTGCTGCCAGTAGCCATTAAAGTGTCTGAAATAGGGACACTTTTTTCAAATGGTCACAAAATCTTGTACACTTCGAGTTTTTAGCTGAATTTTTTTGTGCATGCCAACAAAAATACAAGGATCAAGTCTACCAAGTTTAGGGCCAAAAATTGTTGCGAAAAAATTTTAAAAAATTCGGAACCGCAAAAAGTTTTGAAAATCGTGAAAAATAAAAAACCAGTCGTCTTGCCATGAAACTTCACGTGAAGGCTTAAGGGACCATTGTATGAATTTACAAGCCATAAAATATCATTCGCACGTAGAATATATGAAGATGTGCCTAAACCCACCTACCACCCTATCGATCCACGGCTTACGCATCCCGTCTCTCTGGCCAGCGTAGTGCCCGCCACTCAGGCCGGCTGAGCGACCGCACGCTCGTTTCATGGGTTGACTTAGGCATACGTTGTTCATTCCCAGTCGAAGCATACGGAGTTCATTCCCAGTCTAAGAACGGACCAGATCAAGGGTTATGGCAACACATGCTAGGCTCAGGCATGTGGTGGTGCTGTATTTTTCTTCACCGGGGCACCATCACCGGAGCATCACCAGAGAACCTGACCGGTGGCGTTGGGGTTCCAGCGATCGGGGGGGGCCGGGGGGTGTGCTCACATGATGTGCAATGGGTGCTGGTACTTAGCCCTTATATTGGCCCCCTATCCCTCATCAAACCTCAAGAACTCACACCCCCTTAAAGAGCATTTGAGATTTTACAGGTTTGCTGCCAGTAGCCGTTAAAGTGTTTGAAATGGGGACACTTTTTTCAAATGGTCACGAAATCTTGTACACTATGAGTTTTTAGCTTAATTTTTTTGTGCATGCCAAAAAAAATACAAGGATCATGTCTACCAAGATTGGGGCCAAAACTCATTTCGAAAAAATTTTAAAAAATCCCGAACCGAAAAAAGTTTCAAAAATCATGAAAAACAGAAAACGAGTCATCTTGCCATGAAACTTCACGTGAAGGCTTAAGGGACCATTGTATGAATTTACAAGCCATAAAATATCATTGGCACATAGAAATATGAAGATGTGCCTAAACCCACCTACTACCCTATCGATCCACGGCTTGCGCATCCCGTCTCTCTGGCCAGCGTAGTGCTCGCCTGTCCGCCCGCTCGTTTCGTCGGTTGACTTAGGCATACGGAGTTCATTCCCAGTCTAAGATCGAACCGGACCGAGGGTTGCGGCAGCAAATGCTGGCCTCGGGCATGTGCTGGTGCCGCATTTTTCTTCGCCTGGGCACCATCGCCGGAGCATCGCCTGAGAAACTGACCGACGGCATTGGGGTTCCGGCGATCGGGGGGCCGGGGGGGTGTGCGCACATGATGTGCGATGGGTGCTGGTACTTGGCCCTTATATTGGCCCCCTATTCCTCACAAAACTCGAGAACTCACACCCCCTTAAAGAGCATTTGAAATTTTACAGGTTTACTGCCAGTAGCCATTAAACTGTCTAAAATGGGGATACTTTTTTCAAATGGTAACAAAATCTTGTACACTTCAGTTTTTAGCTGAATTTCTTTGTGCATGCCAAAAAAAATACAAGGATCACGTCTACCAACTTTGGAGACAAAACTCCTTCTGAAAAAATTTTAAAAAATCCTGAACCGTAAAAAGTTTTAAAAATCGTGAAAAATATAAAACAAGTCGTCTTGCCATGAAACTTCACGTGAAGGCTTAAGGGACCATTGTATGAATTTACAAGCCATAAAAACGGCATTGGCATGCAGAAATATGAACATGTACCGAAACCCACCTACCACCCTATCGATCCACGGCTTGTGCTTTTCGTCTCTCTAGCCGACGTAGTGCCCGCCCGCCTGCACGCCTGCTCGCCTGCTCGTTTCATCGGTTGGCTTAGGCATACGGAGTTCATTCCAGTCTAAGATCGGGTCGGACCAAGGGTTGCGGCAGCACATGCTGGGCTCGGGCATGTACTTGTGCTACATTTTTCTTCGTCGAGGCACTATCGTCGGAGCATTGCCGGAGAACCTGACCGGCGGCATTGGGGTTCCGACGATCGGGGGGGCCGGGGGGGGTATGCGCACATGATGTGCGATGGGTGCTGGTACTTGGCCCTTATATTGGCCCCCTATCCCTCATCAAACCTCGAGAACTCACACCCCCTTAAAGAGCATTTGGGATTTTATAGGTTTGCCGCCAGTAGCTATTAAACTATCTGAAATGGGGGCACTTTTTTCAAATGGTCACAAAATCTTGTAGACTTCGAGTTTTTAGCTGAATTGTTTTGTGCACGCCAACAAAAATAGAAGGATCACATCTACCAAGTTTGGGGGGTAAAAACTCCTTCCAAAAAAATTTTAAAAAATCACAAACTAAAAAAAGTTTCAAAAATCAAGAAAAATAGAAAACGAATCGTCTTGCCATGAAACTTCACGTGAAGGCTTAAGGGACCATTGTATGAATTTACAAGCCATAAAAATGGCATTGGCACACAGAAATATGAAGATGTGCCTACACCCACCTACCACCTTATCGATCCACGGCTTGCGCATCCAGTCTCTCTGGTAGGCATAGTGCCCGCCTGCCCTCCCGTCCGCTCGTTTCGTCGATTGGCTTAGGCATACGTAGTTCATTCCCAGTCTAAGATTGGACCAGATCGAGAGTTGCGGTGGTAGGATCGGTAGCACGCAGAGGGGGACCCGATCGATCCTCGGCTTACGCATCCCGTCCCTCTAGCCGGCTGAGCACCCGGGCACTCGTTTCATGAGTTGACTTAGGCATACAGAGTTGATTCCCAGTCTAAGCATACGGAGGTCATTCCCAGTCAAAGATCGGACAGGACCAAGGGTTGCGACAGTACATGCTGGGCTCGGGCATGTGCTGGTGCCGCATTTTTCTTCATCGGGGCACCATCGCAGGAGCATCATCGGAGAACCTGACCGGCGGCATTGGGGTTCCGGCGATCGGGGGGCCTGGAGGGTGTGTGCACATGATGTGCGATGGGTGCTGGTATTTGTCCCTTATATTGGCCCCCTATCTCTCATCAAACCTCGAGAACTCACACCAACTTAAAGAGCATTTGAGAATTTACAGGTTTCTGCCAGTAGCCATTAAAGTGTCTGAAATGGGGATACTTTTTTCAAATGGTCACAAAATCTTGTACACTTCGAGTTTTTAGCTGAATTTTTTTGTGCATGCCAACAAAAATACAAGGATCACATCTAGCAAGTTTGGGACCAAAACTATTCCCGAAAAAACTTTAGAAAATCCTGAACCGTAAAAAGTTTCAAAAATCGTGAAAAATAGAAAACGAGTCATCTTGCCATGGAACTTCATGTGAAGGCTTAAAGGACCATTGTATGAATTTACAAGCCATAAAAATGGCATTGGCACACAGAAATATGAAGATGTGCCTAAACCCACCTACCACCCTATCGATCCACAGCTTGCGTATCCCGTCTCTCTGACCGGCGTAGTGCCTGCCCGTCCGCCTGCTCGCTCCTTTCGTCGGTTGGCTTAGGCATACGGAGTTCATTCCTAGTCTAAGATCAGACAGGATCGAGGGTTGCGGCAGCAGCATCGGCAACATGCAGAGGGGGACCCGACCGATCCCCGGCTTACGCATCCCGCCCCTCTGGCCTGCTGAGCGCCCACACGCTCGTTTCATGGGTTGACTTAGGAATACGAAGTTCATTCCCAGTCTAAGCATACGGAGTTCATTCAAAGACTACGATCAGATCGGACCGAGGGTTGCGACAGCACATGCTGGGCTCGGGGATGTGCTGGTGTCACATTTTTTTTCGCTGGGGCACCATCGTCGGAGAATCTGACCGGCGACATTGGGGTTCCGACGATCGGGGGGCCGAGGGGTGTGCGCACATGATGAGTGATGGGTGCTGGTACATGGCCCTTATATTGGCCCCTTATCCCTCATCAAACCTCGAGAACTCACACCCCTTAAAGAGCATTTGAGATTTTACAGGTTTACTGCCAGCAGCCATTAAAGTGTCTAAAATGGGGACACTTTTTTCAAATGGTCACAAAATCTTGTACACTTCAAGTTTTTATTTGAATTTTTTTGTGCATGCCAAAAAAAATACAAGGATCACGTCTACCAAGTTTGGGGCCAAAACCCCTTCCGAAAAAATTTTAAAAAATCTCGAACAGGAAAAAGTTTCAAAAATCATGAAAAATAGAAAACGAGTCGTCTTGCCATGAAACTTCACGTGAAGGCTTAAGGGACCATTGTATGAATTTAGAAGCCATAAAAATAGCATTGGCACACAGAAATATGAAGATGTGCCTAAACCCACCTACCACCCTATCCATCCACGGCTTACGCATCCCGTCTCTTTGGCCGACGTAGTGCCCGCCCGCCCGCCCACCCGCTCGTTTCATCGGTTGGCTTAGGCATACGGAGTTCATTCCTAGTCCAAGATTGGACCGGACCGAGGGTTTCGGTAGCAGGATTGGTAGCACGCAGAGGGGGACCCGATCGATCCCCAGCTTGTGCATCCCGCCCCTCTGGCCGGCTGAGTGCCCACACGCTCGTTTCGTGGGTTGGCTTAGGCATACGGAGTTCATTCCCAGTCTAAGCATACGGAGTTCATTCCCAGTCTAAAATCAGACCAGACCGAGGGTTGCGACAGCACATGCTGGGCTCAGGCATGTGCTGGTGCCATACTTTTCTTCATCGGTGCACCATCGCAGGAGCATCGTCGGAGAACATGATCGGCGGCATTGGGGTTTCGACGATCGGGGGGGCCGGGGGGTGTGCGCACAAGATGTGCGATGGGTGTGGTACTTGGCCCTTATATTAGCCCCTTATCTCCCATCAAACCTCGAGAACTCACACCCCCTCAAAGAACATTTGAGATTTTACAGGTTTGCTGCCAGTAGCCATTAAAGTGTCTGAAAGGGGGACATTTTTTTCAAATGCTCACAAAATCTTTTACACTTCAAGTTTTTAGCTGAATTTTTTTGTGCATGCCAACAAAAATCCTTTCGAAAAAATTTTAAAAAATCTCGAACCGTAAAAAGTTTCAAAAATCATGAAAAATAGAAAACGAGTCATCTTGCCATGAAACTTCATGTGAAGGCTTAAGGGACCATGGTATGAATTTACAAGCCATAAAAATGGCATTGGCATGTAGAAATATGAAGATGTGCCTAAACCCACCTACCACCCTATCAATCCACGACTTGCACATCCCGTCTCTCTGGCCGGCATAGTGCCTGCCCACCCGTCCGTTCGTTTCGTCGGTTGGCTTAGGCATATGGAGTTCATTCCCAATCTAAGATCAGACCGGACCAAGGGTTGCAGCAGCAGGATCGACAGAATGTAGAGGGGGACCCGGCCGATCCTCGGCCTGCGCATCCCGCCCCTTTGGCTGGCTGAGCGCCCGCACGCTCATTTCGTGGGTTGACTTACACATACGGAGTTCATTCCCAGTCTAAGCTTACGGAGTTCATTCCCAATCTAAGATCAGACCGGACCGAGGGTTGCGGCAGCACATGCTGGGCTCGGGCATGTGCTGGTGCTACATTTTTCTTCACCAAGGCACCATCACCGGAGCATCACCGGAGAACCTGACCGACGGCATTGGGGTTTCGACGATCGGGGGGGTCAGGGGGTATGCACACATGATGTGTGATGGGTGATGGTACTTGGCCCTTATATTGGCCCCCTATTCCTAATCAAACCTTGAGAACTCACACCCCCTTAAAGAGCATTTGAGATTTTACAGGTTTGCTGCCAGTAGCCATTAAAGTGTCTGAAATGTGGACACTTTTTTCAAATGGTCACAAAATCTTGTACACTTGGAGTTTTTAGCTGAATTTTTTTGTGCATGCCAAAAAAAATACAAGGATCACGTCTACCAAGTTTGGGGCCAAAACGGCTTCCGAAAAAATTTAAAAAAATCTCAAACCGTAAAAAGTTTCAAAAATCGTGAAAAATAGAAAACGAGTCGTCTTGCCATGAAACTTCACGTGAAGGCTTAAAGGACCATTGTATAAATTTACAAGCCATAAAAATGGCATTGGCACGTAAAAATATGAAGATGTACCTAAACCCACTACCACCCTATCAATCCACGGCTTGCGTATCCCGTCTCTCTGGTCGACGTAGTGCCAGCCTGCCTACCCACCCGCTCGTTTCGTCGGTTGGCTTAGGCATACAGAGTTCATTCCCAGTCTAAGATCAGACCGGACTGAGGGTTGCGGTAGTAGGATCGACAGCACGTAGAAGGGGACCGGACCGATCCCTGGCTTGCGCATCCCGCCCTTTTGGCCAGTTGAGCGCCCGCACGCTCATTTCATGGGTTGACTTAGACATACGGAGTTCATTCCCAGTCTAAGCTTACGGAGTTCATTCCCAATCTAAGATCGGACTGGACCGAGGGTTGCAGCAGCACATGTTGGGCTCGGGCATGTGCTGGTGCTGCATTTTTCTTCGTCGGGGCACCATCACCGGAGAACTTGACCGGCGACATTGGGGTTTCGGCGATCGGGGGGGCCGGGGGGGTGTGCGCACATGATGTGTGATGGGTGCTAGTACTTGGCCCTTATATTGGCCCCCTATTCCTAACCAAACCTCAAGAACTCACACCCCCTTAAAGAGCGTTTGAGATTTTACAGGTTTGCTGCCAGTAGCCATTAAAGTGTCTGAAATGTTTACACTTTTTTCAAATGGTTACAAAATCTCGTACACTTCAAGTTTTTAGCTGAATTTTTTTGTGTATTCCAACAAAAATACAAGGATAAGGTCTACCAAGTTTGGGGCCAAAACACCTTCCGAAAAAATTTTAAAAAATCTCGAACCATAAAAAGTTTAAAAAATCATTAAAAATAAAAAATGAGTCGTCTTGCCATGAAACTTCACGTGAAGGCTTAAGGGACCATTGTATGAATTTACAAGCAATAAAAATGGCATTGGCATGCAAAAATATGAAGATGTGCCTAAACCAACCTAACACCCTATCGATCCATGGCTTGCGTATCCTGTCTCTCTGCCCGGCGTAGTGCCCGCCTGCCCGCCAGCTCGTTTCGTTGGTTGGCTTAGGCATACGAAGTTCATTCCCAGTTTAAGATTGGACCAGACTGAGGGTTGCGATAGCAAGATCGGCAGCACGCAAAGGGGGACCCGATCGACCCCCGGCTTGTTCATCCCGCCCCTCTGGCCTGCTGAGCGCCCCGTATGCTCATTTCGTGGGTTGACTTAGGCATACGAAGTTCATTCCCAGTCTAAGCATATGGAGTTCATTTCCAGTCTAAGATCAGACCAGACCGAGGGTTGCAGTAGCACATGCTGAGCTCGGGCATGTGCTGGTGCCGCATTTTTCTTCCTCAGGGCACCATCGTCAGAGCATCGTCGGAGAACCTGACTAGCGGCACTGGGCTTCCGACGATCGGGGGGGCCGGGGGGGATGTGCGCACATGATGTGCGCACATGATGTGCGATGGGTGCTGGTACTTAGACCTTATATTGGCCCCTTATCCCTCATCAAACCTCAAGAACTCACACCCCCTTAAAGAGCATGTGAGATTTTATAGGTTTGCTGCCAGTAGCCATTAAAGTGTCTGAAATGGGGACACTTTTTTCAAATATCACAAAACATTGTACACTTCGAGTTTTTAGCTGAATTTTTTTTCCACGCCAACAAAAATACAAGGATCACGTCTACCAATTTTGGGGCCAAATTCTTTCCGAAAAAATTTTAAAAAATCTCGAACCGTAGAAAGTTTCAAAAATCATGAAAAATAGAAAACGAGTCGTCTTGCCGTGAAACTTCACGTGAAGGCTTAAGGGACCATTGTATGAATTTACAAGCCACAAAAATGGCACTGGCACACAAAAATGTGAAGATGTGCCTAAACCCTCCTACCACCATATCGATCCACGGCTTATGCATTCCGTCTCTCTCGTCGGCGTAGTGCCCGCCCGCCTGCCCGCCCGCTCGTTTCGTCGGTTGGCTTAGGCATACAGAGTTCATTCCCAGTCTAAGATCGGACCGAACCGAGGGTTATGGCAGCCGGATCAACAGTACACAGAGGGGGACCCGACCGATCCCCAGCTTACGCATACGGAGTTCATTCCCAGTCTAAGCATACGGAGTTCATTCCCAGTCGGAGGATCGCCGGAGAACCTGACCAGCGGCATTGGGGTTCCGGCGATCGGGGGGGCCAGGGGGTGTGTGCACATGATGTGCGATGGGTGCTAGTACCTGGCCCTTATATTGGCCCCCTATCCCTCATCAAACCTCGAGAACTCACACCCCCTTAAAGAGCATTTGAGAGTTTACAGGTTTGCTGCTAGTAGCCATTAAAGTGTCTAAAATGGGGACACTTTTTTCAAATGGTCACAAAATCTTGTACACTTCGAGTGTTTAGCTGAATTTTTTTTTTGCATGCCAACAAAAATACAAGGATCACATCTACCAAGTTTAGGGCCAAAACTCCTTCCGAAAAAATTTTAAAAAATCTGGAACCGCAAAAAGTTTCAAAAATCGTGAAAAATAAAAAACGAGTCGGCTTGCTTTGAAACTTCACGTGAGGGCTTAAGGGACCATTGTATGAATTTACAAGCCATAAAAATGGCATTGGCACACAGAACTATGAAAATGTGCCTAAACCCACCTACCACCCTATCGATCCACAGCTTACGCATCCCGTCTCTCTGGCCGGCGTAGTGCCCGCCTGCCCGCCCTCCTGCTCGTTTCGTCGGTTGGCTTAGGCATACAGAGTTCATTCCCAATCTAAGATCGGACCAGATCAAGGGTTGCGACAGCAGGATCGGCAGCACGTAGATGGGCACTCGATCGATCCCCAACTTATGCATCCTGCCCCTCTGGCTGGCTGAGCACCCGCACGCTCGTTTCGTGGGTTGACTTAGGCATATGGAGTTCATTCCCAGTCTAAGCATACGGAGTTCATTCCCAGTCTAAGATCGAACCGGACTGAGGGTTGCGACAGCACATGCTGGGCTCGAGCATGTGCTGGTGCTGTATTTTTCTTCACCGGGGCACCATCGTCGGAGCATCGTCGGAGAACCTGACCGGCGGCATTGGGGTTCCGACGATCGGGGGGCTGGGGGGGTGTGCGCACATGATGTGCGATGGGTGCTGGAACTTGGTCCTTATATTGGCCCCCTATCCCTCATCAAACCTCGGGACCTGACACCCCTTTAAAGAGCATTTGAGATTTTACAGGTTTACTGCCAGCAGCCATTAAAGTGTCTAAAATGGGGACACTTTTTTCAAATGGTCACAAAATCTTGTACACTTCAAGTTTTTAGCTGAATTTTTTTGTGCATGCCAACAAAAATACAAGGATCACGTCTACCAAGTTTGGGGCCAAAAATACTTTCAAAAAAATTTTAAAAAATCTCAAACCGTAAAAAGTTTTGAAAATTATCAAAAATAGAAAACGAGTTGTCTTGCCATGAAGCTTCACGTGAAGGCTTAAGGGACCATTGTATGAATTTACAAGCCATAAAAATGGCATTGGCATGCAGAAATATGAAGATGTACCTAAACCCACCTACCACCCTATCGATCCATAGCTTGCGCATCCCGTCTCCCTGGCCGGTGTAGTACCCGACCGCCCGCCCGCTCGTTTCGTCAGTTGGCTTAGGCAAACGAAGTTCATTCCTACTCTAAGATGTACCTAGTCTACGATTGGATCAGATCCAGGGTTGCAACAGCAGGATCGCCAACACGTAAAGGGGGACCCGACCGATCCCCGACTAGGGCATCCCGCCCCTCTGGCCGATTGAGTGCCCGCATGCTCGTTTCATGGGTTGACTTAGGCATACGGAGTTCTGGGTGCTGGTACTTGGCCCTTATATTGGCCCCCTATCCGTTATCAAACCTCGAGAACTTGCACCCCCTTAAAGAGCACTTGAGATTTTATAGGTTTGCTGCCAGTAGCCATTAAAAGTGTTTGAAATGGGGACACTTTTTTCAAATGGTCACAAAATCTTGTACACTTCGAGTTTTTAGCTGAATTTTTTTGTGCATGCCAACAAAAATACAAGGATCACGTCTGCCAAGTTTGGGGCCAAAAATACTTTCAAAAAAATTTTAAAAAATCTCAAACCGTAAAAAGTTTTGAAAATTGTCAAAAATAGAAAACGAGTTGTCTTGCCATGAAGCTTCACGTGAAGGCTTAAGGGACCATTGTATGAATTTACAAGCCATAAAAATGGCATTGGCATGCAAAAATATGAAGATGTACCTAAACCCACCTACCACCCTATCGATCCACAGCTTGCGCATCCCATCTCCCTGGCCGGTGTAGTACCCGCCCGCCCGTCCGCTCGTTTCGTCAGTTGGCTTAGGCAAACGAAGTTCATTCCTACTCTAAGATCAGACTGGACCAAGGGTTGTGGTAACAGGATCGGCAGCACACAGAGGGGGACCCGGCTGATCCCTGGCTTGTGCATCCCGCCCCTTTAGCCGGCTGAGCGCCCGCACGCTCGTTTCTTAGGTTGACTTAGGCATATGGAGTCCATTCCCAGTCTAAGCATATGGAGTTCATTCCCAGTCTAAGATCAAACCGAATCGAGGGTTGCAGCAGCACATACTGGGATTGGGCATGTGCTGGTGCCGCATTTTTCTTCGTCGGGGCACCATTGTCGGAGAACCTGACCGACGGTATTGGGGTTCCGGCAATCGGGGGGTCGGGAAGGGTGTGCGCACATGATGTGTGATGGGTGCTGGTACTTGTCCCTTATATTGGCCCCCTATCCCTCATCAAACCTTGAGAACTCACACCCCCTTAAAGAGCATTTGAGATTTTACAGGTTTGCTCCCAGTATCCATTAAAGTGTCTGAAATGGGGACACTTTTTTCAAATGGTTACAAAATCTTGTAGACTTCAAGTTTTTAGCAAAATTTTTTTGTGCAAGCCAACAAAAATACAAGGATCATGTCTAAAAAGTTTGGGGCCAAAAATCCTTCCGAAAAAATTTTTAAAAATCTCGAACCGTAAAAAGTTTTGAAAATCATGAAAAATAGAAAACGAGTCGTCTTGCCATGAAACTTTACGTGAAGGCTTAACGGACCGTTGTATGAATTTACAAGCCATAAAAATGGCATTGGCATGCAGAAATATGAAGATGTGCCTAAACCCACCTACCACCTTATCGATCCACGGCTTGCGCATCTCGTCTCTCTGGCCGGCGTAGTGCCCGCCCGCCCGCTAGTTTCATCGGTTGGCTTAGGCATACAGAGTTCATTCCCAGTCTAAGATCAGACCAGACCGATGGTTGTGGCAGCAGGATCGATAGTACGTGAGGAGAACCTGACCGATCCCCGGCTTGTGCTGAATTGTTTTGTGCATGCCAACAAAAATACAAGGATCATGTCTACCAAGTTTGGGTTCAAAACTCCTTCCGAAAAAATTTTAAACAATCTCGAACCGTAAAAAGTTTCTAAAATCGTAAAAAATAGAAAACGAGTCCTCTTGCCATGAAACTTCACGTGAAGGCTTAAGGGACCATTGTATGAATTTACAAGCCATAAAAATGGTATTGGCATGTAGAAATATGAAGATGTACCTAAACCCACCCACTACCCTATCGATCCAGGGCTTGCGCATCCCATCTCTCTGGCCGGCATAGTGCCTGCCCGCCCGCCCGCCCGCTCGCTTCATCCGTTGGCTTAGGCATACGGAGTTCATTTCCAGTCTAAGATCAGACCCGACCGAGGGTTGCAGCTGTAGGATCGGCAGAGAACAGAGGGGGACCCGGTCGATCCCCGACTTGCGTATCCCGCCTCTCTGGCCGGCTGAGCGGCCGCACGCTCGTTTCGTGGGTTGACTTAGGCATATGGAGTTCATTCCCAGTCTAAGATCAGACCCGACCGAGGGTTGCGGCAGCACATGCTGGGCTCGGGCATGTGCTGGTGCCGCATTTTTCTTCGTCGAGGCACCATCGCCGGAGCATCGTCGGAGAGCCTGACCAACGGCATTGGGGTTCCGGTGATCGGAAGGGCCAGGGGGGTGTGCGCACATGATGTGTGATGGGTGCTGGTACTTGGCCCTTATATTGGCCCCCTATCCCTCATCAAACGTCGAGAACTCACACCCCCTTAAAGAGCATTTGAGATTTTACAGGTTTGTTTCCAGTAGCCATTAAAGTGTCTGAAATGGGGACACTTTTTTCAAATGGTCACAAAATCTTGCACGGTTTGAATTTTTAGCTGAATTTTTTTGTGCATGCCAACAAAAATACAAGGATCAGGTCTACCAAGTTCGGGGCCAAAACGCCTTCCGAAAAAATTTTAAAAAATCCCAAACCGCAAAAAGTTTCAAAAATAGTGAAAGATAGAAAACGAGTCGTCTTGCCATGAAACTTCAAGTGAAGGCTTAAGGGACCATTGTATGAACTTGCAAGCCATAAAAATGGCATTGGCATGCAGAAATATGAAGATGTGCCTAAACCCACCTAGCACCCTATCGATCCATAGCTTGCGCATCCCGTCACTCTGGCCAACGTAGTGCCTGCCCGCATGTTTCGTCGGTTGGCTTAGGCATACGGAGTTTATTCACAGTCTAAGATCGAACTAGACTGAGGGTTGCAGTTGCAAGATTGGCAGCACGCAGAGGTGGACCTGGCTGATCGCCAGCTTGCGCATCCCGCCACTCTGGCCAGTTGAGCGCCCACACGCTCGTTTCGTGGGTTGACTTAGGCATACGGAGTTCATTCCCAGTCTAAGCATACGAAGTTCATTCCCAGTCTAAGATCAGACCAACCGAATGCTGCGGTAGCACATGTTGGGCTCGGGCATGTGCTGGTGCCATATTTTTGTTCGTCGGGGCACCATCACCGGAGAACTTGATTAGCGGCATTGGGGTTCCGGTAATTGGGGTGGCTGGGGGGGTGTGCACACATAATGTGCGATGGGTGCTGGTTCTTGGCCCTCATATTGGCCCCCTATCCCTCATCAATCCTCGAGAACTCACACCCCCTTAAAGAGGATTTGAGATTTTACAGGTTTGCTGCCAGTAGCCATTAAAGTGTCTGAAATGGAGACACATTTTTCAAATGGTCACAAAATCTTGTACACTTCAAGTTTTTAGCTGAATTTTTTTATGCATACCAACAAAAATACAAGGATCATGTTCAATAAGTTTGGGGCCAAAACTCCTTCCGAAAAAATTTTAAAAAATCCCAAACCGTAAAAAGTTTCAAAAATCGTGAAAAATAGAAAAGGAGTCGTCTCGCCATAAACTTCACGTGAAGGCCTAAGGGACAATTGTATGAATTTACAAGCCATAAAAATGGCATTGGCATGCAGAAATAAGAAGATGTGCCTAAACCCACCTACCACCCTATCGATTCACGGCTTGCGCATCCCATCTCTCTGGCTGACATAGAGCCCGCCAGCCCGCTCGTTTCATCGGTTGGCTTAGGCATACGGAGTTCATTCCCAATCTAAGATCAGATCGGATTGAGGGTTGCAGTAGCAGGATTGGCAGCATGCAGAGGGGGACCCGGTCGATCCCCGGCTTGCGCACCCCGCCCCTTTGGCCGGCTGAGCACCCATACGCTCGTTTCGTGGGTTGACTTAGGCATACGGAGTTCATTCTCAGTCTAAGCATACGGAGTTCATTCCCAGTCTAAGATCGTACTGGATCGAGGGTTGTGCAGCACATGCTGGGCTTGGGCATGTGTTGGTGCCGCATTTTTCTTCGTCGGGGCACCATCGTCGGAGAACCTGATCGACGGCATTGGGGTTCCGACGTTCGGGGGGCCCGGGGGGTGTGCACACATGATGTGCGATGGGTGCTGGTACTTGGCCCTTATATTGGCCCCTTATCCCTCATCAAACCTCGAGAACTCACACCCCCCTAAAGAGCATTTGAGATTTTACAGGTTTGCTGCCAGTAGCCATTAAAGTGTTTGAAATGGGGACACTTTTTTCGAGTTTTTAGCTGAATTTTTTTATGCATGGCAACAAAAATACACGGATCACATCTACCATGTTTGGGGCCAAAACTCCTTCCGAAAAAATTTTACAAAATCTTGAACCGTAAAAAGTTTCAAAAATCGTGAAAAATAGAAAACGAGTCGTCTTGCCATGAAACTTCAAGTGAAGGCTTAAGGGACCATTGTATGAATTTACAAGCCATAAAAATGGCATTGGCATGCCGAAATAAGAAGATGTGCCAAAACCCACCTACCACCCTATCGATCCACGGCTTGCGCATCCTGTCTCTCTAGCCGGCGTAGTGCCCTCCCGCCCGTTCGCCCGCTCGTTTCGTCGGTTAGCCTAGGCATACGGAGTTCATTCCCAGTCTAAGATCAGACCGGACTGGGGGTTGCAGTAGCAGGATCGACAGCATGCAGAGGGGGACCCGGTCGATCCCCAGCTTGCGCATGCCTTCCCTCTGGCCGACTGAGTGCCCACACGCTTGTTTTGTGGGTTGACTTAGGCATACGGAGTTCATTCCCAGTCTAAGCATATGGAGTTCATTCCCAGTCTAAGATCGGATCGGACCCAGGGTTACAGCAGCACATGTCGGGCTCGGGTATGTGCTAGTACCGTATTTTTCTTCATCGGGGCATCATCGTCGGAGCATCGTCGGAGAACCTGACCGACGGTATTGGGGTTTCGACGATCGGGGGGTAGGGGTGAGTGTGCGCACATGATGTGCGATGGGTGCTGGCACTTGGCCCTTATATTGGCCCCCTATCCCTCATCAAAGCTCGAGAACTGACACCCCCTTAAAGAGCATTTGAGATTTTACAGGTTTGCTGCCAGTAGCCATTAAAGTGTCTAAAATGGGGACACTTTTTTCAAATGGTCACAAAATCTTGTACACTTCGAGTTTTTAGCTGAATGTTTTTGTGCATGCCAACAAAAATACAAGGATCACGTCTACCAAGTTAGGGGCAAAACTCCATCCGAAAAAATTTTAAAAAATCCTAAACCATAAAAAGTTTCAAAAATCGTGAAAAATAGAAAACGAGTGTCTTGCCATTAAACTTCACGAGAAGGCTTAAGGGACCATTCTATGAATTCACAAGCCATAAAAATGGCATTGGCATGTAGAAATATGAAGATGTGCCTAAACCCCCTACCACCTTATCGATCCACAACTTGCGCATCTCGTCTCTCTGGCCGACGTAGTGCCCGCCCGTTCATTTCGTCGGTTGGCTTAGGCATACGGAGTTCATTCCGAGTCTAACATCAGACCGAACTGAGGGTTGCGGTAGCAGGATCAGCAGCACGCAGAGGGGGACCCGATCGATCCCCGGCTTATGCATCCCGCCCCTCTGGCCGGCTGAACGACCATACGCTCGTTTCGTGGGTTGACTTAGGCATACGGAGTTCATTCCCAGTCTAAGATCGGACCGGACTGAGGGTTGCAGCAGCACATGCTAGGCTCGGGCATGTGCTGGTGCCGTATTTTTCTTCACCGGGGCACCATCGCCGGAGCATCGCCAGAGAACCTAACCGGTGGCGTTGGGGTTGTGACGATCGGGGGGGCCGGGGGGGTTTACGCACATGATGTGTGCTGGGTGCTGGTACTTGGCCCTTATATTGGTCCCTTATCCCTCATCAAACCTCGAGAACTCACACCCCTGTAAACGACATTTGAGATTTTACAAGTTTGTTGCCAGTAGCCATTAAAGTGTCTGAAATGGGGACACTTTTTTCAAATGGTCACAAAATCTTGTACATTTTGAGTTTTTAGCTGAATTTTTTTGCATGCCAACAAAAATACAAGGATCATGTCTACCAAGTTTCGGGCCAAAACTCCTTCCGAAAAAATTTTAAAAAATCTCGAAGCACAAAAAGTTTCAAAAATCGTGAAAAATTGAAAATGAGTCATCTTGCCATGAAACTTCACGTGAAGGCTTAAGGGACCATTGTATGAGTTTACAAGCCATAAAAATGCTATTGGCACACAAAAATATGAAGATTTGCCTAAACCCACCTTCCACCCTATTGATGCACGGCTTGCTCATCCCGTCTCTCTGGCCGGCATAGTGCCTGCCTGCCGGCCTGCTCGTTTCATCGTTTGGCTTAGGCATACGGAGTTCATTCCCAGTCTAAGATCAAACCAGACCGAGGGTTACGGCAGCGGGTTCGGCAGCACGCATAGGGGGACCCTGGCGATCCCCGGCTTGTGTATCCCGCCCCTCTGGCCGGCTGAGCACCCACACGCTGGTTTCAAGGGTTCACTTAGGCATACGGAGTTCATTCCTAGTCTAAGGATACGGAGTTCATTCCCAGTCTAAGATGAGACCGGACCGAGGGTTACGGTAGCACATGCTGGGCTCGGGCATGTGCTGGTTTCACATTTTTCTTCGTCGGGGCACCATCCTCGAAGCATCGCCGGAGAACCTAACCGGCGGCACTGGAGTTTCGATGATCGGAGGGGCCGGGGGGGTGTGCGCATATGATGCGCGATGGGTGCTGGTACTTGGCCCTTATATTGGCCCCCTATCCCTCATCGAACCTTGAGAACTCACACCCCCTTAAAGAGCATTTGAGATTTTATAGGTTTGCTACCAGTAGCAATTAAAGCGTCTGAAATGGGGACATTTTCTTCAAATGGTCGTAAAATCTTGTACACTTCGAGCTTTTAGCTGAATTGTTTTGTGCATGCCAACAAAAATACAAGGATCACGTCCACCAAGTTTGCGGCCAAAACTTCTTCCGAAAAAATTTTAAAAAATCTTGAACTGTAAAATGTTTCAAAAATCATGAAAAATAGAAAATGAGTCGTCTTGCCATGAAACTTCACATGAAGGCTTAAGAGACCATTGTATGAATTTACAAGCCATAAAAATGGCATTGGCATGCAGAAATATGAAGATGTGCCTAAACCCACCTACCACCCTATCGATCCACGGCTTGCACATCCTGTCTCTCTAGTCGGCGTAGTGCCCGCCCGCCCTCCCGCCCGCTCGTTTCGTCGGTTGGCGTAGGCATACGGAGTTCATTCCCAGTCTAAGATCAGACCGGGCCGAGGGTTGTGACTACACATAGAGGGGGACCCAGTCAATCCTCGGCTTGCGCATCGCGCCCCTCTAGCCGGCTGAGCGCCCGCACGCTCGTTTCGTGGGTTGACTTAGGCATACGGAGTTCATTCCCAGTCTAAGCATATGGAGTTCATTCCCAGTGTAAGATCAGACCGGATCGAGGGTTACGGCAGCACATGCTGGGCTCGAGATGTGCTGGTGCCGTATTTTTCTTCGTCGGGGCACCATCACCGGAGTATCGTCAGAGAACCTGACCGACGGCATTGGGGTTCCGGTGATCGGGGGGGCCGTGGGGGTGTGCGCACATGATGTGCGATGGGTGCTGGTACTTGGCCCTTATATTGGCCCCTTATCCCTCATCAAACCTTGAGAACTCACACCCCCTTAAAGAGCATTTGAGATTTTACAGGTTTGTTGCCAGTAGCCATTAAAGTGTCTGAAATGGGGACATTTTTCTTAAATGGTAACAAAATCTTGTTCACTCCGAGATTTTTGCTGAATTTTTTTGTGAATGCCAACAAAAATGAAAGGATTTTGTCTACCAAGTTTGGGGCCAAACTCCTTTCCAAAAAATTTTAAAAAATCCCGAACTGCAAAAGGTTTAAAAAATCGTGAAAAATAGAAAACGAGTTGTCTTGCCTTGAAACTTAATGTGAAGGCTTAAGGGAACATTGTATGAATTTACAAGCCATAAAAATGGCATTGCCACGTAGAAATATGAAGATGTGCCTAAACCCACCTACCACCCTATCGATCCATGGCTTGTGCATCCCGTGTCTCTAGCCGGCGTCGTGCCCGCCTGCCCGCCGGCCCGTTCATTTTGTCGGTTGGCTTAGGCATACGGAGTTCATTCCCAATCGAAGATTGATCCGAACTGAGGGTTGCGGCAGCAGGATCAGCAGCACGCAGAGGGGGACCAGACCGATCCCCGGCTTGCGCATCCCGCCCCTCTGGCCGACTGAGCGCCCGCATGCTCATTTCGTTGGTTGACTGAGGCATACAAAGTTCATTTCCAGTCTAAGCATACAGAGTTCATTCCAGTCTAAGATCAGACCGGACCAAGGGTTGCCACAGCACATGCTGGGCTCGGTCATGTGCTGGTGCCACTTTTTTCTTCACTGGGGCACCATCGTCGGAGCATCGTCGGAGAACCTGACCGGCGGCATTGAGGTTTCAGCGATCGGGGGGGCCGGGGGGGTGTGCGCACATGATGTGCGATGGGTGCTGGTACTTGGCCCTTATATTGGCCCCCTATCCCTCATCAAACCTCAAGAACTCACACCCCCTTAAAGTTAATTTGAGATTTTACAGGTTTGTTGCCAGTAGCCATTAAAGTGTCTGAATTGGGGACACTTTTTTCAAATGGTCACAAAATCTTGTATACTTCGAGTTTTTAGCTGAATTTTTTTGTGCATGCCAACAAAAATACAAGGATCACGTCTACCAAGTTTGGGGCCGAAAATCCTTCTGAAAAAATTTTAAAAAATCTCGAACCGCAAAAAGTTTTGAAAATCATGAAAAGTAGAAAACGAGTCGTCTTGCGCTGAAACTTCGCGTGAAGGCTTAAGGGACCATTGTATGAATTTACAAGGCATAAAAATTGCATTGGCACATAGAAATATGAAGACGTGCCTAAACCCACCTACCACCCTATCGATTCACGGCTTGCGCATCCCGTCTCTCTGGCCGGCGTAGTGCCCGCCCGACCGCCCGCCCACACGTTTCATCGGTTGGCTTAGGCATACAGAGTTCATTCCCAGTCTAAGATCAGACTAGACCTAGGGTTACGGCAGCAAGATCGGCAGCACGCAGAGGGGGTCCCGACCGATCCCCGGCTTGCGCATCCCACCCCTTTGGCCGGTTGAGCGCCCGTACGCTCGTTTTGTGGGTTCACTTAGGCATACGGTGTTCATTCCCAGTCTAAGCATACAGAGTTCATTCCCAATCTAAGATCGGATTGGATTGAGGGTTGCGGGAGCACATGCTGGGCTCGGGCACATGCTGGTGCCGCATTTTTCTTCGCTGGGACAGCATCGCCAGAGAACCTGACCGACGGCATTGTGGTTTCAGCGATCGGGGGGTGTGCGCACATGATGTGCGATGGGTGCTGGTACTTGGCCCTTATATTGGCCCCCTATCCCTCACCAAACCATGAGAACTCACAGCCCCTTAAAGAGCATTGGAGATTATATAGGTTTGCTGCCAGTAGCCATTAAAGTGTCTTACATGGGGTTACTTTTTTCAAACGGTCACAAAATCTTGTACACTTCGAGTTTTTAGCTGAATTTTTTTGTGCATGCCATCAAAAATACAATGATCACATCTACCACGTTTGGGGCCAAAACTCCTTTCGAAAAAATTTTAAAAAATCCCTAACCGAAAAAAGTTTCAAAAATCGTGAAAAATAGAAAACGAGTCGTCTTGCCATGAAACTTGACGTGAGGGCTTATGGGACCATTGTATGAATTTACAAGTCATAAAAATGGCATTGGCATTTAGAAATATGAAGATGTGCCTAAACCCACCTACCACCCTATCGATCCACGGCTTGCGCATCTCGTTTCTCTGGCCGGCGTAGTGCCCGCTCGCCCGCCCGATCATTTCGTCGATTGGCTTAGGCATACGGAGTTCATTCCCAGTCTAAGATCAGACCAGACTGAGGGTTGCGATAGCAGGATCGGCAGCACACAGAAGGGGACCCGACCGATCCCCGGCTTGCACACCGTGCCCCTTTCACCGACTGAGCGCCCGCACGCTCGTTTCGTGGGTTGACTTAGGCATACGGAGTTCATTCCCAGTCTAAGCATACAGAGTTCTTTCTCAGTCTAAGATCGGACCAGACCGAGGGTTGCGGCAGCACATGCTGGGCTCAGGCATGTGCTGGTGCCACATTTTTCTTCTTCGGGGCACCATCGTCGGAGCATCGCCGAAGAACCTGACAGGCGGCATTGGGGTTCTAGCGATCGGGGGGGCCGGGGGGTGCGCACATGATGTGCGATGGGTGCTGGTACTGGGCCCTTATATTGGCCCCCTATCCCTTATCAAACCTCTAGAACTCACACCCCCTTAAAAAGCATTTGAGATTTTACAGGTTTGCTGCCAGTAACCATTAAAGTGTCTGAATTGGGGACACTTTTTTCAAATGGTCATAAAATCTTGTACACTTCGAGTTTTTAGCTGAATTGTTTTTTGCATGCCAGAAAAAATACAAGGATCACGTCTACCAAGTTTGGGCCCAAAAACCCTTCCAAAAAAATTTTAAAAAATCCCGAACCGCAAAAAATTTCAAAAATCATGAAAAATAGAAAATGAGTCGTCTTGCCATGAAACTTCACGTGAAGGCTTAAGGGACCATTGTACGCATTTACAAGCCATAAAAATTGCATTGGCATGCAGAAATATGAAGATGTGCCTAAACCCACCTACCACCCTATCGATCCACGGCTTGCACATCCCGTCTCTCTGGCTGGCGTAGTGCTCGCCCGTCCGCCCGCCCGCTCGTTTCGTCGACTGGCTTAGGCATACAGAGTTCATTCCCAGTCTAAGATCAAACCAGACCGAGGGTTACGGTAGCAATATCGGCAGCATGCAGAGGGGGACCCGGCCGATCCCCGGCATGTGCATCCCGCCCCTCTGGCTGTCAGAGTGCTCGCACGCTCTTTTCGTGGGTTGACTTAGGCATATGGAGTTCATTCCCAGTCTAAGCATACAGAGTTCATTCTTAGTCTAAGATCAAATCAGACCGAGGGTTGCGGCAGCACATGCTGGGCTCGGGGATGTGCTGGTGCCGCATTTTTCTTCGTCGAGGCGCCATCGCCGGAGCAATGCCGGAGAACCTGACCAGCGGCATTACGGTTCCGGCGATCGGGGGTACCGGGGGGGTGTGCGCATATGATGTGTGATGGGTGCTCTTATATTGGCCCCCTATCCCTCATCAAACCTTGAGAACTTACACCCCCTTAAAGAGCATTTGAGATTTTACAGGTTTGCTACCAGTAGCCATTAAAGTGTCTGAAATGGGGAAACATTTTTCAAATGGTCACAAAATCCTGTACACTTCGAGTTTTTAGCTGAATTTTTTTGTGCATGCCAACAAAAATACAAGGATCAAGTGTACCAAGTTTGGGGCCAAAACTCCTTCTGAAAAAATTTTAAAAAATCCCGAACCACAAAAAGTTTAAAAAATCATGAAAAATAGAAAACGAGTCGTCTTGCCATTAAACTTCACGTGAAGGCTTAAGGGACCATTCTATGAATTTACAAGGCATAAAAATGGCATTGGCACATAGAAATATGAAGACGTGCCTAAACCCACCTACCACCCTATCGATCCATGGCTTGCGCATCCCGTCTCTCTGGCCAGCGTAGTGCCCGCCCGCCCGTCCACTCGTTTCGTCGGTTGGCTTAGGCATACGGAGTTCATTCCTAGTCTAAGATCAGACTAGACCGAGGGTGGTGGCAACAGGATCGACAGCATGCAGAGGGGGACTCGGTCAATCCTCGGCTTGCGCATCCTGCCCCTCTGGCCGGCTGAGGACCGCACGCTTGCTTAGTGGGTTGACTTAGGCATACGGAGTTCATTCCCAGTCTAAGATCAGACTGAACTGAGGGTTGCGACAGCACATGCTGGGCTCGGGCATGTGCTGGTGCCGTATTTTTCTTCGTCGGGGCACCATCGCCTGAGAACCTGACCGGCGACATTGGGGTTTCGACGATCGGGGCGGCCGGGGGGGTGTGCACACATGATGTGCGATGGGTGCTAGTACTTGGCCCTTATATTGGCCCCCTATCCCTCATCAAACCTCGAGAACTGACACCCGCTTAAAGAGCATTTGAGATTTTACACGTTTGCTGCCAGTAGCCATTAAAGTGTCTGAAATAGGGATACTTTTTTCAAATGGTCACAAAATCTTGTACACTTCAAGTTTTTAGTTGAATTTTTTTGTGCAAGCCAACAAAAATACAGGGATCACGTCTACTAAGTTTGGGGCCAAAACTCCTTTCAAAAAAATTAAAAAAAATCTCGAATCATAAAAAGTTTCAAAAATCGTAAAAAATAGAAAACGAGTCATCTTGCCATGAAACTTCACGTGAAGGCTTGAGGGACCATTGTATAAATTTATAAGCCATAAAAATGGCATTGGCACACAGAAATGTGAAGATGTGCCTAAACCCACCTAACACCCTATCGATCCACGGCTTGCGCGTCCCGTCTGTCTAGCCGACGTAGTGCCTGTTCGCCCGCTGCCCGCCCGCTCATTTTGTCGGTTGGCTTAGGCATACGGAGTTCATTCCCAATCTAAGATTGAACTAGACTACGGGTTGCAGCAGTAGGATTGCCAGCATGTAGAGGGGGACCCGGCCGATCCCCGGCTTACGCATCCCACCCCTCTGGCTGGCTGAGCGCCCGTACGCTCGTTCCGTGGGTTGACTTAGGCATACGGAGTTCATTCCCAGTCTAAGAATATGGAGTTCATTCCCAGTCTAAGATCGGATCGAACCGAGGGTTGCGGCAGCACATGTTGGGCTCGAGCATGTGCTGGTGCCGCATTTTTCTTCGTCGGGGCACCATCGCCGGAGCATCGTTGGAGAACCTGGCCGGCGGCATTGGGGTTCCGACGATCGGGGGGGCCGGGGGGGTGTGCGCACATCATCTACGATGGGTGCTAGTACTTGGCCCTTATATTGGCCCCCTATCCCTCATCAAACCTCGAGAACTCACACCCCCTGAAAGAGCATTTGAGATTTTACAGGTTTGCTGCTAGTACCCATTAAATTGTCTGAAATGGGGAGACTTTCTTCAAATCGTCACAGCATCTTGTACACTTCAAGTTTTTAGCTGAATTTTTTTGTGCATGCCAATAAAAACACAAGGATCACGTCTACCGAGCTTGGGGCCAAAACTCCTTCCAAAAAAATTTTAAAAAATCCCAAACCATAAAAAGTTTCAAAAATCGTGAAAAATAGAAAACGAGTCGTCTTTCCATGAAACTTCACGTGAAGGCTTAAGGTACCATTGTATGAATTTACAAGCCATAAAAATGGCATTGGCACGCAAAAATATGAAGATGTGCCTAAACCCACCTACCACCCTATCGATCCATGCTTGTGCATCCGGTCTCTCTAGCCGACGTAGTGCCCGCCCGCCCGCCCGCTCGTTTCGTCGGTTGGCCTAGGCATACGGAGTTCATTTCCAGTCTAAAATCAGACTGGATTGAGGGTTACGGTAGCAGGATCGACAGCACGTAAAATGGGACCCGATCGATCCTTGACTTACGCATCCCACCCCTCTAGCTGGCTGAACACCCGTACACTAGTTTTGTGGGTTGACTTAGGCATACGGAGTTCATTCCCAGTCTAAGCATACGGAGTTCATTTCGAGTCTAAGATCGAATCGGAGCAAGGGTTACAGCAGCACATGCCAGGGCACCATCGTCAGAGCATCGCCGGAGAACCTGATCGACGGCATTGGGTTCTGGCGGCCGGGGGGGCCGGGGGGTGTGCGCATATGATGTACAATGGGTGCTGGTACTTGGCCCTTATATTGGCCCCCTATCCCTCATCAAACCTCGAGAACTCACACCCCCTTAAAGAGCATTTAAGATTTTACAGGTTTGCGGCCAGTAGCCATTAAAGTTCTAAAATGGGGACACTTTTTTCAAACGGTCACAAAATCTTGTACACTTTGAGTTTTTAGCCAACAAAAATACAAGGATCACGTCTACCAAGTTTGGGAACAAAACTCCTTCCGAAAAAATTTTAAGAAATCCCGAACCGCAAAATGTTTCAAAAATCGTGAAAAATAGAAAACGAGTCATCTTGGCATGAAACTTCACGTGAAGGCTTAAGGGACCATTGTATGAATTTACAAGCCATAAGGTATTGGCACGCAAAAATATGATGATGTGCCTAAACCCACCTACCACCCTATCGATCCACGACTTACGCATCCTGTCTCTCTGACCGGCGTAGTGCCCGCCCGCCCGCTCATTTCATTAGTTGGCTTAGGCATACGAAGTTCAATCCCAGTGTAAGATTAGAAAACAGACTGAGGGTTGCGGTAGCAGGATCAGCAGCACGTAGTGGGGGACCCGGTCGATCTCCGGCTTGCACATCCTGCCCCTCTGGCTGGCTGAGCACTCGCACGCTTGTTTCATGGGTTGACTTAGGAATACGGAGTTCATTCCCAGTCTAAGCATATGGAGTTCATTCCCAGTATAAGATCGGACCGGACCGAGGGTTACGGCAGCACATGTTGGGCTTGGCCATGTGCTGGTGCCACATTTTTCTTCACCGGGCACCATCGTCAGAGAACCTGACCGGTGGTATTGGGGTTTCGACGATCGGGGGGGCCGGGGGTGTGTTCACATGATGTGCGATGGGTGTGGTACTTGGCCGTTATATTGGCCCCCTATCCCTCATCAAACCTCGAGAACTCACACCCCCTTAAAGAGCATTTGAGATTTTACAGGTTTGCTGCCAGTAGCCATTAAAGTGTTTGAAATGGGGACACTTTTTTCAAATGGTCACCAAATCTTGTACACTTCGAGTTTTTAGCTAAATTTTTTTGTGCATGTGAAAAAAAATACAAGGATCACGTCCTCCAAGTTTGGGGCCAAAACTCCTTCCGAAAAAATTTTAAAAAATCCCAAACTGTAAAAAGTTTCAAAAATCATGAAAAATAGAAAACGAGTCATCTTGCCATGAAACTTCACGTGAAGGTTAAGGGACCATTGTATGAATTTACAAGCCATAAAATGGCATTGGAACATAGAAATATGAAGATGTGCCTAAACCCACCTACCGCCCTATCGATCTACGGCTTGCGCATCCCGTCTCTATGGCCGGCGTAGTGCCCGCCCGCCCGTTCGTTTCATCAGTTGGCTTAGGCATACGAAGTTCAATCCCAGTGTAAGATTAGACCAGACCGAGGGTTGCGGTAGCAAGATCGACAGCACGCAGTGGGGGACCCGGTCGATCTCCGGCTTGTACATCCTGCCCCTCTGGCTGGCTGAGCGCTCACACGCTTGTTTCATGGGTTGACTTAGGAATACGGAGTTTATTCCCAGTCTAAGATCGGACCGGACCGAGGGTTACGGCAGCACATGTTGGGCTCAACCATGTGCTGGTACCACATTTTTCTTCACCGAGCACCATCGTCAGAGAACCGGACCGATGGCATTGGGGTTTCGGCGATCGGGGGGGCCGGGGGGTGTGTGCACATGATGCGCGATGGGTGCTGGTACTTGGCCGTTATATTGGCCCCCTATCCCTCATCAAACCTCGAGAACTCACCCCCTTAAAGAGCATTTGAGATTTTACAGGTTTGCTGCCAGTAGCCATAAAAGTGTCTGAAATAGAGACATTTTTTTCAAATGGTCACAAAAACTTGTACACTTCGAGTTTTTAGCTGAATGTTTTTGTGCACGCCGACAAAATTACAAGGATCACATCTACCAAGTTTGGGGCCAAAACTCCTTTCAAAAAAATTTAAAAAATCCCGAACCGTAAAAAGTTTTGAAAATCACGAAAAATAGAAAACGAGTTGTCTTCCCATGAAACTTCACGTGAGGTCTTAAGGGACCATTGTATGAATTTACAAGCCATAAAAATGGCATTGACACACAGAAATATGAAGATGTGCCTAAACCCACCTGCCACCCTATCGATCCACGGCTTGCGCATCCTGTCTCTTTTGCCGGCATAGTGCCCGCCCGCTCGTTTCATCTGTTGGTTCAAGCATACGGAGTTTATTCCCCGTCTAAGATCGGTCCAGACCAACGGTTGTGGCAGTAGGATCAACAGCACTCAGAGGAGGACCCGATCGATCCTCGGCTTGCGCATCACAGCCCTCTGGCCGGCTGAGCGCCCGCACGCTCGTTTCGTGGGTTGACTTAGGCATAGGGAGTTCATTCCCAGTCTAATCATACGGAGTTCATTCCCAATCTAAGATCGGACCGGATCAAGGGTTGCGACAGCACATGCTGGGCCCAGCATGTGCTGGTGCTGCATTTTTCTTCACGGGGGCACCATCGTCAGAGCATCTTCGGAGAACCTGACCAGCGGCATTGAGGTTCTGGCGATTGGATGGGTCGGGGGGGTGTGCGCACATGATGTGCGATGGGTGCTGGAAGTTGGCCCTTATATTTGTCGGAAAACCTGACCGACGGCATTGGGGTTTCGACAATCGGAGGGCCGGGGGGTGTGTTCACATGATGTGCGATGGGTGCTGGTACTTGGCCGTTATATTGGCCCCCTATCCCTCATCAAACCTCGAGAACTCACAACCCCTTCAAGAGCATTTGAGACTTTACAGGTTTGCTGCCAGTAGCCATTAAAGTGTCTGAAATGGGGACATTTTTTTCAAATGGTCACAAAAACTTGTACACTTCGAGTTTTAGCTGAATTTTTTTGTGCACGCCAACAAAAATACAAGGATCACGTATACCAAGTTTGGGGCCAAAACTGCTTTCGAAAAAATTTAAAAAATCTCGAATCGTAAAAAGTTTCAAAAATCGTGAAAAATAGAAAACGAGTCGTCTTCCCATGAAACTTCACGTGAGGTCTTAAGGGACCATTGTATGAATTTACAAGCCATAAAAATGGCATTGGCATGCAGAAATATGAAGATGTGCCTAAACCCACCTACCACCCTATCGATTCACGACTTGTGCATCCCGTCTCTCTGGCCGACGTAGTGCCCGCCCGCCCACCCGCTCGTTTCGTCAGTTGGCTTAGGCATACGGAGTTCATTCCCAGTCTAAGATCGAACCAGATCGAGGGTTGCAGCAACAGGATCGGCAACACGTAGAGGGGGACCCGACCAATCCCCGGCTTGTGCATCCCGTCCCTCTGGTCGGCTGAGCGCTCGCACGCTCGTTTCATGGGTTGACTTAGGCATACGTAGTTCATTCCCAGTATAAGATCGGATCGGACCGAGGGTTGTGGCAGCACATACTGGGCTCGGGCATGTGGTGGGGCCGCATTTCTCTTCACCGGGGTACCATCGCTGGATTATCACTGGAGAACCTGACCGACGACATTGAGGTTCCGGCGATCGGGGGGCCGGGGGGTGTGCGCACATGATGTGCGATGGGTGCTGGTACTTGGCCCTTATATTGGCCCCCTATCCCTCATCAAACCTGGAGAACCCACACCCCGTTAAAGAGCATTTGAGATTTTACAGGTTTACTGCCAGTAGCCATTAAAGTGTCTGAAATGGGGACACTTTTTTCAAATGGTCACAAAATCTTGTACATTTCGAGTTTTTAGCTAAATTGTTTTGTGCAAGCCAATAAAAATAGAAGGATCACGTCTACCAAGTTTGAAGCCAAAACTCCTTCTGAAAAAATTTTAAAAAATCCCGAACCGTAAAAAGTTTTGAAAATCGTGAAAAATAGAAAACGAGTTGTCTTGCCATGAAACTTCACGTGAAGGCTTAAGGGAGCATTGTATGAATTTACAAGCCATGAAAATGCCATTGGCATGCAGAAATATGAAGATGTGCCTAAACCCACCTACCACCCTATCGATCAACGGCTTGCGCATCCCGTCTCTCTGGCCGACGTAGTGACCGCCCGCCCGCCCGTCTGCTCGTTTCGTCGGTTGGCTTAGGCATACGGAGTTCATTCCCAATCTAAGATTGGACCGGACCGACGGTTACGACAACAGGATTAGCAACACGCAGAGGGTGACCCAGCTGATCCCCGGCTTGCGCATCCCGCCCCTCTGGCCGGCTGAGCGCCCGCACGCTCGTTTTGTGGGTTGACTTAGGCATACGGAGTTCATTCGCAGTCTAAGCAAGCGAAGTTCATTCCTAGTCTAATATCGGACCTGACGGAGGGTTTCGGCAGCACATGCTGGGGTCAAGCAGGTGCTGGTGCCGCATTTTTCTTCGCTGGGGCACTATTCACCGGAGCAACGTCGGAGAACCTGACCGACAGCATTAGGGTTCCGACGATCGGGGGGGTCGGGGGGGTGTGCGCACATGATGTGCGATGGGTGCTGGTACTTGGCCCTTATATTGGCCCCCAATCCCTCATCAAACCTCGAGAACTCACACCCCCTTAAAGAGCATTTGAGATTTTACAGGTTTGCTGCCAGTAGCCTTTAAAGTGTCTGAAATGGGGACACTTTTTTCAAATGGTCACAAAATCTTGTACACTTCGAGTTTTTAGTTGAATTTTTTTGTGCATGCCAAAAAAAATACAATGATCACGTCCACCAAGTTTGGGGCCAAAACTCCTTTCGAAAAAGTTTAAAAAATCTCGAACCGCAAAAAGTTTTAAAAATCGTGAAAAATAGAAAACGAGTCGTCTTGCCATGAAACTTCACGTGAAGGCTTACAGGACCACTGTATGAATTTACAGGCCATAAAAATGGCATTGGCACTCAGAAATATGAAGATCTACCTAAACCCACCTACCACCCTATCGATCCACGGCTTACACATCCTATCTCTCTGGCCGACGTAGTGCCCGCCCGCCCGCCCGCCCGTTCATTTCGTCGATTGGCTTAGGCATACGGAGTTCATTCCCAGTCTAATATCGGATTGGATCAAGCGTTGCAGTAGCAGGATCGGTAGCACGCAGAGGGGGACCCGCCTGATCCCCGGCTTGCGCATCCTGCCCCTCTGGCCGGCTGAAGTGCCCGCACGCTCGTTTTGTGGGTTGACTTAGGCATACGGAGTTCATTCCCAGTCTAAGCATACGAAGTTCATTGCTAGTCTAAGATCAGACCGGACCGAGGGTTGCAGTAGCACATGCTGTCGCATTTTTCTTCGTCAGGGCACGATCACCGGAGAACCTGACCGACGGCATTGGGGTTCCGGCGATCGAGGGGGCCGAGGGGTGTGCGCACATGATGTGCCATGGGTACGGGTACTTGGCCCTTATATTGGCCCCCTATCCCGCATCAAACCTTGAGAACTCACACCCCCTTAAAGAGCATTTGAGATTTTACAAGTTTGCTGCCAGTACCATTAAAGTGTCTGAAATGGGGACATTTTTTTCAAATGGTCACAAAATCTTGTACAATTCATGTTTTTAGCTGACTTTTTTTGTGCATGCCAACAAAAATAAAAGGATCACGTCTACCAAGTTTGGGGCCAAAACTCCTTTCGAAAAAATTTAAAAAAATCCCGAACCGTAAAAAGTTTCAAAAATCGTGAAAAATAGAAAATGAATCGTCTTGCCATGAAACGTCATGTGAAGGCTTAAGGGACCATTGTATGAATTTACAAGCCAAAAAATTGGCATTGGCATGCAGAAATATGAAGATGTGCCTAAACCCACCTACCATCCTATCGATCCACGGCTTGCACATCCCGTCTCTCTGGCCAGCGTAGTGCCCACCCGCCCGCGTGCTCGTTTCATCAGTTAGCTTAGGGATATGGAGTTCATTCCCAGTCTAAGATTGAACCAGACCGAGGGTTGCAGCAGTAGGATTGACAGCATGCAGAGGGGGACCCGATCGATCCCCAGCTTACGCATCCCGCCCCTCTAGCCGGCTGAGCGCCCGCACGCTCGTTTCGTGGGTTGACTTAGGCATACGGAGTTCATTCCCAGTCTAAGCATACGGAGTTCATTCCCAGCCTAATATCGGATCAGATCGAGGGTTGCTGCAGCACATGCTGGGCTCGGGCACGTACTGGTGCCACATTTTTCTCCGTCGAGGCACCATCACCGGAGAACCTGATCGACGGATTGGGGTTCCGACGATCGGGGGGGCCGGGGGGGTGTGCACACATGATGTTCGATGGGTGCTGGTTCTTTTCCCTTATATTGGCCCCCTATCACTCATCAAACCTTGCAAACTCACACCCCTTTACAGAGCATTTGAGATTTTACAGGTTTGCTGCCAGTAGCCATTAAAGGGTCTGAAATGGGGACACTTTTTTCGAATGGTCACAAAATCTTGTACAGTTTGAGTTTTTAGCTGATTTTTTTTGTGCATGCCAAGAAAAATACAAGGATCACGTCTACCAAGTTTGGGCCCAAAACTGCTTTTAAAAAAATTTTAAAAAATCCTAAACCACAAAAATTTTCAAAAATCTTGAAAAATGGAAAATAAGTCGTCTTGCCATGAAACTTCACATGAAGGCTTAAGGGACCATTGTATGAATTTACAAGCCATAAAAATGGCATTGGCATGTAGAAATATGAAGATGTGCCTAAACCCACCTACCACCCTATCGATCCACGGCTTGCGATCCCGTCTCTCTAGCTGGCGTAGTGCCCGCCCGTCCACCCGCTTGTTTCGTCGGTTGGCTTAGGTATACAGAGTTCATTCCCAGTCTAAGATCAGAGCAGACCGAGGGTTGTGACAGAAGGATCAGCAGCACGAAAATGGGGACCTGGCCGATCCCCGGCTTACGCATCCCGCCCCTCTGGCCGGTTGAGCGCCCGCACGCTTGTTTCATGGGTTGACTTAGGCATACGGAGTTCATTCCCAGTCTAAGCATACGGAGTTCATTCCCAGTCTAAGATCGGACCGAACCAAGGGTTACGGTAGCACATTCTGGGCTCGAGCATTTGCTGGTGTCGCATTTTTCTTCACCGGGGCACCATCGCGGAACCATCATCGGAGAACCTGACCGACGGTATTGTGGTTCCGACGATCGGGGGGGTCGGGGGGGTGTGCGCACATGATGTGCGATGGGTGTTGGTACTTGGCCCTTATATTGGCCCCCTATCCCTCATCAAACCTCGAGAACTCACACCCCTTTAAAGAGCATTTGAGATTTTACAGGTTTGTTGCCAGTAGCCATTAAAGTGTCTGAAATGGGGACACTTTTTTCAAATGGTCACAAAATCTTGTACACTTCAAGTTTTTAGATGAATTTTTTTGTGCATGTCAATAAAAATACAAGGATCACTTCTACCAAGTTTGGGGCCAATTCTCTTTCTGAAAAAATTTTAAAAAATCCCAAACCGCAAAAAGTTTAAAAAATCGTGAAAAATAGAAAATGAGTCGTCTTGCCATGAAACTTCATGGGAAGGGTTAAAGGACCATTTTATGAATTTTCAAGCCATAAAAATGGTATTGGCATGCAGAAATATGGAGATGTGCCTAAACCCAGCTACCACCCTATCGATCCATGACTTGCGCATCCCGTCTCTCGGCCGGCGTAGTGCCTGCCTACCTACCCTCTGGTTTCATCAGTTGGCTTAGGCATACGGAGTTCATTCCCAGTCTAGAATTAGACCGGAGTGAGGGTTGCGGCAGCAGGATCAACAGCATGTAGAGGGGGACCCGATTGATCCCCGGCTTGCGCATCCTGCCCCTCCGGCCGGCTGAGCGCCCGCACGCTCATTTCGTGGGTTGACTTAGGCATACGGAGTTCATTCCCAGTCTAAGCATACGGAGTTCCTTCCCAGTGTAAGACCGGACAGGACCGAGGGTTATGGCAGCACATGCTGGGATCGGCCATGTGCTGGTGCCGTATTTTTCTTCATCAGGGCACCATCGCCGGAGCATCGCCGGAGAACCTGACCGACGGCATTAGGGTTCCAGCGATCGGGGGGGCCGAGGGGGGTCGCGCACATCATGTGCGATGGGTGCTGGTACTTGGCCCTTATATTGGCCCTCTATCCCTCATCAAACCTTGAGAACTCACACCCCTTTAAAGAGCATTTGAGATTTTACAGGTTTGCTGCCAGTAGCCATTAAAGTGTCTGAAATGGGGATAGTTTTTTCAAATAGGCACAAAATCTTGTACACTTCGAGTTCTTATCTGAATTTTTTTTTGCATGCCAACAAAAACACAAGGATCATGTCTACCAAGTTTGGTGTCAAAACTCCTTCCGAAAAAATTTTAAAAAATCTCGAACCATAAAAAGTTTCAAAAATCGTGAAAAATAGAAAACGAGTCGTCTTGCCATGAAACTTCACGTGACGGCTTAAGGGACCATTGTATGAATTTACAAGCCATAAAAATGGCATTGGCATGGAGAAATATGAAGATGTGCCCAAACCCACCTACCACCCTATCAATCCACGGCTTGCGCATCCCGTCTCTCTGGCCGGCGTAGTGGCCGCCCGCCCGCCCGCCCACTCCTTTCGTCGGTTGGCTTAGGCATACGGAGTTCATTCCCAATCTAAGATCGAACCGAACCGGCAGCAAGATCGGTAGCACACAGAGGGGGACCTAACCGATCCCCGGCTTGCGCATCCCGCCCCTCTGGCCAACTTAGCGCCCGTACACTCGTTTCATGAGTTGACTTAGGCATACAGAGTTCATTCCCAGTCTAAGCATACGGAGTTCATTCCCAGTCTAAGATCGGACGGATAGAAGGTTACGGCAGCACATGCTGGGCTTGGGCATGTGCTGGTGCTGCATTTTTCTTCGTCGGGGCACCATCATCGGAGCATGGCCGAAGAACTTGACTGGCAGCATTGGGGTTCCGACGATCGGGGGGCCCAGGGGGTGTGCGCACATGATGTGTGATGGATGCTGGTACTTGGCCCTTATAGTGGGCCCCTACCCCTCATCAAACCTCGAGAACTCGTACCCCCTTAAAGAGCATTTGAGATTTTACAAGTTTGCTGCCAGTAGCCATTAAAGTGTCTGAAATGGGGACACTTTTTTCAAATGGTCACAAAATCTTGTACACTTTGAGTTTTTAGCTGAATTTTTTTGTGCATGCCAAAAAAAAATACAAGAATCACATCTACACGTTTGGGGACAAAACTCCTTCCGAAAAAATTTTAAAAAATCTCGAACCGTAAAAAGTTTCGAAAATCGTGAAAAATAGAAAACGAGTCGCCTTGCCATGAAACTTCACGTGAAGGCTTAAGGGACCATTGTATGCATTTACAAGCCATAAAATGGCATTGGCATGCAGAAATATGAAGATGTGCCTAAACCCACCTACCACCCTATCGATCCATGGCTTGCGCATCCCGTCACTCTGGCCGGCGTAGTGCCCGTCCGCCCTTCCGCCCACTCCTTTCGTCGGTTGGCTTAGGCATACGGAGTTTATTCCCAATCTAAGATCAGATTAGACCGGCAGTAGGATTGGCAGCACACAGAGGGGGACCCGGTCGATCCCCGACTTGCGCATCCCTCCCCTCTGGCCGGCTGAGCGCCCGCACGCTCATTTCGTGGGTTGACTTAGGCAAACGGAGTTCATTCCTAGTCTAAGCATACGAAGTTCATTCCCAATCTAAGATGGGACTTGACGGAGGGTTATGGCAGCATATGCTGGGCTAGGGCATGTGTTGGTGCTGCATTTTTCTTCACCGGGGCACCATCGTCGGAGAACCTGACCGGCGGCATTGGGGTTCCTAGTCTAAGCATACGGAGTTCATTCCTAGTCTAAGCATACGGAGTTCATTCACAGTCTAAGATCGGACTTGACGGAGGGTAATGGCAGCACATGCTGGGCTCGGGCATGTGCTGGTGCCGCATTTTTCTTCACCGGGGCACCATTGCCGGAGAACCTGACCGGCGGCATTGGGGTTCCGATGATCGGGGGGGCCGGGGGGTGTGCCCACTTGATGTGCGATTGGTGCTGGTACTTGGCCCTTATATTGGCCCCCTATCCCTCATCAAACCTCGAGAACTCACACCCCCTTAAAGAGCATTTGAGATTTTACAAGTTTGCTGCCAGTAGCCATTAAAGTGTCTGAAATGGGGACACTTTTTTCAAATAGTCACGAAATCTTGTACACTTCGAGTTTTGAGCTGAATTTTTTTGTGCATGCCAACAAAAATACAAGGATCATGTCTACCAAGTTTGGGGCCAAAAATCCTTCTGAAAGAATTTTAAAAAATCCCGAACAGCAAAAAGTTTTAAAAATCGTGAAAAATAGAAAACGAGTCGTCTTGCCATGAAACTTCACGTGAAGGCTTAAGTGACCATTGTATGAATATACAAGCAATAAAAATGGCATTGGCATGCAGAAATATGAAGATGTGCCTAAACCCAGCTACCACCCTATCGATCCATGGCTTGCGCATCCCGTCTCTCTGGCCGGCGTAGTGCTCGCCCGCCCGCCCGCCCGCTCCTTTCGTCGGTTAGCTTAGCCATACGGAGTTCATTCTCAGTCTAAGATCGGACCGGACCGAGGGTTGTGGCAGCACATGCTGGGCTCGGGCATGTGCTGGTGACTCATTTTTCTTCGTCAAGGCACCATCGTCGGAGCATTGCTGGGGAACCTGACTGACGGCATTGATGTTCCGGCGATCAGGGGGGCCAGGGGGTGTGTGCACATGATGTGCGATGGCCCTCTATCCCTCATCAAACTTCAAGAACTCACACCCCCTTAAAGACCATTTGAGATTTTACAGGTTTGTTGCCAGTAGCCATTAAAGTGTCTGAAATGGGGACACTTTTTTCAAATGGTCACAAAATCTTGTACACTTCAAGTTTTTAGCTGAATTTTTTTGTGCATGCCAACAAAAATACAAGGATCACGTCTACTAAGTTTGGGGCCAAAAATCCTTCCGAAAAAATTTTAAAAAATTCGAACCGCAAAACGTTTTGAAAATCGTGAAAAATAGAAAACAAGTCGTCTTGCCATGAAACTTCACGTGAAGGCTTAAGGGACCATTGTATGAATTTACAAGCCATAAAAATGGCATTGGCATGCAGAAATATGAAGATGTGCCTAAACCCAGCTACCACCCTATCGATCCATGGCTTGCGCGTCCCGTCTCTCTGGCCAGCATAGTGCCCGCCCGCCCGTTCGTTTCGTCGATTGGCTTAGGCATACGGAGTTCATTCCCAGTCTAAGATTGGACCAGACCGAGGGTTGTGATAGCAGGATCGGCAGCATGCAGAGGGGGACACGACCGATCCCTGGCTTGCGCATCCCGCCCTTCTGGCCAGCTGAGCGCCCGCACGCTCGTTTCATGGGTTGACTTAGGCATACGAAGTTCATTCCCAGTCTAAGATCAGACCAGACCGAGGGTTGTGGCAGCACATGCTGGGCTCAGGCATGTGCTGGTGTCGTATTTTTCTTCACCGGGGCACCATCGTCAGAGCATCGTCGGAGAACCTGACCGGTGGCATTGAGGTTCAGGCGATCGGGGGGGCCGGGGGGTGTGCGCACATGATGTGCGATGGGTGCTGGTACTTTATCCCTTATATTGGCCCTCTATCCCTCATCAAACCTTGAGAACTCACACCCCCTTAAAGAGCATTTGAGATTTTACAGGTTTGCTGCCAGTAGCAATTAAAGTGTCTGAAATGGGGACACTTTTTTCAAATGGTAACAAATCTTGTACACTTCGAGTTTTTAGTTGAATTTTTTTGTGCATGCCAAAAAAAATACAAGGATCATGTCTACCAAGTTTGGGGCCAAAAATCCTTTCAAAAAAATTTTAAAAAATCGAACAGTAAAAAGTTTCGAAAATCATGAAAAATAGAAAAAGAGTCGTCTTGCCATGAAACTTCACGTGAAGGCTTATGGGACTGTTGTATGAATTTACAAAGCCATAAAAATGGCATTGGCATGTAGAAATATGAAGATGTGCCTAAACCCACCTACCATCCTATCGATTCACGGCTTGTGCATCCCGTCTCTCTGGTCGGCGTAGTGCCCGCCCGCCCGCCGCCCGATCGTTTCGTCAGTTGGCTTAGGCATACAGAGTTCATTCCTAGTCTAAGATTAGATTGGACCGAGGGTTGCGGTATAGGATCGGTAGCACGCAGAGGGGGACCCGACCGATCCCCTGCTTGTGCATCCCACCCTTTTGGCCAGTTGAGCGCCCGCAAGCTCGTTTCATGGGTTGACTTAGGCATACGGAGTTCATTCCCAGTCAAAGATCAGACTGTGCCGAGGGTTACGGCCCACGTGCTGCGCTCGGGCATGTGCTGGTGCCACCTTTTTCTTCACCGAGGCACCATCACCGGAGCATCGTCGGAGAACCTGACCGATGCCATTGGTGTTCCGATGATCGGAGGGGCCGGGGGGGGGTGTGCACACATGATGTGCGATGGGTGCTGGTACCTGGCCCTTATATTGGCCCCCTATCCCTTATCAAACCTCAAGAACTCACACCCCCTTAATGAGCATTTCAGATTTTACAGGTTTGCTACCAGTAGCCATTAAAGTGTCTGAAATGGGGACACTTTTTTCAAATGGTCACAAAATCTCGTACACTTCGAGTTTTTAGTTGAATTTTTTTGTGCATGCCAAAAAAAATACAAGGATCACGTCTACCAAGTTTAGGGCCAAAACTCCTTCCGAAAAAATTTTAAAAAATCCCGAATCATAAAAAGTTTCAAAAATCGTGAAAAATAGAAACGAGTCGTCTTGCCATGAAACTTCACGTTAAGGCTTAGGGGGCCATTGTATGAATTTACAATCTATAAAAATGGCATTGGCACACAGAAATATGAAGATGTGCCTAAACCCACATACCACCCTATCGATCCATGGCTTGCGCATCCTGTCTCTCTGGCCGGTGTAATGCCCACCCGCCCGCCCGCTCGTTCGTCGGTTGGCTTAGGCATACGGAGTTCATTCCCAGTCTAGGATCGGATCAGATCGAGGGTTGCGATAGCAAGATCGGCAAAATGGAAAGGGGGACCCGATGGATCCCTGACTTGTGCATCCTGCCCCTCTGGTCGGTTGAGCACCCGCACGCTCGTTTCGTGGGTTGACTTAGGCATACAGAGTTCATTCCCAGTCTAAGCATACGGAGTTCATTCCCAGTCTAAGATTGGATCGGACAAAGGGTTGCGGCAGCACATGCTGGGCTCGGGCATGTGCTGGTGTCGCATTTTTCTTTGTCGGGGCACCATTGCCAGAGCATCGCCGGAGAACCTGACTGGTGGCATTAGGGTTCCGACGATCGGAGGGGGCCGGGGGGGCGGGTGTGGGCACATGATGTGTGATGGGTGCTGGTACTTGACCCTTATATTGGCCCCCTATCCCTCATCAAACCTCGAGAACTCACACCCCCTTAAAGAGCATTTGAGATTTTACAGGTTTGCTGCCAATTGCCATTAAAGTGTCTGAAATGGGGACACTTTTTTCAAATGGTCACAAAATCTTTTACACTTCAAGTTTTTAGCTGAATTTTTTTGTGCATGCCAAAAAAAATACAAGGATCATGTCTACCAAGTTTGGGGCCAAAACTCCTTCTGAAAAAATTTTAAAAAAATCCCGAACCACAAAAAGTTTAAAAAATCATGAAAAATAGAAAATGAGTCGTCTTGCCATCAAAACTTCACGTGAAGGCTTAAGGGACCATTGTATAAATTTACAAGCCATAAAAATGGCATTGGCATGCAGAAATATGAAGATGTGCCTAAACCCACCTACCACCCTATCGATCCATGGCTTGTGCATTCCGTCTCTGTGGCCGGCGTAGTGCCTGCCCTCCCGCCCGCTCGTTTCGTTGGTTGGCTTAGGCATACAGAGTTCAGTCCCAGTCTAAGATCAGACTGGACCGAGAGTTGCGGCAGCAAGATCTATAGCACGTAGAGGTTGACCCGACCGATCCCCAGCTTGCACATCCCACCCCCTGACCGACTGAGCGCCCGTACGCTCGTTTCGTGGGTTGACTTAGGCATACGGAGTTCATTCCCAGTCTAATCATACGGAGTTCATTCCCAGTCTATGATCAGATCGGACCGAGGGTTGTGGCAGCACATACTGGGCGTGGACATGTGGTAGTGCTGCATTTTTCTTCACCGGGGTGCCATCGCCGAAGCTTCGTCGGAGAAACTGACCGGCGGCATTGGGGTTCCAGCGATCGAGGGGGGCCGGGGGTGGTGTCCGCACATGATGTGCGATGGGTGCTGGTACTTGGCCCTTATATTGGCCCCCTATCCCTTATCAAACCTCCAGAACTCACACCCCATTAGAGATCATTTGAGATTTTACAGGTTTGCTACCAGTAGCCATTAAAGTGTCTGAAATAGGGACACTTTTTTCAAATGGTCACAAAATCTTGTACACTTGTAGTTTTTGGCTGACTTTTTTTATACATGCCAACAAAAACACAAGGATCCTGTCTACCAAGTTTGGGGTCAAAAATCCTTAAAAAAAAATTTTTTTAAAATCCCAAACCGCAAGAAGTTTCAAAAATAATGAAAAATAGAAAACGAGTCGTCTTGCCATGAAACTTCACGTGAAGGCTTAAGGGACCATTATATGAATTTACAAGCCCTAAAAATTTCATTGGCACGCAGAAATATGAAGATGTACCTAAACCCACCTACCACCCTATCGATCCACGACTTGCGCCTCCCGTCTCTGTGGCCGGCGTAGTGCCCGCTCGCCCGCCTGCCCGCTCATTTCATCGGTTGGCTTAGGCATACGGAGTTCATTCGGAGTCTAAGATGGGATCGAACCGAGGGTTGTGGCAGCAGGATCGGCAGCACATAGAGGGGGACCCAATCGATCCCCGGCTTACGCATCCTGCCCTCTGGCCAGCTGAGCGCCCGCACGCTCGTTTCGTGGGTTGACTTAGGCATACGGATCTCATTCCCAGTCTATGCATACGGAGTTCATTCCCAGTCTAAGATCGGACTGGACCGAGGGTTACGGCAACACATGCTGGGCTCGAGCATGTGCTGGTGCTGCATTTTTCTTCATCGGGGCACCATCGCCGGAGCATCGGCGAAGAACCTAACCGTCGGCATTGGTGTTCCGGCGATTGGGGGGGCCGGGGGGCTGTCCGCACAGGATGTTCGATGGGTGCTGGTACTTGGCCCTTATATTGGCCCCCTATCCCTCATCAAACCTCCAGAACTCACACCCCATAAAGAGCATTTGAGATTTTACAGGTTTCCTGCCAGTAGTCATTAAAGTGTCTGAAATGGGGACACTTTTTTCAAATGGTCACAAAATCTGGTACACTTCGAGTTTTTAGCTGAATTTTTTTGTGCATGCCAAAAAAAATACAAGGATCACGTCTACCAAGTTTGGGCCCAAAACTCTTACCAAAAAAATTTTAAAAAATCCTGAACCTCAAAAAGTTTTGAAAATCGTGAAAAATAGAAAACGAGTCATCTTACCATGAAACTTCACGTGAAGGCTTAAGGGACCATTGTATGAATTTACAAGCCATAAAAATGGCATTGGAATGCAAAAATATGAAGATGTGCCTAAACCCACCTGCCACCCTATCGATTCACGACTTGCGCATCTCGTCTCTCTAGCCGGTGTAGTTTCTGCCCGCCCGCTCGTTTCGTGGGTTGGCTTAGGCATGTGGAGTTCATTCCCAGTCTAAGATTGGACTGGATCGAGGGTTGTGGCAGCAGGATCGATAGCATGCAGAGGGGGACCTGACCGATCCCCGACTTGCGCATCTCGCCCCTCTGGCCTGCTGAGCGCCCGCACGCTCGTTTCGTGGGTTGACTTAGGCATACGGAGTTCATTCCCAGTCTAAGATCAAACCAGACCGAGGCTTGCGGCAGCACATGCTGGGGTCGGGCATGTGCTGGTGCCACATTTTTCTTCGTCGGGGTACCATCGCCGGAGCATCGCCGGAGAACCTGACCGGCGGCATTGGGGTTCCGGCGATCGGGGGGTGTGCGCACATGATGTGCGATGGGTGCTGGTACTTGGCCCTTAAATTGGCCCCCTATCCCTCATCGAATCTCGAGAACTCAAACCCCCTTAAAGAGCATTTGAGATTTTACAGGTTTGCTGCAAGTAGCCATTAAAGTGTTTGAAATGGGGACATTTTTTTCAAATGGTCACAAAATCTTCTACACTTCGAGTTTTTAGCTGAATTTCTTTGTGCATCCCAACAAAAATACAAGGATAATGTCTACCAAGTTTGGGACCAAAACTCAATCAGAAAAAATTTTTAAAAATCTCGAACCGTAAAAAGTTTTAAAAATCGTGAAAAATAGAAAATGAGTCTTCTTGCCATGAAACTTCATGTGAAGGCTTAAGGGACCATTGTATGAATTTACAAGCCATAAAAATGGCATTGGCATGCAAAAATATGAAGATGTGCCTAAACCCACCTACCACCCTATCAATCCATGGCTTGCGCATCCCGTCTCTTTGGCCGACGTAGTGCCCGTCCGCCCACCCGCCCGCTCGTTTCATCGGTTGGCTTAGGCATACGGAGTTCATTCCCAGTGTAAGATCAAACCGGACCAAGGGTTGTGGTAGCAGGATCGGCAGCATGCAGAGGGTGACCCGGTCGATCCCTGGCTTGCGCATCATACCCCTTTGGCCGGTTGAGCGCCCACACGTTCGTTTCGTGGGTTGACCTAGGCATACAGAGTTCATTCCCAGTCTAAGCATACGGAGTTCATTCCCAGTCTAAGATGGAACTGGACCAAGGGTTGCGGCAGCACATGCTAGGCTCGGGCATGTGCTGGTGCTGCATTTCTCTTCGCCGGGGCACCATCACCGGAGAACCTTTTCGGTGGCATTGGGGTTCCGGCGATCGGGGGGTGTGCACACATGATGTGCGATGGGTGCTGGTACTTGGCCCTTATATTGGCCCCTTATCCCTCTTCAAACCTCAAAACTCACACCCCCTTAAAGAGCTTTTGAGATTTTACAGGTTTGATGCCAGTAGCCATTAAAGTGTCTGGAATGGGGACACCTTTTTCAAATTGTCACAAAATCTTGTACACTTCGAGTTTTTAGCTGAATTTTTTTGTACATGCCAACAAAAATACAAGGATCACGTCTACCAAGTTTGGGGCCAAAACACCTTCCAAAAAAATTTTAAAAAATCCCGATTCATTAAAAGTTTCAAAAATCGTGAAAAATAGAAAACGAGTCGTCTTGCCATGAAACTTCACATGAAGGCTTAAGGGACCATTGTATGAATTTACAAGCCATAAAAACGGCATTGGCACATAGAAATATGAAGATGTTCCTAAACCCACCAACCACCCTATCGATCCATGGCTTGTGCATCCCGTTTCTCTAGCTGGCGTAGTGCCCACCAGCCCGTCCGCCCGCCCGCTCGTTTCGTCGGTTGGCTTAGGCATACGGAGTTCATTCCCAGTCTAAGATGGGATCAGACCGAGGGTTGTGGCAGTAGGATCAACAGCACGCAGAAGGGGACTTGGTCGATCCCCGGCTTGCGCATCCCGCCCCTCTGGCCGGCTGAGCGCCTGTACGCTCATTTCGTGGGTTGACTTACGCATACGGAGTTCATTCTCTGTCTAAGCATACGGAGTTCATTCCCAGTCTAAGATTGGATCAGACTGAGGGTTGCGGCAGCACATGCTAGGCTCGGGCATGTGCTGGTGCCGCATTTTTCTTCGTCGGGGCACCATCGCCGGATCATCGTCGGATAAGCTGACCGACGGCATTGGAGTTCCGGCGATCGGGGGGTGGGGGGTGTGCGCACATGATGTGCAATGGGTAGTTAGCCCTTATTTTGGCCCCCTATCCCTCATCAAACCTGGAGAACTCACACCCCCTTAAAGAGCATTTGAGAATTTACAGGTTTGCTGCCAGTGGCCATTAAAGTGTCTGGAATGGGGACACCTTTTTCAAATTGGCACAAAATCTTGTACACTTCGAGTTTTTAGCTGAATTTTTTTTTACATGCCAACAAAAATACAAGGATCACGTCTACCAAGTTTGGGGCCAAAACACCTTCCAAAAAAATTTTAAAAAATCCCGAACCGTAAAAAGTTTTGAAACTCATGGAAAATAGAAAACGAGTCATCTTGCCATGAAACATCACGTTAAGGCTTAAAGGACCATTGTATGAATTTACAAGCCATAAAAATGGCATTGGCATGCAGTAATATGAAGATGTGCCTAAACCCTCCTACCACCCTATCGATCCACTGCTTGCACATCCCGTCTCTCTGGTCGACGTAGAACCCGCCCGCCCGCCCGCTCGTTTCGTCGGTTGGCTTAGGCATACGTAGTTCATTCCCAGTCTAAGATCGGACCGGACCGAGGGTTGTGGCAGCACATGCTGGGCTCGGGCATGTGCTGGTGCCGTATTTTTCTTCGTCGGGGCGCCATCGTCGGAGAACCTGACCGGCGCCATTGGGGTTCCGGCGATCGGGGGGGTCGGGGGGTGTGCGCACATGATGTGCAATGGGTGCTGGTACTTGGCCCTTATATTGGCCCGCTATCCCTCATCAAACCTCAAGAACTCACACCCCCTTAAAGAGCATTTGAGAATTTACAGGTTTGCTGCCAGTGGCCATTGAAGTGTCTGGAATGGGGACACCTTTTTCAAATTGTCACAAAATCTTGTACACTTTGAGTTTTTAGCTGAATTTTTTTGTGCATGCAAAAAAAAAAACAAGGATCATGTCTACCGAGTTTGGGCAAAAACGCCTTCCGAAAACATTTTAAAAAATCCTGAACCACAAAAATTTTGGAAAATCATGAAAAATAGAAAATGAGTCGTCTTATCATGAAACTTGACGTGAAGGCTTAAGGGACCATTGTATGAATTTACAAGCCAAAAAAATGGCATTGGCACATAGAAATATGAAGATGTGCCTAAACCCACCTACCACCCTATCGATCCACGGTTTGCGCATCTCGTCTCTCTAGCCGGCGTAGTGCCCGCCCTCCTACCCGCCCACTCATTTCGTCGATCGGCTTAGGCATACAGAGTTCATTCCCAGTCTAAGATCGGACGAGACTGAGGGTTACAGCAGCAGGATCGGTAGCATGCAGAAGGGGACCCGGTCGATCCCTGGCTTACGCATCCTGCCCCTCTGGCCGGCTGAGCGCCCGTACGCTCATTTTATGGGTTGACTTAGGCATACGGAGTTCATTCCCAGTCTAAGCATACGGAGTTTATTCCAGTCTAATATCGGACCAGACCGAGGGTTGCCGCAGCACATGCTGGGCTCGAACATTTGCTGGTGTCACATTTTTCTTCAACGGCTCACCATCATCGGAGCATCGCCGGAGAACCTGACCGACGGCATTAGGGTTCCGACGATCGGGGGGGCCGAGGGGTGTGCGCACATGATGTGCGATGGGTGCAGGTGCTTAGCCCTTATATTGGCCCCCTATCCCTAATCAAACCTTGAGAACTCACACCCCCTTAAAGAGCATTTGAGATTTTACAGGTTTGCTGCCAGTAGCAATTAAAGTGTCTGAAATGGGGACACTTTTTTCAAATGGTCACAAAATCTTGTACACTTCGACTTTTTAGCTTAATTTTTTTGTCCATGCCAAAAAAAAAAATACAAGGATCACATCTACCAAGTTTGGGTCCAAAACTCTTTCAAAAAAAATTTTAAAAAATCCCGAACTGCAAAAACTTTCAAAAATCGTGAAAAATAGAAAACGAGCTGTCTTGCCATGAAACTTCATGTGAAGGCTTAAGGGACCATTGTATGAATTTACAAGCCATAAAAATGGCATTGGCATGCAGAAATATGAAGATGTGCCTAAACCCACCTACCACCCTATCGATCCACGGCTTGCGCATCCCATCTCTCTGGCCGACGTAGTACCTGCCCGTCCGCCCGCCCGCTTGTTTCGTCGATTGGCTTAGGCATACGGAGTTCATTCCCAGTCTAAGATCAGACCGAACCAAGGGTTGCGGTAGCAGGATTGGTAGCACGCAGAGGTAGACCCGACCGATCCCCGGCTTGCACGTCCCGCCCCTCTGGCCGGCTGAGTGCCAGCACGCTCATTTCGTGGGTTGACTTAGGCATATGGAGTTCATTCCCAGCCTAAGCATATGGAGTTCATTCCCAGTCTAAGATCGAACCAGACCGAGGGTTGCGGCAGCACATGCTAGGCTCGGGCATGTGCTGGTGCTGCATTTTTCTTCACCGGGGCACCATCACCGGAGAACCTGACCGGCGGCATTGGGGTTCCGACGATCGGGGGGGGTGTGCGTACATGATGTGCGATGGGTACTGGTACTTGGCCCTTATATTGGCCCCCTATCCCTCTTCAAACCTCGAAAACTCACACCCCCTTAAAGAGCATTTGAGATTTTAGAAGTTTGCTGCCAGTAGCCATTGAAGTGTCTGAAATGGGGACACTTTTTTCAAATGGTCACCAAATCTTGTAGACATCGAGTTTTTTGCTAAAATTGTTTTTGCATGCCAAAAAAAATACAAGGATCATATCTACCAAGCTTGGGGCGAAAATACCTTCCAAAAAAATTTTGAAAAATCCCAAACCGTAAAAAGTTTTGAAAATCATGAAAAATAGAAAACGAGTCGTCTTGCCATGAAACTTCACGTGAAGGCTTAAAGGACCATTGTATGAATTTACAAGCCATAAAAATGGCATTGGCATGCAGAAATATGAAGATGTGCCTAAACCAACCTACCACCCTATCGATTCACGGCTTGCGCATCCCGTCTCTCTGGCCAGCGTAGTCCCCACCCGCCCGCCAGTTCGCTCATTTGATCGGTTGGCTTAGGCATTTGGAGTTCATTCTTAGTCTAAGATCAGACCGGATTGAGGGTTGCGGCAGCAAGATCGGCAGCACACAGAGGGGGACCCGACTGATCCCTAGCTTGCGCATCCCGCCCCTCTGGCCGGCTGAGCACCCTAAGATGGGATGGGTCTGAGCATACGGAGTTTATTCCCAGCCTAAGATGGGATGGGTCTGAGGGTTGCGGTAGCACATGCTAGTCTCGGGCATGTGCTGGTGTCGCATTTTTCTTCATCGGGGCACCATCACCGGAGCATCGCCGGAGAACCTGACCGATGGCATTAGGGTTCTGGCAATCGGGGGGCCTGGGGGGGTGTGCACACATGATGTGCGATGGGTGCAGGTACTTGGCCCTTATATTGGCCCCCTAGGCCTCATCAAACCTCAAAAACTCACATCCCCTTAAAGAGCATTTGAGATTTTACAGGTTTGCTGCCAGTAGCCACTAAAGTGTCTAAAGTGGGGACACTTTTTTCAAATGGTCACAAAATCTTGTACACTTCGAGTTTTTAGCTAAATTTTTTTGTGCATGCCAACAAAAATACAAGGATCACGTCTACCAAGTTTGGGGCCAAAACTCCTTTTGAAAATATTTTAAAAAATCCCGAACCACAAAAAGTTTTGAAAATCATGAAAAATAGAAAACGAGTCATCTTGCCATGAAACTTCACGTGAAGGCTTAAGGGACCATTGTATGAATTTACAAGCCATAAAAATGGCATTGGCATGCAAAAATATGAAGATGTGCCTAAACCCACCTACCACCCCATCGATCCACGGCTTGCGCATCCCGTCTCTCTGGCCGGCGTAATGCCTGCCCACCCGCCCACCTGCTCGTTTCGTCGGTTGGCTTAGGCATACGGAGTTCATTCCTAGTCTAAGATCAGACCAGACCAAGGGTTGCGTCAACAGGATCGAGAACATGTAGAGGGGGACCCTACCGATCCCCGGCTTGCACATCCCGCCCCTCTGGCCGGCTGAGCGCCCTCACGCTCGTTTCGTGGGTTGACTTAAGCATATGGAGTTCATTCCCAGTCTAAGCATATAGAGTTAATTCCCAGTCTAAGATCAGACCGGATCATGGGTTGCGGCAACAAATGCTGGGCTCGGGCATGTGCTGGTGCTGTATTTTTCTTCGCCGGGGCACCATTGTCGGAGCATCGCCGGAGAACCTAACTAGTGGCATTGGGGTTTCGGTGATCGGGGGGTCCGACGGGTGTGTGCACACATTATGTGCGATGGTTGCTGGTACTTGGACTTTATATTGGCCCCCTATCCCTCATCAAACCTCAAGATCTCACACCTCCTTAAAGAGCATTTAAGATTTTACAGGTTTGTTGTCAGTAGCAATTAAAGTGTCTGAAATGGGGACACTTTTTTCAAATGGTCATAAAATCTTGTACATTTCGAGTTTTTAGCTGAATTTTTTTTTGCATGCCAACAAAAATACAAGGATCACGTCTACCAAGTTTTGGCCAAAACTCCTTTCGAAAAAATTTTAAAAAATCCCGAACCGTAAAAAGTTTCAAAAATCATGAAAAATAGAAACGAGTTGTCTTGCCATTAAACTTCACGTGAAGGCTTAAGGGACCATTGTATGAATTTACAAGCCATAAAAATGGCATTGGCACGCAAAAATATGAAGATGTGCGTAAACCCACCTACCACCCTATCGATCCACGGTGTCATGAGCCACCCTTGTATAGGGCCATGACCGGGACTTAGGTTGCCATGAGCCACCCATGTATAGGGCCATGGTCGGGTAGATCCCTTGTACTAGGAAAAGTGTCCCCATTTCAAACATTGTAACGGTTACTGGTAGCATAGCTCTAAAAGTTCTAAGGCTCTTTAGGGGGGTGAGCCGGCAGCGTAGTGTTGGGCTGTCTCACCGGGTGCTATGCGAGCTTAGACCACCCACCAAGGGCTGCCCCCTGGCCCTGGTGATGGTGGGAGGTCCCGATGTATGATTCTCATTTATAATATAATTTGTCTCGATTGAATGCCCGATTGTTGCCTCGATGTGTTTCTTTCTTTCTCGATGTGAATGTGCCTTGTTGTGTGTGTATGCTTGAGATTGACCTCGCTATATTGTGCCTTATTGTGAATGCTTGAGACTAACCATGGTTTATGGTTATTTGTTCAGATCTCGATCTATTAAAGGCTGACTTGGGTGGAAGCATCCATTCAAGTACCCCACGGGCTAGTGCTTGTTGAGAGAAAGCTTAGTCCGTGACATGTGGTATCAGAGCACGGTTGAGAAGTGCTAGAGAAATGGATGAGATGGCCACAAGTGGTGGACCGGATCATCAGCAGAGAATTGAGGAACTAGAGGCCACGGTGGCCGCTATGAAAACTCATATGGTGACAAAAGACCGAGTGAGGGAGATCGAGACAACCCAGCGGGAGTTGTCCGATACTCTCCACAATGTGACCGAAGAGGCTAGAGATGCCTTGATCATTCTCCAAAAGGAGTTTGAGGAGCTCAGGGCCTAGGTGAGCATCCTACAATTGGCTGTGGCCAGATCGGGTTCGAGCTCGATGGATAGGGGACAAAGGCCCAAGGTGCCGGAGCCTCGATGCTACGAGGGGGCAAGGGACGCTAAGGAACTTGAGAATTTCTTGTTCGACATGGAACAATACTTCCGAGTTGTACACACCAGTTCAGAGGAAGACAAGGTGACAATGGCATCGATGTACCTCGTAGGGGATGCCAAGTTGTGGTGGCGCTCCAAGTTTGTCGATGATGAGTGCCTGATTAAGACTTGGACGGATCTGAAGCGAGAGTTGAAGAACCAATTTTTTTCGGAGAATGTGGAGTATATGGCTCGAAAGAGACTCCGAGAGTTGGTGCAAACCGGAACGATGCGAGAGTTCGTAAGGAACTTTTCTACCTTGATGCTAGATATTAAAGACATGTCCGAAAAGGACAAGATGTTCTATTTTCTTAAGGGCCTCAAGCCGTGGGCGAGGACAGAGCTACAAAGGTAGAAAGTGCAAGATGTGGCCACGGCCATGGCTGCAGCGAAACGCCTTCATGATTACAATGATGGCTCCTTAAAACGGAAAAATCCTCTATCAACGGGCAGTAGCTTTAACCTTGGGAGTGGGGGAAAGATCACTAGGTTGGACCGACCCTTCAGTGGGGGATCAGACAGGAGGTCCTTTGGGCGAGATAGCACTCAGCCCAAGACAAACAACACGGGGATTTTCAGGCCCAGACAACCGCTAGCTTGCTTTCTTTGCAAGGGACCGCATCGAGTGGCTGAATGCCCGCACCGAGGACCCTGAGTGCCTTAAGGACCTCATCCCAGGAGTCCGCGAAAGTGCCAGAGAGCATTGAAGAAGCTGAAGAGGAGCCAGCCAGGATAGGCTCAATAAGGTTCCTCAGTGCCCTCCGCACCCAATTGAACACTATAAAGAAAGAGCAAAGTAGAGGCTTGATGTACGTGAACTTGACGACCAATGGGAAAGCCACCAAGGCCATGGTGGATACGGGTGCAACCGACACTTTCATCACACCAGAAGAAGCAAAAACGTGTGGTCTTCAGATTAGTAAAGACTGTAGGCGAATGAAGGCGGTCAATTCGCCAGCCTTTGCAATCAGTGGAAGCTCAAAAAGTGTGACAACCCAATTGGGGCCATGGGAAGGGAAAGTAGACTTCACAGTCTCCCCTATGGATGACTTTGATGTAGTTCTCAAATTGGACTTCATGACGTTGTCTCAAGCGATCCCTATCCCCGCGGCTAGCTGCTTGTTGTTCTTAGGTGAGCACCCATGTGTGGTGCCAGCCAATATCTTGCCAAAGAGTGGGAAGAAAATGATCTCGACTTTGCGATTCAAGAAAGGGGTAAAGAGAGGGGAACCCTCGTTTGTGGCCATGCTGATCTACAAAGAAGGGTCAAAAGTAGAACCAATACCTGATGGCGTAAAAAAAGTGTTAGAAGAATTCGGAGAGGTGATGCCAAAGATACTGCCTAAGGTTCTACCCCCTCGACGAGCAATGGACTACGAAATTGAGCTCCTCTCAGGAGTAAAACCCCCAGCTAAAGCTTCCTATCGCATGGCCCCGCTAGAGTTGGCCGAGCTGAGAAAATAGTTAGATAAGCTTCTACAAGCCGGGTTCATCCGACCATCAAAGGCTTCTTTCGGAGTGCCAGTGCTATTCCAGAAGAAGCATGATGGGAGTTTGCGCTTATGTGTTGACTACAGGGCCCTGAACAAAGTCACCGTAAGAAACAAATATCTTATCCCGCTTATAGCCGACTTATTTGATCAATTGAGCCGGGCTAAGTACTTCTCCAAACTGGACCTGAGATCTGGATACCATCAGGTCAAAATCGTTGAGGGAGACGAGCCAAAGACCACTTGTGTAACACGGTATGGTGCATTTGAATTTCTTGTTATGCCCTTTGGACTAACCAATGCTCCTGCCACATTTTGTACGTTGATGAATCAGGTGTTCCATGACTACCTTGACAAATTTGTAGTCATTTATTTAGACGATATAGTGGTGTACAGCTCCACCTTGGAAGAACATCAAGAACATCTACGCCGGGTTTTTGAAAGGCTGTGGGACCACCAGTTATATGTAAAAAGGGAGAAATGCGCATTTGCTCAGACCCAAATCCACTTCCTCGATCACATTGTCGAACGTGGCCACATTCGAATGGACATGAAAAAGGTTAGGGCCATTAAAGAGTGGGCTACACCAAAGAATGTTAGTGAACTCCGCTCATTTTTGGGACTAGCCAACTATTATAGAAGGTTTGTGGAAGGGTACTCTCACAAGACCACAGCCCTCACGGAGTTATTGAAGAAGGAGCACAAATGGTGTTGGACCAACGAGTGCCAAAAGGCCTTTGAGAGATTGAAAGATGCTATTATGAAAGATCCCATCTTAGCTCTCCCCGATATTGAAAAGCCTTTTGAAGTTCAGACGGATGCATCAGATTTCGCTATTGGAGGTGTGCTTTTACAACAACATCACCCGATAGCATTTGAAAGTAGGAAGCTAAGCGAAGCGGAGAGGAAATATACGGCCCAAGAAAAAGAGCTCCTGGCGATGGTTCATTGCTTGAGGGCTTGGCGACATTACTTGTTAGGTTCACACTTTGTCGTGAAGATGGACAACGCAGCCGTTAGCCACTTTCTCACCCAACCAAGGCTTACAGCGAAACAAGCTAGGTGGCAGGAATTTTTAGCGGAGTTTGACTTTCACCTTGAGCATACCGCTGGAAAGACCAATCAAGTGGCGGATGCATTGAGCAGGCGATCAGAGTTGGCGGCCCTCAGAAGAATGGCCCCAATGGCAACCAGTAGAGCCACTACTGACATTTATAAGTTGATTGGAGATCATCTAGGGAAGGACCCGCAAGCCTGTGCCATCTTGAAGCTAGTGGAAGAAGGGAAATCCAAATACTTTTGGCAAGAAAATGGTGTCTTGTGGACCAAGGGGCCTCGAGTGTTTGTGCCGAGAGCAGGAGGGCTGAGACAGATGCTGATGAGGGAATGCCATGACACCCCATGGGCGGGACACCCAGGCTGGCAACGCACTTTAGCGTTACTGAAACAAGGATACTATTGGCCCCACATGCGACAAGATGTGATGGACTACACGAAGACTTGCCTCATTTGCCAACAGGACAAAGTCGAAAAGAGGAAACCTGCGGGCATGCTGGAACTATTACCGGTACCCTCCAAACCATGGGAAAGCATCTCCCTCGATTTCATTTCGAGCCTACCCAAGGTTGGGGATCTTGGAACTATCTTGGTGGTAATTGATCGGTTCTCCAAGTATGCCACATTCATCCCCGCTCACAAGTATTGTACAGTAGAAGACACAGCTCGACTATTGTTCAAACATGTGGTCAAATATTGGGGCGTCCCTCAAAACATCGTCAGTGATAAAGATCTGAGATTCACGAGGTCCTTTTAGAGGGAACTTTTCAAGATTTTGGGGTCCCAACTCAACATCTCTTCGAGCTACCATCCTCAGACTGATGGCCAAACGGAACGCTTCAATGGATTATTGGAGGAATATTTGAGACACTTTGTCCAAGCCAACCAAAAGGACTGGCCTTCATTGTTGGATGTTGCTCAACTATGCTTCAATTCCAACAAGAGCTCTTCCACTAACAAGAGCCCATTCGAGGTGGTCACTAGACAACTACCAAGGCTACCCCACACTTCCTTGGAACAATATGGAGGAAAGAATCTGAGAGCTTTTAACTTCAGCAAGGAGTGGGAACAAAACACAGAGATTGCACAAGCTTACCTGGAGAAGGCATCAAAGCGGATGAAGAAATGGGCAGACAAGAATCACAGAGCTCAGCAATTCTAAGTTGGTGACTTGGTTTTGGTCCGACTAGTTCCAGAACAAACTAGGTTCTTAAGAAAGAGAGATCGCAGACTGGTGCGTAAATATGAAGGTCCAGTAAGGGTCATTTCCAAGGTGGGGAACGCTTCTTACAAAATCGACCCACCGAAGTGGATGAAGGTGCACCCAGTATTTCATGTAAGCAACCTGAAGCCTTTCCATGCAGATCCTATAGATATTAGCCGAAGGGAGCCAATCAGAGCCGCCATCACCATGAAGCCACCCTCAGAGCATCAAGTCGAAGAGATCTTAGCCGACAGGGAAACCAAGATATCTCGAAGACCAGTTCGAGAATACTTAGTGAAGTGAGAGGGCTTAGGACTAGAAGAAACCAGCTGGGAGAGAGAACATGACCTCCAGAGATTTCAAAGGAAGATCGAAGAGTTTCAAGCCAGCAAGTCGACGAGGACATCGATAGAATAGGTGGGGGAGGATGTCATGAGCCACCCTTGTATAGGGCCATGACCGGGACTTAGGTTGCCATGAGCCACCCATGTATAGGGCCATGGTCGGGTAGATCCCTTGTACTAGGAAAAGTGTCCCCATTTCAAACATTGTAACGGTTACTGGTAGCATAGCTCTAAAAGTTCTAAGGCTCTTTAGGGGGGTGAGCCGGCAGCGTAGTGTTGGGCTGTCTCACCGGGTGCTATGCGAGATTAGGCCACCAACCAAGGGCTGCCCCCTGGCCCTGGTGATGGTGGGAGGTCCCGATGTATGATTCTCGTTTATAATATAATTTGTCCCGATTGAATGCCCGATTGTTGCCTCGATGTGTTTCTTTCTTTCTCGATGTGAATGTGCCTTGTTGTGTGTGTATGCTTGAGATTAACCTCGCTATATTGTGCCTTATTGTGAATGCTTGAGACTAACCATGGTTTATGGTTATTTGTTCAGATCTCAATCTATTGAAGGCTGACTTGGATGGAAGCGTCCATTCAAGTGCCCCACGAGCTAGTGCTTGTTGAGAGAAAGCTTAGTCCGTGACACACGGCTTGTGCATCCCATCTCTCTGGCCGGCGTGGTGCCCGCCCCCCCGTTCATTTCGTCGGTTGGCTTAGGCATACAAAGTTCATTCCCATTCTAAGATCAGACCAGACCGAAGGTTGTGGCAACAGGATCGGCAGCACGCAGAGGGGCACCCGGTCGATCGCCGGCTTGCGCATCCCAACCCTCTGGCCGGCTGAGCGCCCGTACGCTCGTTTCGTGGGTTGACTTAGGCATACGGAGTTCATTCTCAGTCTAAGCATACGAAGTTCATCCCAGTCTAGGATTGGACTGGACCAAGGGTTACTGCAGCACATGTTGGGCGCGGGCATGTGCTGGTGCCGCATTTTTTTTCGTTGGGGCACCATCGTTGGAGCATCGTCGGAGAACCTGACCAGCGGCATTGGGGTTCCGACGATCGAAGGGCCTGGGGGATGCGCGCACATGATGTGTGATGGGTGCTGGTACTTGGCAATTATATTGGGCCCCTATCCCTCATCAAACCTCGAGAACTCACACCCCCTTAAAGAGCATTTGAGATTTTACAGGTTTGCTGCTAGTAGCCATTAAAGTGTCTGAAATGGGGACACTTTTTTCAAATGGTCACAAAATCTTGCACACTTCGAGTTATGAGCTGAAATTTTTTGTGCATGCCAACAAAAATACAATGATCACGTCTACCAAGTTTTGGCCAAAACTCCTTCCGAAAAAATTTTTAAAAATCTCGAACAGTAAGAGGTTTCAAAAATCGTGAAAAATAGAAAACGAGTCGTCTTGCAATGAAACTTCACGTGAAGGCTTAAAGGAACATTGTATGAATTTACAAGCCATAAAAATGGCATTGGCACGTAGAAATATGAAGATGTGCATAAACCCACCTACCACCCTATCGATCCACGGCTTGTGCATCCCGTCTTTCTAGCCGGCGTAGTGCCCGCCCGCCCGCATGCTAACTCGTTTCGTCGGTTGGCTTAGGCATATGAAGTTCATTCCCAGTCTAAGATTAGACTTGATCGAGGGTTGCGACAGTAAGATCAGCAGCATGCAGAAGGGGACCCGGCCAATCCCCGGCTTGCGCATCCAGCCCCTCTGGCCGACTAAGCGCCCGGACTCTCGTTTTGTGGGTTGACTTAGGCATACGAGTTCATTCCCAGTCTAAGCATACGGAGTTCATTCCCAGTCTAAGATCGGACTGGACCAAGGGTTGCGGCAGCACATGCTGGGCTCGGGCATGTGCTGGTGTCGTAATTTTTTTCGTCGAGGCACCATCGCCGGAGCATGACCGAAGAACCTAACAGGCGGCATTGGGGTTTCGATGATCGAGGGGGCCGGGGGGTTGCGCACATGATGTGCAATGGGTGCAGGTACTTGGCCCTTATATTGGCCCCCTATCCCTCATCAAACCTCGAGAACTCACACCCCCTTAAAGAGGATTTGAAATTTTACAGGTTTGCTGCCAGTAGCCATTAAAGTGTCTGAAATGGGGACACTTTTTTCAAATGGTCACAAAATCTTGTACACTTCGAGTTTTTAGCTGAATTTTTTTGTGCATGCCAACAAAAATTCAAGGATCACGTCTACCAAGTTTTGGCCAAAACTCCTTTCGAAAAAATTTAAAAAATCCCGAACCGTAAAAAGTTTCAAAAATCATGAAAAATAGAAACGAGTTGTCTTGCCATGAAACTTCACGTGAAGGCTTAAGGGACCATTGTATGAATTTACAAGCCATAAAAATGGCACTGGCACATAAAAATATGAAGATGTGCATAAAGCCACCTACCACCCTATCAATCCACGGCTTGCGCATCCCGTCTTTCTGGCCGGCGTAGTGCCCGCCCGCCCGCCCGCCCGCTCATTTCATCGGTTGGCTTAGGCATACGAAGTTCATTCCCAGTCTAAGATCGAACCGGACTGAGGGTTGCAGTATCTGGATCGGTAGCACGCAGAGGGGGACCCGCCCGATCCTCGGCTTGTGCATCCCACCCCTTTGGCCGGCTAAGCACCCGCATGCTGGCTTCGTGGGTTAACTTAGGCATACAGAGTTCATTCCCAGTCCAAGCATACGGAGTTCATTCCCAGTCTAAGATCAGACCGGATCGAGGGTTGCGGTAGCACATGCTGGCACGGACATGTGCTGGTGCCGTAATTTTCTTCGTCGGGGCACCATCATCGGAGCATCATCGGAGAACCTGACCGGTGGCATTGGGTTTTCGACGATCGGGGGGGCCGTGGGGGCTGTGCGAACATGATGTACGATGCGTGCTGGCACTTGGCCCTTTTATTGGCCCCCTATCCCTCAACAAAGCTCGAGAACTCACACCCCTTTAAAGAGCATTTGATATTTTACAGGTTTGCTGCCAGTAGCCGTTAAATAGTCTGAAATGAGGAGACTTTTTTCTAATTGCCACAAAATATTGTACAATTTGAGTTTGTAGCTGAATTTTTTTGTGCAAGCCAACAAAAATACAAGGATCACGTCCACCAAGTTTGGGGCCAAAACTCCTTCCGAAAAAATTTTAAGAAATCATGGGCTCGGGCATGTGCTGGTGCCACATTTTTCTTCGTTGGGGCACCATCGCCGGAGCATCACCGAAGAACCTGACCCGCTGCATTGGGGTTCCGACGATCGGGGGGGCCGGGGGGGTTGTGCGCACATGACGTGTGATGGGTGCTGGTACTTGGGCCTTATATTGGGCCCCTATCCCTCATCAAACCTCAAGAACTCACACCCCCTTAAAGAGCATTTGAGATTTTACATGTTTGCTGCCAGTAGCCATTAAAGTGTTTGGAATGGGGACACTTTTTTCAAATGGTCACAAAATCTTGTACACTTCGAGTTTTTGGCTGAATTTTTTTGTGCATGCCAAAAAAAATACAAGGATCATGTCTACCAAGTTTGGGGCCAACAATCCTTCCAAAAAAATTTTAAAAAAATCTGAGACCGTAAAAGGTTTCAAAAATTGTGAAAAATAGAAAACGAGTCGTCTTGCCATGAAACTTGACGTGAAGGCTTAAGGGACCATTGTATGAATTTACAAGTCATAAAAATGGCAATAGCAAGTAGAAATATGAAGATGTGCCTAAACCCACCTACCACCCTATCGATCCACGGCTTGCGCATCCCATCTCTCTGGCCGACGTAGTGCCCGCCCGCCCGCTCGTTTCGTCGGTTGGCTTAGGCATACGGAGTTCAATTCCAGTCTAAGATTCGACCGGACTGAGGGTTGCGGTAGTAGGATCGGCAGCACACAGATGGGTTGACTTAGGCATACGGAGTTCATTTCAGTCTAAACATACGGAGTTCATTCCAGTCTAAGCATACGAAGTTCATTCCCAGTGTAAGATCGAACCAGATCGAGGGTTGCCGCAACACATGCTGGGCTCGGGCATGTTCTGGTGCCGCATTTTTCTTCACCGGGGCACCATCGTCGGAGCATCGACGGAGAACCTGACCGATGGCATTAGGATTTCGACTATCATGGGGGCGGGGGGGCTTTGCGCACATGATGTGCGATGGGTGCTGGTACTTGGCCCCTATATTGGCCCCCTATCCCTCATCAAACCTCAAGAACTCACACCCCCTTAAAGAGCATTTGAGATTTTACAAGTTTGCTGCCATTAGCCATTAAAGTGTCTGAAATGCGGACACTTTTTTCAAATGGTCACAAAATCTTGTACACTTCGAGTTTTTAGCTGAATTTCATTATGCATGCCAATAAAAATACAAGGATCACGTCTACCAAGTTTGGGGCCAAAACTCCTTTTGAAAAAATTTTAAAAAATACCGAACCGTAAAAAGTTTTGGAAATCGTGAAAAATAGAAAACGAGTCGTCTTGCCATGAAACTTCACGTGAAGGCTTAATGGACCATTGCATGAATTTACAAGCCTATAAAATGGCATTGGCATGCAGAAATATAAAGATGTGCCTAAACCCACCTACCACCCTACCGATCCACGGCTTGCGCATCCCGTCTCTTTAGCCGGCATAGTGCCTGCCTGCCCGCCCGCTCGTTTCGTCGGTTGGCTTAGGCATATGGAGTTCATTCCCAATCTAAGATCAGACCAGATTGAGGGTTACGGTAGCAGGATCGATAGCACGCAGAGGGGGACCCGGCCGATCCCTGACTTGCCCATCTCGCCCCTCCGATCGGCTGAGTACCCGCACGCTCGTTTCGCGGGTTGACTTAGGCATACGGAGTTCATTCCCAGTCTAAGATCGGACCGGACCGAGGGTTACGGCAGAAGATGCTGGGCTCGGGCATGTGCTGGTGCCGCATTTTTCTTCGTCGGGGCACCATCAGCGGAGAACCTGACCGGCAGCATTGGGGTTCCAGAGATTGGGGGGGCCGGAGGGGTGCGCGCTTGATGTGCATGCTAACAAAAATACAAGGATCACATCCACCAAGTTTGATGCCGAAACTCCTTCAGAAAAAATTTTAAAAAATCTTGAACAGCAAAAAGTTTCAAAAATCATGAAAAATAGAAAACGAGTCATCTTGCCATGAAACTTCACGTGAAGGCTTAAGGGACCATTGTATGAATTTACAAGCCATAAAAATGGCATTGGCATGCAGAAATATTAAGATGTGCCTAAACCCACCTACCACCCTATCGATCCACGGCTTGCGCATCCCGTCTCTCTGGCTGGCGTAGTGCCTGCCCGCCCGCCCGCTTATTTTGTCGGTTGGGTTAGGCATATGGAGTTCATTCCCAGTCTAAGATCAGATTGGAGCAAGGGGTACGGCATTAGGATCAGCAGCATGCAGAGGGGGACCCAACCGATCCCTGGCTTGCGCAACTCGCCCCTCTGGCAGGCTAAGCGCCCGCACGCTCGTTTCGTGGGTTGACTTAGGCATACGGTGTTCATTCCCAGTCTAACCATACAGAGTTCACTCCCAGTCTAAGATCAGACCGGACCGAGGGTTGCGGCAGCACATGCTGGGCTCGGGCATGTGTTGGTGCCGTATTTTTCTTCATCGGGGCACCATCGTCGGAGCATCGTCGGAGAACCTGACCGGCGGCATTAGGGTTCCGACGATCGGGGGGCCGGGGGGTGTGCGCACATGATGAGCGATGGGTGCTGGTACTTGGCCCTTATATTGGCCCCCTATCCCTCATGAAAGCTCGAGAACTCACACCCCCTTAAAGAGCATTTGAGATTTTACACGTTTGCTGCCAGTAGCCATTAAAGTGTCTGAAAATAGGGACACTTTTTTCAAATGGTCACAAAAATCTTGTGCACTTCGATTTTTTAGCTGAATTTTTTTAGGCATGCCAACAAAAATGCAAGGATCATGTCTACAAAGTTTGGGGCCAAAACTCCTTCCGAAAAGATTTAAAAAAATCCTGAACCACAAAAAGTTTCCAAAACTGTGAAAAATGGAAAACGAGTCGCCTTGCCATGAAACTTCACGTGACGGCTTAAGGGACCATTGTATGCATTTACAAGCCATAAAAATGGCATTGACACGGAGAAATATAAAGATGTACCTAAACCCACCTACCACCCTATCGATCCATGGCTTGCGCATCCCGTCTCTCTGGCCGGCGTGGTGCCCGCCCACCCGCCCACCCGTTCGTTTCGTCGGTTGGCTTAGGCATACGAAGTTCATTCCCAGTCTAAGATCAGACTGAATTGAGGGTTGCGGTAGCAGGATCGATAGTCTGCAGAGGGGGACCTGACCGATCCCTGGCTTGCGCATCCCGTCGCTCGCCCGGCTGAGCGCCCGCACACTCGTTTCGTGGGTTGACTTAGGCATACGGAGTTCATTCCCAGTCTAAGCATACGGAGTTCAATCCCAGTCTAAGATCGTACTGAATCGAGGGTTGTGGCAGCACATGCTGGGCCCGGGCATGTGTTGGTGTCGCATTTTTCTTCGCCAGGGCACAATCTTCGGAGCATCACCGGAGAACCTGACCGGCGGCAATGGGGTTCCGACGATCGGGGGGCCGGGGGGGTGTGCGTACATGATGTGTGATGGGTGCTGGTACTTGGCCCTTATATTGGCCCCCTATCCATCGTCAAACCTTGAAAACTCACACCGCCTTAAAGAGCATTTAAGATTTTACAGGTTTGCTGCCAGTAGCCATTAAAGTGTCTGAAATGGGGACACTTTTTTCAAATGGTCACAAAATCTTGTACACTTCGAGTTTTTAGCTGAATTTGTTGTGCATGCCAACAAAAATACAAGGATCATGTCTACCAAGTTTGAGGCCAAAACTCCTTCCGAAAAAATTTTAAAAAATTTGAAACCGTAAAAAGTTTCAAAAATCGTGAAAAATAGAAAACGAGTCGTCTTGCCATGAAACTTCACGTGAAGGCTTAAGGGACCATTGTATGAATTTACAAGCCATAAAAATGGCATTGGTACGCAGAAATATGAAGATGTGCCTAAACCCACCTACCACCCTATCGATACACGGCTGACGCATCCCGTCTCTCTGGCCGACGTAGTGCCCGCCCGCCTGCTTGTTTCGTCGGTTGGCTTAGGCATATGAAGTTGATTCCCAGTCTACGATCGGATCGGACTGAGGGTTGTGGCAGCAGGATCGACAGCACGCAGAGGCGGACCCGACCGATCCCCGGCTTGCGCATCCCGCCCCTCTGGTCGGTTGAGCCCCCGTACGTTCATTTCATAGGTTGACTTAGGCATACAGAATTCATTCCCAGTCTAATCATACGGAGTTCATTCCCAGTCTAAGATCGGACCAGACCGAGGGTTACGGCAGCACAAGCTGGGCTCCGACATGTGCTGGTGTCATATTTTTCTTCACCGGGGCACCATCGTCGGAGCATCGCCGGAGAACCTCACCGACGGCATTGGGGTTCCGACGATCGGGGCGCTTGGAGGGGCGTGCGCGCACATGATGTGCGATGGGTGCTGGTACTTGGCCCTTATATTGGCCCCCTATCCCTCATCAAACCTTGAGAACTCACACTCCCTTAAAGATCATTTGAGATTTTACAGGTTTGCTGCCAGTTGCCATTAAAGTGTCTGAAATGGGCACACTTTTTCAAAAGGTCACAAAATCTTGTACACTTCGAGTTTTTAGCTGAATTTTTTATGCGTGCCAACAAAAATACAAGGATCATGTCTACCAAGTTTGGGGCCAAAACTCCTTCCGAAAAAATTTTAAAAAATTCGGAACCGTAAAATGTTTGAAAATCGTGAAAAATAGAAAACGAGTCGTCTTGCCATAAAACTTCACGTGAAGGCTTAAGGGACCATTGTATGAATTTACAAGCCATAAAAATGGCATTGGTACGTAGAAATATGAAGATGTGCCTAAACCCACCTACCACCCTATCGATCCACGGCTTGCGCATCTTGTCTCTCTGGCCGTCATAGTGCCCGCCCACTCGTTTCGTCGGTTAGCTTAGGCATACGGAGTCCATTCCCAATCTAAGATCAGGCCGGACCAAAGGTTACAGAAGCAGGATCGGCAGCACGCAGAGGGGGACCCAACCGATCCTCGGCTTGCGCATCCCACCCCTCTAGTCGACTGAGAGCCCGCACACTCGTTTCGAGGGTTGGCTTAGTCATACGGAGTTCATTCCCAGTCTAAGCATACGGAGTTCATTCCCAGTCTAAGATCAGACCGGACCGAGGGTTGTGGCAGCACATACTGGGCTCGGGCATATGCTGGTGCGACATTTTTCTTCGTCGGGGCACCATCGTCGGAGCATCGTCGGTGAACCTGACCGACGGCATTGGGGTTCTGACGATCAGGGGGGCCGGGGGGTGTGCGCACATGATGTGCGATGAGTGCTGGTACTTGGCCCTTATATTGGCCCCCTATCCCTCATCAAACCTTGAGAACTCACACCCCCTTAAAAAGCATTTGAGATTTTACAGGTTTGCTGCCAGTAGCCGTTAAATTGTCTGAAATGGGGAGACTTTTTTCTAATGGCCACAAAATCTTGTACAATTTGAGTTTTTAGATGAATTTTTTTGTGCAAGCCAACAAAAATACAAGGATCACGTCCACCAAAATTTGGGCCAAAACTCCTTGCGAAAAAAGTTTAAAAAATCTGGAACCACAAAAATTTTGAAAATCGTGAAAAATAGAAAATGAGTCGTCTTGCCTTGAAACTTCACGTGAAGGCTTAAGGGACCACTGTATGAAAATACAAGCCATAAAAATGGCATTGGCATGTAGAAATATGAAGATGTGCCTAAACCCACCTACCACCCTATCAATCCACGGCTTGCGCATCCCGTCTCTCTGGCCGGCATAGTGCCCACCTGCCCGCCCGCTTGTTCCATCTATTGGCTTAGGCATACGGAGTTCATTCCCAGTCTAAGATCAATCTGGACTGAGGGTTGTGGCAGCATGCAGAAATATGAAGATGTGCCTAAACCGACCTACCACCCTATCGATCCACGACTTGCGCATCCCGTCTCTTTGGCCGGCATAGTGCCCGCCGGCCCGCTCTTTTCATCGGTTGGCTTAGGCATACGGAGTTCATTTCCAGTCTAAAATCAGATCGGTCTGAGTGTTGTGGCAGCAGGATCAACAGCACGCAGAGGGGGACCCGGTCGATCCTCGGCTTACACATCTCGCCCCTCTGGCCGGCTGAGCGTATGCACCCTCGTTCCGTGGGTTGACTTAGGCATACGGAGTTCATTCCCAGTCTAAGATCAGATCGGACCGAGGGTTGCGGCAGCACATGCTAGGCTCGGACATGTGGTGGTGCCATATTTTTCTTCGTCGGGGCACCATCGTCGGAGCATCGCCAGAGAACCTGACCGGCAGCATTGGGGTTCCGACGATCGGGGGGCCGGGGGGTGTGCGCACAGGATGTGCGATGGGTGCTGGTACTTGGCCCTTATATTGGCCCCCTATCCCTCATCAACCCTCCAAAACTCACACCCCCTTAAAGAGCATTTGAGATTTTACAGGTTTGCTACCAATAGCCATTAAAGTGTCTAAAATGGGGACACCTTTTTCAAATGGTCACAAAATCTTGTACACTTCGAGTTTTTAGCTGAATGTTTTTGTGCATGCCAACAAAAATACAAGGATCATGTCTACCAAGTTTGGGGCCAAAACTCCTTCCGAAAAAATTTTAAAAAATCCCGAACCGTAAAAAGTTTCGAAAATCATGAAAAATAGAAAACGAGTTGTCTTGCCATGAAACTTCACGTGAAGGCTTAAGGGACCATTGTATGAATTTACAAGCCATAAAAATGGTATTGGCACATAAAAATATGAAGAGGTGCCTAAACCCACCTACCAACCTACCAGCCTATCGATCCACGGCTTACGCATCCCGTCTCTCTGGCCGGCATAGTGCCCGCCCGCTTGTTTCGTCGGTTGGCTTAGGCATACGGAGTTCATTCCCAGTCTAAGATCGGACCAGACTGAGGGTTGCGGTAGCAAGATGGGCAGCATGCAAACGGGGACCCGATCGATCCCCGGCTTGCGCATCCCGCCCCTTTGGTGACTGAGCGCCCGCACACTCATTTCATGGGTTGACTTACGCATACAGAGTTCATTCCCAGTCTAAGCATACGAAGTTCATTTCCAGTCTAAGATTGGATCGGACCGAGGGTTGTTCCAGCACATGCTGGGCTCGGGCATGTGCTGGTGCCGCATTTTTCTTCGTCAGGGCACCATCGCCGGAGCATCACCGGAGAACCTGACCAACGGCATTGGGGTTCCGGCGATCGGGGGGGCTGGGGGGGTGTGCGCACATGATGTGTGATGGGTGCTGGTACTTGGCCCTTATATTAGCCCCCTATCTCTCATCAAACCTCGAGAACTCACACCCTGTTAAAGAGCATTTGAGATTTTACAGGTTTGCTGCAGTAGCCCTTAAAGTGTCTGAAATGGGGACACTTTTTCAAATGGTCACAAAATCTTGTACACTTTGAGTTTTTAGCTGAATTGTTTTGTGCATACCAACAAAAATACAAGGATCACGTCCACCAAGTTTGGGCCCAAAACTCCTTCCGAAAAAATTTTAAAAAATCCCAAACCGCAAAGAGTTTTGAAAATCATGAAAAATAGAAAACGAGTCGTCTTGCCATGAAACTTCACGTGAAGGCTTAAGGGACCATTGTATGAATTTTCAAGCCATAAAAATAGCATTGGTGCATAGAAATATGAAGCTGTGCCTAAACCCACCTACCACCTATCGATCCACGGCTTATGCATCCCGTCTCACTGGCAGACGTAGTGCCCGCCCACTCGCCCATCCGCTTGTTTCGTCGGTTGGCTTAGGCATAGGGAGTTCATTCCCAGTCTAAGATCGGACCGGACCAAGGGTTGTGGCAGCAGGATCGGTTGCACGCAGAGGGGGACCCGATCGATCCCATGCTTGCGCATCCTGCCCCTCTGGCCGGTTGAGCGCCCGCATGCTCATTCCGTGGGTTGACTTAGGCAAATGGAGTTCATTCCCAGTCTAAGCATACGGAGTTCATTCCTAGTCTAAGATCGGACCAGACCAAGGGTTGCGGCAGCACATACTGGGCTCTGGCATGTGCTGGGCCATATTTTTCTTCGCCGGGGCACCATCACCGGAGCATCGATGGAGAACCTAACCGACGGCATTGGGGTTCCGATGATCGGGGGGGCGGGGCGGGTGTGCGCATATGATGTGTGATGGGTGCTGGTACTTGGCCCTTATATTGGTCCCCTATCCCTCATCAAACCTCGAGAACTCACACCCCCTTAAAGAGCATTTGAGATTTTACAGGTTTGCTGCCAGTTGCCATTAAAGTGTTTGAAATGGGGACACCTTTTTCAAATGGTCACAAAATCTTGTACACTTCAAGTTTTTAGCTGAATGTTTTCGTGCATGCCAAAAAAAATCAATGATCACATCTACCAAGTTTGGGGCCAAAACTCCTTCTGAAAAAATTTTAAAAAATCCTGAACCGTAAAAAGTTTCAAAAATCATGAAAAATAGAAAACGAGTCGTCTTGCCATGAAACTTCATGTGAAGGCTTAAGGGACCATTGTATGAATTTTCAAGCCATAAAAATTGCATTGGCACACAGAAATATGAAGATGTGCCTAAACCCACCTACCACCCTATCGATCCATAGCTTACGCATCCAGTCTCTCTAGCCGACGTAGTGCCCGCCCACCCGCTCGTTTCGTCGATCACCTTAGGCATACAGAGTTCATTCCCAGTCTAAGATTAGACTGGATCGAGGGTTGTGGCACCAGGATCAGCAGCACACAGTGGGGAACCCAACCAATCCCCGGCTTGCGCATCTCGCCCCTCTGGCCGGCTGTGCACCCGCACGCTCGTTTCGTGGGTTGACTTAGGCATACGGAGTTCGTTCCCAGTCTAAGCATACGGAGTTCATTCCAAGTCTAAGATTGGACCAGATCGAGGGTTAGCGCAGCACATGCTGGGCTCGGGCATGTGCTGGTGCCACATTTTTCTTCACCGGGGCACCATCGTCGGAGCATCATCGAAGAACCTGATCGGCGGCATTGGGGTTCTGGCGATCGGGGGGGCTGGGGGGGTGTGAGCACAAGAGGTGCGATGGGTGCTGGTGCTTGGCCCTTATATTGGCCCCCTATCCCTCATCAAACCTCAAGAACTCACACCCCTTTAAAGAGCATTTGAGATTTTACAGGTTTGCTGCCAGTAGCAATTAAAGTGTCTAGAATGGGGACACTTTCTTCAAATGGTCACAAAATCTTGTACACTTCAAGTTTTTAGCTGAATTTCTTTGTCCATGCCAAAAAAAATACAAGGATCACATCTACCAAGTTTGGGACCAAAACTCCTTCCGAAAAAATTTTAAAAAATCTCGAACCGTAAAAAGTTTCAAAAATCGTGAAAAATAGAAAACGAGTCGTCTTGCCGTGAAACTTCACGTGAAGGTTTAAGGGACCATTGTATGAATTTACAAACCATAAAATGGCATTGGCACGCAGAAATATGAAGATGTGCCTAAACCCACCTACCACCCTACCGATCCACGGCTTGCGCATCCCGTCTCTCTGGCCGACGCAGTGCCCGCCTGCCCGCCTGCCCGCTCGTTTCATCGGTTGGCTTAGGCATACGGAGCTCATTCCCTGTCTAAAATCAGACCAGACCTAGGGTTGCAGCAGCAGGATCGTTAGCTCACAGAGGGAGACCCAACTGATCCCCGGCTTGCGCATCCCGTCGTTCTGGCCGGCTGAGCACCCGCACGCTCATTTCATGGGTTGACTTAGGCATACGGAGTTCATTCCCAGTCTAAGATCGGACCGGACCGAGGGTTGCGGCAGCACATGCTGGGCTCGGGCATGTGCTGGTGCCGTATTTTTCTTCGCCGGGGCACCATCGTCGGAGCATCGCCAGAGAACTTGACCGGCGACATTGGGGTTCCGACGATCAGGGGACCGAGAGGGTGTGCGCACATGATGTGGCATATGTGCTGGTACTTGGCCCTTATATTGGCCGCCTATCCCTCATCAAACCTCGAGAACTCACACCCCCTTAAAGAGCATTTGAGATTTTACAGGTTCGCCGCTAGTAGCCATTAAAGTGTCTGAAATGGGGACACTTTTTTCAAATGGTCACAAAATCTTGTACACTTTGAGTTTTTTGCAAAATTTTTTTTTGTATGCCAACAAAAATACAAGGATCACGCCAAACAAGTTTGGGGCCAAAACTCCTTCCGAAAAAATTTAAAAAAATCCCGAACCGTAAAAAGTTTTGAAAATCGTGAAAAATAGAAAACAAGTCGTCTTGCCATGTAACTTCACATGAAGGCTTAAGGGACCATTGTTTGAATTTACAAGCTATAAAAATGGCATTGGCACATAGAAATATGAAGATGTGCCCAAACCCACCTACCACCCTATCGATCCACGGCTTGCGCATCTCGTCTCTCTGGTCGGTGTAGTGCCTGCCCGCTCACCTGCCCGCTCATTTCGTCGATTGGCTTAGGCATACGAAGCTCATTCCCAGTCTAAGATAAGATCAGACCGAGGGTTGCGGCAGCAGGATCGGCAGCACACAGAGGGGGACCCGATCGATCCCTAGTTTGCGCATCCCACCGCTTTGGCCGGCTGAGTGCCCGCACGCTCGTTTCGTGGGTTGACTTAGTGATACAGAGTTCATTCCCAGTCTAAGCATACAGAGTTCATTCCCAGTCTAAGATCAGATCGGACCGAGGGTTGTGGCATTACATGCTGGGCTCAGGCACGTGCTGGTGCCACATTTTTCTTCGTCGGGGCACCATTGTCGGAGAACCTGACCGGCGGTATTGGGGTTCTAATGATCTGGAGGGCCGGGGGGTGTGCGCACATGATGTGCGATGGGTGCTGGTACTTGGCCCTTATATTGGCCCCCTATCCCTCATCAAACCTCGAGAACTCACACCCCCTTAAAGACCATTTGAGATTTTACAGGTTCGCCGCCAGTAGCCATTAAAGTGTCTGAAATGGGGACACTTTTTTCAAATGGTCACAAAATCTTGTACACTTTGAGTTTGTAGCTGAATTTTTTTTATGCAAGCCAACAAAAATAAAAGGATCACGTCTACAAAGTTTAGGTTCAAAATTCCATCCGAAAAATTTTTTAAAAATCCCAAACCACAAAAAGCTTTGAAAATCATGAAAAATAGAAAACGAGTCGTCTTGCCATGAAACTTCACGTGAAGGCTTAAGGGACCATTGTATGAATTTACAAGCCATAAAAATGGCATTGGCATGCAGAAATATGAAGATGTGCCTAAACCCACCTACCACCCTATCGATCCACGGCTTGCGCATCCTGTCTTTCTAGTCGGCGTTGTGCCTGCCCGCCCGCCCGCTCGTTTCGTCGGTTGGTTTAGGCATACGGAGTTCATTCCTTATCTAAGATCAGACCAGAATGAGGGTTACGGTAGTAGGATCGATAGCACGCAAAGGGGGACCCGATCGATCCCCGGCTTGCGCATCCCGCCCCTCTGGCCGGTTGAGTGCCCGTACGCTCATTTCGTGGCTTGACTTAGGCATACGGAGTTGATTCCCAGTCTAAGCATACGAACTTCATTCCCAGTCTAAGATCAGATCAGATCGAGGGTTACGGCCGCACATGCTGGGCTCGGGCATGTGCTGGTGCAGCATTTTTCTTCGTCGGGGCACCATCACCGGAGCATCGTCGAAAAACTTGACCGGCGGCATTGGGTTTCCGACGATCGGAGGGGGCCAGGGGGTGTGCACATATGATGTGCGATGGGTGCTAGTACTTGGCCTTTATATTGGCCCCCTATCCCTCATCAAACCTTGAGAACTCACACCCCCTTAAAAAGCATTTGAGATTTTACAGGTTTGCTGCCAGTAGCAATTAAAGTGTCTGAAATGGGGACACTTTTTTCAAATGGTCACAAAATCTTGTACACCTCGAGTTTTTAGCTGAATTTTTTTGTGCACGCCAACAAAAATACAATGATCACGTCTACCAAGTTTAGGACTAGAACTCCCTCCAAAAAAATTTTAAAAAATCTCGAACCCCAAAAAGTTTCAAAAATCGTGAAAAGTAGAAAATGAGTCGTCTTGCCATGAAACTTCACATGAAGGCTTAAGGGACCATTGTATGAATTTACAAGCCTTAAAAATGGCATTGGCATGCAAAAATATGAAGATGTGCCTAAACCCACCTACCACCCTATTGATACACGACTTACGCATCCTGTCTCTCTGGCCGGTGTAGTGCCCACCCGCCCGCTCATTTTGTCGGTTGGCTTAGGCGTACGTAGTTCATTCCCAGTCTAAGATTGGACCAGACCGACGGTTTCGGTAGCAGGATCGGCAGCACACAGAAGGGGACCCGACCGATCCCCGGCTTCCGTATCTCGCCCCTCTTGCCGGCTGAGCACCCACTCGCTCGTTTTACGGGTTGACTTAGGCATACGGAGTTCATTCCCAGTCTAAGCATACAGAGTTCATTCCCAGTCTAAGATCGAACCAGACCAAGGGCTACAATAGCACATGCTAGGCCGGGCGGGGAACCTGACCGACGGCGTTGGGGTTCCGGCGATTGGGGGGCCCAGGGGGGGTGTGCGCACATGATGTGCGATGGGCACTAGTACTTGGCCATTATATTGGCCCCCTATCCCTCATGAAACCTTGAGAACTCACACCTCCTTAAAGAGCATTTGAGATTTTACAAGTTTGCTGCCAGTAGCCATTAAAGTGTCTAAAATGGGGACAAATTTTTCAAATGGTCACAAAATCTTGTACACTTCGAGTTTTTAGCTAAATTTTTTTTTGCAAGCCAAAAAAAAAATACAAGGATCACGTCTACCAGGTTTGGGGCCAAAACTTCTTTCAAAAAAATTTTAAAAAATCCCAAACCACAAAGAGTTTCAAAAATCGTGAAAAATAGAAAACGAGTCATCTTGCCATGAAACTTCACGTGAAGGCTTAAGGGACCATTGTATGAATTTACAAGCCATGAAATTGGCATTGGCACGTAGAAATATAAAGATGTACCTAAACCCACCTACCACCCTATCGATCCATGGCTTGCGCATCCCGTCTCTCTGGCCGGCGTAGTGCCCGCCCGCCTGCCCGCCCGCTCGTTTCGTCAGTTCGCTTAGGCATACAGAGTTCATTCCCAATCTAAGATCAAACCAGACCGAGGGTTGCAGCAGTAGGATCGGTAGCACGTAGAGGGGGACCCGACCGATCCTCGGCTTCGTATCCCACCCCTCTGGCCGGCTGAGTGCCCGCACACTCGCTTCATGGATTGACTTAGGGATACGAAGTTCATTCCCAGTCTAAGCATACAGAGTTCATTCCCAGTCTAAGATCAGACCAGACCAAGGGTTGCGGTAGCATATGCTAGGCTCGAGCATGTGCTGGTGCCACATTTTTCTTCGTCAGGGAACCATTGCCAGAGCATCATCGGAGAACCTGATCGGTGGCATTGTGGTTCTAGCGATTGGGGGGCGGGGGGGGCGGTGTGCGCACATGATGTGCGATGGGTGCTAGTACTTGGCCCCTATGTTGGCCCCCTATCCCTCATCAAACCTTGAGAACTCACACCCCCTTAAAGAGCATTTGAGATTTTACAGGTTTGCTGCCAGTAGCCCTTAAAGTGTCTGAAATGGGGACACTCTTTTCAAATGGTCACAAAATCTTGTACACTTCGAGGTTTTAGCTGAATTTTTTTTTGCATGCCAACAAAAATACAGGGATCATGTCTACCAAGTTTGGGGCCAAAACTCCTTTTGAAAAAATTTTAAAAAATCTCGAACTGCAAACAGTTTCGAAAATCATGAAAAATAAAAAACAGGTCGTCTTACAATGAAACTTCACGTGAAGGCTTAAGGGACCATTGTATGAATTTACAAGCCATAAAAATGGCATTGGCATGCAAAAATATGAAGATATGCCTTAACCCACCTACCACCCTATCGATCCACGGCTTGCGCATCCCGTCTCTCTGGCCAACGTAGTGCCCGCCTGTCCGTTCGTTTCATCGGTTGGCTTAGGCATACGGAGTTCATTCCATTCTAAGATCAGACCAGACTGAGGGTTACGGCAGCAGGATTGGCAGCACGTAGAGGGGGAACCGGTCGATCCCCGACTTGCGCATCCCGCCCCTCTGGCCGGCTGAACACCCGCACGCTCGTTTCGTGGGTTAACTTAGGCATATAGAGTTCATTCCCAGTCTAAGCATACGGAGTTCATTCCTAGTCTAAAATCAGACCGGACCGAGGGTTGCGGCAGCAAATGCTGGGCTCGAGCATGTGCTGGTGTCATATTTTTCTTTGCCAGGGCACCATCGTCAGAGCATCGCCGGAGAACCTGACCGATGGCATTGGGGTTCCGGCGATCAGGGGGGTCGGGGGGGTGTGCGCACATGATGTGCGATGGGAGCTGGTACTTGTCCCTTATATTGACCACCTATCCCTCATCAAGCCTCAAGAACTCACACCCCCTTAAAGAGCATTTGAGATTTTATAGGTTTGCTGCCAGTAGCCATTAAAGTGTCTAAAATGGGGACACTTTTTTCAAATGGTCACAAAATCTTGTACACTTCGAGTTTTTAGCTGAATGTTTTTGTGCATGCCAAAAAAAAATACAAGTATCATGTCTTCCAAGTTTGGGGCCAAAAATCCTTCCAAAAAAATTTTAAAAAATCCCAAACCGTAAAAAGTTTCAAAAATCATGAAAAATAGAAAACGAGTCGTCTTGCCATGAAACTTCACGTGGAGGCTTAAGGGACCATTGTATGAATTTGCAAGCCATAAAAATGGCATTTGCATGCAGAAATATGAAGATGTGCCTAAACCCACCTACCACCCTATCGATCCACGGCTTGCGCATCCCGTCTCTCTGGCCGGTGTAGTGCCCGCCCGCCCGCCCATTTCGTCGGTTGGCTAAGGCATATGGAGTTCATTCCCAGTCTAAGATCAGACCGGATTGAGCATTACAGTAGTAGGATTGACAGCACGCAGAGGGAGACCCGACCGATGCCTGGCTTGCGCATCCCGCCCCTCTGGCCGGCTAAGCGCCCGAACGCTCATTTCATGAGTCGACTTAGGCATACGGAGTTCATTCCCAGTCTAAGCATACCGAGTTCATTCCCAGTCTAAGATCGGATCGGACTGAGGGTTGTGACAGCACATGCTGGGCTCTGGCATGTGCTCGTGCCACCTTTTTCTTTCGTTGGGGCACCATCGCCGGAGCATCGTCGGAGAACCTGACCAGCAGCGTTAGGGTTCCGACGATCGGGGGGGCCATGGGGTGTGTGCATATGATGTGCGATGGGTGCTGGTACTTGGCCCTTATATTGGCCCCGTATCCCTCATCAAACCTCCAAAACTCCCACACCTTTAAAGAGCATTTGAGATTTTATAGGTTTGCTGCCAGTAGCCATTAAAGTGTCTAAAATGGGGACATTTTTTTCAAATGGTCACAAAATCTTGTACACTTTGATTTTTTAGCTAAATTTTTTTGTGCATGCCAAAAAAAATATAAGGATCACGTCTAACAAGTTTGGGGCCAAAAATCCTTCCAAAAAAATTTTAAAAAATCTCAAACCGCAAAAAGTTTCCAAAATCGTGAAAAATAGAAAACGAGTCGTCTTGCAATGAAACTTCATGTGAAGGCTTAAAGGACCATTGTATGAATTTACAAGCCATAAAAATGGCATTGGCATGGAAAAATATGAAGATGTGCCTAAACCCACCTACCACCTATCAATCCACGGCTTGCGCATCCCGTCTCTCTGGTCGGCGTAGTGCCCGCCCGCCCCCTCATTTTGTCGGTTGGCTTAGGCATACGGAGTTCATTCCCAGTCTAAGATCAAACGGGACCGAGGGTTACAGCAGCAGGATCAGCAGCACGCAGAGGGGGAACCGGCCGATCCTCGACTTGCGCATCCCGCCCCTCTGGTTGGCAGAGCGCCCCGCACGCTCATTTCGTGGGTTGACTTAGGCATACGGAGTTCCTTCCCAGTCTAAGCATACGGAGTTCATTCCCAGTCTAAGATCAGACCGGACCGAGGGTTGTGATAGCACATGCTGGGCTCGTGCATGTGCTGGTGCCGTATTTTTCTTCATCGGGGCACAATCGTCGGAGCTTCGTCGGAGAACCTGACCGGCGGCATTGGGGTTCCAACGATCGAGGGGGCCGGGGGGGCTGTGTACGCACATGATGTGCGATGGGTGCTGGTACTTGGCTCTTATATTGGCCCCTTATCCCTCATCAAACCTCAAGCACTAACTCCCCCTTAAAGAGCATTTGAGATTTTACAGGTTTGCTGCCAGTAGCCTTTAAAGTGTCTGGAATGGGGACACTTTTTTCAAATGGTCACAAAATCTTGTACACTTCGAGTTCTTAGCTGAATTTTTTTGTAAATACCAAAAAAAATACAAGGATCAGGTCTACCAAGTTTGGGGCCAAAAATCCTTCCGAAAAAATTTTAAAAAATCCAAAACCGTAAAAAGTTTCAAAAATCATGAAAAATAGAAAACGAGTCGTCTTGCCATGAAACTTCACGTGAAGGCTTAAGGGACCATTGCATGAATTTACAAGCCATAAAAATGGCATTGGCATGCAGAAATATGAAGATGTGCCTAAACCCACCTACCACCCTATCGATCCACGGCTTGCGCATCCCGTCTCCCTGGCTGACGTAGTGCCCGCCCGCCCGTCCGCTCGTTTCATCGGTTGGCTTAGGCATACGGAGTTCATTCCCAATCTAAGATTTGATCAGACTGAGGGTTACGGTAGCAGGATCGGAGCACGTAGAGGGGGACTCAGCCGATCCTCAGCTTGCACATCCCACCCCTCTGGCCGACTGAGCGCCCGCACGCTCCTTTCATGGGTTGACTGAGGCATACGGAGTTCATTCTCAGTCTAAGCATACGGAGTTCATTCCCAGTCTAAGATCAGACTGGACCGACGGTTACGGCAGCACATGCTATGCCCGGGCATGTACTGGTGCTGCATTTTTCTTCACCGGGGCACCATCGTCGGAGCATCATCGAAGAACCTGACTGACGGCATTGGGGTTCCGACGATCGGGGGGGCCGGGGGGTGTGCGCACATGATGTGCATTGGGTACTGGTATTTGGCCCTTATATTGGCCCCCTATCCCTCATCAAACCTCAAGAACTCACACCCCCTTAAAGAGCATTTGAGATTTTACAAGTTTGCTGCCGGTAGCCATTAAAGTGTCTAAAATAGGGACACTTTTTTCAAATGGTCACAAAATCTCGTACACTTCGAGTTTTTAGCTGAATTTTTTTGTGCATGTCAAAAAAAATACAAGGATCACGTCTACCAAGTTTGGGGCCAAAACTCCTTACGAAAAAATTCTAAAAAATCCTGAACCGTAAAAAGTTTTAAAAATCGTGAAAAATAGAAAACGAGTCGTCTTGCCATGAAACTTCACGTGAAGGCTTAATGGACCATTGTATGAATTTACAAGCCATAAAAATGGCATTGGCATGCAGAAATATGAAGATGTGCCTAAACCCACCTACCACCCTATCGATTCACGGCTTGCGCATCCCGTCTCTCGGCCGACGTAGTGCCTGCCCGCCCACCAGCCCGCTCGTTTTGTCGATTGGCTTCGGCATACAGAGTTCATTCCAAGTCTAAGATCAGACCAGATCGAGGGTTACGGCAGCATGATCGGTAGCATGCAGAGGGGGACTCGATTGATCCTCAGCTTGTGCATCCCGCCCTTCTGGCTGGCTGAGTGCCCTGACGCTCATTTCATGGGTTGACTTAGGCATACAGAGTTCATTCCCAGTCTAAGCATACAGAGTTAATTCCCAGTCTAAGATCAGATCAGACCGAGGGTTGCGATAGCACATGCTGGGATCGGGCATGTGCTGGTGCCATATTTTTCTTCGTCAGGGCACCATCATCGGAGCATCACCGAAGAACCTGTCTGGTAGTGTCATAACGTCTAGATCCGAGGATCTATCGCTAGACTTTAACTTAAGGGAGTCGCCACCAATCTTTTTTATATAGGTGCGATTGGTCACTTAAAGAATCTGTCCTTTCAGGGAACACCTAAGTTTAAGGGTCCCTAAAAGAATAGGTTCAGGTCTACAAACCAGAACAGGGTTCGGGAGTTCGGTTACGTGTGAGGAAGGTTATAGCACCCTCACAACGCCCATCAAAAGATGTTACCAGCTAAAATTTGTGTTATCCAAAAAGCCTTAAAATTTTACCAAGTAATTAATTATTGGAAATTCCCTCACCTCAAGAGTATGCAAGAAAAACTACTGCTTCACTTGCAGAGGCTCCATCGTCGGATTAGTTAAAGAAAAATCAAAATCAAAATCAAAATAGAAAGAAAGGAAAGAATGATTGTTCTTGTGTAGGGAAAATTGATACTTTCAACTTTTTCCCAAAAATACTTTTTTTGGAAATTTATTTTTAAGAAAAATTGATACTTTCAACTTTTCCTCAAAAATATTTTTTTTGAAACTTTGATTTCCAAGGAAAATTGATACTTTCAACTTTTCCTCAAAAACCCTTTTTTCAAAATTTATTTTTAAGGAAAATTGATACTTTTAACTTTTCCCTAAAAATATTTTTTTTGGAAATTTTGATTTTTATTTAAAGAAAATAGAATAATAAAAATAGAAAAATAAAGAAAAGTAAAACAAAAATAAAATTAAAATTAAGATAAAAAGAATATTAAATAAACCTAATCTAATAAATAAAAAAAACAAATAAATAAATAAATGAAAATAAAAACAATTAAAAAAAAAAAAAAAAAAAACCTGGAGCGGCACGGATCGCAGCTCGGCTCGGCTCGGCTCAAGGAAGAGAAACGGCTCGGGGGGCGGCTTGGAAAGCTCGGCTCGGCTCGGCTTGGCTCAGAGGGGGGCTGGCATGTGCGGGTCAGGAAGCGGGTCGACGCTCGGGTCGGGTCAGGTCATGGTAAAACGCGCGGATCCTCTGGGTCACTTAAGGCCAAAACGACGTCGTTTTGAGAGGGTATAAATGGCACTTCCCTCTGTTTTTCGACAGAACGCTCCTCCCCTCTCTCTCTCTTCTTCCTTTTTCTCTCCCTTCTCTCTAAAAGGCCGAAGAACTCCGATTGAAGATTCACCAGATTTCGGGTTTTGTTGTCGAAATCTGAGTTTTTTCACCGGAAGTTCACCGGAAGTTCGCCGGAAGGTCACCGGTTTTTGGGATTCTTTTTCGAAAACTGGGCAGGTCGCCGGAAACTTCAAGGTTGATCAAAATTTTTGTCGAAAAATTCAAACTTTACCGAAAACTTCACCGAAATCTGGAATTTTCCAGAAATTCCTAGAAAAAAAATGCCAAAAATCTTCAAAAAATTTCTTCTAATTCCCAGAACCCTTCTACACCTTTTCTTAGCCTTCTATACGCCTCTTTTCCCTTAAATCAATAGCTTTTGCTTACTGTTTTTCTTCTATCCAGCATTCTGTTCCAGAGGTCCCTTTTATAGGGATTGATCATGAGTTCCTGATCAATCCCAATTCTTCCTTGGACGGGAATTCAATCTTTGAATCCAATCTAGACTCTCTTGATTGAATTCCCTTTCACAGTGGGATTCTTCCACTTTCAATCCCAGCCTTCCAAAATCAAATCAAAAAAACTAATAGATAATTAGAAAAGATAGGATAGATAAAAAAAATTAATAATAATATCAGATATACAAAAAATCAGATAAATGGAACAAGAATTATTAACAGATAATACACTAAGATAAATCAAAAACATATTACAAGAAAAATAATAAAAATAATAATAATAATAAATAAATTATAATATATAATAAATATAGAACTATATAAATAAAATACATATAAATATTAACAGAAAAAAAAATAAATAAATAAGTAAAAATATACATATAATAATAATAAATAATAAAATACATAAAATACAAAAGAAAAGAAACGAAAAAAAGGAAAAAAAATACAAAGTAAAAATTGCATTGGGCTTACCCATTTGGGCCAGGCCCAATTGATCTGGGCCAGGACCCAATTGGGTATCTACAGCTGCCCCTCTTTGCACATTTTCTGTGAAACAGAAATTGCGCAAAGACGTAGACACCCAATCAAGACTCAACTCAACATTGTCATTTTTTGTTTTTTTTGTGTTTTTTTTTTTGTTTTTTGTTTTTTTTTTTACCAAAGCTCCTCTAAACAGAGGCTCAACGACTTTGAGAAACATAAATTGCTCCTCTAAACAGAGGCACCGCGACTTTTGAAAATAAATTGCTCCTCTAAACAGAGGCACCACGACTTTGAAAAATAAATTGCTCTTCTAAACAGAGGCACCACAACTTTTGGAAAGTAAATTGCTTCTCTAAACAGAGGCACCACGACTTTGAAAAATAAATTGCTCCTCTAAACAGAGGCACCACGACTTTTGGAAAGTAAATTTCTCCTCTAAACAGAGGCACCACGACTTTTGGAAAGTAAATTGCTCCTCTAAACAGAGGCACCACGACTTTGAAAAATAAATTGCTCCTCTAAACAGAGGCACCATGACTTTGAAAAATAAATTGCTCCTCTGAACAGAGGCACCACGACTTTGAGAAAGTAAATTGCTCCTCTAAACAGAGGCACCACAACTTTGAAAAATAAATTACTCCTCTAAACAGAGGCACCACGAATTTTGGAAAGTAAATTGCTCCTTGACAATCATGTCCAAAGGAGTTGAAAGTTGTGTTTGAAGGAATTTCAGGGGATTATGCCTAGAGGTCTTATAAATCAACCCTGATACCAAAAGACATCCTATTTCAAGGATTAGGAACTTACCTGACAAGCTTTTTTTTCAATTTTACAAAATATCTTCATATCTGTCTTCTCCATGTGGGATGTTGGAACACCCTTGCTTCTTGAATTTATACACTCTACTTTCCTGAAAGTAGTGTGTGCTATGCAAATGCATATGAATTTCAATGCATGCTATGCAAATGTTAGCCAAATAATTCCTATTCAATGTATGGTACTCAAGTTTCTCAAGCTCTTCTTGGGCATCAAGCTTTTTGATTCTTCAGAGATCCAATTACACTGCTCTTCTAAGATCGAAATAGTGTAGCTCTTAATTATTTTTTTCCACTCACATTTTTCCTTGTTCAGTTTCTCAATACTTTGGAATAAGCTTCATCAATCGATCATCACTTGACCATCATTCAATGAATTTTTCAGCACTAACAAATTTCAAAACAAGTTTCATCCACCATCACTGGGTCATTACTCATAGGTGTCTCAGCATTAACCATTCCAAAACAAACTTTGTCCACTGATTGTTCTCATCATTCAATCATAACTTGCAAATCATATCGACCAATTCATCATTGTACTCATCACTCGGTTATACCACTTTTCAAGATTTGCCCCATTATATTCTACATTTGGTCACATCATATATCCTTCCAAATCATCTTTTTTAGGTTTCTACCATTTCTTCATTTTGCTACCACCATCATCTTAGATTTTCTTTTCAAATGAATGCAAGACTCTTTTAAGCACATATTCATTCATTCATTATCATTTCAATTCTTGACAAATACAATGCAATCAAGCATTTTCTCAATTCATTCTAGGGGTGAAACAATAAGAGAACACAAGGTGAATTATGGTAAAGATAATCAATGAAGATCTATTTTGGTACAAAACAAATCAGAAAGAAAATAAATTGGACATATCTCATTGGGATGGATGGTATGTCCAAATGATGAATATCCAGACAATTCTCAACATTAATCTAGCATTCTTTTTCAAAAACTCATTCCATTTACTGTTGAAGTCAACTTGAGCTTGGCGAACTTTGCCCCAGTCTTTGAGAGATCTTCAGATGTCTTTGATCTTCCATTTATGTGAGCCGTTTGACCTGGATCTTTTTCTATCAACCTTTCAGGTTTTTAATTTGACTCTCTTTTTTTTTCATTTTTTCATTTCTTTCTTTTTCTTTTTTCTTTCTTTTTTATTCTTTTTTTCATCATCTTTTTTCTCTTTTCTCATTTTTCATCCATTGTTAATATCTTTCATACATCAAACTTTAGAGCCTGATTCCATTACTTCCTCATGAGCATACCTTCACTCAACATATGATCATTCAAGTTGAGTATTCACATTTGATCCAAATGGACTTTTCAAGGTTGTAATGTAGGCCAAGGTGAAGGGTCATAAAAAAAAAACACGTATTAAAAAGGTTCAACACCAAAGGATCATTTGATATAACTTGGCATTTTACCCCCACATTGTTTCATTATTTGCTTTCTTCACACAAAGGATTCTCATTACTTTGCCCCAAGTCATGTGTGGCATTTTTTCTTTTTTTTTTTTGAGATCTTTTTGTGATTTTTTCAAAAATTACCCCCCAGTGTAGAGCGTGATCCTTGGTTAGGGTTCTTCAGAAAAAAAAATCATAACGGGCTCAAAGGGGTAGCAATAAATGGTTTTTCGAATGGTAAAAGAAAGATGGCCATTTTTCATCTCAACTGTGAATACCTTTCTTGAACATCATCTATTGAACAAAGCTCATGAATCTGTATAAAAGATTACACATCTTCAAGACATATCTATTTCACCTCCGGTAACAGCCTATTTTTGCTCAAATCATCTTCTCATATTAAATATGGATGAGTTCTCAAAATTAAATCCCAGAAATATTGTTATCATTGTCTAAATATTTATCATCTGAAATTTAAGAATGGAAATGTAAAGTTATGAAAGGTAACAGAGCATGGAGTAATGGTCAAGTGAAAGAGAAAAATGTAATGAAATGCATTGACTTGCCTTTATTAAAATGATAACAAGTGAAGTCATATTGCAAAAAGAAATCTAACATTATTTGAAAAGAAATCCTAAAATGACAGAAGAAACCTTCAACCAGCCTTATCTCCATTTTTTAAAATTGACCCCCTATGCGATCAGGTGAAGAATCTCTATTGACATCTTGCCCCTCAATTCATTGTGACTCTCCGGACCCTTTCTGTTCTTGACTTTCACTCAAAGCGCTAACATTAGATGTTGTTGCTTTTCCTTGATCAAAACTTACCATTCCATCATTGATCAACCGTTGCACCTTATACTTTAAAGCAGTGCAATTTTTAGTAGAATGGCCAGTAATTCCATAGTGATAATCGCAGTGGGCTGTAGGATCATACCACTTTGGGTAGGGTGGTTTAAGTGGCTCCACATGGCTGGGGGCAATCAAATGGCTATTATAGAGTTCTTGATATAACTCTGTATAAGTCATAAGGATTGGATCAAATACAGGTTTTTCTCGAGTAGTTCATTGTTCTCGTGAACCACTTGTTGGGTTAATAGGGCGAACTTGGGTTCTTGCAGGAGCTTGAATGTTGAGGCTGTATGTAAGATCTTAAGGGCTATAAATTGATCGGTATGTGGATGAATAAGGTGGTTGTGGAGCTAGCTGGTATGGGTAGGATGAGACATTATTCACAGTAGGATAGTATGGAGAGTAACCTTGGGATGGATAGGGTTGATAACCCCTGAATTATTGTCTATCAGAGCTCACAGCTTGAGCTTGAGCTTCTTTCTTTTTTGATGTCTTCTTGGTTTCTTCTCCTTTTAACTTGCCATTTTTTATGGCACTTTCAATAATTTCTCCAGAGATCACCATGTCGGCAAAATTCTTTGTTGCATTCCCTATCATTTTTTCATAATAGAGAGGTTTTAAAGTGCTAACAAACAGCACTGTAGTTTCTTTCTCGGTCAATGGAGGTTGTACTTGTGAAGCTATATCTCTCCATCTCTAGGTGTGTTCTTTAAAAGACTCATTTGCCTTTTTCTCTAGATTCTGTAAAGACAAATGATCAGGAGCCAAATCGATAATGTGTCGATATTGACTGATGAAGTCATGAGCCATATCGCTCTAAGAGCGAATGTGGGTCCTATCCAACTGAACATACCACCTGGTAGCAGAACCAGTAAGGCTATCCTAGAAGCCATGCATCAAGAGTTTTTCACCATGTGCATGAGCTACCATTTTTTTGCAATACATGGTGATGTGGGTTTTGGGGCACTTTGTACCGTCATATTTTTTAAATTTTGGTACTTTGAACTTATGGGGGATAACCACATCAGGAACTAGGTAGAGCCCAGCAGCATCAATTGACCCATAAAAGCTAAATCCTTTCACAGCCCGTAGCCTCTGCTCTAGCATGCTAATTTTGGAGCTTTCCTTAGCTTCCACCCTTATCTTTTCCTTCTCTTTCTCTTTTAAATCATCTAGATCAGGAATTGGTTCTGCTGCCTTTTCAGTGAAGATAGGATTTATATAGCTATTATACTGCCCTGGGTTAAAAGCTGATGGCATTCCAAGATATGTTGGATATGCAAAATGTTGTGGTGGGACCTCTTGGGCAGAATAGGCTTGAGGTGGGCCAAAACCTGGAGGGTACAAAGGGTCAGCCACTTCTTGCTGGCTTGTACTTTCTTCAACTCCTTTTCCTTTATTCATGTTATTAAGGGCCTCCAGAATCTTACTTAGTTCATTTTCAATCTTCTCCTGAGCTTTTTCTAGCTTTTCAAATCTATGAGAACTTTCCTCTTCCATTTGCCTTGCTCTGGATCTTGTGTTGTATGGATGAGCAGGGTTTTCGCTAGATGGAGCTATCCTAGGACCTTGAGTACCATACTTATGATTAGAAATGTTATGCTGTGCCTTATGTATGATGCTTTGATACACAAATGAAATGTACATTTTTCTGAATGAAATCTAGTATGAAATGAATACAAATGATTGTGTTAAAACATGATCATGAAAGTAATGTAGATGCATACAATCAGACAAACAACATAGTTAGTTCGATGGATGAAATGAAAGTGATGCTGATGCATAATGTTACATATGATAAAAATAATACACAAAGTTAAACAGTCAAAATGATTAGACAAACACCCTTTTTGTGTCCTAATTTCAGGGTATATCTATCATTGGGTAGAAAGGGCTCTATCTTAGGTGTAGGCACTCTTAAGGTTCACTACATGTGGTTTTAAGGTCAGAGTCTAAAGGTCCTCAAATTGCTCCTTACATCCTTGTCCATCATAGACTAGTAAGGCACTCTAATCCTCACCCATTACAGGCTACAAGCAGAAAATGTTCAATTTGAGTGGGAGTATTTCGCTAGCCACTACGGAGGCATTAGACCTCACGAAAGCAATAGGTACTTTACTCCTTCCTAGAGGGACGGGGCTCGGGTATAGAACTCATGTTATGCACATGCACATGAATGACATAATTAACAAGGTAAATAAACATGAATGAATAATAACACATATATACAAAAAGGTTCAATTTTATTAGGCTTTTGGATAACACAAATTATTTGCTGGCTTGACTCTCAAAGTCCCCAGTGGAGTCGCCAAGCTGTCATAACATCTAGATCCAGGGATCTATCGCTAGACATTAACTTAAGGGAGTCGCCACCAATCTTTTTTATCTAGGTGCGATTGGCCACCTAAGGAATCTGTCCTTTCAGGGAACACCTAAGTTTAAGGGTCCCTAAAAGAATAGGTTCAGGTCTACAAACCAGAACAGGGTTCGGGAGTTCGGTTACGTGTGAGGAAGGTTATAGCACCCTCACAACGCCCATCAAAAGATGTTACCAGCTGAAATTTGTGTTATCCAAAAAGCCTTAAAATTTGACCAAGTAATTAATTATTGGAAATTATTCTCAATTGACTCTAATACTTTTAGCAGAAAATTGAGAAAATTCTCTCACCTCAAGAGTATGCAATAAAAACTACTGCTTCACTTGCAGATGCTCCATCGTCGGATTAGTTAAAAAAAATTCAAAATCAAAATCAAAATAGAAAGGAAGGAAAGAATGATTGTTCCTGTGTAGGGAAAATTGATACTTTCAACTTTTCCCCAAAAATATTTTTTTTGAAAATTTATTTTTAAGGAAAATTGATACTTTCAACTTTTCCCAAAAAATATTTTTTTGGAAATTTATTTTTAAGGAAAATTGATACTTTCAACTTTTCCTCAAAAATTTTTTTTTGAAACTTTGATTTCCAAGGAAAATTGATACTTTCAACTTTTCCCTAAAAATATTTTTTTTGGAAATTTTGATTTTTATTTAAAGAAAATAGAATAATAAAAATAAAAAAAATAAAGAAAAGTAAAACAAAAATAAAAATAAAAATAAAATTAAGATAAAAAGAATATTAAATAAACCTAATCTAATAAATAAAAAAAACAAATAAACAAATAAATGAAAATAAAAAAAATTCAAAAAAAAAAACCTGGAGCGGCTCGCATCGCGGCTCGGCTCGGTTCGGCTCAAGGAAGAGAAACGGCTCGGGGGCCGGCTTGGGAAGCTCAGCTCAGCTCGACTTGGCTCGGAGGGGGGCTGGCGCACGCGGGTCAGGAAGCGGGTCGACGTTCGGGTCGGGTTGGGTCACGGCAAAACGCGCGGATCCTCTGGGTCACTTAAGGCCAAAACGATGTCATTTTGAGAGGGTATAAAAGGCACTTCCCTCTGTTTTTCGGTAGAACGCTCCTCTCCTCTCTCTCTCTTCTTCCTTTTTCCTCTCCCTTCTCTCTAAAAGGCCGAAGAACTCCAGTTGGAGATTCATCAGATTTTGGGTTTTGTCACCGAAATCTAGGTTTTTTCATCGGAAGTTCGTCGAAAGTTCACCGGAAGGTCACCGGTTTCTGGGATTCTTTACTAAAAACTGGGCAGGTCGTCGAAAACTTCAAGGTTGCCCAAAATTTTCATCGAAAAATTCAAACTTTGTCGGAAACTTCACAGGAATCTAGAATTTTCCAAAAATTCCCAAAAAAAAAATGCCAAAAATCTTCAAAAAATTTCTTCTAATTCCCAGAACCCTTCTACACCTTTTCTTATCCTTCTATACGCCTCTTTTCCCTTAAATCAGTAGCTTTTGCTTACTGTTTTTCTTCTGTCCAGCATTCTATTCCATAGGTCCCTTTTATAGGGATTGATCAGGAGTTCCTGATTAATCCCAATTCCTCCTTGGACGGGAATTCAATCTTTGAATCCAATCTGGACTCTCTTGATTGAATTCCCCTTCACAGTGGGATTCTTCCACTTTCAATCCCAGCCCTCCAAAATCAAATAAAAAAATAATAGATAATTAGAAAAGATAGGATAGATAAAAAAAAATATCAGATATACAAAAAATCAGATAAACGGAACAAGAATTATTAACAGATAATACAATAAGATAAATCAAAAAAATATTACAAGAAAAATAATAAATAATAATAATAATAATAATAAATAAATTATAATATATAATACATATAGAACTATATAAATAAAATACATATAAATATTAACAGAAAAAAAATAAATAAGTAAAAATATACATATAATAATAATAAATAATAAAATACATAAAATACAAAAGAAAAGAAACGAAAAAAAGGAAAAAAATACAAAGTAAAAATTGCATTGGGCTTACCCATTTGGGCCAGGCCCAATTGATCTGGGCTAGGACCCAATCGGGTGTCTACAGGTAAGATTGGGGTTCCGGCGATCGGGAGGGCCGGGGGGGTGTGCGCACATCATATGCGATGGGTGCTGGTACTTGGCCCTTATGTTGCCCCCTATCCCTCATCAAACCTCGAGAACTCACACCCCCTTAAAGAGCATTTGAGATTTTACAGGTTTGCTGCCAGTAGGCATTAAAGTGTCTAAAATGGGGACACTTTTTTCAAATGGTCACAAAATCTTGTACGCTTCGAGTTTTTAGCTGAATTTTTTTGTGCATGCCAAAAAAAATACAAGGATCACGTCTACAAAGTTTGGGGCAAAAACACCTTCTGAAAAAATTTTAAAAAGTCCTGAACCGCAAAAAGTTTCAAGAATCGTGAAAAATTGAAAACAATTTGTCTTGCCATTAAACTTCACGTGAAGGCTTAAGGGACCATTGTATGAATTTACAAGCCATAAAAATGGCATTGGCACATAGAAATATGAAGATGTGTCTAAACCCACCAACCACCCTATCAATCCACGGCTTCCGCATCCCGTCTCTCTGGCCGGCATAGTTACCGCCCGCCTGCCCGCCCGCTCATTTCGTCGATTGGCTTAGGCATACAGAGTTCATTCCCAGTCTAAGATCACACCAGACCGAGGGTTGTGGCAGCAAGATCGGTAGCACGCAGAGAGGGACCCGGTTGATCTCTGGCTTGCGTATCCTGCCCCTCTGGCCAGCTGAGCGCCCGTACTCTCGTTTCGTAGGTTGACTTAGGCATACGGAGTTCATTCCCAGTCTAAGCATACGGAGTTCATTCCTAGTCTAAGATCGGACCGGACCGAGGGTGGTGACAGCACAAGCTGGGCTCGGGCATGTGCTGGTGTCGCATTTTTCTTCGTCGAAGCACCATCGCCAGAGCATCGCTTGAGAACCTGACCGACGGCATTGGGGTTCCAGCGATCGGGGGGGCCGGGGGCGTGTGCACACATGATGTCTAATGGGTGCTGGTACTTGGCCTTTATATTGGCCCCCTATCCCTCATCAAATCTCGAGAACTCACACCCCCTTAAAGAGCATTTGAGATTTTACAGGTTTGCTGCCAGTAGCCATTAAAGTGTCTGAAATGGGGACACTTTTTTCAAATGGTCACAAAATCTTGTACACTTCGATTTTTTAGCTGACTTTTTTTGTGCAAGCCAAAAAAAATACAAGGATCATGTCTACCAAGTTTGGGACCAAAACTCCTTCCGAAAAAATTTTAAAAAATCCCGAACCGCAAAAAGTTTCAAAAATCATGAAAAAGAAAAAACGAGTCGTCTCACCATGAAACTTCACGTGAAGGCTTAAAGGACCATTGTATGAGTTTACAACCCATAAAAATGGCATTGGCATGCAGAAATATGAAGATGTGCCTAAACCCACCTACCACCCTATCGATCCACGGCTAGCGCATCTCGTCTTTCTGGCCGGCGTAGTGCCCGCCCGCCCGTCCGCTCGTTTCATCGGTTGGCTTAGGCATACGGAGTTCATTCCCAGTCTAAGATCACACAAGACCAATGGTTGCGGCAGCAAGATCGGCAGCACGTAGAGGGGGACCCGGCCGATTGCGCATCTCGCCCAGCGGCCTGGCTGAACGCCCGCATGCTCGTTTCGTGGGTTGACTTAGGCATACGGAGTTCATTCCCAGTCTAAGCATACGGAGTTCATTCCCAGTCTAAGATCGGATCAGACCGAGGGTTGCGGCAGCACATGCTGGGCTCGGGCATGTGCTGGTGCCGCATTTTTCTTTGCCGAGGCACCATCGACGGAGCATCGTCGGAGAACCTGATTGGTAGGATTGGGGTTCCGATGATCGGGGGGGCCGGGGGGTGTGCGCACATGATGTGCGATGGGTGCTGGTACTTGGCCCTTATATTGGCCCCCTATCCCTCATCAAACCTCAAGAACTCGCCCCCCCTTAAAGGGCATTTGAGATTTTACAGGTTTTCTGCCAGTAGCCATTAAACTGTCTCGAATGGGGACACTTTTTTCAAATGGTCACAAAATCTTGTACGCTTCGAGTTTTTAGGTGAATTTTTTTATGCCTATCAACAAAAATACAAGGATCATGTCTACCAAGTTTGGGGCCAAAACTCCTTCCAAAAAAATTTTAAAAAATCCCGAACCACAAAATATTTCAAAAATCGTAAAAAATAGAAAATGAGTCATCTTGCCATGAAACTTCACGTGAAGGCTTAAGGCACCATTGTATAAAGTTACAAGCCATAAAAATGGCATTGGCATGCAGAAATATGAAGATGTGCCTAAACCCACCTACCACCCTATCGATCTACGGCTTATGCATCCCGTCTCTCTGGCCGGCATAGTGCCCGCCAGCTCGTCCGCCCGCTCGTTTCATCAGTTGGCTTAGGCATACGGAGTTCATTGCCAGTCTAAGATCAGACCAGACCAAGGGTTACGGTAGCAGGATCAGTGGCACGCAGAGGGGGACCCGACCGATCCCCGACTTGCGCATCCTGCCCCTTTGGCCGGCTGAGCGCCCGCACACTCGTTTCGTGGGTTGACTTAGGCATACAGAGTTGATTCCCAGTTTAAGCATACGAAGTTCATTCCCAGTCTAAGATCGGACCGTACTGATGGTTGTCACAGCACATACTGGGCTCGGGCATGTGCTGGTGCCGTATTTTTCTTCGTCGAGGCACCATCGTCGGAGCATCGCCAGAGAACCTGACCGGCGGCATTGGGGTTCCGACGATCGCGAGGGCCAGGGGGGCTGTGCGCTCATGATGTGCGATGGGTGCTGGTACTTGGCCCTTATATTTGCCCCCTATCCCTCACAAACCTCGAGAACTCACACCCCCTTAAAAAGCATTCGAGATTTTACAGGTTTACTGCCAGTAACCATTAAAGTGTCTAAAATGGGGACACTTTTTTCAAATGGTCACAAAATCTTGTACACTTCGTGTTTTTTGCTGAATTATTTTGTGCATGTCAACAAAAATACAAGGATCACATCTACCAAGTTTGGTTCCAAAACTCCTTTCAAAAAAATTTGAAAAAATCTCGAACCGCAAAAAGTTTCGAAAATCATAAAAAATAGAAAATGAGTCGTATTGCCATGAAACTTCACGTGAAGGCTTAAGGGACCATTGTATGAATTTACAAGCCATAAAAATGGCATTGGCACGCAGAAATATGAAGATGTGCCCAAACCCACCTACCACCCTATCGATCCACGGCTTGCGCATCGTGTCCCTCTGAACGACGTAGTGCCCGCCCGCCAGCCCGCCCGCTCGTTTCGTCGGTTGGCTTAGGCATACGGAGTTCATTCCCAGTCTAACATTGGACAGGACCGAGGGCTGCAGTAGTAGGATCGGCAGCATGTAGAGGGGGACCCGGTCGATCCCTGGCTTGCGCATCTCGCCCCTCTAGCTGGTTGAGCGCCCGCATGCTCGTTTTGTGGTTTGACTTAGGCATACAGAGTTCATTCCCAGTCTAAGCATACAGAGTTCATTCCCAGTCTAAGATCGACTAGACCAAGGGTTGCGGCAGCACATGCTAGGCTCGGGCATGTGCTGGTGCCGTAATTTTCTTCGCCAGGGCACCATCATCGGAGCATTGCCGGAGAACCTGACCGACGGCATTGGGGTTCCGGTTATCGGGGGGGCCGGGGGGGTGTGCGCACATGATGTACGATGGGAGCTGGTACTTGGCCCTCATATTGGCCCCCTATCCCTCATCAAACCTCGAGAACTCACACCCCTTTGAAGAGCATTTGAGATTTTACAAGTTTGCTGCCAGTAGCCATTAAAGTGTCTAAAATGGGGACACTTTTTTCAAATGGTCACAAAATCTTATACACTTCGAGTTTTTAGCTGAATTTTTTTGTGCGTGCCAACAAAAATACAAGGATCACGTCTACCAAGTTTGTGGCCAAAACTCCTTTCGAAAAAATTTTAGAAAATCCCGAACCATAAAAAGTTTCAAAAATCATGAAAAATAGAAAACAAGTCGTCTTGCCATGAAACTTGACGTGAAGGCTTAAGGGACCATTGTATGAATTTACAAGCCATAAAAATGGCATTGGCATGCAGAAATATGAAGATGTGCCTAAACCCGCCTACCACCCTATCGATCCACGGCTTACGCATCCTGTCTCTCTGACCGGCGTAGTCCTCGGCCGCCCGCCCGCCCGCTCGTTTCGTCTGTTGGCTTAGGCATACAGAGTTCATTCCCAGTCTAAGATCAGATCAGACCGATGGTTGTGGTAGTAGGATCGGTAGCACCAAAGGGGGACCCGGCCGATCCCCGACTTGTGCATCCCACCCCTCTGGCCGGCTGAGCGCCCGTACGCTCATTTCGTGGGTTCATTTAGGCATACGGAGTTCATTCCCCGTCTAAGATTAGACCGGACCGAGGGTTCCGGTAGCACATGCTAAGCTCAGGCATGTGCTGGTGCCGCATTTTTCTTCGTCGGGGCACCATCGTCGGAGCATCGCCGGAGAACCTGACCGACGGTATTGGGGTTCCGGCGATCGGGGTGGCCGGGGGGGGTGTGCGCACATGATGTTTGATGGGTGCTAGTACATGGCCCTTATATTGGCCCCCTATCCCTCATCAAACCTCGAGAACTCACACCCCTTAAAGAGCATTTGAGATTTTATAGGTTTGCTGCTAGTAGCCATTAAAGTGTCTGAAATGGGGACACTTTTTTCAAATGGTCACAAAATCTTGTACACTTCGAGTTTTTAGCTGAATTTTTTTGTGCATACCAAAAAAAATACGAGGATCACGTCTACCAAGTTTAGGGCCAAAACTCCTTCCGAAAAAACTTTGAAAAATCTTGAACTGAAAAAAGTTTTAAAAATCGTGAAAAATAAAAAACGAGTCATCTTGCCATGAAACATCACGTGAAGGCTTAAGGGACCATTGTATGAATTTACAAGCCATAAAAATGGCATTGGCACGTAGAAATATGAAGATGTGCCTAAACCAACCTACCACCCTATCGATCCACGGCTTGCGCATCCCGTCTCACTGGCCGACGTAGTGCCCGCCCGCTCGCACGCTCGTTTTGTCGGTTGGCTTAGGCATACGAAGTTCATTCCTAGTCTAAGATCAGACCAGACCGAGGGTTGCGGCAGCAGGATCGGCAGTACGCAGAGGGGGACCCGACCGATCCCCGGCTTGTGCATCTCGCCCCTCTAGTCGGCTGAGCCCCCGCACGCTCGTTTCGTGGGTTGACTTAGGCATATGGAGTTCATTCCCAGTCTAAGCATACGGAGTTCATTCCCAGTCTAAGATCGGACCAGACCGAGGGTTGTGGCAGCACAAGCTGGGCTCTGGAATGTGCTGGTGCCGCATTTTTCTTCGTCGAGGAACCATCGCCGGAGCATCTCCGGAGAACCTGACCGACGGCATTGGGGTTCCGGCGATCGGGGGGGCCCAGGGGGTGTGCACACATGATGTGCAATGGGTGCTGGTACTTGGCCCTTATATCGGACCCCTATCCCTCATCAAACCTCGAGAACTCACACCCCCTTAAAGAGCATTTCAGATTTTGCAGGTATGCTGCCAGTAGCCATTAAAGTGTCTGAAATGGGGACAGTTTTTTTAAATGGTTACAAAAATGTTGTACACTTCGATTTTTTAGCTGAATTTTTTTGTGCATGCCAACAAAAATACAAGGATCACGTCTACCAAGTTTAGGGCCAAAACTCCTTCGAAAAAAATTTTAAAAAATCCCGAACCGCAAAAAGTTTTGAAAATCGTGAAAAATAGAAAACGAGTCGTCTTGCCATGAAAGTTCACATGAAGGCTTAAGGGACCATTATGTGAATTTACAAGCCATAAAAATGGCATTAGCACACAAAAATATGAAGATGTGCCTAAACCCAACTACCACCCTATCGATCCACGGCTTGCACATCCCATCTCTCTGGTCGGCGTAATGCCCACCCGCCTGCTCATTTTGTCGGTTGGCTTAGGCATACAGAGTTCATTCCCAGTCTAAGAATAGACCTGATCGAGGGTTGCAGCAACAAGATCGACAGCACGCAGAGGGGGACCCGGCCGATCCCCGGCTTACGCATCCCGCCCCTCTGGCCGGCTGAGCGCCCACACGCTCATTTCGTGGGTTGACTTAGGCATACGGAGTTCATTCCCAGTCTAAGCATACAGAGTTCATTCCTAGTCTAAGATCGAACTGAATCGAGGGTTGCAACAACAGGATCGGCAGCACGCAAAGGGGTGCCCAACCGATCCGCGGCTTGCGCATCTCGCCCCTTTGGCCGACTGAGCGCCCGCACGCTCGTTCGTGGGTTGACTTAGGCATACGGAGTTCATTCCCATTCTAAGCATACAGAATTCATTCCCAGTCTAAGATCAGACCAGACCGAGGTTTGTGGCAGCACATGCTAGGCTCGGGCATGTGCTGGTGCCACATTTTTCTTCGTTAGGGCACCATCACCGGAGCATCACCGGAGAACCTAACTGGCGGCATTGTGGTTCCCACGGTCGGGGGGGGCCGGGGGGGTGTGCGCACATGATGTGTGATGGGTGCTGGTACTTGGCCCTTATATTGGACCCCTATCCCTCATCAAACCTCGAGAACTCACACCCCCTTAAAGAGCATTTGAGATTTTGCAGATATGCTGCCAGCAGCCATTAAAGTGTCTGAAATGGGGACACTTTATTCAAATGGTCACAAAATCTTGTACACTTTGAGTTTTTATCTGAATGTTTTTGTGCGTGCCAACAAAAATAGAAGGATCACGTCTACCAAGTTAGTGCCCACCCGCTCGCTCGTTTTGTCGATTGGCTTAGGCATACAGAGTTCATTCCCAGTCTAAGAATAGACCTGACCGAGGGTTGCAGCAGCAAGATCGGCAGCACGCAGAAGGGGACCCGGCCGATCCCCGGCTTGCGCATCCTGCCCCTCTGGCCGACTGAGCGCCCGCACGCTCATTTCGTGGGTTGACTTAGGCATACAGAGTTCATTCCCAGTCTAAGCATACAGAGTTCATTCCTAGTCTAAGATCGGACCGGACCAAGGGTTACGGTAGCACATGCTGGGCTTGGGCATGTGCTGGTGCCGTATTTTTCTTCGTCGGGGCACCATCGTCGGAGTATCGTTGGAGAACCTAACCGGCGGCATTGGGGTTCCGACGATCGGGGGGGCCGAGGGGTGTGCGCACATGATGTGCGATGGTTGCTGGTACTTGGCCCTTATATTGGCCCCCTATCCCTTATCAAACCTCAAGAACTCACACCTCTTAAAGAGCATTTGAGATTTTATAGGTTTGCTTCCAGTAGCCATTAAAGTGTCTGAAATGGGGACACTTTTTTCAAATGGTCACAAAATCTTGTACACTTCGAGTTTTTAGCTGAATTATTTTTGCATGGCCAAAAAAAAAATACAAGGATCACGTCTACCAAGTTTTGGGCCAAAACTCCTTCCAAAAAAATTTTAAAAAATCTCGAACCGCAAATTTTAAAAAATCGTGAAAAATAGAAAACGAGTCGTTTTGCCATGAAACTTCATGTGAAGGCTTAAGGGACTATTGTATGATTTTACAAGCCATAAAAATGGCATTCGCATGTAGAAATATGATGAGTTGCCTAAACCCACCAACCACCCTATCGATCCACGGCTTGCGGATCCCGTCTCTCTAGTCGACGTAGTGCCTGCCCACCCGGCTGCATGCTCGTTTCTTCGGTTGGCTTAGGCATACGAAGTTCATTCCTAGTCTAAGATCAGACCAGACTGAGAGTTACGACAGCAGGATTGGCAGCACGTAGAAGGGGACCCGACCGATCCCCGACTTGCGCATCCCGCCCCTCTAGCCGACTGAGCGCTCGCACGCTCGTTTCATGGGTTGATTTAGGCATACGGAGTTCATTCCTAGTCTAAGCATACGTAGTTCATTCCCAGTCTAAGATCGGACTGGAACGAGGGTTGTGGCAGCACATACTGGGCTCGGGCATGTGCTGGTGTTACATTTTTCTTCATCGGGGCACCATCGTCGGAGCATCGTCGGAGAACTTGACCGGCGGCATTGGGGTTACGGCAGCACATGCTGGGCTCGGGCATTTGCTGGTGTCGTAGTTTTCTTCATCGGAGCATCGTCAGAGAACCTGACCAGCGACATTGGGGTTCCGAGGATCGGGGGGGCCGGGGGAGGTGTGCGCACATGATGTGCGATGGGTGCTGGTACTTGGCCCTTATATTGGCCCCCTATCCCTCATCAAACCTCAAGAACTCACACCCCCTTAAAGAGCCTTTGAGATTTTACAGGTTTGCTGCCAGTAGCTATTAAAGTGTCTAAAATGGGGACACTTTATTCAAATGGTCACAAAATCTTGTACACTTCGAGTTTTTAGCTTAATTTTTTTGTGCATGCCAACAAAAATACAAGGATCTCTTCTATCAAGTTTGCGACCAAAACTCCTTCCAAAAAAATTTTAAAAATCCCGAACTGCAAAAAGTTTTGAAAATCGTGAAAAATAGAAAACGAGTCGTCTTGCCATGAAACTTCACGTGAAGGCTTAAGGGACCATTGTATGAATTTACAAGCCATAAAAATGGCATTGGCACATAGAAATATGAAGATGTGCCTAAACCAACCTACCACCCTATCGATCAACGGCTTGCGCATACCGTCTCTCTGGTAGGCGTAGTGCCCGCCCGCCCGCTCGTTTCGTCGGTTGGCTTAGGCATACGGAGTTCATTCCCAGTCTAAGATCGAACTGGACTGAAGGTTGCGACAGTAGAATCGACAGCACGTAGAGGGGGACCCGACCAATCCCCAGCTTGCGCATCGCGCCCCTTTGGCTGGTTGAGTGCCAGCACGCTCGTTTTGTGGGTTGACTTAGGCATACGGAGTTCATTCCCAATCTAACATCGGACCGGAGTGAGGGTTACAGTAGCACATGCTGGGCTCGGGCATGTGCTTGTGACGCATTTTTCTTCACCGGGGCACCATGTCGGAGAACCTGACCGACGGCATTGGCGTTCCGACGATCGGGGGGGCCGGGCGGGGTGTGCGCATATGATGTGCGATGGGTGCTGGTACTTGGCCCTTATATTGGCTTCCTATCCCTCATCAAACCTTGAGAACTCACACCCCCTTAAAGAGCATTTGAGATTTTACAGGTTTGCTGCCAGTAGCCATTAAAGTGTCTGAAATGGGGACACTTTTTCAAATGGCCACAAAAACTTGTGCACTTCGAGTTTTCAGCTGAATTTTTTTGTGCATGCCAAAAAAAATACAAGGATCATGTCTACCAAGTTTGGGGTTAAAACTCCTTCCAAAAAAATTTTAAAAACTCTCGAACCGCAAAAAGTTTCAAAAATCGTGAAAAATAGAAAACGAGTCGTCTTGCCGTGAAACTTCACGTGAAGGCTTAAGGTGACCGTTGTATGAATTTACAAGCCATAAAAATGGCATTGGCAAGCAGAAATATGAAGATGTGCCTAAACCCACCTACCACCCAATCGATCCACACTTGCGCATCCCGTCTCTTTGGCCGGCGTAGCTGCCCGCCCGCCCGCCCGCTCGTTTCGTCGGTTGGCTTAGGCATACGGAGTTCATTCCTAGTCTAAGATTGGACCGGATCGAGGGTTACGACAGCAGGATCGGCAGCACGTAGAGGGGGACCCGATCGATCCCTGGCTTGCGCATCCCGCCCCTCTGGCCGGCTAAGCGCCCGCACACTCATTTCGTCGGTTGAGTTAGGCATACGGAGTTCATTCCCAGTCTAAGATCGGACCGGACCAAGGGTTACGGTAGCACATGCTAGGCTCGGGCATGTGCTGGTGCCGCATTTTTCTTCACCGGGGCACATCGTCGGAGCATCGCCAGAGAGCCTCACCGGCGGCATTGCGGTTCCGGCGATCGGGGGGCCGGGGGGTGTGCGCACATGATGTGCGATGGGTGCTGGTACTTGGCTCTTATATTGGCCCCTTATCCATCATCAAACCTCAAGAACTCACAGCCCCATAAAGAGCATTTGAGATTTTACAGGTTTGCTGCTAGTAGCCATTAAAGTGTCTAAAATGGGGACACTTTTTTCAAATGGTCACAAAATCTTGTAAACTTCGAGTTTTTAGCTGAATTTTTTTTTGCATGCCAAAAAAAGTACAAGGATCACGTCTACCAAGTTTGGGGCTAAAACTCCTTCAAAAAAAATTTTAAAAAATCCCGAACCGTAAAAAGTTTCAAAAATCGTGAAAAATAGAAAACGAGTCGTCTTGCCATGAAACTTCACGTGAAGGCTTAAGGGACCATTGTGTGAATGTACAAGCCATAAAAAATGGATTGGTATGTAGAAATATGAAGATGTGCCTAAACCCAACTACCACCCTATCGATCCACGGCTTACGCATCCTGTCTCTCTGGCTGGCGTAGTGCCCGCCCGCCCACCGCCCGCTCGTTTCGTCGGTTAGCTTAGGCATACGGAGTTAATTCCCAGTCTAAGATCAGACCAGACCGAGGGTTCCGGTAGCAGGATTGACAGCACGCAGAGGAGGACCCGACCGATCCCTGACTTGTGCATCCCGCCCCTCTGGCCGGCTGAGCGCCCGCATGCTCGTTTCGTGGGTTGACTTAGGCATACGGAGTTCATTTCCAGTCTAAGATCAGACAGGACCGAGGGTTGCAGTAGCACATTCTGGGCTCGGGATGTGCTGGTGCCGCATTTTTCTTCGTCGGGGCACCATCGCTGGAGCATTACCGGGGAACCTGACCGGCGGCATTGGGGTTTCGGTGATCAAGGGGGCTGGGGGGTGTGCGCACATGATGTGCGATGGGTGCTGGTACTTTGCCCTTATATTGGCCCCCGACCCCTCATCAAACCTTGAGAACTCACACCCCCTTAAAGAGCATTTGAGATTTTATAGGTTTGCTGCCAGTAGCCATTAAAGTGTCTGAAATGGGGACACTTTTTTCAAATGGTCACAAAATCTTGTTCACTTTGAGTTTTTAGCTGAATTGTTTTGAGCATGCCAAAAAAAATACAAGGATCATGTCTACCAAGTTTGGGGCCAAAACTCTTTCCAAAAAATTTTTAAAAATTCCCGAACCATAAAAAGTTTCAAAAATTATGAAAAATAGAAAACGAGTCGTCTTGCCATGAAACTTCACGTGAACGCTTAAGGGACCGTTGTATGAATTTACAAGCCATAAAAAATGCATTGGCACGTAGAAATATGAAGATGTGCCTAAACCCACCTACCACCCTATCGATCCACGGCTTGCGCATCCCGTCTCTCTGGTCGGAGTAGTGCCCGTCCGCCCGCCCGCTCGTTTCTTCGGTTGCCTTAGGCATACGGAGTACATTCCCAGTCTAAGAATAGACCCGACCGAGGGTTGTGGTAGCAGGATCGGTAGCACACAGAGTGGGACCCGATCGATCCCCAGCTTGCGCATCTCGCCCCTCTAGCCGGCTGAGTGCCCTCATGCTCGTTTCGTGGGTTGACTTAGGCATACGGAGTTCATTCCCAGTCTAAGATCGGAGTGGACCAAGGGTTACAGCAGCACATGCTGGGCTCGAGCATGTGCTGGTGCTGCATTTTTCTTCGCCGAGGCACCATCGTCGGAGAACCTGACTGGCGGCATTGGAGTTCCGACGATCGGGGGGGCGGGGTGGGGGGTGTGCACCCATGATGTGCGATGGGTGCTGGTACTTGTCCCTTATATTGGCCCCCTATCCCTTATCGAACACCGAGAACTCACACCTCCTTAAAGAGCATTTGAGATTTTACAGGTTTGCTGCCAGTAGCCACTAAAGTGTCTGAAATGGGGACACTTTTTTCAAACGGTCACAAAATCTTATACACTTCGAGTTTTTGGCTGAATTTTTTTGTACATGCCAACAAAATTACAAGCATCACGTCTACAAAGTTTGGGGACAAAACTCCTTCCGAAGAAATTTTAAAAAATGAAAATGGCATTGGTACGTAGAAATATGAAGATGTGCCTAAACCCACCTACCACCCTATCGATCCACGGCTTGCGCATCCCATCTCTCTAGCCGACGTAGTGCCCGGCCGCCGGCCCGTTCGCTCGTTTCGTCGGTTGGCTTAGGAATACGGAGTTCATTCCCAGTCTAAGATTGGACCGGACTGAGGGTTGTGGTAGCAAGATCGGCAGCACGTGGAGGGGGACCCGGCCGATCCCCGGCTTGCGCATCCTGCCCCTCTGGCCGACTGAGTGCCCGCACGCTCATTTCGTGGGTTGACTTAGGCATACGGAGTTCATTCCCAGTCTAAGTATATGGAGTTCATTCCCAGTCTAAGATCAGACCGGACCAAGGGTCGCGGCAGCACATGCTGCGCTCGCGCATGCTGTAGTGCCGCATTTTTCTTCGTCGGGGCACCATCATCGAAGCATCGTCGAAGAACCTGACCGGCGGCATTGGGGTTCCGACGATCGGGGGGCCGGGGGGGTGTGCGCACATGATGTGCGATGGGTGCTGGTACTTGGCCCTTATATTGGCCCCCTATCCCTCATCAAACCTCGAGAACTCACACCCCCTTAAAGTGCATTTGAGATTTTACAGGTTTGCTGCCAGTAGCCATTAAAATATCTGAAATGGGGACACTTTTTTCAAATGGTCACAAAATCTTGTACACTTCGAGTTTTTAGTTGAATTTTTTCGTGCATGCCAACAAAAATACAAGGATCACGTCTACTAAGTTTGGGGGCAAATTTCCTTCCAAAAAAGTTTTAAAAAATCTCGAACCGTAAAAAGTTTCAAAAATCGTGAAAAATAAAAAACGAGTCGTCCTGCCATGAAACTTCATGTGAAGCCTTAAGAGACCATTGTATGAATTTACAAGAAATGAAAATGGCATTGGCACGTAGAAATATGAAGATGTGCCTAAACCCACCTACCACCCTATCGATCCACGGCTTGCGCATCCCATCTCTCTAGCTGACGTAGTGCCCGGCCACCAGCCCGCCCGCTCGTTTCGTCGGTTGGCTTAGGCATACGGAGTTCATTCCCAGTCTAAGATCAGATCAGACCAAGGGTTACTGCAGCAAGATCAGCAGCACGCGGAGGGGGACCCGATCGATCCCCGGCTTACGCATCCTGCCCCTCTGGGCGACTGAGTGCCCGCACGCTCATTTCATGGGTTGACTTAGGCATACGGAGTTCATTCCCAGTCTAAGTATACGAAGTTCATTCCCAGTCTAAGATCGGATCGGACTGAGGGTCACGGCAGCACATGCTAGGCTCGGGCATGTGCTGGTGCCATATTTTTCTTCGTCGGGGCTCTATCGCCGAAGCATCACCGGAGAACCTGACCGGTGGCATTGCTGAATTTTTTTGTGCATGCCAACAAAAATACAAGGATCACGTCTACCAAGTTTGGGGGCAAATTTCCTTCCAAAAAAGTTTTAAAAAATCTCGAACGCAAAAAGTTTCAAAAATCGTGAAAAATAGAAAACGAGTCGTCTTGGCATGAAACTTCACGTGAAGGCTTAAGGTGACTGTTGTATGAATTTACAAGCCATAAAAATGGCATTGGCATGCAGAAATATGAAGATGTGCCTAAACCCACCTACCACCCAATCGATCCACACTTGCGCATCCCGTCTCTTTGGCCGGCGTAGTTCCCGCCCGCCCGCCCACCCGCCCGCTCATTTCGTCAGTTGGCTTAGGCATACGGAGTTCATTCCCAGTCTAAGATCAGACCGGATCGAGGGTTGCGGTAGCAGGATCGGCAGCACGCAGAGGGGGACCCGACCGATCCCCGGCTTGCGTATCCCGCCCCTCTGGCCGACTGAGCGGCCACGCACTCATTTCGTGGGTTGAGTTAGGAATACGAAGTTCATTCCCAGTGTGAGATCGGACCAGACCGAGGGTTGTGGCAGCACATGCTGGGCTTGGGCATGTGCTGGTGCCGCATTTTTCTTCGCCAGGGCACCATCGCCGAAGCATCGCCAAAGAACCTAACCGGCGGCATTGGGGTTCCAACGATCGGGGGTCGGGGGGGTGTGCGCACATGATGTGCGATGGGTGCTGGTACTTGGCCCTTATATTGGCCTCCTTTCCCTCATCAAACCTCGAGAACACATACCCCCTTAAAGAGCATTTGGGATTTTACAGGTGTGCTGCCAGTAGCCATTAAAGTGCTTAAAATGGGGACACTTTTTTCAAATGGTCACAAAATCTTGTACACTTCGAGTTTTTAGCTGAATTTTTTTGTGCATACCAAAAAAAATACAAGGATCAGGTCTTCCAAGTTTGGGGCTAAAACTCCTTTCGAAAAAATTTTAAAAAATCTCGTCTTGCCATGAAACTTCACGTGAAGGCTTAAGGGACCATTGTATGAATTTACAAGCCATAAAAATGGCATTGGCATTCAAAAATATGAAGATTTGGCTAAACCCACCTACCACCCTATCGATCCACGGCTTGCCATCCCATCTCTCTGGCTAACGTAGTGCCCGCCCACCCGTCCACTCGTTTCGTCGGTTGGCTTAGGCATACAGAGTTATTCCTGGTCTAAGATTGGATCGGACCGAGGGTTACGGTAGCAGGATCGACAGCACGTAGAGGTGGACCCAGCCAATCCTCGGCTTGCGCATCCCTCCCGTCTGGCCGACTGAGCGCTCGCATGCTCGTTTCATGGGTTGACTTAGGCATACGGAGTTCATTCCCAGTCTAAGCATATGGAGTTCATTCCCAATCTATGATCCGACCGGACCATGGGTTACGGCAGTAGGATCGATAGCACACAGAGGAGGACCCAGTCGATCCCCGGCTTACGCATCCTGCCCCTCTGGCCGACTGAGTGCCCGCACGCTAATTTCGTGGGTTGTCTTAGGCATAGGGAGTTAATTCCTAGTCTAAGCATACGGAGTTCATTCCCAGTATAAGATCGGACCAGATCGAGGGTTACGACAGCACATGCTGGGCTCGGGCATGTGCTGGTGTTGCATTTTTCTTCGTCGGGGCACCATATCCGGAGCATCGTTAGAAAACCTGACCAGTGGCATTGAGGTTCCGGTGATCGGAGGGGTCAGGGGGGTGTGCGCACATGATGTGCGATGGGTGCTGGTACTCAACCCTTATATTGGCCCCCTATCCCTCATCAAACCTCGAGAACTCACACCCCCTTAAAGAGCATTTGAGATTTTACAGGTTTGCAACCAGTAGCCATTAAAGTGTCTAAAATCGGGATGCTTTTTTCAAATGGTCACAAAATCTTGTACACTTCGAGTTTTTAGCTGAATTTTTTTGTGCATGCCAACAAAAATACAAGGATCACGTGTACCAAGTTTGGGGGCACATCACCTTTCAAAAAAATTTTAAAAAATCCCCAACCACAACAAGTTTTCAAAATCGTGAAAAATAGAAAACGAGTCGTCTTGCCATGAAACTTCACATGAAGGCTTAAGAGACCATTGTATGAATTTACAAGCCATTAAAATGGCATTGGCATGCAGAAATATAAAGATGTGCCTAAACCCACCAACCACCCTATCGATCCACGGCTTGCGCATCCTGTCTCTCTGGCCGTCGTAGTGACCGCCCACTCATTTCGTCGGTTGGCTTAGGCATACAGAGTTCATTCCCAGTCTAAAATCAGACCAGACCAAAGGTTGCGACAGTAGGAATGGTAGCAAGTGGGGGGGGACCCGACCGATCCCCGGCTTGTGCATCCCGCCCCTCTGGCCGGCTGAGCGCCCGCACGCTCGATTCGTGGGTTGACTTAGGCATACGGAGTTCATTCCCATTCTAAGCATACAGAGTTCATTCCCAGTTTAAGATCAGACCAGACCGAGGGTTGCGACAACAGATGCTTGGCTCGAGCATCTGCTGGTGCTACATTTTTCTTCATCGTGGCACCATCGTTGGAGCATCGTCCGAGAACATGACCGGTGGCATTGGGGTTTCGGTGATTGGGGCAGCCGGGGGGGGTGTGCGCACATGATGTGCGATGGGTGCTGGTACTTGGCCCTTATATTGGCCCCCTATCCCTCATCAAACCTCGAGAACTCACACCCCCTTAAAGAGCATTTGAGATTTTACAGGTGTGCTGCCAGTAGCCATTAAAGTGCTTAAAATGGGGACACTTTTTTCAAATGGTCACAAAATCTTGTACACTTCGAGTTTTTAGCTGAATTTTTTTGTGCATGCCAAAAAAAATACAAGGATCATGTCTTCCAAGTTTGGGGCTAAAACTCCTTGCAAAAAAATTTTAAAAACTCCCGAACCGCAAAAAGTTTCAAAAATCATGAAAAATAGAAAACGAGTCATCTTGCCATGAAACTTCACGTGAAGGCCTAAGGGACCATTGTATGAATTTACAACCCATGAAAATGGCATTGGCACGCACAAATATGAAGATGTGGCTAAACCCACCTACCACCCTATCGATCCACGGCTTGCGCATCCCGTTTCTCTGGTCGACGTAGTGCCCGCCCGCCTGCCAGCCCGCTCATTTCGTCGGTTGGCTTCGGCATATGAACTTCATTCCCAGTCTAAGATTGGACCGGACCAAGGGTTGCGACAGCAGGATCGGTAGCACACAGAGGGGGACCCGATCGATCCCCGACTTGCGCAACCCGCCCCTCTGGCCGGCTGAACGCCTGCACGCTTGTTTCGTAGGTTGACTTAAGCATATGGAGTTCATTCCCAGTCTAAGCATATGGAGTTCATTCCCAGTCTAAGATCGGATCGGACCAGGGGTTGCGGTAGCACATGCTGGGCTCGGGCATGTGCTGGTGCCACATTTTTCTTCGTCGAGGCACCATCGTCGAATAACCTGACCGACGACATTGGGGTTCCGGCGATCGGAGGGGCCGGGAGGGTTTGCGCACATGATGTGCGATGGGTGCTGGTACATGGCCCTTATATTGGCCCCCGATCCCTCATCAAACCTCGAGAACTCACTCCCCCTTAAAGAGCGTTTCAGATTTTACAGGTTTGCTGCCAGTAGCCATTAAAGTGTCTGAAATGGGGAAATTTTTTTCAAATGGTCGCAAAATCTTGTACACTTCGAGTTTTTAGCTGAATGTTTTTGTGCATGCCTAAAAAAATTCAAAGATCACGTCTACCAAGTTTGGGACCAAAACTCCTTCCGAAAAAATTTAAAAAATCTCGAACCGTAAAAAGTTTCAAAAATCATGAAAAATAGAAAAGGAGTCGTCTTGCCGTGAAACTTCACGTGAAGGCTTAAGGGACCATTGTTTGAATTCACAAGCCAAAAAAATGGCATTGGCACGTAGAAATATGAAGATGTGCCTAAACCCACCTACCACCCGATCGATCCAAGGCTTACGCATCCCGTCTCTCTGGCCAGCGTAATGCCCGCCTGTCGGCCCGCCTGCTCGTTTCATCGGTTTTCTTAGGCATACAGAGTTCATTCCTAGTCTAAGATCTGACCAGACCGAGGGTTATGACAGCAGGATCGGCAGCACGCAGAGGGGGACCCGATCGATCCTCAGCTTGCGCATCCCGCCCTTCTGGCCGGCTGAGCGCCCGCACGCTCATTTCATGGGCCGACTTAGGCATACGAAGTTAATTCCTAGTCTAAGCATATGGAGTTCATTCCCAGTCTAAGATCGAACCGGATCAAGGGTCACGACAGCACATGCCGGGCTCGGGCAAGTGCTGATGCCGTTTCTTCATCGGGGTACCATCACCGGAGCATCGTCGAAAAACCTGACCGACGGCATTCGGGTTCCGGTGATCGGGGGGCCCGAGGGGGGGTGTTCGCACATGATGTGCAATGGGTGCTGGTACTTGGCCCTTATATTGGCCCCCTATCCCTCATCAAACCTCGAGAACTCACACCCCCTTAAAGAGCATTTGAGATTTTACAGCTTTGCTGCCAGTAGCCATTAAAGTGTCTGAAATGGGGACACTTTTATCAAATGGTCACAAAATCTTGTACACTTCGAGTTTTTAGCTGAAATTTTTTGTGCTTGCCAACAAAAATACAAGGATCACGTCTACCAAGTTTAGGGCCAAAACTCCTTTCAAAAAAATTTTAAAAAATCCTGAACAGCAAAAAGTTTCCAAAATCGTGAAAAATAGAAAATGAGTCGTCTTGCCATGAAACTTCACGTGAAGGCTTAGGGACCATTGTATGAATTTACAAGCCATAAAAATGGCATTGGCATGCAAAAATATGAAGATGTGCCTAAACCCACCTACCACCCTATCGATCCACGGCTTGCGCATCCCATCTCTCTGGCCGGCGTAGTGCCCACCCGCCCACACGACCGCTCGTTTCATTGGTTGGCTTAGGCATACGGAGTTCATTCCCAGTCTAAGATCAGACCAGACTGAGGGTTGCGGTAGCAGGATCGACAGCACGTAGAGGGGGGCCCGACCGATCCCCGGCTTACGCATCCCGCCCCTCTGGCCGGCTGAGTGCCCGTACGCTCGTTTCGTGGGTTGACTTAGGCATACGGAGTTCAGTCCCAGTCTAAGTATACGGAGTTCATTCCCAGTCTAAGATTAGACCCGATCGAGGGTTGCGACAGCACATGCTGGGCTCGGGCATGTGCTGGTGCAGCATTTTTCTTCGACGGGGCACCATCGCCAGAGCATCACCGGAGAACCTGATCGACGGCATTAGGGTTCCAATGATCGGGGGACCGGGGGGTGTGCGCTCATGATGTGCGATGGGTGCTGGTACTTGACCCTTATATTGGCCCCCTATCCCTTATCAAACCACGAGAACTCACACCTCCTTAAAAAGCATTTGAGATTTTACAGGTTTGCTACCAGTAGCCACTAATGTGTCTTAAATGGGGACACTTTTTTCAAATGGTCACAAAATCTTGTACACTTCGAGTTTTTAGCTGAATTTTTTTGTGCATGCCAACAAAAAACAAGGATCATGTCTACCAAGTTTGGGGCCAAAACTCCTTCCAAAAAAATTTTAAAAAATCTCGAACCGTAAAAAGTTTCAAAAATCAAGAAAAATAGAAAACGAGTCGTCTTGCCATGAAACTTCACGTGAAGGCTTAAGGGACCATTGTATGAATTTACAAGCCATAAAAATGGCATTGGCACACAGAAATATGAAGATGTTCCTAAACCCACCTACCACCCTATCGATCCACGGCTTGCGCATCCCGTCTCTCTGGCCGACGTAGTGCCTGCCTGCCTGCCCGCCTGTACGCTCGTTTCGTCGGTTGCCTTAGGCGTATGGAGTTCATTCCCAATCTAAGATCGCATCAAACTAAGGGTTACGGTAGTAGGATGGGCAGCATGTAGAGGGGGACCCGGTCGATCCTCGGCATGTGCATCTCGCCCTATGGCCGGCTGAGCGCCCGGTCGCTTGCTTTGTGGGTTGACTTAGGCATACGGAGTTCATACCCAGTCTAAGCATACAGATTTCATTCCCAGTCTAAGATCGGACCAGACCGAGGGTTGCGACAGCACATGCTGGGCTCGGGCATGTGCTGGTGCCACATTTTTCTTCGCTGACGCACCATCGCCAAAGCATCGCCGGAGAACCGACCGACGGCATTAGGGTTTCGGCGATCGGGGGGCCGGGGGGTGTGCGCACATGATGTGCGATGGGTGCTAGTAGTTGGCCCTTATATTGGCCCCCTATCCCTCATCAAACCTCAAGAACTCACACCCCCTTAAAAAGCATTTGAGATTTTACAGGTTTGCTGCCAGTAGCCATTAAAGTGTCTGAAATGGGGACACTTTTTTCAAATGGTCACAAAATGTGTTACACTTCGAGTTTTTAGCTAAATTTTTTTTTTGCATGCTAACAAAAATACAAGGATCACGTCTACCAAGTTTGGGGCCAAAAATTCTTCCAAAAGAATTTTAAAAATTCCCAAACCGTAAAAAGTTTCAAAAATCATGAAAAATAGAAAATGAGTCATCTTGCCATGAAACTTCACGTGAAGGCTTAAGGGACCATTGTATGAATTTACAAGCCATAAAAATGGCATTGGCACGCAGAAATATGAAGATGTGCCTAAACCCACCTACCACCCTATCGATCCATGGCTTGCGCATCCCGTCTCTCTGGCCAGCGAGTGCCCGCCCACCCGCTCGTTTCGTCGATTGGCTTAGGCATACGGAGTTCATTCCCAGTCTAAGATCGGACCAGACCGAGGGTCATGGCAGCAAGATGGACAGCATGCAGAGGGGGACTCCGCCGATCCCCGGCTTGCGTATCCCGCCCCTCTAGCTGGCTGAGCGCCTGCACGCTCGTTTCGTGGGTTGACTTAGGCATATGGAGTTCATTCCTACTCTAAGCATAGGGAGTTCATTCCCAGTCTAAGATCGGACATGATCGAGGGTGGCGGCAGCACATGTTGGGCTCGGGCATGTGCTGGTGCCGCATTTTTCTTTGTCGGGGCACCATCGCCGGAGCATCATCGGAGAACCTGATCGATGGAATTGGGGTTCCAACGATCGGGGGGCCGGGGGGTGTGCGCACATGATGTGCGATGGGTGCTGATACTTGGCCCTTATATTGGCCCCCTATCCCTCATCAAATCTCAAGAACTCACACCCCCTTAAAGAGCATTTGAGATTTTACAGGTTTGCTACCAGTAGCCATTAAAGTGTCTGAAATGGGGACACTTTTTTCAAATGGTCACAAAATCTTGTACACTTCGAGTTTTTTGCTGAAATGTTTTTTGGATGCTAAAAAAAATACAAGGATCACGTCTACCAAGTTTGGGGCCAAAAATCCTTTCGAAAAATTTTTAAAAAATCCCAAACCGTAAAAAGTTTCAAAAATCATGAAAAATAGAAAACGAGTCGTCTTGCCATGAAACTTCACGTGAAGGCTTAAGGGACCATTGTATGAATTTACAAGCCATAAAAATGGCATTGGCACGCAGAAATATGAAGATGTGCCTAAACCCACCTACCACCCTATCGATCCACGGCTTGCGCATCCCGTCTCTCTGGCTGGCGTAGTGCCTGCCTGCTCGCCCGCACGCTCGTTTCGTCGGTTGGCTTAGGCATACGGAGTTCATTCCCAGTCTAAGATCGCATCAAACTGAGGGTTACGATAGCAGGATGGGCAGCACGCAGAGGGGGACCCGGTCGATCCCCAGCTTGTGCATCCCGCCCCTATGGCCGGCTGAGCGCCCGGTCGCTTGCTTCGTGGGTTGACTTAGGCATACGGAGTTCATACCCAGTCTAAGCATACAGAGTTCATTCCCAGTCTAAGATCGGACCAGACCGAGGGTTGCGGCAGCGTATGCTTGGCTCGGACATGTGCTGGTGCCGCCTTTTTCTTCACCGGCGCACCATCGCCAGAGCATTGCCGGAGAACCTGACCGGCGGCATTAGGGTTCTAACGATCGGGGGGCCGGGGGGGTGTGCGCACATGATGTGCGATGGGTGCTGGTACTTGGCCCTTATATTGACCCCCTATCCCTCATGAAACCTCAAGAACTCACACCCCCTTAAAGAGCATTTGAGATTTTACAGGTTTGCTGCCAGTAGCCGTTACAGTGTCTGAAATGGGGACACTTTTTTCAAATGGTCACAAAATCTTGTACATTTCGAGTTTTTAGCTGAATTTTGTTTTTGCAAGCTAACAAAAATACAAGGATCACGTCTACCAAGTTTGGGGCCAAAATATCTTCCAAAGAAATTTTAAAAAATCCCAAACCGTAAAAAGTTTCAAAAATCATGAAAAATAGAAAACGAGTCATCTTGCCGTGAAACTTCACGTGAAGGCTTAAGGGACCATTGTATGAATTTACAAGCCATAAAAATGGCATTGGCACGCAGAAATATGAAGATGTGCCTAAACCCACCAACCACCCTATCGATCCATGGCTTGCGCATCCTGACTCTCTGGCCAGCGAGTGCCCGCCCACCCGCTTGCCCGCTCGTTTCGTCGGTTGGCTTAGGCATACGGAGTTCATTCCCAGTCTAAGATCGGACCAGACCGAGGGTCATGGCAGCAAGATGGACAGCATGCAGAGGGGGACTCGGCTGATCCCCGGCTTGCGTATCCCGCCCCTCTGGCTGGCTGAGCGCCCGCACATTCGTTTCGTGGGTTGACTTAGGCATATGGATTTCATTCCTACTCTAAGCATAGGGAGTTCATTCCCAGCCTAAGATCGGACATGATCGAGGGTGGCGGCAGCACATGCTGGGCTCAGCCATGTGCTGGTGCCGCATTTTTCTTCGTCGGGGCACCATCACCGGAGCATTGCCGTAGAACTTGACCGACGGAATTGGGGTTCCAACGATCGGGGGGCCGGGGGGTGTGCGCACATGATGTGGGATGGGTGCTGGTACTTGGCCCTTATATTGGCCCCCTATCCCTCATCAAATCTCAAGAACTCACACCCCCTTAAAGAGCATTTGAGATTTTACAGGTTTGCTGCCAGTAGCCATTAAAGTGTCTGAAATGGGGACACTTTTTTCAAATAGTCACAAAATCTTGTACACTTCGAGTTTTTAGCTGAAATTTTTTTTGCATGCTAAAAAAAATACAAGGATCACGTCTACCAAGTTTGGGGCCAAAAATCCTTTCAAAAAAATTTTAAAAAATCCCAAACCGTAAAAAGTTTCAAAAATCATGAAAAATAGAAAACGAGTCGTCTTGCCATGAAACTTCACGTGAAGGCTTAAGGGACCATTGTATGAATTTACAAGCCATAAAAATGGCATTGGCACACAGAAATATGAAGATGTGCCTAAACCCACCTACCACCCTATCGATCCAGGGCTTGCGCATCCCGTTTCTCTGGCCAGCGAGTGCCCGCCCGCCCGTCTGCCCACCTGCTCGCTCGTTTCGTCGGTTGGCTTAGGCATACGAAGTTCATTCCCAGACCAAGATCAGACCAGACTGAGGGTTACGGCAGCAAGATTGACAGCATGCAGAGGGGGGCTCGGCCGATCCCCGTTATGTGCTGGTGCTGCATTTTTCTTCGACGGGGAACCATCGCCGGAGCATCGCCGGAGAACCTGACCGACGAAATTGGGGTTCCAACGATCGGGGGGCAGGGGGTGTGCGCACATGATGTGCGATGGGTGCTAGTACTTGACCCTTATATTGGCCCCCTATCCCTCATCAAATCTCAAGAACTCACACCCCCTTAAAGAGCATTTGAGATTTTACAGGTTTGCTGCCAGTAGCCATTAAAGTGTCTGAAATGGGGACACTTTTTTCAAATGGTCACAAAATCTTGTACACTTCGAGTTTTTAGCTGAATTGTTTTTTGCATGCTAAAAAAAATACAAGGATCACGTCTACCAAGTTTGGGGCTAAAAATCCTTTCGAAAAAATTTTCAAAAATCCCTAACCGCAAAAAGTTTCAAAAATCGTGAAAAATAAAAAACGAGTCTTCTTGCCATGAAACTTCACGTGAAGGCTTAAAGGACCATTGTATTAATTTACAAGCCATAAAAATGGCATTGGCATGCAGAAATATGAAGATGTGCCTAAACCCACCTACCATCCTATCAATCCACGGCTTGCGCATCCCGTCTCTCTGGCCAACGAGTGCCCGTCCGCTCGCCTACACGCTCGTTTCGTCGGTTGGCTTAGGCATAGGAGTTCATTCCCAGTCCAAGATCAAACCAGACTGAGGGTTATGGTAGCAAGATGGACAGCATGGAGAGGGGGATTCGGCCGATCCCCGGCTTGCGTATCCTGCCCCTCTGGCTGGCTGAGCGCCCGCACGCTCGTTTCGTGGGTTGACTTAGGCATATGGAGTTCATTCCTACTCTAAGCATAGGGAGTTCATTCCCAGTCTAAGATCGGACATGATCGAGGGTGGCGGCAGCACATGCTGGGCTCGGGCATGTGTTGGAGTCGCATTTTTCTTCGTCGGGGCACCATCGCCGGAGAACCTGACCGACGGAATTGGGGTTCCAACGATCGGGGGGCCGGGGGGTGTGCGCACATGATGTGTGATGGGTGCTGGTACTTAGCCCTTATATTGGCCCCCTATCCCTCATCAAATCTCAAGAACTCACACCCCCTTAAAGAGCATTTGAGATTTTACAGGTTTGCTGCCAGTAGCCATTAAAGTGTCTGAAATGGGGACACTTTTTTCAAATGGTCACAAAATCTTGTACACTTCGAGTTTTTAGCTGAAATTTTTTTTGCAAGCTAAAAAAAATACAAGGATCACGTCTAGCAAGTTTGGGGAAAAAAATCCTTTCGAAAAAATTTTAAAAAATCCCAAACCGTAAAAAGTTTCAAAAATCATGAAAAATAGAAAACGAGTCGTCTTGCCATGAAACTTCACGTGAAGGCTTAAGGGACCATTGTATGAATTTACAAGCCATAAAAATGGCATTGGCACGCAGAAATATGAAGATGTGCCTAAACCCACCTACCACCCTATCGATCCACGGCTTGCGCATCCCGTCTCTCTGGCCAGCGAGTGCCCGTCCGCCCGCCTGCCCGCTCGTTTCGTCTGTTGGCTTAGGCATAAGAGTTCATTCCCAGTCCAAGATCGAACCAGACCGAGGGTTACGGCAGCAAGATGGACAGCATGGAGAGGGGGACTCGGCCGATCCCTGGCATGTGCTGGTGCGGCATTTTTCTTCAGCGGGGCACCATCGCTGGAGCATCGCCGGAGAACCTGACCGACGGAATTGGGGTTCCGACGATCGGGGGGCCGGGGGGTGTGCGCACATGATGTGCGATGGGTGCTGGTACTTGGCCCTTATATTGGCCTCCTATCCCTCATCAAACCTCGAGAACTCACACCCCCTTAAAGAGCATTTGAGATTTTACAGGTTTGCTGCCAGTAGCCATTAAAGTGTCTAAAATGGGGACACCTTTTTCAAATGGCCACAAAATCTTGTACACTTTGGGTTTTTAGTTGAAGTTTTTTGTACATGCCAAGAAAAATACAAGGATCACGCCTACCAAGTTTGGGGCCGAAACTCCTCGCAAAAAAATTTTAAAAAATCCCTAACCGAAAAAAGCTTCGAAAATCATGAAAAATAGAAAACGAGTCGTCTTGGCATGAAACTTTACGTGAAGGCTTAAGGGACCATTGTATGAATTTAAAAGCCATAAAAATGGCATTGGCACGTAGAAATATAAAGATGTGCCTAAACCCACCTACCACCCAATCTATCCACGGCTTGCGTATCCCGTCTCTCTGGCCGGCGAAGTGCCCGCCTGCCTGCCCGCTCGTTTCGTCGGTTGGCTTAGGCATCCGGAGTTCATTCCCAGTCTAAGATTGGATCAGACCAAGGGTTCGTTAGCAGGATCGGCACCATGAGAGGAGGACCCGAACGATCCCCGGCTTGCTCATCCTGCCCCTCTGGCCGGCTGGGCACCCGCACGCTTGTTTCGTGCGTTAACTTAGGCATACGAAGTTCATTCCCAGTCTAAGATTGGACCGGACCGAGGGTTGCGACAGCACATGTTGGGCTCGGGCATGTGCTGATGCCGCATTTGTCTTCCCCGAGGCACCATCGTCGCAGCATCACCGGAGAACCTGACCGGCGGCATTAGGGTTCCGGCGATCGGGGGGGCCGGGGGGTGTGCGCACATGATGTGCGATGGGTGCTGGTAGTTGGCCCTTATATTGGCCCCCTATCCCTCATCAAACCTCGAGAACTTACACCCCCTTAAAGAGCATTTGAGATTTTACAGGTTTGCTGCTAGTAGCCATTAAAGTGTCTAAAATGGGGACACTTTTTTCAAATGGTCACAAAATCTTGTACGCTTTGAGTTTTTAGCTAAATTTTTTTGTGCATGCCAAAAAAAATACAAGGATCACGTCTACCATGTTTGGGGCCAAAAATCCTTCCAGAAAAATTTTAAAAAATCTTGAACCGTAAAAAGTTTCAAAAATCGTGAAAAATAGAAAACGAGTCGTCTTGCCATGAAACTTCACGTGAAGACTTAAGGGATCATTGTACGAATTTACAAGCCATAAAAAATGGCATTGGCATGCAGAAATATGAAGATGTGCCTAAACTACATATCATCCTATCAATCCACGACTTACGCATCCCGTCTTTCTGGCAGGCGTAGTGCCCGCCTGCCCACCCGTTCGTTTCATCGGTTGGCTTAGGCATATGGAGTTCATTCCCAGTCTAAGATCGGACCGAACCGAGGGTTACGGTAGTAGGATCGGCAACACGTAGAGGGGGACCCGGTCGATCCCCGGCTTGCGCATGCCGCCCCTCTGGCCGGCTGAGCGCCTGCACGTTCGTTTCGTGGTTTGACTTAGGCGTACGGAGTTCATCAGACTTTGTTTCTGAACGTGGTTTGACTTAAGGGACCATTGTATGAATTTACAAGCCATAAAAATGGCATTGGCACACAGAAATATGAAGATGTGCCTAAACCCACCTAGCACCCGATCGATCCACGGCTTGCGCATCCCGTCTCTCTGGTCGACGTAGTGCCTGCCCGCCCGTCTGCCCGCCTGCTCATTTTGTCGGTTCGCTTAGGCATACGGAGTTCATTCCTAGTCTACGATTAGACCGGACCGAGGGTTACGGCAGCAGGATTGACATTACGTAGAGGGGGACTCGGTCGATCCTCGGCTTGTGCATCCTGCCCCTCTAGCCGGCTGAGCGCCTGCACGCTCGTCTCATGGGTTGACTTAGGCATACGGAGTTCATTCCCAGTCTAAGCATACGGAGTTCATTCCCAGTCTAAGATCGGATTGGACCGAGGGTTATGGCAGCACATGCTAGGCTCGGGCATGTGCTGGTGTCGCATTTTTCTTCGTTGGGGCACCATCGTCGGAGCATCACCGGAGAACCTGACCGACGGCATTAGGGTTCCGACGATCGGGGGGGCCGGGGGGTGTGCGCACATGATGTGCGATGGGTGCTGGTACTTGGCCCTTATATTGGCCCCCTATCCCTCATCAAACCTCGAGAACTCACACCCCCTTAAAGAGCATTTGAGATTTTACAGGTTTGCTGCCAGTAGCCATTAAAGTGTCTGAAATGGGGACACTTTTTTCAAATGGTCACAAAATCTTGTACACTTCGAGTTTTTAGCTGAATTGTTTTTTGCATGCTAAAAAAAATACAAGGATCACGTCTACCAAGTTTGGGGCCAAAAAATCCTTTCGAAAAAATTTTAAAAAATCTGAAATCGTAAAAAGTTTCAAAAATCATGAAAAATAGAAAACGAGTCGTCTTGCCACGAAACTTCACGTGAAGGCTTAAAGGACCATTGTATGAATTTACAAGCCATAAAAATGGCATTGGCAAGTAGAAATATGAAGATGTGCCTAAACCTACCTACCACCCTATCAATCCATGATTTACGCATCCCGTCTCTCTGGCAGGCATAGTGCCCCCCCGTCCGCCCGCTCGTTTCGTCGGTTGGCTTAGGCATACAGAGTTCATTCCAAGTCTAAGATCAGATTGAACCGAGGGTTGCGGTAGCGGGATCGACAGCACACAGAAGGGGACCCGATCGATACCCGGCTTGCGCATGCCGCCCCTCTAGCCTCTGAGTGCCCGCACGCTCGTTTCGTGGTTTGACTTAGGCATACGGAGTTCATTCCCAGCCTAAGCATACGAAGTTCATCAGACTTTGTTTCTAAACGTGGTTTGACTTAAGGGACCATTGTATGAATTTACAAGCCATAAAAATGGCATTGGCATGTAGAAATATGAAGATGTGCCTAAACCCACCTAGCACCCTATCGATCCACGGCTTGTGCATCCCGTCTCTTTGGTTAACGTAGCGCCCGCCGGCCCGTCCGCCCGTCCGCTCATTTCGTCGGTTCGCTTTGGCATACGGAGTTCATTCCCAATCTAAGATTGGACCAGACTGATGGTTACGGCAGCAGGATCGACAATACGCAGAGGGGGACCCGACCGATCAATGGCTTGTGCATCCTGCCTCTCTAGCCGCCTGAGCGCCTGCACGCTCATTTCGTGGGTTGACTTAGGCATACGGAGTTCATTGCCAGTCTAAGCATACAGAGTTCATTCCCAGTCTAAGATCGGATTAGACCGAGGGTTGTGGCAGCACATGCTAGGCTCGGGCATGTGCTGGTGCCACATTTTTCTTCACCGGGGCACCATCGTCGAAGCATCCCCAGAGAACCTGACCGACGGCATTAGGGTTCCAACAATCGGGGGGGCCGGGGGGGTGTGGGCACATGATGTGAGATGGGTGATGGTACTTGGCCCTTATATTGGCCCCATATCCCTCATCAAATCTCGAGAACTCACACCCCTTTAAAAAGCATTTGAGATTTTACAGGTTTGCTGCCAGTAGCCATTAAGGTGTCTGAAATGAGGACACTTTTTTCAAATTGACACAAAATCTAGTACACTTCGAGTTTTTACCTGAATTTTTTTGTGCATGTGAACAAAAATACAAGGATAACGTCTACGAAGTTTGGGGCCAAAACTTCTTGCGAAAAAATTTAAAAAAATTCAAAACTGCAAATAGTTTTGAAAATCGTGAAAAATAGAAAACGAGTCATCTTGCCACGAAACTTCATGTGAAGGCTTAAGGGACCATTGTATGAATTTACAAGCCATAAAAATGGCATTGGCATGCAAAAATATGAAGATGTGCCTAAACCTACCTACCACCCTATCAATCCATGACTTACGCATCCCGTCTCTCTGGCAGGCGTAGTGCCCACCCGTCCGCCCGCTCGTTTCGTCGGTTGGCTTAGGCATACGGAGTTCATTCTCAGTCTAAGATCAGACCGAATCGAGGGTTGCGGTAGTAGGATCGACAGCACGTAGAGGGGGACTCGGCCGATCCCCAGCTTGTGCATGCCGCCCCTCTGGCCGACTGAGCGCCCGCACGCTCGTTTCGTGGTTTGACTTAGGCATACGGAGTTCATTCCCAGCCTAAGCATACGGAGTTCATCAGACTTTGTTTCTGAATGTGGTTTGACTTAAGGGGCCATTGTATGAATTTACAAGCCATAAAAATGGCATTGGCATGTAGAAATATGAAGATGTGCCTAAACCCACCTAGCACCCTATCGATCCACGGCTTGCGCATCCCGTCTCTCTGGTCGATGTAGTGCCTGCCCGCCCGCTCATTTTGTCAGTTCGTTTAGGCATACGGAGTTCATTCTCAGTCTAAGATCGGACCGGATCGAGGGTTATGACAGTAGGATCGGCAGTACGCAGAGGGGGACCCGGCCGATCCCCGGCTTGTGCATCCTGCCCCTCTAACTGGCTGAGCGCCTGCACGCTCGTTTCGTGGGTTGACTTAGGCATACGGAGTTCATTCGTAGTCTAAGCATATGAAGTTCATTCGCAGTCTAAGATCAGATTGGACCGAGGGTTCTGGTAGCACATGCTAGGCTCGAGCATGTGCTGGTGCCACATTTTTCTTCGTCGGGGCACCATCGTTGGAGCATCACCGGAGAACCTGACCGGCGGCATTAGGGTTCCGATGATCGGGGGGGCCGGGGGGTGTGCGCACATGATGTGCGATGGGTGCTGGTATTTGGCCCTTATATTGGCCCCCTATCCCTCATCAAACCTCGAGAACTCACACCCCCTTAAAGAGCATTTGAGATTTTACAGGTTTGCTGCCAGTAGCCATTAAGGTGTCTGAAATGGGGACACTTTTTTTAAATTGTCACAAAATCTTGTACACTTCGGGTTTTTACCTGAATTTTTTTGTACATGCGAACAAAAATACAAGGATAATGTCTACCAAGTTTGGGGCCAAAACCTCTTGCGAAAAAATTTTGAAAAATCCGAAACCACAAATAGTTTTGAAAATCGTGAAAAATAGAAAACGAGTCGTCTTGCCACGAAACTTCACGTGAAGGCTTAAGGGACCATTGTATGAATTTACAAGCCATAAAAATGGCATTGGCACGTAAAAATATGAAGATGTGCCTAAACGCACCTACCACCCTATCGATCCACGGCTTGCACATCCCGTCTCTCAGGCCGGCGTAGTGCCCGCCTGCCCGCTCGTTTCATCCATTGGCTTAGGCGTACAGAGTTCATTCCCTGTCTAAGATTGGATCGAACCGAGGGTTGCGGTAGCAAGATCGACAGTACGCAGAGGGGGACCCGGTCAATCCTCGGCTTGTGCAACCCGCCCCTCCAATCAGCTGAGCGCCCGCACGCTCGTTTCGTGGGTTGACTTAGGCATATGGAGTTCATTCCCAGTCTAACATTGGATTGGACCAAGGTTTGCGGCAGCACATGCTAGGCTCGGGCACCATCACCAGAGCATCACCGGAGAACCTGACCGGCGGCATTGGGGTTCCGGCGATCGAGGGGGCCGGGGGGTGTGCGCACATGATGTGCGATGGGTGCTGGTACTTGGCCCTTATATTGCCCCCCTATCCCCCATCAAACCTCGAGAACTCACACCCCCTTAAAGAGCATTTGAGATTTTACAGGTTTGCTGTCAGTAGCCTTTAAAGTGTCTGGAATGGGGACATTTTTTTCAAATGGTCACAAAAGCTTGTACACTTCGAGTTTTTACCTGAATTTTTTTGTGTATGCCAAAAAAAATACAAGGATCACGTCTACCATGTTTGGGGCCAAAACTCCTTCTGAAAAAATTTGAAAAAATCCTGAACCGCAAAAAGTTTGAAAATAGTGAAAAATAGAAAAAGAGTCGTCTTGCCATGAAACTTCACGTGAAGGCTTAAAGGACCATTGTATGAATTTACAAGCCATAAAAATGGCTTTGGGACTCAGAAATATGAAGATGTGCCTAAACCCACCAACCACCCTATCGATCCACGGCTTGCGCATCCCGTCTCTCTGGCCGACGTAGTGCCCGCCCGCCCGCCCGCTCGTTTCGTCGGTTGGCTTAGGCATACGGAGGTCATTCCCAGTCTAAGATTAGACCGGATCAAGGGTTACGGTAGCAGCATCGACAGGACACAGAGGGGGACCTGGCCGATCCGCAGCTTGTGCATCCCACCCCTCTGGCCGACTGAGCGCCCGCACGCTCATTTCGTGGGTTGACTTAGGCATACGGAGTTCATTCCCAGTCTAAGCAGACGGAGTTCATTCCCAGTCTAAGCATACGGAGTTCATTCCCAATCTAAGATCACAACGGACCGAGGGTTGCGACAGCACATGTTGGGCTCGGGCATGTGCTGGTGCCGTATTTTTCTTCGCCGGGGCACCATCGTCGGAGAACCTGACCGGCGGCATTAGGGTTCTTACGATCGGGGGGGCCGGAGGGGGTGTGCGCACATGATGTGTGATGGGTGCTGGTACTTGGCCTTTATATTGGCCCCCTATCCCTCATCAAACCTCGAGAACTCACACCCCCTTAAAGGGCATTTGAGATTTTATAGGTTTGCTGCCAGTAGCCAGTAAAGTGTCTGAAATGGGGACACTTTTTTCAAATGGTCACAAAATCTTGTACACTTCGTTTTTTTAGCTGAATTTTTTTATGCATGTGAACAAAAATACAAGGATCACGTCTGCCAAGTTTGGGGCCAAACATCCTTCTGAAAAAATTTAAAAAAATCCTGAACCGTAAAAAGTTTCAAAAATCATGAAAAATAGAAAACGAGTCATCTTGCCATGAAACTTCCCAAGAAGGCTTAAGGGACCATTGTATGAACTTACAAGCCACAAAAATGGCATTGGCACACAGAAATATGAAGATGTGCCTAAACCCACCTACCACCCTATCGATCCACGGCTTGCGCATCCCTTCTCTCTGGCCAGTGTAGTGCCCGCCCCACTCGTTTGGTCGGTTGGCTTATTCATACGAAGTTCGTTCCTAGTCTAAGATTGGACCAGACCGAGGGTTGTGGCAGCAAGATCGGAAGCACACAGAGGGGGACCCGATCGATCCCCGGCTTGCGCATCTCGCCCCTCTGGCCGGCTGAGCGCCCGCATTCTCGTTTTGTAGGTTGACTTAGGCATACAGAGTTCATTCCCAGTCTAAGATCGGACCAGACCGAGGGTTACGGCAGCACATGCTGGGCTCGGGCATGTGTTGGTGGTGCATTTTTCTTCACCGGGGCACCATCGTCGAAGCATCGTCGAAGCATCGCCAGAGAATCTGCCCGACGGAATTTGGGTTCCGGCGATCGGGGGGGCGGATGGGTGTGTGCGCACATGATGTGTGATGGGTGCTGGTACTTGGCCTTTATATTGTCCCCCTATCCTTCATCAAACCTCAAGAACTCACACCCCTTTAAAGAGCATTTGAGATTTTAGAGGTTTGCTGCCAGTAGCCATTAAAGTGTCTGAAATGGGGACACTTTTTTCAAATGGTCACAAAATGTTGTACACTTCGTGTTTTTGGCTGAATTTTTTTGTGCATGCCAACAAAAATACAAGGATCACGTCTACCAAGTTTGGGGTGAAAACTCCTTCCGAAAAAATTTTAAAAAATCCCAAACCACAAAAAGTTTTGAAAATCGTGAAAAATAGAAAACAAGTCGTCTTGCCATTAAACTTCACGTGAAGGCTTAAGGGACCATTGTATGAATATACAAGCCATAAAAATGGCATTGGCATGCAGAAATATGAAGATGTGCCTAAACCCACCTACCACACTATCGATCCACGGCTTGCGTATCCCGTCTCTCTGGCTGGCGTAGTGCCGGCCCCCCGCCCGCTCGCTCGTTTCATCGGTTGGCTTAGGCATACGGAGTTCATTCCCAGTCTAAGATCGAGCCAGACTGAGGGTTCCAGTAGCAGGATTGGCAACACACAGAGGGGGACCTGGTCAATCCCCGGCTTGCGCATCCCGCCCCTCTGGCCAGTTGAGTGCCCGCACACTCATTTCGTGGGTTGACTTAGGCATACAGAGTTCATTCCCAGTCTAAGCATACGTAGTTCTTTCCTAGTCTAAAATCAGACCGGACCGAGGGTTGCAACAGCACATGCTGGGCTTGAGCATGTGCTGGTGCCGCAGTTTTCTTCATCGGGGCACCATCGTCGGAGCATCGTCGGAGAACCTGACCGGCGGCATTGGGGTTTCGGCGATCGGGGGGGCCGGGGGGTGTACGCACATGATGTGCGATGGGTGCTGGTACTTGGCCCTTATATTGGCCCCCTATCCCTCATGAAACCCCGAAAACTCACACCCCTTTAAAGAGCATTTGAGATTTTACAGGTTTGCTTCCAGTAGCCATTAAAGTGTCTGAAATGGGGACACTTTTTTCAAATGGTCACAAAATCTTGTACACTTCGAGTTTTTAGCTGAATATTTTTTGCATGCCAAAAAAAATACAAGGATCACGTCTACCAAGTTTGGGCCCAAACCTCTATTCGAAAAAATTTTAAAAAATCTTGAACCGTAAAAAGTTTCAAAAATCGTGAAAAATAGAAGACGAGTCGTCTTGCCATGATACTTCACGTGAAGGCTTAAGGGACGATTGTATGAATTTACAAGCCATAAAAATGGCATTGGCACATAGAAATATGAAGATGTGCCTAAACCCACCTATCACCCTACCGATCCATGGCTGGCGCATCCCGTCTCTCTGGCCGACGTAGAGCCCGCCCGCCCGCCCGCCCGTTCTTTTCGTCGGTTGGCTTAGGCATACGGAGTTCATTCCCAGTCTAAGATCTGACCGGACCAAAGGTTGCGATAGCAGGATCGGCAGCACGCAGAGGGGGATCAGGTCGATCGCCAGCTTATGATCCCGCCCTTCTGGCCGGCTGAGTGCCCGCACACTCATTTCGTGGGTTGACTTAGGGATACAGAGTTCATTCCCAGTCTAAGCATACGTAGTTCATTCCCAATCTAAGATCGAATCGGATCAAAGGTTACAGCAGCACCTGTTGGGCTCGAGCATGTGCTGGTGTCGCATTTTACTTCGTCGGGGCACCATCGTCGGAGCATCATCAGCGAACCTGACCGGCGGTATTGGGGTTTCGACGATCGGGGGGGTCGGAGGGGGGTGTGCGCACATGATGTGCGATGGGTGCTGGTACTTGGCCCTTATATTGGCCCCTATCCCTCATCAAACCTTGAGAACTCACACCGTCTTAAAGAGCATTTGAGATTTTACAGGTTTGCTGACAGTAGCAATTAAAATGTCTGAAATGGAGACACTTTTTTCAAAGGGTCACAAAATCTTGTACACTTCGGGTTTTTAGCTGAATTTTTTTATGCATCCCAACAAAAATACAAGGATCACGACTACCATCTTTGAGGCCACAACTTCTTTCGAAAAAATTTTAAAAAATATCAAACCGTAAAAATTATTGACAATCGTGAAAAATAGAAAACGAGTCGTCTTGCCATGAAACTTCATGTGACGGCTTAAGGGACCATTGTATGAATTTACACGCCATAAATACGGCATTGGCATACAGAAATATGAAGATGTGCCTAAACCCACCTGCCACCCCATCGATCCACAGCTTGCGCATCTTGTCTCTCTAGCCGATGTAGTGCCCGCCCATCTACTCATTTCGTCGGCTGGCTTTGGCATACGGAGTTAATTCCCAGTCTAAGATCGGACCGGACCGAGGGTTAAGCCAGCAGGATCGACAGCACGTAGAGGGGGACCCGATCGATCCTTGACTTGCGCATCCCGTCCCTCTGGTCGGCTGAGCGCCCGTACGCTCGTTTCGTGAGTTGACTTAGGCATACGAAGTTCATTCCCAGTCTAAGATCAGACCAGAAAGAGGGTTACGGCAGCACATGCTGGGCTCGAGCATGTGCTGGTGCAGCATTTTTCTTCATCAGGGCACCATCGTCGGAGAACCTGACCGGCGGCATTGGGGTTCCGATGATCGGGGGGGCCAAGGGTGGTGTGCGCACATGATGTACGATGGGTGCTGGTACTTGGCCCTTATATTGGCCACCTATCCCTCAACAAACCTTGAGAACTCCCACCCCTTTAAAGAGCATTTGACATTTTACAGGTTTGCTGACAGTAGCAATTAAAGTGTCTGAAATGGCGACACGTTTTTCAAATGGTCAGAAAATCTTGTACACTTCGAGTTTTTAGCTGAATTTTTTTGTGCATGCCAAAAAAATACAAGGATCACGTCTACCAAGTTTGTGGCCAAAACTCCTTTCGAAAGAATTTTAAAAAATCCTGAACCGTAAAAAGTTTTAAAAATCGTGAAAAATAGAAAACGAGTTGTCTTGCCATGAAACTTCGCGTGAAGGCTTAGGGGACCATTGTATGAATTTACAAGCCATAAAAATGGCATTGGCACATAGAAATATGAAGATGTGCCTAGACCCACCTACCACCCTATCGATCAACGGCTTGCACATCCTGTCTCTTTGGCCGGCGTAGTGCCCGCCCGCCCGCTCATTTCGTCGGTCGGCTTAGGCATACGGAGTTCATTACCAGTCTAAGATCGGACCAAACCGAGGGTTGTGGTAGCAGGATCGACAGCAAGCAGAGGGGGACCCGGCCGATCCCCGGCTTGCACATACCGCCCCTCTGGCCGACTGACCGCCTGCATGCTCATTTCGTGGGTTGACTTAGGCATACGGAGTTCATTCCCAGTCTAAGCATACGGAGTTCTTTCCCAGTCTAAGATCAGACCAGACCGAGGGTTGCGGTAGCACATGGTGGGCTCGGGCATGTGCTAGTGCCGCATTTTTCTTCGCCAGGGCATCACCGGAGAACCTGACAGGCGGTATTGGGGTTCCGACGATCGGGGCGGCCGGGGGGGTGTGCGCACATGATGTGCGATGGGTGCTGGTACTGGGCCCTTATATTGGCTCCCTATCCCTCATCAAACCTTGAGAACTCACACCCCCTTGAAGAGCATTTGACATTTTACAGGTTTGCTGCCAGTAACCATTAAAGTGTCTTAAATGGGGACACTTTTTTCAAATGGTCACAAAATGTTGTACACTTCGAGTTTTTAGCTGAATTTTTTTTGTGCATGCCAAAAAAAATACAAGGATCATGGATACCAAGTTTGGGGCCAAAAACCCTTCCAAAAAAATTTTAAAAAATCTCGAACCGTAAAAAATTTTGAAAATCATGAAAAATAGGAAACGAGTCGTGTCGCCATGAAACTTCACGTGAAGGCTTAAGGGACCAATGTATGAATTTACAGGCCATAAAAATTGCATTGGCATGCAGAAATATGAAGATGTGCCTAAACCCACGTACCACCCTATCGATCCACGGCTTGCACATCCCGTCTCTCTGGCTGGCATAGTGCTCGCCCGCCCGCCCACCCGCACGTTTCGTCGGCTGGCTTAGGCATACAGAGTTCATTCCCAGTCTAAGATTGAACTAGATCGAGGGTTATGATAGCAGGATCGGTAGCACGCAGAGGGGGACCCGGTTGATCCCCGGCTTGCGCATCCTACCCCTCTCGCAGGCTGAGCACCCGCACGCTCGTTTCGTGGGTTGACTTAGGCATACGGAGTTCATTCCTAGTCTAAGCATACGGAGTTCATTCCCAGTCTAAGATCGGACCGGACTGAGGGTTGCAGCAGCACATGCTGGGCTTAGGCATGTGCTGGTGCCGGATTTTACTTCATCACCCGCACGCTCGTTTCGTGGGTTGACTTAGACATACGGAGTTCATTCCTAGTCTAAGCATACGGAGTTCATTCACAGTCTAAGATCGGACCGGACCGAGGGTTGCAGCAGCACATGCTGGGCTTAGGCATGTGCTGGTGCCGGATTTTACTTCATCGGGGTACCATCACCGGAGAACTTGACCGGCGGCATTAGGGTTCCAGCGATCGGGGGCCCGGGGGGTGTGCGCACATGATGTGTGATGGGTGCTAGTACTTGGCCCTTATATTGGCCCCCTATCCCTCATCAAACCTCGAGAACTCACACCCCCTTAAGGAGCATTTGAGATTTTGCAGGTTTGTTGACAGTAGCCATTAAAGTGTCTGAAATGGGGACACTTTTTTCAAATGGTCACAAAATCTTGTACACTTCGAGTTTTTAGCTGAATATTTTTGTGCATGCCAACAAAAATACAGGGATCACGTCTACCAAGTTTGGGGCCAAAAATGCTTTCAAAAAAATTAAAAAAAATCTCGAACCGTAAAAATTTTAAAAATCGTGAAAAATAGAAAACGAGTCGTCTTGCCATGAAACTTCATGTGAAGGCTTAAGGGACCATTGTATAAATTTATAAGCCATAAAAATGGCATTGGCACGCAGAAACGTGAAGATGTGCCTAAACCCACCTACCACCCTATCGATCCACGGCTTGCGCATCCCATCTCTCTGGCTGATGTAGTGCCCATCCGCCTGCCTGCCTGCCCGTTTGTTTTGTCAGTTGGCTTAGGCATACGGAGTTCATTCCCAGCCTAAGATCAGACTAGACTATGGGTTGCAGCAGCAGGATTGGCAGCACGTAGAGGGGGACTCGGCCGATCCTCGACTTGCGCATCCTACCCATCTGGCCAGCTGAACGCCCGTACGCTCGTTTCGTGGGCTGACTTAGGCATACGGAGTTCATTTCCAGTCTAAGATCAGATCAGACCGAGGGTTGTGCCAGCACATGTTGGGCTCGAGCATGTGCTGGTGCCCATTTTTCTTCATCGGGGCACCATCGTCGGACTATCGTCGGAGAACTTGGCCGGCGGCATTAGGGTTTCGACGATCAAGGGGGCTGGGGGGTGTGCGCACATGATCTGCGATGGGTGCTAGTACTTGGCCCTTATATTGGCCCCCTATCCCTCATCAAACCTCGAGAACTCACACCCCCTTAAAGAGCATTTGAGATTTTACAGGTTTGCTGCCAGTAGCAATTAAAGTGTCTGAAATGGGGAGACTTTTTTCAAATCGTCACAGAATCTTGTACACTTCGAGTTTTTAGCTGAATTTTTTTTTGCATGCCAACAAAAATACAAGGATCACGTCTACCAGGCTTGGGGCCAAAAATCCTTCCGAAAAAATTTTAAAAAATCCCAAACCATAAAAAGTTTCAAAAATCATGAAAAATAGAAAACAAGTTGTCTTTCCATGAAACTTCACGTGAAGGCTTAAGGTACCATTGTATGAATTTACAAGCCATAAAAATGGCATTGGCAATCAAAATATGAAGATGTGCCTAAACCCACCTACCACCCTATCGATCAACGGCTTGCGCATCCGGTCTCTCTGGCCGACGTAGTGCCCGCCTGCTCGTTTCATCGGTTGGCTTAGGCATACAGAGTTCATTCCCAGTCTAAGATCGGATCAGACTGAGGGTTGCGGTAGCAGGATCAACAGCATGCATTAGGGGACCCGATCGATCCCCGGCTTGCGCATCCCGCCCCTCTAGCCGGCTGAGGGCCCGCACGCTAGTTTCATGGGTTGACTTAGGCATACGGAGTTCATTCCTAGTCTAAGATCAGACTGGACCGAGGGTTGTGGTAGCATATGCTGGGCTCAGGCATGTGCTGGTGCGACAGTTTTCTTTGCCGGGGCACCGTCGTCGGAGCATCACCGGAGAACCTGACCGACGGCGTTGGGGTTCCGATGATCGAGGGGCCGGGGGTGTGCGCACATGATGTGCGATGGGTGCTGGTACTTGGCCCCTATATTGGCCCCCTATCCCTCATCAAACCTCGAGAACTCACACCCCTTAAAGAGCATTTGAAATTTTACAGGTTTGCTGCCAGTAGCCATTAAAGTGCCTGAAATGAGGAAACGTTTTTCAAATGGTCACAAAATCTTGTAGACCTCGAGTTTGTAGCTGAATTTTTTTTGTGCATGCCAAAAAAGATACAAGGATCAAGTCTACCAAGTTTGGGGCCAAAATTCCTTCTGAAAAAATTTTAAAAAATCCAGAACCGCAAAAAGTTTTGAAAATCATGAAAAATAGAAAATGAGTCGTCTTGCCATGAAACTTAACGTGAAGGCTTAAGGGACCATTGTATGAATTTACAAGCCAAAAAAATGGCATTGGCATGCAGAAATAAGAAGATGTGCCTAAACCCACCTACCACCCTATCGATCCACGGCTTGCGCATCCCGTCTCTCTGGTCGGCATAGTGCCCGCCCGCCCATCCGTTCATTTTGTCGGTTGGCTTAGGCATAGGAGTTCATTCCTAGTCTAAGATCAGACCGGACCAAGGGTGGCGGCAGTAAGATCGGTAGCACGCAGAGAGGGGCCTGGTCAATCCCCGGCTTGCGCATCCTGCCCCTCTGGCCGGCTGAGCACCCGCACGCTTGTTTCGGGGGTTGACTTAGGCATATGGAGTTCATTCCTAGTCTAAGCATACAGAGTTCATTCCCAGTCTAAGATCGGACTGGACCGAGGGTTACGGCAGCACATGCTGGGCTCGGGCATATGCTGGTGCCACATTTTTCTTCGTCAGGGCACCATCGTCGGAGAACCTGACCGGCAACATTGGGGTTTCGATGATCGGGGGGGCCGGGGGGGTGTGCGCACATGATGTATGATGGGTGCTAGTACTTGGCACTTATATTGGCCCCCTATCCCTCATCAAACCTCAAGAACTCACACTCCCTTAAAGAGCATTTGAGATTTTACAGGTTGCTGCTAGTAGCCATTAAAGTGTCTAAAATTGGGACACTTTTTTCGAATGGTCACAAAATCTTGTACACTTCGAGTTTTTAGCTGAATTTTTTTGTTCATGCCAACAAAAATTAAAGGATCATGTCTACTAGGCTTGGGGACAAAAATCCTTCCGAAAAAATTTTAAAAAATCCCAAACCATAAAAAGTTTCAAAAATCGTGAAAAATAGAAAACGAGTCGTCTTTTCATGAAACTTCACGTGAAGGCTTAAGGTACCATTGTATGAATTTACAAGCCATAAAAATGGCATTGGCACATAGAAATATGAAGATTTTCCTAAACCCACCTACCACCCTATCGATCCACGGCTTGCGCATCCGGTCTCTCTGGCCGACGTAGTGCCTGCCCGCCCGCCCGTTCGTTTCATCGGTTGGCTTAGGCATACGGAGTTCATTCCCAGTGTAAAATCGTATCAGACCGAGGGTTGCGGCAGCAAGATTGACAGCACGTAAAAAAGGACCCGATCGATCCCCGGCTTGTGCATCCCGCCCCTCTAGCCGACTGAGCGCTCGCACGCTAGTTTCGTGGGTTGACTTAGGCACACGGAGTTCATTCCCAGTCTAAGATCGGACCGGACCGAGGGTTGCGGTAGCATATGCCGGGGCACCGTCGTTGGAGCATCACCGGAGAACCTGACCGACGGCGTTGGGGTTTCGACGATCGGGGGGCCGGGGGGTGTGTGCACATGATGTGCGATGGGTGCTGGTACTTGGCCCCTATATTGGCCCCCTATCCCTCATCAAACCTCGAGAACTCACACCCCTTAAAGAGCATTTGAGATTTTACAGGTTTGCTGCCAGTAGCCATTAAAGTGTCTAAAATGGGGACACTTTTTTCAAATGGTCACAAAATCTTGTACACTTCGAGTTTTTAGCTAAATTCTTTTGTGCATGCCAAAAAAAATACAAGGATCATGTCTACCAAGTTTGGGGCTAAAACTCCTTCCAAAAAAATTTTAAAAAATCCCAAACTGTAAAAAGTTTCAAAAATTGTGAAAAATAGAAAACGAGTCATCTTGCCATGAAACTTCACGTGAAAGCTTAAGGGACCATTGTATGAATTTACAAGCCATAAAAATGGCATTGGCACGTAGAAATATGAAGATGTGCCTAAACCCACCTACCACCTTATTGATCTATGGCTTGCGCATCCCGTCTCTCTGGCCGCAGTAGTGCCCGCCCGTCCGCCCTCCCGCTCGTTTCGTCAATTAGCTTAGGCATACGAAGTTCAATCCAGTGTAAGATCAGATCGGACTGAGGGTTGCGGCAGCAGGATCGGCAGCACGCAGTGGGGGACCCGGTCGATCTCTGGCTTGTGCATCCCACCCCTCCAACTGGCTGAGCGCTCGCACGCTTGTTTGGTGGGTTGACTTAGGAATACGGAGTTCATTCCCAGTCTAAGCTTAAGGAGTTCATTCCCAGTCTAAGATCGGACCGGACCGAGGGTTGCGGCCGCACATGTTGGGCTCGGCCATGTGCTGGTGCCACATTTTTCTTCACTGGGGCAACATCGCAAGAGAACCTGACCGACGGCATTGGGGTTTCGACGATCGGGGGGGCCGGGGGGTGTGTGCACATGATGCGCAATGGGTGCTGGTACTTGGCCATTATATTATCCCCCTATCCCTCGTCAAACCTCAAGAACTCACACCCCCTTAAAGAGCATTTCGGATTTTACAGGTTTGCTGCCAGTAGCTATTAAAGTGTCTGAAATGGGGACATTTTTTTCAAATGGTCACAAAAACTTGTAAACTGAGTTTTTAGCTGAATTTTTTTGTGCACGCCAACAAAAATACAAGGATCACGTCTACCAAGTTTGGGGCCAAAACTCCTTTCGAAAAAATTTAAAAAATCTCAAACCGTAAAAAGTTTTGAAAATCGTAAAAAATAGAAAACGAGTCGTCTTCCCATGAAACTTCACGTGAGGTCTTAAGGGACCATTGTATGAATTTACAAGCCATGAAAATGGCATTGGCACATAGGAATATGAAGATGTGCCTAAACCCACCTACCACCCTATCGATCCACGGCTTGCGTATCCCGTCTCTCTGGCTGGCGTAGTGCCTGCCCGCTCGTTTCGTCTGTTCGCTCAGGCATACGGAGTTCATTCCTCGTCTAAGAAAGGACCAAACCAAGTGTTGTGGTAGTAGGATCGGCAGCACGTAGAGGGGGCCCAACCGATCGGCAGCTTGCGCATCCCAGCCCTCTGGCTGGCTGAGCGCCCGCACGCTCATTTCGTGGGTTGACTTAGGCATATGGAGTTCATTCCCAGTCTAAGCATACGGAGTTCATTCCCAGTCTAAGATCGGACCGGATCGGGGGTTGCGGCAGCACATGCCGGGCTTGGGAATGTGCTGGTGTACCGTTTTTCTTCACCGGGGCACCATAGTCGGAGCATCACCGGAGAACCTGACCAGCGACATTGGGGTTCTAGCGATCGAGGGGGTCGGGGGGCGTGCGCACATGATGTGCGATGGGTGCTGGTACTTGGCCCTTACATTCACCCTTATCCCTCATCAAACCTCGAGAACCCACAACCCCTTAAAGAGCATTTGAGATTTTACAGGTTTGCTGCCAGTAGCCATTAAAGTGTCTGAAATGGGGACATTTTTTTCAAATGGTCACAAAAACTTGTACACTTCGAGTTTTTAGCTGAATTTTTTTGTGCACGCCAACAAAAATACAAGGATCACGCCTACCAAGTTTGGGGCCAAAACTCCTTTTGAAAAAATTTAAAAAATCTTGAACCATAAAAAGTTTCAAAAATCATGAAAAATAGAAAATGAGTCGCCTTCCCATGAAACTTCATGTGAGGTCATAAGGGACCATTGTATGAATTTACAAGCCATAAAAATGGCATTGGCATACGGAAATATGAAGATGTGCCTAAACCCACCTACCACCCTATCGATTCACGACTTGTGCATCCCGTCTCTCTGGCCGGCGTAGTGCCTGCCCGCCCGCTCGTTTCGTCGGTTGGCTTAGGCATATAGAGTTCATTCCCAGTCTAAGATCAGACCGGACCGAGGGTTGTGGCAACAGGATTGACAACACGCAGAGGGGGACTCGACCGATTCCCGAGTTACGTATCCCGCCCCTCTGGCCGGCTGAGTGCCCGCAAACTCGTTTTGTGGGTTGACTTAGGCATACGTAGTTCATTCGCAGTCTAAGATCAGATCGGACCGAGGGTTGCCGCAGCACATGCTGGGCTCGGGCATGTGCTGGTAATGCATTTTTCTTCACCGGGCCACCATCACTGGATCATCGTCGGAGAACCTGACCGACGACATTGAGGTTCACGTCTAGCAAATGGTCACAAAATCTTGTACATTTCGAGTTTTTAGCCGACAAAAATACAAGGATCACGTCTAGCAAGTTTTGGAACAAAATCCCTTCCGAAAAAATTTTAAGAAATCCCGAACCGTAAAAATTTTGAAATACGTGAAAAATAGAAAACGAGTCGACTTGGCATGAAACTTCACGTGAAGGCTTAAGGGACCATTGTATGAATTTGCAAGCCATAAAAATGGCATTGGCACACAGAAATATGAAGATGTGCCTAAACCCACCTACCACCCTATCGATCCACGGCTTGCACATCCCGTCTCTCTGGCCGACGTAGTGCCCGTCCGCGTGCCCGCCCACTCATTTCGTCAGTTGGCTTAGGCATACGGAGTTCATTCCCAGTCTAAGATCAGACCAGACTGAGGGTTGTGAAAGTAGGATCAGCAGCATGCAGAGGTGGACCCAGTCGATCCCCGGCTTGCGCATCCCGCCCCTTGGGCCGTCTGAGCGCCCGCACGCTCGTTTCGTGGGTTGACTTAGGCATACGGAGTTCATTCCCAGTCTAAGCATACGGAGTTCCTTCCCAGTCTAAGATTGGATTAGACCGAGGGTTGCGCCAGCACATGCTAGGCTCGGACATGTGCTGGGGCCGCATTTTTCTTTGCCGAGGTGCCATCGTCGGAGCATCGCCGGAGAACCTGACCAGCGACATTGGGGTTCCAGTGATCTGGGGGGTCAGGACGGGTGTGCGCACTTGATGTGCGATGGGTGCTGGTACTTAGCCCTTATATTGGCCCCCTATCCCTCATCAAAACTCGAGAACTCACACCCCTTTAAAGAGCATTTGAGATTTTACAGGTTTGCTGCCAGTAGCCATTAAAGTGTCTGAAATGGGGACACTTTTTTCCAATGGTCACAAAATCTTGTACACTTGGAGTTTTTTGCTGAATTTTTTTGTGCATGCCAACAAAAATACAAAGGATCACGTCTGTGAAGTTTGGGGCCAAAACTCCTTTCGAAAAAATTTTAAAAAATCCCGAATCGACAAAAGTTTCAAAAATCGTGAAAAATAAAAAACGAGTCGTCTTGCCATGAAACTTCACGTGAAGGCTTAAGGGACCATTGTACGAATTTACAAGCCATAAAAATGGCATTGGCAGGTAAAAATATGAAGATGTGCCTAAACCCACCTACCACCCTATCGATCCACGGCTTGCGCATCCCGTCTCTCTGGCCGGCGTAGCGCCCATCCGCCCGCCCGCCCGTTCATTTCGTCGGTTGGCTTAGGCATACGGAGTTCATTCCCAATCTAAGATCAGACCAGATTGAGGGTTACGGCAGCAGGATCGGTAGCACGTAGAGGGGGACCCAACCGATCCCCGGCTTGCGCATCCCACCCCTCTGGCCGACTGAGCGCCCACACGCTCGTTTCGTGGGTTGACTTAGGCATACGGAGTTCATTCCCAGTCTAAGATCGGACCGCACCGAGGGTTGCGGCAGCACATGCTGGGCTCGGGCATGTGCTGGTGTCGCATTTTTCTTCGTCGGGGCACCATCACCGGAGCATCGTCAGAGAACCTGTCTGGCGGCATTGGGGTTCCGGCGATCGGGGGGGCTGGGGGGGTGTGCTCACATGATGTGCGATGGGTGCTATTACTTGGGCCTTATATTGGCCCCCTATCCCTCATCTAACCTCGAGAACTCACACCCCCTTAAAGAGCATTTGAGATTTTACAGGTTTGCTGCCCGTAGCCATTAAAATGTCTAAAATGAGGACACTTTTTCCAAATGGTCACAAAATCTTGTACACTTCGAGTTTTTATCTGAATTGGTTTGTGCACGCCAACAAAAATACATGGATCACGTGTTCCAAGTTTGGGGCCAAAACTCCTTCCGAAAAAATTTTAAAAAATCTTGAACCGTAAAAAGTTTTGAAAATCGTGAAAAATATAAAACGAGTCGTCTTGCCATGAAACTGCACGTGAAAGCTTAAGGGACCACTGTATGAATTTACAAGCCATAAAAATGGCATTGGCACATAGAAATACGAAGACGTGCCTCAACCCACCTACCACCCTATCGATCCACGGCTTGCGCATCCCGTCTGTCTGGCCGGCGTAGTGCCCGCCCGCCTACCCACTCGCTCGTTTCATCGGTCGGCTTAGGCATACGGTGTTCATTCCCAGTCTAAGATCAGATCGGATCAAGGGTTGCAGTAGCAGGATTGGCAGCACGTAGAGGGGGACCCAGCCGATCCCCGGCTCGTGCATCCCGCCCCTCTGGTCGGCTGAGCCCCCCGCGCGCCCGTTTCGTGGGTTGACTTAGGCATACAGAGTTCATTCCCAGTCTAAGCATATGGAGTTCATTCCCAGTCTAAGATTGGACCAGACTGAGGGTTGCAGCAACACATGCTGGGCTCGGGCATGTGCTAGTGCCGCATTTTTCTTCTTCGAGGCACCATCGCCGGAGAACCTGATCGACGACATTGAGGCCCCGGTGATCGAGCGGGCTTGAAGGGTGTGTGCGCACATGAGGTGCGATGGATGCTGGTACTTGGCCCTTATATTGGCCCCCTATCCCTCATCAAACTTCGAGAACTCACACTCCCTTAAAGAGCATTTGAGATTTTACAGGTTTGTTGCCAGTAGCCATTAAAGTGTCTGAAATGGGGACACTTTTTTCAAATGGTCACAGAATCCTGTACAGTTCGAGTTTTTAGCTGAATTTTTTTATGCACAGCAACCAAAATATGAGGATCATGTCTACCAAGTTTGGGGCCAAAACTTCTTCCAAAAAAATTTTCAAAAATCCCGAACCGCAAAAAGTTTCAAAAAACATGAAAAATAGAAAAATGAGTTGTCTTGCCCTGAAACGTCATGTAAAGGCTTAAGGGACCATTGTATGAGTTTACAAGCCATAAAAATGGCATTTGCATGCAAAAATATGAAGATGTGCCTAATCCCACCTACCACCCTATCGATCCACGGCTTGCGCATCCCGTCTCTCTAGCCGGCGTAGTGCCCGCCCGCCCGCCCGCTAGCTCATTTTGTCGGTTGGCTTAGGCAAACGGAGTTGACTCCCAGTCTAAGATCGGACCGGACCGAGGGTTGTGGCAGCACGCAGAGGGGGACCCAACCGATCCTCGGCTTGTGCATCCTGCCCCTCTGGCCGGTTGAGCGCCCGCATGCTCATTTCGTGGGTTAACTTAGGCATACAGAGTTCATTCCCAGTCTAAGCATACGGAGTTCATTCCCAGTCTAAGATCAGACCAAACTGAGGGTTGCGGCAGCACATGCTTGTCTCGGGCATGTGCTGGTGCCGCATTTTTCTTCGTCGAGGCACCATTGTCGGAGCATCACTGGAGAACCTGACCAATGGCATTGGGGTTCCGGCGATCGGGGGGGCCGGGGGTGTGTGCGCACATGATGTGCGATGGGTGCTGGTACTTGGGCCTTATACTGGCCCCCTATCCCTCATCAAACCTTGAGAACTCACACCCTTTAAAGAGCATTTGAGATTTTACAGGTTTGCTGCCAGTAGCCATTAAAGTGTCTGAAATGGGGACACTTTTTGCAAATGGTCACAAAATCTTGTACACTTCGAGTTTTTAGCTGAATTTTTTTGTTCATGCCAACAAATATACAAGGATCGCGTCTACCAAGTTTGGGGCCAAAAATCGTTCAAAAATAATTTTAAAAATTCCCAAACCGCAAAAAGTTTTGAAAATCGTGAAAAATAGAAAACGAGTCGTTTGCCCATGAAACTTCACGTGAAGGCTTAAGGGACAAATGTATGAATTTACAAGCCATAAAAATGGCATTGGCATGCGGAAATATGAAGATTTGCCTAAACCCACCTACCACCCTATCGATCCACGGCTTGCGCATCCCGTCTCTCTGGCCGGCGTAGTGCCCGCCCGCTCGTTTGGTCGGTTGGCTTAGGCATACGAAATTCATTCCCAGTCTAAGATCAGACCAGACCGAGGGTTGTGGCAACAGGATCGGCAGCACGTAGAGGAGGACCTGTCTGATCCCCGACTTGCGTATCCCGCCCCTCTGGCCTGCTGAGCTCCCGCACACTCGTTTCATGGGTTGACTTAGGCATACGGAGTTCATTCCTAGTCTAAGCATAAGGAGTTCATTCCCTGTCTAAGATCGGACCGGACCGAGGGTAGCGGCAGCACATGCTGGGCTCGGGCATGTGCTGGTGCCACATTTTTCTTCGTCGGGGTACCATCACCGAATCATCGTCGGAGAACCTGACCGAAGGCATTGGGGTTCCGACGATCGGGAGGCCGGGGGGTGTGCGCACATGATGTGCGACGGGTGCTGGTATTTGGCCCTTATATTGGCCACTTATCTCTCATCAAACCTCGAGAACTCACACCCCCTTAAAGAGCATTTGAGATTTTACAAGTTTGCTACCAGGAGCCATTAAAGTGTCTGAAATGGGGACACATTTTTCAAATGGTCACAAAATATTGTACACTTCAAGTTTTTAGCAGAATTTTTTTTTGCATGCCAAAAAAAATACAAGGATCACGTGTACCGAGTTTGGGGCCAAAATTCCTTTCGAAAAAATTTTAAAAAATCCGAAACTGCAAAAAGTTTCAAAAATCCTGAAAAATAGAAAACGGGTCGTCTTGCCATGAAACTTCACGTGAAGGCTTAAGAGACCATTGTATGAATTTACAAGCCATAAAAATGGCATTGGCATGTAGAAATATGAAGATGTGCCTAAACCCACCTACCACCCTATCGATCCACGGCTTGCGCATCCTGTCTCTTTGGCCGGCGTAGTGCCCACCCGCCCGCTCGTTTGGTCAGTTGGCTTAGGCATATGGAATTCATTCCCAGTCTAAAATCAGACCAGACCGAGGGTTACAGCAACAGGATCGACAGCACGCAAAGGGGGACCCGATCGATCCCCTGCTTGTGCATCCCGCCCCTCTGGCCCACTGAGCGCCCACACGTTCGTTTTGCGGGTTGACTTAGGCATACGGAGTTCATTTGCAGTCCAAGCATACGGAGTTCATTATGAGTCTAAGATCAGACCGGACCGAGGGTTGCGGTAGCACATGCTGAGCTCGGGCATGTGCTGGTGCTGCATTTTTCTTCATCGGGGCACTATCGTCGGAGCATCACCGGAGAACCTAACCGGCGGCATTGGGGTTTCGACGATCGGGGGGGCCAGAGGGGTGTGCGCACATGATGTGCGATTGGTGCTGGTACTTGGCTCTTATATTGGCCCCCTATCTCTCATCAAACCTTGAGAACTCACACCCCTTAAAAAGCATTTTGGGATTTTACAGGTTTGCTGCCAGTAGCCATTAAAGTGTCTGAAATGGGGACACTTTTTTCAAATGGTCACAAAATCTTGTACACTTCGAGTTTTTAGCTGAACTTTTTTGTGCACGCCAACAAAAATACAAGGATCACGTCTACCAAGTTTGGGGCCAAAACTCCTTTCGAAAAAATTTAAAAAATCTCAAACTGTAAAAAGTTTTGAAAATCGTGAAAAATAGAAAACGAGTCATCTTCCCATGAAACTTCACGTGAGGTCTTAAGGGACCATTGTATGAATTTACAAGCCATAAAAATGGCATTGGCATACAGGAATATGAAGATGTGCCTAAACCCACCTACCACCCTAAGATCGGACCAAACCAAGTGTTGCGGTAGTAGGATCGGCAGCACGCAGAGGGGGACCAAACCGATCGTTGGCTTGCGCATCCCAGCCCTCTGGCTGGCTGAGCGCCCGCACGCTCGTTTCGTGGGTTGACTTAGGCATATGGAGTTCATTCCCAGTCTAAGCATACGGAGTTCATTCCGAGTCTAAGATCGGATCGGATCGAGGGTTGCGGCAGCACATTCTGGGTTTGGGAATGTGCTGGTGTACCATTTTTCTTCACCGGGGCACCATCGTCGGAGCATCACCGGAGAACCTGACCGGCGACATTGGGGTTCTAGCGATCGGGGCGGTCGGGGGGCGTGCGCACATGATGTGTGATGGGTGCTGGTACTTGGCCCTTATATTCACCCTTATCCCTCATCAAACCTCGAGAACTCACAACCCCTTAAAGAGCATTTGAGATTTTACAGGTTTGCTGCCAGTAGCCATTAAAGTGTCTGAAATGGGGACATTTTTTTCAAATGGTCACAAAAACTTGTACACTTCGAGTTTGTAGCTGAATTTTTTTGTGCACGCCAACAAAAATACAAGGATCACGCCTACCAAGTTTGGGGCCAAAACTCCTTTTGAAAAAATTAAAAAAATCTTGAACCGTAAAAAGTTTCAAAAATCATGAAAAATAGAAAACGAGTCGCCTTCCCATGAAACTTCATGTGAGGTCATAAGGGACCATTGTATGAATTTACAAGCCATAAAAATGGCATTGGCATGCGAAAATATGAAGATGTGCCTAAACCCACCTACCACCCTATCGATTCACGACTTGTGAATCCCGTCTCTCTGGCCGGCGTAGTGCCCGCCCGCCCGCTCGTTTCGTCGGTTGGCTTAGGCATATAGAGTTCATTCCCTGTCTAAGATCAGACCGGACCGAGGGTTGCGGCAACAGGATTGACAACATGCAGAGGGGGACTCAACCAATTCTCGGGTTGCGTATCCCGCCCCTCTGGCCGGCTGAGTGCCCGCAAACTCGTTTTGTGGGTTGACTTAGGCATACGTAGTTCATTCCCAGTCTAAGATTGGATCAGATCGAGGGTTGGCGCAGCACATACTGGGCTCGGGAATGTGCTGGTAACGTATTTTTCTTCACTGGGCCACCATCACTGGATCATCATCGGAGAACCTGCCGACGACATTGAGGTTCCGGTGATCGGGGGGGCTAGGGGGTGTGCGCACAAGATGTCCGATGGGTGCTGTTACTTGGCCCTTATATTTACCGCCTATCCCTCATCAAACCTGGAGAACCCACACCCCCTTAAAGAGCATTTGAGATTTTACAGGTTTGCTGCCAGTAGCCATTAAAGTGTTTGAAATGGGAACACTTTTTTCAAATGTCACAAAATCTTGTACATTTTGAGTTTTTAGCTAAATTGTGTTTGTGCATGCCAATAAAAATACAAGGATCACGTCTACCAAGTTTGGGGCCAAAACTCTTTCCAAAAAAATTTTAAAAAATCCCGAAGCACAAAAAGTTTCAAAAATCTTGAAAAATAGAAAATGAGTCGCCTTCCCATGAAACTTCACGTGAAGGCTTAAGGGACCATTGTATGAATTTACAAGCCATAAAAATGGCATTGGCATGCAGAAATATGAAGATGCGCCTAAACCCACCTACCACCCTATCAATCCTTGGCTTGCGTATCCCGTCTCTCTGGCCAGCGTAGTGCCCGCTAGCCCGCCCGCCCGCTCGTTTCGTCAGTTGGCTTAGGCATACAGAGTTCATTCCCAGTCTAAGATTAGACTGGACCGAGGGTTGTGGCGGCAGGATCGGTAGCACGCAAAGGGGGACCCGGCTGATCCCCGGCTTTGCATCCCACCCTTCTGGCCGGCTGAGCGGCCGCACGCTCGTTTCGTGGGTTGACTTAGGCATACGGAGTTCATTCACAGTCTAACCATACAACGTTCATTCTTAGTTTAAGGTCAGATCGGACCGAGGGTTGCGATAGCAAATGCTGCCGCATTTTTCTTCACCGGGGCACGATCGCCGGAGAACCTGACCGATAGTATTGGGGTTCCAGAGATCGGGGGGGCAGGGGGGTGTGCGCACATGATGTGCCGTGGGTGCTGGTACTTGGCCCTTATATTGGCCCCCTATCCCTCATCAAACCTTGAGAACTCACACCCCCTTAAAGAGCATTTGAGATTTTACAAGTTTGCTACCAGTACCATTAAAGTGTCTGAAATGGGGACACTTTTTTCAAATGGTCACAAAATCTTGTACACTTTGTGTTTTTAGCTGAATTTTTTTGTGCATGCCAAAAAAAATACAAGGATCACGTCTACTAAGTTTGGGGCAAAAAATCCTTCCAAAAAAATTTTAAAAAATCCCGAACCGTAAAAAGTTTCAAAAATCACAAAAAATAGAAAACGAGTCGTCTTGCCATGAAACATCACGTGAAGGCTTAAGGGACCATTGTATGAATTTACAAGCCAAAAAATTGGCATTGGCATGCAGAAATATGATGATGTGCCTAAACCCACCTACCATCCTATCGATCCATGACTTGCGCATCCTGTTTCTCTGGCCGACGTAGTGCCCACCCGCCCGCCCGCTCGTTTCGTCGGTTGGCTTAGGGATACAGAGTTCATTCCCAGTCTAAGATTGGACCAGACCGAGGGTTGCAGTAGCAGGATTGACAGCACGCAGAGGGGACCCGACCGATCCCTAGCTTGCGCATCCAGCCCCTCTAGCCGGTTGAGTGCCCACACGCTCGTTTTGTGGGTTGACTTAGGCATACGGAGTTCATTCCCAGTCTGAGCGGAGTTCATTCCTAGTCTAAGATCGGATCATACCGAGGGTTGCGGTAGCACATGCTGGGCTCAGGCATGTGTTGGTGTCGTATTTTTCTTCGTCGGGGCATCATCGCCGAAGAACCTGACCGGCGACATTGAGGTTCCGACGATCGGGGGGGCTGGGGGGTGTGTGCACAGGATGTGCGATGGGTGCTGGTACTTAGCCCTTATATTGGCCCCCTATCCCTCATCAAACCTGTAAAACTCACACCCCCTTAAAGAGCATTTGAGATTTTACAGGTTTGCTGCCAGTAGCCATTAAAGTGTCTAAAATGGGGACACTTTTTTCAAATGGTCACAAAATCTTGTACACTTCGTGTTTTTAGCTAAATTTTTTTGCGCATGCCAAAAAAAATATAAGGATCACGTCTACCAAGTTTGGGGACAAAACATTTTTCAAAAAAAATTTAAAAAATCCCGAACCGTAAAAAGTTTTAAAAATCGTGAAAGATAGAAAACGAGTCGTCTTGACATGAAACTTCACGTGAAGGCTTAAGGGACCATTGTATGAATTTACAAGCCATAAAAATGGCATTGGCATGCAGAAATATGAAGATGTGCCTAAACCCACCTACCACCTTATCGATCGACGGCATGCGCATCCCGTCTCTCTAGCCGGCGTAGTGCTCACCCGCGTGCTCCTTTCGTCGGTTGGCTTAGGCATACGGAGTTCATTCCCAGTCTAAGATCAGACGGGACTGAGGGTTGAGGTAGTAGGATCGACAGCACACAGAAGGGGACCCGATCGATCCTCGGCTTGCGCATCCTGCCCCTCAGGCCTACTGAGCGCCCGCACGCTCATTTCGTGGGTTGACTTAGGCTTACGGAGTACATTCCTAGTCTAAGTATATGGAGTTTATTCCCAGTCTAAGATCGGACCGGACCGAGAGTTGCAGCAGCACATGCTGGGCTTGAGCATGTGCTGGTGTCGCATTTTTCTTCACCGAGGCACCATCGTCGGAGCATCACTGGAGAACCTAACCGACGGCATTGGGGTTCCGGCGATCGGGGGGCCCGGGGGGTGTGCGCACATGATGTGCCGTGGGTGCTGGTACTTGGCCCTTATATTGGCCCCCTAACCCTCATCAATCCTCGACAACTCACACCCCCTGAAAGAGCATTTGAGATTTTACAAGTTTGCTGCCAGTAGCCATTAAAGTATCTGAAATGGAGACACATTTTTCGAATGGTCACAAAATCTTGTACATTTCGAGTTTTTAGCCAACAAAAATACAAGGATCATGTCTAGCAAGTTTTGGAACAAAACCCCTTTCGAAAAAATTTTAAGAAATCCCGAACCGTAAAAATTTTGAAAGACGTGAAAAATAGAAAACAAGTCGACTTGGCATGAAACTTCACGTGAAGGCTTAAGGGACCATTGTATGAATTTACAAGCCATAAAAATGGCATTGGCACACAGAAATATGAAGATGTGCCTAAACCCACCTACCACCCTATCGATCCACGGCTTGCGCATCCCGTCTCTCTGGCCGGCGTAGTGCCCGTCCACCTGCCCGCCCACTCGTTTCGTCAGTTGGCTTAGGCATACGGAGTTCATTCCCAGTCTAAGATCAGACCAGACTGAGGGTTGCGAAAGTAGGATCGGCAGCATGCAGAGGTGGACCCAGTCGATCCCCGGGTTGCGCATCCCGCCCCTCTGGCCGTCTGAACGCCCGCACGCTCATTTCGTGGGTTGACTTAGGCATACGGAGTTCATTCCCAGTCTAAGCATACGGAGTTCATTCCCAGTCTAAGATTGGATTGGACCGAGGGTTGCGCCAGCACATGCTGGGCTCGGACATGTGCTGGGGCCGCATTTTTCTTTGTCGAGGTGCCATCGTCGGAGCATCGCCAGAGAACCTGACCAGCGGCATTGGGGTTCCGGTGATCTGGGGGGTCAGGGCGGGTGTGCGCACTTGATGTGTGATGGGTGCTGGTACTTGGCCCTTATATTGGCCCCCTATCCCTCATCAAAACTCGAGAACTCACACCCCTTTAAAGAGCATTTGAGATTTTACAGGTTTGCTGCCAGTAGCCATTAAAGTGTCTGAAATGGGGACACTTTTTTCCAATGGTCACAAAATCTTGTACACTTCGAGTTTTTTGCTGAATTTTTTTGTGCATGCCAAAAAAAATACAAAGGATCACGTCTGTGAAGTTTGAGGCCAAAACTCCTTTCGAAAAAATTTTAAAAAATCCCGAACCGTAAAAAGTTTTGAAAATAATGAAAAATAAAAAACGAGTCGTCTTGCCATGAAACTTAACGTGAAGGCTTAAGGGACCATTGTACGAATTTACAAGCCATAAAAATGGCATTGGCAGGTAAAAATATGAAGATGTGCCTAAACCCACCTACCACCCTATCGATCCACGACTTGCGCATCCCGTCTCTCTGGCCGACGTAGCGCCCATCCGCCCGCCCGCCCGCTCATTTCGTCGGTTGGCTTAGGCATACGGAGTTCATTACCAATCTAAGGTCAGACAAGATTGAGGGTTACAATAGATCGAGGGTTACGGTAGCAGGATCGGCAGCACGTAGAGGGGGACCCAACCGATCCCCGGCTTGCGCATCCCACCCCTCTGGCCGACTGAGCGCCCACACGCTCATTTCGTGGGTTGACTTAGGCATACGAAGTTCATTCCCAGTCTAAGATCGGACCGCACCGAGGGTTGCGGCAGCACATGCTGGGCTCGGGCATATGCTGGTGCCGTATTTTTCTTCGTCGGGGCACCATCACCAGAGCATCGTCAGAGAACCTGTCTGGCGGCATTGGGGTTCCGGCGATCGGGGGGGCCGGGGGGGTGTGGTCACATGATGTACGATGGGTGCTGTTACTTGGCCCTTATATTGGCCCCCTATCCCTCATCTAACCTCGAGAACTCACACCCCCTTAAAGAGCATTTGAGATTTTACAGGTTTGCTGCCCGTAGCCATTAAAGTGTCTAAAATGAGGACACTTTTTCCAAATGGTCACAAAATCTTGTACACTTCGAGTTTTTATCTGAATTTTTTTGTGCACACCAGCAAAAATACAAGGATCACGTCCTCCAAGTTTGGGGCCAAAACTCCTTTCGAAAAAATTTTAAAAAATCTTGAACCGCAAAAAGTTTTGAAAATCGTGAAAAATATAAAACGAGTCGTCTTGCCATGAAACTGCACGTGAAAGCTTAAGGGACCATTGTATGAATTTACAAGCCATAAAAATGGCATTGGCACATAGAAATACAAAGACGTGCCTCAACCCACCTACCACCCTATCGATCCACGGCTTGCGCATCCCGTCTCTCTGGCCGACGTAGTGCCCGCTCGCCCACCCGCTCGCTCGTTTCATCGGTCGGCTTAGGCATACAGTGTTCATTCCCAGTCTAAGAAGGGATCAGACCAAGGGTTACAGTAGCAGGATTGGCAGCACGTAGAGGGGGACCCAGTCGATCCCCGACTCGTGCATCCCGCCTCTCTGGTCGGTTGAGCCCCCCGCGCGCCCGTTTCGTGGGTTGACTTAGGCATACAGAGTTCATTCCCAGTCTAAGCATATGGAGTTCATTCCCAGTCTAAGATTGGACCAGACCGAGGGTTGCAGCAACACATGCTGGGCTCGGGCATGTGCTGGTGCCGCATTTTTCTTCTTCGAGGCACCATCACCGGAGAACCTGATCGACGGCATTGAGGCCCCGGTGATCGAGCGGGCCGGAAGGGTGTGTGCCCACATGAGGTGCGATGGATGCTGGTACTTGGCCCTTATATTGGCCCCCTATCCCTCATCAAACCTTGAGAACTCACACTCCCTTAAAGAGCATTTGAGATTTTACAGGTTTGCTGCCAGTAGCCATTAAAGTGTCTGAAATGGGGACACTTTTTTCAAATGGTCACAGAATCCTGTACAGTTCGAGTTTTTAGCTGAATTTTTTTATGCACAGCAATCAAAATACAAGGATCAATTCTACCAAGTTTGGGACCAAAACTCCTTCCAAAAAAATTTTCAAAAATCCCGAACCGTAAAAAGTTTCAAAAAACATGAAAAATAGAAAAACGAGTCGTCTTGCCCTGAAACGTCATGTAAAGGCTTAAGGGACCATTGTATGAGTTTACAAGCCATAAAAATGGCATTTGCATGCAAAAATATGAAGATGTGCCTAAACCCACCTACCACCCTATTGATCCACGGCTTGCGCATCCCGTCTCGGTAGCCGGCGTAGTGCTCGCCCGCTAGCTCATTTCGTCGATTGGCTTAGGCAAACGAAGTTGACTCCCAGTCTAAGATCGGACTGGACCGAGGGTTTTGGCAGCATGCAGAGGGGGACCCGACCGATCCTCGGCTTGTGCATCCTGCCCCTCTGGCCGGCTGAGCGCCCGCATGCTCATTTCGTGCGTTGACTTAGGCATACAGAGTTTATTCCCAGTCTAAGCATACGGAGTTCATTCCCAGTCTAAGATCGGACCAGACTGAGGGTTGCGGCAGCACATGCTGGGCTCGGGCATGTGCTGGTGCCACATTTTTCTTCGTCGAGGCACCATTGTCGGAGCATCACTGGAGAACCTGACCAATGGCATTGGGGTTCCGGCGATCGGAAGGGCCGGGGGTGTGTGCGCACATGATGTGCGATGGGTGCTGGTACTTGGGCCTCATACTGGCCCCCTATCCCTCATCAAACCTTGAGAACTCACACCCCTTAAAGAGCATTTGAGATTTTACAGGTTTGCTGCCAGTAGCCATTAAAGTGTCTGAAATGGGGACACTTTTTGCAAATGGTCACAAAATCTTGTACACATCGAGTTTTTAGCTGAACTTTTTTGTGCATGCCAACAAATAGACAAGGATCACGTCTACCAAGTTTGGGGCGAAAAATCCTTCAAAAATAATTTTAAAAATTCCCAAACCGCAAAAAGTTTTGAAAATCGTGAAAAATAAAAAACGAGTCGTTTGGCCATGAAACTTCACGTGAAGGCTTAAGGGACAAATGTATGAATTTACAAGCCATAAAAATGGCATTGGCATATGGAAATATGAAGATTTACCTAAACCCACCTACCACCCTATCGATCCACGGCTTGCGCATCCCATCTCTCTGGCTGGCGCAGTGCCCGCCCGTCCGCTCTTTTGGCCGGTTGGCTTAGGCATACGGAATTCATTCCCAGTCTAAGATCAGACCAGACTGAGGGTTGCGGCAATAGGATCGGCAGCACGTAGAGGAGGACCCGTCTGATCCCCGGCTTGCGCATCCCGCCCCTCTGGCCGGCTGAGCTCCTGCACGTTCATTTCGTGGGTTGACTTAGGCATACGGAGTTCATTCCTAGTCTAAGCATACGGAGTTCATTCCCTGTCTAAGATCGGACCAGACCGAGGGTAGCGGCAGCACATGCTGGGCTCGGGCATGTGCTGGTGCCACATTTTTCTTCGTCGAGGCGACATCACTGGAGCATCGTCGGAGAACCTGACCGAAGGCATTGGGGTTCCGACGATCGGGAGGCCGGGGGGTGTGCGCACATGATGTGCGACGGGTGCTGGTACTTGGCCCTTATATTGGCCCCTTATCTCTCATCAAACCTTGAGAACTCACACCCCCTTAAAGAGCATTTGAGATTTTACAGGTTTGCTGTCAGGAGCCATTAAAGTGTCTGAAATGGGGACACTTTTTTCAAATGGTCACAAAATATTGTACACTCGAAGTTTTTAGCTGAATTTTTTTTTGCATGCCAAAAAAAATACAAGGATCATGTCTACCGAGTTTGGAGCCAAAATTCCTTTCCAAAAAATTTTAAAAAATCCAAAACTGCAAAAAGTTTCAAAAATCGTGAAAAATAGAAAACGGGTCGTCTTGCCATGAAACTTCATGTGAAGGCTTAAGGGACCATTGTATGAATTTACAAGCCATAAAAATGGCATTGGCATGTAGACATATGAAGATGTGCCTAAACCCACCTACCACCCTATCGATCCACGGCTTGCGCATCCTGTCTCTCTGGCCGGCGTAGTGCCCGCCCGCCGGCTCGTTTGGTCGGTTGGCTTAGGCATATAGAATTCATTCCCAGTCTAAGATCAGACCAGACCGAGGGTTACAGCAACAGGATCGACAACACGCAGATGGGGACCCGACCGATCCCCTGCTTGTGCATCTCGCCCCTCTGGCCGGCTGAGCGCCCACACGTTCGTTTCACGGGTTGACTTAGGCATACGGAGTTCATTTGCAGTCCAAGCATACGGAGTTCATTCCGAGTCTAAGATCAGACCGGACCGAGGGTTGCGGTAGCACATGCTGGGCTCGGGCATGTGCTGGTGCTGCATTTTTCTTCATCGGGGCACTATCGCCGGAGCATCGCCGGAGAACCTAACCGACGGCATTGGGGTTTCGACGATCGGGGGGGCCGGAGGGGTGTGTGCACATGATGTGCGATTGGTGCTGGTACTTGGCCCTTATATTGGCCCCCTATCTCTCATCAAGCCTTGAGAACTCACACCCCTTTAAAAAGCATTTTGGGATTTTACAGGTTTGCTGCCAGTAGCCATTAAAGTGTCTGAAATGGGGACGCTTTTTTCAAATGGTCACAAAATCTTGTACACTTCGAGTTTTTAGCTGAATTTTTTTGTGCACGCCAACAAAAATTCAAGGATCACATCTACCATGTTTGGGGCTAAAACTCCTTCCTAAAAAATTTTAAAAAATCTCAAACCGTAAAAAGTTTGGAAAATCGTGAAAAATCGAAAATGAGTCGTCTTGCCATGAAACTTCACGTGAAGGCTTAAGGGACCATTGTATGAATTTACAAGCCATAAAAATTGCATTGGCATGAAGAAATATGAAGATGTGCCTAAACCCACCTACCATCCTATCGATCCACGGCTTGCGCATCCCGTCTCCCTAGCCGGCGTAGTGCCCGCCATCCCGCCCTCACGCTCGTTTCGTGGGTTGACTTAGGCATACGGAGTTCATTCCCAGTCTAATCATACAGAGTTCATTCCCAGTCTCAGATCAGACCAGACTGAAGTTTGCGGTAGCACATGCTGGGCTCGAGCATGTGCTGGTGCTGCATTTTTCTTCGTCGGGGCACCATCGCCGGAGCATTGCCGGAGAACCTGATCGACGACATTAGGGTTCCGGTGATCGGGGGACCGGTGGGGTGTGCGCACATGATGTGCGATGGGTGCTGGTACTTGGCCCATATATTGGCCCCCTATCCCTCATCAAAACTCGAGAACTCACACCCCCTTAAAGAGCATTTGAGATTTTACAGGTTTGCTGCCAGTAGCCATTAAAGTGTTTGAAATGGGGACACTTTTTGCAAATGGACACAAAATCTTGTACACTTCGAGTTTTTAGCTGAATTTTTTTGGGCATGCCAACAAGTATACAAGGATCACGTCTACCAAGTTTGGGGTCAATAATCCTTCCGAAAAAAATTTAAAAAATCCCAAACCGCAAAAAGTCTTGAAAATCATGAAAAATAGAAAACGAGTCGTCTTGCCGTGAAACTTCACGTGAAGGCCTAAGGGACCATTGTATGAATTTACAAGCCATAAAAATGGCATTGGCATGCAGAAATATGAAGATGTGCCTAAACCCACCTACCACCCTATCGACCCACGGCTTGCGCATCCCGTCTCTCTAGCCGGCTTAGTGCCCGCCAGCCCGCCCGCCCTTTCGTTTCGTCGGTGGGCTTAGGCATACGGAGTTCATTCCCAGTCGAAGATCGGATCGGATTGAAGGTTGTGGCAGCAGGATCGGCAGCACGCAGAGGTGGACCCGGCCGATCCTCGGCTTGCGCATCCCACCCCTCTAGCCGGCTGAGCGCCCGCACGCTCGTTCCGTGGGTTGACTTAGGGATACGAAGTTTATTCCTAGTCTAAGCATACGGAGTTCATTCCTAGTCTAGGATCGGATCGGACCGAGGGTTGTGGCAGCACATGCTGGGCTCAGTCATGTGCTGGTGCTGCATTTTTCTTCGACGGGGCACCATCGCCGGAGAACCTGACCGGTGGCATTGGGGTTCCGGCGATCGGGGGGTCGGGCGGGGGGTGTGCGCACATGATGTGCAATGGGTGCTTGTTATTGGCCCTTATTTTGGCCTCCTATCCCTCATCAAACCTCGAGAACTCACACCCCCTTAAAGAGCATTTGAGATTTTATAGGTTTGCTGCCAGTAGCTATTAAAGTGTCTAAAATGGGGACACTTTTTGCAAATGGTCACAAAATCTTGTACACTTCAAGTTTTGAGCTGAATTTTTTTGTGCATGCCAACAAAAATACAAGGATCATGTCTACAAAGTTAGGGGCCAAAACTATTTTCAAAAAAATTTTAAAAATTCTCGAACCGTAAAAAGTTTAAAAAATCATGAAAAATAGAAAACGAGTCGTCTTGCCATGAAACTTCATTTGAAGGCTTAAGGGACCATTGTATGAATTTACAAGCCATAAAAATGGCATTGGCATGCAGAAATATGAAGATGTGCCTAAACCCACCTACCACCCTATCGATCCACGGCTTGTGCATCCCATCTCTCTGGTCGACGTAGTGCCCTCCCGCCCTCCCGCCCACTTGTTTTGTCGGTTGGCTTAGGCATACGGAGTTCATTCCCAGTCTAAGATAGGATCAGACCGAGGGTTGCGGCAGCAAGATCGGTAGCACGCAGAGAGGGACCCCGTCGATCCCCGACTTGCGCATCCCGCCCCTCTGGCCGGCTGAGCGCCCGCACGCTAATTTCGTGGGTTGACTTAGGCATACGGAGTTCATTCCCAATCTAAGATCGGACCAGATCGAGGGTTGCGGCAGCACATGCTGGGCTCGGGCATGTGTTGATGCTGCATTTTTCTTCGCCAGGGCACCATCGTCGGAGCATCGTCGGAGAACCTGACCGGCGGCATTGAGGTTCCGGCAATCCGGGGGGCCGGGCGGGTGTGCGCACATGATGTGCGATGGGTGCTGGTATTTGGCCCTTATATTGGCCCCCTATCCCTCATCAAACCTCGAGAACTCACACCCCCTTAAAGAGCATTTGAGATTTTACAGGTTTGCTGCCAGTAGCAATTAAAGTGTCTGAAATGGGGACGCTTTTTTCAAATGGTCACAAAATCTTGTACACTTCAAGTTTTTAGATGAATTTTTTTGTGCATGCCAAAAAAAATACAAGGATCATGTCTACAAAGTTTGGGGCCAAAAATCCTTCCAAAAAAATTTTAAAAATTCCTGAACCGTAAAAAGTTTCAAAAATCGTGAAAAATAGAGAATGAGTTGTCTTGCCATGAAACTTCACGTGAAGGCTTAAGGGACCATTGTATGAATTTACAAGCCATAAAAATTGCATTGGCACACAGAAATATGAAGATGTGCCTAAACCCACCTACCACCCTATCGATCCATGGCCTGCGCATCCCGTCTCTCTGGCCGGCGTAGTGCTCGCCCGCCTGCTCGCTTGTTTCGTCGGTTGGCCTAGGCATACGGAGTTCATTCCTAGTCTAAGATCGGACCAGACCAAGGGTTATGGCAGCAGGATCGACAGCACGTAGAGAGGGACCCGACCGATCCTCGGCTTGCACATCCCGCCCCTCTGGTCGGCTGAGCGCCCGCACGCTCGTTTCATGGGTTAACTTAGGCATACGGAGTTCATTGCCAGTCTAAGCATGCAAAGTTCATTCCCAGTCTAAGATCGGATCGGACCGAGGGTTGGGGCAGCACATGCTGGGCTCGGGCATGTGCTGGTGCCGCATTTTTCTTCGCCAGGGCATCATTGTCGGAGCATCGTCGGAGAACCTAATCGACGGCATCGGGGTTGCGGAGATCGGGGGGGCCGGGGGGGTGTGCGCACATGATATGCAATGGGTGCTGATACTTGGCCCTTATATTGGCCCCCTATCCTTCATCAAACCTCGAGAACTCACACCCCCTTAAAGAGCATTTGAGATTTTACAGGTTTGCTGCCAGTAGCCATTAAAGTGTTTAAAATGGGGACACTTTTTTCAAATGGTCACAAAATCTTCTACACTTCGAGTTTTTAGCTGAATTTTTTTGTTCATGCCAACAAAAATACAAGGATCATGTCTACCAAGTTTGGGGCCAAAACCCCTTCTGAAAAAATTTTAAAAAATCACGAACCGTAAAAATTTTCAAAAATCGTGAAAAATAGAAAAGGACTCGTCTTGCCATTAAACTTCACGTGAAGGCTTAAGGGACCATTGTATGAATTTACAAGCCTTAAAAATAGCATTGGAACACAGAAATATAAAGATGTGCCTAAACCCACCTATCACCCTATCAATACACGGCTTGCGCAACCCATCTCTTTGGCCGACATAGTGCCCACCTGCCCGTCCGCTCGTTTCGTCAGTTGGCTTAGGCATACGGAGTTCATTCCTAGTCTAAGATCGGATCAGACCGAGGGTTCCGACAGAACATGCTGGGCTCGGGCATGTGCTGATGCCGTATTTTTCTTCATCGAGGCACCATCGTCGGAGCATCGTCGGAGAACCTGACCGGAGGCATTGGGGTTTCGGAGATTGAGGGGCCGGGGGGGTGAGCACACATGATGTTCGATGGGTGCTGGTACTTGGCCCTTATATTGGCCCCCTATCCCTCATCAATCCTCGAGAACTCACACCTCCTTAAAGAGCATTTGAGATTTTACAAGTTTGTTGCCGGTAGCAATTAAAGTGTCTCAAATGGGTACACTTTTTTCAAATGGTCACAAAATCTTGTACACTTCAAGTTTTTAGCTGAATTTTTTGTGCATGCCAAAAAAAATACAAGGATCATGTCTACCAAGTTTGGGGCCAAATCTCCTTCCGAAAAAATTTTAAAAAATCTCGAACCATAAAAAGTTTCAAAAATTGTGAAAAATAGAAAACGAGTCGTCTTGCCATGAAACTTCACGTGAAGGCTTAAGGGACCATTGTATGAATTTACAAGCCATAAAAATGGCATTGGCACGTAGAAATATGAAGGTGTGCCTAAACTCACCTACCACTCTATCGATCCAAGACTTTCGCATCCGGTCTCTCTGGCCGACGTAGTGCCCGCCCGCTCGCCCGCCTGTTCGTTTCGTCGGTTGGCTTAGGCATACGGATTTCATTCCCAGTCTAAGATCGGACCGGACCGAGGGTTGCGGTAGCAGCATCGGCAACACGTAGAGGGGGACTCGGCCGATCCCCAGCTTGCGCATCCCGCCCCTCGGCCGGCTGAGCGCCCGCACGCTCATTTCGTGGGTTGACTTAGGCATACGTAGTTCATTCCCCGTCTAAGCATACGTAGTTCATTCCTAGTCTAAGATCAGACCAGACCAAAGGTTGCGGCAGCACATGCTGGGCTCGGGCATGTGCTGGTGCAGTAGTTTTCTTCATCGGGGCACCATCGTCGGAGAACTTGACCGGCGGTATTAGGGTTTCGACGATCGGGGGGGCTGGGGGGTGTGCGCACATGATGTGCGATGGGTGCTAGTAATTGGCCCTTATATTGGCCCCTTATCCCTCATCAAACCTCAAGAACTCACACCCCCTTAAAGAGCGTTTGAGATTTTACAGGTTTGCTGCAAGTAGCTAATAAAGTGTCTGAATTAGGGACACTTTTTTCAAATGGTCACAAAATCTTGTACACTTCGAGTTTTTAGCTGAATTTTTTTGTGCATGCCAACAAAAATGCAAGGATCACGTCTACCAAGTTTGGGACCAAAAATCCATCCGAAAAAATTTTAAAAAATCCCGAACCTCAAAAAGTTTTGAAAATCGTGAAAAATAGAAAACGAGTCGTCTTGCCATGAAACTTCACGTGAAGGCTTAAGGGACCATAGTATGAATTTACAAGCCATAAAAATGGCATTGGCATGCAGAAATATGAAGATGTGCCAAAACCCACTTACCACCCTATCGATCGACGGCCTGCACATCCCATCTCTCTAGCCGACGTAGTGCCCGCCCGCGCGCTCGTTTCGTCAGTTGGCTTAGGCATACAGAGTTCATTCCCAGTCTAAGATCAGACCAAACAAAGGGTTGTGGCAGCAGGATCGGCAGCACGTAGAGGGGGACCCGATCGTTCCTCGGCTTGCACATCCCGCCCCTCTAGCCGGTTGAGCGCCCGCACGCTCTTTTCGTAGGTTGACTTAGGCATACGGAGTTCATTCCCTGTCTAAGCATACGGAGTTCATTCCCAGTCTAAGATCAGACCAGACCGAGGGTTGCGGCAGTACATGCTGGGCTCAGGCATGTGCTGGGGTCACATTTTTCTTCGTCGGGGCACCATCGTCGGAGCATCGCTGGAGAACTTGACCGAAGGCATTGGGGTTCCGGCGATCGAGGGGGCCGGGGGCTGTGCACACATGATGTGTGAAGGATGATGGTACTTGGCCCTTATATTGGCCCCCTATCCCTCATCAAACCTCGAGAACTCACACCCCCTTAAAGAGCATTTGAGAATTTACAGGTTTGCTACCAGTAGCCATTAAAGTGTCAGAAGTGGGGACACTTTTTTCAAATTGTCACAAAATCTTGTACACTTCGAGTTTTTAGCTAAATGTTTTTATGCATGCCAACAAAAATACAAGGATCACGTCTATCAAGTTTGGGGCAAAAACTCCTTCCGAAAAAATTTTAAAAAATCCCGAACCGCAAAAAGTTTTGAAAATCATGAAAAATTGAAAACAAGTCATCTTACCATGAAACTTCACGTGAAGGCTTAAGGGACCATTGTATGAATTTACAAGCCATAAAAATGGCATTGGCACGCAAAAATATGAAGATGTGCCTAAACCCACCTACCACCCTATCGATCCATGGCTTGCGCATCCCATCTCTCTGGCCGGCGTAGAGCCCGCCCGCCCGCCCCGCCGCTCTTTTCATCGGTCAGCTTAGGCATAGGGAGTTCATTCCCAGTCTAAGATCGGACCGGACCGATGGTTGCAACAGCATGATCGGCAACACGTAGAGGGGGACCCGACCGATCCTCGGCTTACGCATCCCGCCCCTCTGGCCGGCTGAGCACCCGTACATTCATTTCTTGGGTTGACTTAGGCATGCAGAATTCATTCCCAGTCTAAGCATACGGAGTTCATCCCCAGTCCAAGATTGGATCGGAGCGAGGGTTGCGGCAGCACATGCTGGGTTCAGGCATGTGCTGGTGCCATATTTTTCTTCGTCGAGGCACCATCATCGCAACATCGTCAGAGAACCTGACTGGCGGCATTGTGGTTCCGGTGATCGGGGGGGTCGGGAGGGGGGTGTGCGCACATGTTATGCGATGGGTGCTGGTACTTGGCCCTTATATTGGCCCCCTATCCCTCATCAAACCTTGAAAACTCACACCCCCTTAAAGAGCATTTAAGATTTTACAAGTTTGCTGCCAGTAGCCATTAAAGTGTCTGAAATGGGGACACTTTTTTCAAATGGTCACAAAATCTTGTACACTTCGAGTTTTTAGCTGAATTTTTTTGTGCACGCCAACAAAAATACAAGGATCACGTCTACCAAGTTTAGGGCCAGACTCTTTTCGAAAAAATTTTAAAAAATCCCGAACCGTAAAAAGTTTTAAAAATAATGAAAAATAAAAAACGAGTCGTCTTGCCATGAAACTTAACGTGAAGGCTTAAGGGACCATTGTATGAATTTACAAGCCATAAAAATGGCATTTGCATGCAAAAATATGAAGATGTGCCTAAACCCACCTATCACCCTCTCGATCCACGGCTTGCGCAACCCGTCTCTCTGGCCGGCGTAGTGCCTGCCCGCCCGCCCGCTTGTTTGTCGGTTGGCTTAGGCATACGGAGTTCATTCCCAGTCTAAGATCGGACCGGACAAAAGGTTGCGTAGAAGGATCGGTGGCACCCAGAGGGGGACACGGCCGGTCCCCAGCTTCCGCATCCCGCCCCTCTGGCCGGCTGAGCGCCCGTACGCTCATTTTCGTGGGTTGACTTAGGCATATAGAGTTCATTCCCAGTCTAAGCATACGGAGTTCATTCCCAGTCTAAGATTGAACTAGACCAAGGGTTGCAGCAGCGCATGCTGGGCTCGAGCATGCGCTGGTGCCGCATTTTTTTTCGTCGGGGCACATCATCGCAGCATCGTCGGAGAACTTGACCGGCAGCATTGGGGTTCTGGTGATCGGGGGGTCGGGGGGGTGTGCGCACATCATGTGCGATGGGTGCTGGTACTTGGCCCTTATATTGGCCCCCTATCCCTCATCAAACCTTGAGAACTCACACCCCCTTAAAGAGCATTTGAGATTTTACAGGTTTGCTTCAGTAGCCATTAAAGTGTCTGAAATGGGGACACTTTTTTCAAATGGTCACAAAATCTTGTACACTTCGAGTTTTTAGCTGAATTTTTTTGTGCATGCCAACAAAAATCCAAGGATCACGTCTACCAAGTTTGGGGCAAAAAATTCTTCCGAAAAAATTTTAAAAAATCCCGAACCGTAAAAAGTTTTAAAAATCGTGAAAAATAGAAAACGAGTCGTCTTGCCATGAAACTTCACGTGAAGGCTTAAGGGACCATTGTATGAATTTACAAGCCATAAAAATGGCATTGGCAAGTAGAAATATGAAGATGTGCCTAAACCCACCTACCACCCTATCGATCCACGGCTTGCGCATCCTGTCTCCCTGGCCGGCATAGTGTCCGCCCGCTCGTTTCGTCAGTTGCCTTAGGCTTACGGAGTTCATTACCAGCCTAAGATTAGACTGGATCGAGGGTTGTGGTAGCAGGATCATTAGCATGCAGAGGGCGATCGACTGATCCCCGGCTTGCGCATCCCGCCCCTCTGGCCGGCTGAACGCCCGCACGCTCGTTTCGTGGGTTGACTTAGCCATACGGAGTTCATTCCCAGTCTAAGATTGGATCGGACCGATGGTTGCGGTAGCAGATGCTAGGCTCGAGCTTGTGCTGGTGCCGTATTTTTCTTCGCCGGGGCACCATCGTCGGAGCATTGTTGGAGAACCTGACCGACGGCATTGGGGTTCCGACGGTCGGGGGGGTGGGGGGTGTGCGCACATGATGTGCGATGGGTGCTGGTACTTGGCCCTTATATTGGCCCCCTATCCCTCATCAAACCTTGAGAACTCACACCCCCTTAAAGGGCATTTGAGATTTTATAGGTTTGCTGCCAGTAGCCATTAAAGTGTCTGCAATGGGGACACTTTTTTCAAATGGTCACAAAATCTTGTACACTTCGAGTTTTTAGCTGAATTGTTTTATGCATGCCAACAAAAATACTAGGATCATGTCTACCAAGTTTTGGGCCAAAACTCCTTTCGGAAAAATTTTAAAAAACCCTGAACTGCAAAAAGTTTTGAAAATCGTGGAAAATAGAAAACGAGTCGTTTTGCCATGAAACTTCACGTGAAGGCTTAAGGGACCATTGTGTGAATTTACAAGCCATAAAAATGGCATTAGCACACAGAAATATGAAGATGTGCCTAAACCCACCTACCACCCTATTGATCCACGGCTTGCGCATCCCGTCTCTCTGGCTAGCGTAGTGCTCGCCCGCCCACCCGCCCGCTCGTTTCATTGGTTGGCTTAGGCATACGGAGTTCATTCCCAGTCTAATTTCAGACTGGACCGAGGGTTGCAGCAGCAAGATTGGCAGCACGTAGAGGGGGACCCGGTCGATCCCCAGCTTGTGCATCCCGCCCCTCTGGCCGGCTGAACGCTCGCACGCTCATTTTGTGGGTTGACTTAAGCATACGGAGTTCATTCCCAGTCTAAGCATACAGAGTTCATTCCCAGTCTAAGCATACAGAGTTCATTCGTAATCTAAGATCAGATCGAATCGAGGGTTACGGTAGCACATGCTGGGCTCGGGCATGTGCTGGTTCCACAATTTGCTTCGTCGGGGCAGCTCACCGGAGCATCGTCGGAGAACCTGACCGGCGGCATTGGGGTTCCGACGATCGGGGGGGCCGGGGTGATGTGCGATGGGTGCTGGTACTTGGCCCTTATATTGGCCCTTTATCTCTCATGAAACCTCGAGAATTCACACCCCCATAAAGAGCATTTGAGATTTTACAGGTTTGCTGCCAGTAGCCATTAAAGTGTTTGGAGTGGGGACACTTTTCTCAAAATCTTATACACTTCGAGTTTTTAGCTGAATTTTTTTGTGCATGCCAGCAAAAATACAAGGATCACGTTTACCAAGTTAGGAGCCAAAACTCCTTCCCAAAAAATTTTAAAAAATCCTGAACCGTAAAAAGTTTCGAAAATCATGAAAAATAAAAAACGAGTCGTCTTGCCATGAAACTTCACGTGAAGGCTTAAGGGACCATTGCATCAATTTACAAGCCATAAAAATGGCATTGGGACGCAGAAGTATGAAGATGTGCCCAAACACACCTACCACCCTATCCATCTACGGCTTGCGCATCCCGTCTCTCTGGCTGGGGTAGTGCCCGCCCGCTCGTTTCGTCGGTTGCCTTAAGCATACAGAGTTCATTCCCAGTCTAAGATTGGACCGAATCGAGGGTTGCAGCAGCAAGATCGGCAGCACATAGAGGGGGACTCATTCGATCCCCGGCTTGCGCATCCCGCCCCTTCTGGAGGGTTGAGCGCCCGCACACTCATTTTGTGCGTTGACTTAGGCATATGGAGTTCATTCCAGTCTAAGCATACGGAGTTCATTCCCAGTCTAAGATCGGACCGAACCGAGGGTTGCGGCAGCACATGCTGGGCTCGAGCATGTGCTAGTGTCGTATTTTTCTTCACAGTGGCACCATCGTCGGAGAACCTGGCCGACGACATTGGGGTTCCGACGATAGGGGGGGCCGGGGGGGTGTGCACACATGATGTGTGATGTGTGCTGGTACTTGGCCCTTATATTGGCCCCCTATCCCTAATTAAACCTTGGGAACTCACACCCCCTTAAAGAGCATTTGAGATTTTACAGGTTTGCTGCCAGTAGCCGATAAAGTGTTTGAAATGGGGACACGTTTTTCAAATGGTCACAAAATCTTGTACACTTCGAGTTTTTAATTGAATTTTTTTGTGCATACCAACAAAAATACAAGGATCACGTCTACCAAGGTTGGGCCAAAACTCCTTCCGAAAAAATTTTAAAAAATCCCGAATTGCAAAAAGTTTCAAAAATCGTGAAAAATAGAAAATGAGTCGTCTTGCCATGAAACTTCATTTGAAGGCTTAAGGGATCATTGTATGAATTTACAAGCCATAAAAGTGGCATTGGCATGCAGATATATGAAGATATGCCTTAACCCACCTACCACCCTATCGATCCACGACTTGTGCATCCCATCTCTCTGGTCGGCGTAGTGCCCTCCCGTCCGCCCGCCCACTTGTTTTGTCGGTTGGCTTAGGCATATGGAGTTCATTCCCAGTCTAGGCATACGAAGTTCAATCCCAGTGTAAGATCAGACCGGACCGAGGGTTGCGACAGCACATGCTGGGCTCGGGCATGTGCTGGTGATGCATTTTTCTTCACCGGGGCACCATCGTCGGAGAACCTGATCGGCGGCATTGGGGTTTCGGTGATCAGGGGGCCGGGGGGTGTGCGCACATGATGTGCGATGGGTGCTGGTACTTGGCCCTTATATTGGGCCCCTATCCCTCATCAAACCTTAAGAACTCACACCCCCTTAAAGAGCATTTGAGATTTTACAGGTTTGCTGCCAGTAGCCATTAAAGTGTCTGAAATGGGGACACTCTTTTCAAATGGTCACAAAATCTTGTACACTTCGATTTTTTAGCTGAATTTTTTCTTCCATGCCAACAAAAATACAAGGATCAAGTCTACCAAGTTTGGGGCCAAAAATCCTTCCGAAAAAATTTTAAAAAATCCCAAACCGTAGAAAGTTTTAAAAATCAAGAAAAATAAAAAATGAATCATCTTGCCATGAAACTTCACGTGAAGGCTTAAGGGACCATTGTATGAATTTACAAGCCATAAAAGTGGCATTGGCAAGTAGAAATATAAAGATGTGCCTAAACCCACCTACCGCCCTATCGATCCACGGCTTGCGCATCCCGTCTCTCTGGCGGGCGTAGTGCCCGCCCGCCCACTCGTTTCGTCGGTTGGCTTAGGCAGACGGAGTTCATTCATAGTCTAAGATCGAACCAGACCGAGGGTTACGACAGTAGGATCGGCAGGACGCAAAGGGGGACCCGACCGATCCCTGGCTTACGCATCTCACCCCACTGGCCGGCTGAGCGCTCGCACGCTCGTTTCGTAATTTGAATTGGCATACGGAGTTCATTCCCAATCTAAGCATACAGAGTTCATTCCCAATCTAAGATCGGACTGGACCGAGGGTTGCAGCAGCACATGCTGGGCTCGGGCATGTGCTGGTGCCACATTTTTCTTTGTGGGGGCACCATCGCCGGAGAACCTGACCGACGGAATTGCGGTTCCGACGATCGGGGGGTTGTGTGCACATGATGAGCGATGGGTGCTGGTACATGGCCCTTCTATTGGCTCCATATCCCTAATTAAACCTCAGGAACCCACACCCCCTTAAAGAGCATTTGAGATTTTACAGGTTTGCTGCCTGTAGCCAATAAAGTGTTTGAAATGGGGACACGTTTTTCAAATGGTCACAAAATCTTGTACACTTCAAGTTTTTAGCTGAATTTTTTTGTGCATACCAACAAAAATACAACGATCACGTCTACCAAGTTTGGGGCCAAAACTCCTTCCGAAAAAATTTTAAAAAATCCCGAACAGTAAAAAGTTTCAAAAATCGTGAAAAATAGAAAATGAGTTGTCTTGCCATGAAACTTCATTTGAAGGCTTAAGGGACCATTGTATGAATTTACAAGCCATAAAAATGGCATTGGCATGCAGAAATATAAAGATGTGCCTAAACCCACCTACCACCCTATCGATCCACGGCTTGCGCATCCCATCTCTCTGGTCGACGTAGTGCCCTCCCGCCTGCCCGCCCGCTTGTTTTGTCGGTTGGCTTAGGCATACGAAGTTCATTCCCAGTCTAAGATGGGATCAGACCGAGGGTTGTAGCAGTAGGATCGGCAGCAAGAAGAGGGGGACCCGGCCAATCCCCAGCTTATGCATCTCACCCCCACTGGCCGGCTGAGTGCCCGCACGCTCGTTTCATGGATTGACTTAGGCATACGGAGTTCATTCACAGTCTAGGCATACGGAGTTCATTCCCAGTGTAAGATCAGACCGGACCGAGGGTTGCGATAGCACATGCTGGGCTCGGGCATGTGCTGGTGACGCATTTTTCTTCATCGGGGCACTATTGCCAGAGAACCTGACCGGCGGCATTGGGGTTCCGACGATTGGGGGGTTGGGGGGTGTGCGCACATGATGTGCGATGGGTGCTGGTATTTGGCACTTATATTGGCCCTCTATCCCTCATCAAACCTTGACAACTCACACCCCCTTAAAGAGCATTTGAGATTTTACAGGTTTGCTGCCAGTAGCCATTAAAGTGTCTGAAATGGGGACACTCTTTTCAAATGGTCACAAAATCTTGTACACTTTGGTTTTTTAGCTGAATTTTTTTGTCCATGCCAACAGAAATAGAAGGATCATGTCTACCAAGTTTTGGGCCAAAAATCCTTCCGAAAAAATTTTAAAAAATCCCAAACCGCAAAAAGTTTCAAAAATCATGAAAAATAAAAAATGAGTCGTCTTGCCATGAAACTTCACGTGAAGGCTTAAGGGACCATTGTATGAATTTACAAGCCATAAAAATGGCATTGGCACACAGAAATATGAAGATGTGCCTAAACCCACCTACCACCCTATCGATCCACGGCTTGCGCATCCCGTCTCTCTGGCCGGCGTAGTGCTCGCCCGCCCGCCCGTTCGTTTCGTCAGTTGGCTTAGGCATACGGAGTTCATTCCCAGTCTAAGATCGGGCCAGACCAAGGGTTGCGGCAGTAGGATCGGCAGCATGCAGAGGGGGAACCCGGCCGATCCCTGGCTTATGCATCTCACCCCACTGGCCGGTTGAGCGCTCGCACGCTCGTTTCATAATTTGAATTGGGCATACGGAGTTCATTCCCAATCTAAGCATACAGAGTTCATTCCCAATCTAAGATCAGATTGGACTGAGGGTTCCGGCAGCACATGCTGGGCTCGAGCATGTGCTGGTGCCACTTTTTTCTTTGTCGGGGCAAAATCACCGGGGCACCATTGCCGGAGAACTTGACCGACGGAATTGGGGTTCCGGCGATCGGGGGGGCCGAGGGGGTGTGCGCACATGATGAGCGATGGGTGCTGGTACTTGGCCCTTATATTGGCCCCCTATCCCTCATTAAACCGCAAGAACTCACACCCACTTAAAGAGCATTTGAGATTTTACAGGTTTGCTACCAGTAGCCATTAAAGTGTCTGAAATGGGGACACTCTTTTCAAATGGTCACAAAATCTTGTACACTTCGAGTTTTTAGCCGAATTTTTTTGTGCATGCCAACAAAAATACAAGGATCATGCCTACCAAGTTCGGCGCCAAAAATCATTTCGAAAAAATTTTAAAAAAATCCCAAACCGCAAAAAGTTTTAAAAATCATGAAAAAGAAAAAATGAGTCGTCTTGCCATGAAACTTCACGTGAAGGCTTAAGGGACCATTGTATGAATTTACAAGCCATAAAAATACCATTGGCACGCTGAAATATGAAGATGTGCCTAAACCCACCTACCACCCTATCGATCCACGGCTTGCGCATCCCGTCTCTCTGGTCGGCGTAGTGCCCGCCCACCCGCCCGTTCGTTTCGTCGGTTGGCTTAGGCATACAGAGTTCATTCCTAGTCTAAGATCAGACCAGACTGAGGGTTACGGTAGTAGGATCGGCAGCACGCAGAGGGGGACCCGACCGATCCCTGGCTTACGCATCTTACCCCACTGGCCGGCTAAGCGCTCGCACGCTCGTTTTGTAATTTGAGTTGGGCATACGGAGTTCATTCCCAATCTAAGCACAAAGAGTTCATTCCCAATTTAAGATCGGACTGGACTGAGGGTTGCGGCAGCACATGCTGGGATCGGGCATGTGCTGGTGCCACATTTTTCTTCATTGGGGCACCATCGTCGGAGAACCTGACCGACGGAATTAGGCTTCCGGCGATAGGGGGTCCGGGGGGTGCGCGCACATGATGAGCGATGGGTGCTGGTACTTGGCCCTTATATTGGCCCCCTATCCCACATCAAACTGCGACAACTCGCACCCACTTAAAGAGCATCTGAGATTTTACAGGTTTGCTACCAGTAGCCATTAAAGTGTCTGAGATGGGGACACTCTTTTCAAATGGTCACAAAATCTTGTACACTTCTAGTTTTTAGCTGAATTTTTTTGTGCATGCCAACAAAAATACAAGGATCATGCCTACCAAGTTTGGCGCCAAAAATCATTCCGAAAAAATTTAAAAAAAATCCCAAACCGCAAAAAATTTTAAAAATCATGAAAAATAAAAAATGAGTCGTCTTGTCATGAAACTTCACGTGAAGGCTTAAGGGACCATTGTATGAATTTACAAGCCATAAAAATGCCATTGGCACGCAGAAATATGAAGAGGTGCCTAAACCCACCTACCACCCTATCGATCCACGGCTTGCGCATCCCGTCTCTCTAGTCGGCGTAGTGCCCTCCCACCTGTTTGTTTCGTCGGTTGGCTTAGGAATATGGAGTTCATTCCCAGTCTAAGATCAGACCGGACCGAGGGTTGCGGCAGTAGGATTGGCAGCACACAAAGGGGGACTGGGTCGATACCCGACTTACGCATCTCACCCCACTGGCCGACTGAGCGCTCGTACGCTCGTTTTGTAATTTGACTTGGGCATACGGAGTTTATTCCCCTTCTAAGCATACAGAGTTCATTCCCCTTCTAAGATCGGAGTGGATCCAGGGTTGCGACAGCACATGCTGGGCTCGGGCATGTGCTGGTGCCGTATTTTTCTTCACCGGGGCACCATCATCGGAGAACCTAACCGACGGAATTGGGGTTCCGACGATCGGGGGGTCGGGAGGGTTTACGAACATGATGAGCAATGGGTGCTGGTACTTGGCCCTTATATTGGCCCCCTATCCCACATCAAACCGTGAGAACTCACACCCCCTTAAAGAGAATTTGAGATTTTACAGGTTTGCTGCCAGTAGCCATTAAAATTTTTGAAATGGGGACACTTTTTTCAAATGGTCGCAAAATCTTGTACACTTCGAGTTTTTAGCTGAATTTTTTTGTGCATGCCAAAAAAGTACAAGGATCACGTCTATTAAGTTTGGGGCCAAAACTCTATTCAAAAAATTTTTTAAAAATCTCGAACCACAAAAAGTTTCAAAAATCGTGAAAACTAGAAAACGAGCCGTCTTGCCATGAAACTTAACGTGAAGGCTTAAGGGACAATTGTATGAATTTACAAGCCATAAAAATGGCATTGGCACAAAGAAATATGAAGATGTGCCTAAACCCATCTACCACCCTATCGTCCACGGCTTGCGCATCCCGTCTCTCTGGCCGACGTAGTGCCCGCCCGCCCACCCCACTGCTCGTTTCGTCGGTTGGCTTAGGCATACGGAGTTCATTCACAGTCTAAGATCGGATCAGACTGATGCTTACGACAACAGGATCGGTAGCACGCAGAGGGTGACCTGATCGATCCCCAACTTGTGCATCCCACTCCTATGGCTGGCTAAACGCCCGCACGCTCGTTTCATGGGTTGGCTTAGGCATACGGAGTTCAATCCCAGTCTAAGCATATGGAGTTCATTCCTAGACTAAGATCGGACAGAACCAAGGGTTACAGCAGCACATGCTTGGCTCTGGCATGTGCTGGTGCCGTATTTTTCTTCGTCGAGGCACCATTGCCGGAGCATCACCAGAGAACCTGACCGGCGGCATTGGGGTTTCAACGATCGGGGGGGCCGGGGGGTGTGCGCACATGATGTGCGATGGGTGCTAGTACTTGGCCCTTATATTGGCCCCCTATACCTCATCAAACCTCGAGAACTCACACCCCCTTAAAGAGCATTTGAGATTTTATAGGTTTGTTGCCAGTTGCCATTAAAGTGTCTGAAATGGGGACACTTTTTTCAAATGGTTACAAAAGTTGTACACTTCGAGTTTTTAGCTGAATGTTTTTGTGCATGCCAACAAAAATACAAGGATCACGTCTACCAAGTTTGGGGCCAAAACTCCTTTCGAAAAAATTTGAAAAAATCCTGAATCGCAAAAAGTTTTGAAAATCGTAAAAAATTGAAAATGAGTGATCTTGCCATGAAACTTGTGCCACGACTTGTGCATCCCGTCTCTCTGGCCAACATTGTGCCTACCGGCCCGCTCGTCTGCTCGTTTTGTCAGTTGCCTTAGGCATAGGGAGTTCATTCCCAGTCTAAGATCGGACCAGATCGAGGGTTACTACAGTAAGATCGGCAGCAGGTAGTGAGGGACCCGACTGATCCCGGGCTTGCGCATCTCGCCCCTCTGGCCGGCTGAGTGCCCGCACGCTCGTTTCAGGGGTTGACTTAGGCATACGAAGTTCATTCCCAGTCCAAGCACACAGAGTTCATTCTTAGTCTAAGATTGGATGAGACCGAGGGTTACGGCAGCACATGCTTGGCTCGGGCTTGTTCTGGTGCCACATTTTTCTCCACCGGGGCACCATCGTCGGTGCATCGTTGGAGAACCTGACCGACGGCATCGGGGTTCTGACAATCGGTGTGGCTGGAGGGGGTGTGCGCACATGATGTGCGATGGGTGCTGGTACTTGGCCCTTATATTGGCCCCCTATCCCTCATAAAACCTCGAGAACTCACACCCCCTTAAAGAGCATTTGAGATTTTACAGGTTTGCTGCCAGTAGCCATTAAAGTGTCTAAAATGGGGACACTTTTTTCAAATGGTCACAAAATCTTGTACATTTCGATTTTTTAGCTGAATGTTTTTGTGCATGCCATCAAAAATACAAGGATCACGTCTACCAAGTTTGGGACAAAAATCATGAAAAATAGAAAACGAGTTGTCTTGCCATGAAACTTCACGTGAAGGCTTAAGGGACCATTGTATGAATTTACAAGCCATAAAAATGGCAATGGCACATAGAAATATGAAGATGTGCCTAAACCCACCTACCACCCTATCGATCCACGGCTTGCGCATCCCGTCTCTCTGGTCGGGGTAGTGCCCGCCCACCTGCCCGCTTGTTTCATCGATTGGCTTAGGCATATGGAGTTCATTCACAGTCTAAGATCAGATCAGACTGAGGGTTACGGTAGCAATATCAGCAGCACGCAGAGGGGGACCAGACCGATCCTCGCCTCTCTGGCCGGCTGAGCACCGCACACTCATTTCGTGGGTTGACTTAGGCATACGGAGTTCATTCCCAGTCTAAGCATATAGAGTTCATTCCCAGCCTAAGATCAGACCAGACCGAGGGTTACGAAAGCACACGCTGGGCTCGGGCATGTGCTGGTGCGGTATTTTTTTTCATCGGGGTACCATCGCCGGAGGATCATCGGAGAATGTGACCGACGACATTGGGGATCCGGCGATTAGGGGGGCCGGGGGGGTGTGCGAACATGATGTGCGATGGGTGCTGGCACTTGCCCCTTATATTGGCCCCCTATCCCTCATCAAACCTTGAGAATTCACACCACCTTAAACAGCATTTGAGATTTTACAGGTTTGTTGCAGTAGCCATTAAAGTGTTTGAAATGGGGACACTTTTTTCAAATGGTCACAAAATCTTGTACAAAATACAAGGATCACATCTACGTAGTTTAGGGCAAAAAAACTTTCTGAAAAATTTTTAAAAAATCCTGAACCGCAAAAAGTTTCGACAATCATGAAAAATAGAAAATGAGTCGTCTTGCCATGAAACTTCACGTGAAGGCTTAAGGGACCATTGTATGAGTTTATAGGCCATAAAAATGGCATTGGCACGTAGAAATATGAAGATGTGCCTAATTCCACCTACCACCCTATCGATCCACGACTTGCGCATCCCATCTCTCTGGCTGGCATAGTGCCTGCCCGCCCGTCCGCTCGTTTCGTTGGTTGGTTTAGGCATACAAAGTTCATTCCCAGTCTAAGATCATACTAGACTGAGGGTTGTGGCAGCAGGATCGACAGCACGCAGGGGGGGACCCGATCGATCCCCGCCCCTCTGGCCGGCTGAGCGCCGCACGTTCGTTTCGTGGGTTGACTTAGGCATATGGAGTTCATTCCCAGTCTAAGCATACAGAGTTCATTCCCAGTCTAAGATTAGACCGGATCGAGGGTTACGGAAGCACATGCTGGGCTCGGGATGTGCTGGTGCCGTATTTTTCTTCATCGGGGCACCATCGTCGGAGCATCACCAGAGAACCTGACCGACGGCATCGGGGTTTCGACGATCGGTGGGGCCGGGGGGGTGTGCGCACATGATATGCGATGGGTGCTGGTATTGGCCCTTATATTGGCCCCCTATCCCTCATCAAACCTCTAGAACTTACACCCCCTTAAAGAGCATTTGAGATTTTACAGGTTTGCTGCCAGTAGGCATTAAAATGTCTAAAATGGGGACACTTTTTTCAAATGGTCGCAAAATCTTGTACACTTCGAGTTTTTAGCTGAAGTTTTTTTTGCATGCCAAAAAAAATACAAGGATCACGTCTATTAAGTTTGGGGCCAAAAATCCATTCGAAAAAATTTTAAAAAATCCCAAACCATAAAAAGTTTCAAAAATCATGAAAAATAGAAAACGAGCCGTCTTGCCATGAAACTTAACGTGAAGGCTTAAGGGACCATTGTATGAATTTACAAGCCATAAAAATGGCATTGGCACACAGAAATATGAAGATGTGCCTAAACCCACCTACCACCCTATCGATCCACGGCTTGCGCATCCCATCTCTCTGGCCGACGCAGTGCCCGCCCGCCCGTTCATTTCGTCGGTTGGCTTAGGCATACGGAGTTCATTCTCAGTCTAAGATTGGACCGGACCGAGGGTTCCGATAGCAGGATCGGTAGCACGCAGAGGGGGAACCGACTGATCCCCGGCTTGCACATCCCGCCCCTCTGGCCTACTGAGCTTCCGTACACTCGTTTTGTGGGTTGACTTAGGCATATGGAGTTCATTCCCAGTTTAAGCATACAGAGTTCATTCCCAGTCTAAGATCTGACCGGACCGAGGGTTACGGTAGCACATGCTGGGCTCGGGCATGTGCTGGTGCCATAATTTTCTTCGCTGGGCACCATCACTGGAGCATCGTCGGAGAACCTGACCGGCGGCATTGGGGTTCTGACGATCGGGGGGGCCGGGGGGTGTGCGCACATGATGTGCGGTGGGTGCTGGTACTTGGCCCTTATATTGGCCCCCTACCCCTCATAAAACCTTGAGAACTCACACTGCCTTAAAGAGCATTTGAGATTTTACAGGTTTGCTGCCAGTAGCCATTATAGTGTTTGAAATGGCACACATTTTTTAAATGGTCACAAAATCTTGTACACTTCGAGTTTTTAGCTGAATATTTTTGTGCATGCTAACAAAAATACAAGGATCACGTCTACCAAGTTTGGGACAAAAACTCCTTCTGGAAAAATTTGAAAAAATCTTGAACCACAAAAAGTTTCAAAAATCATGAAAAATAGAAAACGAGACATCTTGCCATGAAACTTCATGTGAAGATGTGCCTAAACCCACCTACCACCCTATCGATCAACGGCTTGCGCATCCCGTCTCTCTGGCCGGGGTTGTGCCCGCCCACCTGCCCGTTCATTTCATCGATTGGCTTAGGCATACGAAGTTCATTCCCAGTATAAGATCAGACCAGACTGAGGGCTGCGGCAGCAAGATCGGCAGTAGGCAGAGGGGGACCCGATCGATCCCCGCCCCTCTGGCCGGCTGAGCGTTGCACGCTCGTTTCATGGGTTGACTTAGGCATACGGAGTTCATTACCAGTCTAAGCATACAGAGTTCATTCCCATACCGTACCGAGGGTTGTGAAAGCACATGCTGGGCTCGGGCATGTGCTGGTGCTGCATTTTTCTTCGTTGGGGCACCATCGCCGGAGCATCGCCAGAGAACTTGACCGGCGGCATTGGGTTTCTTGTGATCGGGGGGGCCGACGGGTGTGCACACATGATGTATGATGGGTGCTGGTATTTGGCCCTTATATTGTCCCCCTATCTCTCATCAAACCTCTAGAACTGACCCCCCCTTAAAGAGCATTTGAGATTTTACAGGTTTGCTGCTAGTAGCCATTAAAATATCTGAAATGGGGACACTTTTTTCGAATGGTCACAAAATCTTGTATACTTCGAGTTTTTAGCTGAATTTTTTTGTGCATGCCAAAAAAAATACATGGATCACGTCTATTAAGTTTGGGGCCAGAACTCCGTTCAAAAAATTTTTTAAAAATCTCGAACCACAAAAAGTTTCAAAAATCGTTAAAAATAGAAAACGAGCCGTCTTGCCATGAAACTTAACGTGAAGGCTTAAGGGACCATTGTAAGAATTTACAAGCCATAAAAACGGCATTGGCACATAGAAATATGAAGATGTGCCTAAACCCACCTACCACCCTATCGATCCACGGCTTGCGCATCCCGTCTCTCTGGCCGATGTAGTGCTCGCCCGCCGATCCGACCACTCGTTTCGTCGGTTGGCTTAGGCATACAGAGTTCATTCTCAATCTAAGATCGGACCGGACTGAGGGTTGCGGCAGCAGGATAGGCAGCATGCAGAGGTGGACCCATCGATCCCTGGCTTGCACATCTCGCCCCTCTGGCCGACTGAGTTTCCGTACGCTCATTTTGTGGGTTGACTTAGGCATACGGAGTTCATTCCCAGTTTAAGCATACGGAGTTCATTCCCAGTCTAAGATCAGACCGGACCGAGGGTTACGGTAGCACATGCTGGGCTCGGGCATGTGCTGGTGCCACATTTTTCTTCGTCGGGCACCATCGTCGGAGCATCGCCGGAGAACCTGACCGGCGGCATTGGGGTTCCGACGATCGGGGGGGCCGGGGGGGGGGTGCGCACAAGATGTGCGATGGGTGCTGGTACTTGGCCCTTATATTGGCCCTCTATCCCACATCAAACCTCAAGAACTCACACCCCCTTAAAGAGCATATGAGATTTTATAGGTTTGCTACTAGTAGCCATTAAAGTGTCTGAAATGGGGATACTTTTTTCAAATGGTCACGAAATCTTGTACACTTCGAGTTTTTAGCTCAATTTTTTTGTGCATGCCAACAAAAATACAAGGATCACATCTGCCAAGTTTGGGGCTAAAACTCCTTTCGAAAAAATTTTAAAAAATCTCGAACCATAAAAAGTTTCAAAGATCATGAAAAATAGAAAACGAGTCGTCTTGCCATTAACTTCACGTGAAGGCTTAAGGGACCATTGAATGGATTTGCAAGCCATAAAAATGGCATTGGCACACAGAAAATGAAGATATGCCTAAACCCACCTACCACCCTATCGATCCACGGCTTGTGCATCTCGTCTCTCTGGCCAACATTGTGCCTGTCGGCCTGCCTGTCGGCCCACCCGCCTGTTCATTTCGTCGGTTGGCTTAGGCATAGGGAGTTCATTCCCAGTCTAAGATCAGACCAGATCGAGGGTTGCAGCAATAAGATCGACAGCAGGTAGAGAGGGACCCGACCGATCCCGGGCTTGCGAATCCCACCCCTCTGGCCGGCTGAGCGCCCGCACGCTCGTTTCGGGGGTTGAATTAGGCATACGGAGTTTATTCCCAGTCTAAGCACACGGAGTTCATTCTTAGTCTAAGATTGGACGGGACCGAGGGTTAGGGCAGCACATGCTTGGCTCGGGCTTGTTCTGGTGCCACATTTTTCTTCACCGGGGCACCATCGTCGGTGCATCATCAAAGAACCTGACTGACGGCATTAGGGTTCCAATGATCGATGTGGCTGGAGGGGGTGTGCGCACATGATGTATGATGGGTGCTGGTACTTGGCCCTTATATTGGCCCCCTATCCCTCATAAAACCTCGAGAACTCACACCCCCTTAAAGAGCATTTGAGATTTTATAGGTTTGCTGCCAGTAGCCATTAAAGTGTCTATAATGGGGACACTGTTTTCAAATGGTCACAAAATCTTGTACACTTCGAGTTTTTAGCTGAATGTTTTTGTGCATGCCAACAAAAATACAAGGATCACGTCTACCAAGTTTGGGACAAAAACTGCTTCTGGAAAAATTTTAAAAAATCTTGCCATGAAACTTAACGTGAAGGCTTAAGGGACCATTGTATGAATTTACAAGCCATAAAAATGGCATTGGCATGCAGAAATATGAAGATGTACCCAAACCCACCTACCACCCTATCGATCCACGACTTGTGCGTCCCATCTTTTTGGCCGACGTAGTGCCCGCCCGCTCGTTTCGTCGGTTGCCTTAGGCATACGGAGTTCATTCCCAGTCTAAGATCGGACCAGACTGAGGGTTACGGTAGCAGGGTTGGCAGCATGTAAAGGGGGACCCGATCGATCCCCGGCTTGCGCATCCCGCCCCTCTCGTCGGCTGAGCGCCTGCGCACTCGTTTCGTGGGTTGACTTAGGCATACGGAGTTCATTCCCAGTCTAAGCATACGGAGTTCATTCCCAGTCTAAGTTCGGACCAGACCGAAGGTTGTGGCAGCACATGCTGGGCTCGGGCATGTGCTGGTGCCACATTTTTCTTCACCGAGGCACCATCGCCGGAGCATCACTGGAGAACCTGACCGGCGGCATTGGGGTTTTGACGATCGGGGGGGCCGGGGGGGTGTGCGCACATGATGTGCGATGGGTGCTGGTACTTGGCCCTTATAATGGCCCCCTATCCCTCATCAAACCTCAAGAACTCACACCCCTTTAAAAAGCATTTGAGATTTTACAGGTTTCCTGCCAGTAGACATTAAAGTGTGTAAAATGGGGACACTTTTTTCAAATGGTCACAAAATCTTGTACACTTCAAGTTTTTAGCTGAATGTTTTTGTGCATGCCAACAAAAATACAAGGATCACGTCTACCAAGTTTGGGGCCAAAACTCCTTCCGAAAAAATTTGAAAAAATCTCGAACCGCAAAAAGTTTTGAAAATCATGAAAAAATAGAAAACGAGTCGTCTTGCCATGAAACTTCTCGTGAAGGCTTAAGGGACCAGTGTATGAATTTTCAAGCCAAAAAAATGGCATTGGCACGCAGAAATATGAAGATGTGCCTAAACCCACCTACCACCCTATCGATCAATGGCTTGCGCATCCCGTCTCTCTGGCCGGCGTAGTGCCCACCCGCCCGCCCTCTCGTTTCGTTGGTCGGCTTAGGCGTATGGAGTTCATTCCCAGTCTAAGATCGGACCAGACCAAGGGTTGCGGCAGAAGGATCGATAGCACAGAGGGGGACCCGGCCGATCCCTGGCTTGTGCATCCCACCCCTCTGGCCGGTTGAGCACCCGCAAGCTCGTTTCGTGGGTTGACTTAGGCATACGGAGTTCATTCCCACTCTAAGATCGGACTGGGCCAAGGGTTGCGGCAGCACATGCTGGGCCCAGGCATGTGTTGTGCCGCATTTTTCTTCGCCAGGGTACCATCGTCGGAGCATCGCCAGAGAACCTGACCGGCGGCATTGGGGTTCCGACGATCGGAGGGGCGGGGGGTGTGCGCTTATGATGTGCGATGGGTGCTGGTACTTGGCCCTTATATTGGCCCCCTTTCCCTCATCAAACCTTGAGAACTCACACCCCCTTAAAGAGCATTTGAGATTTTACAGGTTTGCTTCCAGTAGCCATTAAAGTGTCTGAAATGGGGACACTTTTTTCAAATGGTCACAAAATCTTGTACACTTCGAGTTTTTAGCTAAATTTTTTTGTGCACGCCAACAAAAATACAAGGATCACGTCTACCAAGTTTGGGGCCAAGGCTCCTTTCGAAAAAATTTAAAAAAATCCTAAACTGCAAAAAGTTTTGAAAATCGTGAAAAATAGAAAACGAGTCGTCTTGCCATGAAACTTCACGTGAAGGCTTAAGGGACCATTGTATGAATTTACAAGCCATAAAAAAGACATTGGCATGTAGAAATATGAAGATGTGCCTAAACCCACCTATCACCCTATCGATCCACGGCTTACGCATCCCGTCTCTCTAGCCAGCGTAGTGCTTGTCTGCTCACTCGTTTCATCGATTGGCTTAGGCATACAGAGTTTATTCTCAGTGTAAGATCGGACCGGACTGAGGGTTACGGCAATAGGATCGGTAGCACGCAGAGGGGGACCCGGTCGATCCCCAACTTGCGCATCCCGCCCCTCTGGCCGGCTAAGCGCCCGCACGCTTGTTTCATGGGTTGACTTAGCCATACATAGTTCATTCCCAGTCTAAGCATATGGAGTTCATTCCCAGTCTAAGATCCAATCGGACCGAGGGTTACGGCAGCACATGTTGGGCTCGGGCATGTGCTGGTGCCACATTTTTTTTCGTCGGAGCATCGCCGGAGAACCTGACCGGCAGTATTGGGGTTCCGACGATCGGGGGGGCCGGGGTGGTGTGCGCACATGATGTACGATAGGTGCTGGTACTTGGCCCTTATATTGGCCCCCTATCCCTCATCAAACCTTGATAACTCACACCCCCTTAAAAAGCATTTGAGATTTTACAGGTTTGCTGCCAATAGCCATTAAAGTGTGTAAAATGGGGACATTTTTTTCAAATGGTCACAAAATCTTGTACACTTTGAGGTTTTAGCTGAATTTTTTTGTGCATGCCAAAAAAAATACAAGGATCGCACCTACCAAGTTTGGGGCCAAAACTCCTTCCAAAAAAAGTTTAAAAAATACCGAACCGTAAAAAGTTTCAAAAATCTTAAAAAATAGAAAACGAGTCGTCTTGCCATAAAGCTTCACGTGAAGGCTTAAGGGACCATTGTATTAATTTTCAAGCCATAAAAATGGCATTGGCACACAGAAATATGAAGATGTGCCTAAACCCACCTATCACCATATCCATCTAAGGCTTGCGCATCCCGTCTCTCTGACAGGCGTAGTGCTCGCCCGCTCGTTTCGTCAGTTGG